>NC_057821.1:3750000-5000000 GCF_910594005.1 Cervus elaphus | reverse complement strand
TTCCATCCCTGGGTCGGGAAGATCCCCTGGAGCAGAGCAACCCACTCCAGCATTCTTGCCTGGAGAATCCCACGGACGGAGGAGCATGACAGGCTATAGTCCACGGGGTCACAAAGACTCAGACACAGCTGAAGCAACTCAGCACACACACACGAGCTCTTTTGGTGAAAACCAACACAGCATTTTTAGGGTTTCTAAACTCAACATTTTATTTTAATACCGGCTGTCAACCTGCACTGCAGCAGAAGAGTTTAAATAACTTTTCCAAATTTAACTCTTCAGTCCAACGAGTGGCAGCCAGATCTACCGGGAAAGAACAGCAAACCCAAGGCCCTGCGAGGTCTCTGCAGACACGTACACACCACGGAGCCCAGCGGGAGGGCTGGAGAGAGGGCTGGGGCGCCAAGGGGAGCCCTGACGGCAATCTGAGGCCTTTTATCATCTACCTTTCACTTTTATGATCACAGGATTCGGTTCTGATTAAACAGGGCAGCTGAACTCTGAGCTCACGTCTCCTCTCTTGAAAGCCACTACACTGACAGTGAGGGGATCTAATTTTAGGTGATCTCCTCCTACAAACAAGGAGAAAGGAAAAGGACTTGTTAAGAATAAGATTTGAGAACTATGTTCAATATCCTGTGACAAATCATAAAGGGAAAGAATATGAAAAAAAATATATGTACACCTGAGTCACTCTGCTGTAGAAATTAACACCATATTGTGAAACCAACTATACTTCAATACATTTTTTTTTTTTTAAAGACAAGATTTGGGAGCCAAAAAGGCAAAAGAACTGGTGATGCCTGACCCAACAGATGAAGAGCTAGAGCCTCAGGCAGCAGCAGAAGCAGCCTTCTTCTTATCTGAAACCCCGCTGGACGCCCCCCAGAAGTGGAGGGACCCAGCAGCTCTGGAAGGGATGGGGTGGGCGTGAAACAGGAGGGAGTCTCAGAGGGAGGCACCCCGCCCTCCATCATGGCCCGACCAACAAAAGTTGCGGGCGTATTCCCTGGAGACAGAGTGGGAGAGACACGGATGCCAAAGGCAGTGAAGAGTGAGGTCACAGGAAAACTGGACACTCTCTTGGACCCGAAGATCATACTAAGCAAAGCAAGTCACAGGAAGACATGTGATATCACTTACATGTGGAAGCTTTAAAAATGGTACCAATGAACTTATTTACAAACAGACTCACAGACACAGAAAACAAAGGGGAAGATGGAGGCGAGGGATAAATTAGGAGTTGGGATTAACACATATACCCTACTAGATATAAAATATATAATCAAAAAGGACCTGTTGTACTGCACAAGGAGGTCTGCTCAACATTCTGTAATAACCTACACGGGGAAAGAACCTGGAAAAGAGTGGACACATGTATATGCAACCGAGTGACTTTGCTGTACCCCTGAAGCCAACACAACACTGTAAATCAACCATGCTCCAATATATAATACATTTTTTCAATTTGGACATCCTCCCACCTTCTGCCCACTCAGTTCCCTCAGCTGGAGCTGAAAACCATACTCTGAGGAATCTGAGTGGCCCAGGAGAAAAGGCCCTAAGACAATGACAGCAGGCACTCCCCACCCGCCTCTGATGCGATGGCCCAGCCAGATCCTCAGAGCAAAGGCTAAGGCCGACGTGTGGACCACACAGACGGAATGTCTCCATCAGCTTTCCAACAGGAGCAAGCAAGCCACTAAGAGTGCTGAGGAAAGCCTCTAACAGGGAAGGCGTGCACCAATACCAATGATGGGTTTTTTAAAACAAACTTGGAGGCAAGAGAACTGGGGAGATGAAAACTTAACAGAAAGTGACTGACATCCTTAGAGAGGAGGACAGGTAAAACTAGGAGGCCATCCACACCAAGAGGCACACGGAAAGATGCTCAGCATCACCAATCAGGGAAACACAAACTAAACCTTGACGAGATATGAGACCACACGTGCCAGAATGGCCATCGCCAAAAAGACGAGAGGTAACAAGCATCACTACAGATGTGGAGAAAAGGGACCCGCAGGCTCTATGGAGAACAGTGCAGAGGCTTCTCGAAAAACTGAAGTGGAGCTGGATATGACGGACGCATCAAGTCCTCTTCTGAGCACACAGCTGAAGACTGAGATCTCTGCCGTGAAGAGACGTCTGCACTTACATGTTCGCTGCAATATTACTCACAGTAGCCAAGATGTGGAAATAATCCAAGCATCCATGAATGAATAAAGAAAATGTGACATCCATTTATACGATGGAATATTATTCAACCATAAAAAGAAGGAAATCGTGCCATTTGCCACAACATGGATGCACCTTGAGAGCATTATGTTGAGTAAAATAACTCGGACAGGGAGAAACTACTGCGTGATCTCACTTACATGTGGAATTTTTAAACAAACAAAAAAAAAAAAAACAGAAACAGAGATCAGACTGATGGCTGACTGGGGTGGAAGAAATGGGAAGATACTAGTCAAAGGTATACTTTAGTTATAAGATGAGTAAGTTCTGGGGATCCAATGTAGAGTACAGTGGCCACGGTCAACACCACTGTACTACATCCCTGAAAGGTGCTAGGAGAGTAAATCTCTTTCAGTTTATTTTGTTGAAGCATCCTTGATTTATACTATTGTATTAATTTCTGCTGTACAGCGAAGTGATTCAATTATACCTACATATACATTCTTTTTATATTCTTTTTCATTATGGTTTATCACAGGATATTGAATAGAGTTCCCTCTGCTACACAGTAAGACCTTGTTGTTCATCCATTCTACGTATAATAGCTTGCATCTGCTAATCCCAAACTCCCACTCCATTCTTCCCACTAAGAAAATAAATTTTAAATGTTGTTATCACAAAAAAAAGGTACCTATGTGAGGTGACAGATGTGTTAACTAACCTTGTTGTAGTAATCTTTCCACAATATATATGTATCAAATCATCACCTTGTACACCTTAAACTTACGCAATGGTATATGTCAATTACTATGACCTCAATAAAGATGGGAGAGAAGAGAGTCCATAAATTAGAATATTCAGAACCAAGAACATAAATTTCTGGAAAATAAAAATACAGTAAAGAAGAAAAACTCAGTGGAAACGTTGTAAGATCAAACTGAGGAAATCACTCAGAAACCAAAGCAAAAGAGAGAAAGTTACGGAAAAAGGAGGCTTCCCTGGTGGCTCAGATGGTGAAGAATCTGCCTGCAGTGTGGGAGACCTGGGTTCCATCCCTGGGTTGGGAAGATGCCCTGGAGGAGGGCATGGCAGCCCACTCCAGTATTCTCACCTGGAGTCCCCATGGACAGAGGAGTCTGGTGGGCTAGGCTCACAGGTTCATGGGGTCACAAAGAGTTGGACATGACTGAGCGACTTAAGCACAGAAAATGGAAGATGGAAGGACAGGACCTACAAACAGTAGAACAGAGAAACTTAAAGGAAGAAAATAAAAAACTTCCCAAATTTAAAGGTCATAAATTTACAGATTATTAGGACAACCAAGCACCTACCATATGGATGAAGAGACCCCCATCACAATGCATCATGAAAAGCCACTGTATTCTAGACAAAGACCCCGAAACAGGGGTTCTCAACTCTGGCTGCATATCAGAACTACCAAGGAGATTTCCAGAAATACCTATGTTTGGGCTCCAAATCCAGACCAATTATTTCAAAATCTCTCATACTAGGATTTGGTCAAAGCTCCCAGACAACTTTAAACTGGAGCCAGGTATGAGAATCACTGTCCTAAAATTGCCCAGGAAAAATAAGAGAGAGAGAGAGGGAGGGAGAAAGATTTTGAGATTTCTTAACAGCAATAGTGAAAGCTCAAAGACAACAGGTCAAACTTTCAAAATTGGTAAGGAAAATTAACTGCCAACATGGAGATTAGCAATAATGTGTAAGCACATCACAAAAGCTTCCAGACCACTGAGGTCTCACAGAATGTATCCTCCCCGCCCCTTTCTCAGGGGAGGAACACTGTACTGGGAGGAAAATTCTAACAACTGGGCAACAACCTGGGGATGGATGTGTGGTAAGTACATAGAAAATCGAGCAAAAAGCAACATGACTATTAACTCCAGGAAATCAAAAGGTTGTCAAGGAAGAGAAAGTCATCACATCTATTCCGAGCTTCAGCTGTGAGCAGCATCTACTAAGTCACAGCACTGTGAACACAAAACACAAAGGAATGACATGATCACATCAAGAGGACAAAGGAGGTGGGCGTGTCTGCTGGCAGAAGGCAGGGAGGCGGTGGTGAGGAGGGAGGGCAAGACAGACACTCACCCTCCAGACAGCCCAGTGGACAATGCATGGAACAGACTCCAGAAGTCCACCCAAAACCAGAATCACAAAAAAGGCATTCCATAAGCATGGTAACTCTTCATCTGTCACAACAGGAATCAAGAAGATGTCTACAGTTGGTCTAGTTATAAAAATAGAAACATAAATATCTTATTTAGAGACCTGGAAGGAACCACCAGAAAAACCAAGACATGATTCCCAAAGGCTTTCAGGGACAGGAAAAGGGAAGAGGTGGAGGTGAAACCATGCATTTTCATTATAAATCTTCCATCCTGTTAGATTTTGTAATGATGTGTGTATAATGTTAAATAAAGCATTTTTAAAATATTCAAAAAGAAGGCCTTTTTTTGGTAACTTGCTTTATTTACTGACATAAAGTTTAGAATTAACTATGCTGACACAATACCAGCTCATTTTTCTAACTGATATGAGGCATTCACTGCCCAATTACACAGCCCCATATTTATCCATTATAATACTGACAGGCACTTAGGTTATTACCAGTTTCCCTACTAAAAGCAACAGTACAATTTTTTTAAAAGTCTTATACCTACTTGCACACATGTGATATTTTCATCTGTTCAGTTGCCCATCATATTTTTTTGTCTTGCATTCTGCGACCCCACCACCAAATTTTTAACTCTTTATGTACTTTTTAAAAAATGAAACTCCAGACTTCGTTTGGATTTCAGTGGTAATTTCCATTAATGTCCTCATTTTGTTCCAGGACCCCATCCAGAGGACAGTGATGCGTTTAACAGTGCATTTTACACATCTTGCCAGGCTCAAGGGCTGCTTCTCACTCATATTCACAAGAAACTTGTTTAAGCAATGCCGACTGTTAAACCAGAACAAGTAAAACAAATTTAAGCTCTGTAAGATGAGCAATTATTACTGCTCATCTCGTTATAACAAGATTATGCTATGAAAGGGCCCTATAAATTCTGTTTTTCTATTGGGAGTGTGTTTGTTCATATGCATTATTCACAAGCTAGACAAGGATCAGGAATATCTTTTTTTATAAAATACTCAGAAAAGAATTAAAACCCTCCTTTCCCCCTAGATCATGCAACTTCACCCTTATTATAACATGGAGAAATCAAAGACTCTTGGCACATGCACAAAGGACTTATATATAATGAAATTTCTGAGAAACTCAAAGTAAAAAAATTATAAGTCTGGAGAAACGATAATAAAACTCAACTAAATGTTATAATCTTCCTGATACATGTCACATAATAAATCTTAAAGGAGAAACTAAAGCTGATTTCTAATTCTTAATATCCACTTCTATTTCTACTTCTTGGTTATTTGTTTTTTCATCAATCTACTTACCTTTTATATTTAGGGAACAGCCAGAAAATAGGTTTGAAAACTGAGCATTATAAGAAGAATGAATTATGACATAAATTACATAACAAGAACTATATTTAAATTTTAGAATACAATTCGATAAATAGAATGACACTCTCTCATCTCCATGGACAATGAGGAAAAAAATATATTAACTTTATGGGTTCAATTACACTTAAAACTCCAGGAAAAAACTTAAAACCAATCTTTTATTCTTTTTAGTTTTACTTTATTATAGTTGACTTGCAATGCTATATTAATTAAATCAATCTTTTAAATTTGGTAACAAGAATCAACTCCTTAACAAAGATACTTTAATAAAGTGTAACATGCAAGAAGAGTGCAATAAATATTTTGGGGGGGCTTTAAAACCACTAGTTTTTTTCTTACAAACTCAGTATATTCTCATAAAATTTAACCACTGAGAATTGTACCAAATATTGATTCTCTATGACTAGCTAGACCCTACGGACCTCAACACAAAGACACCTTTTAGGTCAAACATGAGCTCATGGGAACATACTAATGCTTCTCATAGAACCACGGCCTTACGTTGAGCAGCAAGACCTTTCCCCTGCTCTATACACATTACACCCATTGATACCCACAGTCAAGGGCAGGCAAGGGTCACCATGCGGCCTCTTGTAAAGGGGAAAATTTATGTCTTCTTTTCAATGGTGTTCGCCACCTGGCTCTCAGCCAATCCAACATAAACACCACCATTCATGAAGTGCTGGAAAAATCCCTGTCTTCAGCAAATTTCAGACTTTTGAAAAGGTCAAAATTCAATTTGAAAAGAAGAAAATCATTATATTTAAGAAGGCCCAGAACATAGAAATATCATACAGTATAGTACAATGCTAACAAATGATCCAGAATACTCCCCTGTACCGGGCATGAACATCTATGCAATGATAGTGGCCACCTGGGGGTGTCTGTTTGCACTGTATCATCCCATTTCCTTCCCACAAAAATCCTGTAAGTGGATATGAACCATTCTGCAGGTGAGGAAAGTGAGTTTAGAGCAGCACACTGCCAGAGCCGAATTATAAACTCGGGTCCTCTTCAAATACTATGGCCTATCCTCCGCTAACTCGAGAACAGTGGGCAATAACACTGGCTGCTGGCAAACAGTCTAGTCCCTTTGGAAATACTTTTCAAATGTATGCTGCAATCTTCATTGATACTTTCCTTGCTTTTCCAGGTAAGTGTTTTTTATTTTCCCTTCCTTATTCTCTGTAATAGTGACATGCCTGAGTGCTCAGTCTCTCGGTGGTGTCCGACTCTTTTTGTGACCCCATGGACTACCGCCCACCACGTTCCTCTGTCCATGGGATTCTCCAGGCAAGAATACTGGAGTGGGTTGCCATGGCCTCCTCCAGGGGATCTTCCCGACCCGGGAATCGAACCCACGTCTCCTGCATCTCCTGCATTGCCAGGCAGATTCTTTACCACTGCACCACCTGGGAAGCACTATTGCTTAAATATACCTTCTGTCTCTTAAGTGTTCAGGAGACTGCAAATAAAATAGGGGAGGATTTATAGGATCGTCTTAAATTAAAATTTATAGTATCGTCTTGAATTAAATAATGAGACTAAGCAGCTTCTATGGAATTTCACCAATAAAATTATCAAACATCTACCAGCATTTTTCTGACAATCAGAGGCAGAACTCCCTTTTCAAAGGGAAAAAGCCAGAAGGAAATGCCAGTCCATCCCCTGATGTGACTCTTACAAGCCGACCAAGCTGACCTGCAAGTTGACACCCATCCTGACAGCAAGAGCTCAAAGGCCGACTATCAGTGTGGAGACCTTTAGAACATTCTAAGATGCCACCATCCTCTGCTAAAGATTTAGGACATTCCTCGGGATGCAATGGGCTTCCCTGGTGGCTCATGTGGTAAAGAATCTGCCTGCAACCCAGGAGACCTGGGTTCCATCCCTGGGTCGGGAAAGTCCCCTGAAGGGAATGGCAACCCACTCCAGTCCTCTTGCCTGGAGAAGTCCATGGACAGAGGAGCCCGGCGGGCTTCCGTCCACGGGGCCACACAGAGTGGGGCACAGCTGACGGACCAACACATCACCTCACCAGGATGCAGCACACAGGGCTTTCTGGGGTCACGGGAGACCTGGCTGCCCAGGCGTAACTGCTGTGTAACTAACTCCCCAGGGTGGGAATCGGGCGCTGGAAGTGGAGGCGGTTTCCCATCACATGAACGCAAAGGACAGAGGTCAAAGGCCATGACCCAAACTCACTGACCCTCCCAACACATGAGGGAACTCAGTCTTTCACGTCATTACAATGTAGTCACTCTCTTCACTGCATGAATTTCAACGTATCATTTAAAATACAGGTTTCACAAACACATGAAAAGATGCTCAACATCACTCATTATCAGAGAAATGCAAATCAAAACCACAATGAGGTACCATTACACGCCAGTCAGGATGGCTGCTATCCAAAAGTCTACAAGCAATAAATGCTGGAGGGTGTGGAGAAAAGGGAACCCTCTTACACTGTTGGTGGGAATGCAAACTAGTACAGCCGCTATGGAAAACAGCGTGGAGATTTCTTAAAAAACTGGAACTAGAACTGCCATATGACCCAGCAATCCCACTTCTGGGCATACACACTGAGGAAACCAGATCTGAAAGAGACACGTGCACCCCAATGTTCATCACAGCACTGTTTATAATAGCCAGGACATGGAAGCAACCTAGATGCCCATCAGCAGACGAATGGATAAGGAAGCTGTGGTACATATACACCATGGAATATTACTCGGCCATTAAAAAGAATTCATTTGAACCAGTCCTAATGAGATGGATGAAACTGGAGCCCATTATACAGAGTGAAGTAAACCAGAAAGATAAAGACCATTACAGTATACTAACACATGTATATGAAATTTAGAAAGATGGTAATATAACCCTATATGCAAAACAGAAAAAGAGACACAGATGTACAGAACAGACTTTTGGACTCTGTGGGAGAAGGCGAGGGTGGGATGTTTCAAGAGAACAGCATCGAAACATGTATGTTATCTAGGGTGAAACAGATCACCAGCCCAGGTGGGATGCATGAGACAAGTGCTCGGGCCTGGTGCACTGGGAAGACCCAGAGGGAGCGGGTGGAGAGGGAGGTGGGAGGGGGGATCGGGATGGGGAATACGTGTAAATCCATGGCTGATTCATATCAATGTATGACAAAAATCACTACAATATTGTAGAGTAATTAGCCTCCAACTAATAAAAATAAATGGAAAAAAAAAATACAGGTTTCATTCACGAAACCAAGCTATCAGAAACAGTCTGTACTGTGAGTACATGCTGAGTAATTAAGTAGCAAGGTAGATCAAGGGCTCTACCTACAATTAGTTCTGAACTTAAGGACTGAAGGATGGTAATCAGACAGATCATCAGTCATCCAGAAAACTGTAGGATTTAGACAATTTCTAATCTTAAACAGATTATGGCAACAACTTTGAAATCCAGTTCTGAAAAGGGGGTCACTAATGTAAGATTTTTTTAATGTAAAAAAAAAAAAAAAAAGATCTTTAAGGTAGCTATGACCCTAGGTACACAGAGACAAACGCTTTGGCACTGCTGAAATTTCTCAGTGATATACAAATATAAAAAGCAGGAAGAAACATAAAATATTACACTGGTTATTCTAAAAACTTCTCAATTTCCTGGGACTTTTTAAATATATCTCAGTCTCTTTTGACAATTAAAGTTTGCAAAGGTAAGATACAGATTTACCTGAATTCCACTGTGACAGTTCCTTTCTCTAGGACCATATCACAGAAAAGGTAGGGCCCCAATGACCACAAGGAGTAATCCATCACACGTGTTCACAGGGGAGATGGGCACGCTTGTATTAAACCAAACTCTGATCCTCCAGGACCTTCTTAAAGCTTCTAAATCTGACCATAGTAACAGCTGGTAATCCTTTACAAATAAGAACACTTTTTCCCCATGACTGAGTCATAAAAAGTAGAATCAGCAACTTTTGCTGATGTCTTTTTGCATGTGAAAACGGAATTTTGGATTCTGCCTTGATGCTCTGTATTTCCTTTTTTCTTTTCCTTTGTGTATTATTTTTCCCAGCAGGGTTTTAACCTTCATTCAAGCGTCACGGTCCTGAAAGAACCTTCTATCATTGTGTCTGGGTGGTCATCAGACTAAGTTAGCCATATCTATCATTTCAAGCTGAAACTGCTCACCTGATTTTGAATTTACTGGCAAAAATACAGAAACGATATTGTGTGTGTTAGTCACTCAGTCGTGTCTGACTCTTTGTGACCCCATAGACTGGAACCCACCAGGGTCCTCTGTCCATGAAATCCTCCAGGCAAGATTACTGGAGTGGGTAGCCATTCCCTTCTCCAGAGGATGTTCCTGACCCAGGGATCGAACCTGGGTCTCCTGCATTGAAGGTAGATTCTGTACCAACTGAGCCACCAGGGAAGTCCAGAAATGATATTGACCCTCTGAATTACTTTTCATCAAACCTCTTCCTGGAGTATAAAATCTGGAGGGGGTTGATAAACAAAGATCATTTCCAGATCTTTCATTTCATGATTTAATTTTAATTCTTTAAATAAATGTATACTTACTCATAAGTGAGCACCTAATCATTAAAATCACTTCAGATTATTTCTGAAGTCTTTAAAATCTTTAAAACAAGTTTCAAATAGTTGAGTGAGTGCTTAAGCTTACTTGATCCACAATGCATAAATCATGTGTATCATGCAGTTTCTAAGGAAACAGAATCATCTGGGACAGGAGAAACAAAAGAGAAGCCAGGAGTTGTGATTTCCTTTGCGATCATGAGCAAATCAAATACCTTTCTCGTAACTCAGTGAGTTTATGTAGAAACAAGGTAAAACACAGGATCTTTGGAAAATCGGAGTCAATATTTGAATATATTGGGTGGCCAAAAAGTTTGTTTGGATTTTTCCATTATGGCTTACGGAAACCCAAACAAACATTTTGGCCAATCCAGTAAAATTTCCGTGATATTATAATAAATAAAACTCAACTTGACATGACCTAGTATTGGAAAATAATAAAACCATGGAGTCAAAAGACTGTCTCTAAGCGACTGCAGGAGTGATACCAACTCTTAAGTACAAACAAGGGCATTCACATTTAAAAAGAAAAATAACTTAGCACTTCCTATGTAAGCAAGATGATTAAAGAATGAAACAACTAGTTAAACCTTTGATCTGGCTAAATGATTTTCACTGAATGGAGCAAATATAGGTTGTCCTTCTTCAAAGAACTGGAATAAAACAGGCTGCCAGCATTTACTGAGAACCTACCACGTTCCAGGGCAGTTCTGAGAGCTTCACTCAATGTAATCCTCAAAAGATAAGACAAGGAAGCAGAAACAGATGGAATACATGTTTCCGCAGGACTACATGGTTAGGGAGTGGCATATTTTGTTCTAAAATAAATACTGAAATGTCAGAGAAAGACAAGTATCATATGATGTCACTTATATTGGAATCAAAAATATGATACAAATGAATTTATTTATAATAACAGAAACAGACTCACAGACACAGAGAACAAACTTACAGTTACCAAAGGGGAAAAGGGGAGAGAGAGAAATTAGGAGTATGAGATTAACAGATAATGCTACTATATATAAAACAAATAATCCACCAGGACCCACCGTATAGCACAGGGAACTATACTCAGTACCTTGTAAAAACCTATAATGAAATCAAGAATCTGAAAAAGATACACACACACACACACACACACACACACACACACACACACACACGTGTGCATAATTGAATCACCCTGTTGTACACCTGAAACTAACGCAACATTGTCAATCAACTATAGTTCAATTAAATAAATAAAACTGCTACTGAACAAAACATAATAATATTTAATGATTCAGAAAAAAGTAGAGTATCTTGTGCTGAACACAGAACAGTTTTCTGAGTATGTGCACACAGGCAGATGTGAAAAAGGAACCCCAAATCCTCCCCTTGCCCTGGGGTCCCTGGAAGGGAGAATGCCACAGCGAAATCCCCTCACGGGTGGGCAGGAGGGCAGGGTCTACCTCCCAAACAACTGGCGTCCTGCATCCGGACAACCAGGAGGAACATGAAAACTACAAGCGGACTGAGATCACGTCAGATTATTTCCTACAACAGCACTCACATCTTTAAAACATCTAAGAAGAAAAAAAACACAAATATCTCACCCTGCTGTTCCCCCACTTTCTCATAAATGGGAAAATGTACAAATACATACCCTGTATAAATACTTAAAATATGCTGGGACTTCCCTGGTGGTCTGGGGGTTAAGACTTCATGCTCCCAATGTAGGGGCATGAGTTCCATCCTGCTTGGGGAACTAGGAACCTGCACACCACATAAGGCAGCCAAAAAAAATTTTTAATATATATATAGATATTCAGATGAAACTCCCAGGGAAACGGTGCAGCAGAGCTCAGCACAGTAATCTGAAATCTCAGCTAACCTCTGAGAGTTACTATAAAGAAACTCTAAGTCTTGCAACAGTGGAACACACTAGTCAGGAACTGAAAGATACATTCTCAGGACAGCTTCCCCATGCCTTAAATGCTCATCTCTGGTGCCCTGAATCATGCTATGCTTGGTCGCTCAGCGATGTATGACTCCAGGCGACCCCACCAGGCTCCTCTGTCCACGAGGATTCTCCAGGCAAGAACACTGGAGTGGGCAGCCTATCCCTTCTCCAGGGGACCTTCCAGACCCAGGAATCGAACCGGGGTCTCCTGCACTGCAGGCAGATTCTTTACCAGCTGAGCTACCAGGGAAGTCCACCCTGTATCACGTGACAGCTCAAATTCAATACACCGGAAGAGCACCATGCTGACATGTACAGATGGGATTTACCTAATCCTGACATGCTCTCTGCTCAGCTGCATTGCTGGAGAATCAAGTGGAAACACAGAGGGAAAGATAAAGAACTTCCACCCACTATTTATGAAGCCTTTCATCTGCCAGACATCGTTTTTTTCCTGAAGTGTATGCACTGCTAAAAATCTGATATATTCCTCCTATGATGAAGGTTGAGAATGAATGCTGTGAAAGTGGGTGAAAGCATTTCCAGGCACACCGGAGGAACACTCTACAGACCAAATGTCCAGTAACTTGGCTTTGCTTAACATACATTCTGACATAAAATATGATTTGAATTTAACAGTAGATCTATATATCAAACTCTACACAAGCAAGGCAGAGGTTCCTGCAGATAACTGAGAAGCCACTGAAAATTCTTAACAAAGAAACTTTTAACACAGGTTTTTCTCTTGCATTTGATATTTGAAAAACCTCTGTATGAAATTTGAAAATATCTTATAGAATAGCTGAAAGGTGTATGTAGGCCACTCAATCACTGAGTATCTTGACCTGCAGGCCCCCCGATTGAGTACGTTAGTCACTGATAATCTGCCTGTTTGGGTTTCTTTCTTTTTTTTTTTTTTTACTTACTTGGCTACACCAGCTCTTACCTGTGCACACAGGGTCTCTGCTGGGCTGTGTGGATTTCTCACTGGGGCGCGTGGACTCTGGAGTTTGTGGTGTGTAGGCTCAGCCACTGTAGCACGCAGGATCCCTGAGCAGGAATCAAACCCCCCTGCCCAGCACTGCACGATGGGATCCCAACCACTGGACCACCAGGGAAGTCCTAACAATTTGCCCGTTTAAACGCCCGTTTGAAATCCCATGCTTTGAAGAGTAACTGTTCCTCTAGAAGATAGCAGTGAAAGTCTCCACGTTACACTTCTGTGTGATCTCTGCTAATGGCACTGTGGAACTGTTATAGTTAGCCATTATATCTGAAACGACCTATCACTGGGGATCCAACTGTCAAGTACAGAGCTATCAGCTCTTTGAAGAAATAAATTTTGAGAAGGTATGGGAGGAAAGAATTTATTTTACAAAACATTACAATGAAATTCATGACTGACCTCGGAGAGGCAGTTTTAAGTCTACTGTTAAAAATCTCTAAGGGACAGTTGAGAAGATTATGAGACTGTAAGAGACGTGTGAGCTCGCCAATCAAGGATTTCAGTATAGATTTTTGTCTTTATTAGATGAAGTGAAAGGAATGGGCTATAAAGTCTGAATGGAAGAGCCAGCCGTTGCTGTTTCACATCCACTAGTTACTGGTGACATCCCTTTCCCAAGCCTGCATCTTCACAAGCTTTTCAACAGATATATGTTGAACACTTCAGTTTCACGGTCAAGAAAGGATCAGAGGCCGTGGATACGGACCACTGATTTCTGTTTTCTCTGTGTTTTTCCATGACTGTATCTACTGTCTCATCTTGATTTACAAGCAAAAACCTAGAAAACCTACAAAAGGAAGTGTTTGTGGTTTATCTAGGAATAATACAGAAAATACTGCTCTTATTTTTGGTGAAGAAAATCAATTTTGTATGGTTTATTTCAACCTAAGTAAAATGTGAATGTTGTTTTAAAAATAATGCTGTCCTAATCAACATAAATTATTATGCAATCTACAAAACACTCACAAGGAGGCTGAGGAGACGGGGAGTGAGGGAGCCCCCAAATCCCACAAGTGAGACTCATCCAACAAACACGCAGTAGGAGAGCTCATCACACACTTGGGACAGGAGAACACTTAGGGCAACATCTTCCGGGCCAGAAAGAAGAGAACAAGACTGGAAAATCAGGAAAAGATGGACTGAAAGCAAAGGAAAGCTGGGGTCTAATCAGTGGTGTGAGTACCGACCAGAGAGAGAAGACACCGCGGGACCCCTGGAGAAGGTCGGGGGCAGAGAGCCGGCAGAGGGGGCGTGTACAGCGGTCACCCCCACGTGGCCAGGAGGGGCCTGGGAGGTGCCCCGGACCCTCGGGGGCTGGGCCGGCGCGGCAGGAGAGCCGGCCAGCAGCAAGGACGACAGGGCAGCAATGGGGACAGTCAGCTTGTACTCCACGCTGAACTCTGCGCTTCACACACAGTATTTCATCTACTGTTTCCATGGACCCATGAGGCCCTGTGCCCAATGTACGGATGTGCCCACCGTCATCACATGGTCAGCACAGAGTCAGGATCTGACCCAGGTCAGACTTCACAGGCTACGCTCTACTACCCGTGAAAATTCTACCCCTGTAACGACTGCTGAGAGAAATTAAAGGAGATCTAAACAAATACTGTATTCACTGATTCAGAGGCTCACACTGGTAACACTGAATTTTCCCCAAGTGACCTAGAGACTAAATACAACCACAATTAAAATCATGGCAAATTTTTAATAAAAATTAATAAGTTGACACAAAAAATTATACGGAAATAGAAAGGAATAGAAAAGTCAAAACAATTTTGTAAATGAACAAAACTGTAGGACTTGTGCTCCCTGATTTCAATACTTAAACCTAGAATCATCAAAATGATGTGGCTTAAAATAAAACACATGGATCAATGGAAAAGAATAGATGAGAAGGACCCAACCACCTGTTGTCAATATGTCCTCAACAAAGATGCCCAAGGTCACTCAGTGGGGAAAAGACAACCTTTTCAACAAATGGTGCTAGAACTAACATGTATACCCAGCACCATATATAAAAATTAAATCAAAATGAAGAGAATATATATATATGTATAACTGAATCACTTAGGTGTGATTCAGAAATTAACTACAACATTGTAAATCAACTATATCTGAACAAAATTATTTTTAAAAAAAATTCAAAATAGGCCACGGTCCTAAATTTAAGAGACAAAATTACAAAACTTCCAGAGGAAAATATGGGTGAGAATCTTTATGATCTTAAGTTAGGCAAAGATTTCTTAAATATGACATCAAAAGGTGAACCACAAGAGACAACAATGATAAACTAGACTTAATCAAAAAATTTTGCTCTTCCCAACGTGATCTATGCACTTTCCACTTTCACACACAGCATGGCTCTCCTGCAGCTTTTCTGATAGGGAAAATCCATTACGGAAGTCCAGTCCAACAGACAGCTGCATTCTTTTCACCGTATATTAATAAACTGACATTCTAGCTCACATGTCAGTGTCCTGAGAGCTCACTCACCCAGAACAAGTCAGTCTCCCTGGGCAGGGAGCATTAACAAGGTTCATGTTCTATACCCACAAAGCTAAACCGAGACCCTGGGTGATGAGGACTACATCCAAGTTATACCACAAGGACTCCCAGGCCACCTACCCAACCCTAGTAAAGTCTCTTCTCTCTGTCTATATATATATTTTTAAATTATAACAAATAGTACTTTTGAAACCCTATACTCTATGAAACAAATCAACTGAATTTTTCCAGGCCTGTTTTTTTTTTCAAAGATACAAAAAGTTTGCTTTGATCTGTTCAAAGAATTACACTTGCTATTCCAACAAGTATGGGAACCAAAAAAGGGCATGAGAAATGAATGGTCTGAGATGAAAACAAAGAAAATCATAATAATAAATTAACCAAATCTGACAGAGTGGAGGAAAAAAAACTCTTAAAATGTTTCCCATAATTATAAAGAAAAACATAATGGATAAAAAGGGGAAAAAATGCTGTACCATTTACCTAGTATTTTGTGATCACTTTCTAAATTAAAATAATGAGATTACACACAATTGAGTCTAACCAACATTTCTGTAATAAAGGAAACTACTTAGAATCAGCATGAAATACTGCTGTTTGCTAACTGATATCCAAATTAAACTGATTTTCCCATAGCCAGTAAGAAATAGTCTACCATGCTTTCCCTGAGTCAGCCTTAATTGAGAGGATAAAAACAATAAACCACTGATATTTTTATAATTAGCAGATGAAGCACCATCTAATAATAGACACTGGAAAACATTTTCTACCACCTGCTAGCAGTCTATGGTTATTAGTCAGTGAAGAGGATCTCAATAATTTGTGAATAATGGTTGGATGGCAAATGTGTTACACGAGGCCCAACATGATGGCACATGCTGGACTGTATGAAGTAGATCCCCCAGCGCTGCACCCCCATCACCCACACCTCCGAGGCTGTCAGTCACTCAGCATCTGGGCGCCATGGCAACAGCTGGGACCGGGGATGGTGTGAGGACCACCTCCACCCACTATGGGTCACTCCTCCCAAAACCCTCTCCTGGGAGACACTGATCCGCCTTTTACCCCAGGACTTGCTGCTTTCTGCCCTCCCTCCCGGCTCCAGGACGCCACTCCACCCCAAGTTCCAAGGTGGCCTCCCCATTAGAAGCATGCAAGGAATGGGGCAGCCCCACGGCATGGCCCTGCACTGCCCCTCCCTGGGCAAAGCTAACTTCTAGAGGGTTCTGGCATCTTCTCCAGAGTTAGGGGCTGTCTGAACAGAGGTACACTCACCCTTCAGGACTCCATTAACAATGCTGTTTCCCAACCAAGCCCTCTGGGTGGTAGCATAAATAATATGGTGGTAGCATAAATAAATAAATGTGTAAATACTGCCACCTTATAACTGACTAACTGATCATGCAGTAAAACATTAGAAACCCAACAAACTACAGCCTTCAATATACCATGCCTCACAGCCCCACTGCAAAGAAAAATTGCAAATGACTAAAATATAAATTGATTGTTGGGGGGGGGGGGGGGGGGGGGTGTCAGCAAACATTTAGTTAACGCCCATCTTTCACATGGACAGCTGGTGAGGTTGCAGAGAAAGTTCCAGGGATGACTGGCCCTCTGCCAACATAAAGCTTCAGTGATACCTACCACCCTGAACTAAGAAACCCCATTAAACGGCTTCTCCGGTGATCCAGTGGTTAAGAGTCCGCCTTGCAATGCAGGGAACACCAGGAAGATCGCACACGCCATGGCCCCACTCCACCGACGGAACTACTGCGCGCCCACGGGCCGCGAGCGCGGAGCCCACGGCCGCGCACCCCGGAGGCCGCGAACGCTGAGCCCACGAGCCGCGAGCGCTGAGCCCACGGCCGCGAACGCTGAGACCCGCGCACCCTGGAGGCCGCGAGCGCGGAGCCCACGGCCGCGAGCGCTGAGGCCCGCGCACCCTGGAGGCCGCGAACGTTGAGCTCCGCGCACCCTGGAGGCCAGGAACGCTGAGCCCACGGCCGGGAACCTGCGCACCGGGGAGGCTGTGCTCCGCAACAAGGGAAGCCACCCCAGTGAAAAGCCCAAGCAGGCAACTCGGGAGTAACCCGGCTCACGGCAACCACAGTCTGCCCCCAGCAACAAAGACCCACCCAGCACAGTCAAAAGCAAATAAATAAACATATGTTTAAAAAACCACCGAAAAGAAATCATATTTGAAACAGAGTTTCAACTATAAGAGTCTCTTAAAAATCTATTCTCTGATTCACTTTCACATATGAAATTCCATGAACCATTTAAATTTTGCAAACTTTTAGGAACTGTAAATATGACACGTTTACAGACCAGTATTACTTCACTTTCTTATAGAATATGTTTGCCTCCCAGGATCACTTACTATGTTAGGTTAGAGAAAAGAAAAGAATGACAACTTGTACTTTTAGCAAACAGCTCAAAGCACATTTTAGGTATTATATTAATATCATACTTCTGTACAAGATAAGATCAGCCCCACCAGACATCATGGTGTTTCATTAGTAATACACAGTTCATAATGTCAGTTATTCATTATACATTTCAATCTAAACATCTTAATTCTAAGTTCAATGATGGGTAAAAGTTTGTATATCCTATGTTTAAAAAATTCTTTTTTCCTATCTTTTAAGAACCTGTGTGTGCTAAGTCACGTCAGTTGTGTCCAACTCTTGTGTGACCCTGTGGACTGCAGAGTGCCAGACTCCTCTGTTCAATGGATTCCCCAGCCAAGAATACTGGAGTGGGTTGCCATGCCCGCCTCAGGAGATCCTCCCAACCCAGGGATCGAACCTCCGTCTCTTACGTCTAACCTGCATAGGTAGGCAGGTTCTTTACCACTAGTGCCATCATTTGTAAACCCCGTTCTGAAATACGGGATCACTGCAATGCTAAAGCAGGAAGGAACATTAGAGGTTAACCTAACACAAAATACTCACCAAACACTACACCAAAAAAAATTTTTTTTTAAAGTTAAATGATGTGTTCAAGGTCCCATAGCAAGGAAACAGCAAAATCTGGATAATTCCAAGTTTCCTGACTCCATGTTTTTTTCTTTTTTTTAATTGTAGTTGTATTGTGTTAATTTCTGCCGACTCAGTTTTCCATACATATTCATTCTCCTTTCTTATGTTCTTTTCCATTATAGTTTATCACAGGAATCTGAACACAGTTCCCTCCGCCGTGCAGCAGGGCCTTGTTTATCCATCCCACATACACTAGTTTGCATCTGCTAGTCCCAGACTCCCAACCCATCCTTCCCAACACCCTCCCCTTAGCAACGAGTCTGCTCTCTATGTGAGTCTGCTTTATAGATAAGTTCATTTTTCTCCTATTTTAGACTCCACATATAAGTGGTATCATATGGTGTTTGTCTTTCTCTTTCTGACATTTCACTTAGTATGACCATCTCTAGATGCATCCACGTTGCTGCTGAGCCACACTCAGCTCCAGGTCTTATTTTTGTTGACTGTATAGAGGTTCTCCATCATTGGCTGCAGAGAACAAAGTCAATCTGATTTCAGTATTGACCATCTGGTGATGCTCATGTGAAGAGCCATCTCTTGGGTTGTTGGAAAAGGGTGCTATGACCAGAGTGTTCTCTTGGCAAAACTGTTAGCCTCCACCCTGCTTCCTTTTGTACTCCAAGGCTAAACTGGCCTGTTATTCCAGGTATCTATCTCTTGACTTCCTACTTTTGCATTCCAATCCCCTATAATGAAAAAGACATCTTTTTCTTGGTGTTAGTTCTAGGTCTTGTAGGTCTTCAGAGAACTAGTCAACTTCAACTTCTTCAGCATCAGTGTTTGGGGCACAGACTTGGATTACTGTGATGTTTAATGGAAAAACGAGTTGGACTATAAAGAAAGTTGAGCGCAGAAGAATTGATGCTTTTGAACTGCGGTGCTGGAGAAGACTCTTGAGAGTCCTTGGACTGCAAGGAGATCCAACAAGTCCATCCTAAAGGAGATCAGTCCTGGGTGTTCATTGGAAGGACTGATGCTGAAGCTGAAAGTCCAATACTTTGGCCACCTGATGCGAAGAACCGACTCACTGGAAAAGACCCTGATGCTGGGAAAGACTGAGGGCAGAAGAAGGGGACGACAGAAGATGAGGTGGTTGGATGGCATCACTGACACAATGGACATGAGTTTGAGTAAACTCCAGGAGTTGGTGATGGGCAGGGAGGCCTAGCGTGCTGCAGTCCAAGGGGCTGCAAAGAGTCAGACACAAATAAGCAACTGAACTGATTTAGAAACGAACCAACATCATTCTGTTGTTTTTGAGGTTGCACCCAAATACTATATTTCAAACTCTTCTGTTGACTATGACGGCTACTCCATTTCTTCTACTGGATTCTTGCCCACAGTAATAGATATAACGGCCATCTGAATTAACTTTGCCTGTTCCTATCCATTTTAGTTCACTGATTCTAAGATGTCACTAATTTCTAAGATATCAATGTTCGATCTTGCCATCTCCTGACTGACCACCTCCAATTTACCTTGATTCATGGACCTAACATTCCAGGTTCCTATGAAATACTTATCTTTACAGCATCAGACTTTACTTTAACCACCAGATACATTCACAGCTGAGCATCCTTTCCGCTGTGGCCCAGCCGCTTCCTTCTTTCTGGAGCGATTAGTAACTGCCCTCCACTCCTCCCTAGGAGCATAACTGGACTCCTTCCAACCTGAGGGGCTCATCTTCCTGCCATATCTTTTTGACTTTTCATACTGTTCCTGGGGTTCTCCAGGCAAGAACACTGGAGTGGGTTGCCATTCCCTCCTCCAGTGGACCATGTTTTGTCAGAACTCTTCACTATGACCCGTTCATCCCAGGTGGCTGTGCATCACATCACTCATAGCTTCAATGAGTTACACAAGCCCCTTTGCCATGACAAGGCTGTGATTCATTAAGGGAAAAAAACTAAAACTACATTTTTAGGAATATACTCCTTAAATAATACTGTAAATCAACTATACTTCTAATTAATATAAAACAATTTAAAAGAAATAAACTCAAATGTGTTATCTGCTTTAAAAACTAATTCTAATTGAGAATTTACTAATAAGTCTAAAAATTTTTTCAGAAAAAAGTTTAAAAATACAAGAAAATGCAACCCAAAAACATAAAACCATATTCCACAAAAGGAGAAAATACCCTGATGGAAGGCTGATAAGGGGCAAAATTTTCCAAAGGGCAAATCTAAACCAATATCTATTTGCCAAAAATAACCTTTAATCTTCTAAAAGGTTTATGCTAAATAAAGTGACTAATGTTTTAAATGTGGGACTTCATCAAAGACCTCAAATTCTTCTCTGAAACGCTGAACTGAAACAGTTACAACATGCCTGAGTATCTTCAAACCTCAAAATAACGTATATTTAAACAACCTTGAGAGCTTCCGAGGTGGCACCAGTGGCAATGCAGGAGAAATCAGAGATGCCGGTTTGACCCCTGGGTCGGGAAGATCCCCCGGTGTAGGAAATGGCAACCCACTCCAGTGTTCTTGCCTGCAGAGTCCCATGGACGGAGGAGCCTGGTGGGCTACAGTCCACGGGGTCACAAAGAGTCGGACACAACTGAGGTGACGGCACAAACAACCTCGATACAAGTGTATTCGCTTCATTTGAGCTGTTCAGTTATGAAGCAAATATTTTTTAAACCCTATTTTAATATATTTAATTCTTATGCTACTTAAAGCCTAACAGACTACAAACACTAAAAATATTTCAGCTCTTTTATTCCCCCAACAGCCAATCTCAATTATAAATGAAATCATTCTCTTCTATTAGTCATTTTTTTTAATTATCATGTCTAAACATGCTTTTTGTATTACTAAATCAAGCTGGTTCCCAAACAGAAAATAATTAAGAACATGAACATAATTATGATGGCCCCAACATACAAATGAAACTACTCATTATAATTTATTATTACATTTATTATGCAGATGTAAGTGGATACAGGGAAACCTCTCCTACATGACTTCATTTTTAAAGTACAAAATCCACATCTCTGAAAAATGAGCAAAGAAAATGTGCTATTTGACTTTAAATTTTATTTTTACCAGCATACGGTACTTCTATGTGAAATACGATGCTGTGTCTCACTAAATAAACAAGAAGCAAAAAGCACTCTTTGATCAAAATCCTTCCAGAAATGGATGGATTCAGAGAATGACAGAATGCTGCTATTTGGGGCTGTCACTGCATTAAAAGTGAGCAGGGACCATCCTGGGGACAGACGCGGCACCTGCCACCAACAGCCCTTCCGAGCAGGATGCGACCTCCTCAGTCCGTGAGGGACCAAGGAAGGGCTTCACCACCACCTCCCCGCCAGCCCCGCTCAGCAGCAGTTTCCCCAACAGAATCTGTCAACAACACGCAGCTGTGCTCTGGGAGAAAGCAAGCCTAAATGACCATGCGGCACAACCGCCCAGAGCAAGCCCTCAACACGGGGAAACCAACCGGCCACCAGCCGGAGCCCAGGAGGACTCCAAGGCTGCTTCTAGACGTGTATTTTGGTCAAGGTGTCTCATGCTATCTTAAGAAGCTGAATTGCTCAATCAAAATATTACTGAACAAAAATAGTCAGAGGCAGAGCACACGCTGCAGGGTTTCATGTATGTGTTTCCCGGTATTCCCGTCATGTTCCAAAAATGATGTGAAGTTACTTACAAAATTATTGAGTTCTGACCACAAGGGCACCTTTAGAGGGGAGAAATGAATGCCCTAAAAGGTCCACTCTTCCAGGCTCATCAATGTGCCAGGCCCGCTCCCTTCTTCCTAAAATTGCCTACAGACTTCACTCCAGTTTTTAATCCAAAGTCACAGGAAGTGAAGTGTTAATGAATGGATGAAAATTTCATGAACCTGGGAAATTGTTTACCTGGTATTTTTTGGCATCGCATAAAACCAAACAAACATGAAAAGCCGCTCACCGCTGCCGCAGGACAGTGAGGGCTGCATCCCCGCAGCCCCTGAGACACACCCTGGCCTCACATGGCGAGGCGGCGGCCTCCACACAGACCAGGGCCGGTCGGCAGAGCCCGGGGAGCACAGCACGTGGAGGACTCTGTCCGCATCCCTCAAGCGTCACTGCAGGCCTGGCCTCTACTAGCCATCGCTCTGGCTGCGGCTGACGAGCATCCCGGCGGTTAATCCAGCCTCACCAGTAAAATCAACAGGCCCAAAGGTGTCCCCCTCCGTGGGCGGGCTCCGGCAGGTGGGTGGGCAGGAAACACTTGACAAGCCTCAAAGTTCCCCGGCCGTTAGTCTAAGTCTCCCTTCATCTCAAATGTCATATTTCCAGAAATATTCTCAAAGTAGAAGGAAGAATGGTTTCAAATAGACCATTTTTCTGCCTTTTGGCTACTTTTCAAGGTCTTCTCACCGTATATAAAATACAGCTTGTTAGCAAAAATGTCCATATTTAGTCTCTAAATTCTCTCCACCAGACACTTCTGTAGTCTCTGCCCATTGTGGATATCACGCTGCCCTAAAGACTGAGCACACGCGCAGCCAATGAGACCCTGGGCAGAGAACTCACCAAAGCAATGTCCAGATGTCTGACCCATGGAAATCATGAGGTAACAAACAGGTGCTGTTTTAAACTCTCAAAAAAAGTACAAGGAAATAGATATTGGGGAAGAACTAGAAAAAAAAAAGAGAGGTCTAAACAATGTTTGTAAAGTATACTCAGTATTTTGTCACAACCGACATGGGAAAAGAATCTGAAAAAGTATATATATATATGTATACATAAGCCCACACCATATATATGGGCTTTCCCAGTGGTTAAGTGGGAAAGAATCTGCCTGCAACGCAGGAGACACGGGAGACGCGGGTTCAATCCCTGGGCCGGGAAGATCCCCTGGAGAAGGAAATGGCAACCCACTCCAGTATTCCTGCCTGGAGAATCCCATGGACAGCGAAACTAGTGAGCTACAGTCCAGGGGGTCACAAAGACACTTTTTGTGATTCTATGGACTATAGCCCCCCAGACTCCTCTGTCCATGGGATTCTCCAGGCAAGAATACTGGAGTGGGTTGCCATGCTCTCCTCATATATACCATAAATATATGGCATTTCCCCTTTTAAAGAAAGTTTCTCTCAGGTAATCTGACTGATCTCATCATTTCCTTTTCTTGGATGACGAAGAATTTAAGGAGTTCTAAAGGCAACTTAAAGCAACTGAGAAAATAGCATAGCCTTTCCAAGAGCATCTAAGGACGATTTTATTTTCCTTTTCAGATGAAGATGAAAGATGTTATTTATATATTTACATCTGTATATTTAAAAAGCAATTTGTGAAAAGACTTCTGACGGGATACTGTGGGATGGATTTTTTTTTCATTAGTGTTAGCATTTTATCACTAAACTCTAGATAACAAGACATGTTTTAATATTTCCCCCATTTTAACTTAGAACAGCACAATGAAAATTTGCCAAATTTGTCATACTTTTCAAAATTAACTCATATTTATGTGCTAAAGGAAATCATGATGATTTTCTAAAGGTTCGAGGTCACCATCTCTAGTTTCCTTTTCTCCAGGCAAGAGCACTGGAGTGGGGTGCCCTTCCCTTCTCCAGCGGATCTTCCTGACCCAGGGATTGAACCTGGGTCTCCTGTATTGCAGGCTGATTCTTTACTATCTGACCCACCAGGGAAGCTCCTGTTCTTCATTATGATCAACGAATATAAGAGAAGTTATGTGATCTGGTATTTCATCAGAAAATTCTAAAAATTTCTGTGGCAGGTAAAAAACTAGTTCCCCAAAGATATCCACCCTCTAATCTATAGAATCTGTAAATATGTTACCATCCATGGAAAAGAGACTTTGCGAATGTCATTAAGCTAAAGGTCTGGAGACAGTGAAGCAGCCTCCGGGTACCCAGGAGCACACAGTGTCATCCCAGGCCTCGCAGAGGGAGGGGAGGTGGGGGTGGTCCGGCCATCGGCCCAGCAAGGAGGGCAGTTTCCCGGAGCCGGGAAAGGCGAGGAGCCAGATTCTCCCTGCAATGCCCCGGAGAAGCAGATCTGCTGACACCCTGATTTTAGCGCCATGAGATCCACGGTGGACTCTGACCGCCACAGCTGTGCGATAATAAACTTGTGTTACGTAAGCTGCTGAGTTGGTGGTAATTTGTGAGAGCAGCTCCTCCCAGAGCAAACTACCCCTTTTTATTTTTTAACAAGAACCAGTGCTATCAGACGGGCAAGAGGGAGGAGAAGCAAGGGTGGAAAGGAGCGATTTCTGCCTCCTGTGGGCTCAGCAAAAGAAAGAGGTGCCCAAGTGAACCACAGTGTTATCCCTGTGATGGGGGGACTGGTCTGCGGCAGAAGTGACTGAGACAGACCAGAGAACAGCCACCAGCCTCTGCTGCGTTTAACACCCACTTCACTCTCTGTGCCCCAACCTCCACCATCTCCAAAATCAATTACATTTAATAAAGAAGTTTTCTTTTCGATTAGTCAATCAGAAACGTTAATCAACATAAAACTCAGGATAAATGAATATAATTTCAGTTAGAAGCAAAAGAACTTGATAATCTGACCAACCTTATTTGGGAGGTTTTTGGAATACAGAGAAGGGTCTAGACCCCAAGAGTTTCAAGGGCTCTGATATGTAAGCCCAGAGAGAGAAAAGATGATTTCCTTTCAGTAAATTGTTTGTTTAAAGGAACCCGCCCCCTGCCACCTCCTACTGAATAAGATAGCTTTCCCTTTAATCATAATGCATGGACCCACTTAGGCTGGATCTGACCCTGGGTCATCCTCATTCAACGTGTGTCCCTTTTTCTTCTTGCTCCCCTTCCTGCCTTTTCTATCTTCAGCAAGTCCCTGACTGCCCACATCAAAAGACGACAAGCCTATTAACATCACCTGAACACCTCCTTCAAACCAACTCGAAAAACTCCTAATTCCTAATCTCCCAAATTTTAGCTGTCAGCACCAAAAGCACCATTCTGATACATTTCACAACATCCTTCAGGTCCCTGTGAGTTCTCTGATGGCCAAAATCACATCTCCCAGAGAGAAGAAAGACAGGGAAGCCGGAAAAAGACACACAGTGAAACATCAGTGTCTGCGTGGTTCAGAGTTCACTGAGCAACCTTCACAAAAGTTTGTAGACAAGCAGCTCAGAGCATTAAATATCACTGCAACCTGAAGGTGTTAGAAATCACACAGCAATTCCATATTTCTCAAATTTAGAAACATCAACTTTATGTACCGAAATGACATTAAATGGCATACACCGCTTCCTAATTATAATACGAAAAAACTGATCAGGCCTCATCATCCTTGTTTGAACAAAGGGAATAAAACGTCTCTAACAATACAACCAGAAACACTTTCTTGAAAAATTTCAATTCTTTAAATAAGGCAACATTAGAAAAGACATAAGGAAAAGGTCAAGAAATCTACATATGCTTCATTAAGACATGTAAACAATTTACAGAAATAAAACGACCTTCATGTAGTCCTGCTGTGGATCAGGCCCTCTGCAAGGTTGGAGCTGATGCCACAGTGAAGAGAATGGACACTGTCCCCACCCGTAGGCTCATGAATTGCCTGTTGAAATCTCCGGGCTGTTTTTCTACTGGAGAGAGTCCTACTTTTCCTCCTGATTTATGTGACTACTTCATATAGTCAAAGCTATGATTTTTCTAGTAGTTATGTATGGACGTGAGAGTTGGACTATAAACAAGGCTGAGCGCCAAAGAATTGATGCTTCTGAACTCTGGTGTTGGAGAAGATTCCTGAGAGTCCTTTGGGCTGCAAGGGGACCAAACCAGTCAATCCTGAAGGAAATCAGTCCTGAATATTCACTGGAAGGACTGAGGCTGAAGCTGAAGTTCCAATACTTTGGCCACCTGATGAGAAGAGCCAACTCACTGGCAAAGACCCTGAGACCCTGATGCTGGGAAAGATTGAAGGCAGAAGGGGATGACAGAGGACGAGATGGTTGGATGGCATCACTGATTCAATGGACATGAGTTTGAGCAAGCTCTGAGAGACAGTGAAGGACAAGGAAGCCTGGTGTGCTGCAGTCCATGGGGTTACAAAGAGTCGGACACAACTGAGCGACTAAACAACAACACTTTATCATAGATGAATATTCAAATAAAATCTAAACAGTTACTAAACAAATCATTAAATCATTCTGAAGCATAAGTAGTTTTAACTCAAAATTTACTATAGTTACGACAGTTACTAGTACTATAGTTACTCACATTCAATACCTTTTAGGGACATCCTTGGTGGTCCAGTGGCCAAGACACAATGCTTCCAATTAAGAGGGCCTGGGTTTGATCCTCGGTCAGGGAACTATATCACACATGCCTCAACTAAGAGTTCACAGGTTGCCACTAAGACCTGCAGCTGCCAAATAAATTTTTAATCCTTTTAAAAAAAATTTTTTAAAGAACATCTTTAACCCCAAGAGCTAATACTGCAGGGGGTTAAGATCACAGGCTCTGGGAAGAGGGGGCCTGGTTCTGAACCCAGCTCAGTCACCCCTAAACTGTGACCTAGGCAATTACTACACCTCTGTATGCTCAACTTTACCACCTGTGCAACGGAGATTATCTAAGCACCTACTTCAAAGGGTTAATCAAAAAGACATAGCTCACACAAAATAGACTACCCCTGGCAGATAATACAAACTAAGTAAATGTTAGCTATTTTCAGTGCAAGGCAAGCCTGAATGAAGTGCTGAATTTGTAGAATTTTGTAAGCTAGCTGTTAACAACAGCTTTTTCTTTAAAAATTAAATTGCCTAAAACTACAATTAAATGAATTACACTAAAAACCAAGATAATAAATACAGCTTATCACTTACTAATGACATCACTATTTCACTGCTTATGGCACATACCTGGTGGAGACCAGGTCATGGGGAGACTCTGCACCTCTCTCTCCAGCTCTGCATCCAAAGACGTCAAACCGGTACCCGGAAATCGACTGTGCCAAAAGTGTTTACGCTTTGAAAGTGAGTCTGACTCTCTGCAACCTCATGGACTAATATATAGTCCATGGAATTCTCCAGGCCAGAATACTGGAGTGGGTAGCCGTTCCCTTCTACAGGGGATCTTTCCAACCCAGTGATTGAACCCAGATCTCCCGCATCGCAGGCGGATTCTTTACCAGCTGAGCCACAAGGGAAGCCCAAGAATCTGGAGTGGGTAGCCTATCCCTTCTCCAGTGGATCTTCCCGACCCAGGAATCAAAGCGGGGTCTCCTGCATCGCAAGCAGATTCTTTACCAACTGAGCTATCAGGGAAGCCCGAAAGATATTTTGTTGTGAAGTACTGACCCTCTAGTTGTGGCACGCAGACTTATTTGCTCCATGGCATGTGGGATCTTACTTCCCTGACCAGAGATCAAACCCATTTCCCTACATTGCAAGGCAGATTCCTAACCACTGGACCACCAGGGAAGTCCCAACTTATGGTGTAGCTCACCTTACACCTTGGAAAAGCACGAATGCTACAAATCATGGTTTTTATCCTGGAAGAATAGGTGATCAAAAACTTACCAGAACACTAATGCCCATTATTAGAGATTTATTATAATAAATCACCTTCAATGTCTTCCTTTTTCACAGGAGAAAAAGAAAGGGTAGCAAATCAAAATATACATTATCTGTAGTCTCCTTGTGCCTGTGTGGTGGTGTATATAAAAACACGACTGCCATGTTCAGGTTCCTTTTCAAAACTGTGTCCCCAAAGAACCGCATACCCTGGTGTGTAACTGCGCCGGCCTTGTCTTTTCTGCTTTGCCAAAGCCAGGTAGATTCATTATTCTTTAAAATAACAGGGCTAATCTGCCACAGTTGAATATGAAGGCCACTTTAAGGAGGTAAAAGCCAAGTGCCAAACTGTCATCAGATACAGTCCTCACATCTCTTAAAATTGTTTGACCTTCTGACATTACTTAGCAACTCAAGTCAATATCAAACGAGCCCACAGTCACCCCGGCTGAAACACAAACACTAACTTTCAAAAAAAAGGTCAAGCACTCAACTGCCTTCTAACTGCTCAGTGCATGCCTGTGTTAAAACAGTGCACACGGGAATAATGTGTTCAGAGGGACCAACGAAATGTTCTAATTCAGGCCAAAAGTGTGGCAGTTTGCACAGCGTAGAACAAAGCCTACAGCAACACTGGCTGCTGGACCCGTGCGTGCCAAGGAAGAGAAATACCGCGCGTGCACCTGGGAGCTCTGAGTACACAGGCAGCATGACTCAGCGGGAAACCATTACACCAGAAATCAGAATTCCCAGGCCCCAGCTCTAACTCCGGTTCTACCCAGTTCAAAGAGCTTAATCTCTGAGTCCAACTCTGCTAAATTAGGCCATCTCAGCTGCATGATTCTGCTCTGTTTTTCAGAATAAATGTGCTGTCACTACAAAAAGAAACCTTCCCCTCTCCCTGCCCAACTATGAAAACGTGGTTTTATTAAACGGACTCAAGTTTAATATCACACAAACAAAAACATTTACATTAATGTGAAAATACAGAAAGCTATGTGTCACATCTTCACTCTCTGCTGTACAACAATGCTCACGTCTCGGGGCTACATCAATATTAACACAAAGGCAACACGTGAACCAGGACCACGGGTTTTCTTTTCCATACTTCCACCAGCCAAGTCCAGAGCACCCATCGAACAGAAAGAAGGTAATAGACGTACAGATGAACCACACAGGAAGGGCTCTGAGGGTTTTAAGTCTATACTGCTACAGTCCATCTAGCTGTAACTGGTAACGTTATGCACGATTTGCATGCACATAAGCCTGCTTTTTTAAGTTTACTTATTTATCTGGCTGTGTCAGGCCTCGGTTGCAACATGCAGGATCCTCACTGCACGACGTGGGGTCTTTCTTTGTGGCCCAGGCTTCAGCAGCTGCAGCACGTGGGCTTAGATGCTCCCCAGCGTGTGGGATCTCAGTTTCCCAACCAGGGATCAAACCCACACCCCCTGCATTACACAGTGGATTTTTAACCACCGGACAACCAGGGACATCTCCTCTAAAGAGAAGAGGAGGGCCTGCCACCTCCGGACACAATGGAGGAAAAGGACCTGGATTTACTCTGCCACTTGATGCAACTACTTCTCTCTAAAAAGAGGCACAAAATGTATTTATGTCTTTGGAGATCAGACAAAACAGAGACAACAGTGATTTCTGAGAGAACGGAAACCAACCAAATGAGCCCTACCAGCCCAGCTGCCTGCCTGGAGTGAGTTTCCAGGCCTCAGCACAGCTGTGGAGGGGAGAGCAGGGTCAAGGAGGGAGGGTGGTCTCCATCAGAGAAGAAGATGGTCCCCCTGAGGAGCTCAAGACCACCAGAAATGTCACTGGGGGCAACAGGCACGAGATGCACAAAGGCCAAGTCTGGAGACGTGTGAAGGGCTGTGTTCACCCAAGGTGGTACAAATGCATTAGGAAACTCCCAGAGCCAGGAAGAGAACCAGCAGAAAGGAGCAGGCAGAATGCAGAAAGGTGTCAGTTTGGTTACCGGGAAGATAAGCCCCAGGCTAAGGCTGACAAGGTTCTACCCAGCTAAGCTTAAACAGCAAACCTTAGAAGGGTCGGTCTCTTCTAATACTTGGCAAACAAAACCATTAAAAGACATTTTATAAATTCAGCACCCAACTAACTAAAGTCAAGAATGTTTGCCATCTATACAAAAAATTACCAGGCATACAATGAAGCTGGAAAATACGGAAAAACAGTAATCAAAGGAACAGACCCAGAAAATGACACAAAAAGTAGAAATAGTAGACCAGGATATTAAGAGAACTATTATTAGTACACTGTGCATGTCCAAACAGACTGAGCAAAGTGTGAGCATGTTAAAGAGAGACAGACAAGACACAAAAGAAGTGAAACAAGACCCAAATTGACCTGCTAGAGATGAAAAATATACTGGAGGACATTAATAACAGATTAGACACTGAAAAAGAAAGTACTGGTAAAGCTTAAGACAGTCACTCTGCTTAGCGTTAATAAGAAACTGAATTTAGAAAATCTTTTTTTAAATCTACTCAAAACTTTTCAAGTTGTACACTTTATTTTTTTAATTTTTACTTTTTCTAACACAGCATGCAGGATCTTAGTTCCTCGAACAGGGATTGAACCCACGCCCCTTGCATTGGAAGTGTGGAATCTCAACCACTGGACCGCCAGGGAAACCCCAAATTCAGAAAATCTTAAAAGCCCAAAATCCTCAACAGAAATTCATTCACCCATTTAAAAAAGCAAAATAAAAATAAATAAATAAATAAAATAAAATAAAAAAAGGCAAAATAATTATTAAGCATTTGCAATATGCCAAGTACCATGATGGACTTCCCTGGCGGCTCAGTGAAAGAACCTGCCTGCAATGCAGGAGACACTCAGGTTCAATCCCTGAGCTGCGAAGATGCCCTGGAGAAGGAAATGGCAACCCACTTCAGTATTCTTGCCTGGGAAATCCCATGGACAGAAGAGCCTGGAAGGCTAAAGTCCATGGGGGTCCCAAGAGTGGAACACAACTTAACAACTAAATAATAACAATTAAAAATACCATGATAATCACTGGAAATATTTAAAAGACTTAAAAGTATATTCTATAGTTTCCCAACTTGTCAAAACTACTCAATATTCCCCTATTTTATGATCCTATAAACAAATATGCAATTCATTTTCCTCAGTCCCCCTCCTGTATTTCCATATGATCTATTAGTAGTAGGCACTCCCTTCTAACCCTGCGTTATGTTATATTAATATTCCAATCCACAGAAAAAGAAAAAGGTAATACTATAACCGGGCTCTCCTATAATTTATTTCTTCCTACTTGTCAGAGAAACAAAACTTTATGAAAGAAGCCAAGAGATACAGGACAGGTTGACCTCATTGGGTAAAGAGTGTAAGAAAGTCACTCCTAGGATACTTTATTCTCACTGAATGTACAGCAACTTAATTGTTCCTTATTCATGTTGCTGATTTCCCCCAACAGACTGAGATCTCCTAAAAAGCAATGCCATTTTTTTTTTCATCATTGTATGTGTCATGGGCACTCAATACACTTTCAGATAATTTGTTAAATAAATGAGTAAAAAATGAAGCCAGATAAGAAAACAAACAGACCTGTGACTCAGGACAGCAATCCTCAGGGACCAGGGATCCATCTGCCTAACTCTTTGAGTCCGCACCCTCTTGCCCCACTGGACTTTTCTGGCAAATGTCTGATCAAATCAGAGGTGAAGAATGATAGTTGAGGTCACAATGAGCCACTTCAGCCACAGGGACCACACCAAGTCTGTAAATTGTTCATGAGAGTGCCAGATGGTCTATTAAGTCAATGTCACTCAATACCCACAACTTATAAATCATACTCATCAGATTCACATGGTGAAAGCTACTCTCAAAAACCAGTACTGCTTCATCACATGTGTGCAAATATTTAACAATTTTCCTCTTATAAATGTTCTACTTTATTTGTGGCGGTATCTATATTTATAAAAGAAGAAATAAGATCCTTTACAAAATGTCAAATGCCAAGACTGAAAAAAAGCTTACCCCTCGGAGTTAACCACTATTCACATCTCAGTTTCTAAACTTCATCTCTCTCCCTGTGCATCAATACAGAATTTTTCCCTTTTTATAAAAATGCCATACACACTAGTCTTCTGCCTTTTTTCTTAAAACACTGGGGAAATGTTATGGGTCAATAACAAGACATCTAACTCATATTTTTTAATAGTCTCTTAACATTTCAAGGTACAGAAGTATATAAATTTACCCAGCTATCCCCTATTGATAGTCATTCAGGCTGTTTCCAGTATTTTGCCATTATAGACAATGTCACAATAAACATCTTGAATTCTACCTGTAAGGAAGATTCTGGAATTTTGGTGGGTCAGAGTAGATGTTCCTTCAGCAGCAACCTCCTCTCCCCAAAGATGGTTAAGAAATCACATGTCAAAAGCAACGCCTGAAGTACTATTTTCCCACATCCTTGCCAGTCCTGGATGTTACACTAAATGCTTTTAGAGGATGACAACACGAATAAAAGTGGTCACTAACCTTAAAAAAAATACTAACATTTTCCAAAATCCTTTAAATTTCCCCAGAGACCTACCCCCAAATATCTGCCAATGAAAATTTTACTGTAGAAATTTACTTGTAAATTTAAAAAAAAAAAAAAAAAACCCAATGTATAACATATTTCCTCTTTAAAATTCTGTTTAAATAAAAATTAGCTAACCCCTGGTCATACAAGGCTCTATTTTTAATTGCAAAAATGGCAAAACAATAACATTATTGCTGTACAACATACATTGACATTTTGGAATCAATCTAGAATAATTAAATAACGGGATCTACAAAAAAAATAAAGTTTAATAAATACATACAACAGGCATGTTGCTATGGAAACGCACTTTCCAAATCACACCCCTCCAACCACATACTCACCTGCTGCTGTCACAGGGAGGCTGAGGAGCCTGGACCTCAGGAGAAGCAAACCTCAGCTCGGAGGGTGCAGGGCAAGCAAACGGAAGCAAAGAACCCAAGATGGGCAGCGAAGTCGGGCCATGTTCACCTCCGGCTCCCCAGAAACACCAAGAGATGAGCTGCTCTCCTCTTCCCAGCCCCTTCCCGCCAGCACACACCTCCCACACACGGCACACGGCCCTCCGGGGTGCAAGGAGACCCCAAGGTCCCGTCCCCTCCCTGCCGCTCACCCTCTGGACTCAGACTAGAGAAAGGTCATAAAGCAGCATCCCCTGTGTCCGCCCTGACCCCCAGCACGGGGGCAGCCCCAGAGTCTCCCCTGAAGGCAGCCACGGGGAAGGGAATGGGATAGCCACTGGCCCAGCCCGCCTGCCAGGAGCCTGAATCCTATAGTTAATCAGAAAACAGCCGGGAATCCACACACTGGCCAAACGCTGCAGCCAATCATCACTGAATTTTTCAAAATGCAGGACTATTTTGTCTGGGTTTATGAATCCAATTTATATTAAACCTAATCTATTTCTTAAAGCCCCAGAACAGTGATGAGCCTGCTGCTCGCAATGAATGTTCACTGACATCCCACTGGTCCCCAAAGACCATAAACATCCAACGCAATGCGGACACCTCAGCAGTCTTCTCACCGCAGGATGTCACACGACTCCCTGTTGCTGGCCACTCGTTTCTTCTCATTTCCTTACTAACTCTCCCACAAGCCAGGGCTTTTTCCTGAAGTGGCTCATGCCTAGCCCATGAAAGCACCTCCTCTATCTACGAACAAGCACTAAAGGAGCGGGAGGCGTGTGGGGACCTCAGCGCAGATCCTGCTCTTCCCTCTGCTGACTCCCCTTCCCTGGGCTTCAGTTTTCTCAATTATAAAATGAAAGTCCAGAAATCAGCGCACTCATTGTTTCTCTGGATCAACCACGAGCAATGGTAATTCTCAAAGATGGGCCTTGAGCAAGGGAGCAGAAGCAGGGTCAGATGCAGAACTACAGTTCTTTTCACTGATCAATATAGGTCATTTGTTCACACTCAAAGGCACCAAGTTTACATATCATAACTCATGTGAAGAAAGTGGGAAAAGGTTTTAAATTAAGAATTTCTTCCAAAGTTTTACTTCAATCAGTATTACAAATAAGCCTAGTCCCCCCCAAGTACTGCTTAATTCAGTACTGCTAACAAAGAGTACAATCTTGAAGACCAGCATAAACAATAAAAGGCAAATGCAATCAAGGATTATAGCCTATATCAAAAGTCCTAAAGGCATTTTCCCTGGTGGCTCAGATGGTAAAGAACCCGCCTGCAATGCGGGAGACCTAAGTTCAATCCCTGGGTTAGGAAGATCCCCTGGAAAAGGGCATGGCAACCCACCCCAGTATTCTTGCCTGGAGAATCCCATGGACAGAGGAGCCTGGCGGGCTACAGTCCATGGGGTCACAAAGAGTCGGACATGACAGAACAACTAAGCACAGAACAAAGGCATTTTCAAAAGGTTTTCAAAAGGAATCAACAGTAGTTTCAGAAATAAATTAAAACTATGAATAGGTGATCATCTCAAATAAAAAATAAAGTGTATGGTAAAAACAATAAATGGAAAGTAGGTCAGAAAGTGATGTCAAAGATAACCAGACAGATCATATCAGAATAAAGTGACACAAAATTTAAAAATAATAAATAAAATTAAATATTGGACCAAAAAAAAAAAGAGAGAGAGAATAAATTATGCATCCACAACTCAACAAGTAAAATAAAAGGTAACTGTTTCTCATGTATTGGTCACCCTAGCGATCTAACGTATTGTACTTGCTGGCACACAAGAAATACTCAATAAATAAATAATAAATAAATAAATACTCAATAAATGTTTTCTAAATGAATAAACAATGAATTAATTCATTGCGGCAAGTACTACAGGATGATGAGGCAATCATTCCTTTGACTTATGAGCCCATGCAAGACTGGCAAGTTAGCACTGCGAGCCAGGAAGGGAAATCAGATCTCTAGATCATTCATCATTGCTTAGTTTATTGTGGAATTTCTAGACTTCAGACCGATTAGAAAATTTTAATTGTATATATAATTCAAGAATCTACTCAGTCATGAAATAGGCAGCATCTTATAACCAGTTAACTGTTAACAGCTTATATAATCCATAAGATTTCTTTGTTATCTTGAAAACATATTTCTGAAGCTTGTAATTAGATCAAAATATACCAATATAATAATATTAACCAAATCCATCAGGATACAAAATTGCTTAAATGGTGTCACAACACTGTTTATACATAACAGAATGCACGCATCAGTCATTGAAAACACTTTGAAATAATATTGGGTTGGCCAAAAAGTTCTTTTGGGTTTTTCCCTAAGATGGTACAGAAAAACCCAAATGAACTTTTTGGCCAACCTCAACATTTAATGGCATTTAGAAAATATCCTGATATATTAAGTGGACAAGCAGAGTGTGAGAAATGCTGGATGAATCACAATCTGGAATCAAGATTGACAGAAGAAATATCAACAACCTCAGATATGTAGATGATACCACTCTAATGGCAGAAAGTGAAGAGGAACTAAAGAGCCTCTTGATGAGTGTCAAAGAAGATAGTAAAAAAGCTGGCTTAAAACTCAACATTCAAAAAACTAAGATCACAGCATCTGGTCCCATCACTTCATGGCAAATAGATGGGGAAAAGGTAGAAGCAGTGAGAGACTTTATTTTTGGGGGCTCCAAAATCACTGTGGATGGTGACTGCAGCCATGAAATTAAAAGACACTTACTCCTTGGAAAGCTATGACAAACCTAGACAGTATATTAAAAAGCAGAGCCATTACTTTGCCAACAAAGGTCCATATAGTCAAAGCTATGGTCTTTCCAGCAGTCATGTATGGATGTGAGAGTTGAACCATAATGAAGACTGAGCACCAAGGAACTGACTTCCTTCAAATGGCTGTGCTGGACAAGATTCTTCAGAGTCCCTTGGACTGCAAGGAGCCAACTTATTGGAAAAGGCTATGATGCTGGGAAAGACTGAAAGCAAAAGGAGAAGGGGGTACAGAGGATGAGATACTTAGACAGCATCACCAACTCAATGGACATAAATTTGAGTAAACTCCAGGAGATAGTGAAGGCCAGGGAAGCCTGCCATGCTGCAGACCATGGGGTTGTGAAGAGTTAGACACAAGCAGGATACAGAATTTTACATACATGGTTCAAATTTTTAAATGTTATATATTAAGGAGAAAAGAGAAATGGAAAAGAAGAGAAAATATGTCAGCACATTAATTAGTGTATTTGGATAATGGAACTATAGATCTTTTATGCATATTTTGCACATTTCTTTATTATGCAAAAATGCTACCTACTTTGTATCATAGATTTTTCTTCTCATGTTCCCCCCAAATTTACATAGACATAGTTCCTGCTTTTCCACTGAGTAATACAGAAATTATACATTTAGTCATTGGGATAGTTTTCTTGTCTAAACGTAAAACCCTGTAATTTTAAAAGCTGCTTCAGTTAACAACAGAAATAAAAGATACTGGAGTTTTTCTCTCCAATACCTAAATTCCCAATAGCCAGCAATAGAATTTTTCAATAAAGTTTATAAGTTAAGGCTAGCCCAAAACAATGTTACACAAAAAAGAAACTGTATTTACCTACTTCCTAAATATAGACCTCTACCAATAATCCCAGGACTTACTAAATAGCGGTTTATTTAAACTGAGACTATGCACCTCTTGTCACATACATCACTTATACGGTTAATAACAGCTGTGAATGCGTATATAGATAGACCACAACACCAAGAGCAGAGGCCTTTGTGGACTCGCTGTCAGGACCCAGTCAGCCACCGCCAATGCAGGCATGGGAAACCAGTTTCCGAGGGAACTGACTCTTATGTGACTTGTCTCAGAGAGGAGGTGTGAGAATGAAATTATTACATGTTTATAAAAATATGATCAATATGTAAGGAGTTATGATCATCGATCTCTGAACTTCCTACACCATGTCAAGACTCTCAATCAACAATGACAACACCACTGGGCAAGACCCATGAACGAAGCAAAAGCAGGCCTTCGAGGGCAGTTCAGAGCAACACAGGCTTTTCTCAAACGGCAAGACTGTCTCAACCTTTGCATTTGTTGAGCCAGGTCTACAAGGTATTTCTCACAACTGAAGCCTAAGATTTGATAATATATCCATGGCATTAGCAGAGTTCTTAAAAACACTGGGTAAAATTTATAGCTTAACACTGATCACAAATAAAATCTCTCTTGTTTAAAGCATTGATTAAGTCGTTATGATAATACTCTTCCCACAGGGCAAAGACTGAAATACAAGGTCAGACTGTGCAAATGAAAAGGCAAATGCAGAAAACACTCCACCAACACCTTCCACCCTCACCCACAGCACGGAGCCTCCTCCCCGGACCCGCCTCCCTCAGACTCCAGCCCTGCCCGAGTCCCTTCCGCCCCGAGAACCTTCGAGGCCTGGACGGGCCGTCCCCGAGGGGCTCACTGATATGCGTGGAGGGGGCCCACTGGCCTCACCATCTCTGCTGTTCCAGAGGCTACAGCCCCCAGCCTGCATCCCTCTTCCTTCCACAGGCGCCCGCTCCTCTGCACATTTTTAAGTATATGATCAATAAGCATTTAGAATTAAACCACATATTTCAATTGGTGAAGATAAATTTCTCCTACCCCCCAAGTGTCTCCTCTCTCCCCAGCCTTCCCAAGGACCCTGATCAGAACAGACGACGGAGGCTCCGGGAGCGTGTAAGTGACACAGTGATCTGTGCATCTGAGCTTGGGATCAACTAATTTCTGATGAGAAATATAGAAAGATGAGGTTGGGAATAATGCAGCTTGACTGCTTTCAATGAAACGCTAGTTACAGAAGTATTTTATCCTGTTTATCATTTTAACTCTACTAAGGAACCACATTTAAATTTCTATACAGTTTTCTAAATGAGAAAACATTTGTAACATTAAATACATCTATTTTTCCATGAGGAACAGAAAGCACGCTTGCATTTTGCTTTCTGTAATTTAGAATTCTTCAATCTGTTTTGTCCAAAGAACAAAAAAGTACAAAGAATATGTCATCTGTAGCAGCTAAGTTGTTCGGGCTTCTGAGATTGTGTGAAAGACACAGTAAAATAACACTACAACTGCCTTCATAACCATAAGCCCTTCCTCAGGAAGATCATAAAGTTATTTATTTAAATAATATCTATGCAAACTCAAAACTCTGAATTTCAACCACTTGGGTTTTTATCTACCAAGTATTGTCAATATTCTCTAGTTTCTGTTATGTAAATAAGGTTATTACAAAGAGCACAAAATGAACAACCAAATACTTTTTTCCTAGCAAAAGCAGCCAGTGGTTTCCAGCATTCATAAATATTTACAGGCGGTAGCTCTTCCAAAAATACGCTGAAAAAATAATCAGGTAATCTTGTTTTACCTCATAACTCATGGTTTTAGAACTCAAACACGATCATTTACCTGCTGCTTAATTCTAAGTAGTAACAGTAAAACTTTGTGCTCTTAGACATTATCTATATACACAGCATGATACTCAGACTACAATCAAATCACCATCACAAAAATTCTCCAATTATATAAACTGCTATCTATTTAGTCCTACTCCTGACTACATTTTAAAAGAAGTAACTCGATACCCTAAGAGTTTAGCTTTCACATGTTTTGCAGGACATGAACTACTAATGTCAGCCTATCCTTAAAATAGAATAGTTCAACTAATTTTAGACTCAAGTGTTATAACGCATGGTAGCTGCCAGCCAGCAGGATACCTGAACTGTAGCAGCAGCAATATGCAGATTCTCCAAAGCAAACTGTCAGATTGCTGAACTCTGAGCCACCCCAAGCAAGCCCACGTAGGAGGTCCACATGGTGAACACATGCAAAACAAAACAGTACTTACAAATAATGTGCCCCTGGGAAAGAAAATGCCCAGGGCCCTATTTATTTAAACAGTATCTATAATATGCAGTGGTTCAAAAGTGTCAAAAGGAGGTAACAACATAAAAAGATCACTATCATATACACAAAGAATGTTCAAACTACTGCACATGTGCACTCATTTCACATGTTAGCAAAGTAATGCTCAAAATTCTCCAAGCTAGGCTTCAACAGTACCTGAACCGAGAACTCTCAGATGCTCAAGCTGGATTTAGAAAAGGCAAAGGAACTAGAGATCAAATTGCCAACATCTGCTGGATCATTGAAAAAGCAAGAGAATTCCAGAAGAACATCTGCTTCACTGATGACACTAAAGCCTCTGACTGACTGGATCACAACAAACTGTGGAAAATTCTTCAAGAGATGGGAATACCAGACCACCTGATCTGCCTCCTGAGAAACTTGCATGCAGGTCAGGAAGCAACAGTTAGAACCTGACAAGGGAAAACAGACTGGTTGCAAATGGGGAAAGGATTATGTCAAGGCTGTATACTGTCACCCTGCTTATTTAACTTATATGCAGAGTACATCACGCAAAATGCCAGGCTGGATGAAGCACAAGCTAGAATCAAGATTGCCAGGAGAAATATCAATAATTTCAGGTATGCAGATGAAACCACCCTTATGGCAGAAAGTGAAGATGAACTAAAAAGCCTCTTGATGAAAGTGAAAGAGGAGAGTGAAAAAGTTGGCTTAAAACTCAACATTCAAAAATCAAAGATCATGGCATCTGGTCCCATGACTTCAAGGCAAATAGATGGGGAAACAATGGAAACAGTGACAGACTTTATTTTCTTGGGCTCCAAAATCACTGCAGATGGTGACTGCAGCCATGAAATTAAAAGACACTTGCTCCTTGGGAGAAAAGCTATGGCAAACCTAGACAACATATTAAAAAGCAGAGACATTACTTTGCCAACAAAGGTCCATACTGTCAAAGTTATGGTTTTTCCAGTAGTCGTGTATGGATGTGAGAGCTGGACCATAAAGAAGGCTGAGCGCTGAAGAATTGATGCTTTTGAACTGTGGTGTTGGAGAAGACTCTTGAGAGTAACTTGGACTGCAAGATCAAAGCAGTCAATCCTAAAGGAGATCAGTCCTGAATATTCATTGGAAGGACTGATGCTGAAGCTCCAATACTTTGGCTACCTGATGCAAAGAACTGACTCATTGGAAAAGACCCTGATGCTGGGAAAGGTTGAGGGCAGGAGGAGAAGGGGACAACAGAGGACAAGATGGTTGGATGGCATCACCGACTCAATGGACATGAGTCTGAGCAAGCTCTGCAAGATTGTGAAGGACAGGGAAGCCTGGCGTGCTGCAGTCCACGGGGTCACAAAGAGTCAGACACAACTGAGCAACTCAACAACAACATACACACACTACTACATACAAAACAGACAGTGAACAAGAACCCACTGTAAAGCGCAGGGAACTCTACTCAGTATTCTGTAATAACCTCTATGGGGAAAGAATCTGACAAAGAATGAATATATGTACATGTACAACTGAATCATTTTGCTGAATGCCTAAAAGTAACACAACATTGTAGTAATAAATCGACTATACTTTAATATGAGATTAAATTAAAAATAAAATATTCAAATCTCTTAAGTTAAATCTTGAAATAGAATTAAAATTTAAAAGTAAACTTAATAAAATTGAAATTTAAGTAAACTTAAAAAAAATTATTCATCATTCATGAAAATATGTGATAAAGGACTGATATCTGAAAGATACAAAGGACTAAAAACTCAGCAGGAAGAAAACAAAAGGCAAAAGATCTGACCAGACAACTCACCAAAGGACATTCATAAATGCAAATGCACATATGAAAAGATACTCCCCATCACATGTCACCAGACTTCCCTGGTCGCTCAGACGGTAAAGCGTCTGCCTACAATGCAGGAGACCCAGGTTCAATCCCTGGGTCGGGAAGATCTCCTGGAGAAGGAAATGGCAACCCACTCCAGTACTCCTGCCTGGAAAATCCCATGGATGGCAGAGCCTGCTGGGCTACAGTCCATAGGGTCGCAAAGAGTCAGACACGACTGAGCGACTTCACTTTCACTTTCTTTACTCAAAATTGATGGACGTTGAAAGCAACCAAGAAGTCCTTCAAAAGGTGAATGAATGAACAAACGTAAATTCATACAATGGAATACTATTCAATAGTAAAAAGAAATGCTCTATCAAGCCATGGAGAGACATGGAAGAACCTTAAACGCACATTACTAAGTGAAAGAAGGGCTTCCTTTGCAGCTCAGCTGGTAAAGAATTCGCTTGCAATGCGGGAGACCCGGGTTCAATCCCTGGGTCAGGAAGATCCCCCAGAGAAGGGAAAGGCAACCCACTCCAGTATTCTGGCCTGGAGAATTCCATGGACTGTATAGACCATGGGGTCACAAGAGTCAGACATGACTGAGCAACTTTCACTTTCAAGCGAAAGAAACCAGTCTAAGGAGACTACATACTGTGTACTTCCAACTATAGGAAACTCTGGAAAAGATTAAACTATATGGAGACAAAAAAAAAAAAAGATCAGTGGTTACCAGAAGCAGAAGCATGGGAGAATGAAGAGGCAGAACATAGGACTTGGGGGCTGTCAAACTATTCTATATGATACTCTAATAGTGAACACACGGCATGCATGTGTCAACTTCCAAAGAACTGTACATATTCAACATAGTTTTGAAAGTCTCAGCCACAGAAATCAGACAAGAAAAAGAAATAAAAGGAATCCAAATTGGAAAAAAGGAAGAAAACTGTCACTGTTGGCAGATGACGTGACACTGTACAAAGAAAACCCTACAGCCATCACCAGAAAACTACTAGAGCTCATCAATGAATTTGGTTAAGCTGCAGGATACAAAATTAATATTTAGAAATCTGTCACATTTCTATACACTAACAATGAACTATCAGAAAGAAATTAAGGCAACAATCCCATTTACCATCACATCAAAAAGAATAAAACACCTTGGAATAAACCTACCTAAGGAAGTAAAAGGCCTGTACTCAGAAAACTATAAGATATCAATGAAACAAACTGGAGACAACAGAAACAGATGCAAAGATACACTGTGTTTTTGAACAGGAAGAATACTGTTAAAATGAGCATACTACCCAAGGCAACCTCCATCAATGCAGCCTCTATCAACACTGATGGCATTTTTCACAGAACTGGAACAAATAATTTTAAAATGTGTATGGAAAAAGAAAAGACCCTGAAGAGCCAAAATAATCTTGAGAAGGAAGAACAGAGCTGAAAGAATCAGGCTCCCTGACTTGAGACCACATACAAAGCTATGGTAATGAAAACAATATGATGGGGACACAAAAGCAGACACACAGATCAATGAAACAGGCTAAAGAGCCCAGAAAGAACTGTGCAGTGTTACAAACGCAAACTGGATCTTAGTTAATAATAATGTACTAATACTGGTTCATCAGTTAAACAAATGTACCACACCAATGCAAGGTATCAAAAGGGGAAACTGTGGGGAGGGGAGGGAGCACGTAAGAACTCTGTACTCTCTGCTCAATTTTTCCATAAAACCACAACTTCCCTTAAAAAAATTTTTTTGTTTTTTATGGTCACTGCCCTAGGAGAAGTCAGAGGACTTGCATTTTTAGGTCTATCTCATTCACTGACTATGTAATCTCTACTGCCCAAAATACCTTATATGCCCTATTTTATCCCACCTTTTTTAACCTATTTATCCCACCTTTAATAACCTAAAATGGCTTTCCTTGTGGCTCAGCTGGTAAAGAATCCGCCTGCAAAGTGGGAGACCTGGGTTCGATCCCTGGGTTGGGAGGATCTCCTGGAGAAGGGAAAGGCTACCCACTCCAGTGTACTGGCCTGGAGCGCAGAGTCGGACACGACTGAACGACTTTCAGCTCAGGTTTTAACCTGGTGATGTGGAGAGTGAAGGAGGTCTGCCTCTCTCACTGCAGGAGGGTAAAATAAGCCACCAAATAGTACTGCTTCATGCCCAAAATCAAGAAGACAAACTGCCACGCTGGCACGGCCAGCATGGAGCACTGCATCACTGCGAACAGGGCCATGTTTTTAATTCACTGGGACAATGGTATCTTTGTATAATGTCTTTAATACCAGGATTCACTGGGAAATATTTTCACCCACTAGAGAAAAATCAGGACTTTGTCAGCTCCCTTTGACGATTCTTTCCAGGAAACATCTCAGGCATGTATCAAGGCAGCCACATTCATCAGTGACATTTACAAAACGTAATTCTTTTCAAAAATCTCAATCTAGATACCCACTGGAAATGATCATACTAAAATTCTATTTTGTTTTCATGGATATCTACCCATTAGAATATATAAGCCAGCTAAGATACAACAGGTTCAAGCTCCAAAGTCTATTTACTATTTGAACTAAATCTCTATGAATTTTTAAACTATTACTTTTTATTTCATGTATCCATTTAACACATTTCAGAAAGATCTAGTAATAATCAAAATCATAATCCTAGTTTTAAAAATATGCTTAAAAACACTATTTCTGTAACATTTCCTGGTCAGTATAACAAAACTCAAAATATATAGCTTATATCAAATATATCCTTGATGGTCAAATGTCACTGCTACCAGTTTTAGCTATATGATTTCAGGAAAATTAACTTCTCTAGCCTCAATGTTCATATTGGTGAACAGCAGTAGCTAAATAGTTATGAGATTTAGAAATGAGAGAGAACGCATTTGCAATACACTGCACTGTGCCTATCATAGAAGTGCATGTGTGCTAAGTCACTTCAGCCATGTCCGACTCTGCAATCCTGTGGACTGTGGCCCGCCAGGCTCCTCTGTCCATGGGATTCTCCAGGTAAGAACACTGGAATGGGTTGCCATGCCCTCCTCCAGGGGACCTTCCCACCCAGGGATCAAACCCAAGTCTCTTATGCCTCCTGTAGTGGTTCTTTACCACTAGGACCACCTGGGAAGCCCTAACAATGATTTAATATTAAGAATTTTTTTCTAATGTTATGTCAACTACACTCCTTTAAAAAAAAAAAAAGAGGAAAAAGACTATCTCAAAACGTTATTTTTTTTTGATAAATATTTATTTGTTGTTGTTGTTCAGTAGCTCAATCATGCCCGACTCTTTGCAGCCCCATGGACTGCAGCATGCCAGGCTTCCCCATCCTTCACTATCTCCCAGAGTTTGCTCAAACTCATGTTCATTGAGTCGATGATGCCATCTAACCATCTCATCTTCTGTCACCCTCTTTTCTTCCTGCCCTCAATCTTTCCCAGCATCAGGATCTTTTCCAATGAGTCAGCTCTTCACATCATTTACTGAATTTACTGGATTCCATCCATCTACAGCTTAAGCTAAAGGTCTATTTAACAGCAGCTTTAAATGAATTTTTAAAACTCCAAATCATGTTTTGTAATGAACACACACTGTAAGAGATTTTTTACAAATTAAAAAGAACCCAAGTATCTTCAACTGTAACTTCAACAACAAAGTCACTGCGTCCCATCCTGTCCCCACACAGAGCCAACCATCAGCCACGCTGTAAGTTTCTGAAGTAAACTCCTACTGAACCAGCCTTCCATCCAACCACCCCAACCTTTCCGTGGCTTCCTGAGGCTCCCTTCCCATTCAGCCTCCACACTGTTACCAGGAGTATCTTCCTGAAACTGATCTAACACCCTGCCAAAGATCATGAGATTTCCCTGCCTAGAGAAGAAACCCCAAATCTGGTGTTGGCTATGGCATCCCAGGCTCTCTTCAACCTTCATATTCAGCCATATCCATCCTCCCATAACCGCCACCCCATGCCATTCAGCCAAACTCTCCAAATGAGTTCTGTGATTCTGCTAATCCAAGGTAATTGCCCCGCCAGACCCTCCCGCTGAGGCTCCCTTCCCTGCCGCCTTCAGCCTCTGTCCACGGAAAATCCCACTTGACCTGAAGGACAGAGTTTTCCCCAATATCCAACCCCAGGAGGACTATTTGCTTCCTCTTCTGACAGAAAAGAGAGTAGAAAACTATGACAAATATAATTACATTAAAGGGATTGACCACACAGTGAAATATTACTCAGCCATAAAAAAGAAATAATGCTCTTTGCAGCAACATTGATGAATCTAGATACTATCATACTAAGTGAACAAGTCAGACAAAGACAAATATCATAAGCTATCTCTTATATATGGAATCTTAAAAAAAGATCAAATGAACTTTATAAGACACAGACTCACAAACACAGAAAACAAACTTAAGGTTACCAAAAGGGAAAGGGGGGAGATAAATTAGGAGCTTGGAATTAACATTTACATACTACTATACATAAAATACAGAGAAGGCAATGGCACCCCACTCCAGTACTCTTGCCTGGAAAACCCCATGGATGGAGGAGCCTGGTAGGCTGCAGTCCATGGGGTCTCAAAGAGTCGGACATGACTGAGCGACTTCACTTTCACTTTTCACTTTTATGCATTGGAGAAGGAAATGGCAACCCACTCCAGTGTTCTTGCCTGGAGAATCCCAGTGATGGTGTTGCACAGAGTCAGACATGACTGAAGTGACTTAGCAGTAGCATACATAAAATAGGTAACCAAGATATTGAGCATAGTTCCTGGTGCTATACAATAGGTCCTTGTTGGTTACCTATCTTATATATAGTAGTATGTATATGTTAATCCTAAACTCCTATTTTAGTGGTGGCTTATTAGTTCCGTTTTCCTTACCAGGACCTCCTGTTATAAAATAACTCATCCAAATGATTATTATGGTGCCTGGTCAGGGTGGGCAGTTTCAGTCAGGGTGCTTCCCCTAATACTCTTCTTCCCATCTGGAATTGAGATGCAAAGGCTGGAAGGGCAGCAGCCATCTTGTAACGAGAGAACAACCATATGATGGCCAAGAAGCAAAATAGAAGTCTGAGTCCTAGTGGCAAATAGAGGTTCCCCACAGCCCTCCCGGACCTACCTGGGGCCTTCCAGTCCCTGAGAAAAACAAAACACCATCAACTGTATTTTGCCACTAACATCCAAACACAATCTTAACTAACGCTCATTACTGAAAGTGAAAGTGAAGTCGCTCAGTCGTGTCCAACTCTTTGCGACCTCATGGACTGCAGCCTACCAGGCTCCTCCGTCCATGGGATTTTCCAGGAAAAAGTATTGGAGTGGGTTGCCATTTCCTTCTCCAGGGGTTCTTCCTGAACCACGGATCGAACCCGGGTCTCCCACATTGTCGGAAGACGCTTTACCATCTGAGCTACCTCTAATGTGTAACGCTCATTACTAGTTAAACCTATTTCATTTTTTAAAAGAAAAGAAAAAGACCAGACTAATAGTATCATAACTAGCTACGAGAAGCACTACCACGATGCTCTATGCTCATATCTAACTCTTTGTGACCCCATGGACTGTAGCCCTCCAGACTCCTCAGTCCATGGGATTTCCCAGACAAGAATACTGAAGTGGGTTGCCATTTCCTCCTCCAGGGGATCTTCCCAATCATGATGAGACCCTATTAAAGATCACTCACTACACAACTGACTATGAATCTCGAAGAAGAGATGAAATCTGCAATCAAGATTTCACAGAATCCTGAAGCCAGCTGAAAAACACTGAGGTCACACAGTATGAAGGGGGCAAAGTTCTCTGAAACCTTTACACTCCAGCTTCCAATTCGGCCAGCACCAGAGTTAATTTACACAGTAAAAGATTGGATTTTGACCATTCATGTATCTATGTATGCCTTAAAAGTGAACTGAAAATGAAAATTACAGCTGGAGTAGTTCTCAGTTCCTTTTGTCACCATGCACAAAAGCAGAATCATAGGGCCTTAATGTGAAAAGGGATTAAAGCAACTCCTCGGCGTTTTCATGGGAAACAGAAACTTCTACCTTTTTTCTTAATCAAAGAGGGTTTCTTCATGAACTATACACACAGATTGGAGAAGGAAATGGCAACCCACTCTAGTACTTTTGACTGGAAAATCCCACGGATGGAGGAGCCTGGTAGGCTGCAGTCCATGGGGTCTCAAAGAGTCAAGACTGAGCGACTTCACTTTTACTTTTCACTTTCTTGCATTGGAGAAGGAAATGGCAACCCACTCCAGGGTTCTTGCCTGGAGAATCCCAGGGACAGAGGGGCCTGGTGGGCTGCCATCTACGGGGTCGCACAGAGTCGGACACGACTGAAGTGACTTAGCAGCAGCAGCAGCATATACACAGGTACATAGTCATACATAAGTAAGAAATCTGCCACTCATCTTTCATAGAGAATAAGAAACTCTTGTTATAGTTATTTGGGGATAACTGATTAATTTCCAGGTCAATGGAAAAATACCCATTTTCTTGGACCAAAATAATTTACCTTCCTTTTCCATTAAGTCTAAAATGTATAGAATAAAATTCATTGGATTCACATTAGCGCTCTCATTTTCACACTTAACATCAATTTTAAAAATTAACAATGTGTTGAGAAAAGAAAATCTTCCCATCACAGATTCAAACAGCAGAAGTTCACAGTGACAGCTAATTAATACTAATAATATAATAATATATGGAAATTAATTCTAATAACAGTATATAGGTTGGTTTCCTGACACTGACAGGGAAGAACAAGAGGGATGTTGTGCATCTTTTATGCTAACCTACTAAAAATGTTTTGTATTACATAGTAAATACACTGGATAATTCACTGTAAGATAGTAAAGAAAGTCACTGATATGGGCTATTTCTAGTATAAACAATAATAAATGTTTTATTTGTAAATAAATGCTTTTATTCACCCTGCCTCTGGCAATCTGCTGAAGTAATGATTTTTTTTTTAATCAGATGCCCTGAACATCCTAGCAATAAATACATTTTATAAGTAAAGGCACTGGAATATGAATCAGAACACTGCACCCTTCTCTGCAGCAAACAGCTCTGTGTTATTCTAATTCAGCAGACAGTTGCCTCTTTTCACTCAAAAGTAAGGACCAAAGCAAAACCCAAGAATAGACTACACCATAAATAATTAGGGCTCACTCACTTGCCGCTATTCTTGTTCTGATCCAGAAGGCTAGGTTTGAAGTTCTTCCAAAGCCATCTGAGGACTCAACTCTCAACTTCTAAACCTAATAGTCATAATTACTAACATTATATATTACTATAATTCTCCGTTTCTGTCGACAGACAAATTCTGAATTTGTTACAGCTGACCCACACATTCAACAGCTGGGGCATATGATCACTTGGCAACCTGATAACACTCCAGCCAAATGCAAAGTCACCCTGAAACCAAGGAACTTGGTCAGAAATGAAAATCGAAATAAGCTCTCAAGTTCAAATGGGAATGGAAAATGTTTTGAACAATGCACAATTTCAGAAAATGGAACAACTGTACTTTGAAAGTTGAGTGAGCTGACACTCCCTATTCACAGCCTACAATTCTTTTCTGATTAGATCAGCCCCCACAGCAAGTCATCGGGATAATAAGCTCTGTAATGAAGTCATCGAATTGGATACTGATGGGAAATCATAACCGGCTTCAAAACACATCGGGAAACAATGAGTTTCCCAGGTCTCTAGCTTTCCACATAACACACTGGCCAATACTCTTACTTTTCTTTCCAAGACCAGATGAAACACAGAACATTTATAAAGCCAAGGACAAACTGATGACTTATGCATTTTAGCACCACAAAGAAGATGAAGGAAATCACCTCCACTTTTTCAGGAAATTCGGGACTACAAGTTTGAAAAAGTGGATGTGTAAAGTTCCATACTGATTATTAGGCTATAATGAAAATGAGATAGTGAAAACGGCAATGACCTCCAGGATCTTCAATTTCCTTTTACTTTCAAAGGCAAATAAAAACCATCTTTTACATAATGTCCACTTCCTCAAGGCAAGTCAAATCAGCACCTCAGGTATTTCTGTTTTCCAAGTCATCTGCAATTACCCACGTGTCACAGAGTTAAAACTTGATGGGACAAAAATTCATACAGCTATCTTTTTTTTTTTTTTCACAAAAGTAAAAAAGGTATTTACTTTCAAACTTTCAGACCGTTTTCTTTCTGACCTTAAAGAACACAGATGTACCTGTTCCATAAGGTTTATTAGTATATTGCAATATCTCTCTTTTTAAGGTTCTGGAACAACTGATTAAGAATCCTATTTTTAAATAGAAGTATAGATGTAAACATGAGTGTATTGGACGTGAACGCATATACAGATGCTACAAATGTGCTTTAGCCTAAAATATCATAGCACTTGCTCAGTGGTAGTATCATACAATAGAGCCTTGGCACAAAGGAATTCTGATTGTACTGTATACAGAATTCTACATGCATTAAAGGAATGTCAATAATAAAATATATTCTAGAAGGAGATGAAACATGTTCATGGATAGATGTGGAGCTTTGCGGGGGGGGGGCCTTGGAATTTAATTATTCAGTTCAGTATTCTATATTTCTACTTTCTACTAATAGAAAACTAGTGATACAAGCATCTTTAACCATATAATCCCCATTCAATTTACAGAAATTGAGTTTCTTAAGACCAAAGCAAATATTCAAAAGAAGCAAGACCACTTGAAATCAACCGATGAAATAGGCCACGATTCACCATTAATGTATGAAGGCTCTGAGCCATTCCTGGGTGTGGAGCGCTTAGGTAGAGCCAGTTAGGAGATCGTCTGGACATATTGAAAGACAATGTCCAGAGACTAAAAGACTCTTTAAGATGAGAAAGTGGTGTTTAATCTTACCTCTCATTTAACTATAAAGTCAAAATAAACATAATGCTAAAATGTCAATACTATTTATCATAGAATTTCCCCAACATAAAGGACAGGCAGAAAAATATCTCAAAATATACTCCTTTACCTTTAAATTTACGACAGACTCTCTGACGAAAGCCTTTCATCCATCACACTATCAAGCAACCTTTACCATACGTAGGAATAGATTTAATATAGTCACGAACCATAAACTTTTCAAATAAAATCATTTTAAGAAAAACGATTTGGTGAGGCTCTCAGTGGTGAAACAGTCCATTTATTTAAGAAGCCAAGAACCTTTTTTCAAGGGTTAACCAATACCCCGTATCAAGCAAGGGCAGCAATGCCTTAGTAATCCCACGGAGAATGAACCAACCGGTAACCACCCTCCCAGCAAGAAGGATGATTATGCGTAGTGCTTAAGAGCTTTTACAAAGGAGAAAAACGCAAGGTGCTTCTTGGAAACCAAACCCCTCCCCCGCACTGTACTGCCCATCCGAGGCTGTCTCCCGGCCATCGCCCACCCGGCCACCCTCCCTGCGGTGGGGTACGGAATCCCGTCCCCAGAAGACCCGGTTCAGTCCCAGGACTGGTCCAGACACCTGTTTACTTGTGGCTCCTGTCAAGCAAAGGAGACGGTCACCCCGCTGGTCCGTGCCCCGCCCGGGCGCGGGGGCGACATACCTTTGTACCTCTCCAGGACATCCTCGTAGGCCTGGAGGTACTCCTGCTCGTCCACGCACAGGTAGGCGGCCGGGGAGAGGTACCCCGCCATGCCCAGGTTTATCTCAGCGGGGACCGGCCGAGCCCCCTCTCCCGCTCGAAACCCGGACAGGACCGCAGTCAGCAAGGGGCAGCCGCGGGCGCGGAAACGCACACGGAGGGCAGGACGGGGGGAGCGCCGGGGCGCACAGGGGGTCGGCCGGGGAGACGCCCCGGGGTCTCAGCGACGGTCAGTGCAGGCGAGCCCGGCGGCGGCGCGCGGCGCCACGCGGCGCCGGGGAGCCCGGGGCGCAGCTGGGGCGGGCGCGGGGCTGCGGGCGCCTGCACCCTCGGGAGCCGAGGCGGCGGCCGCCCGGGCCCGGCTCTGCGCGCCCGCTCGGGGCCGGGAGGACGCGCGCGCTGCCTCCGCCCGCGGTGCTCCGCGGCGCATCTGCGGCATTTCCTGGCCGCCGCGCCGCAGACGCGCGCCCGCGCCCGGGAGGGGGAGCGCGGGGAGGGGGCGGGAGAGAGAGAGGGCGGCGGCGGCCTCCGGCGGGCAGCGCCCGGCCCCTCCCCGGCCCGCCCTCCCCGGGCGCGAGCCGCCGCCCGGATCCCAGGGGCGAGGTTTCTATTTGGGACCCACAACAGGTGCCTGGGAAACAAAGCCGCGGATCGCGCCTCCCGCGCTCGCAACCCCCGCGCGGCTCCGGGAGAGACCGGGGGAGCCTCCGGGACCCGTTGGCCGCGCGGAAGGGCCGGGCCCCGTGGGGCGCACGGGCGGCGGAGCCGGGGTCCGCGCCTCGAGGGGCCGCCTGCGCCTGCGCGCCCCGCGGCCCCGGCCTGGTCGGCTGCCCCTCCCTGCCGCCCCCCAGAGCCTGCCCGCGCCGCTGCGCCGCCAGAGACAGCGGACTCCGCCACGCGCTCCTGCCCGCCGCGGATCACCCCGCGCAGCACTGCGCTCTGCTGAACGGAGCAAAATGAGGACGATTCCCTTCACTCCGGCGAATCGAATACTAAAGTGGACAGTTAAAAGGTCCATTGGAGGAACCGGTTGGTACCCAGACGTCAGCCCGTGTAGTAAACAGGGCTGACCGAAGTCGGCCGGCCTTGGATGGAATCCCGGCTCCTAACGATGTGATGTGGCCAAGTGACTTACCCTGTCTTCATCACGATAATCCTATCATAAAGTTCATCCTATCATATCACAAACTTGTGACATCTCAACATTGTACCTGCTAGCTGTTGTTATTATATGAGCCACTTCATTGTTGACTCTGATGGATGACTCTGGCCACATCGCCCCTCCCTATTTCTTCTTTGATGAGTACTGACCTTTTGTCCTTGATAAGTCTTTTTTTTCTTTTTCAGTGATGTGAATCTGGACCATTTTCCATGAATTCTTGCATGGGAATGAGTAGTCTTGAGAAAACTGTATACTCTGGATAAAACTTCCTTAAGTTAGAATTGGAAAGCTTTACTTTGCATTAGTAATTGGCCTATTTTTGTGACTCCAAACAGAACAAGATCATACTTCTCTTTTCTATCCTGACCACTGACCTGAGTTTGCTCCCACATCCCACCCACTAAGCCTTTAGAATCACTAGAGTTTTCTTGCAACTTGGCATGCATTTATGTGCACATTAGTTCATGAAGCAGCAAGCATGGCCCATATAGGACACCTTGAACTGAAAGGATTAGCAACTCGATCCCTAAGAGTCATTCCATTTACAAATCACATATATACAAGTAAATCTCTCAGAACTCGCCTGTCTCTCATGGACATAGAGAACAGAGTTGTGGTTGCCAGGGGGTACAGGCTTGGGGGAGGAATGGAGTGGGAGCTTAGGATTAGCAGATGCAAACTATTACATATATGATGGGTAAACAACCAGGCCCTACTGTACAGCACAGGGAACTATATTCAGTATCCTGTGATAACCATGATGGAAAAAAACATGAAAAAAAGAATATATATATATATACATATATATATATATATAACTGAATCACTGCTGCTGTATAACAGAAATTAACACAACATTGTAAATCAATTATACTTCAATTAAAAAATTTTTTTTGTTAACTGTCTGTCTCCCTCCCAAGAGTAAGGTCATTGAGGTCTGACCCTTAATCAGAAATTGATACCCAGTAGCTTCCCTGATAGCTCTGTTGGTAAAGAATCTGCCTGCAATGCAGGAGACCCCAGTTTGAATTCTGGGTCGAGAAGATCCGCTGGAGAAGAGATAGGCTACCCACTCTAGTATTCTTGGGCTTCCCTTGTGCCTCAGCTGGTAAAAAATCCACCCGCAATGCGGGAGACCTGGGTTGGATCCCTGGGTTGGGAAGATCCCCTGGAGAAGGGAAAGGCCCCTCACTCCAGTATTCTGGCCTGGAGAATTCAGTCCCTATACAGTCCATAGGGTCGCAAAGAGTGGGACGTGACTAAGTGACTTTGACAAGCACCCAGTTTTCTGAATATAATCACTGCATACTTAAGTGATTTTTAACTGTTCATTTAAGGAACTAGTCAAAAGGAACAAGCAGCATTGGCAGTCACTGGGGTAAATGTATATTCCTGGAATGATAATCAAGGACCAAGCTCCTAATAATCTTAGTGTATTCCACAAGGAAGCAGCAAAAACATAGCAGTTTAGAGCTTGGTCCCTCGAGTCAAGATGTCCTGAACTCAGATCCTAGCTCCACCACTTCCTAGAACCTCAGGAAGAGCCTCTCCTCTTTTGGCAGATTTCTGGGCTGAAAAAAATGGAGAAGATAAGAGTGTGTGTGCTCAGTCGCTCGGTCATGTCCAACTCTTTGCAATCCAATGGACTGTAGCCCTCCAGGCTCCTCTGTCCATGGAGTTTTTCAGGCAAGAACACTGGAGTGGATTGCCATTTCCTACCCCAGGGGATCTTCCTGATCCAGAGATCGAGCCCGTGTCTTTTGGGTCTCCTGCATTGGCAGGTGGATTCTTTACCACTGTGCTACCTGGGAGATAAGTCCTGGGTGTTCATTGGAAGGACTGATGCTGAAGCTGAAACTCCAATACTTTGGCCGCCTCATGCGAGGAGTTGACTCATTGGAAAAGACCCTGATGCTGGGAGGGATTGGGGGCAGGAGGAGAAGGGGACGACAAGAGGATGAGATGGCTGGATGGCATCACCGACTCGATGGGCATGGGTTTGAGTAAACTCCGGGAGTTTGTGATGGACAGGGAGGCCTGGTGTGCTGCGATTCATGGGGTCGCAAAGAGTCGGACACGACTGAGTGACTGAACTGAACTGAACTACCTGGGAAGCCCTGAAAATAACAGTGCCTAATTCACAAAATTGTCCAGAAACATGAATGAGATAACATATGGGCTTCCCTTGTGACTCAGCAGCTAAAATATCTGCCTGCCATGTGAGAGACCTGGGTTCGATCCCTGGGTTGGGAAGATCCCCTGGAGAAGGGAAAGGCTATCCACTCCAGTATTCTGGCCTGGAGAATCCCATGGACTGTATATACAAAGAGTCAGACATGACTGAGCAACTTTCACTTTACTTTTCATCAGGTGCTTATGAGAGCATAGGGCCATCAGTCAGCCCTCATTCATAGACCATTTACCATGTGTCAGGGAATTTGCCAAATGTTTTGCATTTACTACTTTATTCACCATAGCCATGATCCTTGGATAGACAAAATGAAGGTGAGAAGTAAATGTTCAGTAAATTGTCCAAGAAAAGACAACCAGTTTGTGATAGAGGAGGAATTAAAATCCAAAGTCTGACTCTGCCAAGATCTCTCAATTCTTCACTTCAAAGAATTCATGTGGGACAAATATCCATGGTTTAAAGGAGCATCGTCACTAACAAACCATGTACCTTCACAAGCACTTCAAGACTGAAAAACAGCTTACAATGTCCTGCAGGTAAAAACAGCAGATGTGCCTGTTACGACAGGAAACAAAGCCCCTTTCCTTCCACGTCTCCATGCCGTTCTCACCTTGACCCTGAGAGATGAGGAGAGCATACATGGCAAGACAGACTCAGATTTCAACATGAAGACACTGCAATAAATGCAGAATCACTTTCAAATGACAAAGATCAGACATGTGACACCATTGCCAGGAAATGTACATCTGATTATCTCATCACACTGCTTTTTACATCCTCAAGTGATTCCCCACCACTGACAGCTAAATAGTCCAGTCTCTGCAGAATTGCCCCAAAGCATCCTAACAGTTCCCACTCTCCCCTACAAATCCCAGGCTTCCGCTGCACAGATGACTTGCAGTTTCCATCTGAACCCACCTCCCCGCTGTGTGTCTGCAGCTCCATCCCACGGAAGTGACCGCTGTGTGTTTGCACCAGTCCATCAGGCTCACAAAACCTCCCCTCCCGCAGCAGGCCCCCCGGAAGCCCTTCAGGAAGCCGCCCCGCCTCCTCTCAGTCCGTGGTAATCAGAGTCTCCCTCTGGGCTCTCCTCATCCCGGCCCTCAGAGCGGTCACAGCTGGCCTCTCACTCACGCCATGTGAGGTTAGAACTGCTTTCAAGGCAGAACCGAGTGCGCACCTTCATTGTATCCCAGAAGCATAATAAACATGTATTGAACGTGAGTGACTAACGGGATCCCCCAAACCATATGGTCTTCTCCACTCGAGACATTTCCTCATTCCATTCTATTTTTACAACCTTAAACACAATAACCATGTCCAACTTTCAATTCCATTATTACTAAATAATGAACACAGCGGACATCCCCACACCCTTTCTGACCCTTGCCCTGTCTCTTACTGGGGATGAACTTAACAGACAGGTTAGGTTTCAGGCCAAGTGCAAAAATGCCTAATAAAATGAGAAGTTGAAATATGAATGATATGTTTTCCAGCTCTCCACTGTACCACATCCCCTCAGATGACCTGTCCCCTTACCCTGGATGCTGTGTCATAATATACCTGAACTTCATAGGTTAGCCACCTGATGATGAAACAGGTGTTTGGAGACGGACACCTCAGCCTATGCTCCATGTATGAGGATGGATGTGATTTGTGTGCAATAGCCAATTTACCAGTATTCACTTTAAACATGGTCATTAGTACACACCCATGCTAGAGCCACTTATTCTGTCTGTTGTTTTATTTTGTCTTGTTCTATTTTTGAAGAACTCATGTAATCTTAAAAGTCCGTAACTTGGAGGTCTTCAGTGCACCAACTACCTCTAACTTCATAGCAAACCCTTTACAATAAGTAAGGTGTGGCCTCGCCCTCACAGAGCCAAGGCTCCCCTGACCCCAGCGTCCACTTTTCCACTGCACCCCATCAGAAACCCCAGGTCCTCCATTCCCCACCGGCCGTACACACCGCCGGCTACTACCGCCAGCCTCTGCTGGCTGCCTGTCTAGTGGTTTATGTAATCTCATCCCCCTGACAGACATGCGCCCTTCCTTCTCTCCTAGCCCCTCCTTCACTACCAAAAGCAAAATGCCCATCTCTGCCACATCCATCAAAACTCTCAGCCCAGGAGCACCTTCCATCATCCAGGTGTCCTACTTTGGAGACCCAGGCTTGCCACAGAGCACCACCTGTCACGGTCTTCCCTTTCTGCTGAGACGGGTATGTGGTACCCTGGTTCCGGCACTGTCCCGCCCCCTGGGGATGTCATGACCGGGCAGGGAATCCGGCCCTGGTGACCAGACCCTCTGGTGTCTGCCCAGCCCTCTGCAAGCCCCGGGCCGCCCTGCTTGCTCTCCCTTGGCTCCCATACTGTCTCCATCCTCCCTGCCCTGCCCGCCTCCACCCTCCATGTCAAAGGCCTGGGTGAGACCAGCCAGCATCTCACAAAAGAAGCCAGAAGAAGCTCAAGGCTGTTGCCCCAGAAACCCAGATGAGAGAATGGCTGGCTGGGCGCTGTTTATTTTTCCCGTAATCAGAAAATCCCACTGGGGGGACCCTCAGGGGACTCTCGGCCAGGATCTGAGCTAGTCCCCTGCAGCCTCTTAGGAGGAAGACAAGTCCCAGCTCTGCATGATGGTGGGAAGCAAGAGAAACAGAGTGGGCAGGGGCCTGGGAGGGAGAGAGGGGGAGGGGGCAGAGGCCCAATCCACCGTAAAAATCAACTCTGGTAAACACCTCGCCTTTGGCCTTTGCAAGAGAGCCCCCCAGGACACACCCCAACCTACCCCATTGCCATTTCTGAGAAAAAAACTAGGTAACAACCACCTCAAAAAGCATAGCTCATATATACACAAACCACACGGGCCCTGCAGGCGGGGGGGATAGATTTCCACAGCAGGCTCAGCTTGCAGCTGAGTGAAACAAGCCATCCCTTCTGGGACCTTCAGGCAGTGCAAGGGAACACCAGGTAACAGAAGAGAAACACCGGTCCCTCCCATGTATTAATTAATCAGGGATGCATGGCGGCTAAACCCTCAAAAGCACCAAAGGCAGGAGCTGCCATGAACACATGATGCTAATAGAGATGCTACGCTTTAAAAAAAAAAAAAAAAAAAGGACTGTAGAGAGCCCTATGCAATCTTGGGTACCAGAACCCAGGAATCTAGGCCCCTGATAAATCTGGTGGCCCAGAGCTCCCGGGCAAACAGGAAAACGAAGCTTCCAGCAAACACACTGGGAAACACTGAGTTAATACTTTCAGACTGTCACAGTGGCGACTGCACATAAATAGGAAACTTCAATGCAGATGCCTGTAAATATCATCTTGGTTTCAAAGATATCAGTTCCTCCAACCAGAAGACAGGGCCAAACAGCTTAGTCACTAGCAGACAGGGCCAATTGCTCCTTCGATAAAATCGGGACAGAAAGTAAACATGGTCATCCTCCCCCCCCTCCCACCCCCCACCTTAAGCCTCAGCTCCCGGCCAGACAGGGCCCCCCGGGGAGCTGGTGGGTGAATTTCCACCTCTCCGCAACCCCCCAGCCGGGCCCCCCGCTGCTCGTTCTTACCTGCGATCCTAAGCACTGCCCTCTCCGCAGGGTCCAGCACGGAGCCCCCGTGGATCTTTCTTTTCGATCGCTCATGTTTAGGCAAATTCCAGGGTAAGGTGTCTCCAGGAGCTGGAGATGCAGAGCCAGATTTCTGGCTGAAATCATCTTCGTCGGAAAAATCCGCAGAGGAAGACATAGAGCAGCGATAGGACACGTTCCCGGAGCTCTACAGGGGATGACACAGAGAAGAGCATCAACGGCAGGGCACTCGCGTCAGCGCGTCCATTTCAGCAGCCCCCTCCCTGCCCCCAAAGGGAGTCCGCCGTCCCGCACCCTCCTCCGCGCGGCGGGGGGACCCGTCCCAGGGCCGACCCCAGCGCTCACCATCTTCCCCGGGCCCCGGCTCCAACCCCAACCACAAGGGCTGGGCAGCTCCGGGTCCAGGAAGATGGGCACCCAAGTGTGTGGCCTGTGGTCCGGCCACCAGCTCACAGATGACTGGCCCAACAATGAAGCCAGAATCCACAGCCTTCCTGTTACAAATCTATAGTATCTGGCTCCCCCACCAGGCCGGGACCGAGATTTTCCATTACGAGCTGCTGCTTAATTCATTAATGCAACTCGCTCCAAGTTGCAAACACAAAGCACAAACGCAGGATGCTGAGTCCTGACTCCTTTCCGCTTCCCCTCCGAGTCTCCCCTCCGACCAGGTTTGAGCCCCTCGTCCTTTTCAGTTCATTTTTCTTCCTGAGCTTGAAGCTAGTTCCCAGACTCTTCTGGAGGAAAGAGGGAGGAGGGGCTGGTTCTGAGAAGAGCCTTTTCTGCAGACCTGGAGGGCACAAAAGGCTGTTTGCAGAAGCCAAAGGCAGCACCAGTAAACAAACGTCTGAGCGCGGCTAATAGCTCTCCAGATCATATAAACTTCGAGCAGAGGAACAGCTGCCAGGGATGGAGACGGAGGGATGCGGGTGGGGAGGGGGAAGAGCTCCCCGCCCGCCCCGTCATCACACGAGGAAACCGGAGACACCGCTCGGACCGCGTGCGTGGCCTGAGCTCGGCCCTTCTTCCAGGAGCCGGGTGCAGGGCGTGGCCGGCTCTGTTTGCCCCGCAGGGAAAAGGACCAGTCATCAGCCCTGCCTCTTTGGTTGGGTTAAGTTTGTGATAATTTAGTGAGCCACTCATTTACCATCTAAAGGAGGCTGCTAACTGTGCTGTGAACACGGATATAAACAAGATAAAGCATCCATGGGGGAAAGAAAAAAAAAAAAGCCGGCTGTGTGACAACCTCCCAAAGCTTGCGGGATAAACCAGAAGTGAATCAGGATCTGGCCTCCTGATTAGCCGTGAACGAGGTGAGGTCCTGACGCACGTCTAGTGACCAACACCATCATTTTAAAAGCAAACATACTATTTCCTGAAAAGTGTCTAAGATTTCTCTTTGGCTTTACTCTTTCCCCTCAAAAGCAGTTTTCCATTTTACATGAAATGCATTGCTTTGGCTAAGTATCAATTTATTTAGATTTTGTGTGTTTTCTTAGTGGAAATCGTGTTCCAGGCAAATAAATAAATACCACTGATTTTCTGTATTCACTGGAATCCACAGAGTTGTGAGGAAGCATTAAGTCAGTCACAGGATGCTACTATCAACTTACTTTATTTTCCATGTTTTTCTGAAAATTCGTCTTGAGCTCTATAAGGCTGTGATGCTGTGTAGGTCCATGAAAAAGGATGACATTCTTAAAGACTTTCAAAAGGGCAACGGCTTTCCTTGGTTGCCTTCTGTCTTCCTTAAACTGGCTTCCTACCTGTCCTTAGGAAAGATCATCTTTTATCTGAGGGCTTGTATTTCTTGTTTCACGCACTCTTCCAGTGAGGGTAGTCATTTGATTGTTTATAGACAGACTTGGGGAAAAAATGGTTAAAGGACCGCCCCCATCCAAAAAACTCCTATTATTGATTTTTGTAGATGAAGTAAATTTTTTTAATGATTAGAGTCTCAGCTAATGGAAGAGCAAAACGTGATTTATGCCATGACATAAACACCACTCATCACCCAGCCAGATGGGAACACTTGCGACCCTGGACCCAAGGGTGTTTGACTGGTGCAGCCTCTAAGCTGGACGTGTCCTTGGTGAAAGGGTAAGAGGAAGACAAGGCAATCAGCAACACCTCTTTCAAGAGCACAGGGGAATATACACGCAGATGGAGGGAAAGCACGCTGGTCTGCACACAGCCAAGTCTCCCCAGGCTGCAGGACTTGAGTGTTTTAACCATCAAAGCAGTTGGGTTTTCCCCACAACAATCTTCATGAACACTCTTTAAATATAAGGTAAACTATACAAAATTAGGCCCATGTGAACCTTGGAAACTGAGAACGGATTTTTTTTTTTTAATCATTTACATGCTTCATTTTCTGAGAATTACCTTTTAATTCACTTTTTTTTTAATTCACTTTTTAAATTTCAGACATATGCACTCAACAATACAGAAATATTTTTTCTATATCTTTTTAGCCTTATCTGGCTGCTTTATTTAATTTGAATTTTCTATTTTAATTCGTGGTGTTTGCTATTGGCTCTTTAGCTGCCAACAAGATAAGAGACTAAACTGGCCACCTTTTAAGGGCTACTGAATTTAGTCTTTTAGGTTACAAGTGACTGCTTAAGCATATTAAAAAGCAGGGACATCTAATAAAAATAAATGAAAAAAATAAAAAGCAGAGACATTACTTTATCAACAAAGGTTTGTCTAGTCAAGGCTATGGTTTTTCCAGTAGTCATGTATGGAGAGTTGGACTATAAAGAAAGCTGAGTGCCGAAGAATTGATGCTTTTGAACTGTGGTGTTGGAGAAGACTCTTGAGGGTCCTTTGGACTGCAAGGAGATTCAACCAGTCCATCCTAAAGGAGATCAGGCCTGGGTGTTCATTGGAAGGACTGATTTTGAAGCTGAAACTCCAATACTTTGGCCACCTAATTCGAAGAGCTGACTCATTGGAAAAGACCCTGATGCTGGGAAAGATTGAGGGAAGGAGGAGAAGGGGATGACAGAGGATGAGATGGTTGGATGGCATCACCAACTCAATGGACATGGGTTTGGGTGACTCCGGGAGTTGGTGATGGACAGGGAGGCCTGGCGTGCTGCAGTCCATGAGGTCGCAAAGAGTCGGACACAACTGAGCAACTGAACTGAACTGAACTGAATTTAGTCTTTTAGGTTACAAATATGTGATTCAATGAATGCTTTTATTTTAATGAATGAAGGTTGTCTATGGTTTCTGTCTTCAAATTTGGGAAAAATATATTTGGAATCTTAATAAATTTGCATTCATTTATAATGTCAGTGGCATCCATGCCAGTGAATAAAGCACATTTTCTTTCTTTTTTTTTTTATAAAGCACATTTTCTAAAACAAGTGTTCCAGGTGGGAGGGGGGAAATTCTACCACTCACCTGTCCTTTCATAATATCAGGCAAACTGGATGAACCATTGATAACTGTTTTTCTGTTTCTTTTTTATTTTTTTAAATATTTGATGATGTGAAAGAAGAAAGTGAAAAAGCTGGCTTAAAACTAAGATCATGGCATCTGGTCCCATCACTTCATGACAAATAGAAGCGGAAAAAGTAGAAGCAGTGACAGATTCTCTTGGGCTGCAAAATCACTGCAGACGGTGACTGCAGCCATGAAATTAAAAGACACTTGCTCCTTTGAAGGAAACCTATGACAAACCTAAAGAAAATATTAAAAAGCAGAGACATCACTTGGCCAACAAAGGTCTGTACAGTCAAGGTTATGGTTTTTCCAGCAGCCCTGTACAGATGTAAGAGTTGGACCATAAAGAAAGCTGAGCACTGAAGAATTGATGCTTTTGAATTGTGGTGCTAGAGAAGACTCTTGAGAGTCCGTTGGACTGCAAGGAGATCAAACCTGCCAGTCCTAAAGGAAATCAACCATGAATATTGATTGAAAGGACTGATGCTGAAGCTGAAGCTCCAATACTTTGGCCACCTGATGCAAAGAGCTGACTCTTTAGAAAAGATCCTGATGCTGGGAAAGATTGAGGGCAGGAGGAGAAGGGGACGACAGAGGATGAGATGGTTAGAGAGCATCAATAACTCAATGGACATGGATTTGAGCAAACTCTAGGAAATGGTGAAGGACTAGGAAGCCTGGCCTGCCACAGTCCATGGGCTTGCAAAGAGTCGGACAAAACTTAGCGACTGAACAACAAATTGAAGTATAGTTGATTTACAATGTTGTGTTTGTTTCAGATGTACAGCAAAGTGATCAGGTTATACATACATACATACATACATATATTCTTTTTCCGATTCTTTTTCCTGAGAATGGATTAAAATGAAGCTGCTTTGAAGTTGACTGACCCTCCAAAACTATTCTTTATTGATCTGAAATGACTTGGCACTTCACATCTCTGCCATGGAGATTAGAGGAAAGAGCTGCGAGTACAGTTCTTTCTTTTGGAAAAAGCAAACGTGTTCTGTGACCCAAAGTCCAGGCCTCGCCTTCGATGTGGAGCTTGGAAGGTTAGACAAAGGAAGAGAACTCTTGGGACCAGCAAAAGACCCAAGTTCCTCCAGATCCACTCCTGTTGCCTAAGGTTTGATTCCTGTTAAAATACAAACATCTGTCTGTAGGGAATTCATTAAATAAATGACAGTATATCCATACAATGGACTACTCTGCAGCAATTAAACAAAAATGTTATTGATCTACATTTAGCAAAGTGGGAATGGTGCATACAGAATGAGTCCTATTTAAAAAAAAAAAACTCTGTCTGTGTGTGTGTGTGTGTGTGTGTGTGTGTGTGTGTGTGTGGAAATGAATAGAAAGATAGATGATTTATAGACAAATAGGCAGATAGGTAACTATCTACCAGAGTGTAAACAGCAGTTATCTCTGGGTGATGACTAATACTATGAATGAATTTAACTTTATTCCTTATAATTTTTTAATGTAAAACAAATAGTATAAAAAAGATTACTGAAAAGGAAAAGATACTACATCAAGGGTCAGAGAAAATATCAAAGGCTATAGGAAGAAATAACCATTTAACCCAGTGATTTTAACTGTCTGGGGCTCATGGACACTTCTAAAAGTTGAAATCCAGGGAAACCTCTCTTCAGACCAGAGCCCCTAAGCAAACACACACAAACTTCGCGTGTGATTTTATGGGATTCACTGGCGCCGGGCTAAGCCCCCAAGTTATATCATCAACTGTCAACCCCATTTGGCCTGCGTTTTGAAAACAAAAAAAGGTGGGGAGGGGGAAAGAATGTGGAGTATTCAGAAGTGAAGAAAGGTAATTAAGATAGTAAAGACAAAGCTGGCCGGGTCATCATGTTTTAATATTTGGCCATTTTCCTTAAATAAAGGACTGTGAGAGACTGGATCTCTACAACCAGAAACAAACACAGCAGTTTGTGGGAAAGAAACACCCACGCGCTGTGTCTCATCCCAGCCTCCATGTGAAGGCGGTCTGAGCAACTGAGTCAGATCCCCAAGAGCGCTCAAGTGACCTCCTAATCGCCCATTCATTCCCATGGTGTAAAAACAACCCACATCTCCTAAAGCCAGGATAATGACATAATGCGACATTTTTAGCAGGGGAACTAAACAATAACCCCTCTAATTGAAACCCCCGCAGGGGATCTGGACTAGTACAATGGAGCTGCCTACCCTGGAAGCCGCCCAGCCTCAGCACCCGGATCTGGAGGAAAGTGCCAGGAAGCTAACTCTGCCCAGTATTCTCTGAAGGCAGCAAGAAACCAGTGTGGAGCTAAGACCCGGAGAGGCTCCAGACGGCCGAGGCCCCGGGCGGGCACGCGGCCTCTCACAAACCCGCACACTGCTGTAAGCACAGTTCCAAAAATTTAACAAGAAAATAAAAAGCCTGTGAGGAAAAAATTGGACAAACTCAGATTGAGGGATATTCGAAGATTATTTTATCCTGGACTCTTTCAAAGAGGAAAAAGGTCAATGTCACAAAACCCAGACACTACCTAAAGCTGGGACTCTGCTAAATTTAAAGACAGTGGAAGCCTAACAACACAGTTACGAAGCTTAGTGGGAGTCTGAATTTCTCTTTAAGCTAAAAAGGCATGTTAGGGACAACGGGGAGAATGTGAACCTGGATCACCAACTGTTTATTAGCTGAAACTGGGAAATTACTGTTAATTTGTTGGGGTGTGCAAATGGTGTGGTTACGCAGAAAAGCATCCTTTTCTAAATTCATGCTGTCTGCACTGGTTTTCAGTTGTCTCAGTAAAAACAAGAATTGGTAAATGTGGCAACAGGTTAACAGTAAGTCTGCACTGTACTGCTCTCTCAACTTTGCTGTAAATTTGAATATTTTCAAAATGACAGGCTGGAAAAACACAGAGCAAGCTCTTTTATGGTTTGTTTTTGTGTTTGTGTATGTGTTGCCTAGTCCAGGCCTGTTCTCACAAGATCAGATCCCCTGGGTTTATGTCCTCGGTGACAGACCCTAACTAAGTAATTGCTCATGTGAAAGTTGCTCAGGCGTGTCTGACTCTGCAACCCCACGGACTGCAGTCTGTCAGGCTTCTCTATCCATGGGATTCTCCAGACAAGAATACTGGAGTGGGTTGCCATGCCCTCCTCCACGAGATCTTCCGAACCTAGGGATCGAACCCAGGTCTCCCAGAGCATCTCATAGACACTTGGAGAAGAACCGAAACAGATGCCGACGTCAAGGGGACCCCAGATCTCTCTGCCTCTGTCCCAATCACAGCTGCACCTTTCCAACAGGTGGAAAGATACTTAAAAGGCGCCTCTGCGTTATTCACAATACACAATCCAGGAAGCACAAAATTGGTGCAGTATCACGTAATTTTTACACATTTTATATAAACTCCCACTCAAAAAAAACAAAATTTAGAATAAGTGAAGATCCAGTTTCACTTAAAACTCTGTTGTTAGGTAAGTACAAATACTAAATACTGACTTCTTATACAATGTATAAAAATACTTGATCTGGCCCAAGACTATTCTTCCACACTAGTTTTCTATTTGGAAGTAAGTCCAAAAGCAAGGGCACATTATCTGATTTTAGAAATCTCAAGGAAAACCATCTCTACCACAAAGAAATAGGTATGGAAGAAAACAGAAAATATTGGAAAATGTGTTTAACCCACCGAAGACAAAATGACTTAGGGAAAATTTTGGGGGCTATGTGCTTGTCTTAGTTTAAAATGTTTCCAAAACTAGTTGAACAATGCAGGCACTCGCTCATTGAAGAAAGGACTCCTAATCAGACTCTTAACTGGAAGCTACCTTTAAAGAGTAAGCAGGGAGACTCCTGGTTTGGTCGGACCCAGCCTGGCTTTCATGCTCTCCTTTCAGGAAAGATCTGCAGAAACTGTAAACCAAGAGGAGGAGAGCCTGGTGAAGCTAGAGGAGAGGGGGAGGGGTGGAAGGGGGTCAGAGGGAGGGGGAGCTGGAAGGTTCTTAGATCCAAATCAGGGAGGAGATTTGGGGCAGAAAGGGAAGGAAGTCCAAGGTCTCCTTGTGAGTGGAGAAGCCCAGTTCATCAGCCTCTGAAAGAAGGACACTGAGATTGAGGACACACACTCTCTCCAAGGTGTAAGACTGTGCACCGGTCACAGTGGTCCTTGCTGTTAGGTTTCCGGGGCAACCAGCCTCACTGATGGGATACAGGCAGGAGAGGTGCTCCCCAACGCCTTCTGTAGCTCTGAGGGATGCTCTACAAGGTAAGCACCAGACTCATTTCCTGAAGAGCCTGGCCTCAGGTCTAGGCTGTCTTGGCTCAGCCCTCAGGCATTCTGCAAGACTTCCTTTCAATTTAACCAGCAAGTTCTCACTGTCTGCATCGCTTATTCAGTGACTGAAGTCAGGGGCTGGACGGAGCATTTTTACTCACTGTCCAAGTTAATCCTCACAGTAACCCAGTAAGGAGGTAGAATTAGGGAGATTAAGTCACTTGTCCACAGGTGTTCTTTCAGTCCAAGGTGGAGCTGGAGTTCCACCTGGGTCTTTTGGACACCAAAGTGCCCTAGAATGTGGTCCCAGGCCCTCAGAGGAACACAGAACATGCTCACAGCCCTCAACCATCTTACCATGGATTTGGAGAGCCCAAAAGGATTAGACTTGCTCTGTATTTACTTCGGTCCAAAGCACAGAAATGACCAGGAGACAGGAGTCAGTTCACAATGATGAAAATCATTCCAAAAAATACAGCTGCTCAGGTAAGGACAGCTTTGGGCCTCCTACCCAAGAGACCAAGCCTTCACTGAGGACAACTCACACCAACTCCATGTTCTTTCAACCCCAAGATTCTCCAGCCCTGGCTATTCTCACACTTCCATAAATCCTCTTCCCACACAGACAAATAAAAGAAAGACCATGGGAAGTATCAAAACAGCTTCAAACTTTCAAATTTGTAAAATTTCAAATTGTTTGAAAACTGCAAAAACCTTTCAAAAATACCACAAAATTTTTTGCATGTTAACCTTAATGAAATCATATTAAAATTATAGAAATAGAGACAGTGAGAACTAGTTTGCAGAATCGAAAATACGACACAGGGTCTCCCCAGTGTGGTCCAGGGGCTAAGACGCCTCTCTCCCAAGGCAGGGGGCCCAGCCCAGATTCAATCTCTAGTCAGAGAACTAGACCCTGCATGCTGCAGTGAAGCCCTGGCACAGCCGAATAAATGAGCGTTTTTAAAACAATGTGACCCAGATGGACTTAGCTACAAAGCAGAAACAGACTCACAGATGTAGAGAACAGAATTGTGATCGCCTAGTGGGAGGGGTTAGGAGAGAGAGAAATTGAGACTTTGGGATTAGCAGATGCAAACAATTATACACAGGATGGATAAATAACAAGGTCCTACTACATGCTACAGGGAACTATATTCAATGTCCTATAATAAACCATAATGGAAAAGAATATGAAAAAGAAAAAAAAGAATGAATTTGCATTTGAGCATCTACAAACTAGTTTGCACTTGAGCGGCTTTGCAAACTCAGGAAGGGAATTTTTTAAAATCTGCCTCAAAGAAAAGTAAAACTTAACTCTGAAAATAGTTCCACAACACAGAAACATATTAAGACGACAAAAACTACTGAAAACTTCTCTTTACCTAGAGAATACTTAACTTTATATTGTGAATGGATGCCTATTTATACCAATCAATTAAAAAATGTATCTTAAGCACCCATAAGCTTCTGCTTTGGAACAGCCTGACATCCAACCAGGAGAGTAAAGGTGATTAAGAGAGCCAACTTATAATTAAATACTATCATTTTATCTTCATGCACTAGGCTGTGAAATAAGTCTTCCAATGGGACAATATAAATATGTGTGTAAAAGTATGGTTTACAGCACAAAGTCTATCAGGAGAGACGGTCTGATGCAGGAGCACCCATGGTCCCTGTGAAGTCAGGATGAAGACGCACTGCTCCAGCCCCCTGCCTTCCTCCCACAGTATCACCCCAGACGGGCGATGCTGACAGGGCTCTCCTGAAGAGCAGCGGTCCCCAACCTTTTTGGCACCAGGGACCGGTTTCGTGGAAGACAATTTCTCCACAGACCAGGGGGAGGGGATGGTTTCGGGATGACTCAAGCACATCACATCTGTTATGCCGCCACTGATCTGGCAGGAGGTGGCGCCAGGGGGAACGTGAGCACTGTGGCCTGGCTGCAGGTACAGACGAGGCCTCGCTCACCCGCCGCCACTTACCCCGCTGTGAGGCTCGGCTCCTAATGGGCCATGGACTGGGGCCCCCTGCTGAAGATGCACGGTGTTCCCCTGCCCACTTTTTAAATTTGTGTTACTCAAATATAGCTGACTTACAGTGTGGCATTAATTTCTCCTGTATAGCTGCTGCTGCTAAGTCGCTTCAGGCATGTCCGACTCTGTGGACCACATAGACGGCAGCCCACCAGGCTCCACCGTCCCTGGGATTCTGCAGGCAAGAACACTGGAGTGGGTTGCCATTTCCTTCTCCAATGCATGAAAGTGAAAAGTGAAAGGGAAGTCGCTCAGTCGTGTCCGACTCTTCGCAACCCCATGGACGGCAGCCCACCAGTCTCCCCCACCCCTGGGATTCTCCAGGCAAGAACACTGGAGTGGGTTGCCATTTCCTTCTCCAATGCATGAAAGTGAAAAGTGAAAGGGAAGTCGCTCAGTCGTGTCCGACTCTTCGCAACCCCATGGACTGCAGCCCACCAGGCTCCTCCGTCCCTGGGATTTTCCAGGCAAGAGTACTGGAGTGGGGTGCCATTGCCTTCTCCCTGTATAGCACAGTGACTCAGATATCCATACACAGACATTCTTTTTCATTTCCTTTTCCGTTACGCTTTATCACAGGACATTGAACACAGTTCCCTGTGCTACACTGTAGGCCCTTGTTGCTTTTCCATTCCATATGTGATAGTCTGAATCTGCTAATGCCACACTCCCAATCCTTGGCAGCCACATGTCTCCTCTCTGGGTCTGTGAGTCTCTCTCATAGACAGAGAAGTTCATTTGTGTCATATTTTAGATTCCACATGTAAGTGACATCATATGGTCTCTGTCTTTCTCTGTCTGACTTACTTCACTTAGTATGATAATCTCTAGGTTCATCCATGTTGCTGGACATGGCATTATCTCATCCTTTTTTATGGCTGTGCAGTATTCTCTTATAGCTATATATCTATATAGATATATACAGGCTTCCCAGGTAGCTCAGCTGGTAAAGAATCTGCCTGCAATGCAGGAGACCCCGGTTTGATTCCTGGGTCGGGAAGTTCCCCTGAGAAGGGATAGGCTACCCACTCCAGTGGCTTTCCTGGTGGCTCAGATGGTAAAGAATGCGCCTGCAATGTGAAGACCTGGGTTCAATCCCTGGGATGGGAAGATCCTCCGGAGGAGGGCACGGCAACCCACTCCAGTATTCTTTCCTGGAGAATCCCCATGAACAGAGGAGCCTGGAGTGCTACAGTCCATGGGGTCTCAAAGAGTTGGACACGACTGAATGACTAAGCACAGCATGGCATATACATATATATATACACACACATACACACACACACACATATACACACATATACACACATACACACACATACACATACACACACACACGGACCACAACTTCATTATCCATTCATCTATCAATGGACATTTAGGTTGTTTCCACGTCTTTGGCCTGCTGACTTAAAAATTATTGGCAAACATTTAAAATTGGGAATTTTACATGAACATGCAGATGTGGATCATTGATCCTAGAGATAGTTTCCCCTTTCTAGAAAGAACACATGCTTTCCAGGCTAACACAGAGCTTACTAGCCTCTTTATGCATTTATAAAAGATGCCTGCCCCTGCAGGCATCTGACTTTAGGGCCCTGCCATAAACTAAGGCAAGGAAGACATTGCTGCATGCAGAGATTAAGAATGACAGAGGCAGGGATGTAGGGATGATGGTAATCAATAAAAGGGGGACGTTTAAAAATGAAGCAGAAGGGAACTGAAGAGAAGACAAAATAAAACAGAGGGCAATCAAAGATGTCACTTAACTAGTGTCAAACAGAAACGGTGCTGCCACCTTCCTACTGATGCCCCTGCTGATCTCATTCTGCTCCATCCCCAAGAACCCTGGGAACTGGACCCCGCTGCAGGACTCAGGAAGCGCTGGCCTGTGGTCACTGTGAACTGAGCTGGACCTCGCCCCCACCACACTGCTGAGCCCACTGGTTTTGCTCCTAATCCTTCCCCTGCTCAATCCTGCTCCCCACGTGTTCCTCCCACCCCACTCTAGGTTGTGGGAGGCTTTCTATCGGAAAGAAGACATGGGTATGATCATGCATGTGGAATCCTAAGGTATTAGCACAGGATGTTTGCAGAGACCAAACCAAAAGTACCATCCACACTGTTAGTCATGAAGCTAAAAGATGTACATGATGTTGTTTTCATCACAGGGGACTGGAATGCAAATGTAGGAAGTCCAAGAGATACCTGAAGTAACAGACAAGTTTGCCCTTGGAGTACAAGTGAAACAGGGCAAAGGCTAACAGAGTTTTGCCAAGAGAAAGCACTGGTCACAGCAAACACCCTCTTCCAACAACACAAGAGAAGACTCTACACGTGGACAACACCAGATGGTCGACACCAAAATCAGATTGATTATATTCTTTGCAGCCAAAGATGGAGAAGCTCTCTACAGTCAGCAAAAACAAGACCAGGAGCTGACTGTGACTCAGATCATGAACCCCTTATTGCCAAATGCAGACTGAAATAGAAGAAAGTAGGGAAAACCACTAGACCATCCAGGTATGACCTAAATCAAATATAATCTTACAATTATACAGTGGAAGTAAGAAATAGGTTCAAGGAATAAGATCTGATAAACAGAGTGTCTGAAGAACATTGTATAGGAGGCAGTGATCAAGACCATCCCCAAGAAAAAGAAATGCAAAAAGACAAAAGGGCTGCCTGAGGAGGCTTTACAAACAGCTGAGAAAAGAAGAGAAATGAAAGGCGAAAGAGAAAAGAAAAGACATACCCATTTGAATGCAGAGTTCCAAAGAATAGCAAGGAGAGATAAGAAAGCCTTCATCAGTGATCAGTGCAAAGAAATAGAGGAAAGCAATAGAATGGGAAAGACTAGAGATCTCTTCAAGAAAATTAGAGAGAGGAGCCAAGATGGCGGAGGAGTAGGACCGGGAGACCACTTTCTCTCCTACAAATTCATCAAAAGAATAACCGAATGCAGAGCAAACTTCACAAAACAACTTCTGATCGCTAGCTGAGGTCATCAGGCGCCCAGAAAAGCAGACCATTGTCTTCGAAAGGAGGTAGGACAAAATATAAAAGATAAAAAGTGAGACAAAAGAGCTAAGGACGGAGACCCGTCCCGGGAAGGGAGTCTTAGGCGGCCTTGCTTGGGCTAGGGTCCGGGCCTGAGTGCCCTGAGGACAATCGGGGGGAGCTTCTGTGAGGTGCCAACTTGAACTGTGGGAGACCAAAGGAGAGAGAGAAAATTGACCGGCCGGAACACACTGCCGGCCGTTCGCAGAACAAAGGGACGGGGAAAGTCCCGAGAAGAGCTCGCAGGCTGCGGACCGGCCCAGCCCCGCCGGAGGCAGGAGGCAGGGGGGAGGGGAAGGTCGCGGCGAGACACAGGGCGCAGGCACCCTACCGGCGCGGGGCGGGGACTGGGGCTGGGGACGCGGAGGGCGGAAGGCGCGCGCACCCGCCTGGCGCCAGCGGAAACTGAGACTGGGTCCGCGGAAGGGAGTGGGTGCGCCACACCTGGGGATAGCGCGCCCACCAAGCCCCTGGCTGCCTGGACCGCTCTGACCGGGAAGGCACAGAGAGCAGGCGCAGCTTTTCCTTCCGCGCTTTTGTGTAACACCCGAGGGCTGGAACCTCGCGCAGCGCGGGGCGCGCTCCATATAGAACAGCCGGGAGCCTGAGCAGCGCAGACGGAGAAAGCAGCGTCAGCCCCTTCCGGCAGCGCCAGCCCGCCCCCGCAGGGCCAGCCCCTCCCCGCAGCGTCAGCCCCGCCCCCGCAGGGCCAGCCCCTCCCCGCAGCGTCAGCCCCGCCCCGCAGCGTCAGCCCCTCCCAGCAGCGCAACGGAACTAGCTACCTGAATAAGAGTCCGCCTCCGGCCGCCTGTGTCAGGGCGGAAATGAGCCTCTGAAGAGACCGGCAAACAGAAGCCAAATAAACAAAGGGAACCGCTTCAGAAGGGACTGGTGCAACAGATTAAAATCCCTGAAGAAAACACCGACTTCACCGGAAGGGCCCTGTAGATATCGAGAAGTGCAAGCTGGAACGAGGAGCTATCTGAAACTGAGCCGAACCCACACTGACCGCAACAGCTCCAGAGAAATTCCTAGACATATTTTTACTTTTTTTTTTTATTTTTCTGTTTTTTCTAAGTAAGGAAAAAAAAAAATTTTTTTTTCTTTTTATATTTTTCTTTTTTATTTTTTCTCTTTTATTTTCCTTTAAAATTCCCTATTACTCCCCCATTACTCCTTAACTTTCATTTTCATAGATTTTTACGATTTTTTTAATTAGGGGAAAAAAAAAATTTTTTTTTTCTTTCTTTTTTTTTTTTTTTCTTTTTCTTTTTTTTTCTTCTCCTTTTTCTTCTTTTTTTTTTTCTTTCCTTTTTCTCTTCTATTTTCTATTTTTCTTTTTCTCTTATTTCTTTTAAAGTCCTCTAGTACTCCTCTACTACTCTTCATTTTCATCTTCACTACACTATAACCTTACAAAAAAAAAAAAAAAAGAGAAGCCCTATCTTAAAACCGAAGATTATTCCCTCCCAATCTTGACTCTCTGTTTTCTACCTCAGAACACCTCTATTTCCTCTTTTCCCCTTCTCTTCCCCATCCAATTCTGTGAATCCTTGTAGGTGTCTGAGATACGAGAACACTCTGGGAACAGACAGCTGCGTAGATCTGTCTCTCTCCTCTTGAGTCCCCCTTTTTCTCCTCCTACTCATCTCTATCTCCCTCCTCCCTTTTCTCCTGTTCATGTAACTCTGTGAACCTCTCTGGGTGTCCCTAACGGGGGAGAATCTTTTCGCCATTAACCTAGAAGTTTAATTATCAGAGCTGTATAGTTGGAGAAGTCCTGAGACTACAGGAAGAATAAAACTGAAATCCAGAGGCAGGAAACTTAAGCCCAAAACCTGAGAACACCAGAAAACTCCTGACTACATGGAACTTTAAGTGATAAGTGACCGTCCAAAAGCCTCCATACCTACACTGAAACCAACCACCACCCAAGAGCCAATAAGTTTTAGAGCAAGACATACCACGCAAATTCTCCAGCAACACAGGAACATAGCCCTGAATGTCAACATACAGGCTACCCAAGGTCACACCTAACACATAGACCCAACTCAAAACTCATTACTGGGCACTCCATTGCTCTCCAAAGAGAAGAAATCAAGTTCCACGCACCAGAACACTGACACAAGCTTCCCTAACCAGGAAACCTTGACAAGCCAAACGTCCAACCCCACCCACTGGGTAAATCCTCCACAATAAAAAGGAACCACAGACCTCCAGAATACAGAAAGTCCACTCCAGACACAGCAATCTAAACAAGATGAAAAGGCAAAGAAATACCCAACAGGTAAAGGAACAAGAAAAATGCCCACCAAGTCAAACAAAAGAGGAGGAGATAGGGAATCTACCTGAAAAAGAATTTAGAATAATGATAATAAAAATGATCCAAAATCTTGAAAACAAAATGGAGTTACAGATAAATAGCTTGGAAACAAAGATTGAAAAGATACAAGAATTGTTTAATAAAGACCTAGAAGAAATAAAAAAGAGTCAATTAAAAATGAATAATGCAATGAATGAGATCAAAAACACTTTGGAGGGAACCAAGAGTAGAATAACGGAGGCAGAAGATAGGATAAGTGAGATAGAAGATAAAATGGTGGAAATAAATGAAACAGAGAGGAAAAAAGAAAAAAGGATCAAAAGAAATGAGGACAACCTCAGGGACCTCTGGGACAATGTGAAACGCCCCAACATTCGAATCATAGGAGTTCCAGAAGAAGAAGACAAAAAGAAAGGCCATGAGAAAATACTCGAGGAGATAATAGCTGAAAACTTCCCTAAAATGGGGAAGGAAATAGCCACCCAAGTCCAAGAAACCCAGAGAGTTCCAAACAGGATAAACCCAAGGCGAAACACCCCAAGACACATATTAATCAAACTAACAAAGATCAAACACAAAGAACAAATATTAAAAGCAGCAAGGGAAAAACAACAAATAACACACAAAGGGATTCCCATAAGGATAACAGCTGATCTATCAATAGAAACCCTCCAGGCCAGAAGGGAATGGCAGGACGTCCTGAAAGTAATGAAAGAGAATAACCTACAACCTAGATTACTGTATCCAGCAAGGATCTCATTCAGATATGAAGGAGAACTCAAAAGCTTTACAGATAAGCAAAAGCTGAGAGAATTCAGCACTACCAAACCAGCTCTTCAACAAATGCTAAAGGATCTTCTCTAGACAGGAAATGCAGAAAGGTTGTATAAACGTGAACCCAAAACAACAAAGTAAATGGCAACGGGACCACACCTATCAATAATTACCTTAAATGTAAATGGGTTGAATGCCCCAACCAAAAGACAAAGATTGGCTGAATGGATACAAAAACAAGACCCCTATATATGCTGTCTACAAGAGACCCACCTCAAAACAAGAGACACATACAGACTGAAAGTGAAGGGCTGGAAAAAAATATTTCATGCAAACGGAGACCAAAAGAAAGCAGGAGTCGCAATACTCATATCAGATAAAATAGACTTTCAAATAAAGGATGTGAAAAGAGACAAAGAAGGACACTACATAATGATCAAAGGATCAACCCAAGAAGAAGATATAACAATTATAAATATATATGCACCCAACATAGGAGCACCGCAATATGTACGGCAAACACTAACGAGTATGAAAGAGGAAATTAATAGTAACACAATAATAGTGGGAGACTTTAATACCCCACTCACAACTATGGATAGATCAACTACACAGAAAATTAACAAGGAAACACAAACTTTAAATGACACAATGGACCAGCTAGACCTAATTGATATCTATAGGACATTTCACCCCAAAACAATCAACTTCACCTTTTTCTCAAGTGCACACGGAACCTTCTCCAGAATAGATCACATCCTGGGCCATAAATCTGGTCTTGGAAAATTCAAAAAAATTGAAATCATTCCAGTCATCTTTTCTGACCACAGTGCAGTAAGATTAGATCTCAATTACAGGAAAAAAATTGTTAAAAATTCAAACACATGGAGGCTAAATAACACACTTCTGAATAACCAACAAATCATAGAAGAAATCAAAAAAGAAATCAAAATATGTATAGAAATGAATGAAAATGAAAACACAACAACCCAAAACCTATGGGACACTGTAAAAGCAGTGCTAAGGGGAAAGTTCATAGCATTACAGGCTTACATCAAGAAACAAGAAAAAAGCCAAATAAATAACCTAACTCTACACCTAAAGCAATTAGAGAAGGAAGAAATGAAGAACCCCAGGGTTAGCAGAAGGAAAGAAATCTTAAAAATCAGGGCAGAAATAAATGCAAAAGAAACTAAAGAGACCATAGCAAAAATCAACAAAGCTAAAAGCTGGTTTTTTGAAAAAATAAACAAAATTGACAAACCATTAGCAAGACTCATTAAGAAGCAAAGAGAGAAGAACCAAATTAACAAAATTAGAAATGAAAATGGAGAGATCACAACAGACAACACTGAAATACAAAGGATCATAAGAGACTACTACCAGCAGCTCTATGCCAATAAAATGGACAACTTGGATGAAATGGACAAATTCTTAGAAAAGTATAACTTTCCAAAACTGAACCAGGAAGAAATAGAAGATCTTAACAGACCCATCACAGGCAAGGAAATCGAAAGTGTAATCAAAAATCTTCCAGCAAACAAAAGCCCAGGACCAGATGGCTTCACAGCTGAATTCTACCAAAAATTTAGAGAAGAGCTAACACCTACCTTACTCAAACTCTTCCAGAAAATTGCAGAAGAAGGTAAACTTCCAAACTCATTCTATGAGGCCACCATCACCCTAATTCCAAAACCAGACAAAGATGCCACAAAAAAAGAAAACTACAGGCCAATATCACTGATGAACATAGATGCAAAAATCCTTAACAAAATTCTAGCAAACAGAATCCAACAACATATTAAAAAAATCATACACCACGACCAAGTGGGCTTTATCCCAGGAATGCAAGGATTCTTCAATATCCGCAAATCAATCAACGTAATACACCACATTAACAAATTGAAAGATAAAAACCATATGATTATCTCAATAGATGCAGAGAAAGCCTTTGACAAAATTCAACACTCATTTATGATTAAAACTCTCCAAAAAGCAGGAATAGAAGGAACATACCTCAACATTATAAAAGCCATATATGACAAACCCACAGCAAGCATCACCCTCAATGGTGAAAAATTGAAAGCATTCCCCCTGAAATCAGGAACAAGACAAGGGTGCCCACTGTCACCACTACTGTTCAACATAGTGTTGGAAGTTCTGGCCACAGCAATCAGAGCAGAAAAAGAAGTAAAAGGAATCCAGATAGGAAAAGAAGAAGTGAAACTCTCACTGTTTGCAGATGACATGATCCTCTACATAGAAAACCCTAAAGACTCTACCAGAAAATTACTAGAACTAATCAATGAATATAGTAAAGTTGCAGGATATAAAATTAACACACAGAAATCCCTTGCATTCCTATATACTAACAATGAAAAAACAGAAAGAGAAATTAAGGAAACAATACCATTCACCATTGCAACAAAAAGAATAAAATACTTAGGAGTATATCTACCTAAAGAAACAAAAGACCTATACATAGAAAACTATAAAACACTGATGAAAGAAATCAAAGAGGACACAAACAGATGGAGAAACATACCGTGTTCATGGATTGGAAGAATCAATATTGTCAAAATGGCTATTCTACCCAAAGCAATCTATAGATTCAATGCAATCCCTATCAAGCTACCAACGGTATTTTTCACAGAACTAGACCAAAGAATTTCACAATTTGTATGGAAATACAAAAAACCTCGAATAGCCAAAGTAATCTTGAGAAAGAAGAATGGAACTGGAGGAATCAACCTGCCTGACTTCAGACTCTACTACAAAGCCACAGTCATCAAGACAGTATGGTACTGGCACAAAGACAGAAATATAGATCAATGGAACAGAATAGAAAGCCCAGAGATAAATCCACGAACCTATGGACACCTTATCTTTGACAAAGGAGGCAAGGATATACAATGGAAAAAAGACAACCTCTTTAACAAGTGGTGCTGGGAAAACTGGTCAACCACTTGTAAAAGAATGAAACTAGAACACTTTCTAACACCATACACAAAAATAAACTCAAAATGGATTAAAGATCTAAATGTAAGACCAGAAACTATAAAACTCCTAGAGGAGAACATAGGCAAAACACTCTCTGACATAAATCACAGCAAGATCCTCTATGACCCACCTCCCAGAATATTGGAAATAAAAGCAAAACTAAACAAATGGGATCTAATGAAACTTAAAAGCTTTTGCACTACAAAGGAAACTATAAGTAAGGTGAAAAGACAGCCGTCAGATTGGGAGAAAATAATAGCAAATGAAGAAACAGACAAAGGATTAATCTCAAAAATATACAAGCAACTCCTGAAGCTCAATTCCAGAAAAATAAATGACCCAATCAAAAAATGGGCCAAAGAACTAAACAGACATTTCTCCAAAGAAGACATACAGATGGCTAACAAACACATGAAAAGGTGCTCAACATCACTCATTATTAGAGAAATGCAAATCAAAACCACAATGAGGTACCATTACACGCCAGTCAGGATGGCTGCTATCCAAAAGACTACAAGCAATAAATGCTGGAGAGGGTGTGGAGAAAAGGGAACCCTCTTACACTGTTGGTGGGAATGCAAACTAGTACAGCCACTATGGAAAACAGTGTGGAGATTCCTTAAAAAACTGGAAATAGAACTGCCATATGACCCAGCAATCCCACTTTTGGGCATACACACTGAGGAAACCAGATCTGAAAGAGACACGTGCACCCCAATGTTCATTGCAGCACTGTTTATAATAGCCAGGACATGGAAGCAACCTAGATGCCCATCAGCAGATGAATGGATAAGGAAGCTGTGGTACATATACACCATGGAATATTACTCAGCTGTCAAAAAGAATTCATTTGAATCAGTCCTAATGAGATGGATGAAACTGGAGCCCATTATACAGAGTGAAGTAAGCCAGAAAGATAAAGAACATTACAGCATACTAACACATATATATGGAATTTAGAAAGATGGTAATGATAACCCTATATGCAAAACAGAAAAAGAGACACAGAAATACAGAACAGACTTTTGAACTCTGTGGGAGAATGTGAGGGTGGGATGTTTCAAAAGAACAGCATGTATACTATCTATGGTGAAACAGATCACCAGCCCAGGTGGGATGCATGAGACAAGTGCTCGGGCCTGGTGCACTGGGAAGACCCAGAGGAGTCGGGTGAAGAGGGAGGTGGGAGGGGGGATCGGGATGGGGAATAAGTGTAAATCTATGGCTGATTCATATCAATGTATGACAAAACCCACTGAAATGTTGTGAAGTAATTAGCCTCCAACTAATAAAAAAATTTAAAAAAAAAAAAAAAAAAGAAAATTAGAGATACCAAGGGAACATTTCATGCAAAGGGGGACACAATAAAGGACAGAAACAGTATGGACCTAACAGAAGCAGAAGGTATTAAGAAAAGGTGGCAAGAATACATAGAAGAACAATACAAAAAAGATCTTCATGACCCAGATAACCACGATGGTGTGATCACTCACCTAGAGCCAGACATCCTGGAATGCGAAGTCAAGTGGGCCTTAGGAAGCATCACTATGAACAAAGCTAGTGGAGGTGATGGAATTCCAGTTGAGCTATTTCAAATCCTAAAAGATGACGCTTTTAAAGCACTGCACTCAATATGACAGTGGCCACAGAACTGGAAAAGGTCAGTTTTCATTCCAATCCCAAAGAAAGGCAATGCCAAAGAATGTTCAAACTACTGCACAATTGCACTCATCTCACATGCTAGCAAAAATGCTCAAAATTCTCCAAGTGAGGTTTCAACAGTATGTGAATTGAGAACTTCCAGATGTTTAAGCAGGATTTAGAATAGGCAGAGGAACCAGAGATCAAATTGCCAACATCTGTTGGATCATCAAAAAGCAAGAGAGTTCCAAAAAAAAATCTATTTCTGCTTTATTGACTAGGCCAAAGCCTTTGACTGTGTGGATCACAACAAACTGTGGAAAATTCTTAAAGAGATGGGAATACCTGACCACTTTACCTGCCTCCTGAGAAATCTGTATGCAGATCAAGAAGCAACAGTTAGAACCAGACATGGAACAACAGACTGGTTCCAACCAGTTCGACTGGTTCCAATTGGTTCTAAGCTGACTCAAAAAATAAAGATCATGACATCTGGTCCCATCATTTCATGGCAAACAGATGGGGAAACAATGGAAACAGTGACAGAATTTATTTTCTTGGGCTCACCACACATGGTGAATGCAGCCATGAAATTAAAAGACACTTGCTCCTTGGAAGAAAATCTATAACAAACCTAGACAGCATATTTAAAAACAGAGACATCACTTTGCCAACAAAGGTCTGGCTAGTCAAGGCTATGGTTTTTCCAGTGGTCATGTATGGATATAAGAGTTGGACCATAAAGAAAGCTGAATGCCGAAGAATTGATGCTTTTGAACTGTGGTGTTGGAGAAGACTCTTGAGAGTCCCTTGGACTGCAAGGAGATCCAACCAGTCCATCCTAAAGGAAATTAGTCCTGCATATTCATTGGAAGGATGGACGTTCAAGCTGAAGCTCCAATACTTTGGCTACCTGATGAGAAGAACTGATTCACTGGAAAAGACCCTGATGCTGCGAAAGATTGAAGGTGGGAGTAGGGGATGACAGAGGATGAGATGATTGGATGGTACCACCAACTCAGTAGACATGAGTTTGAGCAGGTTCCGGGAGCTGGTGATGGACAGGGAGGCCTGGCATGCTGCAGTCCAGGGGACTGCAAAGAGTTGGACACGGCTGAGCAACTGAAGTGAGCTGAACTGCCTGCTAAAGACTGGTTGTTGGGGAGAAGCTTTAGGGCCTGAGAAACTGTTGGGCGTTTTTGGGCTTTGGTTTGCTCATCTGAGAAGTGGGAGACAATAGTACAGGAGACACGGGGCTGTGGGGGCAGGATGAGGGACACTCGAAAAGCGCTGAGCTCAGAGGCCAACACAGAGAGAGCATTCAGAAACCTGAGCATCACTTGATGTTACCCAGTCACACCCCTAGCTGATCATACCTTACTCCAAAATGGAAAGTAAGGTAACTAATAAGAAGGTGGTGGGGGAGAAGGCAGATGTCTGTGTGATCTGGGCAAGGACTAAGTCCAGGTAAGCTGTATGACTGTCATTCCAGGAAATACTGAACCAACAAACAGAGACAGAGAGACCGGAAGTGCCTGGAACTAGGTCACATTAAAGAGCTGTTCTCGGGAGGCAGATCCACGTCATCCTCACATCTGTCCTTCCATCCTTGCTGACTGAGCCCTCAGCTCTTTGAGACACCCTTGTATCTTTCCAGTGCACTTCTCCTTTATTCCTTTTAAAATCAATTGCTTTAAAAAAGTAAAAACATAAAATCAATTGCTTTATCCTTTTAAATTCATTGTCTTCATCGTTGGAGACAATGACAAAAATTTAGACAAACCCATTTTAGAAAAAAAAAAACCAATTCTTTCTTGTTGAAACATAAGCAAGGCTGTCTTTACACCTTCATTTCATTACCTGTCTTCATTAATGAGACTCTTAGATAACAGCTTGTACACAGCCATTCTCTCACTTCAGTTACTACTGCAATTAGGTGGAAGAATTAGCTTTTCGTTAAAAAAATAGCTTTTATTGAAATGAAGCCAAGTGCATGAAGCTTTCAGCGTCTGGCTTCCACCTCCTGCGGAAGACAGGGCTGGCTCCCCGGCTCCACGTGTTCAGGGAGGGTAACCGTGTGCTGTGGGCCCCGCCGGACTGGGAGCAGCGAGCAGAGCCCAACGCAAGGAGGGCCACTGTGTCTCTGAAAGGCCCACCCCGGATGCTTCACGCTGCTAGCAACCCAGTCCCGTTACAGTGCAAAGCAGATTTCAAATGCTCTTCACTGACATTTGAGTTTTCCCAAAGATCTGCTGCCTATCCCAGCCCCAGAACACTTGAGATCCATGTAGAACCACCACGTGGTCCAAGGCCCCTACGTGGTGTCCTCTGGTTTGTAACAGATCTCTCTTTCAAGATCTCCTGCCGAGGGGGCGGGAGATGGAGGTGGAAAGGATCAGGAGTCTGGGATTAGCAGATGCAAACTGGTATATATAGGAAGGATAAACAACGAGGTCCTGCTGCACAGCACAGGGAACTGTATTCAATATCCTGTAATAAACCATTAGTGAGAAAGAATAGGAAAAATAATAAATACAGGTATAACTGAGTCACTTTGCTGCACAGCAAAACCTAACACATTGTAAATCAACTAGACTTCAATAAAATTTTGAAAATAATATCAATACACCTGTTTTTCTGACTTCCATTGTCGCTAACAAGAAAACAGGTAAACTCTTTTTCCTGCACTTATAAGATAAATCTATTCCTGCTTTTGCAGAGCTGACCACACAGCTATCTCTTCAGTTCCCCCCTTAGTCATGCTGCACACTTGGGATCAGTATGAATTCCAACCCCACCTCCTCCCCTTCCCAGCTGCAACTCCTGACCGTGAAATCCTGCTTTAGGGTTTTTTCCTTCTCTCCTTCTCAACTGGTGCTTTCCCAGTCAGTCTGAGCACTAAGAAAAGACCAATAAATTTCTTTAGTGGATATCCATGTTCAGAAAACAATACGATGACTCCTACCAGAAGCATACACGCGCCATGGAATAAGTGAAGAGCCGTTCCCTGGGGGCCACTGCGCGTCCTCCTGACCTGGTCCTGTGTCTGTATCCACAGCATCAGAACCATCAGGAAAGTGAGCAGGTAAGGAATTCAGGTACCTTAGAAAAATCTATTCAGTGAAAACCACTGCATTAAAAAATTAACCATTTATCAGTGTGATGGCAAATTTTACCTGTCAACTCAGCTAGGCCATGGCACACGGTTTTTGGCAAAACGCCAGTCTAGATGCTGCTTTGAGGATTCTTCAGATGCAATTTCAAGCAAAGTACCTCCATAATGAGGGTGGACCTCATCCAAATAGTTGAAGGCCTTAAGAGCAAAGAGCAAATTTTCTCAAAACAGAAGGAATTTTCCTTATGAATCAGAACAGAAACCCAACGTGAGCTTTCAGCCTGATGTCCCATGAAATTCGGACTCAAGGCTGCAATGCCAACTCTTAACCTGAATTTCCAGGCTGCTGACTGACCTAGAGATGTTGGAAAATAAATCTGTGTGTGTGTGCTCCATGGGTTCTGTTTCTCTGGGGAACCCTAACCAGACTCACATTTACTGCATGTTCAGTCAGTTCAGTTCAGTTCAGTCGCTCAGCCATGTCTGACTCTTTGCGACCCATGAATCGCAGCATGCCAGGCCTCCCTGTCCATCACCAACTCCCGGAGTTCACTCAAACCCATGTCCATCGGGTCGGTGATGCCATCCAACCATCTCATCCTCTCATCCCCTTCTCCTCCTGCTCCCAATCCCTCCCATCATCAGGGTCTTTTCCAATGAGTCAACTCTTCACATGAGGTGGCCAAAGTACTGGAGTTTCAGCTTCAGCATCAGTCCTTCCAATGAACACCCAGGACTGATCTCCTTTAGGATGGACTGGTTGGCTCTCCTTGAAGTCCAAGGGACTCTCAAGAGTCTGCTCCAACACCACAGTTCAAAAGCATCAATTCTTTGGTGCTCAGCTTTCTTCACAGTCCAACTCTCACATCCATACATGACTACTGGAAAAACCACAGCCTTGACTAGACGGACCTTTGTTGGCAAAGTAATGTCTCTGATTTTCAATACGCTATCTAGGTTGGTCATAACCTAGGAGTAAGCGTCTTTTAATTTCATGGCTGCAATCACCATCTGCAGTGATTTTGGAGCCCAAAAAATTAAAGTCTGACACTGTTTCCACTGTCTCCCCATCTATTTCCCATGAAGTGATGGGACCAGATGCCATGCTCTTAGTTTCCTTAATGTTAAGCTTTAAGCCAACTTTTTCACTCTCCTCTTTCACTTTCATCAAGAGGCTTTTTAGTTCATCTTCACTTTCTGCCATAAGGGTGGTTTCATCTGCATATCTGAGGTTATTGCATGTTAAGGAAGCAGAAACACCTCAAATAACTCACATTTCACAATTTCACAGAAGAGGAGACCCGGCAGGACCTTCCCCAGATCTCACCACGCAGAGTGCCCTGAGACAGTCACACCAGCTCTCACCACGCAGACTGCCCCAAGAAAGTCATTTCACCTCTCTGATCTGCCCATAGTCTAAACGCAGGGACTCACACCCACTTCCTTGGATGTTAGACACTATTAAAATGAGACAAAGTGTGTAAAGCATCTAATACAATGCCTTCCTGACACCTGATACTCAATGCATTATTATAGCATCCTACAAGGAAAACATAAAAGGAAAGCCAGACAGAAAGTACTGAGAATGGCAATATTTGTGATGACAGATAATTATATTACAAAAAGCGTATCATTTTTAGGACTTGAAAAACTCCTCACCTCCTTTCACACTGATGGCTAAAATTCCAGCAATAAAGACTCATTCTTTTTTTAACCGAAGTGTAGCTGATTTACAATGTTATGTTAGGTTCAGGTATCACAGCAAAGTGATTCAGCTATATAACACAAACATGTTCTTTTTAAGGTTCTTTTCTCTTACAGATTTTTGCAAGATATTGAGTATAGTTCCCTGTGCCATCCTCACTGGTTATCCCCTTTATATGCAATAATGTGGATCTGCTAACCTCAAACTCCTAATTGATTCCTCCCCCTCTTTCCCTGTTGGTAACCTTAGGCTTGTTTTCTATGTCTATAATTCTATTTCTGTTTTGTAAATAAATCAGTTGGTATCATCTTTTCAGACTCCACAGATAAGTGATATCATATGATATTTATTTTTCTCTGTCTGACTTACTTCACTTAGTAGCTCCACTCATACTGCTGTGAATAGCATTATTTCACTCTCTTTCATGGCTGAGTAGTATTCCATTGTGTATATATACCACATCTTCTTTATCCATTCATCTGTTAATGGACATTTAGGGTGCTTCTATGTCTTGGCCAATGTAAATAGTGCTACACTGAAGGCTGGGGGGAATGTATCTTTTCAAATTACAGATTTCACCAAATATTTACCCAGGAGTGGGATTACTGGATCATATGGTAACTCTGAAGACTATTTATAAAATAAAGATTCATTATTTTAGTTTAAAGCTTTTTTATTTCTAATCCAGTTTCTCACATACAGGCAACAGTAAGTGATATCAGTCATTTACCCGTTAGTGTGAATAAGGGCATGAGAGTACATCCTGAAGGATATTCTGATAAAAGGAAGAGGTAACACAGAGGCTCTTAGAGGTAAAACAAACTGTCTGCATCATCATTTCCCCTAGAGCCATTGCTGACTCATAGAGACAGAGATTCAAGGAGCCAAAGGAGTACTAACAGAACTGCAGGCCGGCCGTAATTCAGATCACAGCTAAAGAGAACCACTGCCTGGGGTACGAGCTCATAATTCAGATGTGACCATCCTCTCTCTCGCTCCCACTCTGCTGAGACAGAGACAGACGGCCTCGTCTCCTCTCCGCCTTCCTGCCTCTCCAGGGAGAACGCGATCTCTCAGGCGCTATGACAGAATCAGAAGATCTGCTTCCAAGCCTGGTGCCACAGTGTCTGAAATCCTCCTGCGAGGGCCTCACTTGTCAGTCTTCTCACTGTGACAGGCCTGCAAACCACACGAACTTACAGGAGCGCTAATAAAAGGCCTCCTAAGCTATTAGTAATGCAGGCAGTCTCCCCCCAAAAAGAATGGTGCAGATCTCCTGAGAGCAATCAAAGCCACAGAGAAAAGGCAGAAAGGTGAAAAAAAGTAAAACTGTTCCCAATCTGGTGAATTCTCTGCCTCACTATAATAAAGTAGGAGGCCCACAGATCAGGGCTTCCACTCCCAGTTCAGCCACTTGCTGGCCACGTGGCCTCGTTACACGTCTTGAGTCACAGCTTCTGAACCCTGGATTCCTCTTGTATGACTGGGAACAGCACCTACTTCCCAGATTTGTTCCAGAAGAGGAATATATGGTCCAAGGGCCTGAGGACTAAGCCAAGCAACAGGAGGAACAGATGAAGGACAGTACCATTTTAAAGAGCTCTGCCAACACAGCCGACTGGACAGAGCCCTAGGGTCAGAGCTGTGCAGCCTGGGGCAAACTTCCAAGCCACTGGGAGCTTTCTGGTCCTATCTTAGTTAATGACTGAATTCAACCAGATTACTGAAAGGGTCAGTGGGGACACACGTATAGCACATAGTAGGCACTGCAAAAACGAGAGCCTCGACGTTCTTACCCCAAGCCCCTCTACAGAATTCCCCACACAGAAGCCGGACTGAACTTTTAAAAAGCAGTCAGAATGCAGCCTGCCCGTCTTCAGACTCCCCCAGGGACGTCCCGCTCCCCTCGGAGTGACCCCAAAGCCTGTGCTCCGGCCACACGGCCTCGCTGTCAGTCTTCAGCTTTCTGCTCAAATGTTTGTTTGTTTGTTTTGTCTTGTTTGGCCACACCCAGCGGCATGTGAGATCTCATTTCCCGGACTAGGGACTGAAGCAGCGCTCCGTGCAGTCCAAGTGCAGAGTCTTAACTGCCGGGCCACCAAGGACGTCCAAATGGCATCTTTTGAGAGAAATTCTTTCCAAACAACCTGACACTGTAATACGCCCCCTGCTCCCATTCCGCACACTCCTGCCCACGGACCCCCAGGCCGCCAACCTGCTTCAGTTCCCCCACAGCACCTGTCACCACCCGACACGCTGTTCAGTCCACAAGAATCTGTGTGCTGTCTGTCTCCAAAACATGCTCCGTGAACACAGGGGCTGTGTTTTCCTCTTGGTTCGCTCACCGGTTCCTGACCCAGTGACAAGCCCATAGCAGGTGCTCAGTCAGCATTTGTGAAATGGAAAGATAAATAGTGCGTGGAATTTGCAAAAGCATCTGTCCTGCCCAACACTCAGGGAGGGCTCAGAAAACGCCGGTCTCTTCTACTCGCTCCCACAGGCATCGCCTGCCAGACTTGCCCTGAAGCTTGTCTTGGAAAAAGAGGTTCACAGCATCACTCACAACCCAGACTGAACTTTCTAACCACACAGCAGAAGTGAAACCACCCTCAGCAAGCTCACTGGGGAGGATCGGAGACGGAGGTCAGACAGAGTCCTGGGGGCTGGCGGGACCTGCCCCCTGCCCAGCCTCACCACCCACCTGCCACGTGACTGTGGCTCAGCCCGGGACCTGCTCTGAGCTTCGGTTTCCTAATCTGCAGAGAGAACCACCTCCTGGGGCTGCTGCTGGGACGAAGTGAGCACAGCGCCTGGAAGTGCTGACGAAACACCAGCTCCCGTTATGATCATCAGTTAGCACCAGTGAAGATGTTGTCAGCGTGAAAGGTATTCACACCTTCACAGTTTCTATTCTTAGACAGTTTCATTTATTTATGCTTAACTCTGGAGCTAATGGAGTCCCCAGATTTTAGGCGGATCTAAAAACAGGAAATAGTGATAGTCTTTTGCTTATAAAAAGCAGCATTCTCATTTCAGCAGCCATTTTTCACTTCCCTAGGATCCTGAAACGTCTCCATCTCAGACTTCCTGATTCTTGAAACTAACAAGGTAAGTTTGCCCCGAGTCATAGTGGTTACATGTATTCTAGAAATAAATGTAAGACATCTGTGCTGTCCGCTCAATACTCCCATTATGATGGAGGGTTTTTTAAGACTTCTTATTTCTTGGCTCCGGCGGGTCTGTGCGGCACACAGGCGATCTCCAGCTGGGGCGCGCAGGCTTCCCGTGCTGGAAGCTTCTCTTGTCTCGGGCACAGGCTCCAGGCATCTGGCTTCGGCAGTGGTGACGTGTGGGCTCACAGGCTGAGCTGCTCCACGGCATGTGGGAGCTTCCCGGACCAGGCACGGAACCGGTCTCGCACACATCGCAAGGCAGATTCTTAACCACTGGACCACCTGGAAAGGCCTAGTATAGAGTTCTTTAAGGTAAGTGATCTGGATTTTCTAAATTAATTTCAAACATGGGGACTCAGTTCATTTTATAAAATGTAATATACATTTAAAAAATTTTATCGATACAAAGAATTTGAAATGTTTAGCTAAACCGGGCATATAAACCTAGAAACACTACAGCACAGAAGAGAGTATGTTCAACTAGAAGGTTCTGCCTTCGATGAGCCTGAAAGTCACAGGATACTTCTGTGACTGCAGATACACCTGGCATCTCTGGTCACTTTCCTGGGCCCTGCATGGCAGCAAAGGCACAGGCTTTGGGGAACCTGAACTGGGCCCCGAGACAGAGGGAGCTTAGACTTCTATTCAGATGGACCCTCTCCAGGGGGATTCTGTGGCTGGAGGAAAGGATCAAGGAGAGGGAAGTTTGGAGACCAGGCGGGAATACACATGAAGAGAACTGCAACCCACTCGCAGGGCGCCGACGATGAACCAGCCACGCGCTATGCAAAGCCCACACCCCCAACCCTCTCTCCCTGGGCTGACACTAGAGCCTTCGGGAGCAACAGCTGGTGGACAAGGGAGAAAACGGAGAAGGCAGAGACAGGAAGCCAGTTATGCCCTTTGCCGCTTCCACCTGCATCTGGTTCAAGCTGAGTGAAGAGGAGAGCACTGGATCTGAAGCTCTGATAACACACAAGACCAGACTGCGTTATATTGTTACGAGTCTGGGCTCAAATCTCTGATGCTTGAAAGTGATCCAGGGACTTTTGTTAATAGGGAAGAACCTTTTTGTTCTATTACCGGTTAATCACTAAAGGGATATTGTCTATAAGCTTAAATTATACGCAATGACCCATCTCTGGGAACTCTGCCTCCAAGGTAATAAGCATTAAGCAGAAATACCTTTTTCAGCTCACAGGCAATGTCCAGACCACAGGAAGGGAGAAATTAACATCCCCTGTGGAGACTGACCAGAACCAGGAAATGTTTGACCCTACCCTCTCCCTGAATTCTAACTCAGGCAGGACGGTTCTTTGGGACATGAGTCCACCATCTTCTTAGCTTGCTGACTTTTAAATAAAGCTGCTATTCCTTGCCCCACCAACTTGTTTCTTGATTTACTGGCCTGTCACGTGGTAAGCAGTATGACCCTGGACTCAGTACCACTGTCCATTATCTAAGAGTGACCGGAAAAGCTGTGCAATCTGTCTTGAGGTTTTCCCTGGGGGCAGAAATAGAGATTGGTGAAAAAGAATAAATCTGATTTCTCTTCCCACCCTAATCAATAAATAGATTGCACACAAAAATAGTGCTCTGTAGCTCTCCTCCCCCCTCTTCCCATATGCAACCAGCTTCAACTCTGTTTTTTACAGCATTTGTCTCTACAGTTCTAAACAATATGCACATGGTAGTATCTCTATATTCAACGATTTTAGATATTATCTACTGAATTCCAATTATGGTAGACAAAGACTATACCATTGCTACATACCTTTTGCTTAAAGCCATATCTAGTGATTTCATGGTTAATTTCATGCTAATACTATTCACTGCTGAGTCAGGCAGTATATCATGATTAGATTTCCTTGCATAATCAAAATTTCATTTTTCTTAGAATTAATAATTGCTTCATTTCTTCCTATTGTCTTCATTTAAATCTCTGATTCCTGACACCTGCAAAACGCTCGTCTCAACACTCATTTTCAGTATGCTCAAATCTGCCCTGTTTTTGTTCCTGGAGAAGTCTTTTCTGGAGCTGTCCACCCTCCTACTCCATCTTAGCTGCCTGCCCCTGGGTCTGCTGTATAGATGATGCTGGGCCATCCTCCATCATCATCTGCTGATCCTCTTCGTCTCTCACTGACCTTCCTATTGGGAGCTAAGTGTCTGACGCTCTCTTAGAACACCCCTACCCAACTATGTTGTAACAACTTTGTCCATGGTCCACGAGACCTGAAGGTCCTTGAAGTAGGAGCATCATGTCACCCACCTCTGTGACCCCAGGATCCTATCCAGCTGGAGCTCTATCAATACCCAAGATGTCAATGCTATGTGCCAAGCACTGTTCCGAGTACAATGAAAAGATGATGCTCACAGGAACGTGATGAAGTCATAGTGCCCATCTACAGCTGAGGAATCAAGCCCACTGGAAGCAGATAAGGTCACAGCACCCAGGGCCCTGAGCAAGGAGTGCTGAGTCCAGAACTGAGACTCACACAGGCGGGTGGCTCCAGAAAACACTCTCGGCCTCTCCATCGGCCTGCTTACGCGGCAGAAGAGCTGGTCTTAACTCAAGAAAAATAAAACTGGGCCCAGCCTGCTGATAAACCAGGTGCAGTTGTAGCATATGACACACCAGTGTTCAAACTTCTGCTCCCAGGATGAACAGATGAATTTCAAAAAATGTAGCAAGAAAGGTGCTTTTGGATATATCAATGTAAACCACAATCTAACTTGGCTTTTCTCCACAATAACTGAGCCTATGATTTTCCTTTTCTCCACTTCTCCTCTCCCTGATTTCTCACCTCCCAGCTTTCTCTTACTCCCTGATGACTCAGCAATAACCATTCAGAAAAAAAGGAGATCAGAGGTTCATTACTAAAAATTTGTTGAAATTCCAGAGTTCCCAAGGGCAGAGGCTTAGAACACAAAGCCCAGTCTCCTTCTTCTAAGGGGACATGATCCCTCTCAGAATTTTATTAAAGTATAGTTGATGTACAATGTTGTGTTAATTTCTGCTACATAGAAAAATGACTGGGTTCCACATACATATCCTTTTTCATATTCTTTTCCATCATGGTTTATCACGGCATATTGAATGTAGTTCCCACTCTCATTATTAAAGTCAGAGCAGAAACAAGACTACACCGAAGCACTGACTTTTTGTAAAGACAGCTTTCGCATGTTTCAGAGAAATCAGCGCTGTTCTGTTTTCCAACTTACCTGGCTCCACAAGTAGTGAGAGATTTTTTAAGTATCAGCTAATAGGGGACTTCCCTGCTGGTCCAGTGGTTAAGAATTCACCTTGCAATCAAGGGATGTGCTTGATCTCTGGTCAGGGAACTAAGACCCCACAGGCCCGGAAGCAACTAAGCGCATGCACTGCAACTACTGAGGCCAGATGCTTTGAAGCCACAAGCAGAGGGTCCCCGAGACACAAGGGAAGAGCAGCCAAACAAATAAGGAAATATTTTAAAAACAAAATATCAGCCAATTTGCACCGCTTATCTGTTTTACATATGGTAACTTATATGTTTCAATGCTATTCTCTCAAATCATCCCACCCTTGCCTTCTCCCACAGAGTCCAAAAGTCTGTTCTTTACTTCTGTGTCTCCTTTGCTGCCCTAGATGTAGGACTGTCGGTACCATCTTTCCAAATTCTATACATATACGTTAATATACAGTATTTGCCTTTCTCTTTCTGACTTACTTCACTCCATATAATAAAATCTGGTGCTCTGGGACAACCTAGAGGGATAAGGTGGGGAGGGAGGTGGGAGGGGGGTTCAGGATGGTGAGGGGACACATGTATACCTATGGCCGATTCATGCTGATCTATAGCAAAAACCATCACGATATTGTAAAGCAATTATCCTCCAATAAAAATAATTAACTTAAAAAATATTAAATTTTAAAAAATCAGCTAATATACTCATACAATGCCAAGCAATATAAAATACTCTCTCAAAGTTACATACACCCAGGGAGACAAAAAAGAACCAGTGAAAATAACTAAGAATATAAAGCAAACACTAAGTAACTCCCAGACGAATCACAATGCCTGACGCCAAGCTGACTCATCACCTCGCTGTGCCTCCACCTTCAGGTCCAACAGTTTATTTCTACATTAAGAAAGGAAGCACTCAGGGTTTAGGAGCAGGCTATGGACCACAGAAGTCTGAAACTCTCCAAGCATCCTCAGTCTTTACTCCTGAGAACAGAGAGTCGTCGCTGTTCAGTCACTAAGTCGTGCCCGACTCTTTGCCACCCTGTGGGCTCCAGCAGGCCAGTCCCTGTCATGCCAGCTTCCTGTCCTTCACCATCTCCCGAGGTTTGCTCAAATTCATGTCCATCGAGCTGGTGATGCTATCTAAGCATCTCAAAAGCAGACCAACAATCAGATATCTAATTCTCATGATTTTTTTTATTGGTGATATTCACAAATTTCTGTAATTTGCCATCAGTGGAAGAAATAAAGTTTGGTTCACACTTTATTAAATAAATAGGAGGCTAATCTTCTGTTTCACAAAGACAAAAAAAAATAGCATCAAATAAAAGGATGGAAAAGGTGCCAACAATGAATGACTTTCCTGATGTCTCTTCTCTAAAACTCCCAAGAGTTCAATGAGCATGTTGAACCCCACTTGAAAGTATATGTTCAGTTTGAATGGATAATTTTTGTCCTTCTGAACTCCTGAGACAAAGGCTGACACTCAATAATGTTTAACCTTCTGGGAACGCAGGAGGAGGAAAGGCTGAGAGTGAATTGTCACAACTGGTTATAATCACGGGTCAAAGGAAATGGTTACTCTGACAACTAAGAAAAAGGAGCTCATTTTCAACACTTATGCTGCCTGTTCAAAATGAAATACTTTTCTGCAGCTACAAGTCCTTAACATCATGAGAGCACACATCCTGTAAGGACTCCATTGCTTCTTAAAGATCCACGCTTAGCTGTCCAGTTTAGTAAATGTAAACGGTGGCAAAGCAGCTAAAAATTATAGTCCATTCTCAATTATCCATGCCCATTTCTAATAGGGCTAAATAAAATTCACAGACAATTCTAAAGCACCCCAGCCAGTAAGACTTTCAAGCAGTCTTAAGTAAGCTTTAAAGCGAACTGGAAACATGTTGGACATCAGCTCATGGCCCTATTTAGTAACAGAGAAATACAAGTATGAGCAGCAAAATGAAAGCAATGACATTCCTCCGGAAAACCATCTCCTGAGCCCAGTCACATAATGGAATGTGATGTCAATATTATTAACTCAAATCGATTAGGCAACTCGCATTTCAGCCCTCATCAAAATTTCATGATCTCTGTGAGAAGATGTAAAGTGCAATTTGCTAGAGTAAAGTAATGCTGAAATGGAGGAACTCCATTACTATGAGAAGACTGTAAGATTAGGTATCATCTGAGTTTCAGCAAGACAAAGTCACGCCATGTGATGGCATGATGCCTTCAGGTCAGTTTTGCTTCAGTAATAATTCCAGTTTCATCAATAAATCTACAAAGAAGCAGAAGAGCAGTCTCAGAGAGAAATCAGTTTTTAGACATGACAATTAAAGAATATGCCTATATATATGACTCATCTGTTTTACAGTATTTGTTTAAATTTTAAATAATAAGCACACTTTTCCCCACCATTCACCAATACGGCTTCATAAAATGCTCCAAGTGAAAAGCCAACAAACAAGCAAACTGTCCTTTGTTAAGAGAAAAAATAAAAGACATGAACAGATAGCCATGTGACTATAGCTCCCTTCTGTCTTTCTGCAAACATTTTAATAGCAAATATCTGAATATGAAAAAGAATATGTATATAATATGTATAACTGAATCACTATACTGCACACTACAAACTGATAAAAGATTACAAATCAACTATAATTTTAAAAATTTAAGTAAATATCCAAAATATGGAAACAATATTAACAAAAATTTAGGCTCTATGGAAAACAAAACCCAGAAGAGGGACCAGATGAAGCAAAGTGCTAACGAGGTAAATTTTGAATAAAGATATGTGTGGTTTTATTGTTTTTCATTGTGAAAAGTTTCGAGCTTCTACAATAATAGAAAAATAAAGAGCTACCATCTGTATACACCCAGCTTCAACAATCACCTTCATTTGGATCAGCATCGTTTAGAAGAGACCCACACTCACATTTCTTCCCCTCCTCCCCCTATTGGATTATTCTGAAGCAAACTCCTGAGCAAACCCCAGAGATCTTATTATTTCATTACTAACTATGATATCAATAGTATAAATCTCTAAAAGATAATGACTGTTTGAACAAAACCATAGACCCCTTATCAATGTAAATATTAATGTGTTTCTTAATACCATCAAATATCCCATCAGTCCATTTTCTCAAGGGTCCTTTTTTCATTTGATTTGTTTATTCAAACAAGGCTTACATCTTACATTGGGTGGATAGGTCTCCTAAACCTCTCTTAATCTGTAGATTATCCCTCCCACTTTTTATTCCTTACAATTTATCTGTTGAGGAAATTGGGAGTGCCTGCCCCAAAGCTCCCCAGAGTCTGGATTTTGCTGACTCCGTCTTCAGCATGTCACCTGACACACAGCTCCGCCACATGCTCCCTGCAAGCCTGTCTGATCCACAGTGGTGCTGGTCCTTCCACCAGCAGGCACCGGAGGGCTCCCCTCAGGGTCAGCATCACTGAGAGCACCCTCTGGGTCATCGTTCATCAGTGTCGACAAAGTGGTGACAGCTAATTCCATCAGTCCTCCCCTCCACAACCACACGGTTACCGTGCAGAATAATTCTTACGTAAAGACATGACAATGCTTAATTCTTTCCCTTTACTATTTTCTGGAAAAGTGAGTCAGTTCACTTAGCATTCTCCAAAGGTCAGCTTAATAAGGGCTTGGGTTTTTTTTTAAATATCATATATCATGGATTTTAGATACACTGATGTGACTCAATCTATTGTGATCATTATCCTCATTTACCAGGCAAGCAGAAGCCTCTCCAAGTTTAACATTGATTCGATACAGTACTGAATCTCCAAAGAACCTCTCCTGGTTCTTTTGACAAGACTACAGTCATCTTTGATGCTTGCTTGTCTTCTGGTTTGACAAGATGTACCAGGCTTTGTGAAGTCTGGAAACAGGTACTAATACTTCACATGCATTTTAATGTAATATTAATAAACCACGTATCACATACTCTCCTATGGTTTCAGACTTGGTAGCCACTGTGTATATGAGGCATGTTTGTCTGGTCACTCAGACAGTAAAGAATCCGCCTGCAGTGTGGTAGACCTAGGTTTGATCCCTGGGTCAGGAAGATCCCCTGGAGAAGGGAACGGCAACCCACTCCAGTATTCTTGCCTGGAGAATCCCATGGACAGAGGAGCCTGGTGGGCTACAGTCCATGGGGTCGCAAGAGTCGGACACGACTGAGAGACTTTCACACAGATGTATATTAAAGGAGACTAACAGGTCAGTTCAGTGACAACTAAATGCACAATGAGATCCCGGATAGAAAAAAAGAAGGCCAATATTGGAACAACCAGCAAATCTGAACATGGATACATGTTAAACAACAGTATTGAATCAATGTTAAAATTCCTGAATTTGATAACTGCAATGTAACATGTAAGAGAAAGTCCTGATTCTTAGGTGATACAAATTTAAAGTGCTTCAGAATGAAGAGTTACGATGTTTGCCACTTCCTCAAATTGTTCCCAAAAATGTGTCTTTGTGTACAGAGAAATCAAATGGCAAAATACTGATGATCTAAATGAAGATAATAGTGTTCAGAGTTATTGCTGTTGAACTCATAAGTTTGAAATTTCAAAAAATAAGGAAATGAAGATGAAAGGCAAAAAAAAAAAAAAAAAAAAAAGAAAGATGTACTGGGCTCATCCTTCCTTTCTCGTTGCAGGCCTGGAATTAGCCGTGTCTCCGAGAGCTGCTAAGCGCCCTCAGCCTGTCCTTCCACCCAGCCCTCAACCTCACTGACTCACTTCAGCCCCTCACGGCACTCTCCTGGGTTGCCCTGGCCTCCTCACACCAGGACCTGGGACTAACCCAAGTGAGGCAGCAGGCCGGCTTCCAGGGCAGACCACGCTGCTGCGACCAGGCCCGGAGCCAGCCCCCCGCCCCGCCTGCACCCACTCACCCCGCCCCCCAGGCGCACCCCCTCGATGCATCACTTACACGGCGGAGCCCCCAGGCTCCCAACTGAAAATCCTGGCTCTGAAAAAATCAACATACCTATTTGCTAAAGTTTCTCAAGTTTTTTGACACAAGAAAAAAAATCAATCATAAAATATTTAATACAACATTTTGACTTGAAAAGCAAGTTTACATTGTTTTAGATAAAACTTGCTTATTGCAGAGTGGAACATTTTAATTCATGCAAATGTGTTACACAATAGCCCTTAAAACCTCAACTAAGACTTTACACGCTAACGAGTTTCTAAACAGCTTCTCTCGCCTCGTGACAAGTAGCCCACAGTCGTGACCACATCAGGTGTACAAGGATCCGTCCTTCAATTAGTAAGTGAGGGCTTTCTCAGCATCTGCTACTTGTAATTACCTCTTATTTACCTTGTGCCTCTCATACTCCACTGTTGTTTCATTTAAAATAAGCTAAATGTATCTTCTCTGATGTTCTTATCACTTGGGCCCTTCTCCTGTGAACCTTTATCGTGATTCTGCCTCTGTGCCTGCAACTGCTGTTTAAACCCAATTTCCTTTTAATTGCAATAAAATACATAAAAGATAAAACCCTACCACCTTTTAAAATATATATCTGGCTGTGTCAGGCCTTAGCTGCAGCATGTGGGATCTTCCCTTGCGGCTCACAGACTCTAGTGGGGTTCTAGGCTCAGCAGTGGTAGTGTGCGGGCTTAGTTGCTGGCGGATTATGGGATCTTAGTTTCCCAACCAGGGGTCAAATCTGCGTCCCCCACACTGCAAAGCAGATTCTTACCACTGGACCACCAGGGAAGTCCCAACTCTATGATCTCAACCTTTCAAAGTTCAGTATTACCAAGCCCAGTCACCTTGCTGAGCACCCAATCTCCAAACTCTTTTAGTTTTAAAAATTAAAATGCCACACTCCTCAAACACTCCCCATACCCTCCTCCCCTCACCCCCAGCTACCACCATTCTACTTTCTGTCTCTATGATTCTGCTACTCTGGAACCTCACAGAAGTGCAATCGCATAGTATTTGTCCTTTGGTGACTGTCATTTCACTTAGCATAATGTCCTCAAGGTCCATCCACGTTGCAGCAGGTCAGACTTCCCTTCCTCATTAAGGCTGAACAATATTTCATGGTATGTATACATCTTATTTTGTTTATATATTAAGCCATAAAAGGACAGCTGGGGTTCTACCTTTTGGATAGCATAAGCAACACTACTGTCAACACCGGCATGCAAACATCCCTTGGAGACCTTGCTTTCAGCTCTTCTGGGCATACATACCAGACATACACACCCAGCTCTTCTGGGCAGCTCAACGGTAAAGAAACCACCCGCCAACGCAAGAGACCCGGGTTGAATCCCTGGGTGGGGAAGATCCCCTGGACAAGGAAATGGCAACCCACGCCAGTATTCTTGCCTGGAAAATTCCATGGACAGAGGAGCCTGGTGGGCTACAGTCCATGGGGTCGCAAAAGAGTCAGACACGGCTTAGCAACTAAACAACAAAGACATCTAGAAGTGGGATCGCTGGACCTTACAATTTCCATTTCTAATTTTTCGAGGAACTACCATACTGTTTCCTAGAGCAGCTACACTGTTTCACGTTCCCAGGAACTGTACACAAGAGTGCTTAAAGTCCATTTTAACATGAGGTTAACTGAGGTACCTGGTCTTCACCCATCAGGGGGATGCCGAGCTGCACGAAGTGGGGGTCAGTGATGACAGGTCGAGGATACTCCCCAGCACCAGGGCTGATGAGTCACATGAAAGCTGAGCAGGAAGTGTGGAGGCTGCTGCATGGACTTGGGAATATTGGACAAGAGCAAACGCTCACACACTGGTACCCTGAGGTGGCCACACAGCATGGTGGCACGCTCTCAGACACACAGTTACTCTTCCAGGGTGAGAAATGCATAATTCCTCCAGTCTACTGGAATCTATGTTCCTGAAGCCTAGGTGAAATTCCTCAGCTGACCCCAAGAGCTCTCAGAGCTGAAGCTCTCCCTAACAGACGGCAAGGACAAGGGATGTCAGAAACACTTCCATCTAAGCTGATGACCTGGGTCAGTCCTAACTCTCTGAGACTCAGAGCTCTCAGACTGGGGGTTCACCCAAGGTAAAAACTGCTTGTGCAGATTCAATGAGATATTCATTAATACGAACACACTTTTTAAAACATGGAGTGTGAAAAAAAAATGCACAGCCTGAACATTGAGGGCTGCGTTATAATGCAGTGGACAAAACTGAGGACTTAGGGCCGGGACACAACAGCGGAGGGATTGCTCTGAAGAAGCAAGGGAGGGGCCAGGATATCCAGGAGTTTCTGCAACAAAGATCAGCTGCACGGAACAGCAAAAGGTGACTGCCAATTAAAGAAAGCCAGACATCTCAAGTTAACAAATTTAGCGCTTTGCTATGTATGGGAAGGTAGGTGCAAGAATCTGGGCTCACTGAAACCATCCCTTTGGTCTGCACTTCAGCTGTCTGGGGCCAGAATCTTGCCATCCTCACCCCGGGTCTCCTCAGAGGCCCTGCTGCGGGGGGCAGGGGGCTGCAGCAGCTGATGGTTGATGGCGAGCACCCTGTCTCCCCCCGAGTTCCCTCAGGGCTCACCATCGTAATGCGTGTGGCTGGATGATTGAAACACCCTCTGCTCAGTACCATGGCACGCAGCATTCTTCATTCACAAGAGTTACTGCAAAGTAGTAGTTCTGAAGTATCACTATCGTTTCCAGAACTGACCTCTCCTCTCCCAAGGCACAAACTAAATTTGGTTCGGCTATGGCCCGCTGCTCAATTTCCATACTCGGATTTTCTTTTTAACCGCGATCCCCACCACACAACTGGAGAAAGGAAAAGATAAAAAAAACAAAAACGAAGAGCCACTACAGAGAGAGATCAGATGGATCCGTGCCGCTCACCAGGAGGGGGCGGAGAGGAGCACAACAGTGATATTTGGGAAACCTGAGGACTGGGCTGGAGAAAAAAGGTCCAGAGAGATGGATTCGTGACCCAGAAAAGAAACCGCACTTTGATTCTCAAGTGGGATGAACTGGCTACAAACCCAAGCCATCAGACCACGGGAGGCCTCCCAACTGAGGCCCTGGACGAGCTCCAGGTCTTTCCCAGTTTGATTTCTCAAGAACAGAGGGGACCCAGAGCTGCAGGAGCGCTGCTTCAGCATCTTCACGGACGGCATCGCTGTAACCCACAGCATTCAGGCCAAGATCAAGAGGGCAGCCCGGGCAAAGGCCAATGTCACACATCAAACAGAACTCCAAAGGAAGCTCTAAGTGTGTCCTTTAAAATAAAGAAATCTATACCCATCTTGCTGGAACAATTTAACAATCATTCTGGTTAGAAGGAAAGATTTTTCTGGTTAAACGCAGAGTAATCAACTAGACCATCTCTGAAGGCAAGGTCTTTTCAGCTCTTTGATCCACCACTGTCCATGAAAACTTTAAAGGCACAAGAGGCTATCTAAAGTTTTTCTGGAAAAGGAAGACTAAAGAAAATAATTTAGAAAATAAAAAATAGGGACTTCCCAGGTGGACCAGTGGTTAAAAATCTGCCTTGCAACGTAGGAGACAGAGGTTAATCCCTGATCAGAGAACAAAGATCCCACGTGCCCCGGAGCAACTAAGCCTGTCCAACACAACTACTGAGCCCAAGTACCACAACTACTAAGCCCAAGTACCACAGCTACTGAGCCCAAGTACCACAACTAGAGGTTCATGTGCCACAGAGAAAGATCCCGCCTGCTGCAACTAAGACCCAACACAGCCAGAACAATACATAAATATTTTTTAAATAACAATAAAAAACTTTCTAATTTTAAAAATTTCTATAAACTTTCTTTGCCTGGAATTTAAAGAATTTAAACGTTTTAAGACAAGGGATGATGCTGAGTACAAGATGAACAGAATGGCCACAGGCCTTGCTGCCATCAAAATACTGATGTCAGAAAGAATCACCAGTTAGAAGAATGTGCTTATTTCTCCCCAAGCAGAGCATGTGAATCCCGTCACCAAGCTCATCTTGGTTTCGTGAGTTGCTTGAGAAATTAAACTTTATCTATATCAGCACCATTCATTTATATAGACCACCTACCCTGCAAGCTCCCAGGCACTAATTATTCTTATACCTACTGACAGTAAATTTATAATAAATGAAATCTTTGGTAGGGTCCTGTAAGGGGTAACAATGAGCAAAGACTCAGTAAGCTGAATGGATATTAATCCACAAAATCCTTCCGAAGCAGTCAGCAGAAGAAATTTGACTTTATTCATTCAATGCATTCTCTAGAACTCCAAAGAGAAAAAGGAAACAAACATTTCCTTTAGGAGCTCTGTGTCTGCCAATTAATTAAGCCAAAGGAAGGTGTGAGCTATAAGTAAGCCTTCCCCACAAAGGGCAGTGTCCTGAGGTTATGCAAATAAAGCTACAGGGGGCTCCACGTGGGGAAAGGAGAGGAAAAGGGAAGACCGCCTTAGTCACCAAGCAGGAAAGGGAGAGAGAAACATCCTACATTCTCAGTGAGATCTCGGAGGTCTGGTTAGTCTTTGCTACACAGCAGTGAGCTCTCAATTACAAAGATGACCTGATATCCTGTTAATATTAACTTAAAGAAAATAAAAACAATGCAGTGTTCCAAAGTATCTTGCACCCTTACAATCACCCAAGCTGCAAAGAAAAAAACAGAAAATTTCTCCAAGACTTGAAAACAAACTCCAACAAGAGAAGGAAGAGTGAGGTCAAGGAAGTGTTCTGGTAGGACAAAGGGCAGGGCTGGGAGGGGAAATCTGCCTGCCTGGGAAATCCTTTCCAGGTCCTACCTGAGACGCCTTTTCTGGGCCAAATACACACATCCTTCAATCAAAGTCAAGAGCCCTGTACCCACCTCTGCCTAAGGACTCTGTAATTTTTTTTCTTTTCCTTCTTTTTTTTTTTTTGTATATTCAACGGTTTCTTTTCCAATATCACTGAAAACAAAAGACGTGTTCAGATATGTGTGCTGTTTTAAACTCCATTTTCCCTGACCCTACTCCCCATCTCTGCTGACCACCCCCCTGCTCTCTGACTCTCTAATTCTGAGGAAGGCATTGGAAGTTAAAGGAACCTCCACCCTCTTCCCAATCTCTCAGCTACGGAGAACCTCCCCAACTCAGCTCAGACCTCAGCTCCCTTCTCCATCAGTATTCACTTCCTGGGCCATCCTACCCAGTCTCATGGCTTTGACAGCATCCATGTATTGAAACTAATGACTCCATGAAGTCCAGACCATAGGAAACCTAGTAGATGTTTCAGACTTAACATATCCAAACTGGAAATTTGATTTCTACTCCTCTACCCAAAACAGCTTTTTCCCCAGTATTCACCTTTCAGAAATCAAGATCAGAGTCATCTGTGCTAAGCCACCCTGTCCTCCAACCTGAGTGAAACGTACCAAGCTAAAAACATGGAAACAACCCAAGTGTCCATCAACAGATGAATGGATAAATAAGTGGTACATATAAACAATGGGATACTACTCAGTCATAAAAAAGAATGACCAATGCCATCTGCAGTAACATGAATGGACCCAGAGATGATCATACCAAGTAAAGAAACTCAGAAAGAGAAAGACAAATATCATGATATGACCTATATGTGGAATCTAAAATATGACACAATATGACACAAATGAACTTATCTACAAAACAGAAGCAAGACTCAGACTCGCAGACATCAAGAACAGATTGTTGCTGCCAAACAGGGTGGGGTGGTGGAGAGGTGGACGGGGAGTCTGGGACTAACAGACGCAAACTATTACATGCAGGACGGACGAACAACAAGGTCCTATAACACCGGGAACCATGTTCAACATGCTAGGGTAAACCATAATGGAAAAGAATATGAAAAGAATACAAACATGTAAATGTACATATATGTACATATGAACAAATGATTCACGGATGTTGGCCATTTGATCTCTGGTTCCTCTGCCTTTTCTAAATCCAGCTTGAACATCTGGAAGTTCACGGTTCATGTATTGCTGAAGCCTGGCTTGGAGAATTTTGAGCATTACTTCGCTAGCATCTAATATGAGTGCAATTGTGTGGCAGTTTGAACATTCGCTGGCATTGCCTTTAATTGGGATTAGAATGAAAACTGACCTTTTCCAGCCCTGTGGCCACTGCTGAGTTATCCAAATTTGCTGGCATGTTGAAAGCAGCACTTTCACAGCATCATCTTTTAGGATTGGAAATAGATCAACTGGAATTCCATCACCTCCACGAGCTTTGTTCCCAGCGATGCTTCCTAAGGCCCAGTTGACTTCGCATTCCAGGATGTTTGGCTCTAGGTGAGTGATCACACCATCCTGGTTACCTGGGTCCTGAAGATCTTTTTTGTATAGTTCTTTTGGGTATTCTTGTGGCCTCTTCTCAATTTTTTCTGCTTCTATTAGGTCCATACCATTTCTGTCCTTTATTGTGCCTATCTTATGACTATACAGTGGAAGTGAGAAATAGATTTAAGAGACTAGATCTGATAGACAGAGAGCCTGATGAACTATGGATGGAGGTTCGTGACACTGTACAGGAGACAGGAATCAAGATCATCCTCAAGAAACAGAAATGCAAAAAAGCAAAATGGATGTCTGAGGAGGCCTTACAAATAGCTGTGAAAAGAAGAGAAGCAAAAAGCAAAGGAGAAAAGGAAAGATACTCCCATTTGAATGCAGAGTTCCAAAGAATAGCAAGGAGAGATAAGAAAGCCTTCCTCAGTGATCAACGCAAAGAAGTAGAGGAAAATAATAGAATGGGAAAGTCTACAGATCTCTTCAAGACAATTAGAGATGCCAAGGGAACATATCATGCAAAGATGGGCTCAATAAAGGACAGAAATGGTATGGACCTAACAGAAGCAGGAGATATTCAGAAGAGGTGGCAAGAATACACAGCAGAACTGTACAAAAAACATCTTCACGACCCAGATAATCATGATAGTGTGATCACTCGCACTCACCTAGAGCCAGACATCCTGGAATGTGAAGTCAAGTGGGCTTTAGGAAGCACCACTACAAACTACCCTAGTGGAGGTGATGGAATTCCAGCTGAGCTATTTCAAATCCTGACAGATGATGCTGTGAAAGTGCTGCATTCAATATGTCAGCAAATTTGGATAACTCAGCAGTGGCCACAGGACTGGAAAAGGTCAGTTTTCATTCCAATCCCAAAGAAAGGCAATGCCACAGAATGCTCAAACTACCACACAATTGTACTCATCTCACACGCTAGTAAAGTAATGCTCAAAATTCTCCAAGCCAGGTTTCAGCAATACGTGAACTGTGAACTTCCAGATGTTCAAGCTGGTTTTAGAAAAGGCTGAGGAACCAGAGGTCAAATTGCTAACATCTGCTGGATCATCAAAAAAGCAAAAGAGTTCCAGAGAAACATCTATTTCTGCATAATTGACTATGCCAAAGCCTTTGACTGTGTGGATCACAATAAACTATGGAAAATTCTGAAAGAGACGGGAATACCAGACCACCTGACCTGCTCTTGAGAAACCTGTATGCAGGTCAGGAAGCAACAGTTAGAACTGGAAATGGAACAACAGACTGGTTCCAAACAGGAAAAGGAGTACATCAAGGCTGTATATTGTCGCCCTGCTTATTTAACTTATATGCAGAGTACATCATGAGAAATGCTGGGCTGGAGGAAGCACAAGCTGGAATCAAGATTGGTGGGAGAAATATCAATAACCTCAGATATGCAGCTGACAACACCATTATGGCAGAAAGTGAAGAGGAGCTAAAGACCCTCTTGATGAAGGTGAAAAGAGGAGAGTGAAAAAGTTGACTTAAAGCTCAACATTCAGAAAATTAAGATCATGGCATCCGGTCCCATCACTTCATGGCAAATAAATGGGGAAACAGTGGAAACAGTGGCTGACTTTATTTTTCCAGGCTCCAAAATCACGGCAGATGGTGATTGCAGCCATGAAATTAAAAGACGCTTGCTCCTTGGAAGGAAAGTTGTGACCAACCTAGACAGCATATTAAAAAGCAGAGACATTACTTTGTCAATAAAGGTCCATCTAGTCAAGGCTATGGTTTTTCCAGTGGTCATGTATAGATGTGAGAGTTGGACTATAAGGAAAGCTGAGCGCCAAAGAATTGATGCATTTGAACTGTGGTGTTGGAGAAGACTCTTGAGAGTCCCTTGGACTGCAAGGAGATCCAACCAGTCCATCCTAAAGGAGGTCAGTCCTGGATGTTCACTGGAAGGACTGATGCTGAAGCCGAAACTCCAATACTGTGGCCACCTGATGCTTAGAGCTGACTCATTGGAAAAGACCCTGATGCTGGGAAAGATTGAGGGCAGGAGGAGAAGGGGACGACAGAGGATGAGATGGTTGGACGGCATCACCAACTCAATGGACGTGGATTTGGGCGGACTCCAGGAGTTGGTGGTGGACAGGGAGACCTGGCCTGCTGCGGTTCATGGGGTCGCAAAGAATCGGACATGACTGAGCGACTGAACTGAACTGAACTTGCATGAAATGTTCCCTTGGTATGTCTAATTTTCTTGAAGAGATTTCTAGTCTTTCCCATTCTATTGTTTTCCTCTGTTTCTTTGCACTGATCACTGAGGAAGGCTTTCTTATCTCTACTTGATATTCTCTGGAACTCTGCATTCAAATGGGTATATCTTTCCTTTTATCCTTTGCCTTTAGCTTCTCTTCTTTTCTCAGCTATTTGTAAGGCCTCCTCAGACAACCATTTTGCCTTTTTTCATTTGTTTTTCTTGGGGATGGTCTTGATCATTGCCTCCTGTACAATGTCATGAACCTCTGTCCATAGTTCTTCAGGCACTCTGTCTATCAGATCTAACCCCTTGAGTTTGCTCTCAGGTCAAACAACAGGGAGGGAACACAGCCCCGCCCATCTCAGAAAATTAGATTAGATTTACTGAGCATGGCCCCACCCATCAGAATAAGACCCAGTTTCCCCCACAGTCAGCTTCTCTCATCAGGAAGCTTCCGTAAGCCTCTTATGCTTATCCCTCAGAGGGCAGACAGAATGAAAACCACAATCACAGAAAATTAATCAAACATGGACCACAGACTTGTCTAACTCAATGAAGCTGTGAGTCATGCTGTCTAGGGCCACCCAAGACAAACAGGTCATGGTGGAGAGGTCTGACAAAACGTGGTCCATTGGAGAAGGGAATGGCACACCACTTCAGAATTCTTGCCTTGAGAACCCCAGTTCTCAAGTATGAACAGTATGAACAGGCAAAATGATAGGACACTGAAAGATGAACTCCCCAGGTCGGTAGGTGCCCAATATGCTACGGGAGATCAGTGGAGAAATAACTCCAGAAAGAATGAAGAGATGGAGCCAAAGCAAAAACAATGCCCAGTTGTGGATGTGACTGGTGAGAGAAGTGAAGTCCGAAGCTATAAAGAGCAATATCGCATGGGAACCTGGAATGTTAGGTCCATGAATCAAGGCAAATTGGAAGTCATCAAACAGGAGATGGCAAGAGTGAACGTCGACATTTTAGGAATCAGCAAACTAAAATGGACTGGACTGGGTGAATTTAACTCAGATGACCATTATATCTACTACTGTGGGCAAAAATCCCTTAGAAGAAATGGAGTAGCCATCATAGTCAACAAAAGAGTCCAAAATGCAGTACTGGTATGCAATCTCAAAAATGACAGAATGATCTCTGTTCATTTCCAAGGCAAACCATTGAATATCACAGTAATCCAAGTCTAAGCCCCAACCAGTAATGCTGAAGAAGCTGAAACTGAACAGTTCTATGAAGACCTACATGATCTTCTAGAACTAACACCCCAAAAAGATGTCTTTTTCATAACAGGGGACTGGAATGCAAATGTAGGAAGTCAAGAGATACCTGGAATAACAGACCTTGGACTACAAATGAAACAGTAAAGGCTAACAGAGTTTTGCCAAGAGAACACACTGGTCATAGCAAACACCCTCTTCCAACAACACAAGAGAAGACTCTACACATGGGCGTCACCAGGTGGTCAAGACGGAAATCAGATTGATTATATTCTTTGCAGCCAAAGATGGAGAAGCTCTACACAGTCAGCAAAAACAAGACCGGGAGCTGACTGTGGCTCAGATCATGAACTCCTTATTGCAAAATTCAGACTTAAATTGAAAAAAGAAGGGAAAACCACTAGACCATGCAGATATGACCTAAATCAAATCCCTTTCCATTATACAGTGGAAGTAAGAAATGGATGCAAGGGATTAGATCTGATAGACAGAGCGCCTGAAGAACTATGGACAGAGGTTCGTGACACTGTACAGAAGGCAGGGATCAGGACCATCCTCAAGCAAAAGAAATGCAAAAAGGCAAAATGGCTGTCTGAGGAGGCCTTATGAACAGCTGAGAAAAGAAGAGAAGCAAAATGCAAAGGTGAAAAGGAAAGATAAACTCATCTGAATGCAGAGTTCTAAAGAATAGCAAGGAGAGGTAAGAAAGCCTTACTCAGTGATCAGTACAAAGAAATAGAGGAAAACAATAGAATGGGAAAGACTAGAGAGCTCTTCAAGAAAATTAGAGATACCAAAGGAACATCTCATGCAAAGATGGGATCAATAAAAGACAGAAATGGAATGAACCTAACAGAAGCAGAAGATATTAAGAAGAGGTGGCAGGAAGAACTATACAAAAAAAATCTTCAGGACCCAGATAACCACGATGGTGTGATCAGTCACCTAGAGCCAGACATCCTGGAATGCGAAGCCAAGTGGGCCTTAGGAAGCATCACTACGAACAAAGCTAGTGGAGATGATGGAATTCCAGTTGAGCTATTTCAAATCCTAAAAGATGATGCTGTGACAATGCTGCATTCAATATGCCAGCAAATTTAGAAAACTCAGCAGTGGCCACAGGACTGGAAAAAGTCAGTTTTCATTCCAGTCCCAAAGAAAGGCAATGCCAGAGAATGTTCAAACTACTGCACAACTGCATTCATCTCAGATGCTGGCAAAGTAATGCTCAAAATTCTCCAAGCCAGGCTTCAACAGTACGTGAACCATGAACTTCCAGATGTTCAAGCTGGTATTAGAAAAGGCAGAGGAACCAGAGATTAAATTGCCAACATCTGCTGGATCACAGAAAAAGCAAGAGCATTTCAGAAAAACACCTACTTCTGCTTTATTGACTGTGCCAAAGCCTTTGACTGTGTGGATCACAACAAAGTGTAGAAAATTCTTCAAGAAATGGGAATACCAGACCACCTGACCTTCCTCCTGAGAAACCTGTATGCAGGTCAAAAAGCAACAGTTAGAACTGGACATGCAACAACAGACTAGTTCCAAATCAGGAAAGGAACACATCAAGGCTATAAACTGTCACCCTGCTTATTTAACTTATATGCAAAGTACATCATGTGAATAGCCAGGCTGCATGAAGCACACACTGAAATCAAGATTACCGGGAGAAATATCAATAACCTCAGATATGCAGATGACACCACCCTTATGGCAGAAAGCAAAGAAGAAGTAAAGAGCCTCTTAATGAACATGAAAGATGAGAGTGAAAAAGCTGGCTTAAAACTCAACATTCAGAAAACTAAGATCATGGCATCCGGCCCCATCACTTCATGGCAAATAGGTGGGGAAACAATGGAAACAGTGACAGACTTTATCTTTGGGGGTTCCAAAATCACTGAAGACGGTGATTGCAGCCATGAAATTAAAAGATCCTTGCTCCTTGGAAGAAAACCTATGACAAACCTAGACAGCATATTTGACTCGATGGACATGGGTTTGGGTGGACTCCAGGAGTTGATGACGGACAGGGAGGCCTGGCGTGCTGCGGTTCATGGTGTTGCAAAGAGTCAGACACAACTGAGCGACTGAACTAACAGAACTGACTGAGCCCCGAAGAACTGATGCTTTTGAACTGTGGTGTTGGGGAAGACTCTTGAGAGTCCCTTGGACTGCAAGGATATCCAAACAGTTCATCCGAAAGGAAATCAGTCCTGAATATTCATTGGAAGGACTGATGTTGAAGCTGAAACTCCAATACTTTGGCCACCTGATGTGAAGAACTGACTCATTGGCAAAGACCCTGATGCTGGGAAAGATTGAAGGTGGGAGGAGAAGGGGACAACAGAGGATGAGATGGTTGGATGGCATCACCAGCTCAATGGACATGAGTTTGAGTCAACTCCAGGAGTTGGTGATGGACAGGGAGGCCTGGCGTGCTGCGGTTCATGGGGTTGCAAAGAATTGGACACGACTGAGCGACTGAACTGAACTGAATTAAAATACTGGTGACCTCCTTCAGAAGGTCCTGTTCCTGCACTGCGGCACTCAGTGCCCCAGACCCCCAGCAGGCCACCTCCAGCCCACGCCTCTGCCGGAGACTCCTGTGCGCTCACAGGCCATCTGGGCCAGTCTCCTGTGGGTCACTGCTCCTTTCTCCTGGGTCCTGGTGCACACCAGGTTTTGTTTGTGCCCTCTCAGAGTCTGTTTCCCCAGTCCTGTGTACGTTATGGCATTATCTGAATCACCTTCCTGTACCTACGAATCAAGTACATATGAATCGCCTTACTGTACAACAGAAATTAACACACCACTGAATCAACGATACTTCAATAAGCTTTTTTTAAAAATACCAAGCTTGATTATCCAGTGACTCAGGGCAGGGGCCCCAGAGTGAAGGACAGAAGCCTTGGTTTTTGCCAGCAGGGAGAGTTGGTGACCGCTTGGCCGGTGCCTGGAGGCGCTGGTGGTTTTTAATCAGAGTCCTTCACCGCCGCCACTGCAAGAGTCAGAGGCTCTGAGTCAAGGAAATGCTGGCGATGAGGCTGAAATGTGCACAAAACTGGGATCTGTAAAGCATAACAGGGTCAGAGTCAGGGCACCTGGTTATCTGCCGGTGCTCTCGAGTTCCGATCCCCCTGTGTGTTCTACGTTAACAGGTTCACGTGAGGGCAGGAACGCTCCTGCTGCCTCCCAGGCCCTCTGCCCCAGGAGGCCGGGCTCACAGAAAAGCGCGGCCAGAAAGAGGTTTAGAGCTTATCTGTGCTGCTCAACGCCATTTAAAAATGGGTACTGACGGATGCAAAAGTTAAAAAACATCTACACATGTAGGAAAACCGAGACTTAATGTGATGAAAATACGATACATGAGGATAAACCTCTAGCCCTAGAAATAGGATCATCTGAACCTCTCTATTCCATGTGCTCTGGTAGGAACTCCTGGGCTTACGTCTTCATTCTGTCATCCACCAGCTATGTGACCTTGACAAGCTTCCTCCTCTGGAAAGTCAGCACCTGCCCCAGAGAACGACTGGGGAGGTAAAAGGGCCCAGAGCCGTGTGCTCCTGGGGGCGGGAGGGAGCGAGTGTGCGGTGACGCCGGCACCCACCCCGGGGATGGTGGGATGGGGTTTCAGCCTCTAGGAGTCAGACCCCCAAATGCTCTGCAAAGTCAAAATACTAGAGAACCAAAGGAGATCTGGATCTAGTCATCTTTTCTGCTTCAAGGTGGTAAAAATTCCTTAATGTTCCAGCGACATGTCTTCGTGTACAGGATAACTCCAAAGACCCAAGAGAGAAAATCAGGATAGATGTTTGCCTTACTCACTCTTAGAAACATCTCATTTTCCCAAAAGAGAGGGGAAAAAAAATCACATGTATTATTAACTTCATTTATATTAGTGATCTCTATTACAAATTCTCAGAGCCACACTGGAGTGTAAAAGCTACACACAGAACAAGTACACAGGCCGGAGCCGCTAAGACGGTGACATATAATGCATCGCCCGCGGCTCGGGCGCTTCCTGGCTGAAACTACACTGTCAGGCTTTCTGAGTCAGCTCCTCACAGTGACATCCGGCGTCAGTCCTGCAGACTCGTGGGCCTGTTGCTCACTCAGACTGATGCCAGAAAGGTGCTTCCCGTAAAGTCCCTCACACAACCCCGAGTCGGCACAGCTGATGTATGTACCCTTATTCCACCTCCAGGCCCCCATGAGAGCTGCCTCCAGGGCACCGCAGTAACATGACTCCTGAACCACCGCCCCTGGCCAGCCCCACTGTGCCAGTTGGAGAAGAGGCGGTGCCCAGAGGCCTACAGGCTGGACCCAACCCCGCCCGGAGGGGTACTGGAGGCTGGCGCTCACATCCCCGTACAGCATGCAAAGAAACGTCAGCATGGCTGTGCCACCAGCTCTGCCAACCTCCAGTCCCCAGAACGACCCCAAGGAGCCGCACACGGATGGAGGAGGTGAGCTTGACCTGCGCAGAGAAAGCTCCTGCAACGTCCTTCCCGCTCACTCACAACAGACAGCCCCCACCGCCCCTTCCTGCCCTCCAACCCCACTGCCTCCCAACGAAGCCTTCTGCAGCGAGGGCAAAGGCCACCCGCAGCGTCCCCACTGGAAGTCACCACCAGATGGCGGCGCAGAGCGGCCGGCGAAGCCCACGTTCAGGTCCCAAACACCAGGCGCCAGACCCCTGGGACCACTGCCTGCCGACTCGGCCATGCCCGGCTGCGCTCAGTTCCTAAAATCCTGCTCTAATGACGGCTCACCTCCTCGGGGGCCTCCATGATGCACAGAAAATGCAGTTTAAATGCAGTGGTATCATGGCCCCCCCTCTCTCTCCAGCGTCATCCCGTACGTTTCTCATAAAGCCCCACATCCAGCCAGACGGGTCTCAGCGCCCTCCCAGACCTGACCTCGGCGGCCTGTCCAATTCGTACGTGTACTTAAGCCCAACTCAGTCCTGTCTCGAAGTAGTTGCTCCCTGACCACCCCATCTGGGGGCTAAAAGGAAAAAACCCCTCTGTTGTCTAGATACTGGAGGGCGTAGGTTGTGTCATCTGTACACATCATTCATCCATTCATTCCGTAAAATGCACCAGACACCGTTTACCAGGAGACAGTCTAGATCAGACTCGGCCCCCAGGGAAGTCAAGGTCTGGGAGGAAAGAAAATGAAGCTATCACTACATCCTGAGTGTTGATGCCAAGCAGGCCATCACCTCCACACGTCAGTTCATCCTCACCTGTCAAGGAGGCCACTGTTGCTATGATGACTCCACAATAAGAAGGCTGGGTCTTCAGGAGCTGGACAGCTGGGTAAAGATGATCATGTGTGTTCTTTACCCTCCAGGGTCCCTGTCTGTCCCCCACACTGCTCATCCTGCCCCCTTGTCGTCGGGGTGCTGAGCTCTGAGATCCACATCACTCACGCCCCCTGCCCTCTGCCATCCTGCAGGGTGGGGTCATGGAAAAGCGGGGCACCTGCCCCCTGCCCTCCTCCTGACTCAGCGGGCTCTGGCGGGCTGCAGCACTCAGCCACGGCTCCTGGAAAGCAGCCTTCCCAACAGGACCCAGCAAGACGGCTGCCTGCTGCCGCCCCAGCAGGCCAGGAGTGGTGGGTAAGCAGTAGACAGGTTCCACACGAAGCTGGCTGGACCATCGCAGCCCTACTCATGCTTCTGGGCAGTCCTTACATAAAACTCTCAGCATGAAAACTGCTTCCTGCCGGGTCCACGGCAGGGGGGAGGCAAACCTGCGTCAGTCTCACTACAGAGCCTGCCTTTCTCACCTGAGTAACTGCTCTGCCGAACATCAGGGCAGAGGGCCGAAGACCAGGACAGAGCACACGTCACTGTCACAGGAAGGATCAGATAAGACTTTCCTGAGCGGGTTGCCTGATGACGAGTCAGTGGCCAAGGTGGACTGGAAGTCACCAGGCAAACGGAGAGCAAGGCGAGGTGATCCAGGCGTGGGGACCGCGTCTGACCACCACGGCAGTCGGGCACAGGGCCCAGGGGAAAATAAGGGCGCGGTGACGCCGACTTAGCTCTCCATCCACGTGGGGCAATCGGGAGGCACAGTTAGCTAGATTCTGAGCAGGAAAACCAAGCAGGAGAGCCCTACCTTCAACAGGACCATGTTGCAGAAGATAAGCCCCACTGTTTAGCCTGAGACACCCCCTAACGCCCAGGGAGACCTGGTCTCATCTACCAGCACTGCTGAGCTGCCCCGAGCCTGCCGCATCATCGGGTGTCCGGGCTTCTGTGTCTGCCCTGCTCATCAGAGACGCTGCCCTCTGCTTCCCACCTGCTCGACTCCTCTCTCAGGAGGTCTCAGGAGTCTCAGGCTCGCTAACGTGGGCCTGCCCTGCTTACTTGTGACCATGTCGGTCCACCAACGGGGCTGGGAGGCCCAGGAAGCAGGAAGGTGGCAGCTTGCAGAGAGGTGCTGGGACTCCAGAGCCCGTGACCCAGACCCTGGCCTCTGCCCCAGCCCCTGGGTGAACTCAGGCAAGTCATGACCCTCTCTGGGGCTCTGTTTCATCAACCAGAAAACGGGGATAATACCAGCCTCCACCTCAGAAACTTGCTAAGTGAGTCACGTAGAACAATGCCTGGGCCACAAATAAGCCCTCAGTAATGTTAGTTAATATATGTCCATGTATCCCTTATTTCCGGTATAAAAAATTTTGTTTGTTGAATGGATAAATTTTCCTACTATTTCATTTTGCTCCATGTAGATACCAAATTCTGCTTAGCCTTTGCTTTATTCAAGCATGAAAGGAAGACTCTCTAAATACGTGCTTATCTTACACATGGTTAAACAGGACCTTTTCTGTAAAGAAATTCAGCTTCTTGCTACTGTCGCTAGCCTGGGAGCAAACTCCACACACATTTGCTACACAGTCACCCCACTGAATGAACAGCAGGGCTGTTTTCACAATTCACAGGGACGTATCATCACGTCAGATCTTGCCGGCTCCCTTCAGCTGACCAGAGTCACGACGACCATGGGCCCCCACGACACAGAAGTGACCCACAGGAAAACTTGTTTCAACACTGAAGCAATGCAAGGTTACTGCAGTCATGAAATACCCTCTACAAGTTTTTTAAAATGTCAGCTTCTAAGGCCCAAATCCTTCACTGTTACAGGCCTGGCAACACGTCCCTGGGCGAGAGCCCCAACCGAGACAGACAGTCAGAGCGTATGGAACAGCGTGCTCAGGAGGTGAGGAGGGGAGACCGGCTTCCAGGTGCGCCCTACGCTTCCCAGGTGACTGTCCAGGTGACTTCCCAGCTAACTGTCCAGGTAATTATCCAGGTGACTTCCCAGGTAACTGTCTAGGTGACTTCCCAGGTAACTGTCCGGTCTGGCTGACAGAGACCCAGGGTACTCCCTGGAAAAGGAGAGCATGGCCCTGTGGGAGCAACAGAAAGCCCACCCCAGAGGAGGCAGCGCCCCAGCATCGCCCCAACAGGAGCTGCAGAGGAAGGGTCAGCCCTCCGCCCAGGCCTCCCAACTCGGACGCCGCTTTGCGGAGGCCCCGGGTCCCTGGCCCAGCTCTCACCATGGCCAGGCCTCGGCGGGGGTACCCTGCGGCCCCATCCAGGCTCTGGACCCCGCGCTCAGGGTCAGGATTCTCCAGTTTTCAGTCTCCCCTCCCACCAGCGACCAGGACTTCCTGGGAAACCACACTCCACTGAGCTGAGCTCAATGCCACCTGCCAGGACGATCAGAGACTAACTGCACGCTTCCGGTTGGCCTGACCATTTCTGGGGACTGAGAAGGGCCGCTCCAGGCGACGCCGCGTCTAGCACCCTTGGAGCGATGGCCCCCCACTCACCGGTCTGCGGGCGGCGGCGCCCTGCACGCTCTGGTAGAACTCCGGCGGGACGCGCGCGCCCCTGCGGAGCCGCCGCCGCCGCGCCGCGCTGTCCTGCTCACTCTGCACCGGGACCTCCGCGGCGGGCTTGGCGTCCTCCAGCCGGGCGGCGGCGGCGGCGGCGGCGCGTCTGCGGAGGTGTCGGGGGCTGGATCGGAATCCCTGGGCAGGAGACAAAAGCGGACACACGCAGGTTGGTGCCGGTCAGCTGCGCTGTTCCCTGGAGCCCTCTGCCCACCCACAGGGAGCCCGACGCGGGGCAAGACCCGGTTCTGGATCTCTACATTGAGAGATGCTTTTAATAAACAAGGGAGTCCTACCGTATAAAGCGCAGGGAACGATACTCAATATCCTGTGATAAACCATCATGGAAAAGAATATGAAAAAGAAGAGATGTATGTACAACTGAGTCACTTTGCTGCACAGCAGAAATTAGTACATCATAAACCAACTGCACTTCAATACATTTTTTTTTTTAAAGAGTACTGTTTTTAACCCAGAAATGCCAGTTTTTAAAAAAAAGAGTAGGCAGACATACTGCTTTACTTCTGCACACACAGTCAGACTAAGTGTGAAGAAGGGGGCTCCATGATGATGGGGGGCGGTCAGGACCCAGTAATACCTGGCCCAGGCCCGAGAAAGGGCCGCTCTGCCTCCCTTCAGGAAGGCAGGCCAGGAATGCAAGGCATCACCAAGCAACACTTTAAAGTGAAGACCTAAAACTCACTAGCCGGTGTAGTGTGGGTTTGGAGGTCAGATGGGCCAGGGTCCAAACGCTGCTCATTATAGCTACACATATTAATGACTTAGCTTTTCTAGTCTAACAAATGGATAACATTCTCCTCAAAGGGTTTTTTTTACCCTTTATTTTACTACATGCATAGAATTTTATTATCTTTTCTAATTAATTTTTGTTGAAGTACATGGTTGCTTTACAATGTTATTTTCTGCTGTACGGCAAAGTGAATCAGCCCTATGTATATGCATACATCCCCTCTTTTTGAATTTCCTTCCCATTTAGGTCCCACAGAGCCCTGAGCAGAGTTCCCTGTGCCGTACACTCTGTTCCCATCACTTATCTATTTTACACACAGTATCAATAGCCTATGTGTATCCATCTCAACCTCCCACTTCCCCCCACCCTCCTTCCCCCCTTGGTATCCATACATTTGTTCTCTAGTCTGTATGTTTCTGCTTTCTCTCACAGGGTTTTTTGTAAGGTAACAGATGTTAAAGGGCTTCCCTGGTGGCTCAGCTGGTAAAGAATCCACCCGCAATGTGGGAGACCTGGGTTCAATCCCTGGGTCGGGAAGATACCCTGGAGAAGGAAAAGGCTCCCCACTCCAGTATTCTGGCCTGGAGAATTCCAGGGACTGTATAGTCAATAGGGTTGCAAAGAGTCCGAGGCGACTGAGTGACTTTCATGTCAATTTCAACGGATATTAAAAATTCTAAGCACAGCATCTGGCAAACAGCAGGTGCTGAACAAAAGATTAATTTCCCTTCTCTTTTAAGTAAAGTAAGTATAAGGACAACTCGCTGGACAAGGTAACAAGTTACGTTGTGCACCTGGTTTTGGAAAACACCACAGAATTCCATAAAATGATGCCTGTCCTGGCACGGCTGATGCTTTGCTGCAGAGCAGAAGCCGGCCGCAGAGTTCACGAGCAGACTGGGATGGATGACAGGCGGCAGCGCAGGGCACGTGGGCCCAGCAGATCCCACACGAGGATAAATGGATGAAGCTGAGCTCAGCGGGGCGAGCGGCACGTGCAGAGCGGATAGAGTCTATGCTCCAGACACGGGAGCAACAGAGGGAAGAACAGAGGGGTAGGTGATGGCCGGCTGGATGGCGTGTTTATGCATCAACAGGACGATCTCCCAGGGTCAGAGCCCAGCCACTCAGAAGTCTGGTGGGAAGTGAGAGCGGATGAGGCGTCCAAGGCTCCAAGGAGGGCTCGTTGGAGCATGTGGGTCTTCTGAATTTTAGAAGACACACAGACACTTAGACTTCAGTGAAGGCATGGAGAAGAGAGAGCATGGATTTCAGGGGAAGCAGGGGGGAGAGGCCCCGTGGACACTGACCAGGGGGTCCTGCTCACCAGGCCAGGGTGACAGGGGAAAGGACAGACGTCCAGGTGACATGCAGAGGAGCTCGGAAGTCAACGGAAAGCAGTCAGGAGGAAACGCAGTTTGGGCTTGCGCGTCTCACAGCAAACACGGGCCTGAGGCCCCCTCCTCTGTGCACAGGCTGACGGGGTGCCCTCACAGCCCCCACTGGGCCGGGAGGTGCCCAGGGTCCCACGCACCACTGGGTTGCACAGAAGGTGCCGCGAAAGAACAGCGAGGAGGGAGCCGGGTCGCTGGCGGAGCCAGGCTGCTGTCTAAATACACAGGTTCCTGGAAGGTCCCCTCCGTGTACTGAGGACGGCTGAGGGGTGCAGTCACCACCAGGTGGCACCGATTTCCAGAAACGTGTGCATGGACAGAATGAACAGGGACAACTTACTAGCTCCCGTCCTAGTGGAGAGACCCACGCCTGCTTCTCGGGTAAGAAGGCACATTCTCTCCTCTTGTGCTCTTAGGAGTAATCAGTAGCCAGATTTTACTTAAACTTCTATTATTACCAATAGACTTCCTTGGTTGCTCAGACGGGAAAGCGTCTGCCTACAATGTGGGAAACCCGGGTTCAATCCCTGGGTGGGGAAGATCCCCTGGAGAAGGGAATGGCAACCCACTCCAGTATTCTTGCCTGGAAAATCCCACAGACAGAGGCGCCTGGTGGGCTACAGTTCATGGGGTCGCAAAGAGTCAGACTCAACTGAGCGACTTCACTTTCTTTTCTATTGTTACCAATAGAAGGCCTCAAAGGCCTTACAAACTCCAGAAATAAAAATACATAAAACTCGCTTAAAGTGATCCAAAAAAAACATTAGTAGTCATTCTGGAGAATAATAACCCAGTAAATCCACACCCCTGTAGCTACTCTAGAGGAACTTTGCCAAGTATGCCCAGGAAGATGGTCAAGTATTGCTTACATAAAAATTAGAAACTGTTTAAGTCAGTCTTTCCTACACTTCTTCAATTTTCATTCCATCTTCACGTTTGTGAAGCTCTGAGCACCATCACATAAGCCTCTGTGATTTATCTCATATCCAAATACACGTGCACTATTTTAAAATAACTATTTACAAGACTACAGGGCCGGACACAGACAGCAGCCAGGCTATCCGGGCTCATGACGGCCTCTGTCACTTCCTAGCTGTGTGACCTTGAAGAGTTGCTTAGCCACATCCTCATCTGTAAAATGGAGCTTAAAAACACTACTTAATTCATAGAGTTGTTAAGAAAAATAAATAAAGTACTTAGTGCCTGGTATACTGCAAAACATAAGGGTCACCTATGATCATTAAGTATATTGCTTGTGTAAATAAAAGATATTCTTGAAGACTAAGGCATGTTATTAATCCAATACAGAATTGGATTAATTCTGTATTGTGTGCCTCGCTGACAGACACACGGAGGCACCAGCCTCCCCGGTCATCAGGAGAGCTCTTCGCTCCAGAGCATCCCAGGCGATCACTGTCCTGAGAGTCAAAACTATCTGGGCTGGAGCCCCAGCTCTCCCACTTCTAGGTGTATGATCTCGGAGCTCAGAGATCGCTACTTCTCAGAGCCTCAGATTCTTCCTCTGCCGAATGCATACAATACTCGCCTCTCATGGGGTCAGTGTTTAAAGGAGCCGGTTCACATGAGCCTCCTGGAACAGTACACACATCAGTGCACGCAGTCGATGCATTACCCCGTTTATTACTACAGGCCCACTTCCTGGATCCTGACGTGCCAATTCATCTGCCAGCAGCTCAGAACTACGACCACCAACACCACAAATGGCATGGGGTCATCACTGAGCGGGCACTGGGGCTTACTATATGTGCTCGTTCTAAACACTATCAAAAAATAAGCCGTGACTTTTAAAAACAATTTCATTTATTTATTTCCTTTCTTTTGGGCAGAGCTGGCTCTTGCGCGCTTTGCGAGGTCTTTCTCTAGCCCCCCAACGACTGGGGCTACTCGGCATTGCAGCGCACAGGCTTCCCACTGCACTGGCTTCTCCTGCTGTGAGCAGACTCCAGGCGCCCGGCCGTCAGCAGCTGCAGCGTGCAGGTTCAGTAGTTTCGGGGCAGGGACAAAGCTGCTCCACAGAACATGGAATCTTCCAGGGCCAGGAATTGAACCCGTGTCCCCTGCATTGGCAGGCAGACTCTTATCCACTGTGCCAACAGGAAGTCCCCAAGTCATGACTTTTAACAAAAGGAAATTTTCTTTTGAAACAGCAGATGGTGCTATAAGCTCTCACAGGTGTTAACAGGCTTTGATGGCATCGGTATAAGGTCCACTTCCCCCTTCAGTCATTTGATCTTACCCACATGCCCTTCAAGGGCTGATGCTGAAGCTGAAACTCCAATACTTTGGCCACCTGATGCAAAGAGCTGACTCATTTGAAAAGACCCTGATGCTGGGAAAAACTGAAGGCAGGAGGAGAAGGGGACGACAGAAGATGAGATGGCTGGATGGCATCACCGACTCAATGGACATGAGTTTGAGTAAACTCCGGGAGTTGGTGATGGATAGGGAGGCCTGGCATGCTGCAATTCATGGGGTCGCAAAGAGTCGGACACGACTGAGTGACTGAACTGAACTGAACTGAACATGCCCTCCAACCAGTAGGTGACAGGCACTCGGCAGTCTCTTGGTAATGGACTTCTGTCATTTTCAGGCCACCCTGTTTTTACATTTTTTAAATTCTTTATTGAAGCATAGTTGATTTAAAATGTGTCTGTTTCCAGTGTACAGCACAATGATTCCATAATTTTATTATATATGGTGGTTTAGCTGCTAAGTCATGTCCGACTCTTGTGTCCCCATGGACAGTAGCCTGCCAGGCTCCTCTGTCCATAGGATTCTCCAGGCAAGAACACTGGAGTGGGTTATTTCCTTCTCCAACTTTTTTTATTATATATACATACACACATATATAAGGGTCCCCAGCTGGTGCTAGTAGTAAAGGTAAAGAACCAGACTGCTAATGCAGGAGACATAAGAGACACGGGTTCGATCCCTGGGTCGGGAAGACCCTTTAAAGAAGGGCATTGCAGCCCACTCCAGTATTCTTGCCTGGAGAATTCCATGGACAGAGGAGGCTAGCAGGCTACAACCCACAGGGTCACAAAGAGCCGGACACAACTGAAGCGACTTAGCATGCACATGCCCACATATATATTCTTTTTCAGATTCCTTTCCCATATAGGTTATTACAAAGTATTTGAGTATAGTTCCCGGCACTATACAATAGGTCCTTGTAGATTATCCACTTTACTTATAGTAATATGTATCTGTTAATCCCAAACTACTAATTTATCCCTCCCCTCCTTTTCCCTTTGGTAACAGTACGTTTATTTTCTATGTCTGTGAGTCTAGTTCTGTTTTGTAAATAAATTCATTTGTACGATTTTTTTTTTAGATTCTACAAATAAGTTATATATTTGCCTGTTTGCCTTACTTGGTATGATAATCTCTAGGTCCATCCATGTGGCTGCAAATGGCATTATGTCATTCTTTCTTATGGCTGAGTAATAGTCCATTGCGTATATGTACACATCTTTTTTTATCCATTCCTCCGTCAATAAACATTAGGCTGCGCCCGTGTTTACAGGTCACCCCGTGTTATCAGCACCCTTTGGGTCAGCACGCTCTCAGACTTGCAGTCCTGATACGACACAGCTAAGCCCAGGAGCTCCACAGACCACCCGGCATCTCCTCTCTCAGTAACCCGGCACAGTTCCTGGGGGGCTCGCGGCTGAGAGTCCGTCCGCCGCAGTCCCACGGTTTGGACCCTGAGTACTGAATGGAGGGAGGGAAAGACTGAAACCCGCAGAAGGAACTCACTCGTCCAGTGGCCACACCAACGACCTTCTGAAGCTCCCGATTCTGTCTGTGCTAATCTTTCAGTCTTAATTGTGAGTCCTAACACATATTTGTATTAAATTCTCTTTCAGAAGGAGATGACACTCTGCTCCCTTATTCTTGCCTGGAAAATTCCAAGGACAGAGGAGCCTGACGGGCTACAGTCCATAGGGTCACAAAGAGTCAGACATGACTGAACACAGCACGTACACATATACTCTTTCAGTTCAAGTCAGACTCGGACCCCACTGCCTGTGAACAAAATCCCTGATGCATGCTCTTTCTGTTAGGTTTCACGTGGTTAGCTATTTTCCTCAAGTGCCAAACACTCAGACTTACCCAGGCTGTTTGTGTAGACTGATAAAAAAAAAAAAGGAGAAGGTATCAACAGCAATAATTTACTAAGCACCATTTAGATGCTAAGCCTACTATACCCACTGAGACAAGCAAACTGAGGCTTACCAGGATTAAGAAATCTCCCTTCGGCCAAAACCTTTGCCACCAAAAGAAATCACAGATATTTGAATGCTGAATTACAGGGGCTGCAGATATGTAGAAATACCACTTATATTCATTCATTCATTGTTACTTCAAAATCACAGTAGTTGGTAAATATGCCACTAGATCTTATCATTTAATGCATTAATAAAGAAGTACATTTATTGCTCTGTCAAAAATGTTTTTTATTCAAGTATAATTGATTTACACTATCTGCATTAGTTTCAGGTATATGGCAAAGCAATTCAGTTATACAGATATATGTGTATACCTATATTGTTTTCCAATTATTTCCTACTAAAATTTACTACAAGGTATTGAATATAATTTCCTGCACTATACAGTAAAACTTTACTGCTTATCTATCTGATATATGGTAATGTGGATCTGTTCATCCCATACCCTAGTCTGTCCCTCTCTCGCCCCTTCCCCTTTAAACCGTAAATTTGTTTCCTGTGTCTGTTTTGTAAATAAGTTCATTTGGACTATTTTTTAGATTCCACATATAAGTGATATGATATAATATTTGTCTTTCTCTGACTTACTTCACTTAGTATGATCATCTCTAGATCCATCCATGGTACTTCAAATGGCAATATTTCATTCTTTTTTATGGCCGAATAATATTCTATTGTATATATGTACCACAACTTCTTTATCCACTCTTCTGTCAATGAACCTTTCGGTTGCTTCCATATGTTGGCTATTATAATTAGTGCTATGAACACTGGAGTGCATGCATCTTTTCAAAGTAGAGCTTTTGTCTTTTCTGGATATACACCCAGGAACGGGAATGCTGGATCATATGGCAACTCTACTTTTAGTTTTCATCATACCTCTGTACTGTTCTCCATCGTGGCCGCACCAGTTTACATTCCTATCAACAGTGTAGGGTTCCCTTTTTCCACACCCTTTCCAGCATTTGTTGTTTGTACACTTTTTGATGATGGCCATTCTGACCAGTGTGAGGTAATACCACACTGCAGTTTTGATTTGCGTTTCCATAATAATTAGTGATGTTGAGCAACTTTTCACATGCCCCTTGGCCATCTGTATGTCTTCTTTGGAGTCTTTAGCCACATCGTTTGCAAATATGTTGTCCCAGTCCGTAGGCTGTCCGTTCACGTTGTTTGTGGTTTCCCTCTCGCTGTTTATCTTTGCTTTTATTTCTATCGCCTTGGGAGACTGACCGAAGGACACACTGGTACGATTTATGCCCAAGAGTATTTTGCCTCTAACCTCTTCTAGGAGTTTTATGGTGTCCTATCTTACGTTTGGGTTTCCCAGGTAGATCAGTGGTAAAGAATCCACCTGCCAAGCAGGAAATGCAGGTTTGATCCCTGGGTTGGGAAGATCCCCTGGAGAAGGAAATGGCAACCCACTCCAGTATGCCTGCCTGGAGTTTCCCATGGACAGAGGAGCCTGGCAGGCTGGCAGCTCATGGGGCTGCAAAAGAGCTGGACACAACTGAGCACTGAACAACCGCAGCAACACCTTATGTTTGAGTCTTTAAGCCGTTCTGAGTTCATTTTTGTGTCGGTGTGAGGGAGTGCTCTAACGTCATTGATTTACGTGCAGCTGTCCGATTTTCCCAGCACAACTTGCTGAAGAGATTGTCTTTGCTCAATTGTAAATTCTTGCCTCCTTTGTCGAAGATTAATTGACAGAGGTATGTAGGTTTATTTTCGGGCACTCTATTCTGTTCTATTGATTTATGTGTCTGTTTTTGTACCAATAGCACACTGTTTTGGTTACTGTAGCTTTGTAATACTGTCTAAAGTCTAGAAGCTTATGCCTCCAGCTTTGTTTTTTTTTCTCTTTGGCAATTCTAGGTGAAAATTTTTTAACAATTTATAATTATATTTCAATATAATTGATTTCCTTTGTATTCTATTTATTCTGAGAATCAGTCCATGAGCTCTGATGAGGCTGTCAAAGGAGTTTCTGGCATAAAATAAGTCCAAAATGATACAGAGAAAGAACCTCAGAAATGTTCATAAAGATACTGCTAGCTATTCACCAAAATCCACATTTGCCTCTTTCCCCTCAGCACAAGCTAGACGACATGTCATAGCCTCCCCTGCAGGCCAGCAGGGCCACGTGACTGATCTCTAGCCAATGGACTATGGCCACAAGGAATGTGCCCCACTTCTGGACCAGCCCGGGGATGCATCCCTCTGCCCTTTCTCCATGCCCTTCTCTTTTGGCTGGGATGACCTCCAGACAGCCTTGAAAGTCACATAATAAAGATGGCAGCACCTTCATCACCCTGAGTCCCTGAATAACTGCACAGAGGAGCCCACTCTGGCAACCTGTTCACCCACCTGCACCTTTAAATGAGCAACAAATATTTGTCTGTTTGTTTGAGTCGTTGAACCATTATGCACTGCAGTGAGCATTTGCTGTAGAAGTTTGCATGACCCAGTCAGTGGTTCTCAAACACCAGAAACCTCCAAGAAAGCGGGCCAGAACACGGATTGCTGGGCCCAGTCCGGAGCTCCCGGTTCAGCAGCTCTGGGACTCGGCCTGAGAACTTTCTAATGTGTCCTCAGGTGATGCTGTCGCTGCCGCCTGTGACTGCAGTCTGACAGTCCCTGCACTGACCCACACCAGCTCCTGCCCCTTGCTAAGTGGTTGATGAGTACTCGGGTCAGAATAACACCGTTCCCCCCGTGCTGTGTGCAGCAGGACCTCCAGATCAAAGCAATTCCTCCCTTTGTGGGTCTTGATAACCCACATGAAAAGAATGGCCATGAAAGCCATTCTGTCAGCTGAACAGGAAAACAGTGCCCCTTTCTATTTTCAGAGGGAACGTATTCCCTGACAAATAAGGAGTAACAGGTCAGCATATTACTTTTTAAAAATCTTATTTCCTATTAATTAATCATTAGTTGGTATAGATCACTGGTCCTAGGGGTATGAGGACAGCAGAAAGTCTTTTTTTAATCGTTGCAAAATCTAAGGAATTATACATTTATGTTAGACAAAGGCTCACATTACTAATATAACTGTGTTTCTTTAATATTTACTAATAGTATATCAACTGGTAATTTATTCCTGCTGATCAGAAGCTCTGACTAGCAGAGAGCCTTGATGTTTTTTCCAAACTGTGAATGAACTCCAACTTAAATGCAGTTTTGTCCTTAAATGCCAATCACTTCCTTTCGGACATGCGCCCCACACACAGCCCCTGCTGCCTGGGGCTGTGTGCTCTGCACCCTGGGTCACGATGCCGGGGCAGAGTCCCAAATGTGACAGAGAAACATCAAGAGCCTAGACCACTTAGAACAGAACTTGAAACTGAAAAAAAAAAATCATTCTGTAGCCAGTCCTTTTCAAACTGTACTATGTATATGCACAGCCTAGGAGTCTTAATAAAACACAGATGGTAGGGTCTGAGATTCTGAATTTCAAACAAGCTCCCAGGGAATCCCGGAGTTGCGGGCCTGCAGACTCAGTTTCCGAAGGCCTGATGGAAGCTGTGTGGCCCTCTTCCAGGCTGAGGGTGAAAGTACAGAAACCGCGGTGAGGACTGAAAACCAGCCGGCAACAAAGGAAAGGCAGCAGCCGCTGGAGTGGCTCTGAGTCACACCTTCGCCATTTCCGTACAACAACCCCCACAACCACAACTCTCATCTCTGTGAAGCCAAACTCCCTCATGGGTCTGATTCTTAAATTCCACTAAATTACGCATATATCCTTACAACACGCCCTAAAACACAGCAGGTCTCTGATTCTGCATCCAAGTGAGCCTAAGACAGAAAACATGTCCACCACGGTGGGACTAGGGGAGGGAAAAAGAATAAAAGGAGATTCTGAGGTTGAAGCAACTTGAGATGGAGCATCATCTCCTGTAAGGAGCTTAAAGTGCTTTTTAATTATAACTGTTAGATTAACCTAAGCCAGGACCACAGGATCCATGCAGAAAGCCAACTAGATTGCCCCTCCTGCTGTCCTTGAAATTCACCATCCGGAGTCAGTTCTTTCTCAACCTATGTACAGTTTGGGGTAGCTCCTGTAATTGCTCTGGTTGTTCTCAGATGATTTAAAAGCGCTCTAGCCACTGACAGTAAAAAACAGTGCTATTCCAGTGAGGTCATTCCACTCCTCTCGGCTTCCTCTTGGACGCCGGGGCACGCAGCCAGCCACAGCCCCTGGTCCTCTGCAGTCGCCGCCTGCGGCCTGGCACCAGCCTTGGCACACAGGCCCTGAGGACTCGGGCCAGCTTCCCAGTGGTCTCCTTCAGTTGCTCACGAAGCTTCCGACAGCCCGGTGTGGACCCAGGGCCCTGCTCAGAGCTTCCCAGCCTCCAGCCCTGAGCTACCCGCACATGAGACGATGTGCGTTCAGCCTTTTGGCTCCAGGGGGCTCCCTGTGGCCCAGCAGTTAAGACTCCAGGCTTCTGACAGCGGGCACAGGTTCTATCCCTGGCCAGGGGATGAAGAGTCCCACAGGCTGCTTGATGCAGCCAGAAGACTACGCGTGCGAAAGATAATAAAGGAAAGAGTCTTCAATCTATTTTAAATAAATAAATGTTAGGCTTTAGATATATACATGTTTTTTAATTGAAGTATAGTTGGGAAAATCCCCTGGAGGAGGGCATGGTAACCCACTCTAGATTCTTGCCTGGAAAACTCCATGGAGAGAGGAGCCCGGTGGGCTACAGCCCATGGGATTGCAAAGAGCTGGACACAACTGAGGGATGGAGCATACTTACACACGGTTGGTTCACATGTTGTGTCAGTTTTGTGTGTAAAGCAAAGTGATTCAGCCGTACATACACACGCATATACATTCTTTTCTGAGCATGTACATATATGTACCCACACATGTGTATGCTCAGTTGCTTCAGCTGTGTCCGACTCTGTGATCCTATGGACTGCAGCCCTCCAGGCGCCTCTGTCTATGGAATTCTGCAGGCAAGAATACTGGAGTATCGGGTTACCATGCCCTCCTTCAGGGGATCTTCCAGACCCAGAAGTCGAACCCACATCTCCTGTGTCTCCTGCATTGCTGGTGGATTCTGTACCCACTGAGCAACATGGGAAGCCCATATATATATTCTTTTTCTGGGGAAAAAAAAGCTACAAATGAACTTATTTACAAAACAGAAAAAGGCTCACAGACACAGAAAACAAACTTATGGTTATCAAAGGGGAAAGAAGGGGGATAAATATATTAGGAATTTGAGTTTAACATACATGCGCTATTATCAACCCTGAATATGCACTGGAAGGACTGTTGCTAAAGCTGAAGCTCCAATCCTTTGGCCACCTGATACAAAGCGCCAACTCATTAGAAAAGATTCTGATGCTGTAAAGATTGAAGGCAAAAGAAGGGAGCAGTAGAGGATGAGATGGTTAGATAGCATCACCAACATGGATTTGAGCAAACACTGGGAGATAGTGGAGAACAGAGGAGCCTGGTGTACTGCAATCCATGCGATCTCAGAGAGTCAGACTCGACTTAGCAACTGGACAACAAGAAAGAACAACATTACTATATATAAAATAGAGAACCAACAAGGCCCTACTGTATAGCATGGGGAACTTTACTCAGTATTTTGTAACAACCTATAAAGGAAGGAAAAGAATCTGAAAAAGAATATATACACATATATTGGACATGAATCCGAGCAAACTCCAGGAGATAGTGAAGAAAAGTGAAGCCCGGCATGCTGCAGATTCCACGGGGTCACAGAGTCGGACAGAACTGAGTGACTGAACAGCAAAGCATCCACATGGGCCTCCCAGGTGGCACTGGTGGTAAAGAACCTGCTGCCCACGCAGGAAACTAGGGAGACGTGGGTTCAATCCCTGGGTCAGAAAGATCCCCCGGGGGTGGGCACAGCAACCCACTCCAGTGTTCTTGCCTGGAGAACCCACAGACAGAGGAGCCTGGCAGGCTACAGTCCATTGGGTCACAGAGTCAGACACAACTGAAGCGACTCAGCATAGTATATATATATATATGCATTCAGATGACGATGAATTAAAATCAAGCTAAAAATTCAGGTCCTCGGACATGCCAGCCACATTCCCAGAGCACAAGGCCACATGCAGGTGCTGTACTGGGTGATGCAGGTGAAACATTTCCATCATCACAGAAAGTTCTCCTGAACAGCACTTCTCCAACCTCTCAAGCCGGGATACTTAGCCTTTATCCACACAGCCTAGACCTGATGCCGGGAGACTCAGAATGTCAGCACAGGCTCACCACTGCAGCAGGCGACACCACAATCTCATCCTGAAAAACAGTCGTCTAAGTCCCGCTCGGGGCGAGTCACACACGGCCAGCAGGGGGAGAGCCGCTCTGCTGCAGACACTCACGCGGGGCAGCAGGCCCCTTCCACCCTGTGGCCCGTGAGGCATCCCACATCCCCTCCAGGCTGCCAGATTTTGGAGAAAGAACCAGGACCGTGTGTGCAGGGAACCCACGGGCCTGGCCTGCACACATCACCCGTCCCTTCTCACAGCTCGCCAACCAGAACCCGCGGACGCAGCCATCGAGGGAGGCTGCAAACACGGCTAGACCACGTGCCCGGACGGAGAGAACGCAGATGTCCGTGAGCACCGCGACTGGGCCACAGGGCTGGTCACACACTGCTCCCGAGTCACCCCCTCCTCTGGGAGTCCCGTCTGGCAGTGTGAGCCTCCCCGACAGCAACTCGTGGGGCCTCAGACAAACCGAGACAAAAGGAGTTGCCTACACACGTCTGGTTACACAGCCAAATTTAATTTGAGCCCATTTATCCAACACTTTTCCAACCCTGTTCAGCTGGTTAATTACATCCAACTCTCTTTCGAATTAATTAGCATTAATAATAGCAATTTCTAGTCATCAAACATTTCCCACGTGCCAAATACTATGCCTGCATTATATCATTATTTCTTATAGCATTCCTAGGAGGTAAATATTTTAATGCAATTTTACAGATTTAAAATACAGCCACTTGGGCTTCCCTGATGGTCCAGTGGTTAAGGATTTGCCTGCCAATGCAGGGGACATGGGTTCGATCCCTGGTCTAGGAAGATTCCACGTGCCACAAGGCCACTAAGCCTGTGTGCCACAACTTCTGAGCTGGAGCCCTAGAGCCCGTAGTCCACAAGAAAAGCCACTGCAATGAAAAGCCCATGCACAACTAGAGAGTAGCCCCCACTCACCCTCATACAGCAACAAAGGTCCAAATGAAATAAATAAAAATTTTTTAAAAAGTATAAAAAATACTTAGAATTTTGCCTGAGACTTAGCAAGTATCTGCTCTACCAAGGAAGCCCCAGGAATACTCCAGGAGATCTTCAGGATCTCCAGGAGATCTCCCCGACCAGGGATCGAACCTGGGTTTACTCACATCGCAGGCAGGTTCTGGACCATTTGAGCCATCGGGGCAGCCCCAGGCCTCCGGCAACCAGACCTGCCCTCTCCACCAGGGGTCAGCAAACTGTAACCCTCAGGCCAAGTCTGACTCACTGCCTGTTTCTGCAAAGTTTTTCTGGAATGCCAGCATGGAATGCCACTTCCCTTCAATGCCCATGGCTACTTCTGGCTAGAAGGGAGCACAGCTGAGTAGCTGCCGTAAGAGTTCACACGCCCTGCAAAGTCAAAAATCTCTAAGCGGTGGCTCGTTACAGAAAATCTCTGCGACCCGCTCTACAGTGTTCCGCAGGGCCTTGAGCCCTTGCTTCTACCGCAGACTGAAAAGTAATCCTGACTTGGTATTTTGGTTGGCTGATCTGTGCTCTGAAGCAACAACCTGGTCTGTGAAATATACAGGTCAGGCTAATAATACCCTGCTGGCAGCCTCTACTCCATCTGTTTGTGTCTGCTGTTTCACAAGCAGATTAAACAACATCTGCTACACTGTTTCATCAAACACACAGGTGACACCATCCAGGACGCACTTGCATGATTTTCTAGTAAGGACTATGCCTATTCCCTGATGACTGTTTAATACTTGGACTGTAACTACCAAGCAAAAGGTTTGCACAAATTTATGAGCTCTATGGCTTTTGACACAACAGGTTTCATTCTTTTACCCTTTCTACTTCCTGCTTTGGTTTTTCAAGACAAAACACAGAGCACAGAGCAACAATGAATTTTATGGTCAGTGGCTATCCAGTAAGGCGAGGATTGTTCTGCGAAACTGGCCTACACTCACCTTTTTCTTCGATGGAATTCATCAACATGTTTTTGTTTGTTTTTTTACAAAAATGAACTGTGAAAAGAATACAGATATGCTTAACCTTCAAGAGACTCAAGAGTATGGAACCCACATTGCCTGCATGTTGAAATAAGATCAAAGGAGGACAGAAATTTCACCTACTTACACAAAACTAGAAAAAGGGTATGTGAGTGGATGCCATGGGGGCAACACCCAAACGCCACCTTCAAGAGCCAGCTGCTAGGCCTGTGGGCAGCCTGACTTTTAGCAGAACCCCTACGTGGGAATTACCCTCAGCCTGAGTGCTGGCAGCCTTGGCCAGCATCACAGCCCTCCCTGGGGCCAGCACTGGTCCACAGAAAGCGCACGTGCTGGCCTCAAGCAGAAACAACTCTGCCAGGCCTCTCGGCTCCAGAACCGTCTGTGCGGCCGGCTGAGGCCAGCTGGGACTGGTGCTGCATATGCCTCACGTTTCAGCTGCTCCCCCTCCCGGGTCCTGCTTCTCCTTCCCACTATCCCCCTAAGGGCCCCCTCCCCCTGTCAATTCCCCTGCACATAACTGCCCTCTGAAAGTTTCTCTGTTTCTGCAGGGAAACTGACCTGCAACAAACATGAAGTCTGATTTCCTAAGCAGCGCCATCAATCACTGATGCACCATATTCAACATTCAATGACAGCAAAGAAGCAGCAATAAAGAGCTTCCAGGGGACAGCAAATCCATCAGAACAAAAAAATAACAGTAACAACAAAACGTCAGGCGGTGTAAACATCGAACACAGGGGAGCGTCAGGGCAGGGAAGCAGCGGGCATCGGGGAGGGGAGGCAGAGACAGACAGAGGTCCAGGGCAAAGTTAAGGAGGGCGAGTGAAGGCGGAGCAGAGTCAGTGCCATCTGCTCTCTGCAACCACAGCTCCGGGCGCAGACAGTCATGCGCAGTGACAGGCTCTATAAATAGCAGATCAACCAGGAAATCATAACCCAGCCTTCGTGATTACAGGCCCAGGGGTCTCACAGATGATTCTCTAAATAAGAGCACGATCAGCTTCCAGCTAGCCTTTTCTGAGCTGCCCGCTCACAGACAGTAACTAGCCACCGTGTCTACTAAATAAGGAGTCACAGTTTAAAAGAGGAACGTGCCAGAGGCACTGTCCTTTTCAGGACAAAAAAACTAGATAATAGAAAACACGGAAGCTTGTCTCGTGGAGTGTATAAACTTCCCAGTTGCTAAGACACCAAACAGTATCCAAACAGCAAGACACCTGAAATGACGGCCACAAAAGCAGAAGCCACAACGCTCAGGCCTAAGAAAGCAGCAGCGCCGGGGGCAGCCCAGCGGGGCGCAGGGCGGACAGGCAGGGGAAGCAAGCGGGAGACAGAGACGGGGAGAGCAAGAAAGGAGACAAGAGGAAAACAGGAGCGTCTGCCTGTTTGCAACAAGTCACAGCAACGTCCTGCAAGGGGTCACCAAGTCTTTACAAGGGCATCCTTAAGCACCTTCAGTACGCGTTACAAAAGCAGTCTTCAAGAGACTAAAGGCAATTTATCAGACAGCACAGCAGAAACACCTCAAGGGACTTCCCTGGTGGTCCAGTGGTTAAGAATCTGCCTTAGGCAAGGGACTGGGTTCCATCCCTGGTCAGGGAACTAAGATCCCACATGCTGTGAAGTAACTAAGCCCCTGCACCCTGATTAGAGAGCCCAAACACTGCAACTAAGACCCCACACAGCCAAATAATGTTTTTGAAAAAGGAATAAACAACTCAAGTCACAGTAGAGGGCAGTGGACATGACCAAGAGGACAAAATAAGAGAGGAACACGCAAACTGAACAGCTAAAGCTCCATACAAAGGGAGAATGGTGATTAAATTAACCTTACACCTACAGTTCATTCAAGAGCGTCACCAACAAGCTATTCTCAAGTCAGAGTTCAGTCTTACAGTCCAGTGTAGTCCCAACAAGACACTGTTTCTGAGAAATTCCTACACTGAGGCTGATGGTATGATGACTCAGGGCAGGTCAGACTCGAGACAAACGGGGCCTCACTGGTCCGGGGGGCAGAGGGGTGATGGGGAGGAGAGAGCCAGGCCTGCCAGGGGTCATGCGTCCGCACAGGCAAGACCCCGCGGGCGGGTGCAGCCGGGAGCCTCTGGCCAGGCGTGCGGGAGTGTCCGGGCAGCCAGGGGTCAGCTCGGGCAGGGTGGGAGCAGAGCGGCCCTGAGGGGAGAAGCCCCATGACCCCCAGGTATCCTCAGGGCTGCCCACCTCTGCCCCACGCTGAGCTCCTGAACTGCCCCTCCCCCGGCTTTGAGCAACCTAAAGGCATCAGTCTTTCATTCGGCACCTATTCTGATGGATCAGAGCCCATTTTCTCCTCGTGGTTAAATATTTCAAATATCAAATACCGCTACCAAAGCATTCAGTTCAGTTCAGTTCAGTTGCTCAGTCGTGTTCAATTCTTTGCAACCCCATGAATCGCAGCACGCCAGGCCTCCCTGTCCATCACCAACTCCCGGAGTCCACCCAAACCCATGTCCATTGAGTCGGTGATGCCATCCAATCATCTTATTCTCTGTTGCCTCCTTCCCCTCCTGTCTTCAATCTTTCCCGGCATCAGGGTCTTTTCAAATGAGTCAGCTCTTCACATCAGGTGGCCAAAGTATTGGAGTTGCAGCTTCAAAATCCAAAGCATTGGGTTGGCCAAAAAGCTTCCCAGAAGTTGTTACATAAAAACCAGGACGAACTTTTTGGCCAACCCAATACAATGCTAACAAGAGCTATTCCGGCTTCTGGACCGGTGCTCAGGGTGGGCTTTCACATCCCAGAGGTGAGCTGCAGCACGTGCACAGGCCAGACTGGGAGCCGTTCCCTGAGACCCAGGCCAGAGCACGGGATGCACGCTTGCCAAGCTCAGCACCAAGCCCCAGGCAGCACCTCGATGGGCTCAGACCAGAAACATCTCAGAAGCATCACCAGCCCCCACTGCGGCCTCAGTGGGCACTCCCACTCACAGTCTGAAGGCGGAACCTCTCCCCCAAAGAAATGAACTGAAGGTGCATTTGGTCTGTGTTCAAGTCTGAAATGCCTTTCTGCAAGCACAACTTCTCTCCAAGTTGGCTTACTCTGAAGACACACTTATCAACAAGAAGGAAAAAAAATGTTTTCATGACCTCATGTCTCCCGATAATTGATATTAAGTAAAGAGAGAGACAAGGAGAAGGGAGCTAAAAGGATCAAGGGCCAAACAAACACAGCTCATCAGAACGAGACACGTGAATTCGCCCGGTCCGGAGGTGGCGGCAGCATCGCTTACTGTGCGTTTCTGCTCCATCTTTGGCCCGCATCTCATGGACCCCAGCAAAAGCTCTGCATTAGAAGTCACCTTGGACCGACTCTTTGTCCTGAGATGATGTTATTGAACACTAGCTAAAAGCATTAAAGAGATTTTGTTACTCTCTCTGGCAGTTATTTGGACAAGAGCTATGAACTTTTTAACCTAGATCATATGATCTTATTGTCTTTCCCAGTAGACTAATGGAAGTGGTGTTTATTTCAATGTGGCTTTTTCCTTTTTTTTTTTTTTTTACAGCATTTATCACAGTCTGGCTCATTTCAAATGTATTTGTGGACCTGGGCAGAAACAAGCTTCTTTTTCCTCTGTGTCCTTCATTGTTCCTACCTGAACTTGGCACAAAGTCCATTCTCATTAAGTTTGGGGTTTTATTTTCTTTTATAAAGATCTACTTGTCTAAAATTTGCAGAGAAGAACAAATTAGAAACTTAAACCCTCCCCAAAGAGTGCACTACCCTCTTTAAAGTATATGAATTAATGAATGTTCCTGTTCTGTACCTCGAAACACCTCTCCAGAGTAATACCTGGGAAGTCAGTAAATAGCATCCTGATTTTTTCCCTATGCTTACACAGATATTTACAGAATAATAAATAATAATTTTTAACAAAACAGGATCTTGTTATATATATTGGGCTGCACTTTGTTCTTTTTATCTAACAATCATAGAGATAGCATTTCAGAGTTACATCCTTTTTAACAATTGAAGAATTCTCCAGTATATATGGTATATGCCATACCATAGTTAAACCCCTGGTCAGGGAACAGGATCACACATTCTGCAACTAAAGAAACAAAGATCAGGGCCCCGCCCCCGCCCGCTGTGCGCGCGCTGGCCGGGCAGCATGGCGGCGGCGGCGGGCGCCCCCAAAAAAAAAAATAATAAAATAAAAAAAAAAAAAAGAAACAAAGATCAAAGATCCCCAGTACTGCAACTAAGACCCGCTGCAGCCAAATAAATAAATTAAATAAAGATACTACCACATTTGTCTCTAAAAATGTTGAGCCGATCACATTTCTAGCAACGCTCTGAAAGCCCCGTTTCCTCTTGTGCCCATCAGCAACGGGAGAGCATCAATCTTCTTATTTGTTGCCAGTCTGAGGGGTAAAAAACCAGTCTTGATTTGTACTTTTTATTAGTAACGTTGGAAATATCTTCATATTTTTATCAATCTTTTTTTTGCTTGTTTTCTGCTTTGAATTATCTGTTCATATCCTTTAGTCATTTTCTTTTAAATTTTAAGGTCTTTATTGAATTTGTTACAATATGGCTTCTGGTCTATGTTTTGGCTTTTTGGCCAAGAGGCATGGGGCATCCCAGCTCTGATCAGGGATCAAACTTGCATCCCTTGCACTGGAAGGCACAATCGTAACCACTGGACCACCAGGGAAGTCCCTCCTTTACTCACTTTTCAAAGAATTATATGTATGTCCCATATTGCTTTTGTGGAAGCTTTATATATAATATGAGTACAATTATTTCCTAAATATAGAGCAAGTATGTTTACCTAGGTTGCAAACTGTCTTTTAATTTTATTGATACAGAAGTCTATAATTCTTTACTCAAATCTGCCCATCTTTTCCTTTATGACTTTTTTATAATTTTCATTGAAATACAGTTGATCTACCATGTTGTTTTAGTTTCAGGAACTAACAGCAAAGTGACTCAGTTATACATATAAATACATATTCTTTTCTTACATTCTCTTCCATTATAGGTCATTACAAGATAATGAGTATAGTTTCCTGTGCTATATAGCAAGTCCTTGTTGGTTATCTATTTTATCTATAGTTGTATGTATATTTTAATCCCAAACTCCTAATTTGTCCCTCCCTTGCCATTTCGACTTCTAAAAATTTTTCCTAGAAAGTTTCTCCCAACTTGCAAGATGACAAAATGAACATTTTGTATCCTGTATCCTCTTCTATTCCTTAACTCCTTTAAGGGCACATTTACAATCCATCTGGAAATTACACGCACATTTTTAATCTATCTGAAATCATTTTTTGACTGTAGTGTGAAGTATAGACTAATTTTACTTCCTCCCAAATGAGTAATATTGTCCATTGACCTATCCTTTCTTCAAAGAGTTAGTTTTAATTTTCTAAATGTTTATTTTTTTATTGTAGAAAGTTTCAAAATACATAGAACAAAGGAGAAGACAGGCTGGGTTCTGGGACCCTTTACTTGAATGCTTGCACTTGCACCTGGCCCGATGTCAACAGATACAATGAAACTATAAGGGACTAAAAATAACTGCACGCATGCCCAGCTGGGGCAAATTATGAACAATAAGATACAAAAAGACTACCAACCAGCCCCCACTTCTGAGGTGCTAGGAGCCTGATCCCTGCACCTCCAAGGGGGAAGGCAGACCACCTAAGTCACACCGATGATGCCACTCAGGCAACAGCCCCCCCAAAACCCCATTTAAGGGACCAGCCTGCCCCGCTGCAGGGAGCAAGCAAGGGCACCTCTGACTTGTTTCCCTCCCCCCACTGCAGCACAAACCCCAGTAAGGCTTTGCCTGAATTTCTCGTCTGGCTTCATCAATTTCTATTAGAGTCCAAGGACCCAGGTTGGTAATATGAGTACCAAGAACCCTAAGTAGCCATCACCCAGCCTCAGCAACTGTCAATACATCCTTTTTGAGTCAAAACGGTATTTTTATCATTTACTAAACCTCTACATATATTTGGATACACATCTGAGCAGTCTGCTCTGTTCTACTTTCATCAATGTGCTCATTATTATTCTTATAAAAATATGTGTGTGTGTTAAGTCACTTCAGCCGTGTCTGACTGTTTGCAACCCCATGGACTGTATGTAGCCCGCCAGGCTCCTCTGTCCAGGGGATTCTCCAGGCAAGAATACTGGAGCGGGTTGCCATGCCCTCCTCCAGGGGATCTTCCCAACCTAGGGATCTAATCCACATCTCTTACATCTTCTGCATTGGCAAGCGTATTCTTTACACTAGCGCCTCCTGGGAAGCCCCTTATAAAATACAGAAACACATAAAAATTTCTGTAAAAACAATGAGAATATACCCTTTATACTACATTATAATGAGCTGAAAAACACAGGAAAACACAAGCCTATTCCTGTAACAAAAATCCAAAAATACAGTGATATAAACAAGTAGAAATTCACCTTCTCTGTGGCTAGGCCTTGTGGCTGACAGATAGCTCTGCCCATGAGGTCACCAGAGGACCAGGGTCCTATTCCATCGTGGCCCTGCCTGCCCCGCAGACACGCCACGTCCTCGTGGCTGAACCTGGCGATTCCTTTCCAAACAGAGGAAAGGAAGATACTGGCAGAGACAAGCAGCTCTCTCTCTCAAGGACTTTACTGGAACATGCATGCATCACTTCCACTTATGTCCACTGGCCAGAATTTTAAAAACTGCAGGACAGGCTGAGAAACGGAGGCTCCTGCAGTTCACCATATGCCCAGTTCTAACTGCAGCATTTATAATACAGAGAAAAGGGAAGGATGAACTCTGAGGAAAAATCATAGCCCTAACTATAAAAATGAGTGTAAAATGTGTATCACAGATGAATTGGCTGACATATTTGTATGTGCTTTTTCTCACAGGGATAAAGGATAATTCATATGGGCACCCTAATGGCTGGCTAATTTAAAAAGCTTTCTTAGCAGAGTAATGCTGGGCCAACAGGTCCAAAAAAGATAAAGTCACAACAGCATTAAGCAGGAAGAGTGTGACTTTCTCATCAAGACCCTGCAGAGCCTGGCAAGGACAGCAGGGAAGGAGCACGGCCCTTCACAGGATGCCTGGGCCCGGGGGGAGTGAGGATGGCGCAGGGGCGACATCTAGGACAGAGACACAGGAGGAGAAAACGCCTGCGCTGAGGATGCTGAGTGGCTAGGAGACAACAGAAGAGCCCAAGAATCAGAGAGCGAGGACTTCCCTGGCGGTCCAGAGGGTAAGACTCTGAGCTGCCACAGTAGGGGTGTGGGTTTGACCCCTGGTTGGGGAACTAAGATCCCCCACGCCGGCAGCACAGCCAGAAAGAAAATCAAACAACCATACGGAATAAAGAGATCCAAAGGCCTGTGCTGCGGGGCCGGGCTGGTCTTTGTCAGAGCCTGAATCCTGCTCACCTCACCCCCAACTCCAAGCATTCTGGAGCATGCTGCTAAAGCCTTACTGGATCTTCCTGGGATTCAGCGTGCACCGATGTCAAGGACAGGAGGCAGGAGGCGTTCCCACTGTATTCCCTGGGGAGCGGGGAGGCCACTGCGTATCTGGAGAAACAAGATCAAGCTCCCCGGGCCCCATCCTATACCCACAGCACACCCACCACCGCCAAAAGAAGACAGAAACCAGCTCTGGGGGTAGAATGAATGAATCACTCAAACTGACTTACAGGTGAGAATTAGCCTCTCCTACCACAGCTGGGAAAATGAAACGGAAAAACACTTCTGAAGTCAGGTTATAAAATCAACAAATCTATCCTGTCACCATCAAAAAATTTTCCTTCATTTTGCAGTAATGCTAAACTCTTTATGAAGATTAATTCTGAATATTAATGCAATTCAATAATAAGCATAGACACATGTGCAAATCTTCTTCAAAAGTGTCCCCATAAGATTCACCATGACTAAACATAATTAAGTAAGTCAGTAAAAAAAAACAAAAAAAACGGGCACTCAAAACAGCTGCCGAGAGGGTAAGAATAAAGAACACTGAGGTGTACCCTGGTCAGGAAGCATCAGTGGAGTGGTAGGCAAGGATAACAGTGTTTCAAAAGCCCAGAATAATTTCTGCAGCTAAAGTGGGTCGAAAGAATTCGAAATTCCTCCCTTTGTCATCCAAACACGGGCTGCTAATTAAAATTTTTCCAGCAGCTCACGATGGGAACACATTCAAGCAAAACCTAATCCCATGTTCTATTTATATTTACACTTTGCAGGTGGAGGCATCATGGAAAGAGCTCTGATTTCCTGCAAACCCCTCAGTTTAATCCTGCCCATTCAGGTCAGCCCATCTCCCCAAAGATCGATTCTTAGCCCTCATGTTACTCCCCTTGAGCCCCTTACCTCTCCTGCCATCATTTCCTGAAGCAGGAAATAAAAACACAAATTTCCTGCTACGAAAGGTGAATTATTATAAAACCACCAGAGGCTCTAAATTTTGAAAGCTGTTTTTCTGACTTATTTTGATGTACATCTACCAATAAGTGGATTTTAAATGTGTTGCCAGGAAAGCATCTGCAACGTAAACATATCGAATATAAATTCAATTCCCTCTGAATGAAAACATTATGGTTGCTTTCATACTGTTTCAAGTGAATTATTTTTTTTTTTTCAAGTGAATTATTTTTAAAAACCCTTTTAGCATCTGGCACATGGTACTGAAGCCCATTCAGGGTCCATTCATCCATCTGCCATCCATCTTTCTTTATGTCCACGTTACTTGGATTTCATTTGTTCAATAATTCCACTAAGATTGTTGAGGCCTCCTACGTGCAGCAACACGGGGAGCCCTTGGAAAGAGAAGTGCAGAGACACAGAACGCTGCCCAGAAGCACCCAGTCCAGAGGGGACACAAATGAGAAGCAAGGGGTGTGGTGAGCGAACGGGACCCCTGCTCAGGAGACAGCAGAGGGCAGACAAGGCGGTCAGCGACGGGGATGGGGGCAGGGGGCCAGGGCCACGGCTTCAACAGGTCAGAGGCAAGGGAAGGCCTGCTGGCCCGAGAGGATGAACATAACTGATGAGCCAGGAGGCTAGAGCTGAGATCAGAAACTCGACAAGGTATCATTTCCTCTTCTGCTTTACTTACTCCAAGGGAGCCACATGGTGACCCTGATGGGTGTGTTTTAAAGAAGGCTGGGGACCTCCTAAGGCTCCCGAGTGGAAAGTTTATTAACGGAGTCATGGGAGGATGGACTCTCCCCAGCCTGCTGCACTTACGCGTCACCACAGATGGAGTGCGCCTGGAGAACCTGAAGGAGAACGAGAAGAACTCTCTCTGCACACGTCTACAAACATGACAGAACGCGACTCTGTCACGACCATGTTCAGGATTCTCCTACTAAAGTGCAAGCATTTCTCGATTAACAAGGGCTTAATTTCCAAAATATACAGCTTATACAACTCAATAACAACAACAAAACAACCCAATGAAAACCCAATGGAAAAATGGGCAGAAAGATCTAAATAGACATTTTTCCAAAGGAGGCATACAAATTGGCCAAAAGACACATGAAAAGAAGCTCAACACCAGTAATTATTAAAGAAATATGAAACAAAACTACAATGAGCTATCACCTAACATTGGTCAGAATGGCCATCATTAAATAACCTACAAATAACAAACATTGGAGAGGGCGTGAAGAAAAGAGACCCCTCCTACACTATTGGTGGGAATGTAAATGGTGCAGGCACTATGCAGAATAGTATGAAGGGTCCTTAAAAAACTAAAAATAGAACTACCATATGATTCAGCAATCCAACTCCTCGGCATATATCCAGACAAAACTACAATTAAAAAAGATACATGTGCCCCAATCTTCTGGGCTTCCCTGGTGGCTCAGAGAGTAAAGAATCCTCCTGCAATGCGAGAGACCTGGGTTCGATCCCTGGGTCAGGAAGATCCCCTGGAGAAGGGAAAGGCTACCCACTTCAGTATTCTGGCCTGCAGAATCCCATGGACAGAGAAGGCTGGTGGGCTACAGGCCATGGGGTTGCAGAGTCAGACACGACTGAAGTGACTTAGCACGCACCCAGTGTTCATGGCAACACTATTTACAATAGCCTAGATGTGGATACAACCTAAACATTCATCAACAGATGAACAGATAAAGGAGACGTGGGACATACCTACCATGGGACATTGTTGTGGGTAAGTCATGCCCGACTCTTTGCAACCGCATGGACTGTAGCCTGCCAGGCTCCTCTGTCCATGGGATTTCTCAGGCAAGAATACTGAAGTGGGTTGCCACTTCCTCCTCCAGGGGATCTTCCCAACCCAGCGATCAAACTCTTGTCTCCTGCATTGGCAGGCAGATTGTTTAGCACTGAGCTACCAGGGAAGCTGAAGGGCTTAAAGCAAAAGTTAATAACACTGTAAAAGGGGCAGCTTGAAGGAAACCTAGGCACATCTTCCTTCCCTTTGACAAGCAGCCCCTCCTCTGTACAAAATGTGCCTGTGAAAGCACAAAAGAAATTAAATGTGCAAAACTCACATAACAGATTCAGGCTTCAAGCCCAGAAACTGTAAGATAAAAATCCTTAGTAATGGACCTAGAGACTGTCATACAGGGTGAAGTTAAGTCAGAACGAGAAAAACAAATATCATATATATTAACACACACACACATATATATAGAATCTAGAAAAATGGTAAAGATAAACTTATTTGCAAAACAGAAATAGAGACACAGATGTAGAGAAGAAATGTATAGACACCAACAGGGTAAAGAACGGGTGGGATGAATTGTGAGCTTCTTATTGATATATACACACTACTGATGCTATATATAAGATAGGTAACTAACGAGAACTTACTGAATAGCACAGAGAACTCTACTCAATGCTCTGTGGTGACCTAAATAGGAAGGAAATTTAAAAAGAGGGGATATATGTATACATGCGTCTGATTCACTTTCCTATACGGCAGAGTCTAACATAATATTGTAAACATTTATACTCCAATAAGTAAATAAAACAAAAGAAAGTAAATGTTATTGGAAATATTTTTTTTAAACCCTTACCAAGAGCTCCCCTGCTGCACAGAACCCTCAGGGACAGAGCTTCAGAATTCCAGACACGTCCCTGACTTTGGCTTTCTTCCCCACATAATGAAAGACTAGAGATGGGCTTCAATTCCATAAGCATCCACTTGAGGCAGAAAGTTGACTCTTTGGCCTCACCTGATGATTTTGTGTATTTTTGTACAAAGTGCATTAGCTGTGTGAGATTTAATTTCCCATAACCAGCATAGGTGGTTATTTTTCCAATGTTCAGTCATTTATGTTTTTTTTTAAAAAGATACAAAAAAGCAATAAAGTATTCAAATAACTGCACAAATACTGCTGAACAAAGACAGTAATTTTGCTGAAACGGGTTGCAGGCAAGGCAGCTCTCAAAATATTCCTTTGTCATGAGTGAATGACATAATCCAAATCCCGGCATGAAAACCTGTGTAGAGAGGGCATTAATATTCTGCAGGAAGTGGAAGGCAATGCACCCAGTCAGAAATCTGCCACCCCGTGTACTGTGGAATCCAAATCTCAGCATCTCCCTGGGCTCTCCCCATCAGTCTTTTATAACCTGGGGTGAATTAGGTTGACATGATTATCCTCTAATTGTGTCTAGCTGCATCCTTCAGTATGGAAATGGCATTCTGATTGGAACCAAGGGTGAAAATCGGGAAAGGAAAGAGTATTGTAGGAGTTTGAGGCACTCAGGGACAAGGCAAGCCTGTAATACCCAGAGGAACATGTTCTGGGAAGCCCGAAAACCAGCCTGAGGGCAGTGGTACCCAGAGCGGCAGGAGGATGAGGAACACGACGGAAAACAGGAAAACCGAACTTCAACCACTGTGTTTTCTCACACAGGCTCCAGTGACTCCAATGATCTTACCCACTTAATCCCATTCACCGGTCCATCAAATATTTACCAAACATCACATATGCAACACACAGGGAGGAAGGACGCATCCCACGCCAGATGCCACATAAGGCTACAGAGAGACAAGATGAGAGGTGCGTGGTACCTGCCTTGGAAGACAGATGCATTGGTCCCCACACCTGGTGCCCCCATCCAGTCCCGGGAGGATTAAGGAAGGATTCTGAGATAAAGGGATGGGAGAGGTGAGGCTTCATTCTCCTTCTGAAGTAGGAAAAGGAACGACTGAAGCGGCTTGACACACACACACACACACACACGCAGGAATTACCAAACACAGAAGTAAATGAGCGGCAGAGTTCCAGCTCTGGCAATAGTGTGAAAATGTAGCAGGATGGGAGGTGAGAATTCTACCACGGAACCACCAATGCAAAAACAGCAGGCGGCGGACGTGGGGCGGCTGGGCCGCGTCTGAGTTTAGGCTGTGTGCCCACCTGAGGCTGAGAAAACACAACCGACCCCACAGGCAAAAGGGGCCAGGGGCCAGATCTGACTCCAGGCAACTAACTCGGCCGACAGGAGAGCAAGAGGCGGCCTGGAACCGCAGGCACAGAGACCAGATAGCAGACTGCTGTCCGTGTCCGGCTCTACGCTGCCACTGGGACTCTATTTATCAGGCACTCCTCACCTCTGCAGGAACCCTCACCAAGGGACTGCACAACTCACCTTCCAGAGAGGTGCGTTCGGAGGAGCAAACGGAAGCCCCACCACAGGCATACGCTCACCTTCTGACAAAGAGGACGACCAGATCTCTCCATCACTGGGTGTTGTTACACAACATGTACTTTGAGCCGAGAAAAGTGGCAATTTTTGCTTTTCCCTTTAGTTTCTGTTTCTTAAGTTACTTTTTGGTAGGCCGTGGCTTTATAATAAATTCTAGCATGTAGGCTGTCAACGGTTCAGCTCAAGAGAGGAACCGTTTACTAATTTGTTGCTCATCAACCCACTGGTGCATTTCACTGGGACATGTTAACAGTCTCCAGTATCAAAATGGAAATAACATCCATTCTGTGACCCACCCTAGGTTGGCCGACCTCCAGGCTGGCCTTCCAACTGTCAATTAATGTGTACTCAAGAATTATAAATTAATTTGAACATTAATCTTAAAACCATAATCAGGAAACTATATTCTCTTTAAATATATACATAACAAACTAAAGTCAAATACTGATATCCACTAAAAGAGTTTCCCTACCATTTCTTTGAACAACATACAGAACAAAGAATTACCAAATATATCTAAAATGAAATTTTTTTTTCAGTTGTCTGGATTATTCTCGTACACTCTTCCTATCAACTGGCAGCATCTCTGTTTTCTAAGCCACACACACTACTTCAGCTTTAATTAAAAGGCCTGTTGCCATAGTTTCCCTGAGAACAGCTCAAGGCATGCTCAAGACCATTATTTTCTTAAGGTTTCTAGAGAAATTGTAACATAGCAGTAGCCAGCCAAAATTCCCCAATTTTACCTCCCACCCAGTACAGCAGATGACTCACACATAGAGCTAGGTACTCTGAATACTCTTAAGAGACTCTAAACAACCAGGAATGTTACTTAAAATTCAGCTTTTGATCTCTTCTCTTCTGCCACGTTGGTAATGTAACCATCAGGCCCAGACTGATGGGGAGTTCAGCCTACAGACACAACACTGCCCGCATCTGCGGAAACACCAGCACTTTTTCCTTTCTAACAATAAAGGAGAAAATGCTCTGTACTTGCATATTAGTATCATCTTTTGCTTCATATCATCTAATAACTCAGAAACGTAAACCCAACATGTTGGGGGAAAGCTCTCAAAAATAGATAAAAGCAACGGAAATTCATTTCTTTAAGGATTTCAAAATTAAAAAGTGGAACTCACAGAACCTTACTTTGGGGGGGTTTTGTTTTAATTTTAGTCCACACCACACAGCTTATGAGATCTTAGTTCCCTGACCAGGAATCGAACTGTGTACTCCGTGCCATGGAAGCAGGAGTCTTAATCCCTGGGCCACCAGGAAAGCCCCCCTAATTTTTATTTTATTTTGGAGTACAGTTGATTTACAGTGTTGTGTGAATCTCAGGTATACAGCAAAATGATCACTTCCTAAAAGTTAGAACCTGCTTCCACCCTAGTTCTCACCCTGCTTTCAGGTGGCAATCACCACTACCTCTAGGTCTTGAAGAGCAAGCTCGAAGGTTATTCTGAGCCTTCAAGATTAAAGAATGTGAATTAACACTGACCCCTGTGAACCCCAGGAAGGGCAAATGCCAGTTCAGCTCACTGTAATTCAGCCCCACTTTCCGGCTTCTCAGAAGCTGTGAGCACAGACTCTGCAGATTAAAGAGCCAGGGCTGGAATTTCAACTCGGGGAGCCCCTGGACCTCAGGCAAGGGATGATTAAATGAGATAGACATCTGTAAAGACGGGGCGCTCTCAGGAACGAGAAGCTATCATCCGCCCCCGTAACTAGGTCATCTCCAGAACAAAGAATGGGACAGGATCAGATCTCACTAGTTTCAGGAAAGCCGAAACTCATCCTACTCCCTTTGACTGTCATTTTAAAAGCCACGATAAACTATGCAATTACTGATCTTTCCAATGAAAATGTTATACAAATCATTTGACTTCCTTCTTCTGTATTACCAAACTTCCTTTTATTCTCTCTTTTCTAGAAAGTATTTGAGAGATACTGCTGTTGTTCTTTCAGTTGCTGAGTTGTGCCTGACACTTTGCAACCCCATGAACTATAGCCCACCAGGCTCCTCTGTCCTTGGGACTTCCCAGCCAAGAATACTGGATTGGATTGCCATTTCCTTCTCCAAGGGATTTTCCCGATCCAGGAGTCAAACCCACGTCTCCTGAATTAACAGGTGGATTCTTTACGGCTGAGCCACCAGGAAAGCCCTATTTGAAAGACAGAAGAACCATATTCACAACCAGGAGCACAGGGAAGGTTAAGATGTCCTGTGAGTACTAGATGAGATGTATTTACTAATGAATAAATGCATGGTGAATAAGGAAAGTGCCATTTTGTCATAGCTATTATGCTATGGGTCCCTTCCACTTTGAGATGCTTGCATATTTTAAAAATCACATATATTACTGTCACCAATTCTCACAAAGTCCTATAAAATGACAGAACAGGTACTGCTATTTCTACTTTACCTAAAGAGAAATGGATTGACAGCAATACTAAGTGACTGACCCAAGGCAAGCTAAGGAACAGGTTTGCCAGTAGGTCTCCAGGGCCTGAGTCAGGACTCCCCCCTTCCCTCTGCATGGTCAGCACTCCCCCCACTCTCACGGGCCCTGTGCCCACAGCATTTGAAGGAGGGCTGAGAAATTTCTCCTCAAGTAGCTTTTGTAGCTCCACATACTCCAGAACACACACACCTCATAAGTTCCAAAAAACGTGGAGCAACCGCACCGGCCTGAAGGGTACCTCCTGCCTCCTTACTGCAGGAAAAAGATCTGAGCTGGAATTTCAAGTTGTAGGCGAGGGATTGAGGACTCTGTGATACTATTTCTCCAAGTATCACAGGTAATTTACAGGAGGTTTTCTACAACATCTCACATCTAAGTTCAAGCTGCCAAGGCACTGCCCAGGACAATCCTAACAGGCAAGGATATCTGGTCATCTCACTGCAGGAATTTTTACTTGGGGGGGGTGTCTATCTCTGCCCTGGGTTTCCAAAGATGAGCATGAAGACAGCTCCTGCAAGCACTTAACAGTATGTGCAAAAGTATGTCTGTGTATCTCCAATTTTTCTCGAGATGTGGACCACAGTTTTCATCAGATTCTCAGAATGCCTCCCCTCCCCCCCGCCATGGGTTAAGATCCTGCAGAAGGATTTCAGAGCAGTCGAAATTAGTTGGATCTTTTTATTATTATTTTACTTGGAAAAATTTTAAGTTTCTGTTTGTGACTATGTCATTTTTTTTAATTGTAAAATTATACCAAATCTCCCCATACCAGTGAACAAGTGAAGTTGCTCAGTCGTGTCCGACTCTTTGTGATCCCCTGGACTGTACCCCACCAGGCTCCTTCATCCATGGAATTTTCCAGACAAGAGTACTGGAGTGGGTTGCCATTTCCTTCTCCAGGGGATCTTCCCGACCCAGGGATCGAACCCAGGTCTCCTGCATTGCAGGCAGATGCTTTACCCTCTGAGACACCAGGGAGGCCCACATATATATCTCCCCATATCTATAACTCCTTCAGGACACCCTAGAGCAGATTTCAAAACAAGAGAGTTATAGCCTAGGTGACTTGGAAATACTCACAGACTCCTACTGCCTCATCCTTGCAGCCATGAGCAGGGGGTCAGGTCAGGAATTTACCTATCGGAATTCATTAGTGATTCTCCAGAGTCGATCAGCTAGTTATTTAAAAGTAACAGTCTAATGCTAAATTACTTCTTAATGTGAGAGTTCTATTCTCTTGGTAAATAAAATCTGTATGTGGTTCTTTAATCTCAACCTATTTGGTTTTCAAGAATGAGAGAGAAATCCAGAAAACCTGGAGAATGATGAGATTAAACGAAAAGAATTTTTCTTTTTCAAAAGACAGTGTATTGAATTCAGATTCCTAAAAAATCTGCATAATGATGAAAGAGGTGAAATTTTCAGTACTGCATGGGTTATATGCAGCAAAACACATCTCTACCAGCATCTTTTTTTTTTGGTGGCTGTGCGAGGTCTTCGTTGCTGGGCGGGTTTTTCTTTAGTTGCAGTGCTCAGGTTTCTCGCTGTGGCGGCTTCTCCTGCCACAGAGCACAGGCTCAAGGGCATTCGGCCTTCAGCAGCTGCAGCACGTGGCTTCTGGGCTCTAGAGCACAGGCTCAAAACTTGTGGCCCATGGGCTCAGACGCTTCACAGCACGGGGGATCTTTCCGGACCAGGGATTGAACCCACGTCTCCCACACTGGCATATATGCCACCAGGGAAGCCCCCACCTACCAGCATCATCTTACTAGATGGCAAAATACAATGAGATTTTCCAAAAAGCAAATACATTAAAGAAGGAAAGCAATGGGTTTAAGATGAAAGGGAGATAGACTGATTAAAAACAGACTGTGGTTCTGGTTACAATAAATTAGAACAAGTGTATACCCGCCACTGAGCGCAGATACACACCTGGACAGAATGCCCTGAGCCGCTTCTGAGGATTCTGAGTAGGAAAGAATAGTGAGAAGCTTGAAGCAAAATGGCCAGAATTCCAAGTACCACCAAACCAGTGATGGCTTTGCCACGTTTGACCTCGAGCATCTCCCAGACTGAATGCAATTCAGCAGGGCAGCCTGAAACCCAGAGCTGGTACTGAGTCTGAAGCAGAGACAGTTCCAGGAAACGCCCCCTCATCCTGGCTTCTGGAGTGAGGGAGGGAATCCTTAAGACTCAGTGCAGACATCCCCCATCTTTTTCTTCTCTGAGGTCTCTTAAGCCTCAGCTTTCAAGCAATCCCATGAGCAGTGACATTAGAAGTCACTGCTAATCCGATGACATTAGAAGTCCCAGAGGAATAGGAATTAGAACTCTTAGGAAGGAAACCTTCCTCTCTGATCCCAAGAAAGTGGGACCAACTCCCATCTTATTCTTTCACTCTCTTCCTGCCACTTGGCCCTGGACACAAGCATAGTGACAAAAGTGTGCAACAGGAGAACAAACTCCACCTTTCTGGCTGGATGAAAGGAATCTGAAAGTACTACAACCCTACAGAAATTAAAAGGAGTAAAAGAGACTACTAATAGGCCAACAAATCAGACAATTTAGATAAAATGAACAAATTTTTAGAAAGACACAAATTATCAAACTGACTCAAGAAAAAATAGAATATCTTAACAGGCATATATATAAAGTTTAAAATTTGAATACTTAAATTTTAAATTGATATCTTAAAAAAATATTCCCACGAAGAAAACATCAGCCTCAAATGACTTCACTTTGAACCCTATCAAATATTTAAATAATCAATACCAATAATTCACAAACTCGGGAAACAGAGAAAAACTCAAAATGGATCATGGTCTACATGTAAGAACCAGAAATGTAAATTTCTAGGAAAAAAAAGAAAATGTTCATAACTTTGGGTGAGGCAGGGTTCTGAGATATGACATCAAAAGCATGACAATAAAGGAAAATAACTGATAAAATAACTTCTTAAAAATTTTAAACTGTTGCATTTAAAAAGATACCATTAGGTAAATGAAACAACAAACCACACACTGTAGGAAAACACTTGCAAATCATGTGTCTATTAAAGGACTCGTAACCAGAATATATAAAGAACTCTTACAGCTCAAGAGGACAGAGAACCAATTTTAAGATGGGCAAAGATTAGCTGTGGTAGGATCCCATCTTGAGCAGCTGTTCCCTGGAACAGAAGGCATTTCTCCTTCTCTGCCTTCTCTCCCTCCTACGAGTCAGCCACCATCCACAGAAAGCCACCCAGAGGCCGCAGAACTGTCCTGGTTGTGCACTGGGATGAAATGAGCAGATATCTTTGAAAACAATCAGTTGAGGGGCCAGGGCAAAAGATGGTTTTGCACATGATTGAAGCAGAGGCGCGACTTTGAGAAATCTTTTTCTAGTCAAGGGTCTGCCTTGGGGCCTTTGAAATGACACCACCTCACAGTTGCATTGCGGGGCAGGTCTGTGCGTCTTAGTGGGCAGCATGTGGCAGGGGTGGAGGAAGAGGACGACGAGGGTGGAAACTCCTAAGCATCTCTGGAGAGCACTCTGCCCCTGGAAGTGCTAGCAAGGTCCACAGGAAAAAGCAAACCTTGATGCGGATGAAGGTAATGATGATTTTTACAAGCTGAAAAGCTCCAATGAAGATATCTTCACGATGTATCACTGATTCACTGTGCTCCACAGACTCACTGGGCAGCAGAAAGTAACACAACATTGTATATCAACTAGACTCCAATAAAAAATTTTTTAAGAAATCTATATGAGATACTCAAGCAAAAATTGCACAAAAATCAAACAAGAATGGAAGAGACTCAAACCATCAATACCAAGATCAAAACGTCAAGAATATTGTTTAAATGGCAGGGGGGAAAACTCCTAAGACACAAAAAGGACCTGTTCTGTAGAAGACATTAAAAAAAAAATGCAGGCAAGGATAGAAAAGGGTGGTTATCTCCCAAAGTGGAAACCAAAATCATCAACTATGTGAAGAATTGCTCCAGATGACTGACCTGAAAACTACTCAAGATTTCCTGCAGTTGAGGAAATCTCTTTAAGAAAATAATTTAAATTTTTTGTTAAAACTTTCCATCTTATTTCATTTCTGTCCCAGTTGATATCTGGTTGTACTTTTTATAATGCAGGGTGAAAACTTCCCCTACTGTGTCTGATAATTGCTACCCAGGTTCACTGCCAAGAACGCATTGTCCAAAATGCCCATTTTATTTTTAAAGATGGAACTCTACCATTTGCTCAGTCTTAAGAATATATGGAATGCTGTGATGGGACACAGTAGTCATGGTGATCAGACAAACTAAAATGGTGGAAAGACAAAAATATACATGTGAAACAAATACAGTATTTCAATAAAGCAAAAAATAAAAACGGGAAAAGATTTGAACATTTCACTAAAGATATCTGAACTGCTAACAAGCACACAAAAAAATACTCAAAAATCATTAGTCATTAGGGAAATGCAAATGAAAACTACAGTGATACCACTTCAGACCCACTAGAAGAGCTATAATCCAAAAGACAACAAGTTTGCCAAGGATGTGGAGAAACTGGAACCCTCATATGTTGCTGGTGAGAATGTTAAATTGTACAGTTACTTTGGGAAAGAGTTTAATAACTTCCTTTAAAAATTAAACATATACTTATCACATAAGCTCCCAGGCATCTACCCAAGACAAATGGAAGTATATATCCACACAAAGATTCTAAGCAAATATTAAGCAGTATTATTTATAACAGCTAAAAATTGGAGAAAAATAAAATGTTCATCAACTGTTGAATGGATAAATGAAGTATGGTATATTCACAGACTAAAATATAATTCAGCAATAAAAATGAACAAACTACTGATACATGCTACAACATGGATGAACCTCAAAAACATTAATATTCATGAAATAAGCCAGATGCAAAAGACTATGTATTTAAGATTGCACTTATATATAATGTCCAGGGAAGGCAAATCCATAGATACTAAAAGCAGATTCATAGTTTTGCAGATTAGGGGTGGGAACAGGGATCATGGCAAATAGACAGGAGAAATCTCTCTAGGGTAATGGAAAATATTCTAAAACTGGAACTTATAGCCACCCACGTTGTTGAAATTGTCAGGCTTAAAAAATTTTCAGGTGGAAGTAATTTTTATATAGATGTAAACAAAGGCATCAGAAGAGACTACCCAGGGAAAACAACAGAAAACCTTAAAATAAGTGCTAAGGAAGAGTAGACAGTAGCAAACTAGACATAAATCAAAAGATTAGCCACAAGATTACAAAAGTGGCCACCAAATGATTCTACTTCTCCCACCAAGACTCTATTTCCCCCACTCCCTATAACTTGCTTTGGTCAAAACGATGTATGGGCAGAGACCACATACGAGCTGAGAACCTAGATAGACCCCCAAAGGCCTCATGCACTTCCACTCTTGCTGCTTTGAGAATCCGAATCTAACCAACCGCACGTGAACCAACCCTGGGTGGCCTGATGGAAGGGGACAAACCATGTCCAGGCAAACTGTGAGTCAGCCAGAGGCTCATCAGATGAAACCAACATGTAACTGGGGCCGGCTGTGATGAGCCGAGCCTGACTCAGACCAGAACCGCTGGCCAGCTGGGCACAGCCCAATCTGCCAGTTCTCAGACTTGCGGACTAAATAGTGAACACTCGAACTGTCGCTGTTCACTGTTACAAAGCAGAAGCTAGCTGATACTCTCAAGGAGCAGGCACGGTTGCTGGACAACATAACAAACGTCTGGGTTTTATGATGCTGTCCCGTAAGGCCAGGCCTCCTGGGCGTAAGAAACGAAAAGCAAAGACACTGACTCAGATCTGGTAATTGTCAAGTCATTGCGGCAGAGGAACTGAATGACCAACATGAGAAGAACAGTAAAAGCTTCTCTATGCAATTGATTAGAGTCCATACTAAGCAGAAAGGCATGTGAAGTTAAACCAGGAAGTGGTGACAGGCTGAACTTAAGAGAAGCAAGAACCTCACTAAGAGCTCATGATAAGATGCAGAGACAGGCAGGGATGTGGTCAAAGAGAGATATTTCAGAACTTAGGATCTGGGAGTTAGAGCAGTTCTAAGACATGGTGAATAATTAGAGAGCTATAAGATACTTGTCCATTTCATCTAAGTTGTCAAATTTCTTGGCATAAAATTGTACAGAATACTCTCTTTTCCTCTTAATGTCTGTGGTTTCTATTGCTAAAATATTTCTTCCATGTGTTACATGAGTGATTTGTCATTTTTCGATCAGTCTAGCTTGATATTTAGAAACTTTGTTGATCTTTTCAAAAACTTTAATACATAATACAACTTTAATACATAAACTCAACTATATATGAAATAGATAAACAACAAGGATCTACTGTGAAGCACAGGGAACTCGACACAATATCTTGAAATAATCTATAACAGGAAAGAATCTAAAAAAGAATACACATGTGTATATAACTGAATCACTTTGCTATATACCTGAAACTAACACAAAATTGTAGATTATACTTCAATTTTAAAATACTTTTAAAAAAACAATCTTATTTTTGTTAATTTTCTCTATTGTACATCTTTTGTTTATTTCATCAATGTCTACTTTGATTTTTATTATGCCCTTTCTTCTACTTATTTTGCATTTACTTTTCCTTTTTTTGACCACAGCAGTTAAAGCTACATATTTTCCTCTGAGCAATGCTTTGGCTGCATCCCACAGTTTTAAGATACTGTGTTTTATTATCATTCACTTTGAAATATTTTCTAATTTTCCTTATGGTTTCTTTTATGGTGAACAAATTTTCTAAAGCATGTTATTTAGCTTCCAAATACGCGAGGTTTTCCTAGAGATATTATCATTATTGATTCCTAGTTTAATTGTGTTATGATCAGAGAATATACTTAGAGAAGGAAATGGCAACCCACTCCAGTGTTCTTGCCTGGAGAATCCCAGGGATGGGGGAGCCTGGTGGGCTGCTGTCTATGGGGTCGCACAGAGTCAGACACGACTGAAGTGACTTAGCAGCAGCAGCAAAGAATATATTATATATGATTTCAATCCTTTTGAATTTAAATTCATTTGTATTGTGAATTGATTTATGGCCTAGAATATAGTCTGTCTGGGAATGAGTCATATGGGTATGGTGTTCTATTAATATCAATTAGGTCAAGATAGTTGATGGCATTATTAAGATTACCTATATTTTTACTGATTTTCTATATGGATAATGTACCAATTGCTGAGAGAAGTATGTTAAAATCATCAACTGTGATTCCAAAATTGTTTGCTTCTCCCTTTAATTTTGACAATGTTTATTCCATGCATACATTTATGATTACATCTTCCTGAACAATTAGTCTTTTAATCATTAAAAAGAAATATCCTTTTTAATCTGTTAATACTATTTGCCTTGATATCTATTTTGTCTGACCCACTCCAATCTTCTGATTATTATTTATATCATTTACATTTTTCCATCTGTTCTCTTTCAATATAAAATAATAATTGATATGACTGGATTAAGGTCCACCATCTTCTTATTTTCATTCTGTCTCCTCTGTTTTTTCTTCCTTTGTCCCTTCCTTCTACGGATCATTTGGATATTTTTTTAGAATTAAATTTAGGTTTCTCTTTTGGCTGTGCATTATTTTTTACTGGTTTCTCTGAGAATTAAAATACTCATCTTTAACTTTTCATTCGATTTAGTATTTAGAGTTAATACACCAGTTCACATAAAATGTAGAAATCCTGCAATCATATGGGGAGCCCATTTACTCCCCTGTACTTCTCTACACTATAGCTGTCAAATCTTTATATACATTAAAATCCCACAATGCTAACATTTATGCTTTAAACAATCATATGTTTTACAGTTTTACTAGAAAGATGGTGCTGATGAAATTATCTGCAGGGCAGCAGCGGAGGCACAAACACAGAGAAGAGACTTGTGGACACAGCAGGGGGAGGAAGGAGAGGGAGGGATGTGTGGACAGAGAAACACGGACACTTATATTACCATATGTAGAAGAGACAGCCAATGGGAATCTGCTGCTTGACTCAGGGAACCCAAACCAGTGCTCTGTAACAACCCAGAGGGGTGGGACGGGGAGGGAAGTGGGAGGGAAGTTCAAGAGGGAGGGGACATATGTGTACCTATGACTGATTCATGTGGATGTATGGCAGAATCCAACACAATTCTGTAAAGCAATCATCCTTCAAAGAAAAAAAAACAGAAATTACAAAGAATAAAACTTTATTTTATATTTACCTTGGTATTTGGCATTTCTGATCTTTTTTATTTAAATTTACCCCCACACTTCTCAATACTAGCCGAAGAAAGATAACCAAACCACACTACTTGGCCTTCACCTGGCATGAATGCATAAAGCATGCATTAAAATATCCTCTGGTGTTTTCACTTAAGATCATGACAGTTAAAGCAACACCACGTAACAACCAATTTGACTGCAAACAAAACATAAGATGAGGTACCGCAACTGGGAAACCAAAACTGGTGATAAGGGAAATATTTACAAGACAATTCAAAGTGCATTTATGTTGATGTTTCAGATCATAAATTGAAGCAACATTAAATATTAGGCTTCCTAGTAGGCTCAGTGGTAAAGAATCTAACCACCAATCAAGGAGATGGAGGAGACATGGGTTTGATCCCTGAGTGGGGAAGACCCCCTGGGATGGGAAATGGCAACTCACTCTAGTATTCTTGCCTGGAGAATTCCATGGACAGAGGAGCCTAATGGGCTATAGTCTATGAGGTTGCAAAGAGTCAGACATGACTAAGCACACATGCACACACATTAAATATTAAAGCTTTTGTTCAAAATTCTCACCTCAAAGTATAAAAATCTCTTCAATAATACATAAAAATATCAGGAAATACTTTCAACTCATTTTAAAAGTGTCTGTAGATAGATGGATCTCACTGATATCCATGTCACTGATAGGACATTCCATCCAAATGCAGAAGAATACACCTTCTTCTCTAATGGAACATTCTCCAGGACAGATCACATCTTAGGTCACAAATCAAACCTCAGTAAATTTAAGAAAATTGAAATCATATCAAGCATCTTTTCCGACCACAACACTATGAGACTAGATATCAATTATAAGAAAAAAACTGTAAAAAACACAAACACATGCAGATTAAATAATACGTTTCTAAATAACCAACAGGTTACTGAAGGGAGATCAAAAAACTTCTATAAACAAATGACAATGAAAACACGACAACTCAAAACCTATGGATGCAGCAAGAGCAGTTCTAAGGAGGAAGTTTATAGAAATACAATCCTACTTCAAGAAACAAGAAAAACATCGAACAGACAACCTAACTTTACACCTAAAACAACTGGAAAAAGAAGAGGAAAAAAAACAAAATTAGCAGAAGGAAAGAAATCATAAAGATCAGAGCAGAAATAACTGAAAAAGAAATGAAAGAAACAACAGTAAAGATTAATAAAACTAAAAGCTGGTTCTTTGAAAAGATACACAAAGCTGACAAAAATTTAGCCAGACTCATCAAGAAAAGAAAGAAGAATCAAATCAACAAAATTAGAAATGAAAACTGAGAGGTTACAACAGACAATGCAGAAATACAAAGGATTATAAGAGACTATTATGAACAACTATATGGCAATAAAATGGATAATCTGGAAGAAACGGACAGATTCTTAGAAAAGTTCAGTCTTCCAAGACCGAACCCAGAAGAAATAGAAATTACGAATAACACAATTACAAGCACTGAAATTGAAGCTGCAATAAAAAAATCTCCCAAAAAAACAAAAGCCCAGGACCAGATGGTTTCACAGAAGATTTCTGTCAAACATTTACAGAAGAGCTAATGCCTATCCTTCTAAAACTCTCTCAAAAAACTGCAGAGGAAGCAACACTTCCAAACTCATTCTACGAGGCCACCATCATCCTGATACCGAAACCAGACAAACACAACTAAAAAAAGAAAACTATAGACCAATACCACTGATGAACACAGATGGAAAAATCCTCAATAAAATTTTAGCAAAAAGAATTCAACAACACATTAAAAAAGCTCATACACCATGATCAAGTTATTCCAGGGATGAAAGAATTCTTCACTAAATGCAAATCAATCAATGTGATATATACCATATTAACCAATTGAAAGATAAAGACAACATACATGCAGAAAAAGCCTTTGATAAAATTCAACACCCATTTATGATGAAAACTCTTCAAAAAATGGGCATAGAAGGAACCCACCTCAACATCGTAAAGGCCATATACGATAAGCCTACAGCAACTATTATTCTCAATGGTGAAAAGCTGAAAGGATTCCCCCTAAGATCAGGAACAAGACAAGGGTGTCCACTTTCACCACTATTATTCAGCATAGTTCTGGAAGTCCTAGCTACAGCAATCAAAGAAAAAGAAATAAAAGGAATCCAAATTGGAAAAGAAGAAGTAAAGATTTCACTGTTTGCAGATGACATGATACTGTATATAGAAAACCATAAAGATACTATCAGAAAATTACTAGAGCTAATCAGTGAATTTAGCAAAGCTGCAGGATACAAAATCAATACACAGAAATCACCTGTATTTCTCTATACTAACAATGAAAAATCAGAAAGAGAAATTAAGGAATCAATCCCATTCACCCTTACAACAAAAATAGTTAAATATCTAGGAACAAACTTGCCTAAGAAGGCAAAAGAACTGTACACAGAAAATTATAAGACACTAATGAAAGAAATCAAAGATGATATAAATAGATGGAGAGATATTCCATGTTCCTGGGTAGGAGGAATCAATATTGTGAAAGTGACTATTCTACCAAACACAATCTACAGATTCAATGTGATCCTTATCAAATTACCAATGGCAGTTTTCACAGAACTAAAACAAAAAATTTCAAAATTCATATGGAAACACAAGAGACCCCGAATAGCTAAAGCAGTCTTAAGAAAGAAAAATGGAGCAGGAGGAATCAACCTTCCTCGCTTCAGGTTATACTACAAAGCTACAGTCATCAAGACATTATGGTACCAGCACAAAAACAGAAATATAGACCAATGGAACAAGATAGAAAGTCCAGAAATAAACCCATGCACCTACGTGTACCTTATTTTTGACAAAGGAGGCAAGAATATACAATGGGGCAAAGACAGCCTCTTCAATAAATGCTTCTGGGAAAACTGGACAGCTACATGTCAAAGAATGAAATTAGGTCACTTCCTAACACCATACACAAAGATAAACTCAAAATGGATTAAAGACCTAAATGTAAGACCAGAAACTAGAAAGTTCTTAGAGGAAAACATAGGCAGAACACTCGATGACATAAATCAAAGCAAGATCCTCTATGACCCACCTCCTAGAGTAATGGAAATAAAAACAAAAGTAAACCAGTGGGACCTGATTAAACTTAAAAGCTTTTGCACAGCAAAGGAAACTCTAAGCAAGGTGAAAAGACAACCCCCAGAATGGGAGAAAATAATAGCAGATGAAACAACTAACAAAGGATTAATTTCCAAAATATACAAACAACTCATACAACTAAATACCAGAAAAACAAACAACCCAATCAAAAAGTGGGAAAAAGACCTAAACAGACATTTCTCCAAAGAAGACAGACAGATGGCTAACAAACACATGAAAAGATGCTCAACATCCCTCATTATTAGAGAACTGCAAATCAAAACCACAATGAGATATCACCTCACACCAGTCAGAATGGTCATCATCAAAAAGTCTACAAACAATAAATGCTGGAGCAGGTGTGGAGAAAAGGGAACCCTCTTGCACTGTAGGTGGGAATGTAAATTGATACAGCCACTATGGAAGACGGTATGGAGATTCCTTAAAATACTAGGAATAAAACCACCATATGCCTCAGGAATCCCACTCTTAGGCATATACCCTCAGGAAACCAAAATTAAAAAAGACACATGTATCCCATTGTTCATTGCAGCACTATTTACAATAGCTAGAACATGGTAGCAACCTAGATTCCCATTGACAGATGAGTGGATAAAGAAGTTGTGGTACATATACACAATGGAATATTACTCAGCCATAAAAAGGAACGCATTTGAGTTGATTCTAATGAGGTGGATGAACCTAGAGCCTATTATACAGAGTGAAGTAAGTCAGAAAGAGAAAGATAAATACCACATACTAACGCATATATACAGCATCTAGAACAATGGTATTGAAGAATTTGTTTGCAGGGCAGCAATGGAGAAACACATAGAGAACAGACTTATGGACATAGGGAGAGGGGAGGAGAGGGTGAGCTGTATGGGAAGAGTAACATGGGAACTTACATTACCATATGTAAAATAGATAGCCAACGGGAGTTTGCTCTATGTCTCAGGAAACTCAAACAGGGGCTCTGTATCACCCAGAGGGGTGAGATGGGGAGGAGATGGGAGGGAGTTTTAAAAGGGAGAGGATATCTGTATACCTATGGCTGATTCATGTTGAGGTTTGACAGAAAACAACAAAATTGTGTAAAGCAATTATCCTTATATGAAAAAAAAAGTGTCTGAATCTGCCTATTTTCAAAGCAAACACAGGATGTTAACTAAGGTGCAACTAAGGTAACCATCAGGGGTAATGAGTAGGCCTGAAATAAAGAAATGAACCGGATCTGTCTCTTCCCCTTTAAATAAAACAAGGATATGGGAATATTTTGAAAGTTAGCATCCATGAGAACTGAAATTAAGCTGACTTTAGAAAACATCAAATACATTCATTCCTTCACCAAACATTTACAGAGCTAAAAACCAGGGATTTAGACTATCTTCAAGATACTTACAATCTTTTAAGAGAGACAAATTTTAAAAACTCAACTATGATTATTATTATTACAAGGGAGTTAAGAAAGGTTCCTGAAGACAACTTATGAACTGGGTTTTGAAGGAAGAGCAAAGAGTTTTAGTCTTTCGGTACCTGAGTATTTCTGCTTTAGTTAAGAGTGGGTGTGCAAAGAAAGAAAAGGAGGACAAAGGGCTTTCTCTGTTGGAAATAACGTGATCGAAAACAATTGAAAAAGCCATGGTCTGTTTGGAGAATTAGAACCATCACCAGGACATCAGCATAGGGATCCCTCTGATATCACATTAAGAAGGTCGAACTTTATTACCCAGAACAAAGTGGAAGGCCACTGAAAGATTTTAAGTAGGAGAGGAATATGGCTTACCCAACTTTTTCTTCCTGCCTACCTCTACCAGGAAGCCAGGAAAAATGAAAGCTCATATTCAAAACTTCCTGCACAGTGAGAGATGACCCTGTGACACAGTTCTGACCAATGAAGCTTAAGAAGAAATCTAACTGGAAAGGCATCCGGCAAAGGTTCTGATTCAGTAATGAATATGTTTCCTTGACTGGCTCTGCGTTTTCCCTCACTTCCTTCCTTGAATCCGGGCATGATGTCTAGAATGGTGCAAGCGTCCTGCAACCATGAGGGAAAGGCCAGGACTATCCGAATCACCCCAGCAATAACAAGCAGGACTGCTGCACCAAAGCCAGCGACATCTCTAGACTTTGTGCTGTGAGAGAACAGAAATCCCTGTTGTTTTTACTTTTTTCATAGCTTTTTTTTTTTTTTTGGCCACACCACGAAGCATGCAGGGTTTAAGTTCCCCAACCAGGGATCAAACGCAAGCTCCCTTGCACTGGAAGCATGGAGTGTTAACCACTGGGCCTCCAGGGCAGTCCACAGAAATCCATCGTTATTAATAACCCACCTCATGCTGGGATCAGTAAAATCAGAATGGCTCCCTGACTAGGAAGTTTTAAGACTTAATCTGTATTTTAGAATGATCTTTACTAAATTAGCGCATATGGATTGGGAATGGGGAGTTAGGGAAACTTGCCTGGAGGCGTGTTATAGGGTCTGAAGCAAGGTAACCATCGGGAGGATGGGAAGGAAGGCAGGACAGGATACGATGGATGAGGGGGGGTCTGTCATAGCTTCTAGATTTCCAGTTTGGGCAACTGCAGCAGCAGGGGTGAGGATATGCCACTCTCCACAATGGGGGCAGATACTCAGTCTGAGATCCCTGCGGGGCATCTATGTGAGAATGAGGGGAAAGGGTCCACTGTATCTGGAGGTCAAGAGTGAAGCCTGAATTTGACATCGAGATTTCAGAGTAACCATTCTGTGAAGAAGGGGCTTCCCTGCTAGCTCAGTTGGTAAAGAATCCACCTGCAGTGTAGGAGACCCCAGTTTGATTCCTGGGTCGGGAAGACCCGCTGGAGAAGGGATAGGCAACCCACTCCAGTATTCTTGGGCTTCCCTTGTGGCTCAGCTGGTACAGAATCTGCCTGCAAAGCAGGAGACCTGGGTTCGATCCCTGGGTTGGGAAGATCCCCTGGAGAAGGGAAAGGCTACCCACTCCAGTATTCTGGCCTGGAGAATTCCATGGACTGTATAGCTGCAAAGAGTCAGACACTACCGAGCAACTCTCAGTTTCATTCCGTGAAAAGGAACTAAAACAGGAAATATGTGAGTACAAGTATAGTTTGAACAGGATGAGGGAAAATGAGGTCCAGCAAATCTATTAAGACAAAACTAGGTAAGTGGTTGCCTAGGGTTGGGGTGTGGAGGCGGGAGGTGAATGGGAAGTGACTGCTAACTGGTATGGGCTTTCTCAGGGGGGATAATGAAAATGTTTTCAATTAAATTGTATGATGGTTGCACAACATTATAAAAACACTAAAAAATCACTGAATAGGTAAACTATATAGTATGTGAATTTTATCTCAACAAAGTTATTTTAAAAATCAGGAGAAAGGGAATAACTTGGGAATATCAACATCTAAGGAAAAAGAGGGTCTACTGCAGGAACAGAGGGAGCCATGGCCAGAAAAAAAAGGGGGAAGAGTTTCAAGAAGGGGATTGGTGTTGGGACTTCCAAGGTGGTCCAGTGGCCAGGACTTCAAGCTCCCAATGTGGGAGGCCTGGATCCAATCCTTGGTCAGGGAGCTGGATCCCACATGCGGCAACTAAGACCCAGCGAAACCAAATAAATAATAAACAAATAAATAAATATTTTTTAAAAAGAAGGGATCAGTTGTCAACAAAGTCCAAAGCAAGATAGGTCGATTAAACCTAATACAGAAATATGGAATGTAACAATATGGAACTCATGGCTGAGCAAAGGGTGAGTGGTTTCAAGTTGAAGCAGAAGTAGATTTTACTAAGTTGAGAAATAAAGAAGAGCATGGAAACAGTGACAGACTTTATTGGGGGGGGGGGCCCAAAATCACTGCAGATGGTGACTGCAGCCATGAAATTAAAAGACGCTTGCTCCTTGGAAGAAAAGCTATGACCAACCTAGACAGCGTATTAAAAAGCAGAGACATTGCTTTGCCAACAAAGGTCCATCTAGTCACAACTATGGTTTTTCAGTAGTCATGTATGGATATGAGAGTTGGACTATAAAGGCAGCTGAGCACTGAAGAATTGATGCTTCTGAACTGTGGTATTGGAGAAGTCTCTTGAGAGTCCTTTGGACTGCAAGGGGATCCAACCAGTCCATCCTAAAAGAGATCAGTCCTGAATATTCATTGGAAGGACTGATGCTGAAGCTCAAACTCCCAATACTTTGGCCACCTGATGCAAAAAACTGACTCACTAAAAAAGACCCTGATGCTGGGAAAGATTGAAGGCAGGAGGAGAAGGGATGAGATGGCTGGATGGCATCACCGACTTGATGGACATGAGCTTGCGTAAGCTCCAGGAGTTGGTGATGAACAGGGAAGCCTGGCGTGCTGCAGTCCATGGGGTCAGAAAGAGTTGGACATGATTGAGCGACTGAACTGAACTGAAGGAATGGGAGGTGGCAGATACAGAAACTTTTTCAGGGAACTTTTCTTGCCAAGAGAAGAGCTAGTGGTATTGGGGGGGGTTGTGTTGTTTTTGAAAGGACGCACCTATGATGTTTATATGTCAGGAGCAGATGCCAGCAAAGAGGGAGCAACAGAAGACAAAACAGTGGAGTCAACTCCCCCGAGAGACAGGAAGACAAGGAATTCACAGCATAAAACACCCATAAGGAGGTGGACAAACGGGTGGCAGGGAAGATTAAGACGCCACTTAATATGCAGGGGCAGGAAGTTTAAGGTGCTATTACTTGGCGGCACTGATGTCTTCGGTGAGTTAGGAGACAGAAGTCACTGGCTGAGGGTGAAGGGCTAGGCCTGAGGATTTGAGGAGGAAGCAGACATTCAGATTATTATGGGAGGGGGATTTTCTTCAAGGAAGAAGTTTAAAAGCAGAGACATATTTCAAATATTTTTAAAAACTGTAATATATCACATGGCCTTGTACGTAATAAATTGCCTGCAAATCCCTGGACACACACGGTGTCCGTGGTCAAGTATAACCCCGTGATGCTTGAGAACCAGACCTGAAACACGCAATGTCCTCAAAAACACAGCTTTCAAGTGACCGGGAAGGTCCCCAGCCAGTCATGGTCCCAGGCCTTAGAGCCGAGGCCACAACTCTCCACACTCTGTAACACAGAAAAAAGTATATGGGCTGTTTTGCCATAGTAACTAGAAAAGAAATAAAAACTCCTTGCTTCTCTTGAGAGTTCAGAGCAGGTGTCCTCCTAAGATGCTCAAATAATGTTCTGTGAAAGACTGTCAGCTATCGAGTGGTACTCAAAAATTATTTTTTATTATAGCTGGCACTTACTTATGTTTCCAGTTCTACATTCCTTGACGTGATCTCAAGACCCCTACCTTCTAATCACATGGACACGTTCTGAGCTATCTAAAAACAAGTGCGTTTCCTAAATTGTTGCCTATTCTTAAACAGTTCTGCTGTCTTGGGGGTTTGCTCTGAGTCCCTCTCTGTCTAGCCGGATACTACTCAGCCTGCACGCTGCAACAGAAACATCACCTCCTCCTGGAAGGCTTCTCTGATTACCCCAGCCAGAAGCCATCACATTATCAGAATTATTCCAACCATCCCTTTTATAATAATCTGTTACTTCATGTTTATGCTAATTATTTTACCTTTACCTGCTATAAATTCTTAGAAAGAATTGTGCTTTATATGATGCCCTTTTTAGCAGGATGCTTTTTTTGCACATAGCAAAAACAGGGCCTGTTTACTCAGAGATCATCTTCATGTTACCAGTGAAACAGTAGGTCCATGTCAAGAGACTTTGAGAGACTACACTAAGATGGCACAGTTAGTGGCAGAGCTGGAACCCAAACCCAAGACTCTAAACTCTTATTCCTATAGTCTCATTAAACCACTGCTAGTTATCTGCCTGGTTCTATGCTGTAATTACAGTCTCAGAAAGTGATTTCCTAACCCTTAAGTTTAGATAAAGATTTCAGACTTCTCCAAAAAAGCTTCCTTCTAAATTGGATTTAATAGGTTTGGATGCAAGAAAAAATAGTAGGTTTCTTTCTTTCTTTCTTCTTTAGTGCTCAGCATCCTCTGTCCCCACGGAGCCGAAGTATGGGTGACTTCTATGCTAGTGGAGACCCGGTGGGTGGGGTGAATTTGTCTTTTTCACAAATGTACTCGTTGTACTTCCACAGCTTGGCCTCTGATGCTTCCACCACATTTGTGATTCATAGCTGGGAACACACAGCAGTTCAGTTACGGGAACCCAACCAGTAACCACAAAATTTCAGCACTGCTATTGGGATTGAGCTGAAAAGTTATCGTTAAGGGCAAGGGCTATACCTCAGACCCTTTGTTACTCCTAACATCTAATATTATACCTTGTAGGTGATAAAAAAATAAATGTCTGTTTTTAAAATAATTGAGTGAAGCAAAATGAACCCAATATCATGTGTAGAGTTCAACTTAAGATTGGTTTAGTTAGCATAAACTGACTTAGACCGAGAATTTAACTCCAGGCAAGGAATTTGTTTATAAAGATAAACTTAATTGCGAAAGAAAACTAAATAATAACCTAACTAAATAATAAACTATCATTTTCTCTAATCTGCTAAATGGGTAACAATTTTTTTTCTTTGGGTCTCAACTGCAGCACATGGGATCTTTAGTTGCAGCATATGGGATCTGGTCCCCCGGTGAGGAATCGAACCCTGGTCCTATGCACTGGAAGCTCAGAATCTTAGCCACTGGACCACCAGGGAGGTCCCTAGATTGGTAATTCTTAATGGAAGATGCAGATTAGGAGAAGCTGTGAACCACGGTTACTCCACTAAACATGCTTCCATGGTTTGGTGAGGCCAAGAGAGTCTGTGTGGACCACCTTTTCACCTAGGAGAGGATACCATGGAGCATCCCTGGGAAAATCTAAAGGATTTGCCTTGACAGCTTCATCAGACATGGCCACTAAAAATTCAATCCACTTAGCTTCTCTCTTTCACTGAGAATTCTGGGCACATGATTCTCTGGAATGTGAATGACACAGTTAGAAATCACACAGTGGTTCCTTTTCCCTGAAACGGGAAGTGAAGTTATTTACTCAGTCCTGACGGACAGAAAGCACTCTTGCTTTTCCTGACATCAAACAAGGCTGCCCTTATTCCACGGAGCTGATGAACAGGGATCATGTACCACTGTCCACACTGGGTACTCTCAAGGGCATTATATGTAATTGTCTCCACTCTCCTGAAGGGCTCCCAAGGCTCTTTCTTATAATCTAATGGTACCTCAATTAGCCATATCACTTTCTGAGATTTCCTTAAAATCAGGATTGTCATTGTCTGGTCCTCATCACAGGCATCTAGGGTAACAGGCATTGTGTAAAGTCACAGCATCAAATCTTATAACTCCTCAGGAAAAGTATCCTTCTTATAGACCCAGAATGAGCACTTGGTTTCCAAACTGTGTCCCACATCAATATGAAATCACTTCTCCCCATCAATATATGTATTGTTGATATATATAGATATATATATATATATATATGTATGTATCACACAGCACAAGTTCTTTATTTTTACATACAAAGTGCGTATTTCTAGTTATCTGAGCCCCTTTTTATCTGTTAGAGAATTGGGGTTGAGCGCTTGCTGGGTGGTTAATAATTTCACATTCTCATATGCTATCATTAAAATTGAGGGAACTCCTAAGCCAGTAAAGATGTGTTTGCAAGTGTGTGAAAATAAAAAGGGATTGTTGGTAGTTGCCAAACATCTCATAAATATCTGTATCAATTACTTCTAGCTTTATGAGGGAGAGACTGAGATGAGGAGATGTTGATTATTCACTTGTGAAAGTGAAAGTGAAGATACTCAGTCGTGTCTGACTCTTTGGAACCCCATGGACTGTAGCCCACCAGGCTCCTCCATCCACGGAATTTTTCAGGCAAGATTTCCTTCTCCAGGGGATCTTCCTGACCCAGGAATCAAACCTGGGTCTCCCACATTGTAGGCAGATGCTTTTACCATCTGAGCCACCAGGGAAGCTTGATTATTCACTTAGTGAGAACTAAAAAGCTGCAGCCACTCAGATGAGAGACATGGATTTTTTTTTTTCCCTGCGGCAAAACTTCTCCAAAGCACACTGGGTCCTGATGACAAAGTCTCCCCCCAGGGGAAGTATTTCTCTCCCTACCTGGGAAAAAACATCCTGAAATGTCCTGTCCAATTGTACTCCTTTCTGGACATATGGAAAACAGAAGAGATATCCTCCACCAAGTAAAGCAGCCAAGTGCTAACTGAACGTCGCGTGTGTTCGAGGGCACCCCCAAAGCTCTTTCACATTTCCAAATACACCAGCAGATCTTAAACCCACTTCCCTCATTTGACCACCATAGAAGGGCTGAGAGTGACTTACCCACCGACTGAGACTGGGGTAAGTAATAGAACACTCGACAGAACTATAACTTGTAAGAAAACAAAATTGTTTTATTTGATGCTTATTTTGCATCAGCTACTGCTAAAAAGCAACACAAGTTCTAATTTTCTAATATGCTATAATCCAAAAACCTCAGAGGTATTTCCCACGGAGAAAATCCTGCAGGAAATGGCGTTTTGAAAGAGAGAAGGGGAAAAAAATCCACCCCTCTGTTTTCCTTAGGGGAAAATGTTTTATTTGTAGTGAACATGAAACAATGATGAAATAGACATTCTCCTGGAACAATCTAAGGATGTTCACTTCTTTGAGTAGTTTAACACAGGATCTTGGTACAAAAAAGAACACAAGTGGGCTATCAACAAATGACGCTAACATTGCACTGAACTTTCTGAAAAAAAAAATTCTAACCAAATCTATTTTGTTGTAATTAGTGATTTACATTTTCAGTACAAACTCCAGAGCACTATTTTAACATCCGGAAAGATAAAATAAGAGCTGGGATTTAGCAAATGCTGAATTCTGAGCACTGTCCTAAGAAAGTGCAAAAAAATTTTCTCTTCGGCCCAATTCTGAGTTGTATTTGCCCAGTTATGGGAACAGGCACTCACTGAGGAATTTTTCACTCATTTGATAAATATTCATTATATACCAGGCAGTGGGGATACAGCCCTAGACCAGAGACTTGGTCCAGGCCATCAAGATGCTCACAACCCAGCAGATAAGGCAAATACAAAGCACACACGGGATGTCAGTCTGTACAGGGGATCTTGTGAAATGAACCACGATGTTAAACAGTCACTCCCAGCTTTCCTAACCAAAGGCAAGTTTAGAATAAATACTTAACTGACAGATAACCAAACAAAACGTAGTCCTATCTCATTTTTTCTGTCTGCACTTTTCGCTAAAACATTTGATGGCTGATCTAACAACCCAGAACAGGATTTTGATTCTGGTTCTAGCACTGATGTGTATTGGACTGGTGATCTCTTTTTAAAATCAAAATCCTAAATTTTGGTGTTCCTTTCTTGACTGTGATTGATGTTTTATCACTTCTAGATGGGTTATTCTATTAATCAGATATTCAAAAAGGGTTGGTTTATAATAGACACAGTTTATGTTGTTTCACATAACTTTGAAATAATTAATCTAATAAAGACTTTAAGATTTGCAGACAAATATTCTATTTTTACACATTTTCAATTTAATTTTACAAAATGTAACGATACCTATCAGGTACTAAATAGCTACTATAAACTAAATAGGTTTTTGTTTCCAGTTTTATTTCTTTTTTTTTTTTTTTTGCCTCACTGTACAGCTTCTGGGATCCTAGCTCCCTGAACCCAGGCCCCCTGCAATGGAAGGGCAGAGTCCTAATCACTGGGCTGCCAGAAAATTCCCATAAATGGGTTTTTTTAAAACACCATTACTGGTAAACCCTGCCCTCCCCTTAGATCCCTGTAAGGTACTATTAGCCCTATCTGACAGGAAGGAGAACTGAGGGTCTGAGAAGTTGTGTCTCCCAGCACCACACAACTGGCTAGCACTGGAACCTCTGATTATCTGACTGGTTATTTTATTCTCTTTACAGTCCTAAATTGAGCCCAGAGTTCTCACCCACCAGGGCACCAGGCACAATTCCTCATTGGGCAGCATTATAAGGGTGTTATAGTAATACGGTGAAAGCTTTCAAGCAACCAGAGTCCAATCAAACATCCAGGGTGCGACAAAACACCGGATTAACACGGGAAATGAAATGTGAAATAACTTCTCAGGTAAATAGCAAGTCGATGGACGGTGTCTAACTATGAAGTCTTTGCTAAGAAGATCAAACCACATCACCCATTGCTACCAGCAACCTCCTGGCTGTGTGAAACTCCCCGGGAAAGGGGGCGAAAATCATCTGGCATTAAGTAGGGGTTGGCCTGGAAACTCATCAAGAAACGCTGGGCCGGGAGAGCTTGTGTCTCCCGGTTTTGCTGTCTCCAGCAGACCTAGTCCTACAACAGTTCTGCTGAATCAGTGCAGCCAGGTTAACTGTTTAAGGAGGGAGGGATGATTCACCTTTTGAGGGTAAAGCGGGATCACTATCATCATCTCTTTGCAAAAGTCATCAGACGTCCCCAGTAAAACATGGAGCGCTTTCTGGGTGAATAGGAATACAAACTTGTAAGTCTAAAAGGTAATGCACACGGATCAAATTGCCCTGCACTAACTCCCTAAAAGCTCCCAGCGTGGTTGGATACCCAAGTGAACAGCGGCGGCTGGCTGACTGCGCCCAGAAAGCTTCCGGCCACTTCCAGATGATCAAGGAAGCTGACAGCCACCGCAAGCCTGCGTTCCTGAGGTCAGGCCGCTTTTAGGGGCTGTCTCTCCCCTTCCAGCACAGCAACCCCACGACACAAGAAATCTGCCAAAACTGCTCCCGGGGAACTCATGCTGGGGAGTCGCTTCAAAGCACACATGTCCCTTTTGGCTTGGGGGCTGCGGGCTCGCCATTCAACACCCTCCCTACGGGCTTCTAAACACGCCTATGATTAATACTGGTACCCAGGAAAGAGAACTTCTTCTGACCTTGAGCGTGCGCGCTAAATAAATTACCTCGGAACGAAAGTGGTGAGATCTCAGAACAGCATCTGGGGGAGAAAAAAAAAAGAGAAAAACGAGACTTCAGTTAACTCCTTGTTCTTCACCTGCCGAGTCACCGACGACTTACCTGGGGGGGGCGGGGGCCAGAAGGCGCGTTCCGGACGCCTCGAACGCAGTGGGGATAGCCCGCAGAGGGGGTTGGCTGCTAGGCCATCAGTTTAGAAGTTTCAGGGAAAGTTTTGGGGGAGTTGGGGCGCCCCGAAGTCTCCCTGCCCCAGGCTCCGGCGCCGAGGGGCGCGGGTGGAGGCGGCTGCCGCAGCCCATACTCAGCTCGGCCGCCCCGGGGGCTCAGGCGCCGAGCCCGAGCGTCCGCCGCCTCCCCTCTCCCGGATCTCTGCGCGCCGCGGGCACCACGACCCGGCGGACCCGAGGAGGCGGCCGGGGCTTGAAACACCGAAGCGCACCGGGCCGGGGGAGGGAGAGCGAGGACGCGGCGGGGGCAGCGGCGCGGAGGGAGCCGCGCTCCCCTCTCCAGACCCGCCGAGCGGTCCCCCCGGCCCCGAGGAAGCCCGCCGCGACGCGCCTCACCTCGGCTCCTTGAACGACCCGAAAAGACCGATTTCATGGGATGCCTCCCTTTCTGGAGCCTGCGGTGCCAGCAGCAGAAGAAGACGATGGTGGCGATGGTGCCCAGCAGAAGCAGCAGGAGGAAGAGGGCACATTGGATGCTATAGGGTCTCAGCAGGACGAGGAACGCGGCGGCGATCATGGTGCGGGCTCGGCGCGGCCGGCCGGCGGGCGGCGGGACCGGAGGGCGGCGGCACAGGCACCCGCGCGGGGCGCACGCGGCGCGGCGAGCGCGGCTCAGCGCGTCATGCCCGGCGCTCGCGGCCCCGCGCCGTCCCAATGGCTGCGCACCCGCGGCCGCCGCGCTGCGCGAATGAGCCCGGGCTGCGGGCAGCGCTGCCCATGACTCAGCAGACGGCGGCCCGGCGGGCACTCGGAGGCGGGGAGCCGCCCCCGCCCCCCGCGGGCGCCCCCGCCCCGCCCCGCGCGCAGCCCCCGGGCGCAGCCCCGCCGCAGACGCGGCGCGGGGGGAGGGCCCGCCCCGCCGGCCCCGCCCGGACCCCGCGCATCGCCCCGCGGCCGCGGCGGCCGCAGCATCCCCGGAGCCGGAGCTCGCGGGGCGGGGCGGGCGCGGGGCGCGGGGCGCCGCGGCGGGGGCCCGCGGATGACATCACGGCTGGGCTGCGGCGGCGCGCGCGGACATGGCTGCGGCGGCTCCGGCGGCCCCCGGCTGCGCCCGGGCCTGAGCGCCCAGCGCCCTCCCGCGGGGCCACCTGCCCGTCCGCGCCGTCCGCGGGGCTCTGGCCCGGCGCCCCTTCGCTCCCGAGCGCCCGGCCACGCGCGGCCGGATCGCTGGGGAGCCCGGCGACAGGGGGCGCCCCGGAGCCGGGGGTAGACCGCAGGGCGCCGGCGGGAGCCTCCGAGCGGTGCTGCCCCCACCTCCCACCCCCTCCCCCCCGCGCCCCGACCTGCGCGGCTGGGGCTTCGAAGGATGCAGCCGGGTGAGCGATTGCTTGCGGTGGGGGGGGGGGGGGGGGGGGTCCTGCACGACCACGCGTGAGCCCCAGGCAGGGCCTTCCCTGGGATTCCGGGTTCCCCGGAACAGGGGGCCAACCCCTACCTCTCCGGCCCCCCTGAACTGGACGCGCGCCCCGGCTCGGGTCTGCAGACGTGACCCCGACCACCCCTAACTTGGCACAGTCTCGCAGCCGAGAAGTGGGCACTTGGCATCCCCCTCTATCCATCCATGCGTTGACCCTAAAACCTCGCCTCCTTTAGTGCAGCTGGAGGGAGAGGCAATTTCAGATGTATGGAACCGGCAGATGGAGAAGCTGGAGGCTGACTTGTAAATACTCTAATTTGAGGAGAGATTTTGTAGGGAGAGGGTGGAAATAGTGACCTGTCACATTCAAAAGGCACACACTCCTTCTCTCCGTCTTGCCCGCTCCCCTTCCTCCGTCATCAGCAAAAGGGATCCTGCAGCTGGCGGTTGTCCCGGGCCCGCTGGCGCAGTGCGGACGCGGGAGGCGCAGAGGGGGCGCCGCAGCGGCCGCCGGGCACCGGCTCGGAACAGATGGCAACAGCGACCTCGGCCGGCCGGTTCTGCGCCGCTGGCTGCTGCCCCCTAGCCGGGGCTGGTTTTGCTCCTGCGGGGCTGGGTTTTGTTTTATTTACTTGAATAATGAAACAGCAATTAGAATGACAAGGTAACCCATTACTACATGTGTGGAGTTTCTGCTAACTACTAAGGTGAACTCAAATATTTAGGAGACTGAAGAAATCGTGTAATTTTGTAAAATTCTGGAAAGCAGTTAAAGAATTGATGGCAATTATTGTTTTGTTACTTGCTTGTAGGATATAAAAATCCGTGTAGTTTTCTAACTATACATAATCCACTGTTCAGCTCTGCATAAAGGCTTAACTCTTGATGTTCTTAAGGCTTTTAAGCATCATCACATCTAAGCGTTATGGACACTCAAAAAGGCATTGCCCAGCGCATGTCTTAAATGCGATTCATCACCACGGGAAACATGGGGTTGAGTTTTTCTTATGGACATCTTGTTTCTTAAAACAACATGTTCTGGTTTGAAGATGGACCTTGCTTGCAGTGGTTGTGTAAAGTGAGAATGGTGGGTCAGAGTGCCGGCAGGATGGGTTTACCAGCAAGGTCTCAGGCTCTTGGGCTGACAGGTAGCACTGTGTCTGCGCAGGTAGCTCGAAGGTTTCCTGATTCTGCAGCCACTGCAGTGAGACACCGCATTCCCATCCACTGTGCCGAGGTCATTGAGGAAAAGTCTGGGAGCCTGCCCTGAGGGGCACACCAGAAAAGGAAGAATTACTTATCCCGTTGCTTCGCAGAGGCGCAATGGCGTAACTTAAAGCAAAACAAAACTGAATTAACCTTTTGCAAACATTGGGAGAAATATCTCACAGAAGATAGGAAAGTCATCTTTACTTTATCCTTCTTATTGAGGAAAATTTCTGAGTGAGCAGAAATGGCCTAACTCTCCTTGAAACATGCCTAAGAGCACAAACACAGCATAGTAACCACTTTGCCCCAAACTGTACATTTATAACAACCAAAAGCAACTAAATAGCAATTATGGTTTTCTGAGCTATAACCTGAGCACAACTGTTATCATCCTGAGTCTTACTGGAGCCATTTGTAAGTTTCAAGTGCACACAAGAACATCATTTATCTCTTTTGGCAGGCAAATACTTCACTGCCCTGCAGTTAAGATTATAGATACTTCGTTTTAGAGCTGTTCATTTCTGTTCTTTGCATCAGTAATCTCAAGGATACTAATAATAAGCTAACCAAATCGTTGAAAGAATTTAGTATTTAGATTCTATCGTTATTTTCTGACTTGTTTGTTGCTAATTTATCATCCCCTTCTCCAAATGATGGCATGTTATTAATTGCTTCTTTCTGTGTGGTTGTGCAATGCTAATGCATTGTGGAATTCAATAAATATTAAATCAGCCAATCAATCCTTTTGGAAGTTAATTTAGTAGAATTCACACCTATTCTTTCCAGTAGGTTTCTATTAATAAAGAATAATTGATATTATAGCAAAATCACAAATTTAAAGTTTGGAGGTAGCAATGGAGGAGGAAGGTCTGTCATACCTTGGAATGAAAACTCAAGATGGAAATATATATACAATTTTTTTTATTTTTATGATAGTGAGTTAGCACTGTCACCCAAGACAAATGAGTTGTGAAAATTAGTTAAGAGAATTTGGTATCAGGTATGTAGATGATACATCCTGCAGCCCTTTATCCCTTTAGATTTTCAACCAAATTGAGAACGCATACAAGGATTCAAAAGGAAATTAAGAGCCTGGCTTAGACTCAGGGCCAAGATGGAGCATCTTATCCCTTTTCCCCCAACTCTGCTGACCTGCCCAGTCACAACTGAAGAAGTGTAGGCCTTCCCAACACTAAGGCCGGAAGGAAACCCTACCTATACTGCTTCTCACCTGAAGACTCAAAGGAGTCTGACACCCTCCAGTCCACATGGCCTGCAGCACAAGTGAGCAAGAGACCGTCTGTGAAAGGGACCTTTCCTACACCAGCCCTGCCAATAGTGGTCCCAGCCCCTCCCCAGGGACCCTCATCATTGAGTCATTCTTCTCCCAAAGATAAATATGAGTAAGGGGCTTAGTAAGGTGACAGAAACATCTTCTACAGTACCTCCCTAGAGGTAGGAATGGCACGAATTCCTCATGTGTGCATCAGAAAGAAACATTGACAAGTGTCTTCACCTAAGCTGTGTGGTGACCAGTTGAGGAAAAGACAGGGATTGCAGATGACTCAGGTTTGGGGCTTGGATGAAGGAACAGTTGTGAAGGCAGAGAAGACAAACTGAGGTTCAGACCCATTGAGGAGCAGAGTTGTCAGAAAGTCATCCATGTGAAATTACTCATGGAAACCCAGCTGGGGAATCAGAAGCAGAGAAGGGTGAGAATTGCACACATCAATTATAGTTGAAGTCACGCAGGTGGACAGAATTACAGAGGAAGAGAAAGTGTAGAAAGAACTGAAATCTGTTGAGGTCTATCCTGATGGGGCTTTTTTGTAAACCTACATTGCTGGAAATGCCTCATAGAGTGACTATGGTTTCCTTTAATCATAGATTAAATCATGTATTAGATCTGTGGTAAAGAACTGTAAGTCAGAACTGCCGAGTAAACTATGAAAAACTTAATGATCAAACTTTTTTTATCATAGATATTGGTACATCCCAATGATCTGTACTGTTCTAGTGTGTGATCGCTTAGGAGTGAATATGATCTGAACTTCTTGCATTCACAGAAGGTGTCTAAAATTCAGAGCCATGCAGATCCATCTCCTGACCCTAAACATGGTAAATTGCATGAGGAAATCGGATCCCGAAGATTACAGGTGAGGAACTTTCAAGTGTGTCCATATTCCATTGGAGAACAAAGAAGCCAAGTAAAAGAATTGTGGGCAGACTGACGTGACAGCTGTGGAGTGAGCAAAACTTCTTTTTGAAAGGGTTATTTTGAAGATTTTGACTTTGGAGAACTATGGTGATTGGTAGTGGAAAGAATCAGAACACGTGAAATTCCTTAAAAATTTATTGAATAAAATAATTTTTCCTGTTCCACATAATAATAATAATTTTAAAAAGAAAACGTTTACACTTTGTGCAGAAAGAAAAAAAAGGAACTAGAATCAGAACTTTGGAGACATCTAACCGCTTGTGGGCTGGAAAATGAGAGCAGGAAGTGTTTCCGGTTCAGAGGCTTCTCAAGCCAGGTGCACATCCGGAGTAAGGAGTCAGAGCATTGAAGACCAGTGGCGAAGAGCCCTCTGCACACCTTCCAGGGAACCGGTTCATCACACTCGGAGAGGCTGAAACCAGACGGGAGGGGGTCGGAGAGGGACTAAGATGTGGAGAAGAGTCAAGAGCGATGTCTACAATCTTTGGAGCAATTTAGCTCTAGAATGCACGGGCAGAAATGCGAGTAAAGCCCAGTAATTGTGCTTTCGTCAGAATAGGATACAACTTGGGAGAAGCAGCCAATAGTGGAAGAGAAATTGAAAGCTGAAGGGAGGGGAGAAGACAACCGCCTCTCCCACGTGCTTTGTGGTTCAGCTACTTGTCCTCAGGCCCCCTGAGTCTCCCAGACCTGTTCTTTCTGCTCTCAGGCTGCCTCTGACTCTACAGAGTTAAAACTGCCCCTGACTGGTTGTGATGCCTCCCTACCCCAACCCCTCCCCACCTGCCCTGGCTACAAATGTCCAGATAGAAGAAGGATTTTTAGGGAAAGAGAAAGAATGCCTTGGAATATCGCTGAGGCTATTTGTAAGCGTTTGTTACAAACTTTGGAAGTGAGTGGATGACCTGATTGGTAATCACGCAGAGATATTCCACTGGAATGTTACCCCGGAAAAAAAAAATTTAGGTAAGAATGACTCTAGCAATAAGTTACTTAAAATCATACTGATATTGGACTGATGACCTTCTTGATTGAACTTGTTTACTCTCAGAAGTCGGTGGTGTGAAAGGAATTGGGAGGAATCTGAGAAAGGTTGTATGCTTGTTCATTCCCAAGTGGTTTTCCTGACAGTCTGAGACCAGGGCCTGTGCCAACTGTCTACATGCCCTTGAATTGAAAGTCCAAGGAGCCACATTATTTGGGAGCATCACTACAGCATCTAATATAATCCAGGAGGCAGTTTCCATCCACGAGGATCAGGAGAGCCATCATGAGAATGGATCACTATTCTCTTTTAAAATTTTGCATTGGAAGGTAATAGAATTATTCTTTGCAATAAATGTCAAATATTATTTGTAGCAAATATGTCCTGTAAAAGATCTTTATTTTAGCATAATAAAAATTTGAAAAATAAAAGCATCATTATAAGACAAAATATTTTACATGATATCATCCCAAACTGTTCTTTTATGTTTTAGAAATTTTAGAGCCTCATTAGGATTTGTTGTCCTAGCGGTGGCAAAATTCATGATCATTCTTTGGGGGAAGGGGTTTGTTCTTTTTTTGTGAACACTAACAGACTTCTCGAAAAGTCTGCTGACTTTGAGAGTTTAAAAACATCAATATAATTGAATTCATCTCCTCTGTAATGCTTTGTAGACAGTTTTTGGAAAGTAATCATTTATTATCCAGAAGCAAATAGAATTCATTTCTATAGTTTCCACACTGAGTGTGAGATTAGTCATGCAGGAAAATACTGAGTCATTTGGCTGGAAAATTTACTCATAGTTGTATGAACTGCCAATGGAAGATGTGGGAGCTGTTCATAAATCAAATTATAAAGCTCTCAGAGTTATAAATCACTGCCCAACCTTGTTCATTATTGTTCAGATAGTGTGGACTACTTCTACCATTTCTAAGAATGGGCAACTTGTACGAAGCAAGTTTGAAAGCAGAAGTCACTGCCTTCTAGATCCAAGATAAGAGCTGTCATATTCATTACAAGCATTTCAACATTCTTAAGGGAAAAAAGTAAGATAAGCAAGTGGTTTATAGTTGAAGCCCACCTGTGCTTCCCAGGTGGCCCCATGATAAAGAATCTGCCTGCCAATACAGAAGACTCTGGAGATTTCAAGTTCAGTCTTTGGGTTGGGAAGATCCCCTGCAGAAGGAAATGGCAACCCACTCCCGTGTTCTTGCCTGGAAAACCCCGTGGACAGAGAGGCCTGGTGGGCTGCAATCCATGGGAGTCGCAAAATAGTTGGCCAGGACTGAGCAACTCAACTAAACAAAAAACAAAGCAAATACGTTACGAGATGAGTAAATTCTTGATTAGCTAATGTTTATGGATTAAATTCCAGATTGTCTTAGTAAAATGACAGCAATATTTAATAACTAAAGGATCTCCATTTCTTACAATAGTTTTTATAGGACTTTTCCATTAAATATTTTGTGGTAACAGATTTGTATACTAATGCATTAATATGCTGGTAGCCTGAAAGGATGTCACTAAGAGAGCAGATAGCAAGTGTACCCAAGAAAAGGCGATGAGTAACTGAGAATTAGTAAAAGATGTTTCAGTAACATACAGCTCCAGATGTTATTGAAATTATCCAGGTGTAATGGCATCCCATGGGTCTAGGAACAGAAAGAAAAAAATATATCTTAACATGACTTTGTGGTTCCAAAATACTTTTTGGAGTAAAATAGGAAAACAAATAGCAAACTCACTCAATTAGGATATAGTAAAATTTATTTGTAATTTCTTTGTAATAGAAGAAAGCCAAAAATCTAAAGTGTGTCCTTGTTGGTCTTATCTGTGCCGTAGGAGTCTTTAACCTGGGATTCACAAACAGGATTCTAGGGACCTGAAATTATATGTAAAACTGTGGATCTCTTTGGAGGGACATGATCCACAGTTTTCACCGGGTTCTTGAGGAGTTATTACCAAAAAGAGCATCCTCAGAACCATACAGAGCCACACAGATATACCAAGGCTTCTACAGCATCAAACCATTCTATCATCCATCAGTATCACATCACATCAGTGACCACCTGCCTCCCAGACTGGGGGAAGCGTCTGAAGCATCTTCAGACTGGGACGAACTGAGGAAGCTCTCAGCTGTAACTAAACAAGCTCAGGGATGTTTCCCCAGTGCAAGGGGACAGCTAGGCAGAGACAGTGTGCTCTGAGCTTCCTTGTCCTGCCGCAACTTTAAACAGGTTTGAAGAGGGGCTAAAAGGCTCCTTCAGTAACTTCTATTGGATGTCAGTTTCAACCCTGAGAGGGGAAACCTGCATTAAGCTATCCAGGGCCACGCCACAGACATTTAGATGTTTGAAGGCAGAAGCCCATTCTGAGCCGGAAACACTGGTCCTGGAATTTAGTCTTCAGCTCAGAGTCTGCAAGGATCTCCATAAATCTTGAAGCTTAACAGAGAGGCAGGTGGACTTCCCTGACAGTCCAGTGGTTAAGACTCCCTCTCCACTGTGGAGGGCTGGGGTTCGATCCCTAGTCGGGGAACTAAAATCCCACATGCCACTCTGTGTGGCCAAAAACTAAAAATAAGAAAAGTTTTTAAAAAGAGCGAGGCAAGGACTTAGTATTAGGTTCCCAGAAGCTACTCCTAGACATCCTGGTGAATTTAGCGACCACTCCTCCTGTATTCTGCTTCAGCCACAGCTGTGAGGCTTTTCAATACCCAGTCTTCCCTGGAGGTCTGGGTACTGGGGCCCTGAATCCCGCCAGGATAACCCTGCCTGAGGTGTGGAATGGGCTTTCCAGGTGGCTCCGTAGGTAAAGAATCTGCCTGCAGTGCAGGAGATGCAGGAGGCATGGGTTTGATCCCTGGGTCGGGAAGGTCCCCTGGAGGAGGGCAGGGCCACCCACTCCAGTATTCTTGCCTAGGAAATGTGGACAGAGGATTCCGTGGGGGTCGCAGAGTTAGACACGCCTGAAGCAAGGAGCACTGACGCATGTGGTGTGGAGGACTGCCGTCCATCCCCAGGAGCTCAGCCCCGTCCTCCCACCGCCCTGGCTGTGAGCCCCTCCTCTCCCAGGACGCTAGGTCCCTGTGACCTGTCCCTGGGATCACATTCCCCCGCTTCATTGCGGGACTTCCTCACCCCAGTGGGCAAGTCCACCGTCCGGGGGGGCCCTCATCTCTGGGTCTGGGGCTCCATCTCCTCCAGGCTCCCCACCGACCCCGCAGTCTGTGGAAGGCTTTGTGGTGCGACATCCACACACTCCGCACAGCAGCGGACCTGAGACGATGCCATTTCCAGGGCGTCTCTGGTCCCTCTGTGCACTGTTCCTGGCGCAGGCTCGTTTGGGGTCCATCTGCAGTGAAGCAGGGATCCACTCTGAGGAGATACTGCGGGCTCACAGTTAGTGGCCCCGCTCCTGGTGGTGTGCCCAGGCGAGCTGACGGGGTCTGGGGCTTGGAGCCCCGGAAGCTGGCTGGCGTGATCGCCGTTCACCTCTTGCCCTCACTCACACGGCTCAGGACCCTGTGTGCTGGGCTTCCTCATCACGGAATGTAATGTTGCTTCAACAGCGTGTGAAAGAATATTACAGCCAGAAAATTACTGATAGTAGGTGAAGGGGCACCTACTTTATTGTTAACAATTGATTAAATTATCTGAAATAATTAAATTATCTGAAATTAATCTGACTCAGCAGATTGATTATATTTAGATCTAAACTTTTAAGACTATTAAAGTACAAAATTAATAGACACTGGTAATTGGTATACAGTTAATTTCATTAGTATAGGACATTAATATAGGGTATGTGCTTAGTTGCTCAGTCGTATCCGATTCTTTGTGACCCCCACGGACTGTAGCCCGCCAGGGCTGTCCATGGGCTTCTCCAGGCAAGAATACTGGAGTGGGTTGCCATGCCCTCCTCCAGGGGATTTTCTCAACCCAGGGATTGAACCCAGGTCTCCCACACTGCAGGTGGATTCTTTACCAGCTGAGCCACCATGGAATGGGGCAGATATTTCAAAGAGAAACTAGCTTGTCCTTTATGTTATAATCAATAGGATAGATTAATATTTGAAAGTTGAATCACTCCTGATTTTTATGCATAGGCATTAATTCCTGCATCAGAATGATTGCATTTTATGAATTTTAAAAATTGGTCTAAAAATTATTAAAATTACAGTGATCGCATCTTGCAGCCAACTTTCAAGACGGATAGAATGTTCTACATTAATCAAAAAAAATGTGACGTGGAAGATGGTTTACATGACTTAACACCTATCCTAAAATAGAACGTTTCATTGATTGTTACTCTTCTTTAGGCGTGACTCTGCACTTGTGTTTTTTTTTGTTGTTTTTTTTTTTTTTGCACTTGTGTTTTTGATAAATTGGGAAAAGCACAGAAGTTTCAGGGGGTAGAGTGAAGGGACGAGTAATAACAGAGGAAGAGCCAAGGAAAATAATACTCACAAAGACTGGTGTTCCTTAGAAAAGATTTTGGAGGCCCTGTAACCACAGGAGAACTTATCCGGAGTCCCTCTGAGTTTTGCATATGCTCTCTTGTGCAGACTTTCAGATGGTCCTACACACACACACACACACACACACACACGCACACGACTAGGCTTTTTTAAATTGAAGTATCACAAAAAAAAAAAAAAAATTGAAGTATAGTTGATTTACAATGTTAATTTCAGCTGCACAGCAGAGTGACTCAGTTATACACATATATTCTTTTTCATATTTTTTCTATTATGATTTATCACGGGATATTGAATATACTTCCCTGTGCTATACAGTAGGACCTTATTTATCCGTCCTATATATGATAGTTTAAATCTGCTAGTTTAAACTCCCAGTCGTTCCATCCCCTTTCCCCCTTGGCAACCACATGTTTGTTCTCTATGTGGCTACAGGCTTTCTGTAGACATTAGAGGGGACAGGTGACATTGTGGAGCAGGTGAATGTTGTCTTCCACTGTTCCCAGCCTCTGATTTCCACGCTGCTGCTGCTCTGCTGTAAACATCTTCTTCCTGAACACATCAGGATAAAAATGAGGTGTACTCACTGTCTCATTACAGAAGAGTTGGAGACTGGACCATTTAGCACCTGGCTTTCCCACCAGGTCAGGAGCAGCAGAGAGACTAGTGCAGAAGAAAGTGCTTGGTGTCTTTCTTTGTTCAAGCTGCTATAACAAAATACCAGACACTGAGTAGCTTATAAACAATAGAAATGAACTTCTCACAGTTCTGGAGGCTGGGGTCCAGGATCAGGTGCCAGCATGGTCAGGTTCTGGTGAAGCCCCTCTTCCGGCTGCAGAATGCCGGTTCCTCCCTGTGTCCTCCCGTGACAGAAGGCTAAGGATCCCCCTGAAGCCTTTCTAACAAGGGAACTAATCCATTCATGAGGCCTTCCCCCATTTCATGACCTCATCACCTCCCCAAAGCTCCACCACCTGATACCATCAGCAATGAGGGTAAAGATTTCAACATATATTTTTAATATATTTGGGGAGGCACCCATTCTAACCATAGCAGCTGGATGTAGGGAAACCAGGAGGAACTTCCTCCAGTATATATATAGTTTAAAGAATAATACAGATATCCCCTCCTACCATGTCCCACCTTGCCAGAGGCTGAGTTCAGACTGGTAGCCCATTTCACAGAGAGCATTAAACCAGCACTGGATATTTAGAAATATATTGCCATTATTTTCCTGGCACTTTGGAACTCACTGAGAGGAGAGTCTTCAGTTCATATTCTGACTTGAGTACTGAAAGGGACCTTCTATGTCTACACATTCCAAAACCAATATGTATAGAAAACAATCCAAACCTGTTGGCAATTTGGAAGAACACTTAAGTTTTATTTTGGTATTTCTTTAAATGTGGTACCTTTTGTTTCTTATGGTTTAAGAGGTGGCTTTTGTATTTTGAATTCCTAAATTAATTGTATTAATGACATAGTAAAAGTGAACCTAAATGCATTAATAATTTATATTTTTATTAAATTCATTTGCTTTCATTAGTTACAAAGTTCTCTGTTCCCTATGTCTTATTTCTCAGATATGTTTTTTATAATTTGAAGGTTTCTTGGAGTATTCTTTTTCAAACTATGGGTTATAATCCATTAGTGAGTTGTGAAATCAATTTAATGTGCTATGATTATATCTTATTAAAATGAAATAAAATACAGTAGATAGAATAAAAATGAGAATGCATTTTTATTCTCAGAGAATGCATCACATGCAGTAAAAATGAGTGTATTTCCTTAAATTTTGTTTTAGATGTATGTGTGTGGGTGTGTCTGTGGGTGTGTGTTTTATGGATCAAAATGTACAATGTATTAATATAGATTACATTTAATATAAATATAATATTATATCTTTTATTTATAAATTTTAATATAATATTCACTATAATTATATTTAATATATAGAATATATTTAACTGTGAGCTTTGAAAGAGTGAAAGTCATTGACATATTATTCATCCAACCCTATGTCTTGGAGAATCTCATGGCTGAGGTCATATTTAATCTCACCCACTACAACTACCTGGGGAGTTAATGGTTTCTGTTAGCAAAAAAGTGAAAAATAAAGAAGGGCATATAACTACATGATTTTTTTTTTACTAACTAATAATGTTTAATATACAGTCATATTCGTAATATCCCTTCTGAATTTGCTGATTGACTGGTAATATATACATTGACCCACTTGTTTGTGGATATTAGAACAGTGGCCTAAAATCTACTGAAAAGCAGAAATTCTGAAAGAGGTCTGATAGGTCCGTTCTGGTTGGTCTTAAATGAATTGTCTGTGAAGAAATTTGGAGATTTGTTCTATAAGGAAATTATGTCAGCTGGAGAAAATTTTAGTACAGTTAAGAATATTAAAAAATTCTGTATTTTTGCCAACTGATTTTTTCCAATTTTTTTTTACTGTGGTAAAAACACATAGCATCAAATTTACATCTTAATCATTTTTAAGCATATAGTTCAAGGGCATAAAGTACATTCACATTACCGCGCACCCATCACCACCATCCGTCTCCAGACCGCTTTTCATTTTGCAAAACTGAGCTCTGTATCAGTAACTTCCCAGTTTCCCCTCCCTGCCCCCTGAGCGGATCAGCAACCACTGTGAATGGGACTCTGGTATCTGTCACCATCACTAAGGGGTACTTAACAGGTCTCGGAGTTGGTGATGGACAGGGAGGCCTGGCGTGCTGCGGTTCATGGGGTCGCAAAGAGTCGGACACGACTGAGCGACTGAACTGAACTGAACTGGTTAAACCTAGCACATCCAGTTTTATCAAATAATAACAATTTGCTGTTGGATCTTACAGGCTGTAAATTATGTCTCTCAAGTACCATTCTAAATATTTTAGTCATGATGCAGTGAAGTAAGACATGGAGAGAAAAAGGTTAAAGCAGTTGTTTTGCTCGCCAGAAAAAGAAATGAAGATGAAAGAAAAGGAAGCATGTGACACAGCTAAACTCCTTTACATTCTGATAACTGAGCCCCTGGGTCAGGATTCAGCAAACTGCTGCCCCTCTGCCTGCCTTCTGTTTCTGTTCAGCCTGTAAACTAAGAGCAATGTTTCACAGTTTCAAGTCATGAAAAAAAAACATGTAAGCATGCCGCATCATGATATGTGAGAATTGCATGAAACTGAAGTGTCAGCGTCCATGCACTTCTCTTGGAGCACATTCGCACTGCTGTGTCCAGGCTGCCTGCGTGCGTCCGTCCGTGCTGCGGGGACAGCCGCGTGGCGGTGGCGGAGACCGCGGGGGAGCCGCTCAGCGCTTTGCCATTGCGGTGACTGCACAGTGCGTTAGCGTCACGCACATTGCCATTCCACTGCGTGACGCTGCGCTTTATTTTCTTGCTCTCAGCGCACGCCAGTCACGCCAAAGCTAGACAGAAAGAGAAATCTGCACTCGGTGCTTTTGAAGCAGAGTGGCATGTGGGTTATTTTTTTTTACCAAATTAGATGGCAAAGCATTGTCTGTATTATACAAGACACTACAGATGTGCTAAAAAAAACACATTACCAAACTCAGCACTCCTCACAGTATTTCCAACTCACCAGACAGCAAGTCATAACAGTTAGAAAATTTATTTATTTTTACTTTGGGCCATGCCCTGAGGCTTGTGGGATCTTAGTTTCCTGACCAGGGATTGAACCCAAGACCTTGGCAGTAAGAGCATGAAGTCCTAACCACTGGACTGCCAGGGAATTCTCCTTGAAAATTTTAAAGTGAAATATCACAGCAGAATTTCTTCACAAAAATGAATGAAAAGGAGTCTGTGACTAGAATAAGTTTCTGAGTGGTTTGTTTGTTAGCAAGGAAAGCCATTAGTGACAGTTAATGAAGTCATGCTTTTCTGCAGTAGCTAAAGACATGTGTCCAGAAAAAAAAACAAATATACTTAAGACTATTAGCTTTTCAGCAGAAACAGTTACTCAAAGGAATGAGGACATCAGGAGCAATGTAATTAAAATACACAGCAAATGACTGAATTTTTCTTGGCTCATGATGAATCAACAGATGTTACTGATAATGCTTAGTTGTTCTTGTTTACTTGGGGAGTAATTGCTGAGTTTAAAGTGACTGATAAATTAGCCATTATAAATAGTCTTTGTGAAACAACTGTGGGAGAGAATATTTCCTAAGAAGTTGAGAAAACACTGATTCAGTACAACCTGATGTGGAATCTACTGAGATGTGATGCAGTTGATGATAGTTCAAAATGTGTGTGAAGCCAAGATTTGTTGGAAAAATTTTTAAAACTTGTGAAATATAAGTTATTTAAAGCATACAGTTATTCATTTTATTTTTCATCAGAAGATACTTTGAAGAAAATGTTTGAACCTATTATATATATATACATATATATATATATTTTTTTTTTTTTTACATAGCTGTATTGAATTATTATTTAAACGCAATTCACCCATTTGAAGTACACAGTTCAATGTGTGGAGTTTTATTTTTATTATTATTTGTTTTATGCACAGGGTTTGTGCAACAACCACCACAATCCAATTTTTAAAAAACATTTTTGGGGCCTCCCTTGTGGTCCATTGGTTAAGATTCTGTGCTTCAGATGCAGGTGTTGTGGGTTCAATCTCTCGTTGGTGAACTAAGATCCCATGTGTCTCATGGCTTGGCCAAAAAAATTTTTTTTTAATTTTTAAACATACTTTTGTCTTTTTTAAAACAAACCCATCAGCAGGCATTCCTCTCCCCATCCACCAATCTTTCACCTCTAAGAAACCACTAATGTATTTTTGTTTCTAGAAATTTTTGACATTTCTTATGAATGTAAGCATACAATGTGCGATCTTTTGAAATTGATATCTTCAATTTAGCATAAGGTTTCCGAGGCTCTTTTATGTTGTAGCATGTATCAGAACTTCATTTCTTGTTATTGCTGAACCATGTTTCACAGTAGGAATGTACTTCATTTTATTTATCTAGTCATGAGTTGATAAACTTCTGGGTTTTGCCACTTTTTAGCTGTTATGGCTAATACTGCTGTGAAAAATGTGAGTACAAATTTTTGTTTTGATGTATGCTTTCACTTCTGTTGGATATATACTTAGGAGAGAAACTGATGTGTCATATGGTGATGCAATATTTAACTTTTGGGAGAACTGCCAGACTGTTTTCCAAAATGCATGCTCTATTTTTACAATCCCACCAGCAAGAGTGGGATTCCAGTTTCTCCACATCTGTACCATAAGGGTTCCAGTTTCTCCGCATCAGTACCAAAACTTTCTGTTTTTTGTCTTTTTTGGTTATAGCCATCTCAGTGGATATGAAGAGGCATCTTATTGTAGTTTTTATGAGCATTTGTGTAGTGATTAATGACACTGGGTTATTCATTATTTATCTTCTTTGAAATAATCTCTGTTTAAATCCTTTGTTTAAAAAAGGATTTATCTTTTTGTTTAAAAATAATAATTTTTGTTTATTATCCTTTGTTTAAAAAAAGCTGGGCCATTCGTCTTTTTATTATTGTGTTGTAAAAGTTTTTAGATATCCTGTATTCAAGTCCCTTATGAGATCTACTTTCAAATATTTCCTTCCATTGTGTAAGTTTTCTTTTTACTTTCTTGATGGTATCATTTGTGAAAATAATGTTTTTGTTCATATCTATGAAATCATTGCCTAACCCAAGATCACAAAATTTATATAAACTCTCATAACACGTCAGCATTAGCAAGTAAGCATTTGATTTTAATTTTGAAAAGGAAACGGGAAAGAAAGAGAAGGGAAAACGTTGAACACTAATTAAACAAGATTCTTAAAAATTCCATCTCACTAGGCCTATCTTACAAAAAAAATGTACTCAATTATTATTAGTTTAGTTTCAAATATGCAGAGTACATCATGAGAAATGCCGTGTTAGATGAATCATAAGTTGGAATCAACATTGCCGAGAGAAATATCAACTACTTCAGATATGTAGATGATACCACTCTGATGGCAGAAAGTAAAGAGGAACTAAAGAGCCTCTTCATGAGGGTGAAAGAGGAGAGTGAAAAAGCTGGCTTGAAATTCAACATCAGAAAAATTAAGATCATGGCATCCAGTCCCATAACTTCACGGCAAATAGAAGGAGGAAAAAGTGGAAGCAGTGACAGATTTTCATTTCCTGGGCTTCAAAATCACTGCAGATGGTGACTGCAGCCATGAAATTAAAAGATGCTTGCTCCTTGGAAGGAAAACTTTGACAAACCTAGACAGCGTATTAAAAAGCAGAGATACCACTTTGTCGATGAAGGTCCATAAAGTCAAAGCTATGGTTTTTCCAGAAGTCAGGTACGGATGTGAGAGCCGGACAATAAAAAATGCTGAGCGCTGAAAAATTGATGCTTTTGAATTGTGGCGCTTCAGAAGACTCAAGAGTTCCCTGCACTGCAGGGAGCTGGAATCAGTCAGTCCTAAAGGAACTCACCCCTGAATATTCATTGGTCGTACTGATGCTGAAGTTCCAATACTTTGACCACCTGATGCAAAGAGCCAACTCATTGGAGAAGACCCTGATGCTGGGAGAGATTGAAGAAAAAGGAGAAGCGGGTGGCAGAAAATGAGATGGTTAGATAGCATCACCTCAATGGACATGAATTTGAGCACATTCCGGGAGATACTGGGCAACAGAGGAACCTGGCATGCTGCCCGCTTCCTTTGCTGGAGTTGCAAAGGGTCCAATGCAATTTAGTGAATGAACAACAACAACATTTCAAATTCATGAATGAAAAGTTTTGAAGATATATGTTCTTTCTTACTTATAAGTACCCACATAATATCCTTGATTTTGCCTCTTGGCCTGCAAAGCCTAAAAAATATGCTATCTGACCCTTCACAGAAAATGTGTGTTGACCTTGCTCTGAGTAACCAGATGAATGAGATTTGCTGTGAGTGGAGACTTTGTCAACAGAATGCTCTCTAAATAATTATCTATTACTGATTTAAGATTGCTTATGGCAAACACACTTAGGATCTGTGGATTTACAACTCCCTAGAGAAGGTCACGCGCGCTACACAGCTCTGAGGTTTAAAATGGAGGTGTGTCACAACCTAAACATACCCACTGTGTGAGCTGACCCCCAACTCTCAGAGGTCTCCCCTGTTATTCTAGAAGGAAGGACCTACAAAACCAGCAGGAAGTCCTAAATTTCTCCCTGTTCTACCTGTGCCTTTTTAAAAATTGGAGTGTAATTGCTTTACAATGCTGTGTTAGTTTCTAGCCCATGCCTTTTGATTGCTTGTGTCTTTGAAATTATTAATAAAACTTGATACTAGGTAAGGTCTCTGATGTTTGTGAGTCAGATATGATAGTCTAGTCCCAGGTGTTAGTTGAAACACTATTCATGCATTTAAAAACTTAAAGTAAATTTTCAAAGAGTCAAACCAAGCAGTCTTGGAAAGACCATCCCAAATATAATTTTATGCTTGGAGTAGAGAATAATTAGTTTCTCTGAAAACAGGTAAAAGACCCATATTTTCTAAAAGGAGTACTTGGTGTGATTTGGTGAGGAGCACAGTTACTTCTGTTTAACAGTCCCTTTGAGATCAGTCTCTTCTGTAAAGTTCCATCACGAGCATACTTAGTCCCTCAGTCATGTACAACTCTTTGCAATCCCATGGGCTCACCAGGCTCCTCTGTCCATGGGATTTTCAGGCAAGAATACTGGGAGGGGGCGGATTGCCATTTCCTTCTCCAGGGGTTCTTCCTGACCCAAACTCATGTCTCCTATGTCTCCTGCATTGCAGACAGATTCTTGACCTGCTGAGCCATCAACTTATATAAATCATATATCTTTTCATGAAAACAAACCAACATTTGCAAGTAAAAAGGATGCTCAGATCAAATGTGCTGAATCATCCATAGACAGTAAAAGATAGATTTGATCATTTCCACTCTATTCAACTTAAACACTATCATCTGCTTTATTAGGTTTTGAAAAAATGATTCTCCCTTAAAATTTTTATGAAGTCTATTACCTTTGAAATTTGCCCTCCTTCTTTATAGTACTATTCTTAAGTTTATATCAAAGAAGATATTCCATCTCAAAACTTTAGAGGTTTCAGGAAAAAAAATGGACCAATTTCTAGGCCATTATTGATCTCCCTTGGAATATTTTGGTCCTGATGAGATCTGCTATCTTTAATGTCTTTTTTCTAAAGGTATATAACTTTAGTCCTCATTTGCATCACTTTGTAATGTTTCTACTTAGACTCCTCATAACTGACAAGAAAAAAACTTGTAAAGATGGAAAAAAAATTATACTATTTAATTTTATAAGTGACAACTTCCTTCATCCCACATATTGGAAACATGACATCCTCATGATTTTGAATCAAGTGGAAGTGTGTCCTAAATAGGCTTGTGGGAGAAGAATGACAGGAAGTATTGAGTAAAATAGTTTACTTGAGTGGCTAGTGCCTTTATGAGACATACAGTTATAAACATATTATGTATCCCTTTTCTTTTTCATTTCATATATGACCAAACATCTCAAAATATCCCTACTTTTTTAGATTTTATTAACTTTGTTCAACAGTCTAATAAAGATAGAAAAATGTTACAATTTTATACATACCTACATATACTTTCATTTTTTCTGTTTATTTGTTTTTTATGGAAAGGTATTTTATTTTACACGTAGCAAGCAGTGTGTACATGACAATCTCAAATTCCCAATCTATCCCTCTCTCACTTCCTCCCTGGTAACCACAAGTTCATTCTCTAAGTTTGTGAGTCTGTTTCTAGTTTTTAAATAAGTTCATCTGTATGTTTTCTTTTTAGATTCTGCATATAATTGATATCATATATTTGTGTTGCTCTATGTTACTTCACTTAGTGTGATAATCTCCAGGTCCATTCATGTTGGTGCAAATGGCATTATTTTGTTCTTTTTTATGGCTGACTAGTAGTCCGTTGCATATGTGTACTGTATCTCCTTTAGCCATTCCTTTGTTGATGACATTTAGGTTGTTTCCATGTCTTGGCTATTGTAAACAGTGCTGCAATAAACACGAAGGTGCACGGATTTATTTGAACCATGTTTTTCTCTCGTTTTTCATTTTAGGGCAAAATATTAACAGAGTATCCCCATCTCATGGGCTTTCCCTCCTCCCACAGTTTCACAAAACCTTTGGTAACGAACTAAGAAAATGCAGAAGATCTTTCAAACAGAGGAAACCACTGATTCCCAAGCTCTCAGAAAAGGAAAGAGGAAAAGGACGGAGCCGATGGACTCAGAGAACGTGAACAGTGACCTGGATAAAGCGCAGGTGGGTGTGCTGCTGCTGGGGGGTCACTTTCTTACCTTGCTCCACCGTGATTCCACAATTCCTTTCACAATTTATTAGTGCATTTCCCCCTCTTGTCTCAATTTATTCTTCCCTTTAATGCTTTATTCAACTGAAGAAATAAAATTTCATGTTCTCTTTTTATTATTGAACAAGGTGAATTAGAAACATACTCAAAAAAAAAAAAAAAGAAAAGAAACATACTCAAAAGACATCTTACATACTTCTATTGAAGTGTGGCCAATTATGCATTGTTCAAACTTTCCTTGATATCCTGGGATATTAAAGATCAGCAAACCATCAAAAATGTCTTTTTCCTTCTCCAAACCACTGGAGAAATTGGAACACCTCTTCTAAAATTTACTGGCCGCTTTTCTTTTTTGACGGCTGTTTGTAGTCAGGGCCCCTTTCTTGTTTGTATTCATTCATTTATTCCTTTTTGATCTGAGTTCCCTACTCGCATTCTCCTCCTATACTTTGGACAGACTATCCATGTGTTTATTCTGTGCCTTTTTGTGTGTCTTTGTAATGCATGAAGTGTTTATGTGCATATATTTTTAATTTTTCTTATGGTTTAGACTATTTTTTAGTCCCTGGGAATGGTGTCTGGCAGCATCGAGAATGGTCCAGCCTGTGGCACATGTCCGTCCTAGGCTACCCTACAGCACAGCCTCTACCAAAGCTAGACTGACTTGAACCCCTGGCAGTAGAATTGTTTTAAACCCAGAAGTTTGGGGAAGTACCAAAATCCACGTGTGGAATGTGCCCAGGCTGACTTTGAGAAGTTGGCTCTGTGAGACCCAAAGATCTCATGAGGTTTTCTGAAATGAAACATCTCAGCTGGGCATGTGGTGGGTCCATGTCTGCTAAGTGTGTCCGTGACTGGGTTGCACATTCTTTCCTTATGGAGGGACAGAAAATCCTTGTAAAATTGTTGGAGGCACAAGCACAGAGTCAGAAACCTAAATTTAAAATGAAGCCTTTTTCACCTGAAATTAATGAAATACTGTTAATCAACTATACTCCAATATAAAATTTTAGATTTTTAAAATAAAATAAAAATTAAATGAAGCACTTTTGGGTAATTAAAAAATCAAAAGGCTAAAAATTATATAGTGTATAAAATATATAGTATGATCTATATGTGTGTGTCATATTATATATATAATATAGTATGTATATATATATATACGTATATATATAGTGTGTGTGTGTGTTTGTGTGTGTGCCTGTAAAACATCTCCCACCCATCCTGTTCCCCACCCCCAGCCCCCATCACAGGGAACCACATGTTTGGCTTTCTTGTTTATCATCCCAGTGTTTCTTTGTTAAAGCAAATTGAATGTAGATTTCTCATCCCCTCTTCTGCACAAAGAGTAACTTACTAGATAGGCTGCTTTGTACTTTGCTTTTTTTATTTAGCATATTTTGAAGATCTTTCTATTAGTGCATAAAGAACTTTCTCTTCTGTACATCAGCACCCCCCCGGGCATATGTATCCTTTTTTACTTAGCCAGTCCCCTAGCCTGGATATGGCTTGTTTCGCCGTCTTCTTTCTACAAATCACGCTGTACTGTACAACATTATGGCTCCATCATCTTGCACATCATTTAGTAATATGCTGGTATCATGATATACACCTCAATCTGTTTCTGATTTTTCAATCACTGCTGCTTTTAACTTCTGTCTGTACTGCTGTTATACATGATTCATTGTGTCTAACAAAGCACAGCATTATTTCACATGTACTTTCCTCCAATGATGAAGACTTAGATTTCCTCCAGCATCTTAGTACTAGAATCAGTGACAAAGTAAATGTCCACATATATGTCCTTTTAAGAAATAGCGTGAGAATGTCTCTAGGATAAACACTCAGGAGTGTGAGTAATTGCTTTCATATGACAATGAAATTGCTTTCCAGAAGGTGTGCATTGGTCCACATGCCCAGCAGCAGCTCCTCAGGGGTTTTGTGTTTGTGTTTCCTGGCCAACAGGCAGCATTTATGTCCTTATTGCATATATTTGGTAATTGAGGGGAGAAAATGATATCTTGTTTCAATTTGCTAGTGCAGGTATGGGGGTCCAGAGGTTCCTCAAGGATAAAACAGTCCACCTGCTCTAGCAGGCCAGTGTTATGGTTTCTTTTGCAATTTGTGTCTCTCAAAAACTTTAACAGCTGATCAAACTCTTTCTATTTGGTTTCCTTGCAAGTAACTACTGCCACACATCTTATTTGGCCCTAAATAAGCCTGAAAACTCTCCTCTTTTATTACGGCTGTCCAGCCTCTTTGCTCTCCAACTTTTGGCAGTGAGTTAATTCCCATGTGAACCAACAATCTTTGAAGCTGAGGTTTATTTTCAGGATGGATTTCAATGTCTGGCAGAGAGCACTTAAAGAGAAGCTCTCGAGAAAGCCTTGAGGTCACAGGCTTACCTCCTTCGATTTAGATATAGACATCATTTTTTTTTTCAAGCCTTGAAGATTTAACATTATTAGACTCAGTTTAGATCACTTGCTGCATTCTCAGTGTCGATGGATGAAGAAAGCCTTCTGTTTCTGCAAACCAACTAGCACTGACAGGAAGTCACTGATGCACACAGACATTCTCTTTCCAGGCTCAATAAGCACACGGTTTGCCTCCCAAGGCATTGCCAGTGACCGTTTATCAACTGTGTCATCACTGAGGTCTAACAAGAGTCAATGACCTTCCAACGTGTTATACCTGTGCTGTTTTTGCTCATAGCCTGACCTCTAAGTAATTGAAACATATGTCACTTTTTGGGTATCTGGCTTCTAGTTTACAGAATCTACATTAGGATGCATGTTGCAAAAGATGTAACGAAGACCCAAATGTCACAGTGGCATATAAAGATGGTTTATTTCCCTTTCACACAACAGGAAGCAGAGTCCTGGTTGCTATGGCAGCTCCACAATGTTGAGGATCCCTCTTATCTTCTGTATCTACCTGCCTGAACACATAGCCTTGGCATCTGGGTCAAGATGGCTCCTTCAGCTCCTACCCTCATGCCTTTCTCTTTGCTAGCAAAAAAGGAGAATTGAGGCAGGATAAAACATGCCCGTTCCTTCTAAAGTCATGACCCAGTGGTGGTACACATTGTTTCTACTCCTATTGATTGGTGGAAGCTTAGTCACATAGCCACACTGAGATGCCCAGGAGTCTGGAAAATGTAATCTGGCTGACACCCACCTGCTGAGCTAAAAACCTCCAGTAATATGTAGAGGAGTGGGAGAACAAAGGCCTGGAGATAGCCAGCAGGCTCCATCACTGCCCATACCTCTACTGCGTTTTTATACTTTCTGCTGGGTTTCTTCACCTATTCTGGGGGATTCCTGTTCTCTTCTTATTGATTGGTACATATACATTATCTGTTGGAGGTTTTAGATATCTTCTCTAGATCTGTTGTGGAGAAGGAAATGGCACCCCACTCCAGTACTCTTGCCTGGAAAATCCCATGGACAGAGGAGCCTGGTGGGCTACAGCCAATGGGTTGCGAAGAGTCGGACATGACTGAGCGACTTCACTTTCACTTTTCACTTTCATGCATTGGAGAAGGAAATGTCAACCCTCTCCAGTGTTCTTGCCTGGAGAATCCCAGGGACGGGAGCCTGGTGGGCTGCCGTCTATGGGGTCGCACAGAGTCGGACACAACTAAAGCGACTCAGCAGCAGCAGCAGCTAGATCTATTGTCTATTAACTTTGTCTTCCAATGTTTACAAATGGATTCGTTTTAGCTTGATTTTATTTCTCTCTTCTATGAACTTGCTGCAAGAACTAGATCATGTATTCTGCTTTTTTTCCAATTAGTTTTTTCCAATTACTCTGCATGGAATTATGATCTCAATAGGCATCCTTCAGTTTTTTCCAAAAATATTTCATTTCTATTTAACCAAATCTGTCATATTCTCATTTAAAATTTATATATCTAGTGTGAATACATTAGCTACTTGCCCACATAAGACAACAGTCATTTTCATTACCAGTATATATATTATATATGTCACATACATATATGGAATAATGAAATATATACACATACATAGATTTGTATATTTGTAAAATAAGGAGTGAGGTTGAATGTATACATTACCAATCATACAAAAATGAAATTGTATTTTCTATAACTGATCCTACCTGGCTTTCAATTCACCATCCCTGCTTGACAAGGAAGTGGGGGGATGGGGAGTTTGAACTTGTCCATTGACAGTGAATTACAGTCAGAGTGTTCCGGGGTTTAAAAGTCCCTTTGAGGTATTGGTATGATTTAAGTCTCAGTCTGAGACTAGACTCTCAGCCTCCTCCGCTTCCTGTTTTTTTCTAAGAAATGATTCAAGTTTTGAGGAGTCTTCTACACCTCCTGCAGAGGCGCCTTCAGAGGGACGGCTGGTCTTCCACCCGGGCTCGAGTCTTCTTTGTGGTTCCTGGGTGTCCAGTACTGAGGCACAGGGGTCCCTCCAGCCCCCGGGGGTCCTTCTGGCACCATCTACTGATGTTTGCCATACTGGGACCCACTGCCATCTTCTGTAAGGTTCTGTTACTGTATCCTCTCTGTTCCCGTTTCCCCAGCACTTACCCAGTTCCTGACCGGGACACAGGGACCATTCGGATTCTCCAGCTGCTTTGCCTGATCTCCGAGGGGTCTGGACACTGTCTCTGGTTCACTTGGCCACCTGGCCCTTTTGGCCATTTCTGATCTGGGGCCCAGAAAGGCACCGTGTTGCCCTGATGTTGCTGGACAGGGAGCCCATTTAAGGCATTTATGATGCACTGAGAAGCCCAGAGCTGACCCTGCTGCCTAGACTGCCTTCATTCATCTGGATGTTTCTGTCATCTACCCTGACCCCAGTGATCCACCTCCATTCCCCACAAAGGTCAGGGCAGGAAGAGCAGACACGAATCTTTCTCTCTTGTCCCTAATCCCTCTTGCTCCTCAACCCGGCCCCAGGAAGTCTCTTCCCTTCCTATTCAGCAGGAACTTTCTTGATGCCATGCCTTTATCTCTCTCTATAAAAAAAATTATTGTAGTATAGCTGATCTACAATGTTGTGTTAGTTTCAGGCGTACATGTGCCTTTATCTTTTCTCCTCTGAATCTTATTTTTATAAACATCATACTCCAGGCTTCGAGGTTTGGATCTTTATAAATTCTAGTCTGTGTTCTAATTTCCCAAATTTAGATTTATATAAATATAAAGATCAGTTTTATAATTTGAGAAAAATTTTTTCTCTCTCTACACAGCCTAGGTTTTACAGCTCAAATGTACACATTTCAGACTGTTGTCCTGCTGTCCTCAAAAAATATCTTTGAAACTAAAAGGTAAACATCAGTGCTTTGTTCTGGGTAAATCTCTCTCCTTTTTCTGGTGGAATAAACCCCCAAATTGGCCTCATGGGATAGCTCAACAGAGAGGCTGTGAATGAAGCAATGGTAGAATAATGGAGGATATGGATGAGTTACAAAGATCTGAATGGCACTCTGGTTGTTTCCGCTCTGTTATACTATTTTTCTACTTTGTGTTTTTCACTAAGCTGAAAGTCAGAATCCTGATGATTGTTTTGAGAAAGACATGTGTGTGAAGCTTTGATGTCCTCCCTTACTCTGAGTTCCCCTGGATGGTGGAGGACCAGGCTGAGGCTAGATCACTCACAAGGACCCAGCTCCCTCCTGGGAGAGCAGGAGCCTGCAGGTCTGATTAAGTCCCAGCAGCATCCAGAACACGGGATAAACCACGAGAGCTGCCTTGATGCTTTGTTGTGCCTGCCTTGTATTTTAGAGAGACCCATATTCGGGAAATGCCTTTCTGCCTGGTGAAAGCTCCAGTGAGGATGAAGAGCCTCTAGCAGAACTGTCAAAGGAGGAATTGTGCACAAAAATAAAAAGCCTGAAACAAAAACTAACAAGCATCCGGAAAGAAAACAGCCGCCTTCGACAGTCTTTGGTCATGCTGCAAGGTAAACCTAGAGAAAACTGACATTTTTAGATAAAAGGAAAAATACTTGATGAGTGAAAAGTATTTAAACCAGTTGTCAAGAATGAAAAAATCAGTGCCTTAGAGAAAAAATTAAAAACTACATTTTAAGAAAATCTATGATTACACAATTTAACATGGATACACTCTAGCAAAGCCTCAGTTTATTGCTTAGAAAATTTTAGATTATTCCTACAAAATACCAAATGTTGTATTCATTTAATAATGTCCAACAAATATTTACTGAGCATTTAATATAGGCCTAGAGAGAAAAGATCAGTTAGACAAGAGATACGTCAACGTGTTCATGATGTGCTTATCTCGTTCCCCTCTTCTATCGAAGCACTAGAAAATGGGGCCTGTGGTGATCCCTTATAGAATCAGTGGAATTAAAGATTCCACATATTAAATTTCAGATTTGGAGTTGGGAGGAGTGGAAAATAATCACATTCCATTGAAGACTTACAAAGGAGAAAGATAGGCCCAAGAAAATTAAAACTCCCCTGGTATGGTGCCTTTTGGCAGAACCTATTAATATATTATGTTTGAGTGTTTCTTTTTTTAATTATGTTTTTCATTTGTAGTTCAGCATCGTGCACTATTTTTACAGCTGAATTATATTCTGTGTTGGAAAGCATTCTTTCCAACTTAAAACAGTAAACACATAGTGTATTTTGAAAATATATCCCTCTGGCTGCTGGGTACAGAATGCGTACAAAGAGCACAGAAAGGAAAGCGGGGAAGAACCACTCTGACAGGTGTTCTAGTCCTCATACTAGCGGGATGGCAGCCTCGCGTAGGGCTGTGGCCATGGAAATAAAGAAGACCATCTTGCAGTATTCTGGGAGGCAGAAATGGCAGGAGACAGAACAATGTCGTGAGCTAGATCGACACGGTGATGGCTCAGATGCCTTCCTACAATTATTGATTCGGTTAAAGGCTTCTTAGTTTTAAGCAGAAACAGGGACATGTGAATGGAAATAAGATATTTATTCCACCAACAAGCTAGTCTCTCTTTATTTTTTACATCTTAAATACTGCATTTTTATAACTGATGATTTTTCCTGGTGAGGTTTTTGCAGTTTTCCTTTTTATAAGGACTTCAGTCATTTTGGATTAAGGCCTACCTCATTTTAACTTGACTACATCTGTAAGACCCTATTTCCAAATAAGGTCATACTCTGAGATTTTGGAGGTTAGACTTCAGCACCTCTTTTTTTGGGGTACACAGTTCAGCCCACAGTATTCCATATTGCTAACCCCAAAGGTCATTTCTGAAGGGTCCCATTAAGTGCCTGCTGCCTTTGACACCTTGGCTACCTCTCCTCCCTCGGCTTCGAGGACACCTGTTTCCTCATGCGCTGCTGAGCTTTCCATCCTGGTCTGTGTGTCCGCCTCATTTCATCACTTTACCCTCCAAATATCTAATGATGCTCAGGCTCCGCCCTTGGACTCCTTTCTTTTCTGTCTGCGTGCACTCCACAGGGGATCATGTCCAATTCTGTGGTGTTAAATTCAACAGTAATTGTGATTCTGAGACATACTTCTGGCCTGGACTTCTCCCTTTAGCTCCCGACTCTGTCTGACTCTATTAACATGACTAGCAGGTATCTCAGGCCAGCCTGTCCCGTCCATGTGCCCAGCCTTCCCCTCCACCTGCTCCTGTCTTTCCTTCTTCATTCTCTTGGTTAATGCTAACTGCATAGTTAAAATTTCTCAAGTCAAAAATCACGATGCTATCTTGTAGTTCTTTTACATCCTACAGTCAGTCTCTTGGCAAATCCTGCTAACTTCCCCTCCAAAATGTCTCTGGTTTAGACTAGTCCAGACCGCCAGCATCTCTCACCCAGGCTATCACGGTGGCTTTCTCCTTGGTCTTGCGCTTTTGTTCATGCTGCTGTGTGGTCCCCTCTCAATACGCAGCAGTTAAAACCCCGCTCCTTGCAGGCCTGCTCACGCCATTCCTCTCTGAAATCTCTTTGGTGCACGTCCACCTCACAGGGGGAAGAACCAAGGTCAGTTTTATGATCTAGAGTCCTTACATGATCCAGGCACCTCCCCACCACCTACCTTTCTGGCCTTGTTTTCTGTTCTCTCCCCATCCTTCTTTATGATTCAACCTACCCTGGACCGCTTGTTTTCCCTCTGAATACATCAGACGTAATCTGACTTCAGGGTCTCTGTACCAACTTTCTCCTTGGCCTGGGATGTTCCTCCCCCAGATGGCCATGTGGTTTGCACCCCCACATACTTCAAGACTTCACTCTAAATTCATTTTTGCCCTGACTCACTCTCTTCATTTAAACTATCAGCCTCTCTTCCCTCACAATGTTTTTTACCTCCCTCGCTTTACCTCCATATTTAATATTGTCTGCCCCTCACATGTGCACACACTGGGATGTACTCCTGGAAGCCAAAGTAAAGTTGGCTATTAGCTGGACTTCAGGCAACAGGAAGAGTCAGGAACTGCCAACTGCCACTACAGTATTCATGCGTGCATTTCTTCATTGAGCCATTAATTATAAAGTCCTCTACATATCAAGCACTGCTGTAAGTACCTAGGAAAACCCAGTGAACAAAATAGCAAAAGATCCCTGCTCTCGTGAAACTTACATTCCAGTGAGGCAAGCAGTCAAGATCATGAAAAATAGTGATAAAATAAATTACATAATATGTTAGCTAGTGGGAAAAGCTATGGAAAAAAATAGCTGGTCAAGGAGGATGGGGATTTGAGAGAGAGTGTGTGTGTTTTAAAATAATGTGGGTCAAAAAAATAAATAAATAAAAATAAAATAAAATAATGTGGGTCATAGTAGGTCTCCTTGTGAATCTATAGTTGGGAACTAGGACAATATCAAAAAGTTGAAATTTCATGTATAATCCAAGTAAGAAAGGGATCTGAGAGAAGAGTGCACGGTGGTTAGTCATCTTTTGCTCAGCAGTATTCTTCTTTGAACTAAGAATCAGTTTTTCTGCCTATAAGACCTACTAGCTAAGAAATATGGCAGAACATATATGCCATCCTAGACATTCAGAATGGCAGATGTGTTTGTGCTCTGTGTGCAAATGTTAAACATTTGAAACATATCTTGTGGACCACAACTAACCAGCACAATAAGATAGAAAAAGAAAGAAGTGATATCTCTTCTGTACAGAATGCTATTAAATTGTTACTATGTGTAAAGGGTGAATATACACCCAGGAAAAATAATGCCTCAGCTGAAAACTCAACTCTGTTAACAAAACAGATTTCAGTAAAGAAGGAAAACTCAATAATTAAGTTTTGCAGAAGTTCATTTAAATATAGTAGAAAGCTGTCAAAGTTTCAGAGGTAGGCAAAGTAAAGCCAATGAATCACTGAAGTAGCAATCATTAAAAGTTTATTGTGCTCACATCAAAAAGACAGTTTGCAAATCAGGAGCACTCAAATCAGAATATAGAATGAGGCTCAGGGGTATATTTTTATAAAGCAGCTTGTATAGTGAGAAAGCAGTGACTGTTGACACTTGTTTATAATATTGGTTATAATATTAGAATTTTTTTAAATGGCAGGGAATTGGTCAGTGGTTGCCTCATATCAACCTTGGAAAGCAGTTCAAGTTTTGTTTATGGTTTTTCAGAGATGAAAACAAGAAATGGCCCAGGACAAGTTAAGTCTTGCAAAACAAGCTAAATTAAGCCTTCTTTGTGTGATTAACTGGTTTTGTCTGCTTAGGGAATTTTCAAGGCTGGTCTCCCTTTGTTTCTGATTTTTAACAAAGCTTAAGTTAAATGTGTGAATCTCCCTCTTTTCTTGAAATCGTATGAAAAAGAAACTTAAAATGCATAAAACCACAAGGACCAAGAAAACTCAAAAGGAGACCGCAGCAGATAAAAGGTGCCGATAAAATTTGAGAGGCTGAGAGCAGATGGATGAGTGGTAACTGACTCCATCTGGAGAAATCTGAAAGCTCAGGGCCTGTGATGAGTGGGGGAGGTATGGGCAGGGGACTGAGGAAGAGGAATTCAAAGGAAATAAGCCACAGCACAGCCCAGAACTACAGAAGGCTTGGAATTGTACTTGAGAAAGGGATTATGTTAGTCCTGACAGTGTGAAAACTGGAGGAGTCATTGAAAAACTACATTAAAACCCTTTAGGACCCAGTCTCACATTTTTCCTATGCAGCCGGCAACTTCCACCCTTCCCACAGCACAGGACGGGTGTGTGCTCTTAGGAGAGGTTGATCCAAAGCCATGAGCTCAGGGACACTGGGCACAGTTGAGGGAAGGGGTGTGATCATTGGAGGAACTCCTCTAACATGTAATGCAGAGACCAAAACAGGAAACAGAGAAAATGCAAGGAGCAGAGGGAGGCTCCATGAAACAGGGTGGTTTAAGGAAGGAACAAAGACATCCATAAAATGTCTGAAAGTGAAAGTTAAGAAAATCTTGTAGATATCGCAACAAGGAGACTAAGCAAAGGGAAATAAAAGAGATTAGGGAAAGCAGAGAATGAGCCCAGGAGGTCAAACATCCAAAGAAAAGAGGTCCTGATAGAGAGGAGAGAGAAGAGGGAGAAATTATCTTAAAAATAAATACAGTAAACTTCTAGAACTGAAAGACATAAATTTCTAGACTAAAAGATGCTACCAAAAGCAAAAAGGCTTATCTAAGGCATAATTGTGAAATTTCAGAACTCCAGGAAGGGAAGATCCAGAAGCTTTCAGAAGGAGCAGGCATGTCACCTGCTAAGACGTGGGGGTCAGATGACACTGGACTTTTCACCAGCAACACTGGAAGTTCCAAAGCAATTGAGCAATGCCTTTAACGTTCTGAGGAGAAATGATTTAAACATAGACTTCTATACCCAGTGAAACCATCAACCAGGCGTGAGGGCAGAATAATGATATTTTCACACTTACAAAGGCCCAGTGTTCTTCCTGTGCTTCCTTTTTCAAAAATTAAGGGAGGGCGTGTTCCTCCAAGGGAGAGAGTGAATCTAGAAAGTCAATCTGAAAATGGTAGTCCAGTTCAGGAGAGGAACAGAGAGCAGCCCCAGGCTAATAGTGAGGGGACACTCCAGGGGAACAGGTCCACAGTGGGCCAGAAGCACCTGGTTCGGAGAGGTGGAGGGGGTTCCAGGAAAGAGATGACTGAGAGAAATATGAAACTGAGAGATGACATAGTCGAAAGTCAGTAAATAATGATATGAATCTGAAAAAAATAAAAGAACAGTTGGTTATGCTTATTGTTATTAAAGACTGTGATGGTAATGACCAGAGAAACAAGTAAATGAATTAGAAATTCTCCCTCTAAGAGTAGTAGGTAATCCACAGTGGTAGCAGTAGGGCAGAGGACTGCTATTTTTCATTATACACCTTATTGTATTTAAAAAATAAATGCCTAGTACATAAGAGGTACCCCAAATCTAACAGCTACCGTTTTTTTAAAAGTCAGTAATTTTCTTAAAGATCAGAAACTGCTAGTTATAGCCCTAAAAAAATAAAAAGAATCTACACATATTAATTACAAATAGCTATAAAATATCTACTAGTTACCCTAACAAGAAATGTGTTGGCTTCCCAGATGGCTCAGTGGTGAAGAGTCTGCCTGCCAATGCAGGAGACACAGGGGGCACAGTTTCAGTCCCTGGTTTGGGAAGATGAAGATCCTCTGGAGAATGAAATGGCAACCCATTCCAGTGTCCTTGCCTGGAAAGTCCCATGGACAGAGGAGCCTGGACGGCTACAGTCCACGGGGTCACATAGAATCAGACGCAACTGAGCAACTGAGCACAGAATATGTAGGATCTATGATGGGAACTTAAAACCTCAACAGAGAAACACACACATCTGGACTTCCCTGATGGCCCAGTGGTTAAGAAGCCTCCTGCTAATGCAGTGGACACACGTTCGATCCCTGGACTGGGAAGATCCCACATAGCTCAGGACAGCAAGGCTGGCGCACCAGTTACTAAGCCTGCACTCCAGAACCTAGGCTCCGCAGCAAAAGATGCCCACACGCCACAAGTGGAGAGTAGCTCCCACTCTCCACGACTAAAGAAAGCCCGCCTGCAGCAACAAAGACTCAGTGTGGCCATAGATAAATAAATAAAATTCAAAAAAAAAAAACACAAATCTGAGTTGAAAGACTTTGGATTCATAGATGAGAAGATGCCAGTTCATCCCAAAATAACTCCTAGTTTGAATGGAATCCCAGTCAAAATGTCAATAATTGCTTTGTTTTGGGTTTTTATCTTTGGGGTAATTTGACAATAATTATTCTAAAGCTAACCTGAAAGAATTATAAGGCAAAACCAAGTAAGAATATTCTGAAAAAGAATCTGAGGGCATACTGTCAACATGAAACCATGTGGTTCTGATAATTCCAAGCAACTTGCTAGGACAAGAGCCAGCAGATCAATGGAACAGAACACACATTCCCAGATAATACCTTCCATGCGGAGAAGAAATGGCCCGGAGCCACTACGGCTCAAGGGCATGGTTTAGAGGGATCAAACAACCTGGCTTCAAACCCTGGCTCTGCCACCTGCTAGGTGTGTAGCTGAGTGTGAGATGAATGGAATTGATGAAAGGACGGCCCTGGGTGACATGCAAAGCATTCAGAGCAGAGGCTGGCGAGGCAAGTGCATAGAGTGTTTTGCTTTTTGCTGTAGGGCAACCAGCACAAGCACACAGGCCTCTGCTCCTAGGAAAGCCCCACAGGCTTGTTAAAGGCGCTCCTGTCACCAGATTCACGTTCTGAAGAAGCTTGGAACAAGGAGTCCTGCATTTTCATTTCATAGTGAGCCTGGCAATTTACTATGCAAGTCATTTAGGATAGGGATGAATTATTCAACAAAGGATGCTGGGCAAACTGACATGCCAGTGTTGGGGGAGGGGCAGGTTTAAGTTAGACTCTCGTTTCACACCATAGGCACGCTAAAAATGTAACTGTACAGTTTAAATTAAAACTTCATATTCTGAATTTGAGTTTCAACACAAGATGAATTTTATTTTTGAAAATTAATAATGCATATTTTCTAATAATATTCATGGAAAGACCTAGAAACAAGAAACCAATAGCAAAGAGCTCTTCCAGCACCTGGGTTATGGTCTCGAAATACTGTTTCCCACTAAAAGGAGCTGGGGTTCCCTGGAGAAACAGCTGATTCCAGAACTTGCCCAGGAAATGGACAACATGAGCCTTGTCAGGAGCCTTGAAGGGAAACACAGATGAAAATGTTGTCCTATTGGGAAGGAAGGAGGTCAGCAAAGACCATGTGAACATGTCAACTGGAAGAGGTTCCTACTGGCCAAAAATTATCATTGGAGCATCAATAATAATGACCGTGGCAATTGGTTTTCATGTGTGTTTACATGCATGAGTTCATTCAAAAGAGAGAAAACTTAATGACCATCTGAAAGAACCAACTCATTGTTTTGAAAACTGGCAAATACAAACTGAGGAATCAAGTGTTTATCCGGCCATTATTATAGAAATTAACCTCAGGGTAATCAAATAGTTGATGAGAGAAAGTTTCCCTTTAGCTAAATGAAGAAGAAAGAATTAGGATATCACCATTTCATAACCCCTTGTGATTTAATGAATCTAGGCAGTAATCATTAGTGACTGCTAATATTACAACAAAAGGTTATCATGCATTCAATGCCCTCTGCTGGAAGTGTTTTTAACTTCCAAGCCTTTAGCTCTAACTATCAATTTATACCAAGTACAAGGAACAAAAGAATATGTGAAACATTCTCTTAAGGGGGCGATCAGCAAGATCCAGACTGTGGGAAACCCCACCGGCCAAAGGACTCAGTGTCTTCAACTAATAGCCTGGTGTGCTGCAGTCCACGTGGTCGCAAAGAGTCAGACACGACTGAGCGACCGAACAACAACGAAAAACAACTATAAATCACAGGGAAAAACTAGAAGAGGGAAAGGAAAAGCATAGTTTCTAAAAGAGACAGCAACGTTCTTGTGTTCAACTGTGCGACACCAAGGAATGCAGCCCTTCAGGCTCCTCTATCCATGGGATTTTCCAGGCAAGCATACTGCGGTGGGTTGCCATTTCCTACTCCAGGGGATCTTTCTGACCTAGAGATCGAACCTGCGTCTCCTGCATCTCCTGCATTGCCAGGCAGATTCTTTACCACTGCACCACTTTGGAAGCCCAGTGAATTGTAATATGTAGACTTTATTTGGATTCTGATTCAAACAAATGGAAAACAACAAAGACAACAACAAGGAGAAATCTGAACATTTCTAGTTTGCTTTTTTGATGATATTCAAAAACTATTGCTAAGTATTTCTGGTTGTAACAATGGTGTTATGATTATATATATATACATATATATGTATTTTTTTTTAAATTTCTGACCTTTGGTGATATACACGAAAATATTTACAGATAAAATGAAATGATGGCTGTGATTTGCTTGAAGTAATTTTGCAGGTGAGGAGAAAGTGGATGGAGGTACAGGTGTATTAAGATTGGTCATGAGTTGGAACTGGGGCTTGGATTACATGAGAGTTTACTATTTTGTGTATGTGTGTTTAAACTTTTCCATTAAAAGTTAGAAAATATATATATATACACGGAGAAAGAAAGCCTATTGTGGAAAGATGTTTAGACTGTATGAAATATGTGAGTGAATATTTAACTGATCTGAATGACTTTCTAAGCAAATAAATAGTATACTAGGGAAAAGACTGTTACTTTTAACTAAAATAAAAACTTAAAATATGTGTCTGCTTATAAAACATACTAAAACTAAAATAAACACTCCAAGAAAAATAATTGTAACTGATGACAAATTAAAGTGCTTAAGACAGAAGAAAATTAATAATAAAAGCAAAGCTAATACATTGTGCTTATAGTGCACTAGGCACTCCTATAAGCACTTTACAAAAGTCATCTAACATATTATAAAGTAGAAAAAGTACTAACATTCCTTGGTCTAATAGCTATTTCATAGGATAAGTTCAAATAATCAATCAATAAATAAATATTTAACTTCACAATAAAAAATAATTGCAATTTAAGTTTTTTAAACTGAAATTTTGAGTTTAAAATTTTTTTAATTATTTTTTCTAGATGGAACCCATTTTGTGAACAACTGCAGCAAAATATCATTAATTTCTTTTTTTTTTTTTTTCTTTTTTTCTAATTACTTCACAACATTTCAGTGGGTTAATCTGTCCATTCTAGCACAGGTTTTAGCACAACAGACGCCCAAATATTGGTTGGCATTAGGAAGGAAATAAGGAAGAAAAGAAGAAAGAAGGAGAAAAGGAAGGAAGAATAACCTCAGTCTCTACAGTTGTATTTGTAGACTAACAAGTTCCCTGATAATAGAAGAGAAAATAAGTATGGCTCTGATTTTCTGTGATCCATTGTCAATATTGGGAAGTATGTGAAAAGTATTGTGATAAAGAAGGAAAATAACACTGGCTTTGAAATCAGACAGATTTGAGTCCAAGTCTTCATTTTGCTATTTACAAGCTTGTTCAAGTGACCTAGCCTAAGAAAGGCATCAACTTACTCATCTGTAAAGTGGGGACAATAATAGTATCTGTGTTAAATGTAGTTATAGGTATTAAATAAGATATGGCTTCAAAGTGCAAAGAACTGTGATGGGAATAAAACAATCCAGTAAATATGGAAAAGCTAGCCTCTGCTTTTCAAGAGGTTACAGAAAACTTAGGAGTGCAATGTACATGTAACTGCTAAAGAATAACTCAATAACCTGCAAGCATTATAACTGTAATGAGAAATGTCTATGTAAGTTCATACTGCTAATTAAAGTTAACACCAAAATAAAAAAAAAAAAAAAAGAAAAAAAAATTTTTTTAATTAATTTATTTTTTTATTGAAGGATAATTGCTTTACAGAATTTTGTTATTTTCTGTCAAACCTCAACATGAATCAGCCATAAGTACACATATATCCCCTCCCTTTTGAACCTTCCTCCCATCTTCGGCCCCATCCCACCCCTCTAGGTTGATCCAGAGCCCCTGTTTGAGTTTCGTGAGCCATGCAGCAAATTCCCGTTGGCCATCTATTCTACATATGGTGATGTAAGTTTCCATGTTACTCTTTCCATACATCTCACCCTCTCCTCCCCTCTCCCCATGTCCATAGGTCTATTCTAAAATTTTAGCTATCAAAATAGTGAAGATTGTTGTTAATAATGAACATCTCTTGTTGATAGTGCAGTGACATGGCTGACTTCGTACCTTGCTAGTGGGCATGTAAGTTGGAAGATTCTGGAGAGCCATTCAGCAATATTGACTGAGTCTTGGAAACATTTATACCCCTGAGCCTATTGTTATGCTTTCAGGAATTTGTAGTTATCGATATGATCAGAGATGCATATATAGATGTCTGTGATAAATGGTTCATAAGAATTTTGTCTGTAATCAAGAAAAATTGAAGCAACTTAAATTTCCAAAAAGAAAAAAAAGGAGCATTTAAATAAATTACAGGAGTCAATACCTTGAAATATTAGGAAATCCTTAAAGTGTATGTTTAACTGGGAAAGAATGAATATATATGTGTGCATGTATATATGTGTGTGTGTATAACTGAATCACTTTGCTATACACCTGAAATATAATAAATCAACTATTTGTTGATGTTGCTCAGTCGCTAAGTCGTGTCCAATTCTTTGTGACCCCATAGACTGCAGCATGCCAGGCTTCCCTGTCCTTCACTGTCTCCTGGAGTTTGCTCAAATTCATGCCCATTTAGTTGGAGATGCTGTGTAACCATCTTATCCTCTGTTGCCCTCTCCTCTTTTTGCCCTCAATCTTTCCCAGCATCAAGATCATTTCCAATGAGTTGGCTCTTCACATAAGGTGGCCAAAGTATTGGAGCTTCATCTTCATCATCAGTCCTTCCATTGAATATTCAGGGTTGATTTCCTTTAAGATTGACTGTCTTGATCTCCTTGCAGTCCAAGGGACTCTCAAGTCAATCAACTATACTTCAATAAATAAATAAATAAACTATAATTCAATAAAAAATAAATATTATTCATCCTCCTAAAAAAAAGAATGAATAACTGACACAACATGAATGAATCTCAAAACATTATGCAGAACAAAAATCGGACCCAAAAAATGAGAATATACCACTTGTATCCATTTATATGGAATTCTAGAACAGGTAAAGAAATCACATTAGTGGTTGCTTTTGAGGTGAGTCCAGGAATTAATTTGGAAAGAACATGAGGCAACTTTCTGGGCAGACAGAAGCATTCTATGAACATATTAGTGTGTGCTAATTGGGTTTATCCTTTTGTCAAACTCATCCCCCTATACCTACTTACATCCTGGTCAGACTTCATGTAAGATCTTGCCTTTGATGCTAAACAAGTTATACCTCAAAAGATCATATTTTCCAAGATTTAATAACATAGGTAAAATATTCAATGTATGGTCTTAATTGGAAAAAAAAAAGAAAGAACCATGATACAATGCTGTGGATGTAGCACAGTCCTAATTATACAAAAGAAAATACATGAGTACAGACAAAGATATAGAGATAGGATTGGCAAGAAGGATATATTCTGATGAACATGTACAACTTTCATTATTAGTAAAAACAGTGAATGTTTTCTAAAACCCACTTTATGCAGAATTCCCTTTTTCTCATTATAGTCTAGCTTTGGCCTTCTTGCAGTTCCTTAAATACAGAACTTGTGTTTTTGTGTTTCCTATGCTCCTGATGACCTCGAGGTATTTAATTCCTGCTCAGCCCGCAGCTCTCCGGTAACTCTTGACTGCCCCAGAGAAGCCCTCTGTACCCCTTCCCTTAGAGGAGAGGCTGCTTGCCTCTCCTCAGTGGTCTTAACAACTGCAATTTTTCATTTCTTTGCATGCAGCTTGAGTTACCCAAACCACAAAGTGCACTGTCTTCTAGATGGCCAAGTCTGCTAAGACACCTGATACCAACTGCAAATTTAGGGGTTTTTGAAAACCACTCTCAGGCTCAGAAATTTGCTAAAGGCATTAAATTCTGTGACACTCATGGTTACACTTATTACAAGGAAAGAATGCAAATTAGAACTAGCCAAAGTTGGAAGAGACCTATATGGCAGAGTCTGACCAGTTTCCAAGTGAAAAATTTCTGTCCTCAGGATCCATTGCCTCCTAGTCGTTATGTGTTACAACAATACAGACAGAGGATTGTTCACCCAGGAAGCTCTCTGAGCTTGGGCGTCCAAAGTTTTTAACTGAAGGTTCATTATGTGTGCATAATTGATTGATTGACGGCTCACAGGGTTGAACTCAAACTAGTTTCTGCTTTCTGGCCATGGCCAGCTTCTGCCCTAAGACTAGGCTGTATGATTGCTCCCAGCCTGAGAAACTGCTTAGTATAAACATAAATCAGATGTGTTCTGAGGGGCTCACCATGACACTGCTGCTTTTGCTGAAGAAAGTCAAGGGTGTAGAGGTTACTTCCCAGGAACTAGGGGGTGGTGGGTGGGGTTTAGGGCTGGCGGTCAGATTTCTTTTTGAGCAGGCCAAATGCTTACACACAGCACTGTTAGGTAAAGAGTGCTCCCCACCTGTCCCAGTTCCAAAAGGCTAGGATCACATCAAGTTTTGCTCCTGGTTTCATTCCTTGCACTTCATGCGAAGAGTTGACTCATTGGAAAAGACCCCGATGCTAGGAGGGATTGGGGGCAGGAGGAGAAGGGGACGAGAGTGGACAAGATGGCTGGATGGCATCACCAACTCGATGGACATGAGTTTGAGTAAACTCCGGGAGTTGGTGATGGACAGGGAGGACTGGCGTGCTGCGACTCATGGGGTTTCAAAGAGTCGGACATGACTGAGCAACTGAACTGAACTGAATAGTGGTGAGCAAATGTTGAGAGTCAATGTAACATTGTAGTTTACAGGAGGGGATTGCCAGAGTCCTAATTTGAATGTTGGCTCTTCTTTTTTTTCACTGAGTAGACCCTGATGGGTTATTTAACCTCTCATTGCCTCATTGTCCTCATCTATAAATTGTGAGTAGTGATAATATTATATTAACACCTTTCTCAGAGAACTGCAATGAGGAGTAAATGAATGAACGTCAGTGAAGTTCCCAAAATAGTGCCTGGTGCAGAGTAAAAGCTAGCTAAATGTCTAATATTATTATTATTTTTTTTTCCTAATATTATTAAGTGCTCAATAAATAATTGCTGATAGAGCAACTGGCTATCACATGAGAGGTGCTTAGCAAATGTTAATTGAAAAAATATAGAATAAGATTTTCTCCTTTAGCAGGTTTTTTCTATTATTTTTCTATTAACATAGTATTAAATGTATTGATTTGGACATATCATCACTATGTCTGATGTTCAGGTCTTTAATCATCTATAATTCTAAAGATTATGTAGGTCAATAATATGCTTAGAAAAGAACAAAAAAGTTTCAGTCTTTTCACCTCTCTACCAGGCATTACCCCCAACCAGAGTGAGGAGTTGAATTAGAGAGAGTTCAAAGTGTCTTCCAACTCCAACAAAATGTTATTTGTCCTTAGGAAACAAACTAGATATAACAACAGAGAAGACCATTTTACATGGAGACATGAAACCTATGAATGTGTAAGTTTCCATTTAAAAAAAGGAACAAAGAGAACATTCAAGTTGACTACCAAAATCCATCTGTTATATGTGAACACATAGGTTTGAATTGTGGCCATAAATTTTTAATAATTTGATGTCATTTGACTCCCTGGCAAATCACACACTATGATTATAGAAGATTTAGTGAGAAACTGATTTATTTAATCTTGTTACTGAAACTGGCCTGATGGAAGGTGATACAATCAGTTATGTCTCCAAACAAGAGATTAAGCACTTTCAAATAATACCATTAGCAATTAGAAAAAGAATCAACTTCTAAAAACATTTTTTTAGTTACAAAGTAATGCGTATATATTTGGATACAACAACCAAATGATTTAACACTGATCTACTATTATTCAGCAATTATTAAATTACTGAATAATAAAAAGTAAATGTGTTCCAATCACTGTTCTTACCATGTTCATTTTCCGGAGGTAGCAAGTGTTAACAATTTGTTCTATATACTTCTATGCATAGACACATAATAAAAAATACGTGTCTATGCTGTTATGACAAGCATCTGTAAAGTGCCACTTGTTCTTGCCATTTTAGTGTTACCGCAGGCCGTCACTCAGTTTGAAGAGCTGGTCGGGATGGCAGAGGCACTGCTCAAGGGTGGAGGAACCCTGTCCACATCCGCATCCACCCTCTGGAGAGCAGCGAATAACTCCTCGCCGGATTCCTTTGCTTCTACCTGCAGTAATTCTAACTCTAATTCCAGTTCACCCATCTCCCTGAAAGCTGAGGAAGACCATCAGACGGATGAGAAACAGGTCAGCGGGGAGACTGTTCCGTCTTTCTCTGGGGTGCAGTTACAGGCAAAATGAAAATCACAGAACAACATAGTCATCGTCTTATCAGATCACTTTATGGAACTTTAGGTCAATCATAATATTCTGATGACATAAAACAATTTTTTTTACAATAAATCTAATATCTGTGAAGCAAATATCCAGTTTAGAAAATAAATGCTGGACAATGATGAAGTTATTAAACTAGAAAATTCTTAAACCAGTGAGAAAAGGACAATTATGCATTAAAGGTTATAAAACTGAATTATTGAGACCAGGTGAATTTCAGCCTGTACATGCTGGCTGAACACAATTCTTTGTCTTCTACACCAATTTCTCTTAATCAAGAAACAGAAGCTAAAAATACAAGTTTTGTTAGAATCAGCCTGGGAAAATGTGCCTTCAAGGGCAGTAATTACTGTCACTGCTCACAATCCAGCGTTCGGAATACTTGCCTCTCAGTTTCCTCCTGCGGTGTAACAAGATCCCACAAACTGAGTGATTTATAATATTACAAACACAAAGGCTATAACCTCAAGGTGCTGGCTAGTTCTTTCCTTTCTAGAGGCTCGGGGGAAGGCTCTGTTTCCTGCCCGTGTGGGTTCTGGAATTCAGTTTCTCGTGGCACTACAGCTGAGCTCCCTGTTTTCTTGTTAGCTGTAGACTGAAGGATGCTCCCACATGCCCTGATCCGAGGTCTTCTGCCCCCGACTTCAAAGCCAGTGAGAGCAGGCAGACCCCTCACTCCTCAAGCCTCTCCTTCCTCTGCCTTCTTTCTTGCCCACTCTTCTGTGTTCAAAGGGCTCACGTGAGCCCTCAATAAGTGTTAGCCATTTTCTTTATTATTATTTATTATTAAACACTTATTGTGTGCTTATTATGTACCAGACACTGCTAAGTGTGTGTATATATGTATACACATAAAATTATGTATGTATGTGTGTATGTAAATATATATTCATACTTGCAATAAAGTACATGAATTTTAAGTGTAAAAAAGGTAAAATTTTAAGCCTCATAATTAGATCGGGCCTTTCTGAATAACCCAGTATACTCTCCAACTTTCCCCATCTCAAGGTCCTTTAATGACACCTGCAAAGTTGATTTTCCCATATAAGGTGACACATTCACAGGTTTCAGGGATGACGATGTGGTTGTTATCCGTGGGCCGTTATTCTGTTTAGTAGGAAAGGTTGAGGGTGGAATAATCCTTAAAGCACGAAATCCAGATTACATGGCAAGAATTTGAATGCACTCTGGAACAAACACCTCATAAATGTTGGGAATTTATCTCAAAAATAACATCTAACTCCTGATATATACATCAATATATATTAAATATATGGGCATCACCTTAAAGAATGTTAATTTTGTTTTCTGGTCTGTATTAATTCAATGAGTAATATATTTCTTCGGATACTCCTTTCCTTTTTCAGTTATTTCAATTATTATTTTTAATTTTTTAGTTCAAGATTGAAAAATGGCAGATCGCGCGTTGCAACAAGAGCAAGCCTCAGAAGTTCATTAATGATTTAATGCAAGTGCTTTACACAAATGAATACATGGCCACACACAGCCTGACGGGGGCAAAATCCTCTACTTCACGGGACAAGGCCGTGAAACCAGCTATGAATCAGAATGAAGTTCAAGAAATTATAGGTGATATGATTGCATTATATTGTGTCACATGAATCTGAAATAATTTTTCCATTTAACATTTAGTTGTTCTTTCCTTACCTTTTTTTCTTCAAATTTATTTTTCTATGAGAGGTTTAGGATAGCCTAAACCTCTTATGTATGATACATGGTGAATTTTGTGGAACAACTTTACACTAAAAGTGGTTAATGGGACTTCCTTGGTGGTCCAGTGGTTAAGAATGCAGAGGACACAGGTCCTCCCTGATCCAGGAAGATCCCACATGTTGAGGAATATCTAAGCCCATGCACCACAACTACTGAGAAAGACAATGTGCGCCACCACGAATAGAGAAAGCCAATGAACAATAAGAACCCAGCACAGCCAAAAATTAATTCGTTTAAAAAATTTTAAGTGGTTATTAATATAAAAATGAATTCTATATCACTAAAAAACTTGAATTCATACAATTCATAGCTTTAGAAGAGTAAAGTTTCAAAATTCACTCCAAAAAAATTTTAGTAACTCTTCCTATCTTGTATTCTTTTTCTTATTTTGGTTAGAAATATCCCTTATCTTTTATTCAGAAAAACGAAGGTTAATGTAACCATCCTACTGACAGTTTTTAAGTTAATTTCCTTAAATATAATAATCTAGGTTATCAAGTAACAATTTTAAGTACTCATTGAATCCCAGCTCTCTGTATTCTGATATTACATCATTTCTTAGTTGGAAAATAGTCAGAATCTGCTTGTTTCAATTGATGCTGGGAATGGGTAAAAATAAATTCTCAGCATTTTGGGTCAAGGGCACATGGTATTCAGAACAAGCAATAAGGGTAAAGCTGGGTGGTACCATAGGAAGACTCATACATATGTTCTCAGTTTATGATATAGACCTAGTTATCTCTTGCTTTGCTTCGGAAAATCTGCCTATATAGTTTAAATATCTCATGGGAGTTTGGGCTGCTTTTTCAAAACGGGGGCAAAAATTATAATGTCTGTGGTGCTTGGTGTTTTATCTCAGTTCATATCTTAAGATGCAAAGTCCTGATAATGTGGGTTTTTAATTAATTTACTTATTTTTATTCAAGTATAGTTGATGTATAGTATTACATAAATTATAGGAGTACAATATAGTGTTTTGGGGCTTTCAGGTGACTCAGTGGTAAAGAATCCACCTGCCAATGCAAGGCAACGCAGGAGATGTGGGTTCAGTCCCTGGGTGGGAAAGATCTCCCACTGGCTACCCACTCCAGTATTCTTGCCTAGAGAATCCTATGGACAGAGGAGCCTGGCCGGCTATAGTCCATGGGGTAAAAAGAGTCGGACACGGCTCAGTGATTGAGCATACACACATGCAATATAGTGTTTCACAGTTTTTAATGTTTATACTCTATTTACAGTTATTATAAAATATTGGCTCTATTTCCCAGGTTGTACAATGAACGTGAAAGAGAAAGTTGCTCAGCCGTTTCAGACTCTTTGCAACCTCATGGATTGTATTCTCCAGGCCAAAATACTGGAGTGGATAGCCTATCCCCTCTCCAGGTGAAGTGAAAGTCGCTCAGTCGTGTCCGACTCTTTGCGACCCCATGGACTGTCCATGGAATTTTCTAGGCCAGAATACTGGAGTGAGTAGCCTTTCCATTCTCCAGGGGATCTTCCCAACTCAGGGATCGAACCCAGCTCTCCCGCATTGCGGGTGGATTCTTTACCAGCTGAGCTACCAGGGCAGCCCAAGAACACTGGAGTGGATAGCCTATCCCTTCTCCAGGGGATCTTCCTGACTCAGGATTCAAACCAGGATCTCCTGCATTGGAGGCAGATTCTTTACCGGCTGAGCCACAAGGGAAGCCCATATAACTTACTTTATGCATAATCATTGTACCTCTTATCCCCCCAGCCCAACATCACCCCTCCCCTACTCCCCCCTCCCCACCGTTAACCACTGATTTGTTCTTTGTTTTTGTGATTCTACTCCCATCTGATAAAGTGTTTTTCTGTGTTTTGTTGTTGTTGTTACAGGAATCACGAAGCAATTATTTCCCAACACAGACGACGTTTCAATCAGGAGAATGATAGGGCAAAAGCTAAACAACTGTACCAAGAAGCCAAATTTAAGCAAAACTCTGAACTCTCAGGATATTAAGTAGATCCTCTCGGTAAGTCTTGTCAACCTTTGTAATCCTTTGAGTGTGGCAAGAAGATGCAATACCTGCACCCATGAGACAGCCTTTCCCAAACACTCTGCTGGAGACCAGTTGGCTATGCGAAGCTGATGCGTATTCCTGGGGGTGAAGCAAGGACAGGGAAGGGGATGTAAACTTGGGAAATGCGGGGTCAGCTACACAGATTCTCCTCTCCTATAGAGCCTCTCAAATATTCTGATGCCCTTTAAACATGCCCGAGTGCAGCAGAAATCTCTAAGAAGGGCGTATAGTGTATAGTGTTTTCCAAGTGTGTTTCACTGAGGAAGATTTCTTTTTCTTCACATCTTAACTATGGGTGGAGCTAGAAGGGAGCCAAGGGAAAGACACATGACAATTTAGGAAGTGCTTCTCTAGAACAACGGGGGTACAGACCCTTTGGAGGTCCCTGAGGTCCATCACTGGGGTGCACTTACAACGCTGAACAGAGGACAAACCGCTGGTTGAGGGTCTCCTCTACCATCCCATCCTGCTTCCCAGTGTCTTTAAATCTTTCAGTCAGTTGTTGTGTTTTTATTTGTTAGATAAGGATTTTTTACCAATATATTTGTATTAAAATACTCAAAGGAAGAACTATTTGTTTTTAGTGAGTTCTAAAGCAAGTTCACTTTATGGTCAGGCCTTGCCCTAGGCAAGACTGTGATGTGGAATTGTGTTTGCTTTACTAATGGAAAGTCCTGGCCTTTTCACCTGTCCTCGCTCTTCCTCTTCATTATTTTGATGGAAAATACATGACACATGTGCATTGTTATGCTTTTAATAACTTTTAAACAGAGGTATATGATGACACCACCCTTATGGCAGAAAGTGAAGAGGAACTAAAAAGCCTCTTGATGAAAGTGAAAGAGGAGAGTGAAAAAGTTGGCTTAAGCTCAACATTCAGAAAACTAAGATCATGGCATCTGGTCTCATCACTTCATGGGAAATAGATGGGGTAACAGTGGAAATAGTGTCAGACTTTATTTTTTGGGGCTCCAAAATCACTGCAGATGGTGATTGCAGCCATGAAATTAAAAGACGCTTACTCCTTGGAAGGAAAGTTATGACCAACCCAGATAGCATATTAAAAAGCAGAGACATTACTTTGCCAACAAAGGTTCGTCTAGCCAAGGCTATGGTTTTTCCAGTGGTCATGTATGGATGTGAGAGCTGGACTGTGAAGAAAGCTGAGCGCCGAAAAATTGATGCTTTTGAACTGTGGTATTGGAGAAGACTCTTGAGAGTCCCTTGGACTGCAAGGAGATCCAACCAGTCCATCCTAAAGGAGATCAGTCCTGGGTGTTCATCAGAAGGACTGACATTGAAGCTGAAAAACTCCAATACTTTGGCCACCTCATGCGAAGAGTTGGCTCATTGGAAAAGACACTGATGCTGGAAGGGACTGGGGGCAGGAGGAGAAGGGGACGACAGAGGATGAGACGGCTGGATGGCATCACCAACTCGATGGGCATGAGTTTGAGTAAACTCCGGGAGTTGGTGATGGACAGGGAGGCCTGGCGTGCTGCGATTCATGGGGTCACAAAGAGTCGGACACGACTGAGCAACTGAACTGAACTGAACTGAGCTGATATGATAAGCCAGTGAGGGCAGGTTTTCCTTCCATTTTCTTTACTTCTACCTTTGACTTCCACTTTGCCTGCTCTCTGTCTGACTCGTCACCTTGAGACCACGTCATTTGTCTTTTTCTTCTGACTGTGTTTTAAATAGACGTGGATATGAGTGTAATACAGTGATTCCCTCATCCATCACTGACTACCAGTTCATCCTTCTTGAGGGTCCCTTACTATGTTGCTATACATTTAAGGCTACCTCTGCTGAGGGTCAACAATAGTCTCTCTTCCTATAACAAAACAAAGTGACCAAAAAAAATCTTATAACAAGCTGCATGGAAATTCTTTCCACCTGGCTCATACATACTGGCAGACCTACCTGAAGAATTTATAAAAGGTAAAGATACTTGTATCCTTTTTCTACCCCAGGGATTAAAAATTTCAGTTGATGGTGAATCTCACAACCACCCAGTTAAGAGCTAATTAGAGCCCTTGGAACTTCTTGGGTTTTTTAAAAATTTATTTTATTGAAGTATAGTTGATTTACAATGTTAATTTCTACTGTAGAGCAAAGTGATTCACACACACACATATATATATATACATATATATATTCTTTTTCATATTCTTTTCATTATGGTTAATCCCAGGATATTCAATATATGGACTTCTTTTTAGACATGAGGCTGCTCAGATGTATCATGGCCAAGTTCCCCATCTATGGGTCATGTCACCAGACCTCCAAGTCATAGGACTCTCTTTTGGAGCACATAATTGTGTCTCAGAGCTCTGCAAAGCATTTTAATATCCTAACTTCTTCCTGTTTTATATCCCAGGCTGCTGAGGGTAGGCATGAAATGTATATCTGATAACAGCAGAATATTGAAGAAATTAAAGTTAAAAGGTTTTTCTATCAGCTTTGCTTGCACTTGCCAGTCATAAAATCACCTGGTGATGACATTAATTAAAACTGAAAGGAAGAAGAAATCTTTTGTTATGAATGCAGGAAACTCTGGTGCCTTGTGCACCTGAGCTTGGGTGCCAAGATGCTTGAAATAGAAATGCACATAGTTTGAATCAGAAGTAGAGATAAACAGTAGAATGGGATTTTTGTTTAATTGGGAGATACCTTTCATTTGAAGTATAGGCTCAATCACTGGGAAAGACAGGGTCACAGAAGACCTGAGTCAGCCGTGCTTGATGAATGAGTCAGATACAGCACCACCTGGTGGAACAGTGGTACACTTTTCTCTTCTTGCTCATTTAACGAGTAGGAACCTAAAGTGACTGCAATTATTCAGGCAAACCATACTCATCCTCACCGTGCCTTCAAAAGTATTCTTTGGAAAAATCATTGTCCTCCCATTACTGCAGTAAAAGCAGTAGATACTACAAAACCATGTAGATTTCTATGAATTCCAATATATCCAGGAAACCCAGCCGGCCTACCGGGGCTCTGGTAGACTGTGCCCCCCCATGCAGGACTGAGTTCCCAGTGGCCCCCGACTTGGATTTGAGAGGACAACCATTTCCCAGCTCAGAGTCGTCTTTGTGAGAATAAGAGCTAAGCCCATCCTGCCACTTTGAGTCCACCCCCTCTCACTTCTGTGACTAGCCTGCAGGTCTCACTGCCTAGAGCTTCATGTTGCCAATCTTTCTGACCTTTCTCCATTGTTTTGCTTTTTTCTTACAAGAGCTATAGAAAATTTTATCTATAAGGATTACAGAATATTAGACTATCACCTCTGTAACATTCTGCTGTGGTCAAACAGCCTTCTGAAATGTCCACAGCTGCTGAAGTGTATATAATCTCTACCATAATATTACATGTGCATGTCACTTAAAGGTGATCTAATACAGCAGTGCTCAAACAAGATGGGAGGGATTTTGTCCCCTGCCCCTGAAAGGGGATATTTGAAAATGTCTTGGAGGCATTTGGGTTAGAGAGGAGCCAGGGATGCTGCTATACATCCAACAATATACAGGACAGCCCCCACAACAAAGAACTACCAAGTCCAACTGTCAATTCTGCCAAAGTTGTAAAAGTGAAAGTGAAAGTTGCTCAGTCATGTCTGACTCTTTGCAACCCCATGGACTGTATAGTCCAGAATACTGGAGTGGGTAGCCTTCGCCTTCTCCAGGGGATCTTCCCAACCCAGGGATCAAACCCAGGTCTGTCCCATTGCAGGCAAATTCATTCCCAGCTGAGCCACAAAGGAAGCCCAAGAATACTGGAGTGGGTGTTCTCCAGTATCCCTTCTCCAAGGGATCTTCCCAACCCAGGAGTCGAACCAGGGTCTCCTGCACTGCAGGCAGATTCTTTACCAACTAAGCTATCAGGGAAGCCCAAGGCTGAGAAATCCTGAAGTAAATGATTTGCTGGTCACCAGGATGGTAGAGTAGGAAGACCCTGAGCATATCTCCTCCCAGGGGCACACCAAGATTAAACCTGTTTGCAGACCACCTATCAATCGGAATGACCTGAAGACTAGCAGAAAAGATCTTCTACAACTAAAGATATGAAGAAGGAACCACAACAAGAAGGGTAGGAGGGGTGGAGACATGGTATCGTCAAGACCCAAGTAAGTGACCAACGAACAGGAGGACAGTCACAATCGCAGAGCTTCTCCCCAAGGAGTGAAGGGTCCAAGACCTATATCAGGCTTCCCAGCTGTGGGGGTCCTGGCACCAGGAAGACAAGCCCCCAGAACATCTGGCTTTGAAGGTGCAGCATGCATTCAGAAGAGTTAGGGGCCTGTAGGAAATAGAGACCCCACTCAAACAGGGCACGCGCAGAATCTCACACACTTTAAGTCCCAGTTCAGAAGCAACAATCTGAAAGAAGCCTGGGTTAGGCTCACTTGCTGCCCTTGGACAGCCTCCTAGACCAGCAGGAAGCAACGGGGACTTCCCTAGAGACACAGACACTGGTGGCAGCCACTGCTGGGAGCTCATTCTACCACAAGGACACTGGGGCTGGCAAGCACCATTTTGGAGTCCTCTCTAGCCTATGAGCTCCAGGACTTACCCACCCACCAGCCGGTCACCACTAGTCTCGGGACCCCTCAGGCCGAGCAGGGACCTGGCCACACCCTCTAGCAGGTTGGCAGAAGCACTGGTACCCCCAAGGCCAGAACCAGCACTGGGAGCCCTGGACTCACAGCCAGTGTGCCAAGACCACACCTCACACCAGTGGGCTGGCACAAGCCTCAGGACCCCCTGGGCCCCACAGGACCTGCCCTGGATCACCCTCAGCCTGCAGCCAGCTCACCAGGATCCTGCCTTGCCCACCAGTGGCTCAGCACAAATCCCAGGGCTCTGCAGGCCTGGCAGCCAGCTGTGCCTGGATGTGGCCCCTTCCACCAGCAAACTAGTAGCTTCTGGAGGAGGCAGGGCCTGGCAGCCAACTGGACAAGGGAGAGTCCCATATACCAGCATGCCCACAGCATGCTCCACCACAACAGGAAGGCCCACTCAGCCTGCATGGGGTGCCCTGATAGCATACAAGGGGAGTGCCCTACTGGTACCCACAGCATGTCTCCTACATAAGTCCACTTATCCAAAATTTGGATGGAAATGTAAGCAACCTATCTAGTTGTATTCAAGGGAACTTCCATTACATTGTCAGCCAACTTTTCAACAGAAACTATGCAGGCCAGAAAGGAGTGGCACGATATAGTCAAACTGATAAAAAGAGAAACCTAAATCAAAATATTCCACCCATCAAGGTTCTCTTTGACATTTGAAGGAGAGATAGTTTCCCAGACAAGTCATACTCTTTAGTTCCTCTTCACTTTCTGCCATTATATCATTTGCATATCTGAGGTTGTTGATATATCTCCTGGCAATCTTGACTCCAGGCAATCTTGATTCCTGGCAATCTTATAATTCGTCCAGCCTGGCACTTTATATGATGTACACTGCAAAGAAGTTAAATAAGCAGGATGACAATACACAGCCTTCTCATACTTTTTTCCCAATTTTGTTCCATGTCCCATTAACTGTTGCTTCTTGACCCGCATACAGGTTTCTCAGGGGGCAGATAAGATGTTCTGGTATTCCCATCTCTTTAAGAATTTCCCAGTTTGTTGTGATTGACACAGTGAAAGGCTTTAGTGTAGTCAATGAAGCAGAAATAGATTCCAGATTTCCTGGAATTCTACTGTGATCCAACGATTCCATTCTGTGACCCAATGAATGTAGAAAATTTGATCTCTAGTTCCTCTGCCTCTTCAAAAACCAACTTGGACATCTAGAAGTTCTTGGTTCACATACTCCTGAAGCCTAGCTTGAAGGATTTTGAACATAACCTTACTAATATGTAAAATGAATGCAATCGTACCCTAGATGGAAAATTCTAAAAAGGAGCATTGCCCTTTTTTGCGATTGGAATGAAAACTGATCTTTTCTAGTCCTGTGACCATTATTGAGCTTTCCAAATTTGCTGTCATATTGAGGGCAGCACTTTACAGCATCATCTTCTAGGATTTGAAATAGCTGGAATTCCATCACCTCCTCTAGCTTTATTCCTAGTAATGCTTCCTAAGGCCCATTTGACTTCACACTCCAGGATGTCTGGCTCTAGGTGAGTAACCACATCATCGTGGTTATCCAGGTCATTAAGATCTTTTTTTTTTTTTTTTTCCTGGTTGAACTACAACTTTTCTTAAAAACATGTAAAACCACTCCCACTTGTGAGTTAGTATATCTACATTATTACCTTTAATTTCAATCTACTGTTCCATGTTATACATTACTATATTTTTTGTTTGTTTGTATTTTAGCTTATTTATTTTTTAATTAAAGGATAATTACTTTACAGAATTTTGTTGTTTTCTGTCAAACTTCGACATGAATAACCCATAGGTGTACAATATACCCCCTCCCTTCTGAACCTCCCTCCCATGTCCCTCCCCAGCTAAGCCCTCTAGGGTGATACAGAGCCCCTGTTTGAGTTTCCTGAGCCATGCAGCAAATTCCCATGGGTTTTTATTTTACATATGATGATGTAAGTTTCCATGCTACTCTCTCCATACATCTCATCCTCTCCTCCCCTCCCCATGTCCATAAGTCTATTCTCTATGTCTGTTTCTCCACTGCTGCCCTGCAAATAAATTCTTCAGTGCCATTTTTCTAGATTCCGTATATGTGTGTTAGTATACGATATTTATCTTTATCTTTCTGACTCACTTCACTCTGTATAATAGGCTCTAGGTTCATCCACCTCATTAGAATGGACTCAAATGCATTCCTTTATATGGCTGAGTAATATTCCATTGTGTATATGTACCACAACTTCTTTATCCATTCATCTGTAAATGGACATCTAGGTTGCATTCGTGTTCTAGCTATTGTATATAGTGCTGCAATGTACAATGGGATACGTGTGTCTTTTTCAATTTTGGTTTCTTCAGGGTATGTGCCTAGGAGAGGGATTGCTGAGTCATATGGTAGTTTTATTCCTAGATTTTTAAGGGATCTCCATGCCATCTTCCATAGTGGCTGTATCAATTTACATTCCCACCTACAGTGCAAGAGGGTTCCCTTTTCTCCACACCCGCTCCAGCATTTATTGTTTGTAGACTTCTGATGATGACCATTCTGATCAGTGTGAGGTGATATCTCATTGTAGTTTTGATTTGCAATTCTCTAATAATGAGGGATGTTGAGCATCTTTTCATGTATTTGTTAGCCATCTGTCTGTCTTCTTTGGAGAAATGCCTGTTTAGGTCTTTTCCCCACTTTTTGATTGGGTTGTTTGTTTTTCAGGTATTTAGTTGTATGAGCTGCTTGTATATTTTGGAAATTAATCCTTTGCTAGTTGTTTCAGTTGCTATTATTTTCTCCCATTCTGAGGGTTGTCTTTTCACCTTGCTTAGCTTCCTAGGCTGTGAAAAAGCTTTACATCTAATCAGGTCCCACTTGTTTACTTTTGTTTTTATTTCCATTACTCTAGGAGGTGGGTCATAGAGGATCTTGCTTTGATTTATGTCATCGAGTGTTCTGCCTATGTTTTCCTCTAAGGGTTTTATAGTCTCTGGTCTTACATTAATGGTCTTTAATCCATTTTGAGTTTATCTTTCTGTATGGTATTAGGAAGTGTTCTAATTTCATTCTTTTGCATGTAGCTATCCAGTTTTCTCAGCACCATTTATTGAAGAGACTGTCTTTGCCCCATTGTATATTCTTGCCTCCTTTGTCAAAAATAAGGTACCCATAGGTGCATGGGTTTATTTCTGGGCTTTCAATCTTGTTCCATTGGTCTATGTTTCTGTTTCTGTGCCAGTACCATACTGTCTTGGTGACTATAGCTTTGTAGTGTAATCTGAAGTCAGGAAGGTTGATTCCTCCAGCTCCATTCTTCTTTCTCAAGACTGCTTTAGCTATTTGGGGTCTTTTGTGTTTCCATACGAATTTTGAAATTTTTTGTTCTAGTTCTGTGAAAACTGCCATTAGTAATTTGATAGGGATCACATTGAATCTGTAGATTGTGTTTGGTAGTACAGTCATTTTCACAATATTTATTCTTCCTACCCAGGAACATGGAACATCTCTCCATTTGTTTATGTCATCTTTGATTTCTTTCATCAGTGTCTTAAAATTTTCTGTGTACACTTCTTTTTTCTCCTTAGGTAAGTTTATTTCTAGATATTTTATTCTTTTGTTACAATGGTGAATGGAATTGATTCCTTGATTTCTCTTTCTGATTTTTCATTGTTAATATATAGAAATGCAAGTGATTTCTGTGTGTTGATTTTGTATCCTGTGACTTTGCTAAATTCACTGATTAGCTCTAGTAATTTTCTGATAGTATCTTTATCATTTTCTATTTACAGTATCATGTCATCTGCAAACAATGAGAGCTTTACTTCTTTCCAATCTGGATTCCTTGTATTTCTTTTTGTTCTCTGATTGCTGTAGCTAGGACTTCCAGAACTATGTTGAATAATAGTGGTGAAACTGAACATCCTTGTCCTGTTCCTGATCTTAGGGAGAATGCTTTCAGTTTTTCACCATTGAGAATAATGTTTGCTGTAGGCTTATCATATATGGCCTCTACAATGTTGAGGTTGGTTCCTTCCTCAAAAATGGTGCCCATTTTTTGAAGTTTTCATCATAAATGGGTGCAATTTTGTCAAAGGTTTCTTCTGCATTTATTGAGATTACCATATGGTTTTTATCTTTTAATTTGTTAATATGGTGTATCACATTGATTTGCATATATTGAAGAATCCTGCATCCCTGGAATAAACACAACTTGATCATGGTGTATGAGCTTTTTAATGTATTGTTCAATTCTGTTTGCTAAAATTTCATTGAAGATTTTTGCATCTATGTTCATCAGTGATATTGGCCTGTAGTTTTCTTTTTTTGTGTTGTGTTTGTCTGGTTTTGGTATCTGGGTGATGGTGGCCTCATAGAATGAGTTTGGAAGTGTTCCTTCCTCTGCAAAGAGGAAAACCCTTCCTCTGAAAGAGTTTTAGAAGGATAGGCATTAGCTGTTCTCTAAATCTTTGATAGAATTCTCCTGTGAAGCCATCTGGTCCTGGGCTTTTGTTTTTTGGGAGATTTTTGATCACAGCTTCAATTTCAGTGCTTATAATTTGGTTGTTCATAATTTTTATTTCTTCCCAGTTCAGCCTTGGAAGATTGAACTTTTCTAAGAATCTCTCCGTTTCTTCCAGGTTATCCATTTTATTGCTATATAGTTGGTCATAATAGTCTCTTATAATCCTTTGTATTTCTGCTTTGTCTGTTGTAACCGCTCCTTTTTCATTTCTAATTTTGTTGATTTGATTCTTCTCTCTTTTTTCCTTGATGAGTCTGGCTAAAGGTTTGTCAACTTTGTGTATCTTCTCAAAAAACCAGCTTTTAGTTTTATTAAGCTTTACTGTTGTTTCTTTCATTTCTTTTTCAGTTATTTCTGCTCTGATTTTTATGATTTCTTTCCTTCTGCTAATTTTGGGGGGTTTTGCTCTTCTTTTTCCAATTGTTTTAGGTGTGAAGTTAGGTTGTCTATCCTATGTTTTTCTTGTTTCTTGAGGTAAGATTGTATTGCTATAAACTTCCTTCTTAGAACTGCTTTTGCTGCATCCCATAGGTTTTGAGTTGTCGTGTTTTCATTGTCATTTGTTTCTAGAAATTTTTTGATTCCCTTTTGATTTCTTCAGTAACCTATTGGTTACTTAGAAACATATTGTTTAATTGCCACGTGTATGTGCTTTTTACAGTTTTTCTCTTGTATTTGATATCTAGTCTCATAGCATTGAGGTCAGAAAAGATCCTTGATATGATTTCAGTTTTCTTAAATTTACTGAGGTTTGATTTGTGACCCAAGATGTGGTCTATCCTGGAGAATGTTCCATGTGCACTTGAGAAGATGTATTCTTCTGCATTTGGATGGAATGTCCTGAAGATATCAATGAGATCCATCTCATCTAATGTTTCAGTTAAGAGTTGTGTTTCCTTATTAATTTTCTGTTTCGATGATCTGTCCATTGGTGTGAGTGGGGTGTTAAAGTCTCCTACTATTATTGTGTTACTGTCAATTTCTCCTTTTATGTCTGTTAGTGTTTGTCTTATGTATTGAGGTGCTCTTATGTTGGCTGCATAGATATTTACAATTGTTATGTCTTCCTCTTGGATTGATCCCTTGATCATTATGTAGTGTCCTTCCTTATCACTTATAATATTCTTTATTTTAAAGTCTATTTTGTCTGATATGAAGATTGCTACTCCAGCTCTCTTTTGCTTTCCATCTGCATGGAATATATTTTTCCATCTAGACTATTTTTCCATCTGAACATCTAGAATATATTTTTCCATCCAGACTCTCACTTTCAGTCTATATGTGTCTTTAGGTCTGAAGTGGGTTTCTTGTAGACAGCATATATGTGTGTCTTGTTTTTGTATACATTCAGCCAGTCTGCTTTTGGTTGGAGCATTTAATCCGTTTACATTTAAAGTAATTATTGATATATATGTTCCTATTGCCAGTTTCTTAACTGTTTGGGGTTTGATATTGTAGATCTTTTCTTCTCTTGTATTTCTTGACTCTGTAAGTCCCTTTAACATTTGTTGTAAAGCTGGTTTGGTGGTACTAAATTCTCTTAACTTTTGCTTGTCTGACAAGCTTTTGATTTATCCATCAATTTTGAATGAGGTCCTTGCTGGGTACAGTAATCTTGGTTGTAGATTTTTCCCTTTCAGTACTTAAAATATATCCTGCCATTCCCTTCTCGCCTGCAGAGTTTCTGCTGAAAGATCAGCTGTTAAAAGTATTGGGTTTCCCTTGTATGTTACTTGTTTCTTTTCTCTTGCTGCTTTTAATATTCTTTACTTGTGTTTAATCTTTGTTAGTTGGATTATTACGTGTCTTGGCATGTTTCTCCTTGGGTTTATCCTGTATGGGACTCTTTGTACCTCTTGGACTTGATTATTTCCTTTTCCATGTTGGGGATATTTTCACCTATAATCTCTCCAAAAATTTTCTCATACCTTTTCTTTTTATCTTCTTCTTCTCAGACCCCTATAATTCGAATGTTGGTGCATTTGACATTGTCCCAGCGGTCTCTGAGACTATCCTCAGTTCTTTTCATTTTCATTCATTCATACTTTATTCTCTTCTTCAGAACTTATTTCTACCATTTTATCTTCCAGCTCACCAATTCATTCTTCTGCTTCAGATATTCTGCTATTGATTCCTTCTGCAGTATTTTTAATTTCAGTAATTGTATTGTTTGTCTCTGTATGTTTATTCTTTACTTCTTCTAGGTCTTTGTTAATTGATTCTTGCATTTTCTCCATTCTGTTTTCAAGGTTTTTGATCATCTTTACTATCATTATTCTGAATTTTTTTTCAGGTAGTTTGCCTATTTCCTCTTCATTTATTTTGGCTTCTGTGTTTCTGGTTTGTTTATTCATTTGTGCAGTATTTCTCTGCCATTTCATTACTTTTCTTAAACTTATTGTGTTTGAGGTCTCCTTTTCCCAGGCTTCAAGGTTGAATACTTTCTTTCTTTTGGTTTCTGCCCTCCTAATGTTGGTGCAGTGGTTTGTGTAAACTTCATATAGGGTGAGATTTGTGCTGGTTTGTTGTTTTTGTTGTTGTTTTTCCTCTGATGGGCAAGGCTGAGTGAGGTGGTACTCCTGTCTGCTGATGATTGGGTTTGTATTTTTGTTTTGTTTGTTGTTTGGATGAGGCATCCTGCACAGGGTGCTACATGTGGCTGGGTGATGCTGGGTCTTGTATTCAAGTGATTTCCTTTGTGGGAGTTCTCACTATTTGATAATCCCTAGGATTAATTCTCTGGTAGTCTGAGGTCTTGGGGTAAGTGCCCTCATTCCAAAGGCTCAGGGTTTGATCCCTGGTCAGGAATGAAGATTCCAGAAGTGGTTTGTTATGGCATTAAGTGAGATTAAAACAAATACCCAAAAATGAGCAATCAAAGATGAACCCCAGACAAATGGCTGTTACAAAATCAGGCAAAATAATTAAAATAATGGAATATACACCTATACATATACACCCATAAGCGAAATCAGAACAGTCCAAGAAAAGTAAAGTGCACTAGATTGACCTGGCGAACAGAGGAAGCCAAAAATTATATCTACCAGTTAGGAACAAAACTAACTAAAGCACAAACTGGAAAACAAAACTAGAGCAAGGTGCCAGTTGAGGATTAAAGCAAAGAAAACAAAACTAGCAAATATGTTGAGAGGAAAGTAAAGGAAAAAAAAAACAAAGAATAGATATTCAAAGTTAAATAGAGGTAGATAAAGAAGATTTATATACATTAAAGATTAACTGCAAGGGGGAAAGAACAGTAGGAAAAAGCAAACAAAGGAATAAATGTAGAAAGAATAATAATAGGTTTAAAAATTAAAATTTAAAAAAAAAGGAAAGAAAAAAATAAAATAAAGGAAAACTCCACAGAAGTGCAAAGGCCCAATGTAGAAGCAGAGGTTTATAACAACAATAAAAAGTGTGATTGAAAAAAAAAGAACTCAAAAGTTAATTAGATTTCATAGTGCCAATAAAATCGACAACTACAACAGAGGAGGTGGGGAAAGAAGGAAAAAAAGAAAAAGAAAGAATATCCAAAAGCACTACAGAACAAGTCAAAACATAAGTGTAGTAAACTTTTTTCTTGAGTTACTGCTGTCAGGGAGCCATAGTCCACCTCACCTCCCTGGGACGCCCTCCAACACTGGGCTGGTCTCTGGGCCTGCCGTGGGGGCAGCTCAGGCTCTAATCTGGTCCTACTCCCGTGCGTTCTCGCCTCCAGTGTCCACAGCTATCAGAACTAGTGCGTTTTCTTTTGTGGGAACTCTCAGTGTCCTTCTATCTATTCCATAGACACAGAGTCTGCCTCGTTGATTGTGTGGATTTAATCTGCAGCTTGCACAGCTGGTGGGGAGGTTTCAGGGCTTCTTCCTTAGTTACACTGCCTGTGGGTTTCAATTGTGGTTTTATTTCCAGACGACCCTCTGCATGTGGGTCGTCCACTGGGGTTTGCTCCTGAGGCTGCCCTGGAGGACTTGGGTCTGCCCCAGGGAGGTGTGGAGGTGGTGCAGCTGCTTGGGTCTCAGGGGTTCTGGCAGCACCAGATACTCAGGGGGTTGGCGGCTAAGGCAGCAGGAAATACAGTGCTCTAGAAGGGTATGGCAACCAGTACTGGCCAGTACATTCCAGTATCCTTGCCTGAAGAACCCCCCCACCCCCAGAGAAGCCTGGCAGGCCACAGTCCACAGGGTTGCGAAGAGTTGGACACAACTGAAGTGACCCCACGTGCAGAGACTTCTCTTTGCCTGTGGCAGCTCTGCCCCAGTGAGGGCTGAGTGTGAAGGCGCTGCAGTTGCTTGGGTCACGGGAACCCTGGCGGCGACAAGTGTGTGGGGACACAGACTGCCTCAGCCTCAGGAGTTATCGTGCTATCAGCCTTTTTCTGAGCCTCTGGAAGCTGGCGATCAGAAGGCCTCTTTGGCTAGTCTTTCTCCATAGCTCTGCCCATTCAGGCATGTAGAGGGTTCCCTTGCCTGGGGTCCTTCTATGTTGTTCTGAGTGTCAGGCACATAGAGGGGGCCCCTGACTGAGGTCCTACTCTGGAGGTCAGCATGTCGGGCACTTAAAGGGACACCCTGGGTGAGGTCCTACTCTAGTTTGGTTCATCAGGCGCTTGATGGGCCAGCCTGTCTATTGATCAGCTGCCAATGCTGACGTGTGGGGAGAGAGAGGCCATGGTGATGGCTCCACCCCCTATGTGTGACTTAGCAGTACCGCCTTGCTTCCATGGCTGCCTGGCTTTCCTCCACAGGCATTTCCCACCACAGTCTCCTCCCTCACATCTTCTCTATCCATCTCTCCACAGCTGACAGCAGCCCTTGCCCTGGGGTTGCTCCACAATCCCTAAGCTCCAGCTCCCAGCCACTGTGCCTCCTAAGTGAGGGACCTGTGTCCCTGTCTGGGGTATGTATGCCTGCAGCAAGGACCAGCTGATTCTCATTCCATTTAGGCTGCCACAGATCCACTGTTTCCCTCTCAGCCTTAAATGTTTTTCCTCTGACTCAGACAATTGCCCCGATGTGGGGATCAGACCCCTGCTTCAGTTCCCCCATCCACTGAAGGCAGGTCCAGACCTAGTAACACTCCTGTTTTTCCCCCTAGTTCCTTCATCCTAACGAGTTTTTGCATGGTTGTATATACTCTTTTCTGCTGGTCAGGTACTCCTGCCCGCTCTCAGCTGGTGGGCTTTATGCACTTGTGTGTGTGAAGATGTGTTCCCGATGCATCAGTGAAGAGAGATGCACTTCATGTCCACCTCCTCCTCCGCCATCTTGTTCTCCAAGACCTTTTTTGTATAGTTCTGTGTATTCTTGCCACCTCTTCTTAATCTCTCCTGCTTCTGTTTAGGTCTTTACTATTTCTGCCCTATATTGTTCATTTCCTTGCATGGAATGTTCCCTTTTTATCTCCAGTTTTCTTGAAGAGATCTCTAGTCTTTCCCATTCTAATGTCTTTTATTTCTTTGCACTGTTCATTTAAGAAAGCTTTCTTATGTCTCACTATTCTCTGGAACTCTGCATTCAGTGGGTATGTCTTTCCCTTTCTCCTTCACCTTTCACTTCTCTTCTTTGTTCAGCAATTTGTAAAGCCTCCTCAGACAACCACTTTGCCTACTTGTTTTTCTTTTTCTTTGGGATGGTTTTGGTCACTGCCTCCTGTACATTATGAACCTCTGTCCATAGTTCTTCAGGCACTCTGTCTACCAGATCTAATCCCTTGAATCTATTCATCATCTCCACTGTCTAATCATAAGGAGATTGATTTAGGTCATGCCTGAAGTGCCTAATGGTTTTCCCTACATTCTTCAATTTAAGCCTGAAGCAGTAAGGAGCTCATGATCTGAGCCATAGTCAGCTCCAGGTCTTTTTTCGCTGACTCTATAGAGCTTCTCCATCTTTGTCTGCAGAGAATATAATCAAGCTGATTTTGATATTGACTATCTGATGATGTCCATGTGTCAAGTTGTCTCTTTGGTTGTTGGAAAAGGTGTTTTCTGTGATCAGTGTGTTCTCTTGACAAAACTCTGTGAGCCTTTGCCCTGCTTCATGTTGTACTCCAAGGTCAAACTTGTCTGTTACTCCAGGTATCTCTTGATTTCCTACTTTTGCATTCCAATCCCCAATGATGAAAAAGGCATCTTTTTCTTTATGTTAGTTCTAGAAGGTGTTGTAGGTCTTGATAGAACCAATCAACTTCACCTTGTTTTGCATTACTGGTTGAGGCATAGACTTGGATTACTGTGATGCTGAATCATTTGCCTTGGAAACGAACCAAGTACATTCTGTCATTTTTGAGATTGAACCTAAGTGCTGCATTTTTTATTCTTTTGTTGGCTATGAGGGCTACTACATTTAGTCCACTGGATTTTTGCCTTCAATGGTAGACATGATGGTCATCTGAATTAAATCCACCTATTCCTGTCCATTTTAGTTCACTGATTCTTAAATATCAATATTCACTCATGTCATCTCCTGCTTCATCACATCCAATTTACCTTTATTCATGGACCTAACATTCCATGTTCCTATGCAACATTGCTCTTTACAGCATCAAACTTTATTTTCACCATGAGACACATCCACATCTGAGTGTCGTTTCCAGTCTGGCCCAACCGCTTCACTTAATTCTTTCTGGAGCTATTAGTAATTGACCTCCTCTCTTCCCCTGTAGCATATTAGACAACTTCTGACCTAAGAGGCTCATCTTCCAGTGTCATATCTTTTTGCTTTTTCATACTGTTCATGGAGTTCTCACAGCCGAAATACTGGAGTAGTTCTTCTAAAGGGACTTCTCTAAGTGAAAAAGAAAAACCAGAAACACCAGAAAAAGCAGAAAACTGGAAAATAAAATTATATTTATAGAAAAACTAGAAAGCTAAAATTTCACAAGGAAAAAAAACTCACCAGTAAGAGCAAACAGACAGTAAAGGTAGTATACCCACCAGTTATAATGCCAGTATGAAAGTTAAAAGACAAAATCATCCATATTGAATAGCGAAGGAGTACACAAAATACAAAGACATAAATATGATGTAAAAAACATGACACACTCTGGGGAGGAAGTGAAAATGTAGGATTGTTAGAATGTGTTTGAATTTAGGAGATTATCAACTTAAAATAGTTATGTGTATATATAGGTTGCCATATATAATCCTTGGGCTTCCCAGATGGCTCAGTGGATAAAGAACCTGCCTGCAATGCAGGAGACATGGGATCGATCTTTGGGTTGGGAAGATCCCCTGGAGGAGGGCATGGCAACCCACTCAAGTATTCTTGCCTAGGAAATTCCACGTACAGAAGAGCCTGGCAGGCTACATTCTATGGGGTCGCAAAGAGTCGGATACGACTGAAGTGACTGAGCACACTCATAAACATTATGGTGACTAAAAACACAAATCCATACATTCCCCCACAAAAGAGAAAGGAATCCAAATGTAACTCTAAATATATTCAGCAAACCAGAGGGAAGACAGCAAAACAAGAGCAAAGAAAAGAACAAAGAAAGAAAAAAGAATAAGGAAACTCTAAACAAAACAAAAAGTCACCCTACTGAATGGGAGATGATATTTGTAAATGATATACTCAACAGGAGTTAATATCCAAAATACAGAGAACTCATACAATTGAACATCAAAAAAACCAAACAGCCTCATTTACAAATGTATAGAGGACCTGAATAGACATTTTCCCAAAGAAGACATACAGATGGCTAAAAGGCACATCAAAAGACACTCAGCATCACGAATCATCAGGGAAATGCAAATCAAAACCACAATGAGATATCATCTCACACCTGTCAGAATGGCTATTATCAAAAATATAGCAAATAACAAGTGTTGTCAAGGATGCGGAGAAAAGAGAACCCTCATGTACTGTTGGTGGGCTGATAAATTGGTACACCCTCTGTGGAAAACAGTACGGAGTTTCCTCAAAAAATAAAAAGTAAAACCACCATATGAGCCAGCAATTACACTTCTGGGTAGTTTTCCAAAAGAAACAAAAACAGTAATTAGAAAAGATATATGTACGCCTTTGTTCATAGAAGCATTATTTACAGTAGCCAAGATTGGAAGAAGCCTGAATGCTCACTGACAGATAAATGGACAAAGAAGATGAGATATTTATATATATACATATATATAATTTCATATCTATGAAAGAGGTAAGGTAGGTTTGGGAAATTTCCTAATATTTAAACAATCAGTGAGTATTACTGAAGAGTGACAAACAGAACTGTAGATAATTTTTTAATCTGGGTATGTGGGGATTGTTAATTTTCCTTTGTGTGTTTGAGTTTTCTTTTTTAAGTCATTTGAGATTAAAAATATATGTTAAATATTTTAGTTATCTATGCAGGAATTCTTCAGAGTAGATCATAAAATAATTCCTTTGCCACTGAGCTATCAGGGAAGCTCATTAAAAAAAAACCTAACAACTGTTAAAAATACTATAAGAAGTCTCATGTAAATATGTTTTCTTTTTTTTTTTACTTGCTTCTTATAGGTATCCTAGGTCCCTGAAACAAGAGCACCTTCAGTTGTAAGTGGAGACTCTGCAGCCTGCCTGGCAGTGAGCGCAGGGACAGATGCAAGGACAAGCTGGGAGGCACCTATGCTGTCGCTGGCCACCCTTCTGTAGCACCAGCTCACGGGGAAGCTGCATGCAGACGCCGCCCTGGGGACCAGTGATGCCTCAAACCAGAGAGCCTCTAGCAGACCCACGAGCATGCAGGATAGTTTCTTGGAAATATGCACTCTCCTGCCCCACAGTGCTTCCCTGTAAAGCTGTCCCAACAGGGTAATCTGAGCTCTTATCATAGCAACACAAACTGTAACCCTGAAGATTCATCATCAACTGATCAACCCCTATGCATTTATTACTACCAACCACACTCCATTTTAGCTTTTGGATCTTTAGTATGAGCACATGTCTGGAAAATAAACAGTGAAAAAATCAGTGTTCACAAACATGAAAGCAACAAAATCAGCCTAAAATCTGATAATTATACATAATGAACTACTAGTATTGTAGCAATAAGATTACATAAAATTTATAAAAATAAGAATCTGAGAAAATAAGAACAGGAAGACCTTTTCATTTTAATATAAACCTATTCCACTGCACTCCTGAAAAAGAAATAAGTCCAAGTTTTTGATTTTTAAAACAATGCATCAACTTTTAAAGAAAATCTTTTTTATGTTTGTTTACATGCTTCTTTTTATTGCCCAAAGTATATTAAATACATGTGTGTAATATAAAGCATCAATATCATCTAAAACATTGTATATAAGATAAAAGCCTTGTTTTTTTGTTGGTTACACTGCTACATGGCTTAGTTTTAACTAATTTGTTTTCATAGTTTCAGAGGAGAAGATAATTGAAAACAAAAATGGGTTTAGTAATTAGCCACATACACAAATACCATTTTGCAAACGAATGAAAGATAAAATATTCTTTATCAACAGACTTCTCATTTGACATCAGGTTGTCACAAGTGACAATTGTGCAGTGTCAAGTCATGCTTCTTCGGCACACAAGGGCATGCTCAGACTTGGAAAGGAGGATGCATAAGACAGTTACAAAGTCCAGTACTGTGGACCCGGGAACATTCCATAATGGTTGCTTGATAACAATGTGGCTGTAAAAAATAAATATTCTTAAGGAAATAACTTCGGTTAACATTTGCTACTTTTAACTAAACATGAATAAATTTCATTGAAAATATAAAAACTATTTGCTTGTTTCTTATTAATGTGAAAAACCCAGGGAGAAAATAATTTTCTAGGCTGATAGCTTTTTGTCATAACATAGGGTTGCTTGTATTAGTATCTTCTCAAATCAAAGTTCTGTCTGGATATATGCCCAGAAGTGGAATTGCTGGATCCGATGGTAACTCTAATTTTAGTTTTTTAAGGAATCTCAATACTGTTCTCCTTAGTGACTGCACCAATTTACATTCCCATCAACAGTGTAGGAGGGTTCCCTTTTCTTCACACCCTCTTCAGCATTTATTATTTGTAGACTTTTTAAAAAGTTTTAAAACCTAAAAAACTGAAAAGCTTCATATATTTAATGATTGTATATGTTTGTCAAATAAGAGCTGAGGTGAATTTTTTTCTAAATTCAATATCTGCGATGTCGTTTGCTCTCTGGGTTTCAAGTGTGTGGTCACCTGATAGACCATCCACTGGAAGTGTATGACCATGTTCATTCTTTGGACCCTGGTCACTGTGAGGTGGAGCCTGGCAAGGGCTAATTATCCTGGGGGTCAAAAACAAATATCAGTGCTCCTGTTAACCTTGTCATAGTCAAATAGAGGGTCAAAAAGTCAACGTGTTGCAGGAAGTTCCAAATCTGAAAATTAACAAAGCAGTTAAAAGCTACAGCTAACATTATATTTCATGATGGAAGACAGAATGCTTTCCCTCTAAAGGAAGAACAAATCAAGAATGTTCATTCTCACTACATATATGCAAGATTATTTTGGAACTTCTAACTAGTACAGTAAGCCAAAGAAAGAAATAAAAGTCATTCAGATTAGAAAAGAAGCAGAAAGATTGTCTTTATCCACAGACAACAGGTTTATCTATGCAGATGATCAAATGGAGTGTCCAAAAAGAATTAAAAAGTAGAAAAACTAAAAAATGAGTTCAGCAAAGATGAATACAAGATCAATTTACAGAAGTCAATTGTATTTCAGCTGTCAGGTCAGCAAGATGGCAGAATAGAAGTTTACTATCATCATTTTCTGATAAATATGGTCCACTGGAGAAGGGAATAGCAAACCACTTCAGTATTCTTGCCTTGACAACCCCATGAACAGTATGAAAAGGCAAAAAGATAGGACACTGAAAGATGAACTCCCCAGGTCAGTAGGAACCCAATAAGTTACTGGAGATCAGGGTAGAAATAACTCCAGAAATAATTAAGAGACAGAACCAAAGCAAAAACAACACAGAGTTGTGGATGTCACTGGTGATGGAAGTAAAGTCTGATGCTGTAAAAGCAATACTGCATAGGAACCTGGAATATCAGTTCCATGAATCAAGGGAAATTGGAAGTGGTCAAACAGGAGATGGTAAGAGTGAACATTGACATTTTGGGAATCAGTGAACTAAAATGGATTGGAATAGGTGAACTTAACTCAGATGACCATTTTATCCACTACTGTGGTCAAGAATCCCATAGAAGAAATGGAGTACTCATCATAGTCAACAAAAGAGTCCAAACTGCAGCATTTGGAAGCAATCTTAACAACAACAGAATGATCTCTGTTCGTTTCCAAGGCAAACCATTCAATACCACAGTAATCCAAGTCTATGCCCCAATCAGTAATGCTGAAGAAGCTGAGGTTGACCAGTTCTATGAAGACCTACAAGACCTTCTAGAATTAACACCCAAAACAGATGTCCTCTTCATTATAGAGGACTGGAATGCAAAAGTAGGAAGTCAAGAAATACCTGGAGTAATAGGCAAATTTGGCCTTGGAATATAAAGCAAAGCAGATCAAAGGCTCACAGAGTTTTGCCAAGAGAACACACTGGTCATAGCAAACACCCTCTTCCAACAACACAAGAGAAGACTCTACACATGGACATCAGCAGATGGTCAATATTTAAATCAGATTGATTATATTCTTTGCACCCAAGGATGGAGAAGCTCTATACAGTCAGCTAAAACAAGACCAGGAGCTAACTGTGGCTCAGATCATGAACTTCTTATTGCCAAATTCAGACTTAAATTGAAAAAAGTAGAGAAAACCACTAGACAATTCAGGTATGACCTAAATCAAATCCCTTATGATTATACAGGGACAGTGACAAATAAATCAAGGGATTACATCTGATAGAGTGCCTGAAGAACTATGGATGGAGGTTCGTGACATTGTACAGGAGGCAGTGATCAAGACCATCCCCAAGGAAAAGAAATGCAAAAAGGCCAAATGGCTGTCTGAGGAGAACTTACAAATAGCTGAGAAAAGAAGAGAAGTGAAAGGGAAAGGAGAAAAGGAAAGATATACTCATATCAATGCAGAGTTCCAAAGAATAGCAAGCAAAGATAAGAAAGCCTTCCTCAGTGATCAAAGCAAAGAAATGGAGGAAAGCAGTAGAATGGGAAAGACTAGAGATCTCTTCAAGAAAATGAGAAATACCAAGGGAACATTTCATGCAAAGATGGGCTCAGTAAAGGACAGAAATGGTATAGACTTAACAGAAGCAGAAGATATTAAGAAGAGGTGGCAAGAATACATAGAAGAACTATACAAAAAAGATCTGCAGGACCCAGACAATCACAATGGTATGATCACTCACCTAGAGCCAGACATCCTGGAATGCAAAGTCAACTGGGCTTTAGGGAGCATCACTACGAACAAAGTTAGTGGAGGTGTTGGAATTCCAGTTGAGCTATTTCAAATTCTGAAAGATGATGCTGTGAAAGTGCTGCACTCAATATGCCAGCAAATTTGGATAACTCAGAAGTGGCCGCAGGACTGGAAAAGGTCAGTTTTCATTCCAATCCCAAAGAAAGGCAATGCCAAAGAATGTTCAAACTACTGCACAATTGCAATCATCTCACATGCTAGCAAAGTAATGCTCAAAATCCTCCAAGCCAGGCTTCAGCAGTATGTGAATCGTGAACTTCCAGATGTACAAGCTGGATTTAGAAAAAGCAGAGGAACCAGAGATCAAACTGATAACATCTACTGGATCAGTGAAAAAACAAGAAAGCTCAAGAAAAATGTCTACTTTTGCTTTATTGACTATGCCAAAGAAGTTGACCATGTGGATCACAACAAACTGTGGAAAATTCTTCAAGAAATGGGAATACCAGACCACCTGACCTGCCTCTTAAGAAACCTGTATGCAGGTCAGGAAGCAACAGTTAGAACTGGACATGGAACAACAGACTGGTTCCAAATAGAAAAAGGAGTACGTCAAGGCTGTATATTGTCACCCTGCTTATTTAACTTACAGGCAGAATACATCATGCAAAATGCCGGGCTGTATGAAGCACAAGCTGGAATCAAGATTGCTGGGAGAAATAGCAATAACCTCAGAGATGCAGATGACACCACCTTTATGGCAGAAAGTGAAGAAGAGCTAAAGACCCTCATGATGAAAGTGAAAGAGGAGAGTGAAAAAGTTGACTTAAAACTCAACATTCAGAAAACTAAGATCATGGTATCTGGTCCCATCACTTCATGGCAAATAGGTGGGGAAACAGTGACAGATTATTTTCTTGGGCTCCAAAATCACTGCAGATGGTAACTCCAGCCATGAAATTAAAAGACACTTGCTCCTTGGAAGAAAAGTTATGACCAACCTAGACAGCATAATAAAAAGGAGAGACACTACATTGCTGACAAAGGTTCACATAGTCAAAGCTATGGTTTTTCCAGTAGTCATGTATGGATGTGAGAGTTGGACTATAAAGAAAGCTGAGTGCCAAGGAATTGATGCTTTTGAACTGTGGTGTTGGAGAAGATCCTTGAGAGTCCATTGGATTGCAAAGAGGTCCACCCAGTCCATCCTAAAGGAAATCAGTCCTGACTATTGATTGGAAGGACCGATGTTGAAGCTGAAACTTCAATACTTTGGCCACCTGATGTGATAACTTGACTCATTTGAAAAGACCCTGATGCTGGGAAAGATTGACGGCCGGAGGAGAAGTGGACGACAGAGGATGAAATGGTTGGATGGCATTACCAACTCGATGGACATGAATTTGAGTAAACTCTGGGAGCTGGTGATGGACAGGGAGGCCTGGCGTGCTGCGATTCATGGCTCACAGAGTTAGACACAACTGAGCAACTGAACTGAACTGAACTGAACTGAGGAAGGCCCTGCCCACCACAGCAAGATCCAGTTTTTCCCATCACCAGTCCCTCCAATCAAGAAGCTTACACAAGACTCTTAGCCTCATCCATCGGAGGGCAGACAGAAGCAGCAAGAAGTAGTCTCACAGCAGCTAAAACAAAAACGTATTACAGAAAGTTAATCACAATGAGAAAGCAGAAAGTTATGTCCCAGGTGAAGGGAAGGGACAAGGTACAACTCCATAAAAACAACTAAATTCATGGAAATAGGCACTTTCCAGAAAAACAATTCAGAATAATGAGAGTGAAGATGATCCAGGATCTCAGGAAAAGAATGGAGGCAAAGATTGAGAAGATGCAAGAAATGTTTACCGAAGACCTAGAAGAACTAAAGAAGAAACAAACAGAGATGAATAATACACTAGAAGGCATCAATAGCAGAATAACTGAGGCAGAAAAAAAAAGAATAACTGAGGCAGAAGAATGGATAAATGACTGGACGGACAGAATGGTGGAAATCACTGCCACAGAACATAGAAAAAAAAGAAAAGAAATGGCGACCGCTTAAGAGACCTCTGGGACAACATTCAACGCACCAACATTGTCATTACAGGGGCCCCAGAAGGAGGAGAGAAAAAGGACCTGGGAAAATATTTGACGAGACAATAGCTGAAAACTTCCCCAACTTGGGAAAGGAAATAGTCAACCAAGTTCAGGAAACACAGACAGTCCCGGGCAGGATAAACCCATGAAGGAACACACCGAGACACATAGTAATCAAACTGACAAAAATTAAAGATGGAGATAAAATATTAAAAGTATCAAGGGAAAAATGACAAATAACATACAAGGGAACTCCCATCAGGCATCTCAACAGAAACTCTACAAGCCAGAAGGGAATGGCATGATATATTTAAAGCGAAGGAAGGGAAGAATCTACAACCAACAATACTCTACCCAGCAAGACTCTCCTTCAGATTTGATGGAGAAATCAAACCTTTCCAGACAAACAAAAGTTAAGAGAATTCAGCACCACCAAACCAGCTTTACAACAAATGCTAAAGGAAATTCTCTAGAAAGGAAACACAAGAGAAGGAAGAGACCTACAGAAAATAAAGTCAAAATAATTAAGAAAATGGTAAAAGGATCATACATATTAATCACTAACTTAAATGTAAATGGTTTAAATACACCAATCAAACAAGATAGACTGGCTGCATGAATGAAAACATGTGCATGTATGCACTCCCACTTACCACATCACTGTGCTTGACTTCTCCCCCCCAACCCCCAAATTGTATGTAATTATTTTATATTGTTAAGTTAATCATGTTCCCATTATGGCTTGCAATTGTAACTTTTATTTTTTGCCTGGCTATTGATTGTGAAAATTGATAAACATCTTTTACTCTTGTGATTATGTAAATATTACTACTTAATACCATTGTATCATGATTCTCCAACAGAAAATAATAGAACCAAATAATAGAAAATAATAGAACCAAAACTAGGAGCTAATAGAAAAACCTTTAATCACTTTTTAAAATCCAGATGCATATCAGATTTTGAAATTTTTTGAAAAATACAAATGCTAAGATATTGCTTTTTTTCTCATTTAAGAACAACTGGACTATATGATGATCTTTTATTTTTGTCTAGTTTGTTTCACTTTTTCTATTTCATAGTCAGTGCTCTCATTTCATTTAGTTTATGTTCTCCAATTTCTCCATCTCATCTTTTTTTATTTTGGCTGTTCTTTCTCAATTCTCTATCTAGTAGAAAAGCTTTTGTATACATATATATGTATGTATAATATATATTTTCAGTTCAGTTCAGTTGTTGTCATGTCTGACTCTTTGCAACCCCATGGACTGCAGCACACCAGACCTCCCTGTCCATCACCAACTTCCAGAGTTTACTCAAACTCATGTCCATTGAGTTGGTGATGCCATCCAACCATCTCATCCTCTGTCGTCCCCTTCTCCTTCTGCCTTCAATCTTTCCCAGCAATATATATTTTAGAAAGCATTAATTTTGTCTGACTAAAAAGTTTATGACATTTTGATTCCATTTGTTTGACTTACTATGAATAGAATGCTAGATTTCTACTTAAAAAATAGATGTTCAACAAGCAACAAAGGTTTACTATACAGCACAGGGAACTATAGTCAATATCTTGTAATAACCTATGATGTGAAATAATTTCAAAAATAATAATGTGTATTTGTATACCTGAATCACCTTACTGTGTACCTGAAACACTGTAAGTCAACTATACTTCAATACATATATTTTTAAAAAAGAAAATAAATAACCCATTTAAATAATGAACAGAAGGTCTTAACAGACACTATCAATGAAGATACTTGCTGTTGTTGTTTATTCACTAAATAATGTCCGACTCTTTTGCAATCCCAAGGACTGTAGCCTGCCAGGCACCTCTGTCCAAGAGATTTCCCAGGCAAGAACAGTGGAATGGATTGCTATTTCCTTCTCTAGGGGATCTTCCTGACTCAGGGATCAACCCATGTTTCCTGCATCTCTTGCATTGGCAGGTGGATTCTTTTACCACTGAACCACCTAGGAAACCCCCAGAATACTGGAGTGGGTAGCCATTCCCTTCTTCAGGGGATCGTCCCAACCCAGGGATCAGACCCAGGTCTCCAACACTGCAGGCAGATTCTTTACCATCTCAGCCACTAGGGAAGCCAATGGCAAAGGAACCCATAAAAAGATGCTTAGCATTGTTAGTCATAGCTATGCTGTGCTGTGCTTAGTCGCTCCACTGTGTCTGGCTCTTTGCTCTCCCGTGGACTGTAGCCTACAAGGCTCCTCTGTCCATGGGATTCTCCAGGGAGGAATACTGAAGTGGGTTGCCATTTCCTCCTCCAGGGGATCTTCCCAACTCCTTACAATCCAAACCGTGTCTCTTACATCTTCTGCATGGGCAGGTGGGTTCTTTACCATTAGTGCCATCTGGGTGTCCTAAATGGAAAGGACTATCCCCTCAGCAATTACCAAACTGAAGGTCGTGAGCCCGTTCGGGCTCTAGACACATACTTGGCTGCTGTTTCCCAAGAGCTTAACTGAACTATCCCCCCACCATCCCTCACCCCTGTCCCCCACCAACCCCCACCCTTCACCCCGCACCAGCAAACTATCACAGTACATTTCTACTGAACACTTATTAAAACATTAGGAAAACCTTTTAAATGCAAATCCCTCCTAGACATTTAAGGGATTTAGAAATGGTTACTTTACCTGTAGCTTTTGGGGAGGTCATTGTGGAGGTCATCCTGTTCTCATCTTTCCTCTACAAGCCCCAAATTTAGTTGGAACAAATATACCTGCACTTTTTGTGCACTCTTTGTGCAACTTGTGAAAATGAAAAAAAAAAAAAAGAAAACAGTTGAATCTAATACCAGCTATGAACATAATGTCATGTTCTCATTTACACCTGCAGAAGAGATCTCCCACAAGAAATTAAACATCTGCTGGGCAAAAATAACTGGCATACATAAAGTCAGCTGAAACATTAACAAGAGACAAGATTTCTTCCAAAGAAACACTGCACAAAGTCGAAGTGGATTTGATAACTAGTGCTTTTTACCTGCTCAAGGAGAAACTTCGTTCTCTAAAATCAGAGTATGAGACACTTTGTTCTTTGAAAATGTTATCAGGAAGAGTGAAATACTCTTCTGTTGGCTGGTCTCTTCCACACAGAGAACCAGCCGATCTCATGCCCAGCGCAGGAGTCTCTGGACACATCAAATGATCTATATTAAGTATGTATAAACATGTATCAAGTATCTATATTAACTTGAAGTTTCCAAGTTGGCAAGACCCTTTGCAACCCAGACCTAATATTGAACCCTTTACACATGACCATAAAGTTGCCTGTGACCCTATGAAAACTGATTTACTAACATTTCACCTCCCTACACCCTTCCCTAAAATCTCAAAATAATGGCATTCATACTCCCTGAGATGCCCCATGGTTCCACCGCTGTATGACCCTGCTTACTGCAGGCCAGGATCAGATTACAAAGGTGATTCTGTGGCGATACAGGTTTGTCAGACTACAGACTGATGGGAAAGGAGAAAAAGCTCTGCATGTTCTCTGTTAATACTGGTTTTCACACATTTTATCTATTTACAGTTGTTTGGATGTGAGAGTTGGGCCATAAAGAAGGCTAAGCCAATGAAGAATTGACGCTTTCCAACTGTGGTGTTGGAGAAGATCCTTGAGAGTCCCTTGGACTGCAAGGAGATCCAGCCAGTCCATCCTAAAGGAAATCAGTCCTGAATATTCACTGGAAGGACTGATATTGAAGCTGAAACTCCAATACTTCGGCTACCTGCTGGGAAGAACTGACTCATCATTGGAAAAGATCCTGATGCTGGGAAGGATTGAAGGCAGGAGGAGAAAGGAATGACAGAAGATGACATGGTTGGACGGCATCACCGACTCAAAGGACATGAACTTGAGCAAATTCCGGGAGATGGTGAAGGGCAGGGAAGCCTGGCAGGCCGCAGTCCATGGGACTGCAAAGAGTCAGACAAGATTGAGCAACTTAACAACCAATTATAAACAATATCCTGGCCACTATTTCACTAGAAAGTATCTAGACTATAGTTTTGGTTTAAAAGAGAGAGAGAAAGAGAGAGGGGGGCTGGGAAAGAAAGATCCCCTATCATCTTACTTGAGTAGCACAGGCTTTAGGAGGAGCGCAAGCGCCATAGCTCGTTGTTCGCGCCACTCCGCACGGGGAGCGGTCTCGCGGTAGGAACTACATTTCCCAGTGGCCTTTGCGGCGAGGCTGGCCGAGCGGAATACAGTTCCACGAGGCGCTGGCGGCGGGAGAGGAGGCGAGGCCTGTGCGAGGGAGGCTGGGCGCCGCTGCCCTAGCGGGCGGCCCCTACTAGGCGCGGCTAGCGGTCTTTTCTGCTGTGGTGGCAGCGACGACGGCGGGAGACTGGAGACGCAGGGTCGGAAATGCGTGGTGGGCTGGGCCCGGCCTTGTGCGGCGTCCGGCAGGTGCTGGGCGGGACTTGGGGGCTCTAGGGTCCTGGGGAGCCTGGGCTCCGGGGGACTGGGGAGCCGGGGGCGCGGCGCGGGTGCCGAGGCCCGTCGCCCCCGCGGGCAGGCTTCCTTCCTCGGGAGAAGGGGCCGGCGGGGGCCTGCGGTCCCCAGCGCCGGCGCTGTTCTCCGGAGGGTCGCGGGGGCGGGGCCGGGCGGTCTCCTCGATAGCTCTGCCTTTTCATTGCCTTTGGAAAACTCGCCTCCTGCGAGCCGTGGCTGTCTGGATAACCGTGTTTTGGCTTGTTTTATAGATACTAGAATGTGTCCCTCCAGCTGGGCCTGAGGCGTCCGAGTCAACCGTGGAGGAAAACGAAGATGACATCCAGTTTGTGAGTGTAAGTAGCAGCGGTATTTGGGTTTTTCCGAGTCAGGGTTTGTGCGTGACGAGCCGCGATGTGATTACCCCTCGCCTGTTCACTGATCATCCAGCAAACGTGTGGACGTCTCCTACCGACTGGAGACTGTGGAGCAGGGCCCAGGAGTGGGTGTCAGACCGGACACCGTGGAGCAGGGCACAGGAGTAGAGCGTTTGCCCACAGAGAGGCTCGGCCGCCCCCGCAGCCATCGCAGAGACTGTGGCCTGCGGTCTGTTGGAGCCTGGATCACACCTTCCCCTCTCCTTTGCACGTGGACCCGCTGGTGTGCGCAGGGTTCTCCTAAGACTGTTTGAAATGAGACCAGAGTAACTTCTGAAAGATGGCCCCCAGGTTGGGGAGAAGGGGCAGCTAGTGATGAGGAAGGAGGTAGAAGAGAAGGAGGCGGGCTGCAGGAGTAACATCAGAGCCTGTGTGTCTCTGTAGGGTGGGGGCAGGTGCCCTGAAGCCCTCACTGAGCTCTGAGCTCACCCTGCTGCATCACAGTCCCCCAGGCCAGGTTCACAGTGAGGGGCCTGCGTCACAGGAGCATCCTGTTACCTTTCTGTGTTTATTCCCTTCTGACAGTTTTCAAGCATGAGTGAGTGGAAGTGTTTAGAATCCTGCTCCCCACTCCAGACCTATGGAATCAGGATTTGTAGGTGGGGCCCGGGAATCTTCATGTTGGTGCAGGGGTATAGGAAGCTGTGAACACAATTAGTAAAATATTGGTTGCAATAACCAGATGGGGTGTTGTGATATATTTCAGGATAATTTCCATCCCAAACGGTTTTTTTTTTTTCCCCAAACTGTTACAAAGTCTCTGCTTAAAGTAGTATCTTAATTAGCTAGAGACTGTGTCTACTGTGAACTACTCTTTTTGAATATTATAGTTAGTTGAGGTTTGCTATTAAAAATGTATAGTCTTTCTTTAACTGGGTTCCTATTAACCCAGAAACAATGTTTGTGTGTTTCTTAGTTGCTGTAGACTTAGGGCAGCCATGTAAATGACTTGGTTTTAAATCAAACAAAATTCCCTCCCTAACGATTGTGGTAACTTTGTTTTTGTTGTTTTCTTAGGGTTATATAGAAATTCTTTACCAGACCATTTCTTTTACATTCTTCCCCCAAATCATTCATGTGATACTCTTCTTGACACTTGGAACTTTGCGGTACCAAGAACTATATGCTGACTTTGCCTCCCCATGTGGTGAGGAATAAATGATGTAGCTGTGGAAATTGAAGAGCCATGATGTCTGTTTTCTTTTTTTTTTCTTTTTTTTTTTTTTTGAGCTCAGATCAAGTGTAGAAACCTTCATAGTTATATAAAGTTCTGCAGTAAAAACTTTTCATCATTGCTCAGAACTGATCAGCCTTTCATACATGTACACCCACAACCAACTCTCACTTACCCACCAATAAGCCCCTTAATTATCCAGTCACCTTTACACACACACCCCCAAACACACACACACACACACCCCTTATTTTAAATTATTTTGCTTCTCAGAACTACAGAGATCATGCATCAGGTACACCGGGTGGTCTTCTGATGCTCAGATTTGGCTACTTTCATCACTGATCCACTTTAGTAAGAGCAGATCTCAGAGAATGATGTCTGTTTTCATACTGAAAAACATTAGGAAAGAGGACTGCAGAGGTCATTAGGAAAAATAGTTTAGTTTCTTTCTGACTATAGTGTAAAGACAATGAATAGGACATGATAACTTTGATGATTTGTGGACCTCTAGATAGGTGTAACATAAGTGTTTATGATATGTGTGCTTTACTTTGAGAAATACAGTAAAATTCTACAAAATTAATTTGAAAAAATAGGTACAATTTTAGTGTCATACTCTGAGGTTTAAGTGCATAATTATGTTATAAATTCTGACAGTTAATATATCGGCTTGTGTTCAGCTGAGGTTTAGAATTCAATTTAAATTTATTTTAAACATAGAGAATTTTTTGTATCTTTGCATCCAGAGGAGTGTATATCCAACCTGATAGAACCTCTTATAAATAGAAATAGCCTTGTTTACAAACAGAGAATTAAAAATTTGATAGCTCCATAATAAGTGAATTATATGCTCTGAGTGGAATTGCAATACAAGAAGAATCTAGTAAAAATATTCCTGTTGCATTTAAATGGTGCCACAGAAAAATTATAATTCAATTGTATTTTAAGCTACATTCAGATCAGTATTTACTTTCCTCTCACTCCATCCTATGCTGGGTTCAATCAGGATGTGTTTATTACTATGTTTTTTATAGTACTATCCAGCAAAGATGAAATGCTACTGGGTACAACTCTCTGCTTGAGTGTTCTCAGATACAAAAAATTTTTGTGTTCTTTTTATATCTTTTATCAAGAAGAATGTTACTCCTTGATGTATTCTGGTTTAGGTTTCTTAGTTTATTCATATAAATCTAATTTTCCAGCTATCAGTTTGCATTATTGCATAGCATCCTCTCTGTATATTGCCATATATACAAACCCCAAACTAAACACAGTATTGTTTATTGATGCTTTTGAACTGTAGTGTTGGAGAAGACTCTTGAGAGTCCCTTGAACTGCAAGGAGATCAAACCAGTCAATCCTAAAGGAAATCCAGTCCTGAACATTCATTGGAATGACTGATGCTGAAGCTGAACTCCTATACTTTGGCCACCTGATGTGACAATCTGACTCCTTGGAGAAGATCCTGATGCTGGGAAAGATTGAAGACAGGAGGAGAAGGGGACAGCAGAGGATGAGATGGTTGGATGGCATCACTGGCTCGATGGACATGAGTTTGACCAAGCTCTGGGAGCTGGTGATGGACAGGGAAGCCTGGTGTGGTGCAGTCCATGGGGTCTCAAAGAGTCAGACATGACTGAGTGACTGAACTGAGCTGAAACACAGTATGCTGAAAGAAAGGAATGATGAAAATTGGGGAGTGCAGAGAGCACCGGTATCTTTGGTATAATTTTTCTGAAGTCCAGTGTACTACAGAAGAGGCCACCAGCTGGCTCACTGTTCTCCTTGCCCTCACTCTGCGTTAGTACTACATTACTGTCTGTCTGGATTGGTTATCTTGTTAACTAATCTTCCCCCATTTCATACTCGGCTAGTCTTCCCGAAACACATCTCTAATGTGGTTCCCATCTCAACACTACTAACTTGATTCCTTTGCCTGTAGAATAAAATCTAGGTTTTGACTGGGGTATTTAAGGCCTTATTGATGTTGAAGGTAGTATGTGTGTAAGGAAAGGATTGAGGAAATTTGATATTTGATTTCATAAGGATAAAGAGGATGAAGCTGAACTATCAAAGAACTCCATGATTTTGAGCTTAGAGATCTAAAAGGTTATTGATAACCATCCCAGTTATAAAATACTGTACCATGATATCTGTATTTTTAACATTACCCTTGGACTGTTTTCCTGTTTCCATGGAGTACATGGCTTTTCCCCCTTGTGTATTTAGGATCTTTTTGGGTTTTGTCATTTTGCATATTGGTCTTCTCTGGATCTTTACCTCTGCTGCTTCTGTTTCTGATTGTTTTGTGCTATACCTGTGATGCCTCCTCTTCATAGTAATTCTTGCTAATTCCAACCAAAAAATCCCAGTGATTGTAAATGTACATGTGGTTTCAATGATTGTTCATGACTTGTAAGTTTGCTGACTTCCTTTTTAGGAGAGACCATCACGACCTCTTCTTGAATACATTGATCTGATCTGTGGTGATGATAAAGAGCCTAGAACCTATTGTAGTGATGTAAGTATGTTTGTGTTTCTTCAGTTCTGTCATTAAGTACAGTATGTTCTAGATGTGGTTTGAACTGGCTTGCAAGAATCAATTGTTAAATTTGAGCTGATTGTTAAACATAGATATTATTAAAACTTAAAGTATAACTCAGCCATAGAAAAGAATGAAGTTATGCCATTTGCATCAGCATGGATAGACCTAGAGATTATCATACTAAATGAAGTAAGTCAGAAAGACAAGCACAAGACAAGTATGGTATTACTTATATATGGAATCTAAAATATGATACAAATGAACTTATTTACAAGACAGAAATATACTTACAGAGATAGAACTTATAGTTATGAAAGGGAAAGAGGAGGGAGGGATGAATTAGAAGTTTGGAATTAGATACAAACTTCTGTATATAAACAAGATAAAGAAGATAAACTTCTGTATATAAAGAAAATAAACTTACAGTTATGAAAGGGAAAGAGGAGGGAGGGATGAATTAGGAGTTTGGAATTAGCAGATACAAACTTATGTATATAAAGAAGATAAAGTCCTATTGTGTGTTGTAATAACCTATAATGGAAAAGAATATATATAACTGAATCACTTTGCTGTAAGCCAGAAGCTAACACAACACTGTAAATCAACTGTACTTCAATTAAAAAGTTCAGGTGTATAAAAATTTAAAAGTAAATAGGTTATCATTACATTTAAGGTAATAGATGCGCAAACCTCTCCATATCCCAATGCCTTCACACTTGAGGTTATTTACGTCTGTTGTACTGTGTGGTAGAAACACTGTCTAATGGTGTGCTCCTGAAGGATGATGGGAGCATTTACAGCGAGGTAGTTGACAAACTGCAAAGTAGGGGTTGGTTTATTGTTTGTTGATTGTCTAAACTGAAGAAAGTGATAGATGAAATCTTAATATGGATTAAGCTTAAAAATGTGATACGTCTCTAATTGCTAGACTGTATTCCATACGAAAAATTGAGGAAATCTTGCAGTATTTGAAAACTCTTCATTGATTCAACAAAAGTGTTGATGTATCATTGATGAATGAGTGGAGTTCTGATATGTGTATTTTTTTAAACTTTCTTCTTAATCATGTACACGAAAATATCAACCATTCTTCACACTACACTACTACTAACTATTCTTCACACTACAACTATCTTTACTTGTAAATAATATGAGCAACTTTTATGTTGAATTGGGTGATAATCAAAAATTAAGTCAGATTTTGTGACATTATTATTGGCTATAGAATTTAAAAAACTGATAGTGGATTTTTCAAGAAATTACAAGTCGTTGTAATTATAGGCACAAACTGAAAATCAAGGTAATCTAGTTTAAATTTGATTTCTAAAATTAAGAAATCATTAACAGAACTTTTTGCATTAACCCTAAAAGTGTTATCATGAATTTTAGTTATATTTGTAAAATTATTTTTCAGATTTTGTTCCCTAAGATGCCAAAATGACAGGGTGATTTTTTGCATTTTTTAAATGCGAAGAAGTTGAAAACAGATACAGAAAGTAGTGATAGTAATAAGAAGAGCTATTGTGGGTTGTCTAAGTCAAAGGAATTGGATTTCAAATGTGCTGAACAACCAATCATTGAAGAAAAGCCATCATCTTCATCAAAGGAAAAAATGGATAATCTTGTGCTTCCAGATTGTTGGAATGAAAAACAAGTGGTTATGTTTGCGGAACAGTACAAATGGCTTGAAATAAAAGAAGTAATTAGGATGTAAGAATTGCTCAACAGTTTAGCGTTTGGGATCAAAAGCAGAAGACCATGTCCACATGTTCAAGGAGTGGATTGCATATTTGGTAACCCCTAATGGCAATAATAAAACTACTAGACAAGCTTCTCTGCGAAAAAAAAAATTAAGGAGCATGATATTTCTAAAGCCCATGGTAAAATTCAGGATTTGTTAAAGGAATCAATTAATGACTCAGTTTCTAATTTAGTGCATAAAGTAATAAAAATATTGATGCTACTGTAGAAGTTGGCAAAACGGTTTATAGTTTAGTAAAACATAGTAGACCTTTGTCTGATATTGCAGAGGCAATAGAATTACAAGACAGAAATGGGGTGAGAATAGCAAAGCATGTCGCAAAAGAAATGAAGATGACAATATTTAAGGACATTATAGAAGAGAAGGCCAAAATCTGTGTTACAGTTGATGAGGCATCCACAGTTTCAAAGAAAAGGACCCTCATGATTTATGTCCAGTGCATAGTATAGTCAGCTCCTGCACCAGCTACGTTGTTCATTACTTTAAAGGAACTGGTTTCAGCCACAGTAGAATGTATCTTCAATACATTGAAGTTATTGAGTACTTTAAATGATGTGGCTTCACTAATGAATATTTGAAAGCAAATTTAATTGCATTTTGTCCTGATGGTGCTAATACAATGCTGGGTAGAAAGTCTGGAGTAGCCACAAAGTTGTTAGAAAATTTTCCTGAAAGTATTATTTGGAACTGTTTAAACCATCTATTGCATTTGTCACTTGATGATTGAATATCTGAAATAAAACAAGTGAATCATTTAAAAATATTTCTTGATAAAAATTGTTCCAATTATCATCCACCTAATAAAAATCAAAACAAGCTTTTAGGGAATGTACCTAAAGATCTTGAAATTGAAGTTATTAAAATTGGCCAGGTAAAGGGACCAAAGTAGGCAGCTTGCAGTGTACAGCCTGCTACTGCTGCGTGGCATGCGTATCCTGTGTGTATCTGCATTGCTCCCTTTCGCATTCTGGTTTGGCAAAGAGGTTAGCGAACAGTCCAGTTTCCTGGACTTTAAAGATCTTGCTTTAATGATTGACATTCTTGAAGAATTTTGACTGCTTTGAACTGCATTACAGTCAAGCTCAACTAACGTTCAGAAAGCACAAAAATTGATCAAATGCACAATAAAAACCTTGGAAAATTTAAAAATTGGTACTGGAAAGCATGAATCTCAAATCGAAGGTTTGATTAAATCAGATAAATTTAAAGATATTCTGTTTAACAGATATCATAAATTTAATGCCCTTCCTAGGAACATGTTACTAGAAAATATAATTCAACACGTGAACTTATGTCTTTTATCTAACAGGAAGCATGATTAAAGTATTTTTAATTATTTTGACTTTCTAGAACCTTCTACATGGCCTTATGAAGAAATAACTTCACCATGGATAACTGGTGAAAAAAAGTTATTCGTGTGAAATTTTAAAATTTGAAATTGATTTGAATGATTTTGGGGAATTTGTAAATAATAATATAAAGTCAAACAATGTTTCAGTTCCTAAAACCATACAAAAAGCACCATTGTGGTCAGTAGTGCTGAAGTAGTGCTGAAGCTGAAAGAGGTTTCAATTTAATGAACATAATTTGTACAAGGGTGAGAAACAGTTTAACTATAGGTCATATATCTGATTTAATGACAATAAATTTGTTGGGAAAAGAATTAGCTGGTTGGGATGCAACTGCCTTTGTAAAATCCTGGTCAAACTGCAACCACAGGTTAGCTGTAGATAGAGTTCGGCAAGAGTCAACAAAAGCCTGCGAGAGTCAGATGGCTCTCTGGAACTTACAATAAAGGGTATTGTGTTGGAATTCCCTTGTGGTCCAGTGGTTAGGACTCGGCGCTTTCACTGCTGTGGCCTTGGTTCAATCCCCCATAGGAAAACTAAGATCCTGCAAGCTGGCCAGAAATAGGATTGTGTATGATTGATTATTTGTAAGTTGTGTGTTCTGCACACCTTATATATACATAAATTTTTATTTTGAAAGTCAGTTATTAAACTTTTATCAGTACATTGCTGTTTAAAGGCATTCTCCAAATAGATAAAGTTGATTGTTTTTAGGAGCAGTGGGTTTTTAGAGTTTGGCCCATATCTGCTAGAGTAGGCCAAATATGTATTTCATGGACTGTATAAGAACATCCAATGATTCCACTTTTGCTTTATTTTACTTTTAGTAAGAATATGAAAGGGTAATATAACCCAGATTACTTCTAAGCCCTGAAAGTTATAGTAAATAAAAGAGAAATAGAATAAAAACTACAATCCTTGTGGCTTTTGTCTTTCTCATTTCCCTATGTGTGTTATCAAATATAGTAACCACTAGCAACATATGCCTATTAACATTTGAAATCAGTAGGGCTAAGGAAGCAAATATTTAATTTTAATTAAATATAAAAACGGAAATAGTGTAAAATATTTTTTTGAACTCAACTTACTTGTTTTTTAAAAAATATATTTTAAGATTGTTATCCTGCTTAAGGTGTGATTGTTGGAGTGTGCTAAGTCTGGTATTACATATAAACATCACTGAGTTAGTGTCATTGGATGTATTCAGTGTAAATTATTTCTTCCTTTGAATTAATGTAACATAGTGTGTTTATCTGAATATTTTAGGTTGACAAAAGGAATCAGTGATTACTTTTGTAAATCAGAATTGGTGATTAAAATAAGGTGCTTAATTATTTTTCTATTTTAGACATGAATATGAACAATTTTGAGTTTAAAATGAAGGCATAATGAAAAAGAACAAGTAGAGCTGCAGAAGCTAGTACTGCACCTAGGACAGTAAACAGAAGGACTGGAGGAAGGTATGTGGCATCGTCACAATGAATGATGATTGCAGTTTGTTACAGCAGAGAAAAACAAGCTATAATTTAACAAAAAAATAAGACAGTAAAGTCGACAATATTGAGACAGTTCCAGCAAATGCATAATGAATGAATGAATGAAGTTACCTTTCAAAGGTCAAAAAAGAATTGAGATTTAGGCACCTGAAATCTCAGTGAAATTTCTAACAAAATTTTTTTAAAGGATTGAGTATGTTAAATTTGGCCAGATATGAAACAGCTTGAATTCTTGCATGAAAAAGAACTAGCTTTACATAGATAGATAGCAATATTAATTATTTCAGTTATAGAAATTGTTAGAAATTTATGAGTTAAAACCTAAAAATATCTTTTGAAAAAAAGTACGGTCTTTAGTTGTCACCAAACGTTGCTTGTGGAATACAGAAATTTATAACAGTATTAAAGATTAATTGATTCAAAAGCTGAAAAATTGCAAGTACTTTTCTTTAGCTTTAGATGAGTTGCTGTCCAAGGAACACTTGGAGTACCTTTTGTCTCATCAGACTTAAAAGCTTATGAAGAAATAACTTCAGTTCATGGCCTGAGAAATCAAATGTGTATAGCTATATTTTAATTATCAAAAGAGTTTCAGCTAGATGAGAAAAAAAAAAAAAGACTTTTTGTCACAGTAACTGGTGTTCCAGCTAGGTTAGGTCAATGTCAGATTTCACTGGGATTTTTCAATGAGTCTGGTGTTTCCCTTATTTCTTTGTTCCACTGTTTGATACAGTTTGAAAGTATTTGGGCTCAGTTTTCTGAAATGGTTTCTCTGAGAGATGTCATGAGTACAGTTGTTAGGTGTTAAGTGCTATGAATCAATGTCAGCTTACAGGAGGATTGCTGAACAAATTAAAAGACAGTAAATTTAGTGATCTCTGCCAGTTGGTTGAACTGTGAAAGAAACTTATTCTACAATTAACACCAGTTCAAGATTTTCCTGCAACAACAGAAATGCTAACCAAATACTTAATTAGTAATTAAAGAAAATGGCAGTTTTGTGCCCAGTATTACATAGCTTATGAATGATCTAAATTTGAAACTCCAAATATGGGGAAAAGCCCATTTGTGCTACCTAGACAAGTACTAGAATTTATTTTGAAATTGAAACTTTAAAAATCAGGTAACTTTACATGTATTTCTAATATGAATCAGTATATGTCAGATTTTCACTTTGACAGTTATGTAAATTTACTGTGAAAACTACAAGAAAAAAATTTTAATGTTATTTTTTTATCAATTTAGAGTTGCTTTTCAATTATCCCAGTTACACTGAATTCAGTATTAATGATACTGAATTGACATAAGATTTATTGAATTTACTTAATTTGGACAAATGTAGTTTCCAAAGTGATGTGCTTTTGCTCTGAAGGCAAATCAATTCTTTTAAAAAAGATGAACAGGATTTTTTCAGTGTGGATTTAAAAAATAAAAATATTTTCTTTAAGTCTCCTTGTGTCATTCTTTCCCCTTCCAGTCCATCCTCCGTAATAACTCAGGAATGGCCATTCTGAAATATACATTTATTCTTAAAACTTTTATTGGTCAAGAGGATATTCAGATAACAGAAAACCTAACATAAATCACTTGAATGGGCTTATTTTGAATAACAAATCTGGAGAGGGCTGCAGGCTTTGCTTGAGTAGCTTGATGGTGTCATTACTGTGTTATCTGGGATGCTTTTGGCCTTTCTTTTAGGGTTACAGGATGGTTGGCACATTTTTGTACATGCTGGATTTAAGGCAAGAAGGCCAGGCTGGAACAAACTCTGCATATCAGAAAATTAAGAGCTTTGCCAGAAGCCTTTTCAAGTGGGTTTGCTTTTCACTGGCCAGAAGTGTATGAACGTGGCCATCCTTCATTGCAGTTGAAGCTTAGAATGTGAGCTTTTACATTTCCTAGCTTCAGTAATAAAGGTAGGCAAGGAGGGGAAGAATGTGGTTTACCATTTTTCTCCCCTGCTGAAAATCCTTTACTAGTTCCCTGCTGTCTTGGATCTTTCTGCTTCCCTTATAAGAGTTCAATTTTTTGTCTCCCCCCTCCCCCAACTAGGTAGTGAGTTTCTTGGAAAGAGTTGGACAGTGGTTATTAGTAATATCTATCTACATAATAATAGAATCTCAGTAAATGTTTGCTTAGTGTTGGGTGTTTCCTATCCCAAGGAACTTTTAAGGGAAATAAGATACTCTTCAGTTTTAAATTTCAGATACATCGTTTTTATGCTTAATTAACCTTTCATGTTTCCTTTGAAGAGAAACTGAGGTAGTCTTAAAAATTAGTTGGAAATATTTCCTGTTTAATGTTATAGAGATGTTAATGGTTTAGAATTTTCAACAAGATTTTTATATTTAGCATTTTTAATAGCAACTGATAATGTGGAAAGCAAAAACATCTTAGAACCACTGAATTTTTGCCTCATATATCCCAGGCTTGGAACTGAAGGAGCCAGTAACCTGTAAATGCCAATGGATGCAGACAGAAAAACCCTGCAGAAAGCCTGCCCTCTCTAGTCAAAGGGTCAGGGAAGGGCAAGCTAGCGAGACAGAAGCTGTATTTTTTTTTAATACAGTAACCTCTTTGCTTCTGCCCACTACCACAGAGAACATGGTAGCTTCATCCAAATCACCAAAGGCCAAGTGGGGAGCCTGGACTTCATCTTTGCCAGTTTATAATGAAGTACCACTGACCTGAATCCCACCCTACTTCGTTGCTATCAGAGGAGGCCTAATGGAGAGTCATGACTTACCTTTGCTCAGCATTAAGCCTCTTCCTCAATTTCAGGTATTAACAGAAGATAACTAGGAAGCCTGGAGTACTACCTGGGAGTAACTAGGCAACAAACAACATCCCCTTTTCTGCTCCTAAATTGGTGTCTGTGGAGAGTTTAAGATCTAAGGTCTCGTAACATAATAACCAGTTGTATCTGTTTCAATAATAAAGTCGCATGTCATTCCTAGAACCCAGAATATCTCAAGTGCACAAAGACAATAGATACCAACCGAGCTGCCATAGATGCTAGAATTATACAGATTTTAAAGCAGTTGTCATTAAATGCTTCAATGGGCAGTTAAGAACATGCTTTTGAATTTGAAACAAAAACATAGAATGTATCTGCACAAAAATAGGAAGTCTTGGAAATGGAAGATGTAAAGAAGAACCAGATGGAAATTTTAGTAATGAAAAGTAAAATAACCAAAATAAAAACCCTGGATTGATTCAGGAGAAGAGTGGGTGGAACAGAGGAAGGAATCTGTGAATCTAAAAGTGAAACAATACAAGCTACACAAACTGAACAATAGAGAGGAAACAGACTTGGGGAAAAACAATCCAGCTACAGGGACCTCTGGGGCTGTAACAGAGTTTGGTATTCTTGTCACCAGGAAACCAGAAGGAAAGGAGGAGGGCAAGGCTGGAAAAGATACATTTTGAAGATACATTGAAGATACATTTTCTGAAAACTCCCCCACTGAGCAAAGACAAATCTCAATTGGAGAAGCCAAGTGAATTTAAACAAGATAAATACAAAGAGATCCATACCAACTGTATAGAGTCCAACTTTGGAAAACTAAAGATGAGTTGTGAAAGCTTTGAGGAAAGGCACCTTACATATAGAGGAAGATAATTTGAATAACAGAAGAGACCAGAAGGAAGTGGCACAGTTTTCAAATACTGAAAGAACTGTCAACATAGACTATATGGTGAAAATATCCTTGAGGAATGAAGGAGAAACCAAAACATATTCAAATGAAGGAAAACTAAGGAAATTTGTTATCTACAGACCAATGCTAAAATGAATGTTTAAAGGAAGTTCTGTAAACCATTAAAGGAGAATCTTGGAACATCTGAAAGAAAGAAAATACAGTAAGTGAAAAATAAGAGTAAGCATAAAGCAATATTGTGTTACTTAAATGTGGACTTAAAATTTGTTGTGAATATATGTTGCAAGCACTGGACAAACCACTAAAATTTTTTAAAAAATATAACTGATATGCTAAGAGAGAAGATAAAATAGGATCATATAAAATACTCAAGTAAAACCAGAGAAGGCAGGTAAAGAGTGGAAAACAAAAACAAGGAAAAAAGAACAAGGTAACAGATGTAGTATATGTTAATCTGTCTATACCAATAGTCATTTTATTTATTTATTAAAGTTTTTATTTGGCCATGCCACACAGCTTTTGGGACCCTAGTTCTTGAACTAGGGATCAAATCTGGGTTCCCTGCTATGGAAGTGTAGAGTCCTAACCACTGTACCATCAGGAAGTTGCCCTGGTGGTCACTTTTTAAAAGGGAATGGTCAAAATATGCTAATTAAAAGAGGTTATCGAGTTAGATTAAAAAGGTAAGATCTAACTATATGTTGTCTACAGAAATATTTAGGTATAAATCTAACAAAACGTGTGTAAGGTCTATGTGAGGAAAACTTAAAATTCTGAAGAAGGGAATCAAGATCTAAGTAAATGGAGAGATATTCCAGGTTCATGGATAGCAATAGTCAATATTGTTAAGATATCAATAGCAATTGCTATTCAGATATGCAGTGCAACTCCGGTTCTCCTTTTCCTTAGAGCCTGTCTCCTCATACTCCTTAGGGCTTTAGTAATCTGCTTTGTCTCTGATAGTCTAGAATTGGATGAAAATGTGCCTGTTGTTTATCTTTTTAAATTTATTGTGCTGGGTACATGATGGACCTTCAATCTGGATGCTTATATTCCTGAATTCTGGGAAAATTTATTTTATTACTTTTATACAAATCCTATGTAATGTTCTCCCACCCTTCCTTCATTTTATCTCTTTCTGGAATTCCAGTTATCATGGAAGTCCAGTTACCATGGACTGAATCTTGTTGTCTTTAATCTTTTCTCTGCAGTTTTCTGTGTGTGTCTCCCAACCTTCTTTCTTTTTTCCATTTCTGGGACATTTCCTTGCCTATATAACTTCCAGACATCTATTGAATATTTAATTTCAACTTTCAAAATTCTAATTTCTGAGACCTGTTTCTTGTTCTCTTGTTTCTTTTTCAATAAAATGCTGTGTTTATTTCTGGATGCCCTCTAGAAAAAAAAATTTTTTTTAAATTTTTTTAATATTATTTTCTGGGTAGTACCTGTTTCAGTGAGTGTGTTAGTCACTCACTCATGTCCGACTCTTTGCAACCCCATGGGCTGTATGTAGCTCACCAGGCTCCTCTGTCCATGGAATTCTCCAGGCAAGAATATTGGAGTGGGTGGCCATTCCCTTCTCCAGGGGATCTTCCTGACCCAGGAGTCAAACCTGGGTCTCCTGCATTGCAGGCAGATTCTTTACCATCTGAGCTACCAGGGAAGCCCCATTTTCAGCCAAGACCCTCCCACCCCCCCCTTTTTTTTTTTTTTGCTATCTTAGATTTACCTTTCCTCTCAAGGGTCTTAGTATTTGACCCTTGGATGTTTTTACATATCTAAATGTTGAGTCCCTTGGTAGAAAGCTACCTGTGTGGGGGATTTATCCTGATTATCCTCAGTCTGAGACTGAGTCCTTTGGTTGGTACTGACTTGTTCTCCAGAAGACCTGTGTTTCTTCCAGTGATAATACTTTGCATACATGACAGGAAGTGACAGTGTTCACCAAACAAGACATTCAGTGAATTCTCTTTATAGCTCTTCTTCATGGTGTCCTGGGCCCTGGATGTCTCCTTTTCACTTACTGCCGAGAACGTCTTGTGAGTAGAGATGTGGAGATGTGTAGGAGAATGGATTTAGGACCCCTTTATGCAGTCTCTTTGTTGTGGGGAACCTTATCTCCATCATCTGTTACAGTCTGGTGTTAGTTCTGAGTCCCTCCTGGGTTTTCTGGGGCAGGCTGGTTTGCTTCCTCTATCCTGTGAAATCAGTTAACCACTCTATTTAATTTCTCACAAAGGTTTTCAAATGGCTCGTGGAGATGATACCAGACAGTACACCATTAGTTTATATGGATCAAATGAAGTTATGTGTGTAAGATGCATAACACAGTACCTGGCATGGAGCAGTCATTATATATTCCCAACACAATGATGACGAAAGTCTCCTCTGTTGCTGTCTTTATGGAGTTATTTTTCAAATATTCATTTCAGAAAAAAAGTGGGAGAGAAATGAAATTAATTCATGCTTTAATTCTGCCATTTTAATGTCCTAATTACTAGAGATTATAATACCTGATAATTACAACTAAAAATTCTTTTTTAACAGTGTTTTGACAATCCTCATAAGTTTATTAGCCCAGAGAAGTTTTATAATTGGTCTTGCCTAATCTCTCTTCCCTTTAAATACGTTTAAAACTTTGATTTGAATTGTCACTGTTGTTTCGTCACTGAGTTGTGTCCTACTCTTTGTGACCCCATGGACTGTTGCACACCAGGTTCCTCTGTATGTACTCCACTATCTCCCGGAGTTTGTTCAAATTCATGTCCATTGAGTCAGTGATGCTATCTAACCATTTTATCCTCTGCTGCTCCCTTCCCCTTTGACTTAAGTCTTTCCTAGCATAAGGGTCTTTTCCAGTGAGTCAGCACTTTGCATCAGGTGGCCAAAGTACTGGAGCTTCAGCATCAGTCCTTCCAATGAATATACAGGGTTGAATTCCTTTAGGATTGGCTGGTTTGACCTCCTTGCTGTCCAAGGGACCCTCAAGAGTCTTCTCCAGTACCACAATTTGAAAGCCATCAATTCTTTAGTGCTTTGCCTTTTTTATGGTCCAGCTCTCACATCCATAAATGACTACTGGAAAAACCATAGATTTGGCTATACAGACCTTAGTTGGCAAAGTGATGTCTCTGCTTTTTAATATGCTGTTAGGTTTGTCCTAGCTTTCCTTCCAAGGAGCAAGCATCTTTTTATTTCAGGGCTGTAGTCACTGTCTGTAGAAATTTTGGAGCCCAAGAAAATAAAATGTCAGTGCTTCCACTTTTCCCCCTTCTATATGCCATGAAGTGATGGGACCAGATGCCATGATCTTAGTTTTTAAATGCTGAGTTTTAAGCTAGCTTTTTTTCCTCTCCTCTTTCACCCTTATCAAGAGGTTCTTTAGTTCCTCTTCACCTTCTGCCATTAGAGTACTATCATCGGCCTATCTGAGGTTGTTGATATTTCTCAAAGCATTCTTGATTCCAGCTTATGATTCATCCATCCTGGCATTTCCTGTGATGTACTCTGCATAGAAGTTAAATAAACAGGATGACAATATACAGCCTTGTCATCCTCCTTTCCCAATTTTGAACCAGTTCATTGATCCATGTCCAGTTCTAACTATTGCTTCTTGACCAGCATACAAGTTTCTCAGGAGAAAGGGAAGGTGGTCTGGTATTCCCATCTCTTTAAGAATTTTCTACAGTTTGTTGTTATCCACAGAGTCAGAGACTTTATTGTAGTCAAGGAAGCAGATGTTTTTTCTGGAATTCGCTTGCTTTCTCTATGATCCAATGAATGTTGGGAATTTGATCTCTTGTTTCCTCTATCTCTTCGAACCCCAGCTTGTACATCTGAAAGTTCTTGGTTCACGTACTGCTGAAGCCTAGCTTGAAGGATTTTGAGCACTACCTTGCTAGCATGTGAAATGAGCACAATTGTACAATTGTTTGAATATTCTTTGGTATTACCCTTCTTTGGGATTAGAATGAAAACTGACCTTTTCCAGTCCTGTGGCCACTGTTGGACTCTATAAATTTGCTGACATATTGATCATCTTTTGGAATTTGTAATAACTCAGCTGGAATTCCATCACCTGCACTAGCTTTGTTCATAGTGATGCTTCCTAAGGCCCACTTGACTTCACACTCCAGGATGTCTGGCTCTAGGTGAGTGACCACACCTTGTGGTTGTCTGGGTTGTTAAGACCTTTATTGTACAGTTCTTCTGTGTATTCTTGCCACCTCTTCTTATTCTTTTCTACTTCTGTTAGGTCCTTGCCAGTTCTGTCCTTTATCATGCCCATCCTTGCATGAAATGTTCCCTTGATAGCTCTAATTTTCTTGAAGAAATCTCTAGTCCTACCCATACTATTGTTTTCCTCAATTTTTTTTTTTTTTTTTGCATTGTGCATTTAAGAAGGCCTTCTTATCTCTCCTTGCTATTCTCTGGAACTCTGCATTCAGTTGGGTATATCTTTCTCTTTCTCCCTTGCCTTTCACTTTTCTTCTTTCCTTGGCTATTTGTAAAGCCTCCCGAGACAACCACTTTGCCCTCTTGCATTTCTTTTTCTGTGAGATGGTTTTGGTCACTGCCTCCTGTACAATGTTATGAACCTCTGTGCATCCTTCTTCAGGCACTTTGTCTACCAGATCTGATCCTTTGAGTCTACTCATCACTTCTACTGTATGGTGGCTCAGATGGTAAAGAATTTGCCTGCAATGCAGGAGACCTGGGTTCGATCCTGGGTCAAGAAGAGCCCCTGGAGAAGGGAATGGCAACCCACTCCAATATTCTTGCCTGGAGAATTCCATGGACAGGGGAGCCTGGTGAACTACGGTCCATGGGGATGCAAAGAGTTGGACATGACTGAGCAACTAACACAGCACAACTGTATAAGGTATTTGAGTAGGTCATAGCTGCATGGCCTAGTGATTTTCCTTACTTAATGCATCTGAAGCCTGAATTCTGCAGCAAGGAGTTCATGATCTGAGCCACAGTCAGCTCCCAGTCTTGTTTTTACTGACTGTATAGAGCTTCTCCATCTTTGGCTGCAAAGAACATAATCAATCTGATTTCAGTATTCACTATCTGGTGATGTTCATATGTAAAGTCATCTCTTGTGTTGTTGGAAAAGGGTGTTTGCTATGACCAGTGTTTTCTCTTGACAAAACTCTGTTAGCCTTTACCCTGCTTCATTCTGTACTCCCAAGGCCAAATTTGCCTGTTACTCCAGCAATCTCTTGACTTCCTACTTTTTCATTCCAATACCCTATGATGAAAAGGACATAGTTTTTGTTAGTTCTAGAAGGTGTAATAGCTCTTCACAGACTTGGTCACACAAGCACTGTACATGTGCTATAAACAATACACTTAAAACAAGCAGTGATACATGTCATGAATAGTTATTTCCTGTGACAACGTCACTAGAGAATTTTCTTTTCATCCTGAACATTGAAGTTAAAAGTATGGTTGGAAGATAAATAATAACTTTCCTTTTTTTTCGTTTATTTTTATTAGTTGGAGGCTAATTACTTTAGAATATTGTAGTGGTTTTTGTCATACATTGACCTGAATTAGCCATGGATTTACATGTATTCCCCATCCCCCTCCCCCCTCCCACCTCCCTCTCTACCCGATCCCTCTGAGTCTTCCCAGTGCACCAGGCCCGAGCACTTGTCTCATGCATCCAACCTGGGCTGGTGATCTGTTTCACCCTAGATAATATACATGTTTCGATGCTGTTCTCTTGAAACATCCCACCCTCGCCTTCTCCCACAGAGTCCAAAATAACTTTCCATTTTTATGGAAAGACAAACATTTGGTAAACAGTGTACTTGAATAGTTGTAGCGTTCTTACAGGCATGCCTCCCTGGTGGCGCAGGTGATAAAGAATCATCCTGAAATGGGGGAGACCCAGGTTTAGTCCCTGGGTCAGGAAAGTCCCCTGGAGAAGGGAATGGCCACCCACTCCAGCATTCCTGCATGAAGAATTCCATGGACAGAGGGGCCCAGCGGGCTACAGTTCATGGGTTCACAAAGAGTCAGACACTACTGAGTGAATATTTGCATTTTCAGTTTCTTAGAGGCCTGGTCCAGATATTGATAGCTTATGGTGAACAGTGTTGGATTTGTGATCTCCGAAGATTTCACTTTGGGACCAGGGACCAGGCTTGATTACTCAAGAGCTTCTGTGTAGCAGAGTTTTATTAAAGTATTTAAAAGGGACAGAGAAAGCTTCTGACACAGACCTCAGAAGGGGGATGGAGAGTGCCCCCCCCCCCTGCTAGTCATTAGCAAGGGAATGATATACTTTTTCATTAGTTGTTACAATAAATCAAAAGAATGCCTCAAGTTTGTGAAAATTTTACCAGACCCACTCCCACAATTTACACTTTAGGATAACAGGATTAGAACTTAACAATAGAAAGAAACTATCAGACCCATGTTTCTGACAAAACGTGGTTCACTGGAGAAGGGAATGGCAAACCACTTCAGTATTCTTGCCTTGAGAACCCACTGAACAGTATGGAAAGGGGGAAAGATAGCACAATGAAGATGAATTCCCCAGGTTGGTAGGTGCCCAATATGCTACTGGAGATCAGTGGAGAAATAACTCCAGAAAGAATGAAGAGGCGGAGCCAAAGCAAAACAATACCCAGTTGTGGATGTGACGAGTGATGGAAGTAAAGTCTGATACTGTAAAGAGCAATGTTGCATAGGAACCAGAAACGTTAGGTCCATGAACCAAGGCAAATTGGAAGTGGTCAAACAGGAGATAGCGTGAGTGAACATTGACATTTTAGGAATCAGCAAACTAAAATGGACTTGAATGGGTGAATTTAACTCAAGTGACCATTATATCTACTACTGTGGGCAAGATCCCTTAGAAGAAATGGAGTAGCCACATAGTCAACAAAAGAGTCCAAAATGCAGTACTTGGGTGCAATCTCAAAAATGACAGAATGATCTCTGTTCATTTCCAAGGCAAACCATTCAATATCATGGTAATCCAAGTCTAGGCCCCAACCAGCTAATGCTGACGAAGTTGAGGTTGAACGGTTCTATGAAGACCTACAAGACCTTCTAGAACTAACACCCAAAAAGACGTCCTTTTCATTATAGGGTACTGGAATGCAAAAGTAGGAAATCAAGAAGTACCTGGAGTAACAGGCAAATTTGGCCTTGGTGTACAGAATGAAGCAGGGCAAAGGCTAACAGTTTTGCCAAGAGAATGCACTGGGCATAGCAAACACCCTCTTCCAACAACACAAGAGAAGACTCTACACGAAATCAGATTGATTATATTCTTTGTAGCCAAAGATGGAGAAGCTCTATACAGTCAGCTAAAACAAGACTGGCAACTGACTGTGGCTCAGATTATGAACTCCTTATTACAAAATTAACTTAAATTGAAGAAAGTAGGGGAAACCACTAGACTATTCAGATATGACCTAGATCAAACCCCTTATGACTGTACAGTGGAAGTGACAAATAGATTCAAGGATTAGATCTGATAAAGTGCCTGAAGAACTATGGACAGAGGTTCATGACATTGTACAGGAGGCAGTGATCAAGACCATCCCCAAGAAAAAGAAATGCAAAAAGGCAAAATGATGGTCTGAGGAGGCCTTACAAATAACTGAGAAAAGAAGAGAAGGGAAAGGAGAAAAGGAAATACATACGCATTTGAATGCAGAGTTCTAAAGAATAGCAAGGAGAGATAAGAAAGCCTTCCTCAGTTATCAGTGGAAAGAAATAGAGTAAAGTAATAGAATGGGAAAAACTAGAGATCTCTTCAAGAAAATTAGAGATACCAAGGGAACATTTCATGCAAAGGGGGGCACAATAAAGACAGAAATGGTATGGACCTAACAGAAGCAGAAGATACTAAGAAGAGGTGGCAAGAATACACAGAAGAACCATGCAAAAAAGATCTTCATGACGCAAATAATCGCGATGCTGTGATCACTCACCTAGAGCCAGACATCCTGGAATGAGAAGTCAACTGGGCCTTAGGAAGCATCACTGTGAACAAATCTAGTGGAGGTGATGGAATTCCCATTGAGCTATTTCAAATCCTAAAAGATGATGCTGTGAAAGTGCTGCACTCAATATGCCAGCAAATTTGGAAAACTCAGCAGTGGCCACAGGACTGGAAAAGGTCAGTTTTCATTCCAATCCCAAAGAAAGGCAATGCCAAAGAATGTTCAAACTACTGCACAACTGCACTCATCTCACAAGCTAACAAAGTAATGCTGAGAATTCTCCAAGCCAGGCTTGTGAGAACCAGGTATTCAAGTATGTGAACCGTGAACTTCCAGGTGTTCAAGCTGGATTTAGAAAAGGCAGAAGAACCAGAGATCAAGTTGCCAACATCTGCTGGATCATTGAAAAAGCAAGAGTTTCAGAAAAACATCTATTTCTGTTTTATTGACTATGCCAAAGGCTTTGACTGTGTGGATCACAACAAACTGTGGAAAATTCTTCAAGAGATGGGAATACCAGACCACCTGACCTCCTCGAGAAATCTGTATGCAGGTCAAGAAGCAACAGTTAGAACTGGACATGGAACAACAGACTGGTTCCAAAGAGGGAACGGAACACATCAAGGCTGTATATTGTCACCCTGCTTATTTAACTTATATGCAGAGTACATTATTTGAAATGCTGGGCTGGATGAAGCACAAGCTGGAATCAAGATCGCCAGGAGAAATATCAATAACCTCAGATATGCAGATGACACCACCCTTGTGGCAGAAAGTGAAGAACTAAAGAGCCTCTTGATGAAAGTGAAAGAGGAGAGTGAAAAAGTTGGCTTAAAACGCAACATTCAGAAAACTAAGATCATGACATCTGGTCCCTTTACTTTATGGCACAAAGATGGGGAAACAATGGAAACAGTGACAGACTTTATGTTTTTGGGCTCCAAAATCACTGCATATGGTGACTGCAGCCATGAAATTAAAAGATGCTTGCTCCTTCGAAGAAAAGTTATGATCAACCTAGACAGCATATTAAAAAGCAGAGACATTACTTTGCCAACAAAGGTCTGTCTAGTCAAAGCTATGGTTTTTCCAGTAGTCATGTATGGATGTGAGAGTTGGACTATAAAGAAAGCTGAGCTCAGAGGAATTGATGCTTTTGAACTGTGGTGTTGGAGAAGACTCTTGGGAGTCCCTTGGGCTTCAAGGAGATCCAACCAGTCCATCCTAAAGGAAATCAGTCCTGAATATTCATTGGAAGGACTGATGCTGAAATTGAAACTCCAATACTTTGGCCACCTGATGCGAAGAACTGACTCATTTGAAAGGACCCTGATGCTGGGAAAGATTGAAGGCAGGAGGAAAAGGGGACAACAGGATGAGATGGTTGGATGGCAGTACCAATTCAATGGACATGGGTTTGAGTAAACTCTGGGAGTTGGTGATGGACTGGGAGGCCTGGCGTGCTGCAGTCCATGGGGTCACAAGGAGTCGGACATGACTGATTGACTGAAGTGAACTGAACTTAACCAGACCCGCTTGGATAATATACATTCTAAGACATCAGGATTAGTCAGAAGGTTTTCAGGAAGGAGAAACTGTTCTTAAGCAGGATACGTTGCTATATAATCCCTAGTACAGAGTTTAAACTGAGTTGTTTGTTGTGTAGTCATCAGTGTCAGGCTTAAAGAAAAAAAACCATTTCATGTGATTAAGACTAAGGAATGTAGAGAGAAAAAAAAATTTGTCCTTTCCTCCTCCTTGAGAATTCCAAACCCCTATCTTCTCCTCGAGAACCCCAGACCCCTCTCTCCTTGGGGACCCCCAGACTTCTTATCAACCTGCCTAGGAATTGACTCTCTCCATATTTGACAGTTGTATTCCATTGTTGTCTAGACAGTCCAGTGCAGAAGACCTTCTTGAATGGGAAATGTGAATTCAAGAGTCAGTTCTCTTCAGTTTTGTTGCACATGTGGTAGTTAAGAGTACCTGATATGGGTTCTTTTATCTAGTTTAGAGACAGTCCTTTAAATGTTGTCTTTATCAGTGTGTATAATTTCTTAGTTGTAGGTCACAGGGCATCTGATCTTTATCCAAATATAGATTATTATGATGACATTTAGAAAAGCTTAGAATATTATGCTGCTAATTCAAGTAAGCTTTATGATAATTTAACAGAGCACCAAGGAACTGTGTTGGGCATAGATAATAAATGCTAAGCCTCAGTAAGTAGAAAACTTTAATATCCATGAAGGTATACTATTGAGACATAATTTCCCTCTCTAGATCATTCTCCTTTCTATTGAAGTGAAGTCGCTCAGTCGCGTCCGACTCTTTGTGACCCGTGGACTGTAGCCTGCCAGGCTTCTCTGTTCATGGAATCTTCCAGACAAGAATACTGAAGTGGGTTGCCATTTCCTTCTCCTTTCTGTTAAATCCAGCCAAATTAATGCTGATTTGTTAAAAATAAGTCTGGTTTCAGTAAACATGACCTGATGATTCATATAATTGCTCACATAGGCTTTTTTAAGTTGGCTGTTGCCCTGGAGCTTTTCATTCAGAATTTCAGAGTAAACTTTTAAAAGGCCTCTCAAAGCCAATAAAGCCATGCCCATGGCTTGCCTTCAGATTTTGCCTGTGATATCTTTTTTAGATATCCAGAATATCTAAACTCTTGCATATGTCAAGAGATAATCCATTTCATTAGGTTCATAAGTTTGCTCAGAACTCAAGAGTCTCCAATTTCTGGAGGAACCAGATAGATAGAAGTGGAAAATATTTTAATTTTACCCAAAGCTGTTACATTACCAAATTGTTGTAAATCATAAGTAGCTTGTAAGAAAAGGGCTTTTCTATATCTGAAAAACAAAAATTAGAAGCCAGGAGTATGTCAGACAAGTCATAAAAATTATAATCATACTTGAAAGTGAAGTCACTCAGTCATGTCCAACTCTTTGCGACCCCGTGGACTGTAGCCTACCAGGCTCCTCCGTCCATGGGATTCTCCAGGCAAGAATACTGGAGTGGGTTGCCATTTCCTTCTCCACTGTCCATTTAATCCCATATAATTAATCTTTGTTCCATTTGAGTCCAGTTTTTTCCTATTAGTGTTGCCAACCTTGTCTCATGATTGAGGATGATAGTGACAGTAATAATTTCAAGAGGTTTGTGAAGTTTTTGTTAAGGTTTGTATGATTTGTCCAGTGAAGTGGTTGTGTTGATCACTGGATTGTAGAAACTATATTCCAGGTGGGAAACATATTTTCTAACCTTTTCCTTTTCATTGTGAAGGCATCAGCCCTGTAGCCAGGAAAGTCTTTAATTCATCAAATAGAAACTGAGGTTTATTCAGTTCAGTTCAGTTGCTCAGTCGTGTCCAACTACTTGCAACTCCATGAACCACAGCACGCCAGGCCTCCCTGTCCATCACCAACTCCCGGAGTCCACCCAAACCCATGTCCATTGAGTCGGTGATGCCATCCAACCATCTCATCCTCTGTCGTCCCCTTCTCCTGCCCTCAATCTTTCCCAGCATCAGGGTCTTTCCCAATGAGTCAGCTCTTTGCATGAGGTGGCCAAAGTATTGGTTTCAGCTTCACCATCAGTCCTTCCAATGAACACCCAGGACTGATCTCCTTTAGGATGGACTGGTTGGATCTCCTTGCAGTCCAAGGGACTTTCAAGAATCTTCTCCAACACCACAGTTCAAAAGCATCAATTCTTCTGTGCTCAGCTTTCTTTATAGTCCAACTCTCACATCTATACATGACCACTGGAAAAACCATAGCCTTGACTAGATGGAACTTTGCTGACAAAGTAATGTCTCTGCTTTTTAATATGCTGTCTAGGTTGGTCATAACTTTCCTTCCAAGGAGTCTTTTAATTTCATGGCTGCAGTCACCATCTGCAGTGATTTTGGAGCCCAGAAAAATAAAGTCAGCCACTGTTTCCACTGTTTCCCCATCTATTTATCATGAAGTGATTGGACCGGATGCCATGATCTTCATTTTCTGAATGTTGAGCTTTAAGCCAACCTTTTCACTCTCCTCTATTAGGGAGCCAGGAAAAGTTAAGCCACCATCTTGGATTTCTCAGAGCCTTGATTTTGTAATTTGTAGCTATTGTCTATTCATTTAAAATGCATTAATTTAGAAGTAGACTGTTGTAATATTATAAGAACATCAGGATAGCAAAAGTCTGACCATCAAGGTTTAATTTTTTATAGAAGCAGAATGAACTTTATTTATATATGCCATAATATTCATAGATCACTGTGAAATAGTACTCATTTACTTTATCAAAGTAACAAAATATTTTTTTAAAATATAGATTATCTAAAGGCAAAGAAATTTACATAGTCTGTTATCAAAAGTTGCATTCCAAGAAAATTTTGTATTCTTAACAGAGAAAAGCAAATTCCAATCTGGTACCAGCTTACTGTTAATAATAAAATTTGTTTATCTAGTTAATTTTAATTTAATCTTAGGAAGTCCTTTCTCTAAATCTTGAAGAGGTATTATTTTTCTAAGGCTTCAGAGTGAAACAATAGCTATTGATAATGACAAAAAGGCTCAAGAAGACATACATAAAATCTGACTATAATGCAATTGACAAAAGTAACTTGGTTACTGCTGTGACATGTAACACTTGAAGATAGTAACTAGAATTATAACATTTTACCAGGGCATACCAGATCTTTATAAATTCTATACAATTTCTAGATTATCTGTATTGGCAACATTTACCATACAGTATAACCTGAGAAGATTGATTACTTATTTGACAGTACTTCCCATGTACCTTCCTATCACTTCTTCAGGGGATCTTCCTGACTCAGGAATCGAACCGGGGTTTCCTGCATTGCAAGTGTATTCTTTACCAACTGAGCTATCAGGGAAGCCTTTTAACATATGAAATGAACCTAATTAGTTTAATATCTATCTTTGGGAGGCCTCGGGACTTCCCAGGTAGTGCTAGTGGTAAAGAATCTGCCTGCCAGTTCTGCCAACGCAGGAGACGCAAGAGACACGAGATCAATCCTTGGGTCAAAGATCTCCTGGAGTAGTAAGTGGCAACCCACTGTAATATTCTTGCTGGGAAAATTCCATGGATAGAGGAACTTGGTGGGCTACAGTTCATGGGGCCGCAAAGGGTCAGACACGACTGAGCGACTGAGCACATTGGGATGCCACTGAAGCATCCCAAAGTTAGCTAGAGGTCAAAAGAACTTTATTAGAATTTGGTCTTAGGATGTTTCATCAAAAAATATCAGAGTTTAGAACATTCAGTGAGACAGGATCACAGGTAACTGTAAAACTGTAGTTACTCATTCAGCCAAAGTAACAATGAAAGATTTCAAAGGTAAATATAGAAGAGGTCACTTAAGAAGTAAAGAAACTTACAGTCTGTTATCAAAGGTCGTTCAATATCTCAAGAAAACTTGTATCATATACAAAATACTTTTCTTGGGGTCCACTTTCCACAAAACTTTTTATCACTCTCTGTATCTCTTATTTTATTTGTCCATTCAGAAACAGCCACCTGTAAGTCAGATTTATTTCCGTTTCCCTTAAAACGTAATTCTGTTCCTCATACCTTCTTTTGCAGCCATCTCCTGCTTACATGGGCTTCCCTGATGGCTCAATTGGTAAAGGATCCACCTGCAACACTGGAAACCTGGGTTCAATTCCTGGGTCAGGACGATCCCCTGGAGAAGGGAAAGGCTACCCACTCCAGTATTCTGGCCTGGAGAATTCCATGGACTGTGTAGTCCATGGAGTCTCAAAGAGTTGAACGTGACTGAGCGACTTTCACTTCACTTCCTGTTTCCTTTACATATTGAAATGTTTCCCTTATCATTTTGGTAGCTTTAATTATGTGTTGTCATTTTTAACACTTAAAAAAAACCCTTACTCTCTAGTGAGAAACAAGAAGCAAGCAATTGTGAACTGTTTGTCATATTGGCATTCTCTGATTAGCAAACTTAAGAACATATTCTGTAAAACCTCTAAAACATGTATTTTCCAAAAGCATAATTTCTTTTCTCAAAGTGGCACAAGACATGTTTAATAAATGCAAACATCCTTAGTTTCTCTCTTTCAAGAAGACACAAGTAGGTAAATTTAGATTTGTTTCATTTGTAAGCACTTACTTTCCTTTAAGCCCATTAAGTAGAGCTCATTTACACATTAACCCCAGCAATATTATCCAAAGACAAAGAAACATAAGAGATACATATATACAAATAGAGATCTCATTTCATTTTTTTATGTTTTGTATATCAGGCATTGCAATTAAATGTATTAGTTTATGAATAACAGAATAGTCAAGTTTACATGTTTGATTTAAAATCTTTTTCTCCCCCTTACTTTTTTTCCCCTTGGCTTGAAAGTTCTACTAAGTATCCCAAGGTTGAAGTCCCAGGAAAATTGGGCTGTGTTTATACTTCAAGGACATGATAAGAGTTAACTTCAGGTTTTCTTCTGAGAATATTTTTATTCTCTGAGAGTCAATGTTCTGAAAAAAAGTATTTTATCAACCTAGTTTTCTCTAACTGCACATGCAAAAAGAACAAGATTTGGAATTTCAAAAATTTCATCTGGAGCCTCAAGAATATTGTGACCACATGATGTTGAATTATTTTTTTCCCTTATTTATAAGTTTATAATTATTGGTTGACCAGTCTGCAAAAATTTCCTAGGGTCAGATGAAATTCAAGAAGCACTTCCCATGTTGAGTCAAATTATTAATATACACTCACTGGCAAAACCAAAGGAAACCAAATCCTTGCCAGCCAAACAGAAGCCACAAAGCAAAAAAAAAAAAAAAAAGTGAAACACTCAAATAGCCCAAGGCTCAAACTGGCTTCCAAGTACCCCTAAGCCTGTGGCCTTGGTACAAGTGGCACCTTACAAACAGGATGAAGAAAATCATCCAAAGGGAACATAAGGTTCACCAAACAGACAAGATCAAGTGACCTCAGAGTGTATGCCACAGGACTTACCAAAGTGCTGGCAGAGGTGTCATGACATCCAAAATGCTACTTTTCTCCTTCCTCAGAATATTTTCTCAGCAGGAAGTCAGGATTGTTGTGGGCAGGAGAGGGGGATGTCCTCAAGGCAAAGGTGGCTTTGGCAGCTGCTAGGGAAGCCTCTCTCATATCTTCCATCCCTGCCCCATACACCAGCTACCAAAACAGCAGTCTGGATGTGATTGGGACATGGCCCTGTGGTGGGGGAATGCCTGGCCATTTTCCTCCAGAGGAGTCTCCCAACCACCCTCTGTCCCCGGCCCAGGAGGCTGGCTTGGAGAAAAACTCAGCCCAATCAAGCCTAGGAGCCCCAAAGGGCCACCTGCCCACCAGTCAGTCCTAGACGAGTCCCCAGAATTCTGTTGCCAGAACTCAGCCTCTGTTCACTGATGCCAAAGAGAAACATAGAGACAGTTTTGGGTGCAGTAAAAAAGGGTAGCTTTTATTGCTTTGCCAGGCAAAAGGGGCCACAGTGCGCTAAGGCCCTCAAGACTGTGTTGAACCACTCTCCCCCCACCCGACCCAGGGAGAGGTAGTGAGGGGTTTCATTATTTAAGGAGAAGGAAGTGATCAGCTCAAGGACAGTTCTTGGATTGGTAGGCACCAAGGTGAAGTTTCAAGCATCTTCAATTTTGTTTCAACCAGTTTAAGATCTATGTTCTCGTGGTCAGCAATTTTTACCAGGGGTGGGGGTGTGGGGTGGGGGGAGGTCTGCTTCCTGTAAAAACAATTTAGGAATATGTGTCAGGTCTTTATATCCTTCAGGGAACTGGGAGTTCAGTAATTCTGCTATGTGGCAGAATTATAGTCTAAATTGTTACCAGTTCCTCAGCCCAACAGCTATTCTTTGTTTCTACATCTTCACATTTCCCAATCACTAACTCTTCAGTCAGCATTTTGCTTCAAAAGACAAGGACACAGGGGTTTGTACAGTTTCAAGTGTAGGGGTGAGTCTAGAGGTCAGGCTGGGGGGGTGGCTTAGGTGGTTTGCCCACCCAAGTGGTGCTGTGTGCAGGGGACATATACAGTACCCTGCTTTTGCTCTGGGCTCTTCAGAAGTAACAGTTGAATTTCTTGGTCTCTTTTGTTCAGAATTTGCCCTACCTGTGCTTGCATGCAGTTATTTTTAGTCCCATTTAGTTTCTCTGTATTCTGTTGCTGGAAGAGAAGCATGTCCAGCTGCAAGCACTGCAGCATTGCAACAAAGGCTCCCAGCCTGTCCCATTCTTATGTTGGTGAAAGTGAAACTGTGGCTCGGTTCCTCCTGTCAGACTCTTTGTGACCTCAAGGACTTAGCCAGCTAGGCTCTTCTATCCATGGAATTCTCCAAACAAGAATACTAGAGTGGGTAGCTGTTCCCTTCTCCTGGGGATCTTCAGAACACAGGGATGGAACCCAGGTATCCTGCATTGCAGGCAGGTTCTTTAACTTCTGAGCCAAGTACATGCCGAAGTTTAATCATTCCATTCCCAGCCATTAGACATTTAGATGTTTTCTCATTTCTATTACAAATTTGTGATAAATAAATTTTGCATGACAGTTTTCCTACAGATTAAATTTATGTCCTCAGGATAAATCCTTGCAATGAAAAGGATTGAAGAGTTATGCTCATACTTGGGCTCTTGTTTTCCAAATTTTACCCATTAACTCCTACCTACAAACAGTTAAAGTAAATTTTCCACTGGATTCTCCCAAGCACGTTAGAAGAATTCTAAATATAAATTTTGGGTAGACATTTAAAAATTTTAGGAATACTTACTTCGCATACAACTTTTGAGAAACACAACAAGCAGGTCTCTCATTTTCAATTTGCCTCTACAAATTCTCAAACTTATGAAGTATAAAAGCAACTGAAGTCATAAAGTCATGGTGGAAATGCGGGAAGTCCAGATTTAAGCGATAATTACTGCCAGTAATAGGTAATCAGATGTTGGGCATGCATGCAGATGGCAACAAAGGCGTCTAAGTTTTAAAAGAATTTTCCGACTTAAATTCTTTTCAAAGCATTCGAGTGGGTCTCTTTGCTAAGGCAGTAAGTGAAGAAAATGAGAACACATATCTGAACATAAGTGGACTATTTTACAGGTTTTTTGAATGTGAACACTGGAAAACAGTCAAGTATTCTATTTCATTAACATACTACCTGAGAACATCTTTATAATTCAATATAGTATCACTGGTCTAGGGCCCAAAATACAGTTGGCCGGACCTCGGCCCCCAGACGTACGGGGTCGGGGTTCTCCAGCCTTGCCAGTTTTCTTCAGGTCAACCCGAGACTTCCTCCTCAGGTGCGTCAATACAGGCTCTGAGTGGCGGCTGACATGGCGAACAGGTGAGCAGGGTAAGGCTGCCTCAGATTTCTATTCTGATCTTAGTCTTCAGCTAAACAACCAGATTTCCGAACCGTCGAAGAAAAAAGCAGTGATAAATTAGGGCTGCATTAATACTCAGCCTTGACGGTTAAGGCTTATCAGTGAGCTTCGCCCCCACAACCACACAGAACCCACGCCTAGGCCCTCCCCTCCATCCTCGTCCCCTCCCTTCCCTGTGAAACGGGACGCAGCCAGTCCTCCGCCCGGCGAGCGGCAGTGACGTCAGCCTCAAGCGCAGGAGGGGTCTTTTCCCCTCCAAGCTTTAGGGTCCTTTCCCCGCGCTGTTCCACTGCCTCTTCGGGGGGTTTCGGTGTGGGCAGAACTACAGTTCCCAGCAGCCCTTGCGACGAGGGAGTTGGCCCGAACTACAGTTCCCAGCGGTCCTTGCGCCCGGGGGCGGGAAGCCAGGGCGGCGCGAGGGAGGCTGGGTGCCGCGGGCCTAGCGGGCTGCTCTTCCCGGGAAGCGGCGTGCATCCCTTTACGCTCGCGGCGTCGGCGGCTCGGCGGCATAGTCGGCGACTCAACGGTCACGCGGGGGCGGGTCACGGCGGCGTGGGGCTGACGGCCGGCCGGGCGGGGGAGGCGGGCGCGGCGACCGCAGCGCGAGTGCCGGCAGGCGGGCGGTCGCGGAGATGGGAGATCCAGGGTCTGAGGTGAGTGGCGGGCTGGGCCGGGCGTGCCGCGGACTCAGAGGGTGCGGACTTGGCCTGGGGGCCGATGACCCGGGGTCCGGAGCTTGGGGGCCAGGGGGCGTGGGCCGGGGGCAACAATGGCCGTCCGGCCCGGCCCCGGGGCGGCGGCTGGGCCCGGGCGCGGCGCGGGTGCCGAGGCCCGTCGCCCCCGCGGGCAGGCTTCCTTCCTCGGGAGAAGGGGCCGGCGGGGGCCTGCGGTCCCCAGCGCCGGCGCTGTTCTCCGGCGGGTCGCGGGGGCGGGGGCTCCGGGCGGTCTCCTCGATAGCTCTGCCTTTTCATTGCCTTTGGAAAACTCGCCTCCTGCGAGCCGTGGCTGTCTGGATAACCGTGTTTTGGCTTGTTTTATAGATACTAGAATGTGTCCCTCCAGCTGGGCCTGAGGCGTCCGAGTCAACCGTGGAGGAAAACGAAGATGACATCCAGTTTGTGAGTGTAAGTAGCAGCGGTATTTGGGTTTTTCCGAGTCAGGGTTTGTGGGTGACGAGCCGCGATGTGATTACCCCTCGCCTGTTCACTGATCATCCAGCAAACGTGTGGACGTCTCCTACCGACTGGAGACTGTGGAGCAGGGCCCAGGAGTGGGTGTCAGACCGGACACCGTGGAGCAGGGCACAGGAGTAGAGCGTTTGCCCACAGAGAGGTCTCTGCCGCCCCCGCAGCCATCGCAGAGACTGTGGCCTGCGAGCCTGTTGGAGCCTGGATCACACCTTGCCCTCTCCTTTGCACATGGACCCCGCTGGTGTGCGCAGGGTTCTGCTCTCCTAAGACTGTGTTTGAATTGAGACCAGAGTAACTTCTGAAAGATGGCCCCCAGGTTGGGGAGAAGGGGCAGCTAGTGATGAGGAAGGAGGTAGAAGAGAAGGAGGCGGGCTGCAGGAGGTCAGCGTCAGAGCCCGTGTGTAGGGTGGGGGCAGGTGCCCTGAAGCCCTCACTGAGCTCTGAGCTCACCCTGCTGCATCACAGTCCCGCAGGCCAGGTTCACAGTGAGGGGCCTGCATCACAGGAGCATCCTGTTATCTTTCTGTGTTTATTCCCTTCTGACAGTTTTCAAGCGTGAGTGAGTGGAAGTGTTTAGAATCCTGCTCCCCACTCCAGACCTATGGAATCAGGATTTGTAGGTGGGGCCCGGGAATCTTCATGTTGGTGCAGGGGTGTAGGAAGCTGTGAACACAGTAAAACATTGGTTGCAATAACCAAAGGAGGTGCTGTGATATATTTGGGGATAATTTCCACCTCAAACGGTTAAAGTTTTATAAAGATTCTGCTTAAAGTAGTATTTTATTATCTCTGTTAGCTGGAGAATTGTACTGTAAAGGATTCTTTTTGAATTCTGCAGTTAGTTGAAGTTTTGTTATTGAAGGTGTATAATCTTTCTTTTGGAGAAGGAAATGGCAACCCACTCCAGTGTTCTTGCCTGGAGAATCCCAGGGACGGGGGAGCCTGGCAGGCCATGGGCCATAGAGTTGCAGAGTCAGACATGACTGAAGCGACTAAGCATGCATGCACGCAATCTTTCTTTAATTCCCTGTCGGATGTGTGTTTGTGTTTTTTGGTTCTTGGGCAGTTTTAGTTTTGAAAGATTGGTTATTAAACGGTGTCCTTTATGTACCCCAACATTAGACCATTGTGATAATCTGTTGTTGTGTTGTGTTTCAGTGGGTTTGTTTAGGAGTCTTTCACAAGGTAATTTCTTGCCTTTTTTTGCCTTTGCCCATCCATGTGGTATGCTGTCATTTTCATTTTAAATTTATAAGTTTGGGGGGGATGTTGGTAGAAGAAATTGAACTCTGAAGTATGTTTGGCTCTTTAGGATAAAGGTTTCAGGTTCTCCCTGAATATGGCAAAACTTATGAATGGAGAATATTTACTTTGGTATTTTGTGGAAATTAAAGAGGGACACACTTCTTCATGAACTACAGAGCTTGCTTTGAGAGTCACAGATGGACTATACAAAAATAAGATTTATATGTGTGTGTGTGTATATATATATATATATATATAGGTATTCTGTGGAATGGAGAATTGTAGCTCGTCAGAACCTAATATAATCTATTGTTAATCTGAAGTTGAATATTCTTTTAAGTATTACTTTAAATGTAGAGGATCTGTTTTATCTTTGTATCCAGAATAGAAAATATACAACCAATATAATTGTGTTCAACTTGATATATCTTGTATTCATCTCTCTTTTCAAATATAAGTTCAAAGATTTGCTAGTTCCAAATACAGAAGTGACCTATACGTATTAATGCAATTACAGTACCAGAAGAAACCTATTACAAACATTCCTTCTGCCTTTTTGGTGATAAAACTTCAGTGACAATAAAAACACGTTAGAAACAGAATCTTTTACTTCACTCTGTAACCCAGTCTTATATTTGACAGCTCTGGGTATTGCTTGTTCAATAAAGATAATGACTAGTTCTGTGCTTAAGATTTTTTCAGGTACAAAAAGCACACTGTGATGTTTCTTCTTGATTTACTGTGGTTTAGATTTATTAGTTCATTCTTTGTCTAACTCTCCCATCTTTAATCCGTGTGTATCTGCCTAGTGGCACAGTAGTCTTTGTGTGGTTTGGAAAGTGCAGAGTTTAAAACTAAACTTAGCATGCTGAAGGAAAGGAATGCTATAGATGTGGAGGTGCAAAAATGAGCCCTTTCATTTAAATTTTATTGAAATACACATACAGAGAATTGCACAGTTCATAACTGTACCCTCTGATTTTTTCAGAGCCAGCACACCTGTGTAAACAGCGCTTAACTCAGGAGACAAAATGTTATCATAACATGGTAGTTTTGTCGCTAAGTCATGTCCGACCCTTGCGACCCCATTGACTGTAGCCTGCCAGGCTCCTCTGTCTGTGGGATTCTCTAGCAGGACTACTGGAGTGAGTTGCCATTTCCTTCTCCAGGGGATCTTCCCAACCCAGGGATTGAACCCCAGTCTCCTGCATTACAGGCAGATTTTTTACCAACTGAGCTATGAGGGAATCCCAGATGTTACGATACACACTTTTCATTTAGGTTTTTTGCTCTAATTTTCTCTCTAATTTAGTAATATTTCCCTTTTTCAGCCATCATCTTTATTCTCTGCATCCTTTGAAACTGCAGATATGTTAATTTATTCCCAGAGAACTGTGTTAATTTAGGGCTAATGACATGATCTTTCACAGATAAAAGATATACTTTAGATACAAAGGTATCAGAATTGCTGAGGCAGCCTGTTATAATGTTGGTAACAGCACGTGAGGTTTAGACTTCAGCCAAGATGACTGGTGTAATGTGGAATCATTGACCATGTAGAAATAGGGAAGAAAATCCAGGTATATTTTCATAAATTATTTCAAGGGGTCTTGGACAAATAATGAGGGTGGTTTTTGGCTGGGTGTCTTGGGGTTGTAACTAGCTCAAGAAAGGTTGGAGCTCATAATATGTCAAGTCCTGAATGAAGTACTTTAGAGCTGCAGAGATTAGCTGGAAATAAATCCTACTCATATGTGTCAGTGTTTCAGTGTGAGAGATGAGATAGGAGGAGGACTTTGTAGATAGTTGTAGGAGAGAGTTCTTTTATAAAAAGTACATGGTGCAAAAAAAAAAGTACATGTGCTATTAGAAAAAGACATGATTTTCAGTTTATTACTTTTGCACAGGGAGCATTTCATGTTTGTATGTGTTTAAAAGGGTGTTTTGAGAAGAAACAAGTCATCAAAATGAGAAAACAATTGTGCTTAGTTCTGGAGGATAAGTTGGTTTTGTTTTTGTTTTTTTTTAATGGGAGAAGGGCAGTTGGGACAGATAGTATAGATTTTGAATTGTGGACTAAATTTGAATTAAAGTACACATTCAGGAATCATTTGAAATGTTTGAATCAGGCAGGACTTGTAGAAGTTCATTATGTCTGGAACTTTTCTGTATGAGGGAAGATGTATGAATTATTTAGGGTTTCAGATTAGATTTTTGCATCTGTGCTCAAATTCATGTTGTTTGTTTTAGACTGAAGTAGACTACCTACCTTTTCTGCAGACTGAATTTTAGTGTATTGATGTCACTTTTCAGTTAGTAGGTAATTGGTGTCTTGGTTTTGTATGAGATGAGTTTTCTAATAACAAGATGAAAGCTTTGTTGGAGAAGGAAATGGCAACCCACTCCAGGATTCTCGCCTGGGAAATCCCATGGACAGAGGAGTCTGGTGGGCTACAGTCAGGGGCTTGCAAAAGAGTTGGACAGGACTTAGCGACTAAACAGCAACATCATCTCATACAGGTACGAAATTAAAGAAATAGAAAACAAATTAAAGATGAAAGCTTTTTATTTCTCTAAAAATATTTTTTAAACCGTAGAATATTAAACCGTGTTCCTCAACTGTTTTGCTTCTGCCTGTGCTTCTGCCCCTAAATTGTTTGGCCTTGGAATAGAATTCTTTGACTTTGTTACTCATATGGAGGGAGTTGATAGATGGAACAAATTTAAGAAAAAAAATACTTTGTGATTGGAGAACCACATGCGTTTATACTTTTTGATATAAGCAGCCATTGTAAACATAATAAGAAATTACCTTTTCTTAATATTGGTATTATAAACATTACTGTTTGGGGAGAACTAATAACTTATGTTTTGGTCAGTTTTATGCGTTATTCACAGTTGGGAACAAGAGCAGGTAGTCTTTTTCCTCATATTAAAGGAAAAAGTAGCTTATCTTAGAAACTTGGGAAGTAAGTATTGATTTAAAAGTAGTGTGTATACTTTGGACTGGCTCAGAATTAGTGTGACCACACAGCCAGCGTTGTGATAACAGAACCAGGTGGGCCTCACTTAGTTTTCTCCTTCGTTACATGGTATACAAGTCAAGTAATGGGGGATTGAATGGAACAGTATACGTGAAAAGTTTAGCACCATTGCCTGTATGGGGCTTAGTGACAGATGTTCCCAATTAGAGTGAAATAAATGGAGTGCCAAAGGGTTTTGATTCCTTAGGTTCATTATGGTGGAAGCTTGTCCATATCGACTGTAAAAATTAGCTGGAGTATAGAGTGTTTGTAAGTAGTATTTTCCTTGGGATGGTTGTCTTCTGTTTCTTCCACTCAGCCTCTGCCTTTTGGGTCTCAAACACATGCTGTCTTCTTCTACCCTTCTGTCACTAATAACTCTGTCACACTCTGAGTGAATGAATAAATGACGCCTGCTTTTTCTCATTTATGGGCCTCAGTCCTGATTGTTTTATTCTGCTGGGAACCCTAAGTCATCGTCGCTGAGTAGCTCAGGAGCGGGCTTCTGTTAGTGTTGTGACTGACCCCAGGGGGACATTGCTGCTGCTCTCATCTCTCCTTATTGCTGCTTTTTCATCATTTGTGACCGTTTTCCCGATGGTGGTGTTTTCTGCCTGTCCCTTCATGCTTTGCACCCTGTTAGCCTGTCATCGCCCTTTTTTCTCTGCCTGCTCTCTCTCGGTGGAAGCTCTGCCCCAGCCTCTGTGTTCCTGGCTTCTGGTAGCTCAGGGACTTCCTTGGTGTGCTGTCCCAGTGGGCATGTAATAAAGTTCCTAATGTACATTTCTTGAGGAGAGCAAGCTATTATAGTTTTTCTCTTCCACTACCTTCTTGGCTTGACTGTATGACTTTGACAATCTTACAACAAGTGGCAGGTTTGGGTCTTAAAGTAGGTGATTCACCTCTGTGATGCCACAGAGGAGAACATTCTTCTTACCCTCTTTTTTTAAATGTCCATTTTTACAGTTTAGGCAGAGATCCTGATTACTTTATCATGTGACCCCTGCCCAATTTTGCTGTCTGGTTTTATCTTAGCGGCTGAATCACCCCTCTGTGGACTTCCCTTGTGGCTCAGCTGGTAAAGAATCCGCCTGCAATGCAGGAGATCTGGGTTCGATCCCTGGGTTGGGAAGGTCCCCTGGAGAAGGGAAAGGCTACCCACTCCAGTGTTCTGGCCTGGAGAATTCCATGGACTGTATAGTGCATGGGGTTGCAAAGATTGGACACGACTGAGCGACTTTTCACTTTCACTTTTACGCCCCTGCAGGGAAAGCACTCTCCTGCTTGGGGAGGGATGGATGCATTGGAAAGAAGCAAGCTGTCTGTAGGCCTGGATGCCGTGTCTCAGAGAGAGGATCTTTACCTAGATGTTATCCTCTGTCTCCTGACCCCGGGTCTTTTTCTGTTAGTTTCCCACTGGACACCTCACTTGGGCTTCCCAGCAGCCGCCTCCCCCAGCTTGAGGAGTCTTTCCCCGGCCCCACTCTCCCCTGCACGCCTTTCTCTTTTCCAGCACAGAATGTTTGACAGAATAATCACTCTGGGCCTTTGCTCCTCATTTTCTGCTTATTATTGTAGTCTGACTTGTATGCTCACTACTTTCTTGAAAGTTGCTCTCAAAGACATTTTAAAATCTTCTTGTTGCTAAAATCTGTGGCTTTTTTTTCTTTTTTTGGTACTCAGTGTTTTTGGCCACATTTGCATTGATACCTTTTCATCGAGGTTTTCTCTATCTTTAGGTTCTTGGGATTTGTGCATTCCTGATTCTTCCTAGATCTCTGATTACTTACTTAGCTCTTCTTAAATCTTAAAATTCCATCATTTCCTCAAGAACCTCCTCGAATTTCTTCTTTGTCCTCTTTGCTCTCATTGGTAATATCATAGTTCCAGTTTAGTTCGAGAGTTAATAATCTTCTAGGGGAGCAGCTTTCAAGTCTGCATTTTCAGTAATGTTCCTCTACCCAGATTACTGGCCTGCATTTCCAGCTGTCTGCCAGTTACCTCTGTCAGTTGTACATCAGCCCATTATGGCCAGAAGAATGCCAGCCTTCCATCTCCATATTCCAGATTTGTACCTTTTATGTGACTGTTGTTTAGTCATCCAAGCTTGAAATCTTAGAGACAGCTCTGATTTCTGCTTTCATAGTTGACCATTTGTTGGTGTTCGTTTCTGTCTCACTTTTGTATCTGCACCATGAAAGTGAAAGTGTAGTCACTCAGTCCTGTCCAACTCTTGCGAGCCCATGGACTGTAGCCTGCCAGGCCCCTCTGTCCATGCAGTTCTCTAGACAAGAATACTGGAGTGGATTGCCATTTCCTTCTCCAAGGGTTCTTCTTGACCCAGGGATTGAACCTGGGTCTCCTGCATTGTGGGCAGATTCTTTACCGTCTGAGCCACAAAAAAAGCCCTTCCGTTATTTTTGCCATGTCTGCTATTTAGTTTTGCATTATTATGTTGTGGACTGATAAATTATCCTGCTCCTGCTTTTCTTGCTGCCATACTTCTCTGTGTGATTGATGTTATTCCCGCCTTTTGCCTGTAGAATAAGATCTAGGCTTTTAAAGTTTAGTATTCAAGACTTGGTCTATGGTAGAGTCAGAGTGGATGGAAAGAAAAGATGAAGGAGAAGCAGGTTTGATGTGTGACTGTAGGAGTCTGAGATACAGCCCAGCTTCTAGTCAAAGATCCCCATCTCATCTGAAAAGCATTGGCTTATAGTGTCTGTGCCCTTGCAGCACCGTTCTCGTGTTACTAATCCTCTCCGCAAGGAGTCAGCACAGTCCCAGTACCCTTCCTGGCTTTGGCTCTTTCAGGTTTTATCATTTATTAGTCATGGACTCTGAGGATTTTCCTCTGCATTTATTCTGATTATTTTGTACCACCCATAACATTTCCTGTTCAGAAGAGTTCTCACCAGTCAGTCCCAGCATCAACAAAAAGGATTGCCTTAAATGCAGATTTAGCTTGAGTAGCTCTGCATGACTTGTTAATTTGTTGGTTCTCTTCTAGGAAGGACCACTGAGGCCTGTTCTGGAATACATCGACCTGGTCAGCAGTGATGATGACGAGCCTAGCACCTCTCAACGTGAGGTGAGTACATTTGACTTGTGTTTCTGCACTTCTCGCAGTTCACAGATGTCCTGTAAAAGGGGGTCTTCAGGTCAGTGTTCAGGTGCTATGGCGCTTTAGGAGATGGCCCACTTCTGTTGGAATAGCCCTGAGAGGCAGTCCAGGGAGAACTTGGCCTGGAAGGTCTGCTTCCTGCTTTGTTCCTCTACTTTGAGCGAGATGTGAGAGCATTACATGACACAGGAAGGTCCTAGGCCTTGAAGGTGGTATCTGATGAAAGGGAAATGGAATAAAACTGCAAGCTTTTGGGCACCTTTTTCCTTTCCTGGCTTTGCTCAGGTGCCCTATAGAACTAGATCCTTTTCTTCCAGAACCACGTGGCCACAGAAAATTTATTCTGTTTGGAAGAAAGTCTGTGAGAAGCTCTTTAGAAATGAAGAGTGGGGAAGGCTGCTGGGTCATTCAGGTGTTGTCCCTCTAACCACCTCTCCCCCTCATATTTGGGGTTTTCTCTGAACTATGGTTTTTCTGGTTGTGTGTTTGACCCTTAAACTAATCCTTCCCTTATTCTGAGAACCAAAGTAACTGAGCTGTCTGTATCAGTCTTGTCTTGCATTTGTCTTAGCCTGAATTTCTATTATTGAACTGTTTTCTTGATGGATTAGAGGACTCCTGGCTGTGTGTTCAGGGTGGCCTATGATATATAAGGGATTGGGACTTGGACTCACAATCAAAATACCTAGGTTTTAGTTCCCGATTACCTCCTTACTAGTCTGTGAATTTGGATCAGTAGCCTTTTAACTTTAGTTTCTTTATCACATAAGAACAATAACCTACCTCACAGGGTTGTTGTGAGGATGCAATAAGGTTACAAAGCTCCTGAAAACTACAAACTGTAGAGGAGAACGGCCCACCTGGAAAATTTCATTATTTATGGTCAGTGAATGAGAATTTTTAAAGGGACCTCAAAGTGTCTCTGCAATGGGGGGACTTTTCAGTGGAACTTTCCCATGTTCTCTCTGCCATTATTAACTTCTACTTGTTGCCCTACACTTGTTCAGTGGGACTTTTAAAAAAACTATTTTCATCAGTAGTCTTGTTACCTCTTATTCTAACATGGAAATAAGCAGCAGGCTAGGATGGCGCCCCTTGAACTGGGCTTGTTTTTGCTCTTTTTTCATAGACAGAGTGCCAGATTAATGCCAGTAGTTGGTATTGGGCCTTTGGGGTAATGAAACTTGTGGATTTGACTTCTGTGATCCCCTTGCTGACCTGAAGTGAATTGTATGTTTCATTGTTAATTATAATAATTTTAAAAGTTGAGTGCTACTTACTGGACATGCATCTCTGCACTTGAAAGTTAACATATTAAAAGCATATTTTCTTTCTTCCTTGGTTCTCTTGTTCACGTGGATAACCCAGAGAATGCCCGAGTCTAAGGTGCCATCCTCAGAGAGTCGTCGCCCAGAAATGTGCTCTGGCTGCAGTGCTCCTCCTCCCAGTGGAGACAGCAGTTCCTCCTCTGGGCGCTGCGCCAGCAGTCCTCAAAGGATGGTTTCTCACCCTTCTTCCGTTGAGAACCCATTGGAGACCCAGAGAAATGATCACAGTAATTCAGGTATTAAGATCTCTGAGACAGAGACACTTGAGCCGTCACAGAATTACCAGATTCTGCCTCCATCTCCACTCCTGGTCCCCCAAGAGTCTTTGGCCTCCTCAGAGGTCAAGGAGGGTTTGCCCGTAGAGTCTCCGGCTTCCCAGCACGGGCGGGATGCCCTCCTCTATCTCCAGACACAGGTGGCTGAGATGTCCCGAGTGATACGTGACCTGCAGTCCAGGAGCTGCTTCCGATTTCATCATTCCCGGACAGGTGAGGCCTCCTCGGTTCCTTGGGACATCTCCACCTCCAGAGAAGAACACTTATCCGCCGTCGAAGAAGAGACTGAGTGCAAGTCCCCCTCGGCCGACGACAAAGGGCAGCCAGCTGACCCCAGTCAGTCCAGCTTCACAGGGCTGTTGAAAAGAATGGAGCAGAGAGGTGTTATCAAGAGAGTCACCTTGCAGTCAGAAGCAGAACTGTGCGAGGGGAAGCCTGATTGTGTGACCTCCAAGAAGCGCTTGGTCCCTCCATTGCATCCTCTTCTGAGAATTGCCACAGCAGAGGTTTTTAAAGACCCTGCTGATTGCCATCCTTCTTCTTTCATGGGACACAGGGTGTATCCTGTGGCCAAGGACACCTCTCCTTTCCAGCCACATCCCCCAGCGGGGGGCCCCATCGTCGCAGCACTAGAGCACAGCAGAAGAGGAGGCGCCACGTCGCCCCTGGACCCCACCTCAAAGGAGATGGAGGCCATGGGCTGCAGGTTCTACCACGCTGCTTCCATCGCGGCCCGAGCTGCCAGCTACATGGCCTACATGACGCAGTATCAGCGTAAACTCTGGGAAGACATGGAGGACCTGGTCCATGACCCTGAGTTTGATCGTGGAAAGGCACGGTGTATCATATCTGATGGCATGGATGCAGGCCTTTGGCAGCTCTGTACTACCAGGGACATAATGGACTCTGTGGTCAGAGTCATGGCGATGGCAGTAGACTACAGGAGGCAGGCTTGGCTTCGGCTCACATCCCTCACAAAGAAGACCCAGGAGAAGATCTCACACTTGCCCTTTGATGGCACTTGCCTCTTTGGACAAGATGTGAATGCTGTTGTTGCAGAAGAAAACAGTGTGAAAGAAAATGACTATAAAGACCACAGTAAATACTATAACCAGCATCGATACTTCTATAGTCATGACCAGAAAGCACATTACCACAGCCGAGGATACTCCAGAGGGGACTGGTACAAACCTCGAAACCACCCCTATAGATACAGAAAGAGGGGAGACTCTCCAGAACGCCACGGGTACAAGAATTAGTGCCCCGTTCACAGTCTGCAGTGCAGCCACGCACGATGCTCCCTCCCCCACAGGAAACGACACGTGTCTGGGACGACCACAGCTGACATCGAGTTCTAGACTCTGGGAATGAAGTAGATAATACAGAGACTCATGCTTTCTTGGCCATGTGAGCAGTAGAGACTTTCAGTTGGATTAAACAAAGGTTTGCACATTATTTCTAGTCCAAAATAAGTCTAGAGGTGGGTCCTCAGGAATCCAAATCCTTTTATGATTAAGGAAAAATATAAAGATTTCTTCCCCCTCAGAAAACTCTCACTGATAAATTGACGGCAAGCAGATTTTGGATCTGGAAATAATCTACTATTATCTCTAACAGCAGAGGCAGATCCTTCATTTTTAGGTCATCAGTGCTTCCTTGTTTAGGCTTCCATTTGTCGGATCTTCACAAAAGATCTTTTTGTCCACAAAACGACAAATCTGTTTTAATCTCTCTGTATCAGGGTGGTCAGCTCACCAAATGTCCCTACTACTGTCAGATCTCTGTAAGACTCCAGAATCAGCCTTGAAGCTATATGTCAAGAACTGGAATTCAAATAAAAATTTGCCAAATCCAGTCCCTACCAGTGGTGTGGCTGGATATCCTAGAACAGCTGTGGGCACCAGCTGGTAGAAGACTTTCCTGTGATATCTCTGTGGAAACTTTCACAGTAACTCTCTTCACCGCCCAGAGCTACACAGAGAATTCTCTGCAGTTGTCACTCCCAAGTCTGTCAAGCATCAACAGGCTGTGAGACCTGGTCATGCTGTTCTCCCAGGATAATCTGGACATTTCACCAAGATGACCTTGACTGCTTTCTAAACTTTGAGCTTGATGATTCATCAAGCTCTAAATACAAAGAAAAAAAAGAGAGATTGCACATTAGTGCCCTGGAAATCAAGGATTTTACACCGTCTCGGCATGCAAAATATGAACTCTTGAAAGAGCAAGAATCCAAACATGCCTGACAGTCTGGTCCTCTGATTGTAATAAGGGGATGCTGTCAGTCTAGATTTTACTGAGAAATCCTTCAGATTCAGAGTGTAACTGTGGATGTAGTAAAGAGTACATTCCACACACTTCCCTTTCTAGATTCCATTAGCGATTTCTTGAAAGTCTGAAGTCAAGACTTCAGTGATGTGTTCTTGGTTTGTTAGTCCGTCAACCTAGTCACACTCTACCATGAGAGACAACTTACAATTTTGTTCCCAGCTCTTTGAGGTACTGTTTCTCCATCAGACTGGAACTGGCAGCAGATACCTAAGCTAACCATCCTGTGGTATTTTTATCTTGAGGCAGTGGCTGTGTGGTGTCCCAGCCCTTAGACCCTTGTCTTCACAGCGTGACTTCAGAGATGGAGAAGATGCCAAATTGGAGGGGTCTGAATACGTCATCCAGTATTATTTGCTTGGCCAAATAGAAAAAAATTTTATCAACAGACTGATAATTTTGTAATGTCTTGGTTTGTTAAACATCTGCATTTTTTCCCATCTGCTTGACCATAGTATTTTGGGTCTACTGTTAGTGGACTCTGACACTGTTTTCACATTTATGTGGTTTCTGTTTCTTGCCTGCATAGTGATGACTGATGTTTTCCTGGTGTTCCACTTTTTAATGGCTTATTGGAAGGCCATCCTCTCTCCTTGTCATAACCACATTCAGCATGCTTTTTGTCTGCCTTTCTTCCTTTCCTTGTGTATGCTGTAGCGGTCAAAGATGCATATATCCCTACTTGGAAGCTACTTTATTTTGTCAGATAATTTCAGGGATAATTTATAATTGACTCTGCTTGTCCTATTGGTAGTTGAAGCTTAAGTTGCAGTCTTGATAGTCTCCTCTTGGCAAATTTGGTCAGGGCATATCTAGAGTTAACATTTACCTTTAATTTTTCTGTACTTTTCACAAAGTTTTACTAATGCTGTTTGAGGCCCGTGCTCAAAGAAGCTGTCTTTCAAACTGAACCCTAGAAGAGCACTGATAAACGGCTGAAAGAAACAAAGGCCTGAGAAATCACACGAAGATGATAATAGTTCACGATGTTTGGCCCACTAGCTCAGCGGCCTCACGTGCCCTTGCCGTGACCTTCTAGTTTCTTCTGTGAAAGGGGAGCTGTGGGAACTTGAGAGAGACAAGAGACCTTGCCACTCCAGGATGGCTGCCCGAGGCGTTCCCAGTTAGCTGAGGCTTCATCACATTGCTCCCGCTTCTCCATTTCTTTCTGTCCCTTCCCTGAATTAGGTGCTGGGTCACAAACTTCATGGTTTTTGAGAACTCTTATTTTCCAAAATTCAAACCAGAATTAATGATGCTAGAAGACCTGACTCTATGAGACGGCTCTGGCATTTTCACCTAACCTGCTCTTGCTTTGAAACTTTTTACTTTGAATCGTGTTTAAAAAAAGCCACAATGTAAAATTTACCATTGTAACCAGTTTAAGTGTACCTTGGAGCAGAGTTAACTGTGTTCACTTTGATGTATTCCTCCTTTCCTCATTGTTAGTAGAGCAGCGTTTCTTTTGTCTTCCTTATTCGTTACCTTTGTTGCTCCAGAGCAACACGATTAGTAGCATTTCTTTCCCATTCTGATTGATATGCCCAAGGACCTCCATAGGTCTTCCCTAAAAATGAAAAAGTACTGAGAAATCATCATGGTCAGGTAGCTGACTTGTGAAGGATGCGGCCATTGCATGGGGGTGGAGCAGAACGCAGTAGAGTGGGAGCAGGTTTAGTTGTAGGGGATGCGATTGCCTGCAGAAGAAACAATATCCTTAACCTGTTTTTTTATTATTGCTATTTTAAAGTCTCTCTCTGGCATACTTGAATGATGATGGTGTTATAAAACTAAAAATGGGGACTTGGTCTAAGGGAAACAGCCGCAGTAGTGTTTGGAACTCATAATTAGTCAGATAACAGGTTTTCAGGTCATGTCTGCCATGTGCAAAGCCAGGATCCTCCATCAGGCCAGCCTCTGATGTTTGAACGACGCTGGGTTTTCTAGGAGGCCTCTCAGTCATCACAGGTTGAGTGATGTGGTGTTCCTGAAAGGGATGCATCTAATGATCCTTCTTTAAAATGTCATTGTTTGACTAGACGTAAAATGTTTGTGGAAACTAAGATTTCTCGTGTTTACTGTGTGTACACAGAAATACTGTTTCCATTCATTGTTATATGAAGTGCCTTTTTAAATTTTACACTATTGTTTAAAACAACATTTTAATGTCTTGCATATGTTGCTGGTAATATTTATGTGAATTCTGTATAGTGATTTTTTTTATCTTGTAGTTTATGCCTCATCTGTACAATTGCACTATCTAAGGGTACTCTCCTTCTGAATGTTACTTTATTTTCATTATAGCACTGTTGATCCATTTCAGAAGGACTTATAGAGTATGTCCCCCCGCCTTTATTTAAATAACTTGGCAGTAGCTGTTTCAGTTATTAGTGATTGGCTCAGTTTCCTGGGCATTGAGGCAGCTTTGTTTTCTGTCTCTAGGTTCTAGGTTTCTGATTGAAGCTTTTGTCTTATGTCTAACCTTGTTCATAGCCATAGTAACACAGCTCGTTTGTAAGTGGGTGTGTTACTTGGTAATAAGAAACAAAGATATTTGGAAAATGCAGTATATTTGTTGACACTTTATCTTTTTTTTTTTTCAGACTGTGTAACAGCTTATCAATGTAATTGCATTTAAACTTATTATTGTTATTATTTACTGTGTGACAGCTTCTTTATGCATAATTACATCTCTTTACCTAGCCCTCAAAATGATATTTTGAGGAGAGCATAAACTCAGGCTACTTGGGTACTATTTAGTATATTACATCACGTTACATTACCATTATACTAATAACTTACTGAATGATACCTAAGTGTCCTGATTGATAATGTCCTTAAAGGCCTGCTCCATCCAGGATAACCTCTCAGGTACTGTAAACAGGAGGTTGGAATTGGCACAGTCCAGAATCTCTTCTAGCTATAAACTTGGATACAGAATTAAATGACATGGATGAACAAAGTTAAATGCCACATTCAGTATTCTTGAGGATACACTTAATTGACTGGGATTCTGGTGAAGGTTAGAAATTAAGGATTAGATCTTTGCAGGAATAGTTTAAAGACTGCAATAACGGAAAACTTTTGTTTTTTTTTTTTTAATAGCATGAGGCGTGTTTTGCCCAGACTTGCACTGTTCAGGTTTCCTTATCTTTTGAAATTTGCCATTCTTAGTGTTAGTGGCTAGTCCCATAATTGACTGTCAGATCTATATGCCTCTCCTGCCTGTAATTACCCACTTAATTGTTTTTCCAGATATAACTAGTTTTGTAAACTGTTAAAATATGTTGTGGAGTTTCTCCTCCTGGATGAGTGCTGAGAATATTGTTTTATTAAGTCTTTTTTTTCTTGTATTGATTAGTGGGGTGGTATTTTTCTACTATTCTTTTCGTCTGCTTGACTTTATAGGAATGAAAACCTTTTTTGTAGTAGTGTTTGGTGCCATTGAGATATTACTGGAGATTATGTTAGTTTCTGGTAGGATATATCTGGAAGTGATCACAGGCCAAACATGTCCTTTTGTGGTTAGCATCTCAGTTATTCTTTGTATTGATCTTTTCTTCCCCTTTATGTAAACCTCTTCTTAAAAGGATGTCTGATCTTCCTTAATCTCTTGATGTACATTATATTTTTTATTCTGCCAGTCTATACTAACCAGGATTTTCATGTGGTTTTGTATGTTTAAATGCAATGCCTTCAGCGTTATTTGAAAGGTTTTCTAGTTCTCTCTTAAAAATGTCCTTTTTTTAAAAAAAAAGTAGCCAATTCAGTCTCATACTACTCTGTGGCTATTGAACTTCCTCAGTTTTTAATGCCTTCTTATTTCCTGACAGTACTGTTTTCTCATTTTTGTATAGTCTTCACACACATGTATTGCCATACGTAGTTTGTGGTCAGTTGCATCTTTTCTCTCTTAACAGAAATTTTAAGTTCATCACCGTGAACTTACAGTACAGCTCTCACACATGAGTCGCAGTGTCCAACTGTTTGCAGCCCCATGGACTGTAGCCCGCCAGGCTCCTCTGTCCATGGGGATCCTCTGTCCAGGCCGTTTCCTTCTCCAGGGGATCTTCCCGACCCATGGGCTAAACCTGCGACTCCTGCATTGGCAGGTGGATTCTTTACCGCTGCACCAACAGGGAAGCCCTGACATATTTAATACCGTATCTTAATCAGTTTTCTCTCGGTCGTAGACGCTTGACTGGTTTTGTCATGGTGGCTGTTTATTTCAAATGATTTGTTGGATTTTCTGATGCCTTGTCAATTCAGTACGAGTTCTCAGGTTGTCTGTAGTTTCTTTTAGGACTTTGGAGATCTCTCAAGTTGCATTGTGTTTTCTGATATTCCTGAGTAGTATGTTTCTTGGTAGCAGTTATTGTAAATGCATTGTATCTGGCAATTTAAAAAAATTCTTTGACCTTAAATGCTTCAAGTGTTATCTTGTAGGTTCTGTTGGTGGTCCCTTTGTAAGAATTTCATAGCTATTTTTTTCCCATGAGCTATCCTGTGGTTTCTGTTTTCTTTCATTACCCATAAAAGTGGCTCTATCACAGCATTCAGTTTTAAGGGCTACAGTTAGACCTCTTGTTAATTCTTGCATTTATCTGTAATGTCTGTATTTCACACTTCCTTGACGTGCTAAAAGAATTATGTTTGAGATCCATTTATCTATACTGCTTTTATTTAGTGAGGCAACAGTGGTGTGGGTGACGGGGAAAAAGACATTTTCCAAGTCACGAAACTTTAAATTTTCAGTTCCATTAAAAAAACAACAACATTGAATCACGGTAAGCTGCTTGCTTGCAAGTGTGTAGCCCATTCCCTCCTGCCGCACGTAGAACACAGAGAATTTGTGAGTAGTCTCATTTAGATTATTAGCACAGCTGTGTGTGTGTTGCTTTGTCTAATGGCTTCTAACAGCCCCTGTTTTCTTTAACTTTTGACAAAAGTTGTATTTGACAGATGTTGGAAGCTCCTTGATAGTATTGGGTCTAAAGTGTTGTCTTCCTGCCTGGGAAGGAAGTAGAGGGGGAACCTCTGTCAGCAGAGCTTCTGTATACCAGGCACTGTGCTGGCCATGGGGGCCTCTTGAGGCAGAAATACACCCTTATTTTGCAGATGAGGAAGTGGAACTTATATTAAACAATTTGCTCAAGTGGTGGAGCTGAGCTTCGAATTTCCGCTCTGTTCCTTCAAGTCTCAACTCAGCATTGTACTCGGTGGCTTCTGTTTGTTTTCAGGGTGCCACTTAAAGCCTTAACCTCCCTGAGAAGCTAATTTGTCAAATAACTAGCCTTCTTCTTCCCTGAATTTTGTGTTTATGGCTGTACTTGATATCTTCATTAAGTAATTCCTGGTTATTTCATTTACCTGATCAGAAATCTTAGCCATAGTGGACAGTCATGCTCACACTGAGGTTTTGCTGCGCTGGACTGGGATGGTTCTGGATGTGTTGTCTTCTGTTTCCTGGATTCCTTATTTGTATCCCATTCATTTTCAGCACTGATCATCTCCGCCATGGTTCTTGATGGTGTTTTTTTCTTTGTTATACCTTTGTTATACTCATTTTGTCTCAGATACACACTTAAATTTTTTAAAAACTGGTGTCTTGAGGATATTGGCTTAATGAAAGAAGGTGGAATGATGTTAAGCACGTAGTATTTGAATTCCAGAGACCTTGATGTGAATATTAGCAAGTCACTTATTCTCTGAGACTCAGTTTTCCTACTCTCAAATGAGATAATAATGCCTGGAAGTACTTTGGAAACTTCACAACCTGATACAAATTGCCTTTCTTTAGTGCTTATACTGTTTTTGCCCACATTTATAGATTTCTCATAACTGTGGGATGGTATTGATACAGATTCTCTTGAAAGTGTATTTAATAGTATATTATAGTTCATGTCAGCACATCATGTTCCCCTTTTTATGGTTTTTTTAAGGCTGAAATATTAAGCTGCATATTATACAAGTCCAACAATGGATTAAGGTATTGAGAGATGTATTTTAAAGTAAAACAGTCTTTTAAGTGCAAGCTAAGAAATGCTCATAATCAACAATAAGAAAAAAATTAAAAAGAATGTAGAATGAAGAGCTAGGATGTGTAGGTATATGTATACAGTTTTTGATGGATGGTATTTTGTCTTCTTGTGTCTCTGATGGAAACAATCTTTTTATTTGTGTAACATCTTCAATACCTGCTATATGCAGGCAGACCCTGAGGAAGGTCTGTGGATACTGTGAATTAATAAGAAATGGTATATTCTCTTCAGAAGAGAAGGAAATGCCAACACAATGTAATTGTCCTGTTAGAGGAAGGCCTGTGGTGAGGTTGGGGCAAAAGAGAGGGCTGTCGGAGGGCTCACGGAAGCTTTTCTTTACCCGATGCTCGAGCTGCGGCTGGAACGGGACTAGGGAAGAGAGTGGGGCCAGTGGAGGAGCAGGAGCCAGGCGCCAGGGGAGGGCGCCAGTTGTGTGGCAGTGTGGGGACACGGAGTCTGCCGGCAGAGCCGCGGAGAGCCGCCCTCATGGGCACAGCTGGGGGAGATCGGGTTGAAGGAAGGATCCATTCCCCATGAGACTGTACTGGTTCTCACCTGTTCAAAGTGTGCTAAGATGTACAGCTGTTACTTAATAAGGTCATCGAGGTAGTCTGTCTAGAAGTTTGTCACTATGGACATTTAATTCCTTTTCTCCCCTAGACGGAGCCGAAGGGAGGCTCTCAGACAGCGCAGCATTCGCCCAGGAGCGCTGGGGCGCTGACGGCGAGCAGCGGCGGGGGTGAGCCGGGAGCCGCCCCCGCGCAGGCCGCCGCGTCCTTGCGCCTGCGGGGCCAGCCGGGGGCCGCGGTCCCGCTGTGGCTCGCTCCCTGGGCCCAGGCCTGCAGACGACCTCAGGGCGCACTCGGGGAGAGGGAGCGTGCTTCTTCAGAATGTAGCCTCATTGGAGGTTTGAGGTGTTGTGTTGAAGCAGGGCCTGAACCCTGTGCCGCTGGCATCTCCAGCAGTACCTGAAGGACACTGTCAGCTTCCTTTTTGTCTTTTCCTCTGCTTTGAATTTCTTTCCCTGTTCTGGTTGCCCCTTTGACCTTTTCTCTCTCCTCAGTTCTTCCTTTTCAGTCCAGCGCCAGAGGTAGAGCAGTGGCCCTCAGGATTGAAGCATTGTTAACTCCCTTTTGCTTTGTTACAACTTCATAGTAGGAGATACTTAAAAATTCTCCTAGGTTCCGAGGTGGTTTGGGGGGGGGGGGTATTGGGGGGTGGGTCCTGTATCAAAAGAGAATCTGTCATTCTTCCTGGGAGGGGAATTTTATAAATACAGATACTGGTGTTAACCAAAAGACAAGGTAGGAAGAAGCTTATTGAACAGGTTTGATCGTACTGGCCTTCTTCACCGAGTAGTACTTTACAGAATATGGCGTATCTGTATGTGTGTTTTAAAACTTATTCATATAAGACGTATGTTCCATGTACTTTGTAAACAATAGTTTGGGGGTGGGAAGGAAGTTGCTTTGTACAACAGGATTGTTTCTTGGGTTTAAAGCTTTGCTGCTGGAGTTGGTAAATAAATATTGTACTGCTTTGCTGTGTTTATTTCTTCTGCTCTGTGTGTATTTAAATATAACATTCTTGAGAAAAATTGTTGCTTTTCAAGATGTTATTTGGGAGTATAGCTTCAGGTACAAGCTAGGTACAAGGGGATTCTGGTAAACAGAACTTACTCTGGGAGTATAAAGCTCATGAGACCAAACTACGGACCCAAACTTTGAAGGACTGATCAATGAGAAGCAGGCTTTGAAACTGGAGTTTGTGTGAAGTAAGGCATTGTTTCAGGAATTCTGTTCAGCCTGTTGAACTGAGAATGACTTGCCCTAATTCCTGATTAATGTCTGTTTTTGTTACGTTTGGGCAATAATGTAATGCAGTCATTGTACTTCTAGAGATGAAACCCCGGGTGAAAAAGTTAAATCCTATTTACTAAGAAGATTATGTTCCTTTTAGAGACAAAATTTCCACCTGCTTTTGTGAAGGGTAGATGTTAAACTTAGATTTTTAAAGGTAAAAAGTAGTGATTTAAACCAAATCCATTGCATTTCCCATGGGGGAGGAAATGGCCACCCACACCAGTACTCTTGCCTAGAGAATCCTGTGGAGAGAGGAGCCTGGTGGGCCGCTGACCACAGGGTCGCACAGAGTTGGACACGACTGAAACGACTTAGCATGTATGCATTGCATTTCCAAACAGAAGGTTGAGATCTTCAACACTTTTTGTCTTTATACAGTGTTGTTCATTACATTAACAATTTTATTGCATATTCTGATGTAGAAATATTTGAAAACAGTTTAGAAAAGTAAAAAGTCCCTCTAGACAGAAATAAATAATGTTAACATTTTGATTTTTAGCTTTTTAGATTTGGTTGTGTCTAAGTATTTTTATAAAAAATAGGATCATTTTCATTTTCAAACAAATACAAATGATAAGAAAGACAGACATTGAAATACATATAGCTTCCATGGAAAAGTGGGATTTTTGTGCCATGTCATTTGCCTATTTAATGATTTTGTATGCATTTTATGGTTCATATAGCAGGTCACAATTTCATAGCAATGCTAGAAATTTTAAGTTACCAGGGAATTTTTGTTAGCTCATTAAACTGATTAGTATATGAAAGTATTAATTTCTTTCGTAAAATTTTTGCCTAAATAGTGGAATTCTCATTGGACATGATTCTTGATGATCTTTTATGAGCTAAGTTCATAAAAGTTATGATTTCATGGTCAGAACTGATTCCAAGTTCAGCTGAACTGATTTCAAGTTTGAAGTAGTGTATTCATCTGTAGCAAAAAGAAAGATCAGGACAATGTAGCTAGTTTTTTACAAGGCTCAGTTTATTCAATAAGGAGACTTCTAAGGGAGGTTTTGAAGTATTAGCTTGAATTTGTGTCTTCATTCTTATGAAATAAAGACACAAATTGATACTGGTTCTGTTGCAGGAAGGGGGACCCCTTCCAGGGCCCGAAACTGGGCTCTTGTCTAACACTCGGAAATGAATTGTCCGAGGAGACACATGTGCTGACAAAGCAAGAGATTTTATTGGGAAAGGGCACCCAGGTGGAGAGCAGTAGGTAAGGGAACCCAGGAGAACTGCTCTGCCTCGTGGCTCGCAGTCTTGGGTTTTATGGTGATGGGATTAGTTTCCGGGTAGTCTTTGGCCAATCATTCTAATTCAGAGTCTTTCCTGGTGGCGCACGCATCACTCAGCCAAGATGGATGCTAGCGAGAGGGATTCTGGGAAGTGGACGGACAGGCAGGGTCTCCTCTCGACCTTTCCCGAACTCTTCCGGTTGGTGGTGGCTTATTAGTTCCCTATTCCTTATCAGGATCTCCTGTCATAAAACAACTCATGCAAATGGTTACTATGGTGCCTGGCCAGGGTGGGTGGTTTCAATCAGTGTGCTTCCCCTAACAGTTCCCTTTTGAAAATGCCTTTACTTGACAAAATGTGCTCAGTCCTGTCCAACTCTTTGCGACCGCATAGACTGTAGCTTACCAAGCTCCTCTGTCCATGGAATTTTTTAGGCAAGAAGATTGATGCAGATTGCCATTTCCTACTCCAGGGTACCTTCTGGGCCCAGGGCCCAGCCTGTGTCTCTTGCGCCTCCTGCACTGCCCCTTTATCACTGTGGCGCCTGGGAAGCCCCTGTACTGTTAGCCAGAGAGGAGGGACCCCGCCGTCAGGCTTTGCTCCCTCCCTCGCCCCTGCCCGAGTTAGGAGCCCCACCACTGAACCCCACTACTGCAGATCAGACATCAGGAGAAAGCCCTCTTCCTGTCCTGCCCAGGCTATATGTTTTTAGACTTGGAATTTTGACGGTAGCTAAACTCCATCAAAAGATAAACATTATCCTCTAGAGCAGAGGAATTCTTGCTTACTGTCTCCTGTATAGGCTTATCTTTTGTGGATATATTCGCTCAGATTTAACCAGTATCCTTAGTCTGCTGCCATTTCTAGGACACAATTCAGATTTGCTTTGTGTGTAAGAGAGCTCCTAGTGTCCGGGGGTGAGCGCAGACAGGCTTCAGGGGAAGGCCGCGGGAACCTGGCTTCCAAGGTTCTGCGGCAGTCTTCTCTCTTCCCCAGTGTGACCCTCATTCTGTAACCTTCCAACTCCTCCACGGATTTGTATGTCATTGGAATCATACCTCTGGTTCTCACTTTTTAAAACCATTTTAGTTTAAAAAATTTTTTCATAGGGACTAACTAGAATCTGCTTTTCCTGGTGTTACAACTTTCTTTTTAATTCTGTTAGGACCCTACACAGCTTCCCCAGTGGGACAGGGTGGGTATGGAAGAAAAACTGACTCAGATGTAAGGTATTGACAAACAGGGACTTTCCTGGTGGTCCAATAAGGTTAAGATGCCCCGCTACCACTTCAGGGGCACGGGTTCCATCCCTAGAAACAGATCCTGTGTGCCGTGTGGCACAGCCAAAAATATATATATTTAGATACAAGCATATAGAGACCCTCCCTCCCCAGTGTATTTCATAGTACTTTGCTTTCCTGTGCATCTCCCCCCAGATAACACAATGGATACACTTTCTGGCAGATAATTTGCTATCATTGTGGACTCTAATGTTACTCTATGCTGCTGCTGCTGCTAAGTCACTTCAGTCGTGTCCGACTCTGTGCAACCCCATAGATGGCAGCCCACCAGGCTCCCCCGTCCCTGGGATTCTCCAGGCTAGAACACTGGAGTGGGTTGCCATTTCCTTCTCCAATGCATGAAAGTGAAAAGTGAAAGTGAAGTAGCTCAGTTGTGTCCAACTATTAGCGACCCCATGGACTGTAGCCCACCAGGCCTCTCTGTCCATGGGATTTTCCAGGCAAGAGTACTGGAGTGGGGTGCCATTGCCTTCTCCGATGTTACTCTGTAGTAGTATTTAATATAGAAGTTAACCCGGGGTAATCACAGCAAGTGCTTCAAGAAGGATGACTGAGGATCTACAGCTGTGAATAACCTTCTAAATGAAACGTAAAGCACATTGTTCATACCAGAGCCAGTTCCATTTCTAGTTTGAGAAGTTATATATCTGAAAGCCTGACCTTTCTTAGAAAAATCTCCAAGGGCCTAAACACTTTTTTAGACCATAGGATTTTGGTGAGACTGCCAAATCTAGCCTAAGAAGAGTCCTGGAATTTTGTGAGTTTACCTTAAATTGCAAGCATTGTGGCACTAATGGAATGGTGGCAATTCCCAAACTGAAGAGTATATTAGTCCCTATTCATCTTAGTTCTACAGGAAACATTTAAGACATTTTCATCTAGCCTGAAATTAGTTCAGTTTCTGCTCATGTGCCTGATGATACTGAAGCTTTGGTTCTACAGTTGTGTCAGCAACAAGGTGGCCTGCAGTAAGTTTTTCCCCCCGAGTTCTGATCGTTTAAAATTTACTTCTGAACCTATTGAACCTTTGTATTACCTGTTAAACTTCTGTCCCAAATAAGGCCTTCTCTGACCTCATGGGTGAATTCCTAGCATGCATTTTAATATCAGCGTTCCCTCTGTTGTTTCAATGCTGGTGGTTCTCCCAGAAGCACAGAAGAGTGGAATTCAGTGAGATCTGAGGCCAGCCCTCGTCTTGGATCACTAAGCATGGAAATCCCTGGGACTTGGCTTTCCAAGTGGGTATTCGTAGATGACCCACTCATGCCTGGCTTTAACCAAAAACCTTGATCCCCAAACCCAAGTTTGTGGTAGAAAAGTATCAAATGAATATCGCCTTGCTGTGGTTTATTTCTTTTCCCTTTAAGAGAAAACATTCCTGTTTAAAGTACTTCTGTTTTATCATTTTTAAATGCAAAGATTTCAAAGTTGAAGTTCGTACTTTCCCTAGCTGCCATTTCTTTTCATCTACTCCCAACAGATTATGCTATTCCCAGATCTGCCTTTCTGCTTGCTTTCTTTTTTTGAAGATTTTTTTTTTAAACGTGGACCATTTTTATAGTCTTTATTGAATTTGTTACAGTATTGCTTCTGTTGTTTATGTTTTGGGTTTTTGGCTGTGAGGCCTGTGGGATCTTAGCTCTGTGACCAGAGAGAGATCCAACCCACACCCCCTGCATTGTCCTCTGACTTGTAAAAGGACATTTTGAAGTTGGTAGGATGCCGGCTACTGTCTGGTGCTGTGGTATGGCCAAGTGGGACTACTTCCACCCAGAGTGGTCCTGTGAACATTCTTTACTGCAAAAATGTAGCCTTCACAAAAATCCCAATTGATCTTGTTATATGTGCTCACTTCAGTGGAACTCCTGTGTGCTTCCAAAATCACACCTGCTGCTTGATTTGGTTGAAGCAACTCTATCCCACTTTAGATAAACTTTGGTTTGTATGTGTATAATTAATATCTTACTAAACCAGTCTTTCTGGTAGAAAATATTTTTAATAGAGTTTATTTTTTAAGAAAACTTTTATTTTAGATTCACAACAAAAAAAGAGGAAGAGATTTCCCATATACCTCTGCCCACAATGTATAGCTTCTCTCACTATCAACTTCCCCCAACATAGTGGTACATTTGAAATAATCAGTGAGCCTTTTGTTGACACATTATCACCCAAAGTCCATAGTTTACATTAGGGTTCACTCTTGGAGTTATATGTTCTATGAGTTTGAACAAATGTAGTAAGATACCTACCTGTATAGTGTCATACTGAATAGATTTTCTACCCTAAAAATCCTCTGTACTCTGCCAATTCATCCCTCCCTCTCAACCTTCCCCTGGCAACCACTGATTTTTTTTTTTTTAATTGTCACTATAAATTTGCCTTTTCCAGGATGCCATATAGTTGGAACCATATAGTATGTAGTGTTTCCAGATTGGCTACTTTCATTTAGGAATATGTATTTAGGTATTCTTCCATGTCTTTTAAAGGTTTGGTAGCTCATTTCTTTTTTGTTGTTCAGTCGCTCAGTTATGTTCCACTGTTTGCGACTCCACGGACTGTAGCATGCCAGGCTTCCCTGTCCTTCACCATCTCTTGGAGCTTGCTCAAACTCGTGTCCATTGAGTTGGTGATGCCATCCAACCAGTGATGGTGAGGCCACTGTCCTCTGTCGTCCCCTTCTCTGGCCTTCAGTCTTTCCCAGCATCAGTATCTTTTCTAATGAGTCAGCTCTTTGCATCAGGAAGCCAAAGTATTGGAGCTTCAGCATCAGTCCTTCCAATGAGTATTCATTTCTTTTTAGCAGTGAATAATATTCCATCATCTGGATATGTACAGTTATCCCTTTACCTACTGAAGGTGCTCGGTTGCTTCTAAGGTTATGAGTAAAACTGCTATAAATGTCTCATTACACAGGTTACTTCACCCCTAACTACTCTTTGGTTTATTTGCATGTTGTTTTCTTAGGAAAAGCACGTCATCTGCAGAGAAAGGTTTTATTTCTCCCTTGGTCTTTGATTTGGTGTCTGCTGTTAACTTGGGGAGATTCTTGGTTGTGATTGCGTCAGGTGTCTCCTCTGTCCTCTCTCTTTCCCCTGGCCTTCCCGCTACAGAGGCATTGGCTGCATCTCTCCTAACAGTTCTCCTGCGTGCTCTGCTCAGTTGCTCCGTTGTGTCCACCTCTTTGCCACCCCGTGGACTGTGTCGCTCAGGCATGTCCGACTGTTTGTGACCCCATGGACAGTAGTCTGCCAGGCTCCTCTGTCCGTGGGGATTCTGCAGGCAAGCATACTGGAGTGGGTTGCCATGCCCTCCTCCAGGCGATCTTCCCAACCCAGGGATCAAACCCAGGTCTCCCGCATTGCAGGTGGATTCTTTACCATCTGAGCCACCAGGGAAGCCCAATGGTTCTTATATATGTTTTTTTTCTTTTTCAGTCTTTTTCCCTCTGTCTTCTAGTTTTGGAAGTTTCTGTTGACATACTCTCAGGCTCAGAGATTTTTTTCTTTTGTGGTGTGGATTCTGTGGTGAGCCATCAAAGGCATTATTCACTTGTGTTGTGGTGTTTTGATGTCTGATTTCTTTTTGGTCCTCTTTTAGGATTTCCATCTCTCTTACATTACACATCTGTTCTTGCATGTTGCCTGCTTTTTCCATTAAGGCTCTCAGCATAGTAATCTTGGTAGTTTTAAATTCCTGGTCTGATAATTCCAACATCTGTACTAGCTCTGCCATTCTTTGCTTGCTCTTCAAACTGTACTTCTGCCCTTTGGCCTCCTTGTGGTTTTCCTGTAGAAAGTGGCCATGCTGTCCCGGGTAGAGGCACTGCAGTGACAGAAGGCTGGTGCTCTGTGTGACTGGCCGCCGCCTTGGGGAGCTTGTTTCCCTGGACTGGAGCCATGTCGGGGCTTCCCAGGCCTTCCACTCTCCTGGGAGGGGGGCTGCTTCCTGTCTCTCAGGTTGTAGCTTCTCATGAAGTAGTTTCTCTGAAGGTCACGCGTCAGTAAGAACTTAATGCTCTGACATATTTCAAAACACTCGCTTTTTTCTCCCCCCTACTGGAAACATGATGGGATTTTTCTTCAGTCATCACTGAGAACCCAGTAAAGCTTCTGAAGGACCTCACAAGAGGGTCAGGTCCTCCCATGACTGAGTTCCCCTGGCATTTAAGTCTGGTTAAAACTTGTCCACACTGAGCTCCCAGCACCTGGTCAGTTCCAGTCCGGGTTCCCAACCAGCACTGATCCCTCTGAGGTTTCCATGCATGGGTTTCTGCTCCATTCAGCTGACTTCACAGTTCATTCAACCTTTTTATTTGTTATAATTGAGGGGCGACTTCTAAGGTTCTTCCTTGTATGTTGGGCCAGAAAACAGAAATTAGATCATTTCTTTTTAATCAATAATTTCTCTTATATACATACTGTCCAGGGCTTGCTGAAAATCCAGAGCCAAGAGTGTGTACGCTGTCAGACCTTTTAGTGGGTGGACTAATGGCTCAAGATTACCTTACAGGCTCAGAGCAGAGCAGAGCCAAACTTTTCAGTATCCAGATGGTTATAAAGGAAATAAAGATGGAACTTCTCTAGTAGTTCAGTGGTTAAAGAATCCGCCTTGGGATGCAAGGGTCACCGTTCTGGGAAGATCCCACATGGCACAGAGCAACTAAGCCCATGGGCTACAACTACTGTGGCCCACACTCTAGAGTCCACGAGCTGCAACTGTGGAGGCCGTGTGCTGCAACTGCTGAAGCCCTCTCGCCTTAGAGCCTATCCTCAGTAAGAGTAGCCCCCACTTGCTGCAGCTAGAGAGAGCCCATGCGAGCAACAAAGACCCACTGCAGCCAAAAGATAAATGAATAAACCTAAAAAGAAAAGGATATAAGGATGATTGATAGGTTATGTAACTTCGTGAAAATCAAAGGTGCTGGTGGGTGATTAGCTGTCCTGCAGACTACCACAATTTAAACATAAACAAGACAAGTTCTTAGAAATTTGATAATATTAAAAGTAAATAGTTCCTTAGTCAACAAGGACCTGCTGTCTAACACAGGGAACTCAATATTCTATAACAACCTATATGGAAAAAGAATCTGAAAAGAATGGATATATGCATATGTGTAAATGAATCACTTTGTTGTATACCTGAACCTAACCCAACATTGTAAATCACCTGTGCCCCAATATAAAATAAAAATTAAATTTAAAAAAGTAAGTGGTTCTTTTTATTTTTTTTGGCTGTATTACATGGCATGCGGAATCTTAGCTTCCTGACTGGGAATCAAACCCATGCCCCCTAAAGTGGAAGCACAGAGTCTTAACCATTGGTCTGCCAGGGAATTTCCGTAAATGGTTCTTTAGTATAGTAACTCTTTGGTAAATGGATATATGTAATCCCAAAGCTAATTTTGTTACCTAAAAAGAATGAAAATTGTTTTCAATTATAGGATAAGCATAAAGACCATATTGACCATCAGAAGGATAAGGTCGCCTTGACTCTGGCACGCCTAGCCCGCCATGTTGAAGTGGAGAAACAGCAGAAAGAAGAAAAGAATAGGGCATTCAGGGTATGTGGCTGCTTGCTTGCTTGCTTTCTTTCTTTTTTTTTTTTGTGGCTGCTTTCATTGATGTTTTACCAGATTATAGAATTGTTCGTAAGAAAGTTAAATAGACACTTATATAATCAAAAGATACATAATTGGATACAAGTTCAGCATGAAATCTGCATAGCTTAATGGATTTAGTAGTAGTTCATGATGGCTTTTTATATCTGTTTTTGTTTGTTGGATTTTGATCATATATGTATACAGACCAAAAAAAAGAAAAAGAAAAAATAGACTTGAGTGGGCTTTATTTTGGGAATTTAAACTCATGGGATTATATAAGTTTCTGGTTACTTTATCACAGTTTATCAGGGCTTCTGTAGATACAAGCTGTTGAAAGGTTATTTTCTACACAGTAGAGCCAGACCACTTTCACTTCAGCCTCTTCCTTTGATTATTGAATTAGGGCAGTGGAAGATGAAGCCTGATTTAGAATCTTGCATGATATAAATGTTTTCAAGCTTTGACTTGATTTTTAGAAGGTTGCCAAATGAAATTACCTTAGAGAACTCTCCCAATACTGCCAAATGTCTATTGGGAGTAAAATGTTGGCAGTTGAGTGAAAAAACTTCCTATTGGGAGTTAAAAAATGGAAATACAAATCACAGCATAATTTTACCATGTATATTTTTGCTTCCTTGTTCCGTTGGTTATTATAAAGGAATTTACATATTTCTGTCGCCTTTGTTTTAGTATCTCCTAATCTAATGTAAAATACCTTAATCTTTAAATTTAGAAGTACCTTTATTTGGAGACTTTTATTAATACTTTATAATGTAATACCAATTAAACTAGAGCATAGTATTCTAATTGTATGTTTAAAATGCTTCATACATTAGTGATTTTTTTTTTTTTAAAGATTATTTCTTTCCTGGCAGAGACACTATTCATTTTTAAGGAAGCTTCTTTCCCCAAATTACATAAAGTGTGTGTGTGTATGGGGAAAGTCTCAGAGAGGAGTGGTTATCAAGCTATCCTCTTTTTCTACCCATTTCCTCAGTGATGCTCACTGCTTTTGTGATGAGTTCAGAGTAGTTGCTGTGACAACAAGGGTTTTTCTCAAGCGTAGTTTCAGCTTTTACCTATGCAAACGTTCATTCATTGTATTAAAGATTTTACCTTGTTGTTGGAGAAAGTTTTTTATAACTTTGAAATTCTTGTTTACCCAATTTTAAAGAATACATTTTTCTAGACTTCTTTCTAAGAGAGAAATTGACTCACACAGGTTCTTTAGCTCCTTGCTTGCTATCCATTCATGATTTTTTGAAAATTTCATTCTCCTTATATATAACTTATTAAAAAACTATTGATAGAGGACAGAAAACAAAAACAAAACAAACTACCTAGAAAGAAAGATAATAAAACTAATTATTGAAGAATTGTAGTAGGTGTTAACTGTGACTACAAAATATAGTAGAAAATATCTTCCAGCTCTTCTAGGCCTTTTGATTTTTGGTATCTCACTATTAAAGTGGATTGTCCATCTTTTATGATGGAAATGTTTTTAAAAAAATAAAATCTATTAAAATCTTCACTGAATAAATCACTTTCAGAGATAGTGTATTGTGCTTGACTAGTTGACCAGTTACCAGGTTTGCTTATTGATATTCCAAGAGTTAAAATGACTCCCAAGAGGGGATATACCCCTAACATGTGTAGGAATAGCTATATAGTGCACATTAGCATCTTTGGAGAATTAGTACTCTATGGCTATACTTAGAACAGCGTTGTGTAGCTGATTTCTTTTCGGATTACAATCTTGAATCTCCCTGTCCCCCTCTTACCTGTGCTGACAGAAGATCCTGTTACATTGCTAACAAGGTCATTCAGTATCCTGGTCTGTTTCTTGCAAATCTAGCATTTGTGGCTTTGTGACTTCTTTTTAAGGATATAAAAACCTTTTTATCCCCATCCATACTTGCAAAGAGGCCAAAAAAAAAATAAGAAAAAAAAAAAAAACAAACCTTTTTAAGATACAGTGTGGTGTACCGGTTAAGTGCATGAGTCCTAGGATCAGGCTAGAGAATGAGAGTTTAAATCCTGGCATTGCTGTCTGCCCTTGTGCAATTTATTTGAACTTCCTGTGCCTCAGTTTTCCCATTATAAAATGGCAACAATACTGGTACCCATCTTACAGAGTTATTGAGAGAATTAGATCTAAGATGCTTTTAGAATAGTGTCTGGCACATGGTAAGTGGTTAATAAGTGTTAATTGTCATTAGGTTGGTGCAAAAGTAATTGCAGTTTTGCATTGTTGAACTTTGCCATTTGATATTGAAATACATTCTTAAATAAGTGTGGTTATGTTATGCATCATTTTAATGTACATTTTTTGCTGTTTTTTTTCTGATATCTTATTGTTTATTTTATATGTATTTTAGACTGTGGAAAATGATATTAGACTAAAAGCAAATTCAAGTGATTTTCTTACTTGAGTTCAAAATGGGTTATTAAGCAGCAGAGACAACTCGCAACATCAACAATGCATTTGGCCCAGGAACTGCTAACGAACGTTTAGTGCAGTGCTGATTCAAGAAGTTTTGCAAAGAAGAACAGAGCCTCGAACATGAGGAGCGTAGTGGCCAGCCATGGGAAGTTGACAGTGACCAACTGAGAGCCCTTATTGAAGCTGATCCTCTTACAACTACACAAGAGGTTGCTGAAGAGCTCAACATTGACATTTTTTGAACTGTCATTCAGTTTTTGAAGCAAATTGGAGAGGTGAAAAAGCTCAATAAAGTGGGTGCCTCGTGAGCTGACCAAATAAAAAAGACTGTTGTTTTGAAGTGTTTTCTCTTATTCTATGCAATAACAACAAATCACTTCTTGCTTGGATTATAACATGCGATGAAAAGTGGATTTTTATGACAACCAGTGACAACCAGCTCAGTGGTTGGGCTGAGAAGCAGCTCCAAAGCACTTCCCAAAGTCAAACTTGCACCAAAAAAGGTCTTGATCACTATTTGGTGGTCTGCCTCCAGTCTGATCCACTACAACTTTCTGAATCCCGGTGAAACCTTCCATCTGAGAAGTATGCTTAGCAAATTGATGAGATGCACCGAACACTGCAGTGCCTATCGCCAGCATTGGTCAACAGAAAGGGGGCCAGTTCTTGTCCATGACAACATTGGACTACACATTGCACAGCCAACACTTCAGAAGTTGAACTAATTGGGCTACAAAGTTTTGCCTCATCCACCATATTCACCTGATGTCTCACCAACCAACTACCACTTTCTTCAAGCATCTCAACAACTTTTTGCTGTGAAAACGCTTCCAGAACCAGCAGGAGGCAGAAAATTTCCAAGAGTTCGTTGAATAAAAAAGCATGGATTTTTATGCTACAGGAATAAACAGACATTTCTTGTTGGCAAAAATGTGTTGATTGTAATGGTTCCTATTTTGATTAATAAAGATGTGTCGAGCCTAGTTATAATGATTTAAAATTCATGGTCTGAAACCACAATTACTTTTGTACCAACCTATAGCTACAGCATGATTAGAGTATGCAAATAGATTTATCAGTAACATAACTAGAAAGATTTAGAGACTGTAAAAGTCTGAAGCATGTAGTTTAGTAGTTGGCACTGGTCCACCGCCTGTTTTTGTAAATAAAGTTTTATTGGAACATAGCCATGCCCATTTGTTTACATATTATCTATGGCTGCCTTTGTGCTGCAGCAGCAGAGTTGAGTAGTTGCAAAAGAGACTATATGGGCTGCAGAGCCTTAAATATTTATCCTGTGGCCCTTTGTGGAAAAAATTTGCCCACCTTTGATCTAGATGCAGTAGATGTTTTGTATTGGTACATACTAAGTACTACTGAGTGTCTGCTCTTGCACTGTTCATTGAACAGATGTTTAATAGGCTTCTATATACCTCAGTCTACATGTAGAAAATTTGAAAAAAGAATGTTTTAAAATGTGAAGATGAAAATAATCATGCATATTTCCATTCCAGAGATAACCATTGACGTTTGTCATATTTATCTTCTGCCTTTTTCCCTCTCTGCAGGCAGAGTTACATATAGCTTGAAATAATCTTTGCTTATATTTGACCCTATTCATTTACTACCATTTGGTAACATATTTGATATCAATAGTATACTCCTATTTCATTGAAAAGTTTGGTTAGTGTTTCTAATGACTTTCATGAGATGTACACACCATAATTTACTTAAACAGTACCCTATTTGGAGATTAAGTTTTTGCAAACTTTGTGCAAATATAGATGACATTGGGATCAACATCTTATTTAGAGCAGGAAACTTTGGTTTGACTTAGCTCCCTAGGATAGAGTTCTAGACTTGGAGTTACAGGGATAAATGATAATCAGTATTTTCTCATCACTGTTGTGACAAAATCATTTTCTTAAGGAAACAAGATTAGTAATCACAGTTTAATTGATTTTTTTCTTAATATCTTTAGGAAAAAATCGATTTTCAGCATGCTCATGGGTTACAAGAATTGGAGTTTATTCGAGGACATTCTGATACAGAAGCAGCAAGACTGTGTGTGGACCAGTGGTTAAAAATGCCAGGTATTCTTTAGAGATCAGAGGCTTCCCTGAAGCCTTAAGGCATTTTTTCTGTTTATTCAGTTGCTAGTAAGTATATAAAGTATTGAAATTTACTTAACAGGAGGCCTGCTTTACCTACCAGTTGTCTTCCTATTTTGGCAAAAGTGTATTTTGAATAAAAGTAATCCTTGAGCTGATTAGATATTGCTCATTTATTCATTCATGTGTGTCCTACATGAAATAGTACATGTGGCTATGTGAGGATGTGTAACAGGTTATTTGAGGTCAGGATTCTGTAAGGAAATGGAATTTAAGCTGGGATGGAAAAAATTAGCATTTACTTATTTATTTGTCCATGCAACCTATGTAGATATTTTGTTGGAAGTGTCAACATGGGAGGCTCATCAAAAGCAGTGGGTAACTTCTTCATTACTAACTCTACAGACTTGAGATTCCTGGAAGAGTCACTTCCAGGAGGAGCGTTTTCCTTCCACCAGATAATTTGGTAAAATTTTTGTGTCAGTAGGACAGTCCCTTGTGGTTTCCCTGGTGGCTCAGATAGTAAAGAATCTGCCTGCAATGTGGGAGACCTGGATTCGATCCCTGGGTTGGGAAGATCCCTTGGAAAAGGGAATGGCAACCCACTCCAGTATTCTTGCCTGGAGAATCCCATGGACTGTGGAGCCTGGCGGGCTACAGTCCATGGCGTTGCAAAGAGTCGGACACAACTGAGCAACTGACGCTTTCAGGACAGTCCCATCCTGGCAGCTTTTCTAGCCTGTCTTGTACAAGACCCACTGAGCCCTTAGAGGCTTGGGTTACTCACAGAAACCTTAGCTGTGGATTTAATCCAGCCAAAAATTTAGTTGCAGAAAGTCTTAGAAGTAATCTATGTATGCAGTGCTCAACTTTGAACCTGGATATCTTGTTCTATAGTTTTCAGAGGGCTTTTCTTTGAACAGAATCAAATTGCCACTTTTAAAATAATTCCAATAATTTGTGGGTATTTTGACACTTGGCTACTTCCTGACACTGCATTTCCTTCTTATCTCCCAATATGTTTGTGCCTGGCAAGCTTCTCCCTTGCCCTATCCCCCTTCTTAAATACCTTTTCCTTTTTTTCTTACTTGCCCGTGGGGTTAGCCACAGGCAAGTAAGTACTATATTCAGTACTAGAGGGTGCTAGGTTTTTAGTCTGCCTAAGTTTGATTGCCCAGCTGTCTTTCATGCCACAGTGTTTTATTCATTTTTTGCCTATAGTTTTTACCCTGTTGTATTGGATTGATATGTTTACTTTTCTGTGTCTTTCACTAGATTTATATGCTTTATGGGGACGGAGACTAAGCCTAATTAATCCTTTTTAGCGTCAGTGCCTAAGAAGAAGGCTCTGCACCGAGATGTCCAATAAGTGTCGGTTGAATATTATACCAGAGTGGGTGATGAGTATTTGCATATGAACACAGGAAGGAAGCCTAGAACCATGTTCCAAATGTGACTGTCATTCAACTAAACAGAAGAATTGTTTGGTATTCCAGACCTACGTTAGAAAAGTTTACTTGAAAATTGCCATCCTTAGCTATATCAGAATCACCTGGGAATCTTAAATACATGCCGGGCCTCACCTCTAGAGGGCATCTGTAGATTTGGGAAGATTTTGATACAAAAATGGTCTAGAACTACAAGGCTTACAAGATCTCTTGTAAAATTGTTTCTCTCATATGAATCTAACACTTTCAAGTCTTGTCTAGAAGGATTGTTGGGCCAGTACTATATCCCTTTAGGCCTAATCTCTGGCTTTCAGGTTGTCAGAGTATTTTAATTCACTGTAAATTGAATTCACAAGCATCTGAGTATATATTTTTCTGAGTGGGTCAGGTGGGAACAAATGAGTCAGTTAACTGTCTTTATAATTCTTGTCAAGATGTGGTACTGTAGATCACTTCAGGTCACATCTGGTTCGTTGGCAGCTGATAAGCTTGTGCTGTGAGTTAAGGTCTTTAGTTGCATTCTTTTTATGTGGCTGTTTTATCTTCTTGCTTGGTCCCTGCCACACTGTAGCACTGAAGTCCAGGGGCTCTTGCTGGCATAGCGGCTTTATCACTGGGCTGCACTTGCTGTGGTGCCATTCCTTTGAGGAGTGGAGAGCTGGGGAAAACAGAGATGTCTTTGTGCTGTCAGTTATAAAAAGTGAGATTCTACTTCTCAATAGCATTAAGGGACTCCATGCAGTCTATTCCAAAGTATCCAGCCATTATAATGCAGTCCTTTGATTAGAAGTAGTTTAAGTACATTATTTATAATTACTCAAACTTTGGAAATCCAACTTTTTTATAGACTTTGATAGTTAGACCAGTTTCCGCACATTTGAATCCTTGGTAATTTAAAAACAACACACTATGCTGTTTAAGGAAAAGAGCTGTTTAAATCTCTCTGTATTTTGCCTTTCCTTGGATAAAGCTTATTTTCTTCTAATTGATTGCTTTCTCCACTTTAATTTTTATCCAGAACCTCTATGGCTAAATAAAGGTCTTAATAGGCAACACTTGGAACGTGGATGGACAGTAAAAATTACTCTAATTCTGACTGTATTAAAAAATTAAAGCAAAAAAAGGTGTATTGTCATTAATGCCTCTTTGAATATGATTAATGCTGTGTTAGTCTGACAGCATTTAAAAGAGGCATTTCTTCCATAAACAGAAGAGCATTGAAACCTTAAACATAGATAACCATTTGGGGATCTTAACTAGATGATGTTAAAGGTATAACATTTTATTTTAGTTAAATGCTTAGGGACTTGGTAGAAACTGCCATAAAGATAAATATACAATTTTTTGTTATATGAAATATTCAAAGTATTTGAGTGAAACAGGTTACAAGAAATAATAATCAAGCTATATATCAGAATCCTTCTAGCACTTTTTAAATTCTTTGTTTATAGAACAGAACTCTAAATTTTTCACTGTACAACATGCATTGGGAGTTTGTCTGGAAACAGAATTTGGCTGAGGCTGGAAGTTGTTTGACTGTAAGACCAAGATTATGACGGAAAGGGATAATCTTCACCAGATAGAAGAGCTGGTGAAGGCATTCTCCTTGTCCTCCCCATTCCCTCCCCGTCTCAGTTACAGCCTGTGTAGCTGAACCTTATAATGTGTGTAAGATACTTAAAAGAGAAAATAAGAATTAGAAGAAAAAATCTTTGCCAGCTTACATAAATGAACAGAAGGGAGGCGTAGAGCAACTGGTTTTCTAATATATTCCATCTTTGACATTTCTTGGCTGTTGAACTTAAGGGAACAGTTCTTTTCCTCAAGATAATATTACTTGGAGATCTTAATGGCTTTCCTTTTCCCAAATAGCTATGTATTTGTAGGTTGTTATATCTTTTATGAGAAAGTTTGTAAGCACTTAATTACAAGTAGGATCACCCATTTGATGCTGCCCAGTGTTTTTTTTTTTTTACTGTTTTTTCATAATTTTGATTACCAGTCCAAAGGACAGTTACCTGAAATAGGAACTTAAGAATTTATATTCTGATGATGCAGGACTCAAAACAGGCACGATTAATTCTGGAACTAAAGGTTCATTCCGAAGAGGAAGCCAAATTCGAGCATCTGGGAAACCAATTTCATGTCCCATAATGCACTGTAACAAGGAATTTGATAATGGGCACCTTCTCTTAGGACATTTGAAAAGGTAAGTGTGATGTTCAGAACAGTGGGTGCTGAAGATGAACTGAGAGCGTGAGGCACCTCTGCCATTTGATTGTAGCTTTATGTTCCAAACTCTTACGATACAATTTTTTCTAATTTACATTTCTTAGGCTTCCTAGGAGGCTTGAAGTCAGATTATTCTAGTAATATTCAGTCCTAATATGTTTCATAAAATTCTGACCAGACTTTTTGCATTGATGTACATTTGGATCAATTTTAGAGAAATCCAGTCCGTTAGCAAATTTTAAGAGACACAAAGCATTTACAGATATGTGGGCTAGGCCAAAGAAAGATAATATGTCATTGCAAAGTAAATGCTAAAGGCAAACAAAGTGTAGCAAAGTTAATAATAAATGTTCTATTTATGAGATCCATAATTTACTGAATTTTGAATAGTAGAGCTTGAGAAAGTAAATATCAAGAGAAGGCAATATTAAAGGAGTTAAATAGTCCTTATCTTCTTAGTCTCCCCTTCTTATAGTTTGAAGAGGGGAGCTGAAGTTTGGGGCTCTCGACCTTCTCAAGATGTCTCACCCTGCTTATGCCTGACCCTGCTGTGAGAGCCTTCTGGAGAGGGGTTCAGTATTCTACAGATAACTGTATTTTAACTGTTTTTAATTTTAAAAAAGTCTTTGAGGCAGTTTTCAATGACACAAATTTGTTAAATGATTAAAATGACATTAAAAGGATTAAAAGCCATTTTTAGGAAATAGGTGTATACCAGAAATCTTGACATGACATTATTATTCCAGTGATTCATTTACAATTATTTGTGAGTTTTAGTTTGTTCCTTGCCAGAAGAAACATATGATGACTGTACAGTTTTCAGACTGGAAGTTTACCAATTTGGCAAAATATGCTTAAATCCATTTTATTGTATCTTGAGTACTTTTTTGAAATTTTAAGCTGTTGGTCACTGTTTCAAGAGATTGCATGGCATATGAGAGCCACTTGATATTTCTTGAATATAAAGAACCTTATTTAATACTTCAGTAGAAAAAGTGTAAAGGCTTGAATGTGTGTGTCTAACTTAACAAATGAAGCAACATAGTACTGCCCCTAGAATATGTCAGATTTTCTAATGTTAACCTCTGTTTTGCCAAGTAGGTTTGACCACTCTCCATGTGATCCAACCATTACACTGCATGGACCTTTCATCAGTTCCTTTGTTTGTGTAGTATGTTATAAAAATTTTGTTACTCAGCAACAATATAGGGATCACCTTTTTGCTAAGGTAAGAACATGTCCTAAGTTAAGATTAGGTATTGTTTTTCTAGAGATCCGTGGGGTGTTTTCTTGCTGTTCTTAAGCTTGCAGTCCATAGTGATGCACATAAGGCTCAAAATTGTGATTGTCTATGATAAATAAAATGATTTGGAACGTTTTCGTGGGCAGGTAACCCTGATAGCTGAAAGCTAACAGTCCTAAAGATTATCACTGAAGCCCTTCTTTTTACTGAATTGCTCTGTGAAACTGACTTACTTTGTTCAAGATGTTCTGTGAGTTAATCCCATGATGATCAGAATGGATTTCCTAAGGACACTGCTGTTCAGCGCTGGTTGACATGTCAGAGCCGTGTAGTCAGTGATGATACCTTTATTAATGCTGGTGTTAAGAGATCTGGTATTTAAAAGGTTGTGTTACGTGACTCACATTGTGTGAAATCTCAAGGGACATGAGACTGATTCATAATATTAGCAAATTCAGTGTAATAAAGAGCCCTGTAATAAGTGTTTACCAGACTTGATATTATTAGTAGGTATCTCACTTATTAATGTTACAAAATGTTAATTATATGATATTTTCACTCTGGAAAAGTTTTAAAATACTAACAAGAAAGAAAATAAGAAACCCCTTTTTTTAAAAAAGATTTATATTTGATTTACAGTGTTGTGTTAATGTCTACTGTGCAGCAGAGTGATTAGTTATACATGTATAGACATTTCTTTGCCTATTCTTTTCCATTATGGTTTATCACAGGATATTGAATGTAGTTCCCTGTGCTATACAGTAGGACCTTGTTTATCTGTTCTAAATATTATAGTTTGCATTTACTAACCTTAAACTCCCAATCCATCCCATCTCCACCGCCTTTCCCCCATGGCAACCACTGGGAAATCACTCTAATGTCACTTACAGAGATAAGCATTATTAACATTTACATATATATATTTCTGCTATTTCTCCATATGTAAATATTTTTATATAGGATAAGGTATCTAAATTATTTCATAATTTAAAAAAGCAGTGTGTTGTAAACATAAATGTTTAAATGTTGAATCAGTATGTACATTTAAAATAAGTGCATGGCATTCTGTATGGCTATATTAATTTTTAAACAATTACTGATGTATGTGCTTGTGTTGGCGGTGCCGGTCCTTGTTGCTGCGTGGGCTTTCTGCAGCTCTTGCATGCGGGGGCTGCGCGTTTTTGCAGTGTGCGGGCTTCTCCCTGTGGGGCTGCACTTGCTGAGGAGCATGGGCTCTTGGGTGCAGGGACTTCAGGAGTGGCAGCGTGTGGGCTGAGTGATTGCGGTCCCCGGGTTCTAGAGCACAGGCTCTGTCGTTGTAGCTGGCCACAGGGTGACTTGCTTGACGGCATGTGGGATCTTCTTGGATCAGGGATCAAACCTGTGTCTCCTGCATTGGCAGTGTGGATTCTTTCCCACTGAGCCACCAGAGAAGCCTCTCTTTTAATTTCTTATTAGATATATTAGTTTAAATTTTTCTGTCATTGTAAACAATAACACTGTAAATGCCCTTGTAGCTAAAAACCTATGAGAAGATTCATGCTTCGGGTATTTGCTGAGTAAATATTAGGTTTTGAAATAGTAAAATGCTAATGTCCAAAGACTAGTAAGGTTTTTCTTTAAACCATATTTTCAGAATTTGCTAGTCTGTGACCTATCCTTGAAAAGTCGTGTCGGTAGTACCCTGGATTCTGTGAAAAGCGCGGACTTGTGCTCCCAGGTGTCTCTGGCTAAGTTCTGTGCCTCTTGGCGGTGAGTTTGCTGAATACTCCATCAGTAGTCTTGGGGAGGCTGTGTCTTGTTGAACCCTGACGAGTGCTGTGGTACGAGAGGAATCCATGTGCTCTAGAATGAAGCGGCCATCGTGGTAGTCGTCAGAGGAAGCAGGGGTTCAGAGGAAGGGAGAGGAGAACCTGGGAAAGGGGCAGAGCACTGCGGAAGAGACGCGGTTTTCCACGCTTGGATTTGGATAGTTGGAAAGGACAGGCTGTGGGAAGGAGCCTGCAGAGAATAGCAAGTAGGCAACAGGGACGGTGCCGAGAGCAGGGTACATGCAGGCCCGAGACTTCATCTTTAGACGGACTTGCTTGTGAGGTTGACACCGAGCTGCTGTCTGGGAACTTGAAATTGGCAGTTTGCCAATGAGTCTCTGATGAGTGGCTCTTTGTGCCTGAACTGTAGGTGCAGGTGGTGTGGTTTTATGCTGAAGCCCTGTACTAGGCAGGTATGACCTGACCCCCTGGGCACTGAGTCTTTTCTTTTCTTTTTTTTTTTCAGTTTGAACTCATTTAAAAATTTGAACTATTTTTAAAAATTAACTAATTAATTTTAATTAGAGGATAATTTCTTTACAATACTGTGGTGGTTTTTGCCCTCAGTCAGTTCAGTGACTCGTTCATGTCTGACTCTTTGCAACCCCATGGACTGCAGCATGCCAGGCTTCCCTGTCTATCACCAACTTCCAGAGCTTGCTCAAACTCATGTCCATTGAGATGGTGATGCCATCCAACCATCTTATCCTCTGTTGTCCCCTTCTCTTCCTGCTTCACTCTTTCCCAGCATCAGCGTCATTTCCAATGAGTCGTTCTTCGCATCAGATGGCCAAAGTATTGGAGCTTCAGCTTGAGCATCAGTCCTTCCAATGAATATTCAGGACTGATCTCCTTTAGGATGAACTGGTTGGATCTCCTTGCAGTCCAAGGGACTCTCAAAGGGTCTTCTCCAACACCACAGTTCAAAAGCATCAATTCTTCGGTGCTCAGCTTTCTTTATAATCCAACTCTCACATCCATACATGACCACTGGAAAAACCATAGCTTTGACTAGATGGACCTTTGTTGGTGAAGTGATGTCTCTGCTTTTTAATATGCTGTCTAGGTTGATCATAACTTTTCTTCGAAGGAGCAAGTGTCTTTAAATTTCATGGCTGCAGTCACCATCTGCAGTGATTTTGGAGCCCAAAAAATAAAGTCTGTCACTGTTTCCACTGTTTCCCCATCTATTTGCCATGAAGTGATGGGACCGGATGCCATGATCTTAGTCTTCTGAATGTTGAGTTTTAAGCCAACTTTTTCACTCTCCTCTTTCACTTTCATCAAGAAGCTCTTCAGTTCTTTTTCGCTTTCTGCCATAAGGGTGGTGTCATCTGCATATGTGAGGTTATGGATATTTCTCCCGGCAATCTTGATTCCAGCTTGTTCTTCATCCAGCCCAGCGTTTCTCAGGATGTACTCTGCATATAAATTAAATATGCAGGGTGACAATATACAGCTTTGACGTACTCCTTTCCCAATTTAGAACCAGTCTGTTGTTCCATGTCCAGTTCTAACTGTTGCCTCCTGACCTGCATACAGGTTTCTCAAGAGGCAGGTCAGTGGTCTGGTATTCCCATCTCCTGAAGAATTTTCCACAGTTTATTGTGATCCACACAGTCAAAAGCTTTGGCATAGTCAGTAAAGCAGAAATAGATGTTTTTCGGAAGTCTTGCTTTTTCCGTGATCCAGCGGGTGTTGGCCATTTGATCTCTGGTTCCTCTGCCTTGTCTTGTGCATGCACTGTATTCAGTGCCCCCGACCCTGCATCGGGCCACCCCTGACCCACGCCTCTGCTGGAGACTCTTGGACACTCACAGGCAAGTCTGGGTCTGTCTCTTGTTGGGTCAGTGCTCCTTTCTCCTGGGTCCTGGTGCTCACAAGGTTTTCTTTGTACCCTCCAAGAGTGTTTCCCCTGTCTGGTGTAAATTGTGTAATCAAATCCCACTGGCCTCCAAAGTCAAATTCCCTGCAGGTTCTTAGTCCCTTTGCCAGACCCCAGGTTGGGAAATCTGTTGTGGGTCCTAGCACTTTCTTAACAGTGTGAGAATTTCTTTGGTATAGTTGTTCTGCGGTTTGTGGGCCATCTTTACAATATTGTGGTGGTTTTGCCTACCTCGACTTGAATCACCCAGGTGGGCACCGCGTCTTTAAGGTGGTGTGAATTGTCCAGTGTGTTCTGTTCGTCTCCATGGAGAGGATTTCTGGGATCTTAAACCTGGTTCCTCTGGGCTGTGCCCCGTGTGCCCTTCCCCTGTGTTTCCTTTCGCACTAATAAACCATAGCCATGAGCACAGCTGTCCCCACGTTCCCTGAGTCCCAGCCAGACCCCAGCCCTGGGTGGGTCCTGGGGGTCCCAACTCAAGTAGTAACTGGACTGCACAGCCACAGGATTTAAACTTGACATTGGCCAGGTGCTGGCACCACTAGGATGTGACCCGATGAGAAGAATGCCTGTGTCTTCAGAGTTAGAGTGTTTTAATTCTAGAACCAAAGTCCTTCTCCTTTTCTGGGGGGTAGACACCAGAGACAGTGGTATTGGAATGGCACCCATGTTAAGGGTGGATTCAAAGATGTGGACAAGGAGACCAGTTTAGGTGACTTTGGCAGTAGTGTAGCTTTGAGATGGGAGAAGAGTTTACTTAGATAAGGGCATTTAGAATAAAGACATTAAAGTGGACCCAGAAGACACCATGAAGAGAGAAATGATAGGGCTGTTGCGTGTCCTGACCCAGGCTGGGGAGAGAAGGGGGAGAGGTGCAGCTTCATCACGGTTTTGAATCATTTGCCCTGAGTCGTTAGTGTTCTGCCCTTTTCAGAACCAGAGCTCCTTCAGGGCATGTTTGTTTTTATTCCATGCTGTAAGTGTATTTATCCTTTTCCTTCAGTAAATCTGAATGGGCATTTTAACCTTTAAAATTAATGAATACTCACTCTCATTTGTGTTTCCCCAATTTCATTAGTTTTCCGTTCTTTCTAGGAATTGCTCGTTCCATGCTCTTTTGCCCTCCCGTTTGCCATCTCTCTGGGAAGTAAGTTTGTAATACTCAGCCTTCCTGGAGGCACTATGGTGAAACAGAGCAAAGTCTTTGGTGTTAGACAAGCCTGGATTCCATGTCAGTTTTATTAACTGTGTTCTCACCAAATTACGGCACATCTGTGAGCTTAGTTCCTAATCTCTAAAGTGAAATCGTTACACTTTCATCCAGAATTGTTGAGAGAAAGCATAATATGTTATGAAGCACTTAAGGCCCGACATATAGTATTTAATAAAGGCTTTTTGTTGCTTATTCTTTAGAGTGTCTGTCACAAGGAGTCAAAAGGAGCTGGTGTGCATTGGGTTCTCATTGCGTCATAAATTGCTCATTCATAAATAAGCCAGAAGAGGTCGCTAGAAGATTGCTTACCTGTGTATTCTGTTTCATAAAGATGATGTTCTTCAGTGAAATGTGAAACTGTCCACAGTTTACCTTTGCCTTTCTACCCTTCCCTTTTTGTCTCTAGTGTCTTCTGTCTAGACTGGTGCCTCTCAAATCTTAGTGCACACCAGTCATTTAAAGTGCAGGTGAAGGTTGTGCCTTAGAGTCAAGATTTCTAACAAACTTCTGAGTGGCAGTGCTTCTGGTCTTTGGGTCACACTTTGAGCAGCAAGTGTTTAGCCTTTTTTTTTTTTTTTTTTGACATTCAGGCTAGCGGGTCTGTCCCCAGGTAGCTTGCTGCCTTTCTCCCTCCTGGTGTGCGGGGTGGTGGAGGACATGTTGTAAGGCCAAGGGTGCCTCAGAATCACTTGTGGGTGAACAGACATTACCTCCCATAGTGTTTTCAAGGCTTGTCCATGTTGTAGCTTGTGTCAGTACTTCATCCTTTTTATTGTCAAATAATACTCCCTTGTGTGGACGTATGCCACTTTTGTTTGTCAGTTCAGCTGGTGGACACGGGTTATTTCCACTTTTGACTATTGTGAATAATGCTGACAGAAACAAGTGTACAGGTGTTTGGGTGGTCATATGTTTTCCATTCTCTAGTGAGTTAATTTTTGGGCCATTCAGTTATTATGCTTAAGTTTTTAAAGAACTGCCAGATTGTCATCCAGCGCAGCGTGTGTTTGCTTTCCTACTAACACACACTAATGTATATGGATTCCAGTTTCTCCACATCCTTGCCAGCACTTATTATCTGTCTATAAAATACCCATCCTAGGGGTGTCTATGATGTGATATCTTGTTGTGGTTCTAATTTCTATGCTGTATTTTGATTTAATGTGACTGGAAATACAGTGGTAAAAGGGATTTGAGTATTTTTAACTTACCAGACATTGTATTTCCCATTCCTTCTCCTGGTTTTTGGAAGATACTTGCAAATATGCTATACCTTTGCAATTAGGTATATTCCCATAAAATTTTATGTGGAATCACAATTTTATTCTGTTGAGCAAACAATTTAAACCCACTTGTTTTGAATCCAGTTATAACTCACATTTGAACTACAGCTTATTTTCTTAGAGTTCTTCAAGTAGGGGACATGGTTGTAATTGGTAAGTTATGTGTATAAGTTAGTAAATGCTTTTAGTGCTCTTGTTTGGAACCTTCTAATCAGAATGTAGAAAGTCATACTAGGGGTTATCTTTTTGATGGCTGTCACCAAAATAAAATGGGTGAAGAGTGACGAAGAGAGCACAGAATTCACCACCAAAGCTATAAGGCTCGGTGAATGGCAGCCCTGTGTCTTCTGAAGGTGCAGCTTGAAGGGGAGTGGTGGTTTTGTTGACTTACCAAAACTTTAGCTTTCTCATTAGTAAATAATGAAAATAGTAATTCATGGGTTATTGTAAGGATTAAGTGGAAAAGCACATTTGAACCATAATGTACTTAGTATGAATGTGAATTTCCTATCCCTTCTCCTGTTGCATCTCATAAGCAACTACACAAACTATTGTGTATACCTAATGCTAATGATAGAAATTTAGGAAGACATAATACAACTTTTAAGGCTGTTACTCTAAAGACCATTAACAAATTAAATTATATTTATACACAAGCACGCGTACATATACATACACATATCAATGTACACTTAAAAATATTTCCATTTGTATACATAAAAAAATATTTCCAATTTTGGGATAGAGGAGGCTCTTTTTTAAAATTTTTATTTTTGTGGGATCATGAGATTCTGTTTTTATATTTTTATTTTTAGTTGGAGGATAATTGCTTTACAGTATTGTGATGGTTTCTGCCATGTATCAGCATGAATCAGCCATAGGTATACATATGTTCCCTCCCTCTTGAACCTCCCCCTCCCCCCTCCCACCCCATCCCACCCCTGCCTCTCTAGGTTCTCAGCAGCAGATCCCACTAGCTCTCTGTTTCACATATGGTAATGTGTATGTTTCAATGCTACGTTCTCAAATCATCCCGCCCTCTCCTTCCCCCTCTGCGTCCAAAACTCTGCTCTTTACGTCTACGTCTCCTTTGCTGCCCTGCACATAGAAGCATCAGTACCATCTTTCTAGAGTCCATAGACGTGTTAATATAGACTTGTTTTTCTCTTTCTGACTTATTTCATGCTGTGTAATATAGGCTCTAGGTTCATCTACCTTATTAGAACTAACTCACATGTGTTCCCTTTTATAGCTGAGTAGTATTCCTTATCCATTCATCTGCCAGTGGACGTCTAGGTTGCATCCATTGCCTAGCTGTTGTAAATAGTGCTGCAGTGAACATTGCGGTATATGTGTCCTTTTCAATTATTGTTTCCTTGAGATATATGCCTAGTAATGGGATTACTGGGTCATATGATAGTTTCCAGCCAAAGGACTAGAAAAGGTCAGTTTTCTTTCCAATCCCAAAGAAAGGCAATGCCAAAGAATGTTCAAACTACTGCACAATTGCACTCATCTCACATGCTAGCAAAGTAATGTTTAAAATTCTCCAAGCCAGGCTTCAACAGTATGTGAACCATGAACTTCCAGATGTTCAAGCTGGTTTTAGAAAAGGCAGAGGAACCAGAGATCAAATTGCCAACATTTGTTGGATCATCGAAAAAGCAAGAGAGTTCCAGAGAAAAACATCTACTTATGTTTTATTGACTATGCCAAAGCCTTTGACTGTGTGGATCTCAACACACTGGAAAATTCTTCAAGAGATGGGAATACCAGACCACCTGACCTGCCTCCTGAGACATCTGTATGCAGGTCAAGAAGCAACAGTTAGAACTGGACATGGAACAACAGATTGGTCCCAAATTGGGAAAGGAGTACGTCAAGGCTGTACATTGTCACCCTGCTTATTTAACTTATATGCAGAGTGCATCATGTGAAATGCCGGGCTGGATGAAGCACAAGCTGGAATCAAGATTGCCGGGACAAATAGCAATAACCTCAGAGATGCAGATGACACCACCCTTATGACAGAAAGTGAAGAAAAGCTAAAGACCCTCATGATGAAAGTGAAAGAGGAGAGTGAAAAAGTTGACTTAAAACTCAATATTCAGAAAACTAAGATCATGGTATCTGGTCCCATCACTTCATGGCAAAAAGATGGGGCAGCAATGGCAACAGCAAAAAGCAACATGGCGACTTTGCTTTTTGGGGCTCCAAAATCACTGCAGATGGTGACTGCAGCCATGAAATTAAAAGACGCTTGCTCCTTGGAAGAAAAGCTGTGACGACCTAGACAGCATATTAAAAAGCAGAGACGTTACTTGGCTGACAAAGGTCCATCTAGTTAAAGCTATGGTTTTTCCAGTGGTCATGTATGGATGTGAGAGTTGGACCATAAAGAAAGCTGAGTGCTGAAGAATTGATGCTTTTGAACTGTGGTGTTGGAGAAGACTCGTGAGTGTCCCTGGGACTGCAAGGAGGTCCAGCCAGTCCATCCTAAAGGAGATCAGTCCTGGGTGTTCATTGGAAGGACTGATGCTGAAGCTGAAATTCCAATACTTGGGCCTCCTGATGCAAAGAACTGACTGATTGGAAGAGACCCTGATGCTGGAAAGATTGAAGGCAGAAAGAGAAGGCGATGACAGAAGATGAGATGGTTGGATGGCATCACCGACTCAATGGACATGAGTTTGAGTAAGGTCTGGGAGTTGGTGATGGACAGGGAGGCCTGGCGTGCTGCAGGTCATGGGGTTGCAAAGAGTCAGACACGACTGAGCGACTAAACTGAACTGATGGCAGTTTTATTCCTAGTTTTTTTTTTTAAGGAATCTCCATGCTGTTCTCCACAGTGGGCTTATCAATTTGCATTCACACCAACAGTGTAAGAGGATTCCCTTTTCTCCACACCCTCTCCAGCATTTATTATTTGTAAATTTTTGATGACTAGCCAAAGCAATCTTGAAAAAGAAGAATGGAGCTGGAGGAACCAACCTTTCTGACTTCAAACTATACTACAAAGCTACAGTCATCAAGACAGTATGGTACTGGCACAAAAACAAATATAGACCAGTGGAACAAGATAGAAAGCCTGGAAATAAATCCATGCACCTATGGGTACCTTATCTTTGACAAAGGAGGCAAAAATATACAGTGGAGAAAGGACAAGTTGTGCTGGGAGGGCTGGCCAGCCACCTGTAAAAGAATGAAACTAGAACACTCTCACACCGTACACAAAAATAAACTCAAAATGGTTTAAAGATCTAAATGTAAGGCCAGAATCTATAAAACGTTTAGAAGAAAACATAGAATACTCTTTGACATAAATTACAGCTAGATCATCTATTACCCACCTCCTAGAATAATGGAAATAAAAATAAATAGAGGAAGCTCTTAACCAAGTTTGGAAACCTAGACACTACAAAAGGCATGCCCATTTGACTATCAGAATTTTAAGGTGACCATATACAAAATTAATAGATAGGTGTTTGATGAAAAATATTTTAAAGATGGAGGATGAGACAGTTAGTTTTGATAACAAAGAATGGATACAGGTTGACCAGAGGGAAAAAATAAGCAAAACCTGAGGCTGGAATGGAGTAAGCAATGCACAGAATTATATGAGTGAAAGCTCAGAGCACAAGTAGACGGGAAAGGCAAGTTAACATAGCACATGTCTTTAAGACTGCAGACATGAAAATAAGGTCCATAGTAGCCTGTGCCAGACTCATTTGGTGCTAGGGCACCTGAATTGGTAGAATCTTTTTGAAAAGCAATTAGACAGTATCTTTTAATTATCAAAAAACTTTTAACCCAGTAGGGCCACTCCTGATAATGAGGAGAAAGCAGTATATAATAAGGATATGTAGTCAACAGTATATTTTTACAAATATATTTACAAAATCATTGTAGTGGCAAAAAAAAAAAAGCCTGAAAATGAATAGTTGACTAAATCTTAGTAGATCTACACCATAAAGTCGTTTGTAACCATTACAAAGAGTGACACCAGTTGATTTTTAGGGATTTCTGTTAGATATTATGGAATAAGAAAACTGAGAGGGAGAAGAATCTGTAAGATGACAATATTTGATAAAACAATGGCAGTTCCCCTTGTATATTTATTTTTGTATATTTTTTTATAAATGACAAACATGGAAAATTTATGGAAGAATACATATTTGTAAACGCAGGTTATATTGCAGAGTGAGCAAAAAAGCAAAACAAGAAAACATATATGTGATGTGAAAACATTTATGCATTTATATAATATTGCATATGTATTTATAAAAAGAAAATGTCTAGAAAGCAGACATACTTTTATCTTTATTGTCACAGAAAGATGGTAACAATTTGTTTTTAAGGAAAAAATAAAAAATTTCATGTATGGGACCTTATTTATGATAAAACAATTCCACAGTTCACCCTCAGAGAAGAAAAGTTTTCATGTTAACAACTGATACAAAATATTCCAAATGTATAATAAATAGGTTATTTTGAAAGTTGACTTAAGAAACTGAATATTGATTTTCGTTGTCTGTAATATAGCTTTGCCTTATATTTTAGGAAGATGCAGATGATGGACATAAAAACAACCTCCTTCCTCAGATTATTCAGTGTTTTGCGTGTCCAAATTGCTTCCTCCTTTTTAGCAGCAAGGATGAGTGTTTGAAGCATATGTCTGGAAAGAATCATTTCCATCAGAGTTTTAAACTGGGTGGTATGTTCATATTCTCTTCTGATGAAAATTATTAAACTCCTTTAACCTTTGCTGATTTACTGTACATCTCAGATAATTCTTGAGATAACTTATTTTCACATTAATTTTCAGAACCATGAAAGTGAAAGATTGTTTATCTCAGTTTTATTTTTCAAAAAGATTCTTAATATTTATCTGTATCTAAGAGTAAGGTTTACTTTGAGGAATGAAGACAAACTTGGGAAGAAAACATTTATGCACAATAATGTTTTTGTGTATCCATTGGGAAGTTGGGTGTTTCCCTGCATTTAAACTCAGATTTTAGTTTGAGCATGAGTTCAGCATCCATTGCACTTAATTGAAGCTAGAAAATGACTTTTCTTAGATTTTTATCACATAAATAACTATCATCTTTCACTTGCTAACCGGATGTTGAGGAAAGCAGAGGGGAGGAAGGCCGGGTCACTCCACTCAAATCTTTGCAAATTATAGTTCATTTTGTCTTTCAGATGACAAGGCAGTGGCACAGCCAATATCATTTCCATCTTTTGCAAAGAAACTTTTGATCTCTCTCTGCAAAGATGTTCCATTTCAAGTTAAGTGTGTGGCCTGCCACCAGACCCTGCGTTCCCACATGGAGCTTACTGCCCATTTCAGGTTTGTACTGGTCCTGCCCAAACAGCTCTTGACCAGGAGGGGATTCAACAAATAGTTTTCTATTCTGTGTTTCTCTCCTTTAAAATGAGAATGGAAATTTGGCTGGACATTACCCAAATTTACCATAGTAAGAGGAGAGGTGTGAGAAAAGTGGATTCATTGACACTGCTGTAGATGTAAAACAAGCTGACAGTTCTGAGTTTTGTGTGGGTTGTTGAGGGTTGTGCCTGTGGGAGGAGAAGGTTAAGATAGAATGTTGGCTTTGGGTCAGCTAGCATGGAAGGTATGACAGACGTGTGAAAAGTTGCATGTCAATCAAAGGCCAAATTGATCAAATAATCGAGTGTGATGTTTTCGTCTTTACAATGAAAATTATCAAGGAATATACAAAAGTAATGAGAGTATAATGAGCCCTAATGCATCTGTCACTAGGCTTCAGTAGTTGTCACTACATGACACTGTCATCCCTGTGAATTTTTACTTTTGAAGCAAATCTTGTCATTTAATCTGTAAATACTCCAGGATATACCTAGGAATGATAAGCACTTTTTTTAAAAAAAAAGAAAAATAACTGTAATACCATGATACCTGAAAAACTAGTTTTTTAATATCATCAAACATCTAATCAGTTATCAGATTTTCCCAGGTCACTTCATGAAGTTTTTTACATTTGGTTTGTTGGAATCATAATTCAAAGACTGTGCTTTGCATTTGATGCTCTCTTAGGTCTTCCCCCTTCTTATTTCTTTAAAATGCATTGAAAGTTTGTATCTAATAAGTGATATAGTTGCATTTGTTTACTTAGAACAATTGTTTTCACAAACTTTCAAGTAAAATACATTCTCAAAAAAAACCGGCAGCTGAGTATAATTACTCCGTATAAACTCCGTGTAATTACTGATGTTAACAGTCCTAGTTCTGACTTGTATTTCTTGAGTTCATGAGTTCAAATCCTCATTCTGCCAGGATTTTTATTCTTAATTTTTTCATGGAAAATTTCACTGTATGCACGTCAACAGACTAGTATAGTGAACCCTATTTATCCAACTTTGATAATGCACAACACTGCCGTTCTCACACATCTGTATGCACCTTACCACGCTTAATGATTGTTTATAGTTCTTTGTTTCTGACATACTATTTCAATTTATTGAAGTATACAAATCTTAACCTTTGATTTTTTTTCATGTGTTTTTCATTTCTAGCCCTCTGCCCCCTTAACCTTTATGATTTGTAGACTGGATACAGCTGTCAGCCCATCCTTCCCTTCCTGGTCATCTCCCACCCTCTCATCCCCATGCAGTCTGTTGCGATATTTTTCCTCCCTTACATTGATTTATCTCCTCTAGATCTTCATGTAGATGGAATCATGTATATAGTATGCACTCTTTTGTGTTTGTCATAGTATCTGTAAGATTCATCCATGTTGTTTAGTTCATTGTTCTTTTTATTTGTGAGTAGTAGTCTGTTGTATGAATATAGCACAATTTGCGTATTCATTCTCATGTTGGTAGACCTTTGGATTTTTTTCAGTTTTTAGCTGTTGTGAATAAAGCTATTATGTACATTTTATACAAAGTATTTTATAGACATATGTTTTCATTTCTCTTGGATAAATATCTAGGATTGGAATTGCGAGATCAAAGAGTAGATGTGTATTTAATTTTATAAGTCTCTACTCGACATTTTCCCCGTGTGTACTGGTGCATGTTCTACCAGCCAGGTGTGAGAGTTGCAGTTTCTGTACATCCTTGCCAAGGTTTGCTGTTGCCAATCTTGTTTCATTTTAGTCGTTCTTTTGAGAGTCTCATTGTGGTTTTAATCTGGATTTCCCTGATGAACAGTGATGTTGGACACTTTTTAGTGTAAAAGCAACCGTGAGCATGGCATGTTCCTGACATAAAATCAGTCCATTCTTAAAGAACAGGCCCCAGGTTGTTGAGAATGTCACTGTTGTGTTGCTCTGTACTGTTGAACTTACCGTAGAGAAGTTAGTTACCTGCTTGTCTCATAACGTTTCTGTCAGTACATTTTACATTGTTTCTACTTTTCTAAAATTTGTCTGGATTTAAAAAAAAAATTTTGATTCTAGTTTTATCCTTTGGTATATGGATTAAAACCAGACAAAATCTAGGTAATGTTCAGGTAGATAGGATATTATTATATCATCTGTCTCTTTGTTGAAAAACAATTTTTAGTGCTTATGTACACATGTTTACTTAATAATTACTACAATAAAAAGCAGAGATACTGCATTTAGAAATACTTATAAGTTTATCTTTTTATCCAATTTAGAGTTCGTTGTCGAAATGCTGGTCCTGTAGCTCTAGCTGAGAAGAGCATTGCTCAGGTGGCAGAGAAATTCCTACTGAGAGGTTACTGTCCACATTGCAACCATGTCTTTGTGGATGAAACCAGTACCCGGAATCACAAGCAGAATTCAGGACACAAAGTCCGAGTCATTAACTCAATGGAAGAATCAATCTTACTTTATTGCCACAGCAGTGAAGGGAACAAACCTCCTTCTGACTTGCACCTGTTGCAAGATGAGTCAAAATTTTCATCACTGAAAAGAAATATGTCCTCTCAAGAATCTAGCTCACAGGATTGTAGCACTGTTCCAAAAAAGAAGATGAATTTAGGAGTTAAAAGCCATGGGGGTGTGGTTTGTTTTCAGAAGGAAAGGTCACTTGTTAAAACCTGGTTTTGTGAATGCCGTCAACGCTTCCGGAGTGAAGATGCAGTAGAAAAGCATGTTTTCTCAGCAAACACAATGTGTTACAAGTGTGTGGTCTGTGGGAAGGTGTGTGAAGATTTGGGAGTCATCCGTTTACACATGAGCCGCATTCATGGAGGGGCACATTTAAATAACTTTCTTTTCTGGTGTCGGACATGCAAAAAGGAGTTGAGGAGGAAAGAGGCTATAATGGCCCATGTGACTGAGTTTCACAGTGGACACAGGTATTTTTATGAGACGGATGAGGTGGAACGTGACACTTTGCCATCATCCTCTACAGCACTGAGGAGTGATCTGACTGCTGAGAATCCTTCAGCTATTACTATTGTTGGTCACTCCCCAGCAAGCAGTCCTCCAAGGGGTAAATGGCAATGCCGAATTTGTGAAGATATGTTTGACTCCCAAGAATGCGTAAAGCAACACTGCATGTCTTTAACAAGTCACCAGTTTCACAGGTACAGCTGCACCCATTGCAAAAAGACTTTTCACAAGATGGAAACATTACACCGACATTGCCAAGATGAGCACAACAGTGAGGTAAAGATGAAGTACTTTTGCGGGCTCTGCGATCTGAGTTTTAACATGGAAGATGAGTTTTTGACTCATTATAAGGAGCACCACAGCACAGACTATGTATTTGTGTCAGAAAAAACAGAACCTTCCATTAAAACGGAGAGTGATTTTCCAGTAATAGAGACGGGTAATCTGCTGACCTGCGGCTGCCGCGAGAGCTACCTCTGCAAAGTCAACAGGCGGGAGGACCACGGCCGCTGTCTGCAGACCCTGCTGGGCCAGGGCCGCCTGTGGTTCCGCTGCGGCGCTTGCTCAGCCACAACTCAGAGCCTCGGTGACCTGCAGACGCACGTGCGCCAGGTGCATGCGGACCTGGAGGCCGCACCGCGGGGCCTCATCAAGTGCGGCACGTGCACCAAGGCCTTCCAGGACCCCGAGAGCGCGCAGCAGCACTTCCACAGGAAGCACTGCTCGCTGCGGGGGCCCGTCGGGGCCTGCCTTGCGGCCGAGCCCAAGAGCCCACCACCCGCCCGGGCAGAGAGGAAGCCCAGACTGACCGCAGGCGGGCTGCAGGCTGCAGAACCAGAGAGAGCCGCTGAGACGGAGCTGAGCGGCCAGAGCGCAGGTGCGTCCCACGTGCTGGTGATTGATAGGTGTGCGCCAGGGGGCAGCCCGCCTGCGGTGGGGTGACACGGGGGTGATCGGTACTGCCCTGGGTACAGAGATCTGTGTTCCCGCTGCTTCGTGCAACTACCCTCTTAACCTGAGGGGACAAAGAATACCTGTTACACTGATAGGTATTTTAGATAACGTTTTATTTTCTTTTCCAAAAGACTTGGGAATTTTGAAAGATAAGGAAAGTGGATGGTCTTTCTGAAAGTCAGATTTGAAAGTTACACTGCAGGTTACTATCATTTAGACTAAAATTCAGTAAAAAGATAAGTCAGTGATTTCTTTTTGTTTCTATTTTGGCCTTATTCTATGAGAAATCTTAAAGGTCACTTGAGAATTTATTTTCGTTCTCCTTTTTGGAAGCAAAGCTTTTACTTAGAGTTAAAATAGCAATTAGAAATTGAGTTTTTAAGTGGAAACAAGAAACCAGGCAGAATACTGAGGTGTGGATTACTCTAGACTTTCCTTCTATGATAAGACTGAAGAACTCTACAAGAGTGCAATGTTTTTATTTTGTTTAGAAGTATGATTGTTTCCTTTTGAGTATAACTTTAATTATGTATTCTTTTAAATAAAAATTAACTCTGTAAATTATGCAGTGTAGAGTGGAAAAATGAGGATATGTAAAAGTTTCCGCTAATAAAGTATCGTTACGAACTACTGAATTTTTAGACTTGCTCTGTAGCACAGGTAGCTCTTGGCATCACCATTAGGCATGTGTTTTATGATGATTAAATGATGTACTCCAGCCCCATTCAACTCTTCTTCTACCAGTGAAACCGTGGCCATACAGTTTAATGTTCTGGTTTTTTCCTTTTGGGGAATTTGTGTTGGTCTGTGTTTGACAGGAGGTCATTGTCATATCTAAACCTAAATTACTGAGTATTTTAAGAAGAGAGATAAGAAAATACGTGTTTTAGAAATGAGAAAGAATGGCAGGCTCTTTCTGAGGCAGTCTTTATTAGGTGGAGTAGGAGCTGTCTGTTTTTAAAAGAATGTTTTGAACATTCAGGGTTTTCATTGCTACTGGGAAACTGTAAGACCCTGTCAAAGTGGAGAGGTGTGACAGCAGGGAAGAGGAGCGGGAACAAGAGCTGGCGAGGGTCAGGGCAGAGAGGCCCTGGGGGAGCAGAGAAGAGGTGTCTCTGGAGGGAGGCGCCCGGGAGCAGTGTGTGGGTGGGCTCGTGTCAGCGTAGAGCCAGCATAGCATATGCATGGCATATAGCAGTATGCATAGCATAGAGCCAGAGGCGTGCCGTCCACGTTAGGAAAAGAACAGACTCCTGGTAGCAAGAAAGTTCTTAGCAAGTAACCTCTAAAGTTTATTTTGATGAGTAGTGCGAGTTTTAGTTATTTAGCCTTAAAGCTTGGTCTTCTAGATCTTCCAGTACACTAATTTTTTAAAAATATTCCCTTTATAAATGACTTTTGAAGAAAGCCAGGATCAGTGGCACATATTTGTAGAAAGGACAATTATTTATGAAATATTCAAAATATTTTTATCTGATATAAATATACTGTGTCATTTGGATTTCACAACATGGCTTAGACAGAAGTAAAAAACATGCAAGATTAATGTTAAGTTGACAAGTTGAAAAGCTTTTAGCTAATTCTTCTCAAATTCCTGTCGATGTGTCTTTTTTCTCAGATGAAGAGGTTGTTGAGCTCCCAGACTTGGATTACCTGCGAACTATGACTCACATAGTCTTTGTCGACTTCGATAACTGGTCCAACTTTTTTGGTCACCTACCAGGGCATCTTAACCAAGGAACATTTATTTGGGGCTTTCAAGGTATGGCAATAAGAAAAACTTTTGAGGCAACCTCTCCGACTCCCTACACACACCTTAGAATATGTTTTACTTTAAAAGGACTCTTCTTGGGGCTTCTCTGGTGGTCCAGTGGCTAAGACTCCATGCTCCCAATGCCAGAGGCTGGGGTTCGATCCCTGGGCAGGGGAACTAGATCCCGCATGCCGCAACTAAGGGTTTGCATACTGCAGCTGAAGATTCCGAGTGCTGCAGCTGAGACCTGGTGCAGCCAAATAAATTTAAAAAAATAAATAAATAAAATAAAAGGACTCTTCTTGGACCTTCCTGAATAGGAGGTGGAAACAAAATTGAAGTTTTGTCACCTTGCATTATAGTTACAGTGCTAGAATATTTTTCTCCTTGCATTTCTCTGTGATAGGTGTTAGCTCTTTTTGGTGGACCCACAGTTTATAGATCTTTAGCTGCAGATTGAAAGAGCCTTTTTATTCACTGCCTACAGTATGCCAGGAACTGTTGTTGTTTTTTTTTTTTTTTTAAAGAAAAATAGTTGCTCAGTTGTGTCTGATTCTTTGTGACCCAATGGAATGTCACTAGCCAGTCTCCTCTGTCTGTGGAATTCTCCAGGAATTCTCCAAGAATACTGGAGTGGGTAGCCATTTCCCTTCTGCAGGGGATTTTCCTGACCGAGGGATTGAACCTGGGTTTCCTGCAATGCAGGCAAATTCTTTACCACCTGAACCAGCAGGGGAGCCCATGCTTACTGATTATTACAGTTTTCTCCCTTTAAATATAAGGAATTAGGCTGAGAAGTTTATTTTTTTTTTTTGCAAAGTATAAAAATAAAATAATGGAGTTAGCTTTTGAACTTGGACCTTGTAGCTACAGAATTACTGTGCTTCCTACATAACTGCCTCTTCAGTTCTTCCTTACTGTTTATAAATGTGCATCTTTGTATAAATCTCCCATTCAGGCACTAACCAGGTTCAGCTTCTGAGATGACATGAGATCGGGTGCATGCAGGTTGGTTTGGCCATACACTAAATCTCTTTATAAGCCATTGACCAAACCTGGGAGAGATACTTCTCTTTGATTAACTGAGATTTAGTACAGTGAGCCTCTTACGTGTAGGCACACCCTGTAGATACTGCAGTTTCAATTCCAGACCGCTGCAAGTCACATGAATTTTTTGGTTTCTCTATGCATATAAAAGTCATGTTTACACTATATTGTAGTCTGTTAAGTGGGCAAGAACCTTATGTCTTAAAATATGTCTTAATTGACAGACATCTTATTGCTATAAAATGCCAACTGTTACCTTAGCCTTCAGTGAGTCATAATCTTTCAGCTGGCGGGGGTGATATCTTGCCTCCATGTTGATGGCTGTTGACTGATCTGGGTGGTGGTTGCTGAAGGTTGGGACAACTGTGGCAATTTCTTAAAATGAGACAGCAATCAAGTTTGCTGCATTGACTGACTGTTCCTTTCATGAATGATTTCTTTGTAGTCTGCAGTGCTGTGTGATAGCATTTTACCCACAGTAGAACTTCTTTCAAAACTGGAATCGATCCTCTGAAACCCTGCTGCTGTTTTATCAATTAAGTTTATGTAACATTCCAAATCCTTACTTGTCATTTCAACGGTCATCACAGCATCTTCACTAGGGTAGACTCCTTCTCAAGAAACCACTTTCCTTGCTCATCATCCATTAAAGGTTTATCATGAGACTGCAGCAGTTCAGTCACATCTTCAGACTCTACTTCTAATTCTAGTTCTCTTGCTTTTGCCACCACATCTGCAGTTCCCTTCTCTACTGAGTTCTTGAACCCCTCAAGTCATCCGTGAGAGTTGGAATCAACTTCTTCCAAACTCCTGTTGCTGTTGGTATTTTGACCTCTTCACATCTTCCCAATCACAAGTTTTTTTTTTTTAACTTTAAAATTTTCATTTTGTATTGGTGTGTAGCCAATTAACAATGTTGTGGTAGTCTCAGGTGAACAGCAAAGGGACTCAGCCGTGCATATACACGTATCCATTCTCCCCCGAGACCTCCTCCCTTCCTGGCTGGCACACACAGCATTGAGCGGTGTTCCACGTGTTATACAGGAGTTCCTGTTGGTTATCCATTTTAAACAGCAATTTGTACACACCCTTCCCAAAGTCCCTAACTGTCCCTTTCCCCGGCAACCGTAAGTTCGTTTTCTAACTCTATGAGTCTCTTTCTGTTTTGTAAGTAAGTTCATTTGTATCGTTTCTTTTTAGATTCCACATGTAAGGGATGTCATACAGTATTTCTCCTTCTCTGTCTGACGGACTTCACTCAGGATGACATTCTATAGGTCCATCCATGTTGCTGCAAATGGCATTATTTCACGCTTTTTAATGGCTGAGTAATACACCATTGTATATATGTACCACATCTTGTGTAGCCGTTCCTCTGTTGATTGACATTTAGGTTGCTTTCATGTCTTGGCTATTGTAAACAGTGCTGCAGTGAGTGAAGGACAGGGGTGCGTGTCTCCTTTCAGATCGTGTTTTTCTCCAGCTTTTTGCCCAGGAGTGGGATTGCAGGGTCATATGCTAGCTCTGTTCAGTTTTTTCAGGAACCTCCATACTGTTATCCATACTGGCTGTACCAGTTTACATTGCAGCCGAGAGTATAACAGGGTTCCCTTTTCACCACCCTCTTTCCAGCAATTGTTTGTGCGTTTTTTGAAGATAACTGTTGTCACTGGTGTGAGGTGATACCTCATTGTAGTTTTCATTTGCATTTCTCTAATACTTAGAGATGCTGAACATCTTTTCATAGGCCTGTCTGTATGTCCTCATTGGAGAAATGTATATTCAGGTCTTCTACCCATTTTTTGAGTGGGTTATTTGTTTTGATGCTGTTAAGTGTCATAAAATATAAATTTTGGAGACTAATCCCTTATCAGTCACATCATTTGCAAATATTTTTCTCCCATTCTGTGGGTTGTCTTTCATTTTGTTTATTGTTTCCTTTGCTGTGCAAAAGTTTTTGAGTTTAAGTAGGTTGCATTTGTTTATTTTTGTTTTTATATCATTCTGGGAGATGGATCAAAAAAGATGCTGCTGTGATTTTTGTTAGAGCATGTTCTGCCTATGTTTTCCTCTAAGAGTTTTATATAGTCTGGTCTCACATTAAGATCTTTAATCCATTTTGAGCTTATTTTTGCGTATGGAATTAAGGAATGAGCTAATTTAATTTTTTTACATGTCACTGTCCAGTTTTCCCAGCACCATTTGTTGCAGAGACTGTCTTTCCACCATTGTGTAAACTTGCCTCCTTTGTCATGGGTTAGCTGGCCAGAAGTGTTTGGGCTTATTTCTGGGTTTCTGTCCTGTCCGTTGATGTCTGTTTCTGTATTTATGCCAGTACCGTACTGCTTTGACAACTGTAACTGCATTGTTGTTCAGTTGCTCAGTCGTGTACAGCTCTTGGCAACCCCACAGACTGCAGCTTACCAGGTTTTCCTGTTCTTCAGTATCTCCCAGAGTTTGCTCAAACTCATAGCCATTGAGTTGGTGATACATTCCAACTATCTCATCCTCTCTCATCCCCTTCTCTTCCCACCTTCATTCTTTCCCAGCATCAGGGTCTTTTCCGATGAGTTGACCCTTCGCATCAGGTGCCCAAAGTATTGGAGCTTCCACTTCAGCATCAGTCCTTCCAATGAATATTTAGGGTTGATTTCCTTTATGATTGACTGGTTCAATCTCCTCACTGTCCAAGGGACTCTCGAGAATCTTCTCCACCACCACAATTAGAAAGCATCAATACTTTGGAGCTCGGCCTTCTTTATGGCCCAACTCTCACATCCATACATGACTACTGGAAAAACCATAGCCTTGACTAGACAGACCTTTGTCAGCAGAGAGATGTCACTGATTTTTAATATGCTGTCTAAGTTTGTCATAGCTTTTCTTCCCAGGAGCAAGTGTCTTTTAATTTCATGGCTGCAGTCAATGTTCACAGTGATTTTGGAGCCTAGGAAAAAAATCTGTCACACTTTCCATTTTTACTCCATCTGTTTGCCATGAAGTGATCGGACTGGATACTATGATCTTAGTTTTCTGTATGCTGGGTTTTAAGCCAGCTTTTTTTCATTCTCTCACACTCATCAAGAGTCTCTCTAGTTCCTCTTCACTTTTTGCCATTAAGGTGGTATCATCTGCATATCTGAGGTTGTTGATATTTCTCCCTGTGATCTTGATTCTGTCTTGTGATTCATGCAGCCCATATTTTGCATGATGTACTCTGCATATTATATCTACTAATGTGGGCAGGAATCCCTTAGAAGAAATGGAGTAGCCATCATAGTCAAGAGAAGAGTCTGAAATGCAGTACTTGGATGCAGTCTCAACGACGACAGAATGATCTCTGTTCGCTTCCAAGGCAAACCATTCAGTATCACAGGAATCCAAGTCTATTCCCCGACGAGTAATGCTGAAGAAGCTGAAGTTCAACAGTTCTATGAAGACCTAGAAAACATTCTAGAACTAATACCCAAAAAACATGTCCTCTTCATTATAGGGGACTGGAATTAAAAAGTAGGAAGTCAAGAAACACCTGGAGTAACAGGCAGATTTGGCCTTGGAATACACAATGAAGCACGGCAAAGGCGAATAGAGTTTTGGCAAGAGAACGCACTGATCATAGCAAACATCCTCTTCCAACAACACAAGAGAAGACTCTACACATGGACATCACCAGATGGCCAACACCGAAATCAGATAGATTATATTCTTTGTAGCCAAAGATGAAGATCTATATGGTCAGCAAAAAACAAGACTGGGAGCTGACTGTGGATCAGACCATGAACTCCTTATTGCCAAATTCAGACCTAAATTGAAGAAAGTAGGGAAAACCAGTAGACAATTCATGTATGACCTAAATCAAATCCCTTACAATTATACAATGGAAGTGACAAATAGATTCAGGAGATTAGATGTGATAGGCAGACTGCCTCAAGAACTATGGATGGAGGTTCATGACATTCTATAGCAGGCAGGGGTCAAGATCATTCCCAAGGAAAAGAAATGCAAAGAGGCAAAAGGGTTGTCTGACGAGGCCTTACAAATAGCTGTGAATAGAAGAGAAGCAAAAAACAAAGGAGAAAAGGAAGGATATACCCATTTGAATGCAGAGTTCCAAAGAATAGCAAGGAGAGATAAGAAAGCCTTCCTCAGCGATCCATGCAAAGAAATACAGGAAAACAATAGAATGGGAAAGACTAGAGATCTCTTCAAGAAAATTAGAGATACCATGGGAACATTTTATGCAAAGATAGGCTCAATAAAGGACAGAAATGGTATGGACCTGACAGAAGCAGAAGATATTAAGAAGAGGTGGCAAAAATACACAGAAGAACTATACAAAAAAGATCTTCATGACCCAGGTAATCAGGATGGTGTGATCACTCACCTAGAGCCAGACATCCTGGAATGTGAAGTCAAGTGGGCCTTAGGAAGCATCACTACAAACAAAGCTAGTGGAGGTGTTGGAATTCCAGCTGAGCTATTTCAAATCCTGAAAAACGATGCTGTTAAAGTGCTGTACTCAGTATGACAGCAAATTTGGAAAACTCAGCAGTGGCTACAGGACTGGAAAAGCTCAGTTTTCATTCCAATCCCAAAGAAAGGCAGTGCCAAGAATGTTCAAACTACTGCACAATTGCACTCATCTCACACGGTAGTAAAGTATTGTTCAAAATTCTCCAAGCCAGGCCTCAGCAATATGTGAACCGTGAACTTCCAGATGTTCAAGCTGGATTTAGAAAAGGCAGAGGAACCAGAGATCAAATTGCCAGCATCCGCTGAATCATTGAAAAAGCAGGAGAGTTCCAGAAAAGCATCTGTTTCTGCTTTATTGACTATGCCAAAGCCTTTGACTCTGTGGATCACAACAACTGGAAAATTCTCAAGAGATGGGAATACCAGACCACCTGACCTGCCTCTTGAGAAATCTGTATGCAGGTCAGGAAGCAACAGTTAGAACTGGACATGGAACAACAGACTGGTTCCAAATAGGAAAAGGAGTACATCAAGGCTGTATATTGTCACCCTGCTTATTTAACTTCTATGCAGAGTACATCATGAGAAACACTGGGCTGGAGGAAGCACAAGCTGGAACCAAGATTGCCGGGAGAAATATCAATAACCTCAGATAAGCAGATGACACCACCCTTATGGCAGAAAGTGAAGAGGAACTAAAGAGCCTCTTGATGAAAGTGAAAGAGGAGAGTGAAAAAGTTGGCTTAAAGTTCAGCGTTCAGAAAACTAAGATCATGGTATCCAGTCCTTTCACTTCATGGCAAATAGATGGGGAAACAGTGGAAACAGTGCTTGACTCTCTTTTGAGGGGGCTCCAAAATCACTGCAGATGATGATTGCAGCCAAGAAATTAAAAGATGCTTACTCCTTGGAAGGAAAGTTATGACCAACCTAGATAGCATATTAAAAAGCAGAGATATTACTTTGTCAACAAAGGTCCACTAGTCAAGGATATGGTTTTTCCAGTAATCATGTATGGATGTGAGAGTTGGACTATAAAGAAAGCTGAGTGCCAAAGAATTGATGCTTTTGAACTGTGTTGTTGGAGAAGACTCTTGAGAGTCCCTTGGACTGCAAGGAGATCCAACCAGTCCATCCTAAACGAGATCAGTCTTGAATGTCCACTGGAAGGACTGATGGTAAAAGCTGAAACTCCAATACTTTGGCCACGTGATGCGAAGAGCTGACTCATTTGAAAAGACCCTGATGCTGGGAAAGATTGAAGGCCAGAGGAGAGGGGGACGACAAAAGATGAGATTGTTGGATGGCATCACCGACTCAGTGGACATGAGTTTGGGTAAACTCTAGGAGCTGGTGATGGACAGGGAGGCCTGGTGTGCTGCGGTCCATGGGGTCGCAAAGAGTTGGACACGACTGAGCAACTGAACTGAACTCTGCATATAAAATAAATAAGCAGAGTGACAACATACAGAGTTGTCATACTCCATTCCCAGTTTTGAGCCAGTCTTTTGTCTCATGTACAGTTCTAACTGTTGCTTCTTGACCTGCCTTACAGGTTTCTCAGGAGGTAGGTAAGGTGTTCTGGTATTCCTATCTCTTGAAGAATTTTCCACAGTTTCTCGTGATCCATGCAGTCATAGGCTTTATTTTTTTTTTTTTCCTAAATTTTTTTCTTTCTTTTTTTTTCTTTTATTTTTATTAGTTGGAGGCTAATTACTTTACAATATTGTAGTGATTTTTGCCATACATTGACATGAATCAGCCATGGATTTACATGTGTTCAGTCATAGGCTTTAGCATAGTCAATGAAGCAGAAGTAGATGTTTTTCTGGAATTCTCTTGCTTTTTCTATAATCCAGCAGATGGTGGCAATTTGCTCTCTGGTTTCTCTGCCTTTTCTATATCCAGTTTGTACATCTGGAAGTTCTCAGTTAATGTACTGCTGAAGCCTTGCTGGAAGGATTTTGAGCATTATATTACTCTCATGTGAAATGAGTGCAGTTGTGCGGTAGTTTGAACATTTTTGGCATTGCCATTCTTTGGGATTGGAATGAAAACTGACCTTTTCCAATTCTGTGGCCACTGCTGAGTTTTCTAAATTTGCTGACATATTGGGTAAAGTATTTTAACAGCATCATCCTTTAGGATTCGAAATAGCTCAACTGGAATTCCAACACCTCGACTAGCTTTGTTCATAGTTAATGCTTCTTAAGGCCTATTTGACTTCACACTTCAGGATGTCTGGCTCCATGTAAGTGACCACACCATCATGTTTATCTAAGTCCTTAAGACGTTTTTTGCACAGTTCTTCTGTATTTTTGCCACCTCTTCTTAATCTCTTCTGCTTCTGTTAGTTCCTTGCTGTTTCTGTCCTCTATTTTGCCCATCTTTACATGAAATGTTCCCTTGGTATCTCTAATTTTCTTGAAGAGATCTCTAGTCTTTCCCATTCTATTGTTTGCATTGTTCACTTAAGAACATGCTCTTATCCTCCTTTCTGGTCTTTGGAAGTCTGCATTCAGTTGGATTTATCTTTCCCTTTCTCCTTTGCCTTTTGCTTGTCTTCTTTTCTCAGCTATTTGTATGGCCTTGTCAGATAACCATTTTGCCCTCTTGCATTTCTTTTTCTTTGGGATGGTGTTGGTACCATGTTATGAACCTTTTGTACCTTGTTATGAACCTCCATCTATAGTTCTTCAGACACCCTTCTATCAGATCTAATCCCTTGAATCTGTTTTTCAGTTCCACCATATAATCATAAGGAATTTTGTTTAGGTCATACCTGAATGGACTAATTTTCTTACTTTCTTCAATTTAAGCCTGAGTTTTGCAATAAGGAGCTCACGATCTAAGCAGTAGTCAGCTCCTGGTCTTGTTTTTGCTGCCTGTTTAGAGTTTTTCCAACTTTGGCAGCAAAGAATATAATCAATCTGATTTCTGTATTGACCATCTGGTGATGTCCACATGTAGAATCATCTCTTGTGTTGTTGGAAGAGGGTGTTTGCTGTGACCAGTGTGTTCTCTTGGCAAAATTCTGTTAGTTTTTGCCTTGCTTCCAAGGCCAAACTTACCTGTTATTCCAGGTATCTCTTGACTTCCTACTTCTGCATTCCAATCCCTGGTGGTAAAAAGGACATCTTCTTTTGGTGTTAGATCTAGAAGGTCTTATAGGTCCCATAGAATTGTTTGGCTTCAGTTTCTTCAGCATTAGTCACTGGGTTACTGTGTTACTTGGATTACTGTGATGTTGAATGGCTTGCCTTGGAAATGAACCAAGATCATTCTGTTGTCTTTAAGATTGTACCCATGTACTTCATTTTGAACTCTCTTGTTGACTATGATGGCTACTCCATTTCTTCTAAGGGATTCGTGCCCACAGTAGTAGATATAATGGTCATCTGAATTGAATTTGCCCATTCCCGTCCATTTTAGTTCACTGATTCCTAAAATGTCAATAGTCACTCTTGTTTGACCACGTCCAGTTTACCTGGATTCATTCATTCCAGTTTCGTATACAATACTGTTCTTTACAGCATTGGGCTTTACTTTCACCATCATATACATCCTCAACTGGGTGTCATTTCCTTTTTGGCTTAGCCCTTCATTCTCTCTGGAGCTATTTCTCTGTTTTTCCCCAGTAGTGTATTGGATACCTGTCAACCTGCATGGTTTATCTTCCAGTGTCAAATCTTTTTACCTTTTCATAGTTTTCCTAAGGTTTTCTAGACAAGAATACTGAGTTGCTTTGCTATTCTGAAGTCAGGGTGCCTGATTCCTCCAGCTCCACTTTTCTTTCTCAGCACTGATTTGACTATTCAGGGTCCTTTGTCTCTCCATACACATTTTAAGATTTTTTGTTCTAATTCTGTGAAAAATGTCTTGATAGGGATTGCACTGAATCTGTAGATTGCTTTGGCAGTATAGTCATTTTTGAGTAAATACTGATTCTTCCAATCTACAAGCATGGTATATCTTCCCATTTGTTTATGTGTTCTTTGATTTCTTTCATCAGCATCTTATAGTTTTTAGAGTACATGTCTTTTGTTTCCTTGGGTAGGTTTATTCCTAGGTTTTTTTTTTTTTGATGTTACGGTAGATGGAATTGCCATATTTAGTATCAGGTCATCTGCAAACTGTGACAGTTTAACTTCTTTTCCAATTTGGAATCCTTTTGCTTCTTTTTCTCACTGATTGCTATAGCTGAGACTTCCAAAACTTTGTTGAATAAAAGTGGCGAGAGTGGACATCGTTGTCTTGTTCCTGATCTTAGAGTGAATGCTTTCAGCTTTTCACCATTGAGTATGATGATGTTAGCTGCACATTTGTCATATATGGCCTTTATTATGGTAAGGAGCCTGGCAGGATACAGTCCATAGGGTCGCAAAGAGTTGGACACCATTGGGCAATTACAGTGCTACTACTGTGTTCCCTCTCTGCCCACTTTCTGGAGAGTTTTTCCTCATACATGGGTGATGGACTGTGTCGAAAGCTTTTTGCTCTGTTGAGATGATCGTATAGTTTTTATTCCCTAGTTTGCTGACGTGGAGTGTCGCATGGATTGATTGGTGGATGCCTTGCATCCCTGGGATGAATCCCACTTGATCGTCATATATGATCTTTTTAATGTACTGTTGGATACAGATTGGTTGTATTCTGTTGAGAATTTTTGCATCTGTGTTCATCAGTGATTTTGTTGTTGTTGTTTAGTCACTAAGTTGTGTCTGACTCTTTTGTATCCCCATGGACTGTAGCCTGCCAGGCATCTCTGTCCATAGGATTCTCCGGGCATGAATACTGGAGTGAGTGGCTACTTCCTTCTCCAGGGGATCTTCCCGACCCAGAAATTGAACTTGGGTTTCCTGCATTTGCAGGCAGATTCTTTACCACTGAGCCACTGGGAAAGCACCTCATCAGTGATACTGGCCTGTAATTCTGTAATTTTCTTGTGGTATCTTTGTCTGGTTTTGGTATCAGGGTGATGGTGGCCTCATAAAATTAGTTTGGAAGTTTTCCTTCCTCTCCCCTTTTTTGAAACAAGTGTCAGAAGGATAGGTGTTAACTCTCCTCTAAATGATAAAATTTGCCTATGAAGCTGTCAGGTCCTGGAGTTTTGTTTGTTGGGAGGTTTTTAATCATGGTTTCAATTTCAGTACTTGTGATTGGCTTGCTCATATTTTCTGTTTATTCCTGGTTATGTCTAGGGAGACTGTACCTTTCTAAGAATTTCTCCATTTCTACCAGGTTGTCCATTTTATTGGCATGCAATTCTTCATAGTAATCTCTTATGACCCTTGACATTTCTGTGGAGTCAGTTGTAACTTTTCCTTTTTCAGGTTTGATTTTATTGATTTGACTCCTCTCTTTTTTTTTTGATGAGTCTGGCTAAAGGTTTTTCAATTTTTACCTTTTCAAAGACCCAGCTTTTAGTTTCATTGATCTTTGTGATTGTTTTGTTTCTATTTCATTTATTTTTGCTTGGATCTTTATTATTTTCTTCCTCTTCTAAGGCTTAGGTTTTCTTTGTTTTTCTCTTTAGGTTTTCTTTTCCTAGTTGTTTTAGATGTAAGGTTAAGTTGTTTATTTGAGACTCTTCTTGTTTCTTGAGGTGAAGATTGTATTGCTGTAAACTTCCCTCTTAGAACTGCTTTTGCTGCATCTCGTAGGTTTTGGACCATGCTTTCGTTTTCATTTGTTTCTAGGTGTTTGTTTAGTTTCCTCTTTGATTTCTTTAGTGATCCAATGGTTGTTTAATAGCAAATCACTTAACTGCCATTTGTTTGTGTTTCTTAGAGTTTTTTTCTTATAGTTTATTTCTAATCTTCTAGTGTTGTGATCATAAAAGATGCTTGATATGATTTTGATTTTCCAAAATTTACCAAGGGTCACCTTATGGCCCAGCATGTGGTCAGTCCTGGAGAATGTTCTGTGTATGCTTGATAAGAATGTGCAGTCTGTTGCTTTTAGATGGAATATTCTATAAATATCAATTAAGTCCAACTTGTCTAAAGTGTCATGTAAGGCCTCTATTTCCTTATTAATTTTCTGTCCAGATGGTCTCTCCATTGATGAAAGTAGAGTATTAAGTTCCCCACTATTAATGTGTTACTGTCAATTTTTCCCTTTATGTGTGTTAACATTTGCCTTGTGCATTGTGGTGTTCCTGTGTTGGGTGTATATATATTTATAATTGTTGTATCTTCTTCTTAGATTGAATCCTTGATCATTATGTAGTGTCCTTCTCTGTCTCTTATAACAGTCTTTGTTTTAAAGTTTATTTTGTCTGATACGAGTATTGCTGCTCCATCTTTCTTATGATTTCCATTTGTGTAAAATACCTTCTCCTATCCTCTTACTTTCAGTCTGTGAGTGTCCCTAGATCTGAGGTGGGTCTCTTGTAGATAACATGTATATGAGCCTTGTTTTTGTATCCACCCAGCCAGTCTTGTGTCTTTTGCTCGGTGCATTTAAATTTTAGGTAATTAATGGTATGTCTGATCCTATTACCATTCTTGGTTGTAGCTTCTTCCCTTCCATCACTTGGACTGTATCATGCCATTCCCTTCTGGCTGTAGAGTTTCTGTTGAGAAATCAGCTGATAACCTTACGGATTTCCCTTTGATGCTGTTTTTCCTTTTTCCCTTGTTGCTTTTGATATCTTACCTTTGTCTTTAATTTCTGTCAGTTTGATTACTCTGTGTCTCAGTGTGTGTCCCCTTGGCTTATCCTGCCTTGTACTCTCTGTACCTCCTGGACATGGTTGACTGTTTCCTTTCTCATGTTGGGAAAGTTTTCAGCTGTTATCTTTTCAAATATTTTCCTGGGTTCTTTCTCTCTTTCTCTGTCTCTCCCCTTCTGGAACCCCTATTATGAGAATATTGGTGTGGTTAATGTTGTCCCAGAGGTCTCTTAGGCTGTCTTCATTTCTTTTCATTCTTTTTTCTATATTCTGTTTTGCAGCGTGATTTCTACCGTTCTATCTTCCAGGTCACTTATCCATTCTTCTGCCTCAGTTATTCTGCTATTGATTCCTTCTAGTGAGGAGATGGTTGGATGGCATTACCAACTCAGTGGACTAGAGTTTGAGCCAGCTCCAGGAGTTGGTGATGGACAGGGAAGCCTGGCGTGCTGCAGTCCATGGGGTTGCAAAGAGTTGGACACAGCTGAGTGACTGAACTGAACTGAGTGTATTGTTCATTTCTGTTAGTTCTTTAATTCTTCTAGGTCTTTGGTAAACATTTATTGCATCTTCTCCATTCTTTTTCCAAGATCCTAGATCATCTTCGCTATTATTATTCTGAATTCTTTTTCTGGAAGGTTGCCTATTCTCCAGTTGATTTAGTTGTTTTTTGGGGATGTATCTTGTTCCTTCATCTGGGATATGATCCTGTTTCTTTTCATTTGGTTAGCTTTCTGTGACTGTGGTTTTCTTCTTGGGATTGCAGGATTGTAGTTCTTGTTTCTTCTGTCTGTCCTGTGGTGAATGAGGGTAAGAGGTTTGTGTAAGCTTCTTGATGGAAGGGACTGGCTGTGGGGAAAACTGGGTCTTGCTCTGATGGGCAGGGCCATACTCAGGAAAACTTTAATCCACTTGTCTGCTGATGGGTGGGGCTGTGCTCCCTCCCTGTTAGTTGTTTGACCTGAGTCACCCAGTCCTAGAGTCTGTAGGTTCTATGGTAGGGCTAATCGCAGCCTCTAAGAGAACTTATACCAAGATGCATCTACCAGGACTGCTACCACTACCCCTTTCCCCATGGCAGGCTACTGCCAACCCTTGCCTTCTGTAGGAGATCCTGAAACACTCACAGGCAAGTCTGACTCAGTTTCCTGTGGGGTTACTGCTCCTTCCCCTGGGTCCTGGTGGACACACGGTTTTGTTTGTGCCCTCCAAGAGTAGAGTCTCTGTTTACCCCAGTCCTGTGGAATATCTCACTGGCTTTCACATTGTCAGAGTCCCTGGGGATTACCTATCTCTTTGCCTGATCCCCAACTGAAAAACGTGATGTGGGGCCTCAGTTCAGTTCAGTTGCTCTGTCATGTTCAACTCTTTGTCACTGCGTGGACTGTAGCACACCAGGCTTCCCTGTCCAGCAACAACTCCTGGAGCTTGCTCAAACTCACGTCCATCTATCTAGTCGGTGATGCCATCAACCGTCTCATCCTCTGTCTTGAGAGCACTTTAACAGCATGACATTGAGTGTAACTCTTCAGATGCCATCCAACCATTCTCCTCCCACCTTCAGTCTTTCCAGCATCAGGGTCGTTTCCAATGAGTCAGCTCTTCACAATAGGTAGCCAAAGTACTGAGTTTCAGCTTCAGCATCAGTCCTTCCAATGAATATTCAGGACTGATTTCCTTTACGACTGACTGGTTTGATCTCCTTGTAGTCCAAGGGACTCTCAAGAGTCTTTTCCAACACCACAGTTCAAAAGCATCAATTCTTCTGTGCTCAGCCTTCTTTATGGTCCAGCTCTCACATCTATACATGACCACTGGAAAAACCATAGCCTTGACTAGACGGACCTTTGTTGACAAAGTATTGTCTCTGCTTTTTAATATGCTATCTAGGTTGGTCATAACTTTCCTTCCAAGGAGCAAGTGTCTTTTGATTTCATGGCTGCAGTCACCATCTACAGTGATTTTAGAGCCCAAGAAAATAAAGTCTCTCACTGTTTCCATTGTTTCCCCATCTATTTGCCATGAAGTGATGGGACCGGATGCCATGATCTTAGTTTTTTTAATGTTGAGCTTTAAGCCAGCTTTTTTACTCTCCTCTTTCACTTTCATCAAGAAAGGCTCTACGCTTTCTGCCATAAGGGTGATGTCATCTGCATATCTGAGGTTATTGATATTTCTCCTGGTAATCTTGATTCCAGCTTGTCAGCAGTTCACATGATGTACTCTGAATATGTTAAATAAGCAAGGTGACAATATACAGCCTTGATGTACTCCTTTCCCAATTTGGAACCAGTCTGTTGTTCCATGTCCAGTTCTAACTGTTGCTTCCTGACCTGCATACAGATTTCTCAAGAGGCAGGTCAGGTGGTCTGGTATTCCCATCTCTTGAGAATTTTCCAGTTGTTGTGATCCACAGAGTCAAAGGCTTTGGCATAGTCAATAAAGCAGAAACAGATGCTTTTCTGGAACTCTCCTGCTTTTTCAATGATTCAGCGGATGCTGGCAATTTGATCTCTGGTTCCTCTGCCTTTTCTAAATCCAGCTTGAACATCTGGAAGTTCACGGTTCACATATTGCTGAGGCCTGGCTTGGAGAATTTTGAACAATACTTTACTACCGTGTGAGATGAGTGCAATTGTGCAGTAGTTTGAACATTCTTGGCACTGCCTTTCTTTGGGATTGGAATGAAAACTGAGCTTTTCCAGTCCTGTAGCCACTGCTGAGTTTTCCAAATTTGCTGTCATACTGAGTACAGCACTTTAACAGCATCGTTTTTCAGGATTTGAAATAGCTCAGCTGGAATTCCAACACCTCCACTAGCTTTGTTTGTAGTGATGCTTCCTAAGGCCCACTTGACTTCACATTCCAGGATGTCTGGCACACCATCCTGATTATCTGGGTCATGAAGATCTTTTTTGTATAGCTCTTCTGTGTATTCTTGCCACCTCTTCTTAATATCTTCTGCTTCTGTTAGGTCCATACCATTTCTGCCCTTTTTTGAGCCCATCTTTGCATGAAATATTCCCTTGGTATCTCTGATTTTCTTGAAGAGATCTCTAGACTTTCCCATTCCTTTGTTTTCCTCTCTTTCTTTGCATGGATCACTGAGGAAGGCTTTCTTATTTCTCCTTGCTATTCTTTGGAACTCTGCATTCAAATGGTTATATCTTTCCTTTTCTCCTTTGCTTTTCGTGTCTCCTCTTTTCACAGCTATTTGCAAGGCCTCCTCAGACAGCCCTGTTGCCTTTTTGCATTTCTTTTCCTTGGGGATGATCTTGATCACTGCTTCCTGTACAATGTCACGAACCTCCGTCCATAGTTCTTCAGGCTCTCTGCCTGTCAGATCTAATCCCTTGAATCTATTTGTCACTTCCACTGTACACTCATAAGGGATTTGATTTAGGCCATACCTGAATGGTCTAGTGGTTTTACCTACTTTCTTCAATTTCAGTCTGAATTTGGCAATAAGGAGTTCATGATCTGAGCCACAGTCAGCGCCCAGTCTTGTTTTTGCTGACCATATAGAACTTCTTTATCTATGGCTTCAAAGAATATAATCAGTCTGATTTCAGTGTTGACCATCTGGTGATGTCTATGTGTAGGGTCTTCTCTTGTGTTGTTGGGAGAGGGTGTTTGCTATGACCAGTGCGTTCTCTTGCCAAAACTCTATTAGCCTTTGCCCTGCTTCATTCTGTACTGCAAGGCACGTGTTACTCCAGGTGTTTCTTGACTTCCTAATTTTGCATTCCAGTCCCCTGTAATGAAGAGGACATGTTTTTTGGGTGTTAGTTCTAGAATGTCTTGTAGGTCTTCATAGAACCATTCAACTTCAGCTTCTTCAGCATTACTGGTCGGGGCACAGACTTCAATTACTGTGACATTGAATGGTTTGCCTTGGAAACGAACAGAGATCATTCTGTCATTTTTGAGACTGCATCCAAGTACTGCATTTCGGACTCTTTTGTTGACTATGTGGCTACTGCATTTCTTTTAAGGGATTCTTGCCCACAGTGGTAGATATAATTGTCATCATATAATGGTCATCTAACTACAGGCCTGCCTTTAAGCCTGTCTTGTCTTCGGACATTCCTTTCTCACTGAGCTTAATCATTGCTAGCTTTTGATTTAATTTGAGAAATGTGAGACTCTTCATTTCACTAGAACACTTAGGGGCCATTGTGGGGTTATTAACTGGCCTACTTTCAATATTGTGTCTCAGGGAGTAGGATGCCCAAAAGGGGAGAAAGGCAATGAAGGGCAAGTCGGTGGAGCGATCAGAATGTACAGAACATTTGTTAGTTAAGTCTGCTGTCGTGTATGGGCATGGTTTGTGGTGCACCCAAGCAATTACAATGGTAACATCAGTGATCACCATAACAATGTAATAATGGTGGAAGATTGTGAAATATCATGAATATCATCAAAATGTGACAGAAAGTTAGCAAATGTTGGATTAATGACATTTATAAGCCCACTTAAGGCAAAGTTGCCAGAGATCTTCAATTTGTAATTAAAAAAAAAAGTATTAAAGCACAGTACAATGAAATATGGTGCGTTTGCCACATTTGATAGGAAACCGTATACAAAGAAGAGGATTAGGATTTCAGATAGAAACCCACTGACCTGGATAAGGCTTTTAGTAAGTCCAGCTTTCCTCATTGCCCACTTTTTAAATTCAGCAAGCAGCCTTAACATGCTTGTAAAAAATCCACTAATGCATATGTTCATGTAGAACACCACCAGAGAATTTCACACACATCACTATGCTTCTGCTTAACGTCCCTGTGAGTCTTCCACTTACTAGTCAGGCTTGGGGCAGGTGTCTACTTTGCTGAGGTTTCAGCAGCACACTGGTCATGCCTGGGCTGCAGCTGCCTGTTCTGCCTTCTACTTTGGTACTTTTTTTCTAGAAACAGTTTTTTCCTAGTATTTGTTTTTCCTTATGGAATTTTTAGTTGTGTCTGTTGTTCTGTTCTTGCTTCTTTTGTTTGACTCATCATTTATGCCTGTTCTGAACACCAGTCTTGTTTATTGTTCTCACCATCTTAGGAGGGAACACCAACTGGAAGCCTCCGGCCCACTGTAAGGTCTACAACTACTTGAGCAGGATTGGCTGCTTCTTCCTGCATCCTCGCTGCAGTAAGAGGAAGGATGCTGCTGATTTTGCCATATGTATGCATGTGAGTCACTGCCTTATTCAGAATCTAATGTGAATCTAGGACCCATTTGGATTAATTCTCCCACTTAAATCGTAATGACACTGTAGATTCCTTTTCAGTGCTGTGTCTTTCGTATAAAACCTTTTGCGTCAAGTTCTACTTAAGACCGTTGGGAGCAGGAACCCGTAGCACATGGTTACTGCTTCATTCCCAGTTCTAGCCAGCCCTCAGCTGTCCCACAGTAGAACTTTAACTGTTTCTAGAATAAATGATTAGGAGGTGTCACTCCCTGACACATGAGGTGCTTCCACATATAACATCTCTGGAATGAGCAGGCCCCGTGACAGTCACTGTTGGCCCAGGTGGAATATGCATTTGCTTCTGTCTCAGCTAGTCGCCTGGAGAAACGACCCACCTGAGACCCAGTTTAAATTAAATTTTCTGCTTAAGCGTTTCTGTGTCACCCTGATAACATGAATTTACTCTGTAGACTTGTTGATTGCTGCTTATGTTTTAAACCACAAGATAATTTCTTTTTCCATCTAGCTAGTTTTAAGGTTGAGCTTGCTTGCCTTACTGTTACTTTGCTTACTTTAGCCCTGTTACTGTTCCACCTTTATATGGGGTCCTTCTCTTTTTTCTTTCTCTCTTAGTGGCACATTAAACAGTTTATCTTAAAATTGACAGCACTTTACATTTTTTAAATATGGTATTAATATATTTTATTTGTGAATGAGATCTTTATATCATACTTTAGTGGGAGCAAGGGGATACACTAAATACACCTTTCTAGGTAGGCGTTCATTCTGAAATAGCTGTAACTTGATTGGAAGCACGGATGCTGATTTGATGTGTGCCATTTGTTCCAACTTAGGCTGGCCGTCTAGATGAACAGCTGCCCAAGCAGATTCCTTTCACCATCCTCTCAGGAGATCAAGGTTTTCTGGAGCTAGAGAATCAGTTTAAGAAGACTCAGAGGCCAGCACATATACTCAACCCTCACCACTTAGAGGGAGATATGATGTGTGCCTTGTTAAATAGCATATCTGACACCACCAAAGGTATGCAGCTGCAGCCTCGGGGCAAACCGCCCAAAAGGAGGAGACTTCACTGCTGAGAGACGCCAATAAACTGCTGTCCACTCTCGCCCTGCCGCCTGCTTACTAAACCGCCACGCGCTCATGCTTCTGTTGTGTTTCATTCCTTATCTACTTTCATTTTGAGTGTATTAGAAGGAGAATGAATTCGTGATTTTCTGGAGCCCTTTTTCGTCTAAAGGATAAAATTTATATTCGTATATTTAATGGTTTGAAATATGCTATTAGAGTTTTGCAAAGCTCAGAATCTGGATCTTCATTTTGTTTTGGAAATTCTATATTTATCTTCAGTTTTTCAGAAAAACAAAGTGCTTATAGGAGAAACCAGAAAGCAGTAAATATGGCAATACCAAAAAAAAAGAGCATTTAGAAGGTTGACAGTGACAGGATGCAGCCGTGAGCGATCTTTGTTGCTTTGAAGGGCTAGGAGCGCCTGTCCTGCATTCTCTGCCTTTCTGAGATTGTTCAGTGAATGCATGCTGGTGGCCAGTTTAACTAACCAATATTTAGGAAAGGATATAATTCTAGGGACCCAGATGGTTTTTTTTTTTTCAATTTCTGAAGTAAATGTGGGTAAGAGAGAATAAAAGAATAGTTTTTAAATATCCTAATAAGTTGCAGCCATGGAAAGAGTTTTAAGGTATTGATGAATGTCTTCAATGAGAAACTGACTACTGCTTGGAATGTTTATTATTTGCCTTTACATTTCCCAAGTATGCCCTCCTCCTTGCTAATTTCTTCATTTCATATATGTAGAGCCACATTTTGATTGAAGATCTATTCTGAAGAACTTTGCTCTGATCACTCATTGCAATGGATCAATTCAAAGTTAGGAACCATGAAGCTGCTGGCACACTCGTGCTCTTGAAAGGAAAGTCAACTCTATTTTGCTTATTTATGTCATATTTTAGCACTGAATTTTATCTTCCTATTCTGTAGTTTTTGTTTTCATTCACTTGCTTTTTCTGTTTGTGGCTTTTTTTCCTTTTCTTTCTTTTTAAAATATTTTGATTAATATTTTTATTGGAGTATAGTTGCTTTGCAGTGTCGTGTTAGTTTCGGGTGTATAGCCACGTGAGTGAGTTACACATACGCCTGTAAACCCTCTTTCAGAGTCTTTTCCCACATAGGGCATCGCCGAGTACTGAGTCGGATTCCCTGTGTCCGTGGCTTTTTTAACTGCTTTTTCTTCCATTCTTTTACCATCCCTTCCCCGGTCCTTAAAAACATCTACATAATATCTCGTAAAATATTTAATTTTTACCTTTGCCACCCAAGCCAGCCCCCTTGTCTTTGTCCTGCTGCTCTTGGGAGCATTGCTTTGGTATTGAGACCTGTTATGATTTTGCCTTTCTTTCAACTTTATTTGGAGTGAAAGCTGCATATAAATAGGTCTGCATGGGTATGTTAGGGTTAGAGGTAAGGTGTAGGTTGTTATATACCGAAGTTCTTTTATGAATATTTCTTATACTCTACATATTTTTAAAATCATTTATTCATAGTCAGTGCTCATTTGAACTTACTGCTCTTTGGGGGCACATGTGTACTTTATTTTGAATTTTTGTGATAAACAGAGGCAATGCAGTGTATAAAGAAGGGCATGGGCTTTTGTTCAAATGCTAACGTTGCTTGCTGCTTCTGATTTCAGGCAAAGTTATTCAACTTTTTGTGAGTCTCACTTTCATATCTCTAAGTTTGTGAGAATTAGTGATACGTATAGTGTCTACAGTAGGAAAGTGCATAGTGAAGTGAAAGTCGCTCAGTTGTGTCCGACTCTCTGCGACCCCATGGACTATACAGTCCGTGGAATTCTCCAGGCCAGAATACTGGAGTGGGTAGCCTTTCCCTTCTCCAGGGCATCTTTCCAACCCAGGGATCGAACCCAGGTCTCCTGCATTGCAGGCGGATTCTTTACCAACTGAGTTATCAGGGAAGCCCAGAAAGCACATAGGTGCTCAGTAAATAGCAGGTATTATTAATTATTGACTCTGCCAAAGCCTTTGACTGTGTGGATCACAGTAAACTGGAAAATTCTTAAAGAGATGGGAATACCAGACCACCTGACCTGCCTCTTGAGAAACCTGTATGCAGGTCAGGAAGCAACAGTTAGAACTGGAAATGGAACAGACTGGTTCCAAATAGGAAAAGGAGTACATCAAGGCTGTATATTGTCACCCTGCTTATTTAACTTCTATGCAGAGTACATTATGAGAAACACTGGGCTGGAGGAAGCACAAGCGGGAATCAAGATTGCCGGGAGAAATATCAATAACCTCAGATATGCAGATGAAACCACCCTTATGGCAGAAAGTGAAGAAGAACTAAAGAGCCTCTTGATGAAAGTGAAAGAAGAGAGTGACAATGTTGGCTTAAAGCTCAACATTCAGAACACTAAGATCATGGCATCTGGTCCCATCACTTCATGGCAAATAGATGGGGAAACAGTAGAAACAGTGGCTGACTTTATTTTTCTGGGCTCCAAAATCACTGCAGATGGTGATTGCAGCCATGAAATTAAAAGACGCTTAGTCTTTGGAAGGAAAGTTATGACCAACCTAGACAACATATTAAAAAGCAGAGATATTACTTTGCCAACAGAGGTCCGTCTAGTCAAGGCTATGGTTTTTCTATTGGTCATGTATGGATGTGAGAGTTGGACTGTGAAGAAAGCTAAGCAGTGAAGAATTGATGCATTTGAACTGTGGTGTTGGAGAAGACTCTTGAGAGTCCCTTGGACTGCAAGGAGATCCAACCAGTCCATCCTAAAGGAAATCATTCCTGAATATACATTGGAAGGAGTGATGCTGAAGCTGAAATTCCAATACTTGGGCCACCTGATGTGAAGAACTGACTCATTGGGAGAGACCCTGATGCTGGGAAAGATTGAGGGCAGGAGGAGAAGGGGACGACAGAGGATGAGATGGTTGGATGGCATCACCGACTGAATGGACATGGGTTTGGGTGGACTCCGGGAGTTGGTGATGGACAGGGAGGCCTGGCGTGCTGCAGTCCATGGGGTCTCAAAGAGTCGGACACGACTGAGCGACTGAACTGAGTGACATAAAAAGGAAACATGATTCCCAGCCAGTATATGTATATTTTTAGATTTTCTTTCCACTGTTTTCTTTTTTTAATTGTACTAAAATATACATAAGATTGGGCTTCCCTGATGACTCAGATAGTAAAGAGTCCAGCTGCAATGTAGGAGACCCAGGTTCGATCCCTGGGTTGGGAATATACCTTGGAGAAGGGAATGGTTACTCCAGTATTCTTGCCTGGAGAATTCCATGGACAGAGGAGCCTGTAGGGACTACAGTCTGTAGGGTTTCAGGGTTGGACACGACTGAGCAACTTAATACTTTCACATGTAAGATTTACCACGTTAACCATTCTGAAATGTCACTCAGTCACGTCCGACTCTTTGTGACCGCATGGACTGTAGCCTGCCAGGCTGCTATGTTCATGGGTTTTTCCAGGCAAAAATATTAGAATGAGTTTCCATTTCCTTCTCCACGGGATCTTCCCAACCCAGGGATCGAACCCAGATCTCCTGCATTGCAGGCAGATTCTTTACCACTGAGCCACCTGGGAAACCTGTTGTGTGGCCATCACCACCATCCATCCCCAGAACTCCTTTCATCTTGAAAACTGAAACCCCATGCCCGTTAAACAATAACTCCCCACTGTCCTTCCCCCAGCCCCTGGGGAGCCAGCATTCTGTCTCCTGTCTATGAATTTGACTATCCTGAGTGTGTCCTGTAAGTGAAATCATGCTGCCTTTCTATTTTTGTGACTGGCTTATTATTTCACTGAGAAAAATGTTTCCTCAGGTTTTGCCCATATTATAGCCTGTGTCAGAGAGTCCTCTTTATGGCTGAGTAATACTCGGTTGTATGTCTGTACCCCTTTTGCTATCCGTTTACCCACTGGTGGACACTTGGTGTGTGTCCACGCTTCAGCTGTTGTGAACCATGTTGCTCTCACCATGGGGCAGACCTTTCTTCCAGACCCTGCTTTCAGTTTCTGTGAGTACATGCCCAGACGTGTGGTTGCTGGATCACATGGTGGTTCTGTTTCTAATTTTTTGAGAAACCTCCATACTATTTTCCACATGGACTATAATATTTTACATTCCCACCAATAGGCCATGAAGGCTTCAGTTTCTCTACCTCCTTGCTAACAATTGTCATTTTCTGATTTTTGTTTTGGATAGTAACCATCCTAATGGGTACATAGTGGTGTCTCATTTTGGTCATTTCCATTTTCCAAATGAGCATCTTTTCATGTGCTATAGCAAATGCATTTTAAAATTAATGAAAATTATTAAAATTAAGTGGCCAAAGAAGTATAGCCTTTAAGTCACATATTTCATTTAGGGCTGAATTTAAAGATGCTTTTGTAACTCTGAAATTTCAAGCAGTGTTATACTGAATCATGGTATGTTCAGATTCAGTTTGATTTAAGACAGTTATCTTTTTTTTTCCTTCATGGAAGACTGTGAAAGGCCTGGTAATAAACTTTATAACTAATTGGAAAATCAAAGACCAGTGATTTTTGTGGGTAACTTTATTCCTTCACCTTTCCTAACAAATGGCCTTAAGAATAATAATAGTTTTTGTTAAGAAATGGTATTTAATACGCATTAGAACTGAGAAGCATCTCTCAGTGCACAAACATCGGCGTGCACCCTGCACACGCTCATAGGTACGGAATGTTACTGTGGGTACTGTTTGGGATCAATCGGTTATTCTCTGTAGCAAGATGAGCCTTTAAATTAAGATTGAGTTTTGAATGTGTCATGGTTTTTGCCCTGTAAACTCAGTCTCCTATGCATCAGCGTTCCAGCACCAGCATTTTGATGACAGTATGTGTGTATCCCTGTGGAGACATGTGAAAATATTAACCTGTCCTGAATTGACACCCATGGCCCCCTTGTCCTTCTATTAGTTCTATTTTATATTGTACTGATTTTCACTTTTTAAAAGTTTACCAAGATACATGGATGCTTTCTAGTGATCCTGGTCAGAGGAGCCTGGTAGGCTTTTTCTTTTTTTAAAACTTTCACATTTTATTCACAAATATGTGTTCACTCTAACTCAAGCCCCATATTTCAACGATGCAGTCAACACTTGTCACTTCAGTGTTGTTTTAAAGATGAAAAAGGGAACTCATCTTTTTTCTGAGGACCTACTGTGTGCCAGCTCCCATGCTAGGTGTTTTTTGTATTTGTAGTGTTGAAGATGTTTATAACATTCAAAGAACTTCTTCCACGTGTTATTTAATCCTTCTTGCATCACTCTGAGGTGGGATGTGTTAGGTTGCCCCCTTTCGTACATGGCAGAACAGAGGCCCATGTTGAAATAGCTGCCTGGGGCCAGAGCCATCGTCTGCGAAGGCTGAGGTTCTCATTGATGCGAAGCCCTGAATTTATGTTGTAGAGAATCCAGTGTGCATTGTTGGCTCTTACCACGTCCTTGAAGGATGAAGATAAGAGACGCTCTGCTACAGTCTTATGACTTTGCAGAGTATGTGTAGATACCAACTATGAACACTTCAAAAATTAACAGTTGGGAAGATGCTTTTTCTCTTTGTAGCAGATAAAAAGATTTGATTGTGCATTCTGGTCCTTTAAAAAGTAAGCTGGTTGTGTGTCAAACATAGCCGACTTGTCATCGTAAGTTCCCTAGGATCTTTTGTAAGTGAACTAAGAGGCCCTGTTTTCTTCTCTCGACTGTACAACTGCAGTCACAGTGTGTGAGGCAGGCTGCGTTAGAGGAGCCAGGTCGGCGGCGTTTTTATCTGCGCTCTGTGATGTTGCTCCTGGTTGTCATGCGCTCTAAGATAAAATAACTGCTACTTGGTTTTATATAAGCTCTTAAAGATCTGTTTGTGTAAAGAACTTGACATTATCTTATAGGTTAGTTCAAGAATATTGATTGCCTTTATGTCAGATTTTCTCTTTAAAAACAGTTTTGTGTATTTAGGTGTTTATAGTTCTTCAGTAATTAAACATCTTCCTTTGAATTTTATATAAAGTTTGAACTTTCCTAGAATATTTTTTCCTCAGTTATAGAAGGGTGAACTAGAGCATAGGCTGTTATGAAGTGCTGAATTTAAATTGAAAACAGACTTTAGTAAAGTCTGTTTACTGTTTAAAGACTTTACTTTAGTAAAGTCTGTTTAAAACATAGTACGTTTCAAAAGGATTTTTGTTGAATCTGAACACTGTTCGTGCCCATCTGGTTTATGACCCTGGGACTTTGTTGTATTTTTTTGGTTTGTGTCTTCATTTTGAAATGAATGGGATGGAGGTTGGTACCAATTACACAGGTTTCTAAAGCCATCTTGAAAACTGAGGACATGAGTTTACCCCTGCCGTGAAAGTGTAGGTGGCTGAAGCAGTGGCGTGCCCTGTTGAATAGGCATTATGTGGAATAGCTGTTAAACCTAATCCTGAGCTTCTGTCTGCCTGTTTCCATATGATACGGTTAATTCTATGCAGGGTACCGAAGACAGAAAAAATTATTCATGATTTTCTGTTCTGTGGGTGGTGCTGATTGAGGCAAAAGAAACCTTAAAAAATGTTTACAGTCTAGTGTCAGACTCGTAGTCCTCAGGCCCACATAGGCCTTCACTGCAGTGATGGATTATTTAGACCAGTTACAACACGCTGCTTTTGACTGGCCTTGACTTTGAATTATAATAATGGAAAGCTTGGGCATTTTCTTTGTTCCTAATGTTTGAAGAATTAATTTTTCTGTTCTTCAAATTGTAAATATAATGTTTTATTTCACTAAAACATAGCTTAAAATATTTGAAGTAGTAAGTGTATATAACATATTGTAGAAAAAAAACATTGTTTTTGCTGGAATAGCAAAAGGTGACATAATAAATTTTTGCACTAAAGGCATATAAGAGTTATACAGTGGTTTCTATTTGTAGACTATGGTAAATTGATGAATTTTTAAATGTATATTTTAGTATTTTACATATTTTCATATATGTGTCCATATGATTTGTATTCAGTTATTTAAACCCTGATTCAGTCACTCTGATAGAAATTGATATAAATGTAGTGAAAGTGAGAGCCAGGTTCCCGGTGGTACCATGTTCATGTTTTAAGTGGCTTTTGTCAACTATGTCATTGTTTTAAAGCCTGAGGGCTCTCACTAGTAAGCATATAAGACATCAGCTGAGTCTGTGGCATGCAGAGGCATTATTAATAATAAACCTACGTCTCTATAGAGATGAATGCTTATGATTTTTAAACTACAGGAGAATTTTTTCTGTCACCACTGAAAATTCTTTTAAAGATGATTTAATGCCAGTGAAACTTCGGAGTTTATTTGCTGGATCCAAATATATTAGCTTTTTCAAATTTACAGTTTAAAAAAAAAATACTGAAACTTATTACCTAAACATACAAAAAAACTTTTTCAAAAAATTTTTTGAATGTAGAGCTAAAAGTGAATTACCTATTTCATTTTTATTTTTTCTTGATTTAAGTAGTAGTATTTGATAATCATTTTTTAAAAAATACTAGGGAAAGTTGTGTAATACTAATGGATTGTAATTAGTAAGCTTGGGTATGGGAGGAGACATTGAAAGTCATACCATTTTAGAGTACATAAATTAATAGCACAGTAACTTTTTCAGAAGTACATTTGCGTTTATTGATTCTTCCTTTCAGAATGTGACAGTGATGATAACCTGGGTATAAAAAGTGCTTCAGTGGGAGAAGAATTCAGATCCGCAGAAGGTAACCTAATGGAGTTAACCCTTCACCTGACTGATTCTGTGTTTTTTAATTTCTTCCTCTCTTACTTCATCCCCCTCCTCCCTCCTCCCGCTGTGTTTTGTTTTGTTTTTTAAAGCTGCTCTTTCATTTAAAGGATAGTTTGCATTTCCTTGTGTAAGATGCTAGCATAAATAAGCTTGTATCGGAGCCTGCCCACGCTCTCGTGTAAGCATGGCCCGCGCTGTCGCTTTCTCGCCACAAGAACGTTAGTTGTGACACAGATGGTGTAGATCCTGCCCCACCCCGCAACCAAACCTAAAATAATTATTTTTTGACCCTTTGCAGAAAAAGGTTGCTGCCCTGGGGCTAGGAAAGGATTTTGGTTTCCTAATTTTTATTCAAGTAGTATTAAGTAAAGAATATTAAAAGTTAGGCAGTGGAACTACAAAAGCAAGCACTTATATCAGAATGTTATAGGATTTTTTTCTATAAATTAGTTACGTTTCCCTTCATAGGTTTAGGAGAACTTTTGATACTACTTCACATCAAATCATTTACCAACTGCCGCTGTATGGTTGTGATGTAAGTCCAGCTTTTACTGTGGTTTTTCTAACAGACTGTGCTTTTTAATAACCCTGGGCGGGAAATGAAACAACAGGATTTGGGGAAATAAGCTTACTGAAAGTTGAAACTCTCATATTGGCATCTTTGACATTCAAGATTAATAGTAGGAGTCTTTTTGTTTGTTTGTTTTTAATATTTTGGCCACGCCACACAGCATGGAGGGTCTTAGTTCCTCAACCAGGGATGGAACCCATGCCCTCTGCGGTGGAAGCATGGAGTCTTAACCACTGGACCACCAGGGAATTGCCACAGTAGGAGTCTTAATATACGTTCCAATGTGGTGTTTGTTGGAGATTTGAGAGTGGAAGTGTATAACTAGGGAAGGAAACGTGGCAAGACAGGCACGCAGAATGGCCCGCTGTTGCGTTTCTGCTCGCCGGGCTGCTCTAGAATACAGTGAATCTGACTAGGAGCTCACTTCTTGCTGTCTGGGGTAGGGAGTTTGAGTCTGGCAGTGGAATTGATTCTATTCAGTGAAGATTCTGTTCAGAGAAGACTGATCTTTCTTATAGTCAAAATTCATTGGTTAAACAAAATTGGCAGTAAGTCAACGACCTAATTGGAAGCAAGTTTTCTGACCAGCTTGTTTTCCCAACATGGTCTTGCAAGGTCTGGCTTGGTGCTAAGCAGCCACATAATGACAGGTTAAACAGATGAAAGAATGCTTGTGAGTTTTAACAGAAACTGCCAGCTAAGTGGTTTATGAAGTCCACGAAAAGATAAATACATTGAGCACCTAAGTACTTCAGACTTTGCAATCTTCACTTACTACCCATGAATAATCCCATGGAAAATGCCAAACAAAATTATAACTTTTAAATAACCACACTTGAAAAACCTCCATAGTCCTGTGGGCTCCTAGCTAACCCAGGAAATCTGAGATCTGTATCACTGAATATGTATCGGAATTTCTAGCATTTTGTATCTGTGTTGTACATTTTATGGCTGGGAGATTTTGAGAGTTTTTACATTTTTATCACTTCTTAGTTTGGAAAAAGTATTACATTAGTGGATTCAAGAAAAGATACTTTAAACTTTTAATTGTCCTATGAAGTAGAGATATAATGCTCTAATTTCAAGAAAAATCAAAGTGGTGTCACGTGTGTTTTCATTTCCTGCTTTATGTAGAATGAGTATGAGAGGCACACAGTGTCCACTTGTAAGTTACTGAGCCATGGCCTCCTCTGTACTTGCCTCCAATGTCTTCCTTTCCCTTCCTTTTCACCCAGCAAGAACCAGCTCAAATATCTTCTCTTAGGTTGAATTGCCACTTTGTAGACAGTTTTGTATGATCAGTGCCTCTTAGATCTTCTGTCTTTAGAGAAAGCTAATGCTCCCATCTCCAGACTCCCTCTGGTTTAAATATTTTTTTGTTTGTATTTCTCATGCCCACCAGACTGTGAGCCATTCAAGGAGTAGGATCATATTTTATTTATCTTTATTTCAACAACACCTAGCACAGGGTTTTAGCACTAAATGATTGTTGAATGAATAAACTTATAACAAACTCAAAATAAGTTAGGGCTGCTAGGACCTACCTCCCTATAGTGGGATAAAGGAAATTAAGACAGAAACCATTTGGCTGGAGAATATTGGGTGATTTTGCTGACCCTGCACCATGGAAGCAAAGTGAAGCTCTAGTCCAAACCTAATAGCAAAACTCAGAGTTTAAAACGTCTCAAATCTCTTCTCATTCCTTCTCTTCTCAACACAGCATTTTAAAAGCCTGACAGATGGGTGGTAAAAAGCAGGGTCAGTTTGCTTGCGACTTTTTGCCCTGGCAAAAGGCAGTTTCTTTTGTGGCCTCCTGTCTCCTCTCCCCCCACTGTGATGATCTCAGTCTTTGTTGTTCTCTGTAGACCTGTGAGAGTTTCTAACTACCCAAGCCCATTATAAAGGGCCTGCTTCATCTCAGCTCTGCTGTCTGTGAGTGATTAATATTGTCCAAGTCCCTTGCCTTCACTGTGCGTCAGTTTCCTCCGTTTTAAAAACAGAAACACTAGCATACCTGCCTTACTGGAGTAGCCTGGCACGTGGTAAGCAGTACGTGTATTGGTTGCTGCTGCTTGTGGGAATCTTGGTTTCCCAACCAGGGATCAGACTCGCACCTTTAGTAGTGAAAGCATGGAGCCAGGGAATTCCCCATGATGGTGATTATTATCATTATTCACTGTTTACCTGCACCTCAGGTCTGCTCTGGAAGTATACACGTTCAACAGAGGTATTCTGACCCAAATCCCTGGAAAAGAAGTAAAAGACAGCATTATGTGGATTGCTGCTAATGTAAAACCATCTTCCTGTAAATGTCAGCAGTTTGCCTTAGAGTTCCTTCAATTAATAGCAGTTATCAGTACAATTATTAATATTACAACAAATAGTAAAACTAACATAAACAGTAAAACAGTGTAACTCTGTGGCCAGTTTAAGGAACAGAGAAAGAAGAGACTACTGTGTTCAGTTTTTACTTGAATTGTGTATGAAACAAACGTAAGACATTCAGAATTGCTGTTAATTCTAACAACCTATGAGAGTCAGAATATTTCCCCTGTTTTTCATAAAAACTTAGTCTTCCAAACATTTAGTAATTTGCCTTCAGATTCATAGCCTCCAAATGAGTGGAGCATGATTTAGTATAGGCGTTCTAACTCCTATTGCTGAGTTCTTTCTTTTTTAGTCATATTACCTCTCTTTCAAAGAGAATGAAATTAAGGCAGAGAGAAAAGAGAATAAGGGAAATACAGACTGAGCCATAACAAAGGAAAACAAGGACGCATTTGCTGTAAGTGTCCCGTATTTCTCCATGTAGCTTTGAGTCACTGTCTAATTTCCTGTCGTTTCAACCTGAAGGGTTCCCTTAGCATCTCTTGGAGGGCAGAGTTGCTAGCAACAGATTCCTTTAGTTTTTATCTAGGAAAGTCTTGATTACTCCTCCATTCTTTCCAGATATAGAATTCTTACTTGACAGATTTTTGTTTTCTCTTATAGCATTTTAAACATGTTCTCTCACTGTCTTCTGGCCTCCATGATTTTTGTGAGAAATAAGCGGTTCGTCTTATTAAAAACGGCTTACACGTGAAGAGTTGCTTTCCTCTTGCTGCTTCTGTTGACTTTGACTTTTGATAGTTTAACTATAACACGTCTTCAACATGAATCTCTTTGAGTTTCTCCTGTTTGGAGTTTGTTGGGCTTCTTGGATGTGTAGATTCATATCTTTTATCAAATTTGGAACATTTAAAATCTGCTGATTCTTTTTTCTATCTGCTTAGTTTTGTTAAACTCCTGTAACAAATTTTTCATTTTAGTTGTACTTTTCAGCTCCAGAATTTCTATTTGGTGGCCTTTCTACCTCTTTATGATATTCTCATTTTGTTCATATATTGTTTTCCTAATTTCCTTTACATCTTTGCTCATGGTTTACTCTAGGTCTTAGACCATAAGACAGTTGATTTAAAGTCTTTGTTTACTAAATTCACTATCTAGGTGTCCTCAGGGACAATTTAATTCAATTTTTTTTCACTTTGTATACTTTCCTGTTTCTTTGTATTATTTGTGTTTTTGATGAAAATTGGGTGTGCAAATATTACAATGTAGTACTTTGGAGATCAGATTCTCTGTCTCCCCCATAGTGTGCTGTTTGTGATTGTCGAAGGCTGTAGTTGTCCATGTGTTTAGTTCCAGATTATTTTTGCAAAAACTGTATTCCTTGTCATGTTTGGTCACTGAAGTCTCTGTTCCTTTGGCTTGTGTTCAACTCTTGTTTTGACAGAGATTTCCTTGAGTACCAGGAGCAAGCAACAGTCTCTCCTGAGCTTCAGCTGTGTGCTAGCACCTTCAGCGTTTAGCCAGCGCTGCACCGAGCCTGGTGGCGCAGTGGTAAAGAGTCTGCCTGCGCTGCAGCAGCCACAGGAGACTCGGGTTCCACCCCTGGGTCGGGAAGGTCCCCCGGTGGAGGAAGTGGCAACCCACTCCAGTATTCCTGCCTGGGAAGTCCTATGGACAGAGAAGCCTGGCAGGCTAAAGTCCATGGGGTCACAGAGTTGAAGTGACTTAACACGCAAGCATGCACTGAGCCTACAGATCAGCCAGTGGCAAAGGCTTAGTGTCGTCTTGGGTATTTTCTGAGCATGCACCCTGTACTGGGTGTGTGCCTGGTTTCTGAATTCCCCAGCACACGGAGGTGCTTCTGAATGCCCTAATTTCCCAAGGGGAAATTCTCTTCATGGCTTTCCCTCCCAGATAGTAGGTGTTCTGTTGTATGTCTCACCCATCATCTTTTATCCCAGGCCTTTTGTCTGCCTCACACTGTTTCTGAGCCATGCAGACTGCTTTTCTGCCCGCTGTGGGCCCTGAGCTTGGTAAAGTAGACGTGATGGCTTGCTTCAGTCCTTCAGATACAGGATAGAACAGACACAGTAAGCTGTGAGTTCTGCTCTGCTCTGCCTGGAACCAGGGACAAGGGTCCCACACCAGGAGTACGGGCTGCTGCAGGGAGGGATGGGGGGTGGTGGGGGAAGGGCAAGTGAAGATGCCACTCGGCTTTCCTGTGTTTCTGGTTATTTTTTTGGCTGCACTGGGTCTCTGTGGCTCTCGTGTGGGCTTTCTTGAGTTGCGGTGAGCAGGGCCTGCTCTTCCTTGCTGTGTGCGGGCTCCTCATTGTGCTGGCTTCTCTGCTGTGGAGCGCAGGCTCAGCGGTTGTGGGGCCTAGTTGCTCTGAGGCATGTGGGGTCTTCCTAGGTCAGGGGTGGAACCGTGTCCCCTGCATTGGCAGGCGGATTCCTATCCACTGCACCACCAGGGCAGTCCCCCTACAGGTTTCTGTGTGGCCTGTGTCTTGATTCAGCGTTTGCTTGGTTGCTGTGAACCTTTGAGGATTTTCCAAACTTTTGAGAATGTTGTTTCTGCCTGACAGTTCAGGCGTGTATTTCACTGTTTCCTGTGGAAGGTCGGGTGTTTGGAACTGCCTATTCTACCGTTTTGTTGAATATTCACCCTAGGACCTATTCTTTTTCTTCATGTCAGTTTTGCAGAATAATGTTTTGCAAGAAATTTGTCCATTTTACCTTGATTGTCAAATGTACCTACCAGTGTAAAGTTGTTCATAGTAGTATTCCTTTATTATATATTTTTTATTTCTTTAGGATCACTAATGATGTCATGTCATTTTTTTCCCTAATATTGGTAATTTTTGTTTTCTTCTTCACTAACTAGAAGTTTTATCAGTTTATTTGGTCATTTCAAGGAGTGAACAGTTTTTAGTTGATAATTTCTTTTTGGTCTGCTTTCCATTTCATTGATTTCTGCTCTTTATTATTTCCTTCCTCCTACTTTGGGTTTAAATTTTGTCATCTATTTTTATAGCTTCTTAATGTGACAGTGAGTCAACTCTTCGCATGAGGTGGCCAAAGTATTGGAGTTTCCGCTTCAGCATCAGTCCTTCCAGTGAACACCCAGGACTGATCTCCTTCAGGATGAACTGGTTGGATCTCCTTGCAGTCCAAGGGACTCTCAAGAGTCTTCTCCAACACCACAGTTCAAAAGCATCAATTTTTCGGCTATCAGCTTTCTTCACAGTCCAACTCTCACATCCATACATGACCATTGGAAAAACCATAGCCTTGACCAGACAGACCTTTGTTGGCAAAGTAATATCTCTGCTTTTTAATATGTTGTCTAGGTTGGTCATAACTTTCCTTCCAAGGACTAAGCGTCTTTTAATTTCATGGCTGCAGTCACCATCTGCAGTGATTTTGGAGCCCCCCAAAATAAAGTCTGATACTGTTTCCACTGTCTCCCCATCTATTTCCTATGAGGTGATGGGACCGGATGCCATGATCTTAGTTTTCTGAATGTTAAGCTTTAAGCCAACTTTTTCACTCTCCTCTTTCACTTTCATCAAGAGGCTCTTTAGTTCCTCTTCACTCTCTGCCATAAGGGTGGTGTCATCTGCATATCTGAGGTTATTGATATTTCTCCCGGCAATCTTGATTCCAGCTTGTGCTTCTTCCAGCCCAGTGTTTCTCATGATGTACTCTGCATAGAAGTTAAATAAGCAGGGTGACAATATACAGCTTTGACGTACTTCTTTTCCTATTTGGAACCAGTCTGTTGTTCCATGTCCAGTTCTAACTGTTGCTTCCTGACCTGCATACAGGTTTCTCAAGAGGCAGGTCAGGTGGTCTGGTATTCCCATCTCTTTCAGAATTTTCCATAGTTTATTGTGATCCACAGAGTCAAAGGCTTTGGCATAGTTAATAAAGCAGAAATAGATGTTTTTCTGGAACTCTCTTGCTTTTTCCATGATCCAGCAGATATTGGCTACCTGATCTCTGGTTCCTCTGCCTTTTCTAAAACCAGCTTGAACATCTGGAGTTCTTGGTTCACATATTGCTGAAGCCTGGCTTGGAGAATTTTGAGCATTACTTTACTAGTGTGTGAGATGAGTACAATTGTTGGAAAAGACCCTGATGCTGGGAGGGATTGAGGGCAGGAGGAGAAGGGGACGACAGATGATGAGATGGATGGATGGCATCACCAACTCGATGGGCATGAGTTTGAGTAAACCCCGGGAGTTGGTGATGGACAGGGAGGCCTGGCGTGCTGCAATTCATGGGGTCGCAAAGAGTCGGACATGACTGAGCGACTGAACTGAACTGAACTGAACTGAATGTGACACTTAGACTGTTTATTGAATTTTTTCTTGTTTTTTAAATGTAAACATTTAAAAATGTTTATTTCCCTCTAAGCCAGGATGAGCAAGCTTTAAGCTTTTTCTGTAAAATACTAGATAGTAAATATTTTAGGCTTTGTAGGTCCCGTGGTCTCTGTTAGTTACTCAACTCTCCTATTACAGCATGAAAGCAGCCATTCTCAATACATAAACAAAGGAGTGTGAAGTATACCGTGAAATTGCATTTACAGAAATTACCGTGGACCGGATTTGGCCCACAGACTGTAATTTGTTGACTTTCTTCTTTTTACTGTGTTCCACAACCTAGACAGCATGTTAAAAAGCAGAGACATTACTTTGCCAACAAAGGTCCATCTAGTTAAAGCTATGGTTTTTCCAGTAGTCATGTATGGATGTGAGAGTTGGACTATAAAGAAAGCTGAGCCTGAGGAATTGATGCTTTTGAACTGTGGTGCTGGAGAAGACTCTTGAGAGTCTCTTGGACTGCAAGGAGATCCAACCAGTCCATCCTAAAGGAAATCAGTCCTGAATATTCTTTGGAAAGACTGATGTTGAAGCTGAAACTCAAACACTTTGGCCACCTGACGTGAAGAACTGACTCATTGGAAAAGACCCTGATGCTGGGAAAGATTGAGGGCAGGAGGAGAAGGGGACAACAGAGGATGAGATGGCTGGATGGCATCACCAACTCCATGGACATGAGTTTGAGTAAACTCCAGGAGTTGGTGATGGACAGGGAAGCCTGGCGTGCTGCAGTTCATGGGGTCACAAAGAGTTGGACACGACTAAGTGACTGAACTGTGTTGCACAAATTTTCATGTTTTTGCTATCAGTTTGAAATATTTTCTAATTTTCCTTATATTTTTTCCTTTGATCTATTGACTCTTTAGATATATTGTTGAACTTACAAATATTAATATTTGAATGTCTTATTATTTCTAATTTAATTTTGTTTTGGTAAGAGAATATACTCTGTAAAATTTAAAACTTTTGATATTTATTGAGACTTTTCATGGCTCAACCTGTGATCTGTCTTGATGAATATTCTGTATGCACTTGAAAAGAATGTATTTTGAGTAAAGTACTTTATCAGTGTCAGTTAGGTCAAAGTGGTTGATAATATCAGATCTTCATCCTCAGTGATTTTTTTTTTTCTAGTTAACCTATCAATTACTACAGTAGTGAGCTTCTTCATCAAGGATTGTAGATTTTATTTTTTCCCTTTAGTTCTGTCATTCTGTATTTTGTGTTTTGCAATTCTGTTTTTAGTTGCATATACATTTCTGATGTGTCTTCCTAATGAACTGATCTGTTTAGCATTATGATATTATGAAATGTTCTTTATCTCTGGTAATACCTTTTATCATGAAATTTTTTTGTCTGATATTAATATAGCTACTCAAGCTTTCTTATGCTTAATATTTACACAGTGTATATTTTTCCATCCTTTTACTTTCAGTCTATTTATATCTTTATTTTGAAACTACATCTCTTACAAAGACACCGTAAAGTTTGATCTTACTTTTTGATTTACTCTGACAATCTCTCCCATTTTTATGGTTGCTCTAAAGGTTACGATATATATTTTTTTGCTTTTGTTATAAACGCTATAAGAAAATATTACTTTTTGCTCTAAACATTGCTTTGAGTTTTAAAGAAAGAAAAGAAGAAAGATAGAGTTTTTAATATTTATCCACAGTTACCATTTCAAATGACCTTTCACTCTTTCCACTAGATTACAATTTCCATCTGATGTTCTGTTTTTTCAGCCTAAAGAATTTCCTGTCCTATTTTATATTAATGTAATACAGTTTTTCTAGTGTTGAATACTCTGTTTTCATTTGTGAAAGTATCTTTATTTTCCCTTTAATTTTGAAGTATATTTTCTCTGGCTTTAGGGTTCCGGTTAACTAGTTTTTTTCCTTCAGCACTTTAGAGCCCGCGCTCCGTTTCCTTGTCTTGTGGCCGGGCTCCTCTGTTTGTCATGACAAATGGCCATAACTTCTATTATTACTGCCTTATATGCAAATATGTCATTTTTCTCCTCTTATTGCTCTTAATATTTCCTCTTTGCCCTTGGATTTTAGCAGTTTTTGATAATGTCCCTAGATGTAGCTGTCTTTGTATCCTACTTGGGAGTTTTCTTAGCTTCATATATCTGTACGTTTATAAGTTTCCCTCAATTATTTCTTCACAATTTTTTGTCCCACTTTCTGTCTCCTTTTCTTTTGGAACTCCAGTTATGCATGTTAGGTGGTTTAGATTTATCCACAGGTTTCTCATTTTCTTCCAGTATTTTTTCTCTTTTCTTCATATTTGATCATTTCTATTGTTCAGTCTTCAAGTTTATTGTTCAACCTTTACCACCTCCAGTGTTAAGCTGACTTAGTAAATTTTCAATTTCAAACATGTGTTTCTCAGTTGTAGAATATCTGCTTAGTTTTCTTTTTAATAGTTTTTATTTCTCTGTTGAGATTTCTTATCCACTCAAACTTATGTCCTTAAAAATATTTTTAACTTTTCTTAAATCTCTCTTCTGCTAATTCCAGGAGCTTGATTATCTTGGGGGTCAGTTTCTTTTGACTGCTCTTCCTCTTGACTGTGCCTCACATTTCTTGTTTCTTTGCAAGTCACATGATTTTTTATGTATGCTGGATGTTTGTGATGTAAATTATAGATTCTCAGAATTCTGTTAACGTCCTCTGAGGAATTTTTTTTTTTTCTTTTAGGTAGTTAACTTGCTGGACTTGGACACCAAACTCTTTCTCCGCCACAGCAGGAAACAGTCGCTTGCTTCCTTTAGCTTTCCAACTGCTGTTTCTCACCGACAATCTTGGGTCCTCTCTCGTGTATGCAGAGTTCAGAAGTCAACCAAGGATTTGTAGATTCGGAGGATTCTCGTCTATTACTTTCTCATCTCTGCTGGGATCTCTCTCTGCCGTTCCTGCCCTCCTGCCGCCAGCTCCCCCTCGCACCCTCTCTGTCATCTGTCTCTGACTCCTCAGTTTGTGTCTGGTTTCCCAGGGATGTAGGCATGGCCTAAGGCAAAAGAGGAACAACACAAAGCGTAAAGCTGCATAGTTAGCCCTGTGTAATTCATTTATTTCAGTAATTAACTTCTGTCCTGTTTCTACCTGATTTTTGTTGTTCTTTAGTGCCTTAAAATAGTTTATAGTTGTTATCTAGGGGAGAATTAATCCAATATAAGCTACTCTACTGTTATTGGAAGTGGAACCATTTAGTTGCTTTCGTTTTTATCCATTTTAACTGTCAAGTTTAATTCCTGTAAGTTCACTGTAGATGTTAATGTTTTTGTATTTACTTCTGCTATTTCATTCTTAGCTTCCTCTTTTTGTTTTTTCCAATTGGTGTGTATGCTGTGTGTGTGTTTCTGTTCTTTCTGTGGTTACCTTGGCATTTTATCACATTTTTTATATGTAATTTAAAGAGTAAAGTATATGTACATGTTGTCTGCCTCCATGAAACAATAAATAGACTCTGGAACACTTCAGCTCTGATCCTTTCCCCCAACTTACATGCTGGTCCTCCAGATTTCTGGTTCTCTCTGTGTGTATATGTGTATATAATGCACACAGAAATTGTATAAAACATCTCACAAAACAGGTGACCATCTTTCAGATTAAAAAAGAGTATTGCCAGTGGATTGATTTCCTGGGGCTGCTCACCTAAGTGCCACAAACTAGGTGGCTTAAAACAATAGAAATTGTCTCTTAGTTGTCGAGTTCACCCATCTCAGGTCAGGCTGTTGGTAGGGCCGTGGTCCTGCTCCCAGATTCTGGTGGTTACTGTCAGCTGTAGGTGAGGGAAAGTTGCATGGCTCGAGGTAGCCTGGGCCTGGACCCTCCTGGGCCTCCCCACCATTCTAATGCAAAACAAAGAACTCTCTCACCCAAAGAAAAAATGGACATTAGGTTGATTACGCCCAGCTCCCAGCCAGTCCAGCCTCTGGCCAGTCTCCAAAATTCCTTGCCCCAGCTGTTCATAAGAGATAACTACTCCGAACAACCTTGGAGAACAGGCCCCCTGAGACAGTAGCTTTCCACATACATGCCTGTATATACTTACTCTTTTCTTGGGTTAGTGCAGCAGCTCCTAATCTGACTGCTGTCCCTTCTCGCCTCATTAAAGGTGATCTGTTCCTGTAAAGTGCTGGTCTCCGTCTTTTTCTGAACGTCTCCTTCTCTAACCCCCTTATCCTACAGTAGGCATTCCTGGGCTTGTAGATGCATCTGTGTGTCTCTCCGCCCATCCTGGGGCCATCTTCTCCCTGAGTGTCCATCTTCACGTGGTGTTTTCTTCCAATAAGGACGTCAGTCATGTTGAATTAGGGCTCACCCTAGTGACCTCATCTTGGTCACACCCACAAAGACCCTATTTCCAAATTAGGTCACATTCACAGGTACCAGGGTAAGGACATATCTTGAGGGGGCACACTTCAGCCCACAATGATCAGTTCCCTAGATCAGTTCCCCTCACTTAATTTCAGTTAATTAAAGCACAAATAGCCACATATAGTCAGTGTGCATCATACTGAACAGCACAGTCATGGTCGGTATTACTGATGCTTTGGGTCTGAATGCCTTTAGTTAACATTGTTTTACAGATTCATCTGACTGTTAGCATGTAGCTTTGGTTTGTTCATTTCCAGTACCTGTATGATAATTTTACACATAAATCAATTCATGTATCACTTACAGACATTTGGTTGGCTGTTGCAAATAATTCCCACATTTCTAGGAATATATACTGAGGTGGAGACTTGCTGACATTCAGCTCTAGTAGATTATGGCAAGGTTTTTAACAAAAGTGGTTGTTCCATTTTTTTTCATTCCAGTAGTTACTGTGAGCTCCTATTGATCTACATTTTCACTAATCATTGAATTATTGGTCTTTTTAATTTTACCTAGTGATAGGCATTTTTTTGTGGTTTGAATTTACATTTTTCTGATGAGTAATGTTTACTTGACCTTCTGACATCTTTTGCCAGTGCCTTTGCAGATTTCTTGACAGTTTTGACTTATCTTTTTACTGATTTTTCTGAGTTGAAAATCTTTCTAGGTGTAAGATGTGTGTATTGCAAATATTTTCTCTTTATGTCTTGTCTTTTTACACTCTCACTTTTGATGGATTAAAGTAATTTTAATGCATTCCAAAGTGCCATGCTTTTTCATAATGTTTTTGAATTCTGTTTAATAAATCTTTCCCTGCACTAAGGTCCTGACCACATTCCCATGTTCTTGTTTTCACCTTTGTTGTTTTGTGTTTCACCTTTGCTCTTATACAGTAAACACACAGTAAATCTGAAATGTATTTTTGTATATTCCATAAGGTAGGGGTAAAGTTATTTTTTTTTCCATATGGCCTACCAGTTGTCCCTCCATCATGTATTTAAAATCCCACCTTGCCACACCATTCCGCAAGGCCGCCTCTGTCATCGGTCAGGTTTCCATAGAGCTGTCTGTGCTGCCTCTTTGATCTGTTCACCAGTTCTTGGACTGGTCTGTTGTAGTTTAGTCACTAAGTCGTGTCCGGCTCTTTGCTACCCGACCCAATGGACTGAGATTTCCCAGGCAAGAATACTGGAGTGGGTTGCCATTTCCTTCTCCAGGGGATCTTCCTGACCCAGGGATCGAACCTGCATCTCCTGCATTGGCAGTCGGATTCTTTAGTGCTGAGTCCCCAGGGAAACCCTCTTGCACTGGAACCACATGCTTAATTACTATAACTTTGTAATAAGTTTTCATAAAAACAAATCTTGTCACCTTTTTCTTCTTTGTTTGCTAAGAGCATCTTGGCTTTTCTGTACATTTCTTCATCCCTTTGAATTCATCTTAGGGCAATGCACTGACCTAGAATCTAGCTTTAACACAGAGCAGCTTGTAGTGTTTTAAATTCCTGACGATGGAACACTAGTGCCCCAGCTCATGGGGAGAGGTGGCTGCATACTAGAGGAATCACTGTGCTTGGGAACCCAGGAGACTCCGGGAGACCGGGGACTGGACAGGATAGATACACCTGGTGTGAGAAGCTAGTGAAGGCCAAGAAACGGACACCTAATTACCCATCATTCTCAGGAAACGGAGAAAAAGACCAGGGAACCCAAGAATGTCTGTCTTGTTCACTGTTGTATTTTGTTCCTGGTATACAGTGGGCATTCAATAAATTTATTCAGTGAGTGCATATGTATATATAATAAATGCTTCTCAGAGGATATTATATAGCCTTGAATTTGACTCTCTGTCTTAGATACTAGAAAAGTTAAAACTAAAATTTTAATAGCTTTTGAGGTTTTGCCATTTCATGATTGTGCCTTTCTTTTTCCACTGGTAAGTTTTATATTTATTACGTCAAATCTTTTTGGAAATAAATACTCTTTTTTCCCCTGTTGAGTCTGGTGATTACCTGTCAGTCATTCTAGAAGTTTGTTGTCTTTCTATGTCCCTAAATGGAAATAACTTATAAGTTTCTTAGCATATTAAGCTCAGATATATTATAATTCAGCTTAAGATCATATCCAGATTCTCATATTTCAAAACAGTCAAATTTTATGATGAAGAAACTGCCAAGTTATCTTCAGTTTCTCCAAGTTGTATTTCCTTTCCCTCCTGAAAATACAGATATAGTTGATGAGACTTACATTAAGTACATTTTTATCAGTTTTCTGCTGTAAATGTTAAAATTCTCTTTTTTAATGCAGATGTGGAATTAGAAGAAGCTATTAGAAGAAGTCTTGAGGAAATGTAACTAAAGGTATTACCACACAACATCAAGTGGCCTTGAAGAGAACTCAGGATGATGAAATCTTGAGTTTGTTTTCTAAAGGAGACCAGAAATCTACCAGTACAAATGTATTTGAAAACACACTGTTTTTGCTGTTGTATGTTCAAACTCATATTGCTTTGTGTTTTTGTGCCATTTGCAAAAATGTATAGAGGAACAGAATATATGTTAATGCAAATACAAATCATATACTCTAATATAGGTATCATGTTTCCCAGGTAACCTTGAATTCATATACTTAGGTTAAAAGGATTTTAAAAAAAGAAATAAAGAAGCCCTTGACTATTGTTTATATGTTTCCCAAATAGAATTGGTTCTTTAATTTTATTTGTACTGTACAGATGATTCTAGTTTATTTCTTTTAAGAGTGAAAATGAATATAAATAAAGTTATCACAGCTCATTTTTTCTGTAAATTTTACTTCTCATGTGGCACTAATATATATTATCTTTGAGGTCTTTTTATGATTATTAGAGTAAAGGAAACTGATGGTGAAAACAGATGAAAAATTTTATGAGCAATGTTCTTTGTGGCTTTCACTCAGATGTATAGTCCTGCTTTAATTAGAGCTGTGCATTGCTGGAATGAAAAAGAAAACCAACCTAATTTCTTTGAAAGTAGTAAAAAGAAACTTTTTCCATTCTTTTTACCTACTTTGACTTTCATATGACTTGTATTAATTACTGTTTAAAGGGAATGATGTAAAAGTCTTTGCATAGAATTAGGCATACTTTTAATATTAGTCCTTTTATATATATATATATTTGTGTAAACATAGTATTCTTTAGAAAATAATGTTGAAAGTCTACTCAGGAGTAATCTTCCTTAACCGTTTAAAATTTTTATTTCATATGGAAGTATCTTCATTTTAGTTATTCATTAAAATGTCAATTTTCTACAGTTGGTATTACATATTTAATTTTTAAATGTTGAAGCCTCATGATGAATAATAAAAAATGTTATATAATTAGAAGACTAAGAAGGGGCTTGTCATACAAACTTTGTGAATACACTTCATGTTATTTGACCAGAAATGTCATCCCTAAAAGTTTTGAGTAGTAGTTACTTACCAAACTTAAAATTTTCTATAAATATAAATTTTTCTTTAAGACAAAAAAAATCATAGCTAGAACTCTGGTCTTCCTCTGCAACTAGACAATTTAGTGTTACATAGTGTGACTTGTCTTATTCTTATTATATTACATCTTTTCAGTCCACATTGGAAACCAGTTTGTGTTCTTTCGTTCTTAAGCTGCCAGTTCTGTCTCCCTGCTTGCTTTTTAAGTAGACGTCATAGCTTGAGAATGTCCTAGTCATTTTTCCAAAGTGAGCACACTGTACTTTTAGTTTGTTAGAGTAGTTTAAGGCTTTGGGAGGTGGTTACAGAGCTGGACCTTAGAGACATCTGGGGAGCCTGCTCCGCAGTGGGAGCTCGAACGGGTGTCCAGAAGGAGACGGCTGTGCTGGAGGCGCCCGCCGGGCGGGGGCAGCTGTGTTGCTGGGACACTCATGGGGTGTGATGGTACAGAGAGACACAGTGGGGAACCGGTAGTCATCATGATCCTTAAAATAAGGTCATTGGGTTGCTTAGTGTTTTAATAATTGTCACTGATTGTATTTCTGCTTACTACAAAATTAAAAATCATTTTTTAATTACTTCATAATTTGAACTTAGACACATGGAGGAGAGTGGATGTTACACAAAGTAATGGGGAATATTATGAAGAGTAAATGTTTCTGACAACGATGCTTGTTTGTTTTATTCGTCTTTCATTTTACTGTGATAGGTTTTTTTTTCTTTTAAAAAGTTTTTATTGTGATGCCTTTTTTATACCTGAATAACTGCTTTTGTCAAAGAAATGATGAATGACAATGTTTATTTTAAAAAGGATATATAGGTAATGTACTGATAGCATCTGGTTGGTGGTATCATTGATTGTCTTAAATAAAAGTTCCTCTGTTAAAGACTTTGTTTTTGGATGCTTGGTATCCTACCAGCCCAACCCTTTCTTCCTACTCCTTGTCCTCCTGACCACTGGCCACTCAGACCTCTCCCAAGAACAAGGTGCAAGGACTCTCCTGGACTCCCTTGGGCAGGGCAACCAGAGACTCCATAGCTAGCATAGGCCTCGACTTAAAGAGCTTTCCTTTTCTCCATCAATTTTTTTCTTTTAAATTTCTTTTAAACCATTTGTTCTTTCACTCACAAAGTATTTATTGAGTACTTTTGTCATTGAGTACATTTGTCAGCGACTATTCTAAGCACTTGAAATACATCAGTGAGCAAAAGGAAGCCCTCACCTCCTCAGTGGCGCACACCTGGGGGCAGTGCTGAGAGGAAGGAAACAGCCGCACGAATGAGCTGAGAAGGACCGGTAGGGAGAGCGGGGGCTTGCTGTTTGTAGTGGAGCGGTCGGGGGCCTTAGTGACCTTGAGCAAAGGCCTGAAGACGGACTGAGCTTATCCAGACATGCAAAGTAAGAAGGCTAGTGCAGGCAGCTGGAGACAAGAGTCCTCTGAGGCCTCTTCCGGATCACTGTAGCTGCTGAGCTGAGCACAGACAGTGGTGCAAACGGCACCAGACCAGATGGGAGGGCAGGGCTGGGATGCTGGCCCAGTGGGAGTGAAGGCTGGCCTGGGTATTCTCTGGAGTTGGAGTCCACCGAATCTGAGGTGTGACAGAGGCCAGCACGATAGACTTTCAGACCATTCACAAAATGTCTAAGGATTCCAGGTTTGTCATGATACGATAAAAGGTCTAATGAGGCCAGATGATCCCTTACAGCAGTTGTGAATTAGAGTTCAGAGGAGCTGGGATCTAGCCTTAGGGGCCTCGTCTCTGTTCAAGTACCTCGACTTTGATCTCAGATTAAAGGCTGGGCTCCAGCCTTGAACTGTTATTATCCCCTCCGCGTACTGCGGGGCAGAGAGCCACGAGGAAACGCGAGCAAAGTCAAGTGTGCTCCTACCCCGCCACCACTCAACTCCCTGACCTTCACGGTGGCCGAGCGGCCTCCATGGTCTTCTCATAACAAATGGGGCTTGAAACGGCCTTAAATAGCAATCATTTCACTCAAATTCCAACCAATAACTTTTAAACAGAGAAGTCATTACAAATGCTTTCATGAGAGTGGGTATGAAAACGATGAGGTTCACCTTGCCCCCTACACGCAGCTGGACAGGGCGGCTTTTTGTCTTCTGCTCTGTCGGCTTCGCTGTTGGCGTCCAGACTCCGGTTCTCACCTCGGGAAGGTGCCCGGGAACCACTGCTGCGCGAAGTACTCCTTCCTCGCGGCAGGAGGCCCCGGGGCGGGGCGAGGGCGGGGCCTCCGCGGGGCGGGATGAGGGCGGGGCTTGTGAGAGCCCCGCCCCGGGGCGTGATTAGGGGCGGGGACCCGCGGGTCAGGCAGGGTGGGGGCGTGGTTGACGCAAGCCCCGCCCCGGCCGCGTTTGGGGGCGGAGCCTCCCGCGGGGCGGGGGCGGGGCGAGGGCGTGGATAGCGCGGGCCCCGCCCCGGGGCGTGCTCGGGGCGGGGGCCGGGCCTGGCGCCACGCGGAGCCGCCCTGGCGCACCGCCCCCGAGGCAGCACGCGCGGTCGGAGCCCGGTCGCCAAGCCCTCGCGCCCTCACCCGGGTGCCCCGGCCCCCTACTCCGGGTTTACGGGCGGCGCGTCCGAGGAGACAGCTGACGCGTGGGGACTGCGGTGACCTCGGGCCGCCCGCCCGGCGCAGATGGCTCAGGCGAGGATCAGCGCCAAGGCCAACGAGGGCCGCTTCTGCCGCTCCTCGTCCATGGCCGACCGCTCCAGCCGCCTGCTCGAGAGCCTGGACCAGCTGGAGCTCAGGTGCGCGGGGCGGGGGGCGCGCGGGGACGGAGCGGCGGGCGAGGACCTGGGGGCGAGGGCGGAGCGGCGGGGCAGCCTCGGCCCGGCGGAGGGCAGCGCGGCGCTGTGTCGGCGCGGCGGCCCCCCCACCCTCCGGCGGCCCCGAGCGCCGGGACCGCGAGACCCGGAGCAGAGGAGGTTGGGGGGACGTGACTCGAGACGACGGCTGTGCCGCCGCGGAGCTTCCAGAACCTTCCGCGTGGGGCCAGGTGTTTCCGGCCCACTCCCCGCCGCGTGCGGTTTTAGGACCGGGGCCGGTTAGTGGTTCCCGTGCTGGGCGAGCGAGCTCTTTGCAAAACAGAAAAATCCGTCTGGCCTCAGGCCCGAGAACAGCGGATAGGTGTCCCCCCCAGCCGCGCTCGGCCTCCCCGGGCGCCGTCCCACCTTCCAGAGCCGGCCGGCCGCCAGAGTCCGAGCCGCAGCGCTCCCTCCCGGGCGGGGTGTCCCTATGGTCGGCGTGTCCACGGCGGTCAGCGCGCAGAGGGAGGTCCTGGCGGCGAGGGTCGGGCCGAGGTCAGCGAGGATGTGACTTTGGAGCAGGGCCCGGGGTCAGGCGCGCAGAGGTTACCACCGGTCAGAAGGAGCTGCTGTCTCCTTTAAGGCTTTTAGTGCTTTTCTGAATTTGGGAAGTTGCAGGAATCTGAGTTCCTTAGATTTTTCCTGAAAACCTGAGAGCCTGTTTTGCCAGTTTTCCCAGAGCACAGAGTGCCTCACCCCGGCTCTCCCTAAATTCTTTACAGGCTGTGCTGTCAATTCCTATAGAAGCCGGTGCTGGGACACTCCTTGGTGACAAATGTAGTCACCGGCTTGTATGGGATTCCTAAATAATTTGTAAGAAATTTGGGAATTAATTTTTCCTCTAACAGTGAATGAAGACTCCTGTGTACGTCCAACAGCCGTTTATTGTCACTGAAGTTAGTGTAAATTGTGTGCAGGTGTAATTACAGGCAAATCTTACCAAGGCGTCCAAAACTCCCTAAAACCACAGGGAATTTTTCCCATAGTTACCAGACTCTGAGCAAAGGAATATATGTAAGACAAAATTTTAAGAAGGGCTGCCTATGTGTCTTTATCTCAAAACAGGAGGAGAGGTCTCTGTTTGACAGTCTAAAGTACATTAATAACCAAATGAGGCCCTTACTATCATTGATTAATATTCATGTTGACTTTTGTCATTTATTGTATAGTTCTTTTTAGTATATTAGTACAGAAAGAAACAATGTCTTCTCAGAAAATGAGACACTCACCACCGCCAGGATTTCACAGAGAGTGACAAGGGTCCTTCTCCAGCTGAAGCAGGTGGAACAGCCAGAGCAGTTCCTGGGGATGATTTTATGTAGCAGCGTAACGAGTGACTCAGCGTCTCTGGTCTCAAGAACTTTGAGGGCATGTTCTCAGCCATTTCAGGGGGCTCTCCCCTAGTTGGAAGGAAAGGATGTTTTCTTCCAGGCTTCCTTTCTTGAAGCTGAGTTATTGTTCTGAGACTTGAGTTGATGCCTCACATAGGGCAGGCGCTGATCTGTAAGAGGAAGTTTCTTGTCTGAAATACTGTGTTCTAGGGCTTCCTTAATGTGAAATGAATTCTGATTACCGTATCCAAGTGGTTAAGCACTTGCTGAATTAACCCTTGAGCTGAGACTGATAACGATGTGTTCAGTTGTTCATTGTAAGGACTCTTCTAGTAATTTTAGACTCATGAGCTTTGTTTCTTTCTTTGTAAAAGAGTGATGCTGACAGAAAGTTAAGTGTTTTGGAAGGTTAAGTAACAATAGAGAAGTTTATGAAGGCACATGGGTCATGGAAGAGAGCACTGCGCTGTCAGAAACTAGAGTCAGGCCCAGAAGATCAAGTTTAAAAAGAAGACGAAATATTCATGTGTTACCTTAACTAGTACTGTCATTTAATTTCATGTTAAGGGTGGCTAATAAAGCGGTGTCCTAGGCAGATGGAAAATTAGAGACTCTACCTAGAGGTCTGTGTTTACTGTCCTTCCACATGAAATCGAAAATAGAATTATGGTCAATGCTTCATGACTTGCCATGTGAACTGGTGTCCACCGTGTTTAAAGTGCTTTCAAATGTTTGATGGCATCTGACAAATCACTGAAGAAACTCCAGTTGTTTCTAATGTGTTAGCACGAAACTAGACCTCCTTTTTTGCTTCCTCCTAAAAAGGTGATGTCTTTCTCTACGGGTTTTCATGACCAGTGCAAATGGCCTCTGATTTTTCCATTTGTCAGTGGCTCCAAGCACTTTGCTCATGATTGTTACCATTTTAGCAGTGATCATAATTCATAAGTGATACCCTCCAACAAGTATTTAGTTAACCAGCCTGACTCTACAGGTTCCGTGCCTTTATGGGAATTTTGTCACCTTCATTCTCCAGGCGGGAAATTGAGGCTTGAGAAGTTAAAAGAGCTCAGGAGTGGCTGTAGAGCTTAATGCTTTATGCCTGAATTTTTTAAGTTAGTATGTCACATTTCAAAGTGTAGGAATAGTATATGATTTTACTGAAAGAGGTGAAAATTCCACTTAGATCCAGGCTTGGATCAGGGGCTGTTGAGTGCCATCTCTGCAGGGTGTGAGTGGCCCTGAAGCTCTGGGTGGTGGTGAAGATGCTTGGGCCGCGGGGTGTGGAGAGCAGCCCCGGGGATGGCAGGACGGGGAGCCAGCTGCTTGCCCGTGTCCGCAGAGCAGGCCTCCTGGGCACCGGGCGGCCAAGGAACAAGGGCGGGGGCAGGGGCCGGGGGCCTTGAGCTGAGTCTCCTGCTGGGCTGACCCGACCTCCGGAGCCAGAAGACAGCACGCTAGTTAATACTGTGTCAGAGCCTGTAATTTAAAAGTCACTTCTCACAGATAGTATCATGTGAACCTTCCAAAATCCTCCAAGGCAGGAGGAGGACATCGATTATCTCCTTTAGCAGCAGTGAAGGTCCAGAGGGAGAGTGGCCGCCTGAGGCCGTTCTGCTCTGGACTGGCTCCTGACCCTAAAGCCTCGGCCCATTTTAACATCGGTGTCTCAGTAGTGAGTGTTCCCTACTGTTTGGGTGATGATTAGGGAGCCTTGTTGCTTACAATCCTGAGTTCGTAATGCTGAGTGCATAAAGACACCCAGAAGCCGGTGTTCACGGCCCCGTTCTGGGCATGTGCTGCATGCGGTGGTCCCTCGGTGACTGCAGGGATTGGTTCCAGGGCCCCTGGGTACCAGAAGCCAGGGATGCGCAGATCTCCTCTAGGAAATGGTGTAGGAGCCAGCCCCCACACTCGCGGTTCTGCATCTGTGAGCTCGTAGTTCAGTCCCTGCTCTCAGTAGGCGACTTACACCCTGTACCACCTTGCCTCACTCAGTCACACCCGCCACCTCATGATCCCTGTGTCAGAGGAGGAAACTGAGGCAGAGAGAATGTCAGCAGCTGCTCGAGGCCACTCAGCTAGGATGCGGCAGCGGAGCCGGTGTGAGCAGCAGCCCGCACCCGGCACAGGGCGCCTGCTGGGCGGCCGGTCTGCCTGCCGAGACCAGCCGAGGAGGCACGCACTCCCGATTTTGTCCTCACGGAACATTCCGAACAGTTTCTCTGTAGTTAAAGCTTTGTTGTGATCTCATGCAGAGAGTTTTCCAGGAGCACAGCCCAGGCCAGCCTTGCTGTGGGGATCAGTTCTTTCCCAATTTGGACACATAGCTCTTGCAGGATCCGCTAGTAAAAACAGAGCTGTCCCCTCTGCCAAGGAGCATTGTCCAGTGATGTGTTAAGGTGAAGGCTAAAGTGAAATGGCTAACGCTCTTGTGGGCAAAGTTCCAGGAGAAATCACAAAAGGGTGGGTGGGAAATATTTGAATATTTAGTAACTAACTGTTTTAAAACTAATGCAAGGGACAAAGACAAAAAGATGTGTTATGAGTTGAATTTAGGGCTTCCCAGGTGTTGCTAGTGGTTAAAAAAAAAAAAAAAGCCCACTTGCCAATGCAGGGGAGCTAAGAGATGCAGGTTCAATCCCTAGGTTGGGAAGATCCCCTGGAGGAGGGCACAGCAACCCTCTCCAGTGTTCTTGCCTGAAGAATCCCATGGACAGAGGAGCCTGGTGGGCTGCAGTCCATAGGATCAGAGTCGGACACGACTGAAGTGGCTGAGTACCGCACATGTTGAGTTGAACGTAAGACCGACGGCTGATAAATAGCACCAGGATAACCTAAGCAGACTAAGCAGAGGCTCAGCTTTTGAAAATCCTCGTTTGGCTGCCCTGGGCCTTCCCAGCAGCACACGGCTCCTCGGCCTTCACGGCAACACGCAGCATCTTCAGTTGCAGCGTGTGGGGTCTGGTTCTCTGGCCAGCAGTCCAGCCTGGACCCCCTGCACTGGGAGTTTGGAGTCTTAGCCACGAACCACCAGGGAAGTCCCAGGTCCAGCTTTTTAAAATAAGAAACTAAGCCTGTGATGTAGTCCATACACTAGACGGATGTAGTTTTGAACGACTCAAGGGAGAGGAAGGAGGAAGTTGCTAAGGAAACAGTTCTGCCAAAAGGACTGGCTTTTGAAAAAGGATCACCTAACGGACCTGGGCCAGGGATAAAGAATGTTCAGGAGGTTGAGGGGCAGCAATGAGAGGGCCACGCTGCCAGAAAGCCCTGGGGATCTACATGCTGAAGAAGGGAATTGTATCTTTGCTGTGAAATGAGAAGTTTACATAAAATCATATACTAAAAAGGCTAGAAAAAATAAAATGTTTTTCACAGGGAAAATGCCTGGCAGTTTCTAACCTTGGGAGAAAAGTTCCATCCAATTTCCCCTATATTTGGTTTCATTTAATGACAAAACATCTTTATATGACAGATTTAAATTTTTTTCAGGAGTGTCTCCTTTCAAGCCATTTTCTTGTTAACAACTCCATGAACATACTATTATAAATTATCATATTTATTATCATACTTCTTTAGAGTAACAATTTTCTCTTTATCATCTTATATTTGAATACAGACTCAGGAGTGCTGGAAAAGTCAGCTCTTCTTTCAGCATCGTCTCCTTTACCAGTGACTCGGGTGCCATTTCAACACTAGAGTCACTTTTGTCGCCCGCTTCTTGTTGGTGCTCACCCGACCCCCTTCGTGGGCCCAGGCCGAGTCTGCTCGTGTGGAAGGTGTGAGCGCGCTGCGCGTGCCGCTGGGAGGCCGCCTGGTGCGTGGCCACTGTCCTGTAGGGTTCTCATGGCTCCAGCTGCTTTCCAGCCACATTGTCACACAAGGTTCTTACGAGCTCTGTGCTTCCACTGGCTCTTACAAGCAGAGTCCAGCATATATTTAGTATCCCGAGAATTGAAACCCTGTGACTTTACAGTGTGTTGGTGCTATTTTGGGGGTAACAGGTGGGTGCCTGTAGGGAAGAGGCCCGTGTGTGGCTGGGGCGGGGCGGGGACCCCCTTGTATGGCAGGAACACGTGCTAGAACACGGCTGTGCCCAGGGAGGTGCTCTAAGGCTGATCTGAGTACTGGAGTTGGGTCTGTCACATTTACTTTGCGTAAGTTGGTGACTTATTTACTTGCGGCACTTCAAACACACATGGTTGTTTTCTTGCTCTGATGATTTCACAGCCTCAGTCTTTAGTCGCTGGCTCTGTCTGTGTAGTAAGTGCATGTGTGTCTGGTTGGGTGGGGAGTTGGGGCACGTGGTGCTTGGGAATCGATTTCAGAGGCAGACAGTGCAAATCATTGAGGAAAAGATGGATTTAGGGTGGGTAATGTTGGGGGAAATGGTTCACTGTTTGGAGGAAAAGAAAACAAAATCTTTATCTAATCATAAACAGAGGTGAATTCTGGATGGATGAAGACATGAGTATGAGAAAGGTGAGAGAGAGAGTCAATACGAGATGTAGGCAAGTATGTCCCGAGCTCGGGATGGGAGGACCCTGAAACAGAACGTCACTGCATGAGCCAGGAGGCAGAACAAAACCAAGAAAATGATGGGTCTGATCGCTTCAAAATAAGGCTCTGTGTTCAGTGAAGGACATCCCAGACACAGATTATATGGGGTCAGATGGGAGATAACGCAAGAGGACAGTAACCCCAGTTTAAAAAAGAAAGAGCAAGATAGGCAAAGGCTGTCTCACAGGGATACAAAGAGATGTCCAAAATTATCAGCAGTGAAAGAAACACGGGTTAAGTACTGACACACCGCTTGTCAGCTGGGGGACGCCGAGGGCTGGCAGGGTTCCTGGGACCCAGGGCTGCCCCGTGCGGCTGCTCTGGAGGGGAGTCCAGGGGGGACGCACCCTGGGTCGGGCCTGTCCCCAGGGCCACGAGGGCACAGGAGTCACGGGTGGGTGGTGAGGGGAGCTGGGCGACAAGGGAACCCAGCGGGTCTTAGTAACACATGCTGCTGAGTGAAGAAGCAGTGAGATATAAATAAATTGAAAACAGGCGAGTAAACAAGTACAGATTTTTATCTACAAATAGAAAAGTACTAAACAATGCTTGCCCTGTGAGCAGGGAGGCAACTAGGAGCCATGGGGCAAGTGGATGAAGAAGGGAAAGAGTAGAGAATAGGAAAGAAAAAGGAGTGAAGCGTTAGGGGCATGTCCCTGATCATCCTGACAGCTGAGCTGGACGGAGAGGCGGACGGGGGCAGGCTTCCTGCACTGACGGTCTCCCTGCCCGCAGGGTGGAGGCTCTGCGGGAGGCGGCCACGGCCGTGGAGCAGGAGAAGGAGGTGCTCCTGGAGATGATCCACAGCATCCAGAACAGCCAGGACATGCGGCAGATCAGCGACGGTGAGCCCGCCCGGCGGGGCCGTGGAGGGGGTGGGGGCAGGCAGAGGACAGGAGCAGCTGGGGTGAGGCGTGACGGGGGAGGTGGGGGGCCAGGCCAGGGGTCCCTGCAGCCCCTTCGGGAGAAAGGGCGGGCTGCCCCGGGGGGCTGGGTGTGCCCCCTGACCACCCCCTGGGTCGTGGGGCTGGCGCGCCCAGGTCGGGACCCAAACCGTCACATGGCTACCGTGGGTCAGCATCTCGTCTCTCCCCTGCGTCCTGGCCAACCAGCAGTGAACTTGGAAGCCAGTTACACAGAGCGGCGCAGATTGCTCATTTCCAAATAAGCAGTGAGATGATGACCCAGCACCCTTCTCGTGCTGGCCAAGACTCAGACCACAGGCCGAGTTGGTCCGACAGGATGAGGTCAGCGCCTCGTTTCGGGCCAGCCTTTCTCCCAGGGTCTTGGCACTGTTTCCTCCACCAGAGCCCGGAATGGTGTGCTCACAGACACACGGGATGTGCTGCCCTAAATGTGTCTCTGCCCTAAGGATTATCCTGGGCTGGCCATTTTTGAGAAACCGCAGGCGTTGGAGCAGCTCTGGAAACGGCTGAGGTCACCGTTTTGTGAGGGAAATGGACGTTTACACTTGGTAAAGGAAACCTCTGCTTCTGAGGGGTCTCCCTCTGCGCCGGCGGGGGCACCTACTGAGTCTCACAAAAACCTCACCTACATGGTCCTCTTTCTGGGGCCCTGGAAACTCGCCTCCCTCCCCACCGTCTCGGCCTGAGGATGGAGGCCTGGGCCATCTCCTGGAGTTACTGTTTCCCTGGGGGTCTCCTAGGTATACATGAGGTCTGCATGGTAATGAGCTTCTGGGTTTTTTTTTTTTTGGCTTGTTAATCTGTCTTATTACAGGGTCTCAACCAAAAGCTCAAGAGAGGCAGAAGGAAAGTTATTTCCTCCTCTAATGCACATACTCGTGTAGACACAGGGCATCTGATTTCCTGCTGACCAGCACACCTGCCCCAGCCCCTGCAGACACGACGACCACGGTAGTCACCTGGTGTCCAGGCTGATCCTCTTCACTCTTAATGCTGTTCAGTCGCTCAGTCGTGTCCGACTCCTTGTAACCCGATGGACTGCAGCACGCCAGGCCTCCCTGCCCTCCACTGTCTCCCTGAGTTTGCTCAGACTCCTGTCCACTGAGTCAGTGATGTCATCCAGCCGTCTCATCCTCTGTGGCCCTCCTCTCCCTCCTCTTGCCCTCAGTCTTCCCTGACATCCTAAGTTAATCTTATTGCTAACAGTATATACCTTTAAGAAACGTATAGGTGCTCGCAGGCTAGATTTATCCACACACAAAATGCCTTAGTGTTCTTGACAAAGATGTAGGTGTGTCTCATATTGATTGATATTTCAAACTTTTTATGATTAGGAGAACGAGAAGAATTAAATCTGACTGCGAACCGTCTGATGGGACGCACCCTGACTGTGGAGGTTTCAGTGGAAACAATCAGGAGTCCCCAGCAGCAGGAGTCCCTCAAGCATGCCACGCGGATCATCGATGAGGTGGTCAGCAAGTTTCTGGACGACCTGGGAAACGCCCGGAGTCACCTGATGTCTCTGTACAGCGCCTGTTCCTCTGAGGTTCCTGCGGGGCCGGTGGACCAAAAGTTCCAGTCCATCGTGATCGGCTGTGCTCTCGAGGACCAGAAGAAAATCAAGAGACGACTAGAGACCCTGCTCAGGAACATTGAAAACTCTGACAAGGCCATCAAGCTGCTGGAGCATTCTAAAGGAGCTGCTGCCAAAACGCTGCAGAATGCCGACGCCAGATTCAACTAGTGTTCAAGCCGAACAGTCCTCATAAACAATCACGTAAAAGGATAAAGGACTGTCTTAGATGGTAATAGTTGTGTATGTCACATATCACTCATTTGATACTGATAGTTATTTCTGAAGAACAAAATATCTGTGTTGTTAGTTTTGTGAATAACAATTAAAATTAGAAATATTTTGATTACCTTTCTAGAAGTTTTTAGATTGAATTCTTGTCTTGTACTAGGATCTAGCACCTCCTATATATCTATATTTTACTATTCTGTGGATAACAGCATGTGGGGAAACACATGCTTGGCTAGGGGCAGAAGCATCATGGTTCTCTCCTGGACTTTGTCTACAGACACATGGGCATGCAGGGCTTTCGGCTGACCAGACGGCCTGTTCCTAAAGCAGCCACACGCTGACTGACCTCGCCTCTGCTGTGAGCCCGGTAGTGAGCTTGGAGGGATGGGAGGGAATCTTCCCTGCATCACATCACCTTCAGCAGGTTTTTAGTCATCTGTATCAAATTATTTTGAACTTAAAGGCTTATGCAACTCCTAATATGTATTTCTTAATAAGACGTGAAAACATGACATAAGATGGGAGACGTCACCTCTGATTTTCTTCATCCACGTCATCTTTTTCAAAATGCATAATTTCTTTACATTTTTATATGTTGTAATTTGCCTTTAAAAAGAAAAATACTGTTTTAAAGTTTGCTTTTAATTCTCAACTTAAAAACCTCTATCCTGTGTAGTTGTACAATTTACCTTCCGTTCCACCTACTGAACGTTGAGGCTGCTTCCAGTTTGTTGCTTATTACTGCAACAGATTATGTACACCGAGCTTCTTCCTTCCTTTGTTTCTGATTTTCTTCATATAAATTCCTAGCAACTGGTTTTACTGGGTCAAAGGGTGTATGCATTTTCATGGCTTGATATGTTTCCGAAGTTTTTTTGTATGAGAGTTATATCAATTTATATGTCTTCAATAATTAAAAAGTACCTGTTTCGCTGAAAACTTGTCAGCATTGAGCATTTTTCCTATTACATACGAAATACCTTTATTTAGGTTGCATTTTGTTCACTAACAAGGATAACCAGTGTATTGATTATTCTATCTGTATAAATAGCACAACTATAGACTATCTGCTAATACCTATTGATACACAAACTTCAACTTCCCCAAATACTTCGAAATGAATACATCACATTCAGTTTTCATTAAAAGGTAGGTACTTTTCACACTGGGGAAAAAAAAAAACACTCAAGCTCCAGACTGGTTTTATAGATTTATATGTCTTTTCATAAAAAGCAGTTACAATCTGAGGACATTCACGGTAGTTTCAATGCCAGCCCAAGTCCACCTTATGTAAATCTTTCCTCTCATGGGAGACATTAATTCTTACTGATAACTGTAGCAAAGTCTCTTGATTTGTCAAACTCATTTGCTATCATCAGGTTCACTATTACATAAAAGATTTTTTGTTCCATCTTTTTCTTTATCAGCAGACAACCAGGTTTTCCTCAGGTTGTCAAAGACTGTCAGCGTCTGGGAATCCTCCCCTTCCCATTCACTCCAGTTCAGCCCAGGACTGCCTTGTTCACCAGATGACTGCATGTGGGACAGGTTTTCACTGATCAGTTCATTTTGTTTTCAGAGAAACACACCCTAGTGATGGGAGTACCAAGGCAAGTTACCAGTCAACTATTTGAAAGGTGTTTAAAAGGAGGCAAAAATCTGACAGTCTTGAAGTTGGGATGTCAGGTCCTGCAGCTGAGTCCAGGGTCTCGGAGGAGAGCCCAGCCTGGACCCTGGGCACAGAGGGGCCCTGCAGTGGTCCTGCCCACACACAGCACGCCCAGCTCCGGGGACACCCAGACCAGCGTGCTCTCAGGCCATGGTGGGACGGGCTCTTCTTTGTAATGTTAGTTTCCCTTTGTTTTGAAGAAGTACATGAGTGCTGTCAACTTTGGGCAGATAAAAAGGAAACCATTTAGCCTGATTTAATATAATTCTTGTTGCTTCATTCTATATGCCCTTAATTCAACAGGCAGACTGAAAGGGGAAAAGGAATCCTGAGCATTCTGAGACGAGGCGACCACACCGCAGCGAGGACCAGCCATGATGTAAAAGCGCATCAGTGCACAGATGCAGTGTCCTGGGGCCTTATTTCTTCAGCAGCCACGGTTCAGAAATTAGTAGTTATTTAAAAGAATTAAAGGTCTCAGGGCAAAAAAATTTAGTGTCAATTTTGAAGGTTTTGCAAACTGAGAAAGTAACTTGGGGCTGATTTTGAGGCCTATTTAATTATTTAAATTAACCAATTATGGTTAGGTAAAATACAGAATTGCAAATTAAAAATTCAAACGTGTAACAAAGATCCCAGTTCTCCTTAAAAAAATAAAACTACATAAGATTATATTACAGATATCAAGGGAACTCCAACCATCATCAGAGATTACATTTTTTATATAGAAAAATAACAAACTTTTACCCACATACATTTAATTAATGTGAAATAGAACTACAACATTTTATATAGTATGATTTTTCTGCTATAAAGACTGTTTGCTGAAAAATATATTTTGTGCAAAAATTAAAGGGACTGTATTTCCAGAGAGTAGAAAAGGGAAGATGAATTGCCAGTGGGCACCCAACGTCAGGAACAGGATTTTCTCCAACACCTACCCCACTGCCAGCAGTGGGAGTGGTCACAACTGGTGACATAAAAATAAAGGTTTTATATTACTTTGAAACAGATAATGCCAGATTATTTCAATATTATGAAAAGCGAACATTCACTCCTGACCATTGAAAGACATGCCCTAAAAAATTCTATTCTCTTCTCAACATTAATCTGGACAGGGGGATGAGGGTGGTACAGATGGCAGACTTAAAAAGAAAACATACAAAAGGAATATATAAAACATTACGCATTTAGTACAAATAATGAAAAATGACTTGGTGACACACTTTCTAAGAAAAGTTATTTTCACATATTTTTAAATCCTGTAAAGACCAGGTGTGTGTTGCAAGGGGTTAAAAACAAGTCATTGATGAATGATAACCAGTTTTAGTACAGTTCATGCAATTATGTATCTGTGTTGGAAAGCTACTGTCCACAAAATGTATACTCTGCCACATGATTACATATTAAAATCACTTAAATTACTTTGTATTTGGTGCTGACAGAGCTCTTGAGAAAGTGCTATACAAACTGAAAGTTACAGAAATTTTAAAATTATAATCTGAAAAAAACATACAAAAATGTGTAAACAAAAAGAAGCTTTAGAGTTGCAGGGCATTATAAAATCCGTAATGTGGTTTAAGACAAAAAAAAAAAAAAAATCACCTCTTATATGTTTAAAAAAATTGCTAGTATAATTCTAAAAGTTCAGAATTGTGTTATCAACAGCAAAAGGCCCCAGGTGTGGGGTGGCCATGCTGCCCAGGGCGGGGGTCCTGCAGCCGCCAGCTCGAGCCGCCACCCATGTGCAGGGACGTGGAAAAGGCCCCGTGACCAGCCCCACCTGGGAGGGGCTCTAGCACTAATGCACTTAAACTCCTCTTTCATCTTCCCTGTTAAGAGGAAAGCTGCTTTTAAAAGAGATTATCAACAGTATAGATTCTGGTAAAGCACTGAGAATTAGGTATGAGATTTTTGGCACAAAGCACTTTTAAATTCAACCTCATTTTGCAAAGTATCGATCTGGAATTTCTCATTTGAAAATAAAAACTTAGAACATACACATAAGTGTGTAAATGATTTCATGAATGAAGAAGTTAGATTCCATGTTTCCTTAAACACTGCACATACCTTCCTTTACTCCAGAACCAAGGATCTGCGTGCACACACCTCCATGTTCCACATATACAGACATTGCACAAGTAACATCGTAATACACACTAATGTAGTCTGGTAAGATCAGGGCTTGCCTTTCAATATGATTCTTTAAGTACTCAGAGTCAGTATTATTTCCCAGAAAAGCTAAATGACCAATTTCAGAAAAAGAACACCTGCTATCTTTCCTTGACCCCTAATATTAAAATCTACACCAATATATTTAGGCATTTTATTTATGTTTCTGCATTTCAAATTCAGCAAAACCTGTTTTTGATGTTTCTTATATCATTCCTTCAATAACAGGAGAAGCTTCGTCTAATGTAAAAAAATTAAAATGCGTCCACAGGGCAGTAATTTTTCAGAGATCTTGCTCCATTCTGAAAAGCACTGCAGAATAACATTTAAGTCTGTCAATTTTCAGACAGCCAATTAGGTGCAAAGTCTGCGAAAAATCATGTAACATACCGTGATAGCTGGATGTGTCTTACTGCACAATGTAATTCCATTTCCTCCTCCCTGAGGCCTGTTAGGGTATGCTACAGCTGCTGAAAGGATTTCGGTTTTTCTTGGTCCTCTGTCTGTTGGGCCTGAGGTTGATGACATCTCCACCATTGAGGGAACTTGAATTCTGACCCAAGTGACTCCCAGCAGACGTGCTAAAGACCCCTGGATAAAGTGAGGGACAATACGATGTTGACACTGATGGACCGCAGGCTCATCTACTCAGACTGTGTACCCAGTTTCTTAGTAAATTAGCGACGTTTCAAGTATTTACAATATGAAGCTTTTGTTTTCACTTCATTTGTTTTTAATAGGCAATAACAGAGTTCCAAGTTCAAAAGGAACCGGGAGGGTGGCGGTGAAGTCTCTCCGCTCCCCCCCGCCCCGGTCCCTCAGAGCCCCGCAGCGCTGCTGCACGCACATGTGGGGTCAAGGGCGCGTGGAGTCCTTCCTCCCTCTGCTGCCCAGAGGCGACACCCTGCACACTCCTCTGCCTGTTTTCAGTAACAATCTGATTTTGAAATTTGAAATCTGTATGATCACTTAAATAACTTCACTTACTGACTTCACATCACAGAACTTCCTCAATAGCACCTATCTTGTTATATGTCATATTAATAAAGACACTGCACATGTAAGAGCTGGTACTGATGGCAGATGTTTCCATCCAGGCTAAAACAACAGCAAAGTGGTCTGCAGACCCTCAAAGTGATGAGCAGACAAAAGGGATGAACTCAAGAAAAACTTCCAACTGTTATGGTTTTCATTTTGCACCATGATGGTCCCAAAATGTAATCTCCAATCCATGAGCTATTTACCATCCGTGATGCACAAGACTCTGCCTGAGACACTTTGGGTGACACAGTGACAGCCAAGGCTGTTCCTGCCCAAGAGGCTTACACGCAGAGGGTGCAGCGACGCTGCAGGACACACACCAGGCGTCATGAGAGAGACGTGAGATCCCACAGACAGCTCAACAGAAGGGTCAACCACATCTAACTCGTGAGAAAGGACGAACGACAGGAAGGAGGGACTGGACCCTGGACACATTTAAGAGAAGTGAAGGCTGTGCTCCAGCCAGAGTCAAGAGCTTTGGACAGAGACCTCGAAGGATGCACAGTTCCAGACAGAATATGGGAAGGGGAGGCCATTCTTGACGCAAGAGCCAACATGAGCAAAAGAGAAGACTCAAGAAACAGCGGGCCTTCAGTGGAACAGTAAACAAGGTACGTGATGTAAGGGGGCACAAGCTGCGGGGGAAGGATCGACCAAGCGGTCCTCAAGCGCTGGGATGCGGCAGGCCTGCACTGAACATGCTCACAACCAGGACGGAGCAGAGGGGAGAGCCCTCTGCTCCAGACTCAGCAGACGGGAGGAGACAGGGTGGCCTGGAGACCAGACACACAGCAGCTTGTCACCGCGGCCCTGGCATGGGCCAGAGCATGTGTGGGGTCTGACAGTAGGAACACAGGCAATCAAGAAGGGGAAGTAAGAGAAGTTAAAACAGGTCAAGAAAATGCAGTGTGTGAATGTGTAGTGAGGGTGGGGTGCAGGCAGGGGTCCTTAGGACAGGACTGGTGCCTGTCCTCCCAGAAATCACCGTCCAAGTCAGACACGGGCAGGTGGTCCCTGCTCCCCGGCGAGCACAACACTCTGCTGGCATCGCATGCTAAAACCAGGCTGGGTACTGAGTGAGGCGGCAAAGGGAGAAGGTACAGAGACAGGGCGACTGTCAAGTCAAACAGGAGAGGCCTTTAGGAAACACCTCAGGGAAAAAGCTTCTAATTCAACATACCTTCAGTAAGAGAGCTGATACTCCCAATAATCTCACATTTCTTTAAAGAATTGAGCATACTGTATCTTTTTTTTTTTAAATAAATATGATTATGAATACAAAATAAATCTGCCAGGTAAACATGGGGCTAAAACTTTCTGGGTACTTACCAATTTTGTTACTACTTGAATGCATTGATTCTGGATTCTCAGTTACTTGCTGTTTAAGCTTTTGAAGATATTTTTCAGCCAAATATTTAAAAACTGGAATGAAAACAAAACCAGAAACCTTGCCAGGTCAGTATAATCTATGCACATAAAACCTGTTATTTTACACCACTTATTATATTTACAAAACAAATTTCAAATTTCCAAATTTAAAATTAGAAGTATACAAATGAGTTGAAAAAATCCAACTTCTAAAAATTATCTGAGTAATACCTAATTACAATGGTAATACCAAGAAATACACAGTGGCATTTTATTAGTAAAGAAATAAAATAACACTGTAGTCATTTGCTCTTTAGTTTTAAGTATACCTGAATAGTGATTAATATTCAGCCATACTAATCTGACTCAGTCTTAAAAAGATGCCTCTTTCTTTAGGTGAGAAGTATTACTTAGAACACTGAAGCAACAATCAAGCTGCAGTCTAACAAAATAAGTAGCAATTCCAGAATGAGATTAATAACCATCCTCCTTCTCCAATCCCAGAAAGTAAGAAATACGAGTTAAGGTTGCCGTGACTACCTAGCGGGTGTCCATTGCTGTGTTTCAGGGCAATGCAGCAACTTTAGAAGGTACGCTTGAAAAACACACGTACACACACACACACACACACATGCAGCTGTATTTTTAAAGATAAAAAACATAACAAAAGCCCACTGGAGTTCTGCTGTAGAGTAAGAGCTATTCAAAGACATTAGTAAGTAAGTAAGGAGCAGCATCAAGCCTTCACACTACGTGACAACATGTAACAATGAGAAACCCCATCCTCATTACAAATGAGACTTCTAGAACTTCTCTGGTGGCACAGTGGGTAAGAATCCGCCTGCCAATGCAGGGGACATAGCTGGATTCCTGGCTGGGGAAGATTCCATGTACCACAGAGCATCGAAGCCTGTGGTCACAACTGTGGAGCCCGCGCCCAAGAGTGCTCCGTGACGAGGGAAGCCTCCACAGTGAGAATCCCATGCAACGCGGCCAGAGGGCAGCCCGACTCCTCACAGCTGGAGAAAGAGCCTGCACAGCAACAGAGGCCGGTGCAAGCAAAACTCAATAAAAACATTAAAACACAAACATGATTTCCAAACAACACAGAGAAAAGGCATCAGAAGAAAAACAAACGTCTTGTTATTAATGCTAAGAAGGCACGTTACCTTCACTGACGTTCAGATCCTCCTTCACTGAAGTCCTGTAGAATCTCAACTTCAACTTTTTTGCCAGTGCTTCGGCTTCCTCACTACACATCAAGTTTAAAAAAAAAATGCATGTAAAGGTACGTTCTGAGTGCTTGTTTTATTACATTTACTGCATACAGCTGGGGGGGGGGGTCAGTGCCTGGGGGGGGATGAGTGCCTGGGGGGGGGGCGTGAGTGCCTGGGGTGGGGGGGTGAGTGCCCAGGGTGGGGATCAGTGCCCGAGGCGGGGGGTGAGTGCCTGGTGGGTGTTGACTGCCCTCGGCTGGGGGGGGGGGGGGGAGTGCCCAGGGTGGGGGTCAGTGCCCGAGGCAAGGGGTGAGTGCCCGAGGGGGGTGGTCTGTGCCTGGGGTGGGTGGGGGGGGTGTCAGTGCCTGGGTGGGGGTCAGTGCCTAAGGGGAGGTCAGTGCCTGAGGAGGATTTTCAGTTGTCATTGCTCTTGGGGGGTAAACACCAGCCATCTCACTGTAATTGTAAAATACACTTTTCCATAAAGTCACTAATTCTAGCCTTAGAATAGCTAAATATCCCTTTTCTTTATCTAATACTTTAATTTTCTCTCTTCCATTTTTAAAAACACTTGAATTTAATTACACTCCAAGAGTCTTAACTGCATTACTTATTTTACCCCTATTGGCTACAAAACTACTTTGCTGCCTAAGCCAAAGCCAGTAAGCTGAAGCGTCTCCAAGAGGGACCCCTAATTCTAATTTCATTACAGCCACTGATTCGCTAAAAGGGTTCCCAGTGACTTCTCTGCCCACACTGCCCTCCCTGTAATCACGCTGGTCTGTGTCATCAGTGACACGCCAGTGTGTGACTCAGATTTCCTAATAAGCGCCCCAAGGGGCACTGTGGCTTTCTTGCCTTTCCCTCTCTGGGATCACATGCCGGGGACAGAGGCTGCCATGCCATAAGGACACTCCCCGCTCAAGACAGGGGCCTCCTGCCTGCAGCCAAGCAAGGGCGACAGCCTGACAGCAGACCGCCCGCCCCAGTCAAGCCTTCCAGTGACCACAAGGCCCCACAGCATCTTGACAGCAACCTCATGAAACGCCCAAAACGAAGCCACCCAACTAAGCCACTCCCAAATTCCTGACCCACAAAAGCTATGAAGTAACGTTTGTTGTCTTAAACCACTAAGTTTTGGGCTAATTTGTTACACAGCATCAGACAACTAATGAACCTACCAAAAAAAAAGTAAGGTAAGAACCAGGCAACTATTTTCAAAGTCAGCAAAATGTTAATAATGCAATAAACTAATACTTACAGAGAGAAATTATCTGGATGCCTAATGCTGTACACACATGTGAACATAATGGTACTGAGTATACGAAACAGTGTGAATCTGAACTGCTTACCTATTTAAACTCATTAACATACTTGTACTAGATACTAGAACATACAGAGTTAACATTCATACTCTGTCTAGGTTTGACTTCACACGAAGACGTGGATTGAGTTGCAAGGACCTAGAACTCTAAAAGGGCCTCCAAAATGTATTCCTTTAATTTTCTTTACTTCTGATTCAGTGTGAACTTTTAAAAATTCAAGCCAGTCACACAATAGCTCACAGAAAATTTTAAGTATAAGCCTGTCTTTTGTAAGTCTATGCAAAGAAATAAAATAGGTTTTAGCTTTGTAGAATTACCGCCACCCCCTCAACAATAGCCACCTTACTTCTTTATACAAGAGTCATCCAGGAGATCGATCTTATTTTGAACGAGTGCAGTTGGTATGTCTCCAACTTCAGCCACCACTTTCTCTCTCCAACTGGAAATAGCTTCAAAAGATTCCCTGTCTGTGGTAGAGAATACAAGCACACAAGCCTGGGCCCCTGTAAGGTCACAAAATGAAAATGTTATTTACATTAATGAAGCAGTCCTGTGCGGGGTGCGGGCAGCTTTTATGTACTCAAAACGATTTTTATGTAAGTAAATGTTGAACTCATCTTTGTAGCACTGCTTATTTTTTAACATATAAACTCTATTTTCTATTTCAAAGAACCAGTGGTTCTCAAATTTATGCAAGTGTCAGGTGCCCTCAAAATTATACACATTCCTTGTGAAATACCACAAAATACTAATATGTTTAATGATACCATAAGAGCCAGAGAGAACAGTAAACTAGGCATGAAGAACAGGCTGCTGCCAAATTCTTCCTGTTAATACCTGTCACTTTTTCCTTCATTTCCTTCACTGCAGATTTAAGAAAAACCACAATTTTCTCATTCTATTTACTTTCAAAAAAATCTGTATTATTTTATTTTAGGAGAATACCAATGATGCTCAAGAACACAACTTAAGAACCAATGCCAGACGTCCCTGGTGGCACAGTGGGTAAGAATCCGCCGGCCAATGCAGGGAACAGGTGTTCAACCCCTGGTCTGGGAAGACGCCACATGCCGAGGACCAACTAAGCCCAAGTACTGCAACTACTAAAGCCTGCACGCGCTAGGGCCCACGAGTCGTAACAACTGACCCCACATGCTCCAACTCCTAAAGCCCGTGTACGGAGAGCCTGTGCTCTGCAACAAGAGAAGCCACAGCAACGAGAAGCCAGTGCACCACCACTGGAGGAGACCCACTCTCCGCAACTAGAGAAAGCCCGTGTGCAGCAACAAAAACCCAGTGCAGACAGAAGTGAAAGTAAATAAATAAATAAATATAATGGTGTCTACATGTCAAAAAAAAAAGAACCAGTGCAGTGCCAAGAGTAAAATATTTATATATAATAGAGAGGAAGAAAGTTTTAGTTTTTCATTCTGTTCAACTTAATTTCTATATCAGATGCACTGACCATGTTTTAATCATCAACTATCATATTAGGTTGATAATATTTAATTTTAAAAATAAGCAGCAATCTTCTGGAAGAGGGTTTTTACAGACGATTAGCTCTTGAATCAGGCAGTCTGGTAACAGAAGCAGGTGACAAGAGAAAACAGTCCCGGAGTCAAAGAGGATTCCTCACTGCTACTCCTCCCTTCCAAATCCCTCAGGTGGGAGAGTTTCCTACTACTCAGAGGCAAGACACAAATACTGGGCTACTAGGACACTCTGAGGCCAAAACAGAGTTGTTTATCCCCTGAGGGAATTTGGTAGAAAGCCAAAGAACAATTAATGAAGGAAAAACCGGCAGTTCACTATGGCTGAAAAGCAGATGCTTCCCTCCACAACAGGCTTGAAACCAAAGAATAAATCAATTATGCAAAACTCAGGGCTAGGGGACAGGCAGACTGATAAGACACACCCTGAGACACTCTCACAGTTGAAGGAGAAAGAAACTGAAGAGATCACACTAGCATACTGGACAGTAAATTTATGTTTAACTCTCATATTTACTTCAACTATAAATAGAACATTATTTACTCATACTTTAAGAAACCATTCTTTGTTAATAAAATTGTCAGCTTTAAACATAGAATTTTATACCCAGTCAAGTGTCATTTAAATTTGAGGGTCCAATAGGGTATTTCCAAGTATACAAGGTCTCAGTCACAAAAAACAAACAAACAAAAAACATTCAGAGAAGAAGTATGTAAACAAAACAAAAACAGCCAACAAACAACAAAAATCTAAGCAGATAGTGCCAGAGATAAGGGCAGTAAGGATGATTAAGAAAAGCACAATTTTGCTTTTAAAAAATCAAGGATCAAAGGATAAAAGTCTGTCCATAAAACTCAAAATTCTTTAGTGGGGGGCTGTGTGGAGAGAGCCCGCAGGGACTGGGAAGGGGCACAGAGCCCGCTGGGGAAGAGAGAGAGGGCCCTGGACTCGACTAATCTACAGGGAGGTGGGCGCAGGAGAGCTGCGGGTCCCCTCCCGCACCTCCAGTACTAGCTACAGGGGTGCTCTTCAGAGACCCCTGGTTTAGTGCACCCGCTGAGTGTCAGGAAGCATTTAACAGGAGGCTTCCTGGGTGCTGTTTTGGATCCGTCAGGAATCCTATGGTCCTTATTAATTTCTGAATATTCAGGAATTAAGAGCAGAGGCATGCCTTTCTGGGGCTGAGGAATGCTGAGAAATCCAGGCATTTCCTTCCTTAGTTTTTCAATATGGTGATGGTGATAAGTACCCTCTTCCTTTTAACAACTCTCTCTCTTTGATAAGGATCGCCTCGTGTTTTGTCTAAATCTGGAATTTTAATCTTTATCTTTGCTGAGAATAACTACCTTGTAAGACAGTATATATGCCCACACCATGCTGATTAAAACACTTTTGCTCCATCAGAGCTTGGGTCCCCGTGTTTTTATTTCTTTTTCTATTTCTGGCTGATTCCCTGGAGCACAAGAGCTGGCTGTGTAACCCAGGGAATATTAGCCTCTCTCCTTCTTTCACTTTCTCGTCATCAACTCCGAACCACCAGGTTCCGGTCCATTAAAGGACCAATATCTGAGGACTTGACGCCTGGAGAGGAGGGGGGGCAGTAAAAACCTTAGCTTGTCTCCACTGCCCCTAATTAGGGCGGATGCCAGCTGCCTGCAGCAGTAACCGGCTCATCACTGCATCCACTGCGGAAGGCTCTCCTTCGTCCCCTGGCTTCTCACTCCTACACCCCACTCCCACCCTGGGGTGTGTGTGTGTGTGCGCGCACGCGTTTCACTCTTACACCCCACTCCCACCCCGGGGTGTGTGTGTGTGTGTGCGCGCGCATGCGTGTCTCACTCCTACACCCAACTCCCACCCCGAGGTGTGTGTGTGTAGGCGGGTTGTAAGCCAAGACAGAATCTTAAGCTAAAGGCAATCACCCTAAGAATAATGTGTGACTATCAAACCAAAGGAGAAAAGTAGAAGTATCCAATTTTAAATGAGAAACTGTTAGGGGAAGCACACTGACTGAAACCGCCCACCCTGGCCAGGCACCATAGTAACCATTTGCGTGAGTTGTTTTATGACAGGAGATCCTGATAAGGAATAGGGAACTAATAAGCCACCACCAACCGGAAGAGTTTGGGAAAGGTCAAAAGGAAACACCGCGTGTCTGTCCACTTCCCAGAATCCCTCTTGCTAGCATCCATCTTGGCTGAGCGATGTGTGCGCCACCAGGAAAGACTCTGAATTAGAATGATTGGCCAAAGACTACCCGGAAACGAATCCCATCACCATAAAACCCAAGACTGCGAGCCACGAGGGAGAGCAGTTCTCCTGGGTTCCCTTACCCTCCCGCTCTCCACCCGGGTGCCCTTTCCCAATAAAATCTCTTGCTTTGTCAACATGTGTCTCCTCGGACAATTCATTTCCGAGTGTTAGACAAGAGCCCAGTTTCGGGCCCCCTGGAAGGGGTCCCCCTTCCTACAACAAGTGGCGACCACGAAGGGACATCTTCTTCGCTGAGATTGACATCCTGACCACTCGGGGTACTCAGGGGCCAGCTTGCCTGCCAATGGACCAGACCCAGCGGCCGCAACGGGGACCCTTTTGTCCCTGGTCTCCTCCTGACGCGGACAACTGGCCAGAGTGCCCCGACCGGTAAGAAACAAGAGACTTTATTGACCTCCCTCCCCTTCCCTCTCTCTTTCCTCTCTAGCCCTTCCTATCCTTCCCTTTTTTCTAGTCCCCCGGTCCTGGACGCAGGAATCTGGTCGAAGGGCCTCAGCTTGAGCTGAGGATTGGAGACTGATCACCTCCTCTTGGCAGAGAACTCGAATTTTCTGGTCTGGTTTCTGTTAGGGCCGAGTTCCAGTCCTCTCTTTTCTGGAAGCCCAGGGAAAAGTCCCGTAACGCCTGGGTGTCTGCAGGTGGCAGGAGACGTCTGTAAGGCCACCCCTTTTGCCCCTCTTTCCTGCCTCCTCCCCCTTCTTTCAACCTGGATTCCTTTCCTTTCGAAATCTTTGAAGACATCTGAAGTTTTGTGTCTCTATAAAAGGTTTTCTGAGAGACTGTATTCTTGTATTTAAGAGAGTGTCTGATGAGGACTGCCAGGTTTATATGTGTGTGTTTTAACTCTGTTCTGTGTTGTGATTTGTGACGGCCATTTTGCTTTGTCTGGCCACCATTTAGACCTGCCGCCGTTTTGTTAGAACTTGATTTTCTTTCTCTGTGCCTTGAGATCAGGGCTCTCAGGAACACTTATCTAGACCATCTCTAACTCCTGAGACTGAGAAAAAAAGGAAAAAAGCCTTTAAAAATGTTATTTATTTCAGCTTTTTTTTTATAAACTAGTAAATTTTATATTGTAATATCTAATTCATGACCAAACTTAGAAAATGAAGCTAGATCTTGCAGTGTGTCTGTCTAAATATGTCTTGGTATGTTTTTGTCTCTGGGTAATGTTTTTTAGGTTAATTTGTAAATGAGCTCTATTTAATTGGCTTAAAAAAGGTAAGCACTTACAAATCAAATAATTCTAAATTAAACAATAAATTCCAGGTTCAGGTGAACTGGGAAATATTCAGTATTAAATACCTTATATTAATGTTTTTTGTTGACCTATCTAATATAGACATGTCTTAGAGTAACTAACATCAAGTAGAATATTTTCATTGTACCTAGGTTTAATATAAGTTAAATATTCCTATTACAAGTTTGTCAACAAAGAAATTACCTTGAGTGAAAAAACTTCTAAAAAATGTAAATGAGGTATGAGTTTGTATATAAACTCTATTAAGAATAATTATTCTTTAAGAATATCTGTCTACAATAGTCTCCCCAGATTGGCGTAACTTGAATTTCTAAGGGTTGTGCTAAACTAAGTATTGGAAGTCTATTAAATAATTAGGTCATTTCCAAATGAAATAAGATTTTGAAACATTTACTACTAAACACTGATTTCCTTTTACAGAAAAACTAAAGAGATTTGGGACTATAAATGAATAATGTTTGATGCCATCCTAAAATGTTTTAAGAAAGCAAGGGTTTTAGAAATTATCACTGGTATTTATGCTCACCAATCTATAAAATGCTAATATAAAAGTTAGCTCTTGGTAGCTAAAGGAAAGCAAGAAGTGTGCTTTCAGTAAAAAAAGTATGAAAAAATACTAAAAAGAGTTATGCATGATCAAGATTTTCTAAAATTGGATTACAATTAGTTGGATAAATAGATTTTGTTAAGAATGACATGGTCCCTCCAACTAATAAAAAAAATTAAAAAAAAAAAAAAAAAAAAAGAATGACATGGTCATAAGAAAACTGGCTAGAACCAATTAGGCCCAAGATGGCGGAGGTGACTTTCACTAGACCTTGAGCCTTGGTATTTACGCCCATTGTGACATGTCAACAAGCTAAATGATACAGCCATCAACATTAACTAAATCTTACCAAATGTTCTAAATGCTTTTAATTGATCTTTTCGATAAAATTCCTAAATCGAATTCTTTTGAAGTTCCTTTGACCTCTAGCTAACTTTGGGGTGTTTCAGAGGGCCCCTGAAACATCCCAAAGAGAGATATTAAACTGTGTTTATTTGATTGGTTAAATTACATGAAAAAGATTATCAAATGAGCAATAAATCTACTCATGTTATAATGTATGGTAAAATTACTAATACAGATATCCTAGAAATTATATGGAGTTCTTAACATTTTGATATGTCTTGGTGTTCTAATGAGAAACCTGATGACTTCACAAAAGTTAACAAAAGACTAAATGAACCAGCAAATATGCTTATAATTTTTATGGTTTCTATCTGAAAAATTACAGGTTTGAATCTTGTGTTTTCTGGGAGTAAGGAAAACATTCCTCTCAAACTAATTATGGAAATAATTTGGTAAAATTATATGTTATAAACAAAACAATTATATTTTCTCTCTATCTGACTCCTCCAGAAATTTGAAACTCTTAGGTTTCCAGTAAGTTTATCAAATGAGCTAAGAAGGTTATCTCACTAACAGGTACAAAAATCTCAAGGAATTTTTGAGACCTTAAAAAGGGAAGAGTTCACCTAGATTTGTTAGGCAAAATCTGTGATAAGCCTTTGGTGTGAGTTTCCCAGCCCTGTTTTATATTAAAAGTTCAGTTTGAGATTCTATAAGTGTTTCAGCAAAATAAAAAGTCTATAATCAATTATGGTTATATAAATCATCAGACCAAAATTAGTGAGAACAGACCTATTTTGCAAACAAACTAGCCTTAATTTGGTTATATTTGATAAAAATAAGGGTAACTTTGGGGAGAAAGATATTTCAAAAAATGTTAAATCCCAGTTTGTTCATGGAGGTCTGCATGTAGTAAGACTCATTTCTTGGATAGTTCTTTGCTGTTATGTGATATTAATGCAAAATTTAATTGAATTCTTAAAGAACACCCTAAGTTTGTTTCTGAAGCTTATCTCAGTAATCTATCTTTGGATGAAGATCAGATGCCTCATGACCTGCAACCAGGACTGGAAAAAGACATAATTTAAGGGACTGTCTCCAACCTGGATGGAAGGACTTTTTATCAGGTACTCTTAACTAGCTCATGCACAATGAAACTGAAGGGAAATTAACTCTTAGATTAATTCCCACTTCCAAAGGCCCCTACACTGGATTGGTCTATGGAGAAGACAGCTGACCTGATCTCACCTTAAAATGATGCTCAAACAAGAGAAACTACAGCACACCAGGATGAGACGACAACGACATCAGAGGTAGACAGCTTGTCCAAAATGCTGGACCTGATTCATATGATCATTTATAATGTTTTCTTGACTTCTTAGACCTTTGCATATAAATCAAATGCTTTTCTATCATAGGCCTGATCCTATGCTAGTTTTAAAAATCAATCCAATTGTTGGGTTTGTGGCTAATTACCTGTATCTAGTTCTGGGTTACCTTGGTAAATTTCTCTACTACAAGACTCTAACTGGTTGGCCCTGAGGAAATTTACTTAAAAAAGAAAAATTATAGTCATATTCAGGTCACTGTGATACTACCAGAAGAGGTCCCCTCACTGGGCCAATTAATAATGCCTACTCTGACTCTGGCCATAAATTTGAGCCTTTTTCTATTCCTCAAGCTCAATCAGAGCAACAAGAAAAGTTTTAGCAAAAGAAAAAGAAATCTCCCACAATTATGAGATAGATTTATATAGATAACACTAAGCTATGGTAATCTAGGTTTAAAGTCTCCTCTGTGTTAAAAACAATTAAATCATACTAAGGATGATCAGTCTAGTAACACTAGAAAACTGGGCTATGTGCCTTATAGATGGTGGTGCCAATGTATAATTTCCCTGAAAGATAAAGATTCGTACAGAGTAGACTAAGTCAGATGACCTGGGATGTACTGGGCTACATCTAATGGAAGCTCTTGAGTCTTACTTGTGACTTTACTAGTACTGCTGGCTATGTTCTTTGTATTTCACCTGTTTTAAAAATTGCTGTTTCTTACACTGCCAAATGTGTGACTGAGGCCTCTGATAAAATAATATATAGTTTTTATGATAACAGTGTAACTCTAGATATGAGAAAAAGCCACAAGAGGGAATGTTTTCCTGGACCAAGAGGCTAGTAAGACAGGTGGTCCAGAGAATTTTGGATACTGTTTTATGGCCTAGTCCAGTAACAGCACATTGAGTGGCCTGTCAACAAAATCTTTGCCAAACCGGAGAATGGACATTCTCAGCACCATGGGATAAAATGGTCATGAAATGCCCCCCTCAAAATCATGGTCAAGTTTATGAGCAAAAAGGGGCTATGCCAACTGAAGATTGACACTTGCCATCTACAGCTACAGAGATTAAATCATGACCACTGCAACTGCTGACTTTCAACGGCCCTGAAAGGAGTTCAGGGTAAAAATCAAGAATGAGGCACTTGGTGCTCTGAAAAAAACTGGCAGAACAGGCCTTCAGATAGTTAGATCTTTTCAGGAGATTTTATGAGTCCCAATTCTTGCATCTTCTCATACCTAGAGAAACACTGACGTCATTAATGGTGACATCTGCTTTGGCTAGTAAGGAAAATTTTACAATTAAAAGCCAAAATAGAGTACTCAACTATGGTTCAGACACCCTGGAAAATAACTAGGTGTTACTATGGGTGTAATTTCAGATTAGATGTTGTATTGCTAGACACTTGAGTTTTCTGAGTCGTGTCAGGCTTGGATGCCACCATTCTCCAAGCAATGTCTGCTGAAAGCTAGTAACTTCTACCTTACTTTTTATAAAACTAGGCAACTGGCCACCTGGCTAAAAGTCTCCCCAAAACGCCAGGTCCAGACTGGGTTTCAGGCCTATTCTTCTAAAAAGAAAGAGATTTATTTTGTCTATTAAAATTCCAGTTATCCGTCCTCCAGCTACTACTAATTTGGTCTGTTACAACAAAATGGCAGACCCAAAGATTGAGATTTTAATCATACAAGGTTCAGATCTAAGAATTAAGACTCAGGAATACTTCCAATTCAGTGTCTCCTCTCCAAGCTGAGACAGTCCTATGCCCCATTTTGACAGGAAGTTATCACAGTCATAGTTGCCCTGTTCCCTAAATTAAAACTGAACAAGACTCTGTGGGGTGGTGACTCTGGAGTACAGATCTGCTGTACTGTAGGATATAGGCTTCATTCAGCCTCCTTGACCTTCCCTGAGTTCCAAAGGGTAGATTCAAACGGTTGCTAATCAGGGAAGGGAGAAAATACAGAAACAGAAGAGAAACAATCAAATGGTGGTACAGCCTTGAGACAGGGTCCTGGTTCCTACTCAAAGAAATATGCATAACAATGTCTTTTGAGTTCTCCTACAGAACTGGAGCCCCCACCCAGGTGGAGGATGGTAACTTCAGACTAAACACAAGATTCCTGGAGCACAGCTCTGTTGCTTCACCACCAGCCAATCACCCCAAATGTTGCCTCCTGTTTCTGGGGACCAGTGATGACCATCCTTTAGGTCTGTTTGGCCCCTGTCTATTTCAACTCTGAGAGGCGCCAACAGTTTCAAACTAAAATGCTGTTATTATAAGAGTGAAAGCTGGTTTCAGATATGGAACACCCCAACTTCGATCAGGTAGAGAGAGACTTCTGCTCTGCTAGGCAGGCCTACGCCCAGGCACAGCAGGAAGAAGTTACAGAAGAAAGAGACCTCCGCCCCAATTTCCAAGAAGCATCTTGAGTATGAAGTCTCTCAGGGGGGAGCTGTTAGGGGAAGCACACTGATTGAAACCGCCCACCCTGGCCAGGCACCATAGTAACCATTTGCGTGAGTTGTTTTATGACAGGAGATCCTGATAAGGAATAGGGAACTAATAAGCCACCACCAACCGGAAGAGTTCGGGAAAGGTCAAAAGGAAACACCGCGTGTCTGTCCACTTCCCAGAATCCCTCTTGCTAGCATCCATCTTGGCTGAGCGATGCGTGCGCCACCAGGAAAGACTCTGAATTAGAATGATTGGCCAAAGACTACCCGGAAACGAATCCCACCACCATAAAACCCAAGACTGCGAGCCATGCGGCAGAGCAGTTCTCCTGGGTTCCTTTAACCTCCTGCTCTCCACCCGGGTGCCCTTTCGCAATAAAATCTCTTGCTTTGTCAGCATGTGTCTCCTCGGACAATTCATTTCCGAGTGTTAGACAAGAGCCCAGTTTTGGGCCCCCTGGAAGGGGTCCCCCTTCCTGCAACAAAACTACCAAACAATTTAACAACCCTACAAAAACACAAAACTTGAACTCAAATAACAGAAGTATCATAGACAGAGTATTTCCAGAAAAAAAATGGGACACAAATCTCTAAAGCAGGAAGGTCCACCTAGTAGACCTTCACAGTGGACGCTGTGACCACATCTTTTTTTTTTTAATTTGTAATAAAATTACCTTATATTTGTATCACTGTTAGATTTTACCCATTTTTAAGCTACGTGAACATCTCATCTTATGTAACCTAAATATACCATCAAAATGAAAAAGAAGAAACAAAAAAAGACCACCCAGATTACTTCTGCAGTTATGATAATCCTGACAAATATGGGACAACTAGCTATTTTAACTCCCTCTAACTGAACAAAGCTAGTGGAGGTAATGGAATTCCAGTTGCACTATTTCAAATCATAAAAGATGATGCTGTGAAAGTGCTGCACTCAATAGGTCAGCAAATTTGGAAAACTCAGCAGTGGCCACAGGACTGGAAAAGGTCAGTTTTCATTCCAATCCCAAAGAAAGGCAATCCCAAAGAATGCTCAAACCACTGCACAATTGCACTCATCTCACACGCTAGTAAAGTAATGCTCAAAATTCTCCAAGCCAGGCTTCAGCAATACGTGAACCATGAACTTCCAGATGTTCAAGCTGGTTTTATAAAAGGCAGTGGAACTAGAGATCAAATTGCCAACATCTGCTGGATCATCGAAAAAGCAAAAGAGTTCCAGAAAAACATCTATTTCGGCTTTATTGATTATGCCAAAGCCTTTGACTGTGTAGATCACAATAAACTGTGGTAAATTCTGAAAGAGATGTGAATACCAGACCACCTGACCTGCCTCTTGAAAATATGCACGTCAGGAAGCAACAGTTAGATCTGGACATGGAACAAAAGACTGGTTCCAAATAGGAAAAGGAGTATGGCAAGGCTGTATATTGTCACCCTGCTTATTTAACTTAGATGCAGAGTACATCATGAGAAACCCTGGGCTGGAAGAAGCACAAGCTGGAATCAAGATTGCCGGGAGAAATATCAATAACCTCAGATATGCAGATGACACCACCCTTATGGCAGAAAGTGAAGAGGAACTAAAAAGCCTCTTGATGAAAGTGAAAGAGGAGAGTGAAAAAGTTGGCTTAAGCTCAACATTCAGAAAACTAAGATCATGGCATCTGGTTCCATCACTTCATGGGAAATAGATGGGAAACAGTGAAAACAGTGTCAGGCTTTATTTTTTTGGGCTCCAAAATCACTGCAGATGGTGATTGCAGCCATGAAATTAAAAGGCTCCTTGGAAGGAAAGTTATGACCAACCTAGACAGCATATTAAAAAGCAGAGACAGTACTTTGGCAACAAAGGTCTGTCTAGTCAAGGCTATGGTTTTTCCAATGGTCATGTATGGATGTGAGAGTTGAACAGTGAAGAAAGCTGAGCACAGGAAAATTGATGCTTTTGAACTATGGTGTTGGAGAAGACTCTTGAGAGTCCCTTGGACCGCAAGGAGATCCAACCAGTCCATCCTAAAGGAGATCAATCCTGGGTGTTCATTGGAAGGACTGATGATGAAGCTGAAACTCCAATACTTTGGCCACCTCATGCGAAGAGTTGACTCATTGGAAAAGACCCTGATGCTGGGAGGGATTGGGGGCAGGAGGAGAGGGGGACGAGAGAGGATGAGATGGTTGGATGGCATCACCAACCAGATGGACATGAGTTAGAGTGGACTCCAGGAGTTGGTGATGGACAGGGAGGCCTGGTGTGCTGCAATCCATGGGGTTGCCAAGAGTTGGACACAACTGAACGACTGAACTGAAGTGAGTATTTTATCCATTCATACAGGTGAAACTGTGATGCATTATGGATATTAAAGTTTAGGAAAACCCAAAAAGCTAAACAAACAAACAAAGCCTGTTCTAAAAGATATTAAAAAAAAAACAAAAAATAAACTAAAAGAAGACTCTTCTTACAGAATTTTGACTGAGGTACTGATCAAACAGATGACAAATACCAGATTCTAAAATGTGTGTGAGATCATTATTTGCCAAACTTATAAAGAAAATGGCTACAAATCTATTACACAAGTCTGGAACTCCCTCAAGTTCTTCAAAGATTTTTTAAGAATTGAGAAGAAGTGGAAAGGCAGGAGATTCTAGAAGGATCTCCTTAAAGAAGCACTGCCTGCACCCAAGCTGAGAAAGCATGGGACGGTGGGACCAGCAGCAAGAGCTGCACCTGCAGAAAACTGTGCCTCCACCAAGAGCAGGACCAACAGCACACGTGGATCTCACACGGGCAGAGGTGAGCCACATCCAAGACATCAGCCAGTGCAGGGTCACTTCAAACCGCGTCCAACAGGGCCACTTCGGGGCACTCGGAGCTGGCACCAGGAAAGATGGGGTGGAGCGCTGACTCCCACAAAAAGGAAGTCAGCTGACAGAATCAAGGACACATTTGTCCCCCAAGACCGGGAAGCACCGAGGAAGCCAGGACGAAGTCCAGAGAGAAAAGCACCTGCCACCATCCGCATGCAGAGGCCCCGGCCCCACACCACCCTGCCACACTGCCCCGTGCCCGCTCCAGGGGCCTCGCGGCCTGGCCCGCTCGGGAGGAGCTGGCAGTGAAGCCATCGGCATTCCCCTCCCAGACCACAAGGCTGGTCCCAGAGGAAAGGAGATTTAGCTTCCATTATCTGGCTATTCCTACTACCAAACTGAGATACGTTTATGACTAGAAATCACTGAGGCAGCTGAGAAAAATTAGGAGTTGGCCTGGATGGCAGGTGAGTTTGGGGGAGAATGGGTACATGTACACGAATGGCTAAATCCCTTTGCTATTCATCTGAAACTATCACAACACTGTTAATCAGCTACACTCCAATATAAAGCTGAAGAAAAAGTGGACAGAAGAGACATGAGCTGAGGGTATTGTCAAGGAAAGGCCTCCTCCTCCTACCAGCTGCTGCTGCTGCTGCTAAGTCGCTTCAGTCGTGTCCGACTCTGTGCGACCCCACAGACGGCAGCCCACCAGGCTCCTCCGTCCATGCAAACGTAAAGAGGGGGTGAGACATACAGCCACGTTTCACCACCTTCAGGAGCGATGCCTCGCCAGCATACCAACTGTAACTATTTTTTTTAATGTGTTTATTTTTCATTGGAGGAGGACTGCTTTCTAATACTGTGTTGTTTTCTGCCTCATATCAATTATAACTATACTTCATTTTTAAATGACCATTAAAAAAATAAAATAAAATAAAGTAAAAGGACCCCACACTGCACTCCATTCTTTTTCTTTCTGCAAGCTCTAGCTCTGTTAGTGCTAGACATCTTTGGGAAAGTTAGTGTTTTAATTTCTCTGTTGTTGACACTGACAGGCAGCTAGTGTCTTCTAGCCATATATTTTACAAAGACCTTTATGTTCCTACTATTCAAATACCTTCAATACTGCCTACCCTAAAAACTGGAGCACTGGAAAAGTTTCTTCAGCATCATAGATAACAGCAAGCCACCCATAAATGGATCACTTCTAACAGTTAATGAACTATTCCACTTACGCACAGATCAGAATACGGAGCCCTCAATAAATTTTTGGTGTCAATGATAAGATCACCAATAGCCAAGTATTTATTCCTCATTAGCAAGATCATTCCAAAAAAAGTCACCATGTTTTAATACAATTCAGAAAATACTCTCCAAGATACATAATATGCAGAGTTAATTCTGTCCTCAAATCACTGACAGATACTACAAGACAGTCTACAGGCTGGTCCAGAGTGGCTGCTGAGCAGCATCGGTGTCACCTGGGAGGCCTCGGAAATGCAGACTCTTGGAGCCACCCACAGATCCTCGCAAGTCAGGCTGTGTTTTAATGAGCTCCCCAGGGGATTCCTGTGCACAATCAAGTGGAAGAAACACTGCTCCAGAGAACACTGGAAAAGGCTAGTTGGAATCACAAGGCTTTAAAAACACTATTATAGACATTACTAAAGATTTAAAATGACGGCCCTTGTTTGTTCTTGTGTTTATAACTTACAACCAGTTTCTTGTCCAGAGCTATTCATTTTCCAACAATTTATATTCATTTATATTTGTGAAATAGTTGTTTTTTTTTTTTTTTAAGAAAATAAGTGTTTTCTTCTACTTATGTGAGTTCAGTTTAGTTGCTCAGTCATGTCCAACTCTTTGCAACCCCATGGACAGCAGTACACCAGGGTTCCCAGTCCATTACCAACTCCCAGAGCTTGCTCACACTCATGTCCATTGAGTCGGTGACACCATCCAACCACCTCATTCTCTGTCATCCCCTTCTCCTCCTGCCTTAACTCTTTCCCAGCATCAGGGTCTTTTCCAATGAGTTGGCTCATCACATCAGGTGGCCAAAGTATTGGACTTTCAGCTTTAGCATCAGTCCTGCCAATGAACATTCAGGACTGATTTCCTTCAGGATGGACTGGTTGGATCTCCTTCCATTCCAAGGGACTCTCAAGAATCTTCTCCAACACCACAGTTCAAAAGCATCAATTCTTAGTGTTTAGCTACTTATGTGCATAATCTCAAATAACAGGTCTTAAGTCTAAAACCTCATTTCCAAAAAAAAAATAAAAAAAAAAAATAAATAAAAAAATAAAACCTCATTTCCATATATTTAGTCAGAAGCATTTTTTTTTTTCTGAGAACCAAGTCACAGTAAAAAACTGCGATGAAAATCTCTTTTATGTTGCATGCAGCTTTCTAAGTATGGTTTCTACTGCCAAGGGTGGACTTTCTTAAGCGTTTAAGAGGAGTGCTCTGCGATGCTAAAGGCTTCCTAATGTGATCTGCGCTCTGTTCTAAGCTACTGACAAGGAGATCATGTTTCCACATGCCTCACTGTGCAATTCAGCCGGTATTCTAAGAACATAACGATGCCTTGGAGCAACAATCTTGCTGTAATAGGTCTTTTAAATGAATTATAATAATTTTTTTAAGATATAATTTTTATGTATCTTGAATAACACATTTTTAGAATAAAAATTAGTAGGTCATAATTTTTTAAGGCATAGTGTTTCAATCACTGAATCTCCATCTGAAGTCATTCTGCCCACCTTTCCTTTTTTCTCCCTATTCTTTATTTCTGCTTAATTAAATCATCACTGGAATCTACACCAGAAGCAGATGTTACCTGGTGCCAAGCTGTCACCCAGCGCCCCTGCCTCTGAGAACACCTCTCCCTCTCTGAACAGCAGCCTGCAGTTTAGGCAGCCAACCCTATCGTCTGCCCTGGGGGGGCCACATGTGCACCAAGCCGATTAGGTTAATCACCTTCTTCTGACTTCTCACTGTAATCTGGTCAAAGGTGGTCTGATCAGATAAAAGCTCTGGACTTTTCATGCACAGTTGCGGGAAGTAATCCTGGGTCCCCAAGGATGTGAACAAAGCACTGTATAACCTTGCAGCCAAGAGGAAAATCAACATGAGGAGGAACCCCACACGGGGAGAGGGCCAGCTGGGAGATTAGCAAGGCTACTGTCCCAACAAACTACAACTGAAAGCTACTCCCACTAACAAGTCAACAGGTAAAATAAGTCAGTCTGAAATCAATTTTCTGCTGTCAGTAGCCAAAAGCATTCTTATGGAGCCTCAAAAAAAAGCATAAAAGAATGTTCAATACATCAAGTTTACATAATGTTGACACTATTTGTTCCTTGATTCAAATAGGGATGTGAGGGGGAAAAAGCAAAGGCTTAAGACCTGGCTCAGTATCCACCCTCTGCCATTTTAACAGAGTTGGCTAAAAAAGTTACATTTTAAGAAACACTTTTAACAGGTCTATTTATACACTTATGATGGCTTTAAATTAAAATGTTAAATACAGGGAGATCAAATCTGTTTAAAGCCTTCTAGTCCAAATGAAACAAAGGGAAAAGAAATTTGAATATCACCCACTGTAAATTAAGATGTAAATACTAATAATTATGGGCTCTCTTTTTAGTTTCTGGCAAAGAATGTCTTTTGTAAACATATGAAAGAGAAATGGATGATATATGCAGAGTACATCATGCGAAATGCCGGGCTGGATGAAGCACAAGCTGGAATCAAGATTGCCAAGAGAAATATCAATAACCTCAGATATGCAGATGACACCATCCTTAGGGCAGGAAGAGGAACTAAAGAGCCTCCTGATGAAAGTCATAGAGGAGAGTGAAAAAAATGGCTTAAAACTCAACATTCAAAAAACTAAGATCATGGCATCCAGTTCCATCACTTCATGGCAGATAGATGGGGAAACAAGGGAAACAGTGACAGATTTTATTTTCTTGGGCTCCAAAATCACTGTAGATGGTGACTGCAGCCATGAAATTAAAAGACATTTGCTCCTTGGAAGAAAAGCTATTACAAACCTATATAGCATATTAAAAAGCAGAGACATTACTTTGCCAACAAAGGTCCATCTAATCAAAGCTATGATTTTTCTAGTAGTCATGTATGGATGTGAGAGTTGGAACATGAAGAAAGCTGAGCACCAAAGAACTGATGCTTTTGAACTGTGGTGTTGGAGAAGACTCTTGAGAGTCCCTTAGACTGCAAGGAGATCCAACCAGTCCATCCTAAAGGAGATCAGTCCTGGATGTTCATTGGAAGGACTAATGGTAAAGCTGAAACTCCAATATTTTGGCCACCTGATGCAAAGAGCTGACTCATGTGAAAAGACCCCGATGTTGGGAAAGATTAAAGGCAGGAGGAGAAGGGGGCGACGAAGGATGAGATGGTTGGATGGCATCACCAACTCAATGGACAAGAGTTTGAGCAAGCTCCGGGAGTTGGTGATGGACAGGGAGGCCTGGCGTGCTGCAATCTATGGGCTTGCAAACAGGTGGACACAACTGAGCGACTGAACTAAATTGAACAAGTTAAAACAAGAAGTCTGTGACAAACTGGATGAGCCAAGTTAAAAAAATTAACAGATAATAATGAACACAGTCTTATGGCAAAAACTGGAAAAAGGGTTATAACCTCAACTGCAATGGAAATAAAAATATTTTTAGCTACCTGGTCTTTTTCTTTAAATAGGGACCCAAATGATCTCCCTAACTGTACAATTCCAACATTCTCTCCTTTTTATTCATATACAAATCAAATCATTTTTGACATTTGACCAGTTCTTTAACTTTATTTTGAGATAACTGTAGACTCACATAATTTTGTCTTATTAAAAATACGTAACAGTAATTACTTTCTCAAAAAATAACCACACTAATGAAAAAGTAATACTGACAAATCACAGTTTTAAAAGCGTAAAAAGAAATAACCCAACCTATTTATTTATCACAAAAAGAATACATTACATACTGAGAATTTAGAGAAAAAAAGCTAGGTAGGTAAAAAGAGGAATTCTGCCCACAATTTAGTCTTAGATCCTATCATGGTAGCTTTTTGCTTTCACTTGTACCTCATACTTCTCTGAACTTGTGCAGCCCTGAAAAGGCTTTACCCACACATTAATGTCATAACAAAATGCCATTTTGTTTGCCAGAGTTTTCCTTTTCTTATATCAGTTTCCATTCTCTGACTATATAGTCATTTCCCTGGAATCAGAGAAGACATTTCATAGTTTCTGACTTACTAGGTCTGGGAATGCCTATATGAGTCATGTAATTCTAAGGCAGAGACAAACAGTCTATAGTATAAAGTATTATTTACCACCCAACAAGATCTTTATAAGAATAATGGCCTGGGGTTTTAAAAAATACTTTGGAATGAATTTAAATATTCTTCAAGAGAAATCCTTCTATGGGGAACAAAAAAGGCAAAATTCTTTGTTCAGCCAAATGAACACATCCAAACAGACTAAAGACACCTACAATTTACCTCGATAGTAGGCCTTGGTTATTGCATCAAACTCCTCCTGACCTGCTGTATCCCATAACATGAGCCTGACGTCTTCGTCATTAACTCTGAAACAAAAGATGAATATATTTTATATGCAAAGGAAATGTCTTTGTTTTTAAAATCTGGAGGTATTAAAACTACACTGTGGGCTTCAATCTGAAAAAGTCTAAGTGCTTTTAAGTGCTGACACCATTAACCACAGTGAGAGCAGAGGGACAGACACCCCCAACGCTGTCACTTTACACGATCTGCGGTCGCCTGCCGTGTTTTTTCCTTCAACAACAGTCACAGAGAGTGGTCGCTCTAGGACTAGCATCAAAGGGGTCCACACCGGCAGATTCAACCAACCGCAGGCAGAATATATTTGGAGGGCTTCTCGGGTGGCTCAGTGGTAAAGAAGGCATGGGTCTGATCCCTGATCCCAGGAGATCCCACGGGCAGCAGAGCCACTGCCCCTGCGAGCCGCACTATGGAGCCTGTGCTCCGGAACCAGGAATGGGAACTTCCGACCCCGAGCCACAGCCCCTGCAGTCACGCCCGAGAGCCTGTGCCGCACAAGAGAGGCCTCCGCGATGAGAAGCCTACGCACCGCAACTAGAGAAAAAGCCCACTCAACAATGAAGAGCCAACACAGCCAGAAATAAATAAAATTACTGTTTACAGATATGTGGGGAAAACTCTAGAAAGTTCCAAAAAGCAAAACTTGAACATGCCATGTACCCAGCAACTACTCACACAGCATTCATCTTGTATACGATGCTGTAAGTGATCTGGAGATAACTGAAAGTCTATGGGAGCAGTGTGTAGGTTAAATGCAAATACTAGGCCATCTTGTACACGGAACAGCGTCTATGGAGGCTGGTGTCCACAGGATCCTGGCCTGTCCTGAGAAAGCTGCCCGCTCCGGCCGCCCCCCTCTAACGCGGAGAGACCGGAGAGACAGGACGAAGCAGCTCACCGCGCGGTCTCCCTAAGGCAGACGCTGACTGCTCCGTCGCACCTCCGGTCTTACTCACGGGCCGCAGTCCTCCTACAGAGCCACTGCCAACAGCAAGTCACCGCTCTGAGCGAAAACACCCGGCAAGGGGCCTTCAAGCTCCTGGTTACAACTGCATCAACCAATCAATATATAACTTCTTTTTCTGCATTTTTCTGTTTGAAGACACCTTATTTAATATATACTGCTGATTTATCAACTTTGAACTCATGGCACTATTACTGGTACTTGAAAGAAGCTCATCTAACACATGTGTCTTCTCCATGAGGCACATCACAGCTCACCAGACAGCACTTCAGTTCTAGGCTTGGGGCTGTTTTAAACAGCAAAACCAACAAAACACACAAAAACAGAACATGAAAAGGCCACTTATGTACTTATGAGAGGTGAAACAAAAAGGTGGAGGTCGTCTCGTTCAGCCTCAGCCAGAGCTGCGTGCGCAGGTGACGCAAATGTTTTGAGGCTCTGTGCATGTCCATGAATGGGGTCCCGAGTCTGGGGTTGCAAATACATTTTAGCAGGTAGTGAATCTGAACATACAAAGTCCACAAATAATGAGAAGTGACTGCATACTTAAAATATTAATATGGAATCTATAAATAATGAGGGTCAACTACACACTTAAAACATTAATTTGGTTCAGATAACAAGTACAAAAATAAACATCATCAAGATTTAAAATGAATCCTCTTAAGACATCTAAGAAAGGAAGCAAAAACAGAAGTATTTTTAGAAAGAAGGTAAATAGATTATAAATTCAACAATTTTTAAAACAATGAACACAATTATTTCTGATGCTAATGTCTGGGACAGTTAAATCAGATTTGTTTAATGTTACTTATTTCTCTGTGATTAAATTTTAGTTTGTCTCCTACAATTTAAAATAACCTCAAAAGTTCTCAGGACTAAGGACAAAAATCGTTACTTTGACGTGTTTTAGAACCGGATTTCCTTTTCACAGGTGTATTTAATCCCCTCAAATCTTTCTCTTATTTCTTTAAAGTAAAAATAAATTATTAATTCTCCAACTTCTACATAGTCCTGTCCAGTTTTAAAAAAAGAGACATTCTATACAAACAGATCCCTTAATATATGAGATGAAAATTACTGTGAAAGGTAATTTTCCTTCCAAATAAAATCATGGACAGAAATCTCAGTAGAATCAAGCACTACTTTCTGTTTAAGAAGTGCCCACGATGGGACTTCCCTGTGGCCTGGTGGTTAACAATCCGACGTGCAGCGCAGGGGACACGGGCTCAACCCCTGGTCAGGGAACTAAGGTCCACAAGCCACGGAGCAACTGAGCCCGTGTGCTGCAACCAGAGTCTGTTCACCGCAACGAAAGGTCCCACGTGCCACAACTGAGGCCCAGCACAGCCAAATAATGAATCAAACTGTTTAAAAAGTGCCCAAGGTGCCACCAATAAACATAAACAGATATCTAAGACAGAAACAAAGAGAGAAGGGAGAAGAGTAGCAAAAAAGAAGGAAAATGAGAAGGGAAAGGGAGAGAAGGAGCAGGGGGGAAAAAGACGGCGAAGACGCACCAAGGAGTGAGTGACCGAACATGCCGCCACCGGACTCCCAGCTTTGTGCTGTAACCAGTCACCACCGTTCTGACACCTTCATCAGACATGCTCACACACCAAAACCAAGAGGATAAAGTGGCCAAGTACATACTGGATTTGTCGCTCCAAAAAATCAACTCCAATGGTTTTCTTGTAGTCTTTTGTAAAAATGCCTTTGCAATACCGCTGAATCATACTTGACTTTCCAACTGCACCATTCCCTACAACCACCATCTTGATGGCCACTTCCATATCTTCCTCCAACATTTTTGGAGTTGAAAAGGTTTCTGTGCCAACTTTAATTCCAGGTGATCAGATCTTCTCTCTCAAACCTGTGGTTTAAAATGAAATTATTTTTTTCATGACATAAAAATAAGCTATAATTATTTTATCAAGAAATAATCAAACTGAACTCCAAGAATTTGTTTCCATGATGAAGGGCCCCCCTCCCCACTCTGTTCATTTAACTTAAATTCTCTGAAAAGAGAGACAATAATATTCATTTTTGAATCCTTATCAATAGCACAATGTATGACTTTCAGGTAGTGATAAATGAGTAGATTCTGCCTTTCACAAAGATTAGACTACGGGCTTTAGAGTTGAGCCCTGATCTAAAGTTGCCTTTTACTGGTTCTGTGCTCTTCGTGAAGTTATTGCTTATCCCTTTCAAGATTCAGTTTTCTGAAGATATTTAACCTCACAGGATTGTTGATCGATACAAATAAAGCACTTAGCACAGTGAAAGTTAAGCATTCAAAAAATGGTAGTTTCATATACCATAAGAAATCCTCCATAGATAGTTAACAGCAAATGGGAGACAAACACCAAGTCTAGGGAAACCGCTCATCATCCTCACAGGCGATATTAACATCCCTAGGGTCCGCACCCAGAAGAAGGGCTTTGTGTAATACTATGCAACGAAGCGGCAGCTCGCACGTCAGCATCCAGGCTACAGTGAATCCACTGCACATCATCTTATAGCACACGTTCTCTTCTTTACGTTCAGACTAGTCATAGTTATTCACACAGTCAAAGTAATAGTACGTGTACTGTTTGCATTTTAGACTGAATGAACAGTCCAGACCCTTGGGACAGAAGGCTAAGTTTTTCATATTTCTTAAAATTATTAATGCTATTTCAGTTCCTACCTATTAACTATTATATTCTAGCTACCTGAACCAAAAATTCATTTATACAACCACTACACAAAACATGTCTGAAATGTGAAAAGCATTCCTTTCTTTGTCCCTAATGGAGTCTCAGTAACTGGCCCTAGTGCATGATAAACTTGCATGATTTAAGAAGCATCTAAAAGCACTTGTTAAAGTACAAGTTCTAGGTCTCCACTTCATACATAAAATACGGATAAATACAGAAAGACTTATCCTCTTGAATGTTCTACGTTACATTTGACAATTGAAAGAAAAATCATAATACTGTTCAATGTGGTTTTCAATATACGTAGAGAAAACATTTAAGACAATTATTTATACATGGGAGAGGACAAAAGGATGTGAAGGGAGGTAAGGTTTCTATACTTCACTTGAGCTTGTAAAATGCTAACACCAATACACTGTGATAAATTATCTACGCAGCTAAACAAGTTACACAAAGAAATACTCAAAAACACGAGAAAACATGATAAAACAAAATGAAATTCTAAAAACACCATAAAGATATCAGAATGTAATTGACATTTATAGAGCTGTCCACACAACAGCAGAACATTCTTCAAGCACCCACTGAACATGTATAAGATAGGACATATTCTAGGCCATCAAACAACCCTCAACAAAATTAAAATAAAGAGACCACAGTGGAATCAAACTAGAAGTCAGTAACAGAAAGATAACAGGAAAGTCTCCAAGCATTTGGAAACTAAAAACAGATTTCTCAATAATCCATGGGCCAAAGCAGAAGCTCAAGAGAAATTTTAAAAATAACTGAGCTGAAATAAAATGAAAATACAATGTGTCAAAAATTTGTGGGACACAGCTAACATAGTGCTGAGAGAGAAAATTTACAGCACTAAATGCTTACCCTAGAAAAGAAGAAAAGTCTCAAAGCAACAACCTGAGCTCCCACCTCAAAAAACTGGAAAAAGAAGTGCAAAATAAACCCAAAGCAAGCAAAAGGATGGAAATAATAAAGAGAAGAAATCAATGAGACTGATATAACTATTAGGAAAATAAAATCTGTAACTTTAAAAACAAAAAGAAAGCTCCAAGCTCAGGTGATTTCACTGGAGAATTCTACCAAACTTTTCAAGAATGATACACACTCTCCCCCAGAATATAGAAGAGGAGGAAACATATTAATATATAAAGCCAGCATTATCTTGATACCAGCACCACACAAAAAACAGTACAAAAAAGAAAACTAGACAGACAGTCCCTCATGAACATAATGCAAAAATCTTCAACAAAATATGAGTAAATCACATCCAGCAATGCATAAAAAGAATAACCAGGACCAAATGGGCTTTACTTGGGAATGCAAGGCTGTTTCAACACTCAAAAATCAATGTAATCCACCACATTAACAAAGTAAAGGAAAACCCCATCACCATATCAACTAATGCAGAGGAAATATTTAACATAATTCAACATCCATTTGCAAGAAAATTTCTCAGCAAACTAGAAAGAGAAGGGGACTTTTTCAGCCTGATAAAGGGCATCTATTAAAAACACACACACACACAAACCTACAGCTAACATCATACTTAATTCTAAAAGACAGACTGCTCTCCGCCATAGAGTGAGAACAAGGTAAGGATGTTCACTCTCACTACTTCCGTTATCATTAGGCATAGCCAGAGTAACAGGCAACAAAAATACACAAACTGCTTACAGATTAGAGGAAAAACTATCCCTATTCACAGATGACATGATTGTCTATGGATTGTCCAAGGAATCAAATAAACAATCCTGAAACTAATAAGTGAATTTAGCAAGGACACAGGATACAAGAGTAACACACAACACTGAACTGTATTTCTAATATCCTAACAATGTACAATTTGAAGCCAAAAAAAATTTAAATGATATTCACAATAGCGTCCTCCCAAAATGAAATTCTTTGATATGAATCAAATTCAGACACGACTGAGTGACTGCCCTGACTCAAAGGTGGAGAAAACCATACCACCCAATTTTAAGACCCTAAAAATATACATTCATCAAGAAAGAGTGAAACTGGCCAAGAGAAAGATACAGAAATCAACACAGCAGAGGCCCAATACAACAAAGGGCCCAAAAATAGACCCACGCGAATACAGCCAATTGATTTTTGACAAAAATGCAAAACTATTAAATGGCGACAAGGCAGTCTTTTCAACAAATGGTGATGCAACAACTGGAAATTCATATGCAAAAAAGTAAACTTTCCCCTAAATCTCACACCTTATATAAATAATTCAAAATAGATTATAGATCTAAATGTAAAACTTTAATATCTTGATCTGGGATTAGACAAAGTTCTTAGATATGCTACCAAAAGATGTACAAAAGGAAATATAGATAAATTAAATTTCATCAAAATTAAAAATATCAACTCTGTGAAAGATACTATTAAAACAATTAAACAAGTTATAGACTGCAAGAAAATAGTTGCAAAACATACCTAACAACTTGTATCCAGAACATATAAAGAACCTTTAAAAGTCAACATAAGAAACTACCAAATTTAAAAATTTAAGTCTTGGCCAGATATTCACCCAAGATTATATATGCCAAGTAAGCACACGAAAAGATATTGAACAGCTTTGGCCATTGGTTAAAGACACACTGGGCTCCGTTGCTGCATCCTACTCTTTGCGACCCCACAGACTGCAGCCCACCACGCTCACATTCTGTCCATGAGATTTCCTAGGCAAGAATACAGGAGTGGGTTGCCATTACCACTACATGCCTATCAGAATGGCTAAAATAAAAAATCTGACCACACCAAGTGCTAGGCAGGAAGTGGAGCAACTGGAACTCTCACATTTTGCTGGTGAGAATGCAAAATGATAGTCACTCTGGAAACCTGTGTGACAGTTTCTTATAAAATTAAACATACTTTATGTGATCCTACAACCCGAATCTTAGCAGTACCCTAGAGAACAAAACCTTATGTTCACACAAAAACCTGCATAGGAATGATTACAGCAGCTATAGTCACCATAAACTAGAAACAATCCAAACGTCCTCCAGTGGATGCATATCCATCCAACAGAATCCTACTCAGAAATAAAAAAGGATAAGTTGTTGATACATCCAGCAACTTGAAGGAATCTCAAAAGCATTATACTAAGAGAAAGAAGCTTACATGTGGTATGATCCCCTTTACATGACATTCTGGAAAAGATCAGTAATTGCCAGGGGTTGGAGCAAGGGGGAGTTTATGAGAGGACAGACAGCGTGAGTGGTTGGAGGTGACAGAACTGTTCCATATTCTGACTATTACGGTGGTTACATGAATCTAAAATTCACAGAACTGCACACTCCCCAACAATGTCCACTTTATCACATAATAATGTTCAAAAGAATAAAATATAAAGAAAAATAAATGAAATCAGATCTTAACACAGGCAGTCTGACCCTTGTGATTATCAGCCACTCACTTCTCCACAGACTAAAAAGAACTATACCAACACAATCAAGTTCTTAGAAAAGTATAATTCTGAGTATAATATCTTAAAAGCTTGACAGTAACACTGTATATGTGTTCTATTCCCAAGTTTAATTTTACAATCAACAGCAGTCCAATACATTAGAAAAGGAAGAGTTAACTCAATGATCAAAACAGTGGATTTTCCATCACTGCCCGTACTTCAACGCATGTATGAATATACTTATACAAACACGGAAAACCTTCTCAGGTTCACTGAAGTTACCTGGGAGATATCCTGACTTGTATGAAATCTAGAGACGTAAATAGTCCTTCTCAGATTGTAAAGTCACTTGCCCGGGCCGTGACAGTGAAGCTGTCCCCCTACCACACCCTCAGGGTCCCCGCGGGAAGCGACTCTGCGGCCCGGTGTCAAGAGGAGCGCGCAGCCGGCTCACTCGTATTCCAGGGGCGCCCGGCAACACCCCGGGCAGGGTGCGGCCGGGCAGGGAGGGGCCCGCTGGCTGGACCCAGTCTGGAAGCCAGGGTGGGCTCGGGCCCTTTCCCAGCCAGCCCCGACCCGCACTGAACGGCCCGCCTGCCCGCACCTCCCGCATGAGGGCCTCGGGGCCATGTCCAGGGAGACGGGGGCGAGGGGAGACCCGGGCGTGGGGAGACGCGGGGAGAAGGGAGAGCGGGGAGGGGCGGGGCGCGGGGAGACGCGGTGGCCTGGGGGCCGCGGGGCGCGGGGAGGGGCGGGGAGAACGGGGCCGTGGGGCCGCCGCCGGGCCCGGGCCCGCGCTCCAGGCGTGCGCGCGGCGGCCGGGTGGGAGCGAGCGCCCGGCCTGGAGGCCCCGCCGCGCCCCTGCGCAGCCCCCGGCGGGCGCGTCCTGGGCCGCGGCAAGAGCGAGGAGTGCGGCCGCCGGCCCGGGCGCGAGCCGCTACTCACCCTCCCCGCGCCGCCCGCCGCCCGGCGCCACAGCTCCTCCGCCGCCTCGCCGCGTCCGCGCGCGCCTGCCCCCGGCCGGGCGTCCGGCCGGCTCGCGCCCTCTTCGCTCTTTAGGAGTGACTGGGATGCTTTGGGAACTTTACTGGCAGCAGGGCTCGGAACGGGCGGCGCGCAGTACCTCGCCGCGAAGGGCCGGGAGCGGGCGCCCGGCCTCCCCTCAGCCCGGCCCCTCCGCGCTCCGAGCATGCGCCGGGCTCGCGGTGCGCACGCGCGCGCTGGGCCCCGCCCCCTAGCCGGCCGCCGCGCGGGGCGCGGGGCGCTACCTGGCCGCGAGAGGAGGCGGCCGGGGAGGCGCTGCACGCGCTTCCGCTGCACGGGGGGCGGGCTTCAGAGTCTTCACAGGACCGGCCGCCCTGGACTCACCTGATGCGCCTGACTGAGAGGACCTCCAAGGGGCGGGGAGAGCAAAACTGTGGAGTCAAGTCGAAACGCACTGAGTTCACACGCTGTGGCTGGACCAAGGGGAAGTCTGCGGTGGTTAATAACTCAGGCAACCAAACCCAAATCCGAAAGTTTGCCCTCAAAGCAACCTAAACTTTGCTTCACGGGGACGGATACCAAGTGCTGATGAGGATGTGGAGTAACTGAATTCTTCATGCTGCTGGAGTGTAAACTATTAAAAAAGTAACTTTCGAAAATAATTTGGCGCTGTACTATAGAAGCCAAAGCTATGGTTTTTCAAGTAGTCATGTATGGATGTGAGAGTTGGACTATAAAGAAAGCTGAGTGCCAAAGAATTGATGCTTTTGAACTGTGGTGTTGGAGAAGACTTGAGAGTCCCTTGGACTGCAAGGAGATCCAGCCAGTCCATCCTAAAGCAGATCAGTCCTGAATGTTCATTGGAAGGACTGATGATGAAGCTGAAACTCTAATACTTTGGCCACCTGATGCGAAGAGCTGACTCATTTGAAAAGACCCTGATGCTGGGAAAGACTGAAGGCAGAAGGAGTAGGGGACGACAGAGGATGAGATGCTTGGATGACATCACCGACTCAAAGGACATGAGTTTGAGCAAACTCCGGGAGTTGGTGATGGACAGGGAGGCCTGGCGTGCTGCAGTCCATGGGGTCGCAAAGAGTCGGACATGACTGAGCAACTGAACTGAACTGTAGAAGCCAGCCCTGTGACGCAGCAGTTCCATAGTTATGTGTACAGCCAAGAGAAATGTGTGCTTGCAAGGCATCAACAGTTATCAGAATGTTGACAGGTGCATTTGTTTTAATAACCCCAAATGGAAGCAACCCAAAAGACCATCAAGGATAGAATAAGGTAATGCATTCACAGTGTTCATATAATGGGATACTTCTCAGCAATGAAAAGAATGACGTACTACAGGCGACAACATAGAGAAACTGAAAAAACATAAAGTTGCGCATAAGATGTCAGACAGGAAAGGACATAAGGGTAAGTCCATCTATATAAAGCACAAAAATAGGAAAAATAATCTGCTAAAAGTTATGATAGTGATTACCTAGGTGAGGAGGGGCTAGTGAATGGGGGAGGGGCTTCTAATGGGCTCTGGCTGTTGATCTTGGTGCTAGTTACACATGATTTGCTGAAAAGCTACTGAACTGTACACTTACACACATACTTATGTATATGAATTATGTGGTGAAGTAATTTAAATTTTTTAGTTTAAAATTTGCAAATTGTTTTAGCTATAATTTTGATATAGTCTTGTAAACATAGTAATTATTTGCAAGAAATTTAATGTCAGATAACCACCTTATCTGTAGGATTTGGTTAGTATTGTCTCGTAAACTTGAGTAATATAGACACCCCCTTTAAAAGAAAAGAAAACAAACCTCAGTGAAGAAATGGACAAATGACTTGAATGGACATTTCTTCAAAGAAGATATACAAATGGCTAATAATTACAGGGAAAGAGGCTCAATATCACTAATTATTAGGGAAATGCAAATCAAAACCACAAGGAGTTACCATTTCACACCCATTAGATGAATATTGTAAAACAGACAAACAAAAGTCAGAAAATAACAAATGTTGGCAAGGATGGTGAGAAATCATAACCCTGACTCACTGCTTTCTGGTAGGAATGTAAAATGGGGCAGCAACTGGAAAACAATACAGCAGTTTGTAGAAAAAATTAAAACTACGAATAAAAAGGAAGCACATTCTTAACAAATGCTATACCATGGATGAACCTTGAAGACATGCTGAGTCAAAACAGGACAAATACAAATATGATTCCACTTATATAAAGCAACTAGTCAAATTCGTAGAAACACAAAGTAGAATCACAGTTGCCAGAGGCAGAAGGGAGGTGGGAATGAGCCCATGGTGTTCAGTGGGTACAGTCTCACTCCTGCAAGATGAAAAGAGTCTTGGGACTGGATAATGATGGTGGTTGTACAACCAGGTGACTTTTTAGTACCCCTGAACTGTACAGGTGTTCAGCGGGTACAGTCTCACTCCTGCAAGATGAAAAGAGTCTTGGGAATGGATAATGATGGTGGTTGTGCAACCAGGTGACTTTTTAGTACCCCTGAACTGTACACTTAAAATGGTCAAAATAGTAAATTTTATGTTAAGTACTTTTTTACCACATTTTTTTTGAAAGGGGAAAAGAAAAATTCCTAGTGAATCTCAGAGAATAAATCTGAAAATTCAAATTTGAGAGAAACTTCTTTTGAGAAAAACGTCTTCAAGGGATCCTCCCCAAATCATCATTTTTCTTCTCCACCTCCCGCCCTGCTTTGCACTTCCACGGGATTGTTGGACATTCTCAGTGCAGTAAAGTCCACCTTTTATTTAAGTCAAGTCTGTGCCCAAGGACACAGCAGAGCTTACACTCCCTTCAGTGAGATGCGTGCCTGCATGTTAAGTCTCTCCAGTTGTGTCTGACTCTTTGTGACCCTATGGAGTGTAACCCATGCAGGTCTTCTGTGTCCGTGGGATTCTCCAGGCAAGAATACTGGAGTGGGTTGCCATTTCCTCCTCCAAGGGATCTTCCCAACCCAGGGATCGAACCCACGTCTCTTATGTCTCCTGCATTGGCAGGTGGGTTCTTCACCATTAGCTCCCCTTGGGAAGCCCTTTCAGTGAGATAAGGAAAGCCTATGTAAACGTCATGCAGTTGTGCTCCAGCAAAAATGGCAATAGAATTAATCTGAAGGGCTCTGAAGGAAATTTTACCTACTGTGACTAGAAATGAGGGGCACAAAATTGTTTTAGGGAAAACATTCTGAAAAGTCTTACTGTTAAGTCATTTAATGATTATTTGAATCTAGTACCTTCCCTGACCCAGAAGAAAAGTGTCTATTGATCTTTGCTAGTCATTTTCCTGTGTCTGACTCTAATGAATTAAATACTTTTCAGAGATCACAAATTGTAGACGAATGAAATGAAAACCATCAAAGAAAAATTAGAACACATTCTTAAGAAATCCTTGAGAATTTTACCACTTAGACCACAGGTCTGCAAACACATGTGACTGCATCATGGGCCTCTTGAGAAGCTTAGTGGAAGCCACAGTATTGATCTAAACCGGTAGCATCTAATAGTCAACAAAATCAGATAAATGATGCTAGAAAATTTTTAAATGTAATACTTTCTATTCAGACCCTAGAGTGCTATTCCAGGTCTTAAAAGTTGTTTCACAATGGATCTTAATATCCTCACCTGTAATATGGACTAATCTACCTTTCAGGGTCATTCACTCAAAAAAAAAAAAAATTTATTCTGCCAAGTTCTGTGCTGAGCATTGGGTATTCAGTGATGGACAAAAAGGATATGATTTGTGCCCTCTTGGAGCTTATAGTCTTGGAAGGGAGACCAATATTATGGCTATATCTCATAATTATATGAAGAAAATTAGTCAGTGTAATGGAAATGTACAAAATTTTAAATTGGAGCCAGAGAAGCCTTTCTGACAAAGTGGCATTCAATCTATCATCTGTAAGGTAAATGAGTCAGCTGGGTAAAGTATAGACAGAAAAAGATTTTAAGAAGAGGAATCACCAAGCAAGATGGCCTGAAGCAGGAAATAACCTGGTGAGTTTGAGGAACTGAAAGGGAGCCAGTGTGTAGGAGTGGTATGAAATGAAGGCATGAGGGAGGCAGGGACCAGATTGTGGAGACCTGGTAGATCACATAAGCAATTTGGATTATATCTCAAGAATATTAGGAAGCCTTTGAAGGATGTTTAGTGTGATAATAAGAAGATCCACTTGGAAGATTACTTTGGCTGCTACGAAAGGGTAGAGTAGAGGAAAAATGGACCAGTGGAAGGCTGGTCCAGGGGAGAAATGATGGAGGCTTTGCTGAGCTGGTAATAGGGTTGATACGGAAAAGTGGTTCTATTTGTTTTCAAGTTTGGAGGTAGAATCTTGTGGACTTGGCTATGGAGCAGAAACAGAGAGAACATCAACAGTGACTCACGGGCTTCTTGAATGATCCCCTGAAATTCTGATTTTTTTCCACATGCCAGCAAGCAGTTTTCAAACACCAGCTGGATTGTCCTACCTTTCAATTCAGTTCTGATACTATCTACCTGGAGATGCCATCAAGTTCTGCAGGTTAGGGGCTCAGTCCTGGAGGACTGCCCTCTTCACCTCCCACCCGCACTTCAGATGCCAGTCACAAGTCCAGGTTATCACCTGTGTTTCTAATCAACCACCACCCTCTCCTTGAGGGCAATTAATTTGCTATTGCGGCTCACAGAATTCAGAAAAACATTTTATTTACTAGATATCAGTTTATTATAAAAGAATATAGGGACTTCCCTGGTGGTCCAGTGGTTAAGAATCCACCTGCCAGTGTGGGAGACACAGGTTCAATCCCTGCTCCAGGAAGATCCCACGTGCCACAGGGCAACTAAGCCTGTGCGCAGCAAATACCGAAGCCTGCCAGCCTAGAGCCTGTGTTCGGAGAAGAGAAGTCATTGCGATGAGAAACCTTTGAACGGCAACCAGAGAGTAGCCCCTGCTCACCACAACTAGAGAAAGCATGTACAGCAACAAAGAATTAGCACAACAAAAAATAAACAAGTAAAAATGTTTTAAAAAAGAATATAATTCAGAACAGCCAGATAGAAGTGACGCATAGGGCCAGCTATGGGGAAAGGTTGGGGAATTTTCATGCCTGTCAGAGCCTACTCTCCCAGCATCTCCACATGGTCACCAGATCTCCAGGCTGGTCCTTTCCGGATTTATGGAGGCTTCATTGCTGCTGCTGCTACGTTGTTTCAGTTGTGTCCAACTCTGTGTGACCCCATAGACAGCAGCCCACTAGACTCTTACATAGGCATAATTTACATGACCGTTGGCCATAGGTGATTGAACTTAATCTTCAGTCCCCCCTCCCCTCCCGTAGGTCAGGGGCTGGAACTGAGAGTTCCTACCCTCTAATCATTGGGTTTATTCCCCTGGCAACCAGCCCCCATCCTCAGGTGACTTCAGGATTTTCCAAAAGTCACCTCCTAAACATAACAAAAAGCACCTTTAAGGCTCTTATCCCATAGGAAATTCTAAAGGTCTTAGGAGCTCTATTCCAGGAACTAAGAATGACAAAGACCAAACATATTTTTCATATTACAAATCACAATATCACAACACCTCACTGATAGTGGTCACTACAGACACTAATGACAACTGCTAACCAGTGTGAGTCTGGGAGTAGTCAGTTCATTCTAGATTCCTTTTTGGCTTTTCACAGATTGTTCTTGTCTCACATGAGCTAGACTGTACCATTCATACACTTCTGGATTTAAGGCACTTATTAATAAAGAAATTGTTAGAACATAAAAATCTTTATTCTCCTTCACTGCCCAGGTCTTTCTCATATACACATTTGTTTTTGTTGAAATGGTCTTAATGTACAGAGAGATCTCTGAAAGGGCTGGATTGTTTAGACAACTCTGATTTTTGAGGACTTCGTTGATGGTACATAAGAGTGTGATGGTCTTCCTTGTACATTTACTGGAATATTAGTTTAGACATCATACTAATGATATGGCAGTTAATGCATTCGGAAGATCTTATTCACATTCAGCATTTTGTCACCCACTCCTTCATCTAAATTCCTCTCAATGTTCTCACCAAATAAGTAGGGGAATATATGATCACCCTAATTTTAGATGTAAATAAAGGTGATGTGCCCTGCAGGTAGATTAGGTATAGGAATCCATTTGTCGTAATGGTCAGTTATGAATTCCAGCTCATCAAGTTGTCCATTCCGTGGATTTACAATTATTAAGCCACATACAATGGTGGGGAAATGTTCTACTTATGGTAACAGTCAAATCCTTGCTCACCACAGAATTTTTTTCCTCTGAAATATAGTCATTTACACATTGATCAGAGATTGGGATTTCATGACTGAAGCTATTTTAAAAATTGAGTTACTATCAACCAGAGGGACAAAGAAATGGATTGGGCAGGCAAAGGGGGGCGTTTGGGAATGAACAGAAGATTAAGTCTAAGATAGATACCCATGGCAGTTTTACACTGATACGTTGTGTAGTGTGGAAGTGTCCCAGATGGTAGCATTCATATTTGAAAGCCACTATGGCAATGGAATGTGCAGAAATACCTCTGAATTAACACATCTCCAGAAATGCCAATGGCATTGCCAATGATACATCTTTTTTTTCCCCCGCTAGTTGCATTTAAGAGTTTTTCTTCATTTTTACTGTTCTGTAGTATCTGAATATGAGTTGTTTTTATTTTACCTACAATATCTGATAAGCTACTACAATAATGTCTTTCTTCAATTCTAGGAAATTCTCAGCCCTTATCTCTTCAAATATTGCCTCTAACCTATTTTATTTTCTTCAACTGGAGCTCCTATTGCATGAAGTCAACCCTCTCATATTTTTCATATCTTTTGTGTTTAGGGCTTCATCATGTGTGACGGATGATCTCTCAGTTTACTAATCTCTCCAATTACAGTTTAAATGTGTCCATTGAGTTTGTAATTATAGTGACTATGTTAAAAAAAAATCTAGATGTCCACTGCTATGTTAAAATCTCTACTTTTTTCCTGTAGTCAAATTATTTTATTCCTTATGCTTTGAATCTTTTTTGCATTGCTGTAATTATTTTGAACACAATTAATTAGTCCCTTTTAGATTGTTCCATTATTTCTAATCCTCTTTCTTTGTTTCCCTGATGACTCTGCCTTATTATATGTCTTTGTGTGATTTGTAGTTTAGGAATGTGAACTCATCTTCACTGAGGCTGTGTTTTCTATGTGACTGGGGCTCAGCCCCTGCACGGTGATTTAATATCTGCTTTTGATGTTTGCTTTTTCCAAAGCCAGAGTTTTAAAATATTCATGGATCTGGGACTAACATTTATGTTAAATTCACAGCTGTAATTCCCACATCACATGGATAGTATGAATTAAGAGACCATACTCACCCATGGTATAAATTTGGGGTTTGACTCTTCAGAAATGTCTTGCCTATTCAGAACCCCAGAGGATGACAAGCTTCCGTGCTGCTTCTCTGAAATTTCACTGGATCGAATTTTTCTAGTTCTCTTTTCACAGCTTGATGGCTCTTCTAGCATCTTGTCTTTATGTAAGTGTCTCACTTCCAACTCTGTTTTTCACCAAGACCAAGACATATCTTCAATCCTTTGGAGTCATTGAAACCTCTCTTTTGAGGCTCAGGAATGGTACTGTCCTGGATTGTTCCTTTTCTTTCTCTTGATTTAGGCTATGTGTTCTTGAGTGTGTGTTTATAGTTTATCCAGCTGTGTCTGTTCATCTAAGCTTGTCAAGTCTATGTATACCCAGTGGGAGGGTTGAGATCAGCTCAATCAGCTTTGTTACAGGAACAGGAAATCTTCCTCTGTTTTTCATATCACATTAATTCTGATCTGAGCCCTCACTTGTTAGGATTGTAAGATATCCAATGTGGTGGATGGTGGTTTAGTCACTAAATTGTCCCAGCTCTTGCAACCCCAGGGACTGTAGCCTGCCAGGCTCCTCTATGCATGGGATTTCCCAGGCAAGAATACTGGACCAGTTGCCGTTTCCTTCTCCAGGGGATCTTTCCTACTCAGGGATTGTATCTGTGTCTCTTGAGTCTCCTGTATTGGCCGGAGGAGTCTTTACAACTGCGCCACCTGGGGAGAACGTAAGTTATCTAATATCAGTTTTTAAGAGCTCCTTCCCCTTTCCACAGTACCACAAGACTTGTCAGAGGCTTGCACAGTTTGCAAAACCTGGGGAAACACCTCTGACACTCAGTCAATTGTAATAATCACTGAGGTGTGCATTGCCTAAGGTCATTAAGTCTATTTGAATAAATCCACATCGTTTATAACAGGTTTGGTCATAAGTACCTTTTTAAGTTCCAGAAAAACATCTACTTCTACCTTATTGACTACGCCAGAGTCTTTAACTGCGTGGATCACAACAAACTGTGGAAAATTCTTCAAGAGATGGGAATACCAAACCACCTGACCTGCCTCCTGAGAAATGTGTATGCAGGTCAAGAAGCAACAGTTAGAACCAGACATTGAACAATGGACTTGGATCCAAATTGGGAAAGGACTACATCAAGGCTGTATATTGTCACCCTGTTTATGTAACTTATATGCAGAATACATCATGTGAGATGCCCAGCTGGATGAAGCACAAACTGGAATCAAGATTGCCAGGAGAAATATCAATAACCTCAGATATGCAGATGACACCACCCTTATGGCAGAAATCTAAGGAACTAAAGAGCTTCTTGATGAAAGGGAAAGAGGAGAGTGAAAAAGTTGGCTTAAAGCTCACCATTCAAAAAATGAATATCACGGCATCTGGTCCCATCACTTCATGGCAAAGAGATGGGGAAACAGTGGAAACAGTGTCAGACTTTATTTTCTTGGGCTCCAAAATCCTGCAGATGGTGACTGCAGCCATGAAATTAAAAGACACTTGCTCCTTGGAAGAAAAACTATGACCAACCTAGACAGCATATTAAAAAGCAGAGACGTTACTTTGCGACAAAGATTTGTCTAGTCAAAGCTATGGTTTTTCCAGTAGTCTTATATGGATGTGAGAGTTGGACCATAAAGAAAGCTGAGCACTGAAGAATTGATGCTTTTGAACTGTGCTGTCAGAGAAGACTCTTGAGAGTCCCTTGGACTGCAAGGAGATCAAACCAGCCAATCCTGAAGGAAATCATTCCTGAATATTCTTTGGAAGGACTGATGCTGAAGCTGAAGCTCCAATACTTTGGCCACCTGGTGCAAAGAACTGACTCATTTGAAAAGACGCTGATGCTGGGAAAGACTGAAAGCAGGAGAAGAAGGGGACAACAGAGGACGAGATGGTTGGATGGCATCACCGACTTGATGGACATGAGTTTGAGCAAGCTCTGGGAGTTGGTGATGGACAGGGAAGCCTGGTGTGCTGCAGTCCATAGGGTCCCAAAGAGTCAGACACGACTGAGCGACTGAACTGAACTAAACTCAATCTCAAACTCCCAATCCTTCCCTCCTGCACCACCCCCGCTCCCTTGGCAACCACCAGCCTGTTCTCTGTGTCTATGAGTTTGTTTCTGTTATTGTAGATATGTCCATTTGCGTCGTGTTTAGATTTCATATATAAGTGGTATCATATGGTATTTGTCTTTCTCTGTCTGACTTACTTTCCTTAGTGTAATAATCTCTAGGTCCAACCATGGTGCTGCAAATGGCATTATTTCATTTTTATGGCTGAGTAATATTTCATTTGTCTTTTTTGTCTTTTTATACAGTTAGATAAATCTAATTATAAATAAAACTGTAAATCAAACTGTAAATTAAATCAAACTGTAAATTTTAAAAAACCTACCTCTATTTCATCGACTATGCTAAAGCCTTTTTCTGTGTGGATCATAACAAACTGAGGAAAGCTCTTAAAGAGATGGGAATAGCAGACCATCGTACCTGTTTCCTGAGAAACCTGGATGCAGGTCACAAAGCAACAGTTAGAGCCCTGTATGGAACAACTGATTGGTTCAAGGTTGAGAACGAGGACAACAGGGCTGCCTGCTGTCACCCTGTTTGTTGAGCCTACACACTGAGCACGTCATGAGAAACGCTGGGCCAGATGCGTTACAAGCTGGAATCAAGATAGGTGGGAGTAACATCAACACCCTCAGATATGCGGATGATACCACTCTAATGGCAGAAAGCGAAGAGGAACTAAAGAGCCTCTTGATGACAGTGAAGGAGGAGAGTGAAAGAGCCAGCTTAAAGCTAATATTAAAGAAAAGAAGATCATGGCATCTGGCTCCATGGTGCTTGTGTGTGCTGTGTGCTCAGTTGGGTCTGACTCTTTGCGACCCTGTGGACTCCCTATCTATGTGATAGAAAGGGAAATGGTGGAAGTAGTGACAGGTTTCCTCTTCTTGGGCTCTAAAATCTCTGTGTATGGTGACTGCAGTCGTGAAATCAGAAGGCGATTGCTTCTCAGCAGGAAAGCTAAGATAAACCTAGACATCAGAAAAGCAGAGACATTACTCTGCCGACAAAGGTCTGTATAGTCAAGGCTATGGTCTTGCCAGTGGTCATATACATTTGTGAGAGCTGGACCATAAAGAAGTCAGAGCTCCAAAGAATCAATGCCTTAGAACTGTGGTGTTGGAGAAGACTCCTGAGAGTCCCTGGGACAGCAAGGAGATCAACCAGTTAATCTTAAGGGAAATCAATCCTGAATACTCATTGGAAGGACTGATGCTGAAGCTGAAGCTCCAGTATTTTGGTCACCTGATGAAACAGATGACTCATTGGAAAAGTCCGTGATGCTGGGAAAGATGGAGGGCAGAAAGAGAAGAGGGCGTCAGAGGATAAAATGGCTGGATGGGGTCACCGGTGCAATGGACGTTCACGCAAATTTGGCAAATTTCGAGGGACAGGGAGGTCTGGTGTGCTGCAGTCCGTGTAGTCACAGAAAGTCAGACACAATTGCATGACTAAACAACAACAATATTCCATTGTATATATATACCACATCTTTATCCATTCATCTATTGATAAACATTTAGGTTATTTCCTTGTTTTGGCTGTTGTAAATAGTGCTATGAACATAGGGGTCAATATATCTTTTTTTTCAGGACCATATCTGTGTTTATTAAAAATGCAAATTCCAGGGCTCAGCCTTTACCTACTAAGTCAGAATCTCAGGCCAGGACCAGGGAAACTGTGTTAACAGTTCCTAGGTTATTTTTTTTTTTTTTTGTCCAGGTTATTCTTAAAGAAAGCGTGAGTAACACTGGAGATGGGAAAGGCTGACTTTATTTCCCAGCACATGCTTATGGGCTCATCGCATTGTATGTGTCTTAACATGTTAATAGTTACTAGAGCTGAGAATGTTTTATGAAATATATAGGCTCCTCTATCCGAAGGAAATGGCAACCCACTCCAGTACTCTTGCCTGGAAAATCCCATGGACGGAGGAGCGTGGTAGGATACAGTCCACGGGGTCGCAAAGAGTCGGACACGACTGAGTGACTTCACTTCACTTCACTTCATCCATGTAAGAAGCACTTATGAAGCAAATAAAGGGTTACGAGTCTGTGAAAAAATAAAACATACCTGGGATATGAAAATTTTAAATACTCCTTACACCATTAGAACACAAACTTTCGATGGAATTGTTGCTTGGCGAGAGAGGAGGTCAGGATTTTTTTTTTCCTGAGTATACATTTTTGCTTATGTTGCCTTGTGCCATGCTGCCTGCCTATTTCATTTATTTATTTATTGGTTTTAATTTTTTTATTTTTTAAATTTATTTATTTTTAGTTGGAGTATAATTGCTTTATGATATTTATTGGTTTCTGCCATATATCAACATGAATCAGCCATAGGTAAACATGTGTCCCCTCCCTCTTGAAACTCCTCCTACCTCCCACCCTTCCTACCCCTTCCCACTCCTCTAGGTTGTCACAGAGCACCAGATTTGAGCTCCCTGTGTCATAAAATAAATTTCCAATGGCCGTCTAATTTTCCATACGGTAATGTATATGTTTCAAGTGCTACCGTCCCAATTTGTCCCACCCTCTCCTTCCCCCCGCTGTGTCCACAGTCTTTTCTCTATGTCTGTGTCTCCACTGCCTCCCTGCAGTATCTTTTTGAATACTTTTTTATCTTTACAGTTTTATCTGAGTATATGCCCAGGAATGGAATTTCTGGATCATATGGCAACTCTGTTTTTAGCTTTTTGAGGAAACTCCACACTGTTTTCCATAATGACTGCACCAATTTGCATTCCCACCAACAGTATTAGGGGGTTCCCTTTTCTCCACACTCCCTCCAACATTTATTACTTGTAGACTTTTTAACAATGGCCATTCTGACTAGGGTGAGGTGGTACCTCATTGTAGTTTTGACTTTGTTGCTGTTGTTCAGTTGCTAAGTCGTGTTCATAATTATCAATGATGAGCATGTTTTCATGTGTTTGTTGGGCTCTGTATGTCTTCTTTGAAGAAATGTCTACTTACTGACCAGCTACTTTTAATTATAGTGAAAGATCAAATCTGAAGGACTTAGCTTGGTTATGTTGATGACTAAATGCTGAAATTATCTAATGAAGTAAGAAGAGCAGTCTCTATAAATGAAAACATTAAATTAAAAAATAGACTATTATCCATGTTGAATGCCATCTTGGATGTAGTTGTCATAAGAAGCTTTTTTATTTTCCCAATTTCTTACATCTTTTAGAATTCAGTTTTTCATATATTTAAGACAGATTTGCTTAAGTATGTTTTTGTTATTTTTAGCTGGTTAAGAAATATCAAAGGAAAAAAAAAGAAATATCAAAGGCTGAATTTGCTTTCTCCTTGACTTTTGTATTGTACCATGTGTAACTCTTCCATAACTCATAAAATTCTACCTTTGTACTATTATTAAATGTCTGCATATTTCATTTCTTCTAATTAAAAAAATTTATTCAAAATTGTCTACTTCTAAAATAGTAATGATGCTACTCTGTCTTCTCTTAGATTATAGGGAAAAATTTGTCATACTCTCTTGAAATTTCTTCTTGGAACTTTTAGACAGATTAAAAATTATAATAATTAGAGTAGATATAAACAAACATTTTAAATTAAAATGTGTAATACTTATTGCTGAGATAAATTAAAGAAGACTTAACTAGAGAGATATATTATGTATATGATTGGAATCATATATTGTTTTTTGTCAATTCTCTCCAAAAGCATGTAAAACTCATTTATAAAAAGGCAAACTGCACAAGTAGATATTTGTATTCATAAATAGTTACAGGAATGCTTTCATCTCATATTTTTTAACTTGATATGGAAACTGCCTGTTCTTGTATTATAAGAGTTTTTAATAATACACTTTTTTTTTTTTCTTGATGATTTAACGTTAGGGTCCTAGGATATTAATTGGGTGGTATTAATATGGATATTGCCTATGAGGGACTCTGTTTTTTGCTGGGGTTTAGGAAAGCATTGCTGGGATGTAATAGGAGCCCTAGACTTGGGTGAGGAGGTCCCCCTGTTTGTTCTTGTTTTCCTTGTTTGTCCACAGCCGGGTGCAGGGCCTGACCACCCAGCACCATCTGTGCTAGGGGTGTGCTCAGAACTTCCCTTTGAAAGGCGGCAGGATCTTGGGGTAGTGTAAGTAGTTCTGGGGAATCGCAACACTTGGGTTCTAATTAGGCCTCTTTTAATCTGACATTATGAGGTTAGGGTTTCTTCTTTCTAATTTATTTTTCATTGAAGTATAGTTTAAAAATGGAATCACTGTGTTGCACACCTGAAACATTGTAAATGTATTTAATATGGGCAAAATACTTTAATGGACACTTCACAAGGAAAGGTATATGAATGAGCAATAAATGCATGAAAATGTGCTCAATGTGATTAGTCATCAGGGAAATGAAATGAAAATTAAGACAACAGTGGGATACCATCACACTTCTAAGTGTGTGTGAGTTGCTCAGTCTTGTTCAACTCTGCAACCCTATGACCTGTAGCCTACCAGGCTCCTCTGTCCGTGGAATTCTCCAGGCAAGAGTACTGGAGTGGGTTGCCATTTCCTTCTCCAGGGGATCTTCCCAACCCAGGGATTGAACTTCAGCCTCCTGCATGCAGATGAATTCTTTACCGTATAAGCAAGCAGGGAAGCCCATTCACTCTTCCAGAATGGCTACAACTAGTGGCTGACAACACCAAATACTTACATAGATGTGGAACAACTGGAACTCTAGTTCAACCACTTTGGGAAAGTGTTTGACAATTTCTTGTACAATTAAGGAGATGTCCTCTCTATGACTTAGTAATTTACTTCCAGGTGAATTCCTAGTCATAATCCAAAAGAAAGAAAATATTATGTGTATGAGTTGTACAAGAATGTTCAAAACCACTTTATTTGTACTATCAAGGGCTTCCTTGGCGGCTCAAGTGGTAAAGAGTCTACCTGCAAAGCAAGAGAACAGGTTCAATCCCTGGGTTGAAAAGATCCCTTGAAGAAAAGAAAGGCAACCCACTCCAGGATTCTTGCCTGGAGAATTCCACAGAGTAAGGAGCCTGGGGGGCTACAGTCCATGGGGTCACAAATAGTCGGACATGACTGAGTAACTAACTTTCGAAGGGAAAACAATTCAAGTAGCCACTAACAAATGAATAGTTATTAAACTATAAATATATTCATAAAATGAAATACTAATAATTAAAAGGAACAAAATAATAATACACAAAACAACATGAATGAATCTCAAAAACTTTATGATGAACAAAAGTCTAGCACACCAGAACAGGTGCTTTATAATTTCATTTATAATTTTATTTATAATTTCATTTAAGTTCTAAAGCAGGAAAATCTAACCTAAGATGAAAAAAGTCAGAACAGTGAGTGGTTCTCTCTGGGAACATGTCTTGACAAGGAAAAAGCACAAGAGAATGTTCTAAAGTGAGAAATATAATCTGTACCTTGATATGGGTACGTGTTGCACAACTGTGTACATGCACCAAAACTCACTGAATTGTACACCTAAGACTGTTTGTTTCATTGAATGTAAATTATACTTCAGTAAAAATATTGGAAAAGCAATGTTGTGCTTCTTTTCTGGGAGACACCACTTTTCATTATGACCAATGAAATTTAACACTGAGGAACAACCTGAGTAGTAAATACTCTCTGAAGACGCCTCCAAATAATTCTGCCGGTCCCTGTACATCATGCACGTCCTTCCCTCAGGTAGGAGAACTTACATCTCCTCCTCTTGAGTCTGACCTGGGCCTGGAGCTGCTTTGTCCAGGGGAACGCAGAGAAGTGACGATCGGGGTCTCTGAGCGCAGGAACGAGTGAGCCCCGGCTCCCTTTCCTCCTTATCTCTGAGACTCAGCAGCCATGCTGCAGTGAAATGTCTGAGTCAAGCGGGGGTTCCCATGGCCGAGAATGAAGGCCTGTGCGGCCCTGTTGAGCTCCCATGTGACAGCTGGGGGCCGGCTTAGACGTGGACCCCCAGAATGAGTCTCACCAGCCTCCTCAGTGGCACGTAGAGGAGACAGGAGCTGCCCATGGAGCCGGCCCAGGTCGCAAAATCACAAGCAAATAAATAGTTATTGATTTAAGTTACTAAATTTGGGGGCTGTGTGTTACACAGCACTTGATAGTTAAAACAGCTGGGATTAATACTGAAATATGAAGAAAAATACCAACTATATGCTGCCAATGTGGAGGAATTTCTCTCAGTTATACGTGGGATCAGATCAAAGGGACACATGTAGGGCTTCTCATAATTCCTTTCCTGAGGAATGAATTTCCAGGAGCAGAGGAATTTCTGGGAACATGGAATTCCTGCTGGAAAAAGTACATTGACATGAATGCGCAAGAGAGAAAGCAGGAGGGCTGTGGAAACAGCCATAATCTTCTTAGAAGGTACCTAAGAGAATGGTGACAGTGAGGGCCATTCTGGGGAGATCCAGACAGAAATGGGGAATATGTTGTTGGAAGCTGGAGAAAGGGCGATTCTTGTTATCAGGTATCAAAGAACTTGGCTGAATTATGTTCTTGTTCTAGTGTTTCGTCCCAGTTCCCACTTCCCACTTGGTCCTGTACCTCTAGCCTCTGCCTCTCATCCACCTTACATGTCGCTGCCAGGATGACCTTTCCAAACTGAACTGTAAGACTTTCTGCTTCGGAGTCTGGAGCAACACTTTCCGGCACTAATTGTCAAATTCTTAGCATGACATTGACCTGGTCTTGGGCTCTGGTCTCCTCTCTCTCCATATCCCTCCATGTTATCCTCCATGTTATCCTGCTGTTTGGAGTAAGTTCCCAGAATACATCATGTTATCTCATGTCTCTGTGACATTGATCTGATGTTTTTTTCTCCTAGAATTCTCTTTCCTCCCTTCCTAACTCTTTTATGCTCTCTAAGAATTAATTTAAACACCACCACCCTTAGGAAGTCCTCCCTTATCATCCCACATTGAATTATGTATCTTTACTTAATTCTATTTCTTCTAGAATCCTCTTCTAGTGTCATGATACATTTAATATCATCCTAGTTCTTAATCTGCTATGTAAATTTTGGTTTGCTTTAGAGCACCTACAATGTGTCAGGCCCCATGCTAAATCTAACTGGTAAAGGGGTGATTAATAAAGACAGTTCTTGCTCATATACAGCTCATAGCCTAAAGAGAAAACAGCAACTATAAGTGCTCCAAAAGAGAAGTCACAGGAAGATCCATGGGATTAGGAATCTTTAGGGTCAGACATTTCTGCCTACTGCATTTCCATGAGTTCCATGATGCAAAGCTCTTTATTTCTTGAGGCAGCAGATTAAATTTTATTATTATTTTTTAAATTTTATTTTTTGATTAAAAAATTTGAAACATGCATTTAAAAAATTATTTATTTGGCTGCATCAGGTCTTTGTTGCAGCATGAGGAATTTTAGTTCCCTGACCAGGGATGGAACTTGTGTCCCCTGCAATGGAAACACAGAATCTTAGCCGCTAGACTGCCAGAGAAGTCCCTTAAATTTTCAGAGTGCATAATATATTTTTTTTCTTTTGTTTATCTGGACAATCTCTCTAAAATTTTTGCTCATTGTTCCTACATATGGTCTGGAGGTACTCAGGGTAAGCTCACTCTTTCTTCTGTATGTTAGCTCTTCAAATATTTTAAGATAAGTAAGTTATATGGTCCTGTGTATATCCTGTTTGGGGCAGAAATGGGTGGAGTGGAGTGGAGTGGTTAAATATCCCCGTTCCTTCAAAGTAAGAAGGAAAAAGCATTTGTGTAAGAGGTAGTATTTGATGACCAGTTAAAGGTGGTGGGTTGAACACAAGCACTCACCTTTGTTGCCTCTCCAAATCCCACTCAAATGACCATAAAGGATTTTTTAGAAAGACATAAATGTCTCCCATTCAAACAGAATGATGGAGGTACAATAGGAAAACATTTTGGAAGCTGGAGAGTAGATGGATGGATGAGTAACCCTCACTTGTCATAATCATCTTTTATCCATGAAAGCAGAATCGTGAACAAACAGTAGATGAAATCTAGAAGGGAGCCATCTTGTACACAGTCCTTCTCAGAGGCTTGGGAGCTGGCGATACCAAGTACATCATGCACACCTTTTTACTCCCGTGTTTTGACATCTGGGGCCTCACTGATCACGAGGAGACGGCACCTCCCAGAACCAGCCAGTTCCTGGAGATAATGAGGATCCCTTTTGATGTGCCATTCGCCTGAAGCCAACCAATCCGGAGCCCACACCACCCCACCTCTTCTATACCCCAGAGCCAGGCACTGGGCGGCTAGGGACGGCCGCGATGCCACAGAGCTGGAATTAACCAAGCTGCCTGGTACTCAGCCTGCTCTCCCTGCCTCTCCCACTCCTCCCGTGAAAACCAAGAGAAAGGCTCTTGCCCACAGTTCCCCATCCCACCTGTCTCATGACCCACCTTGGAGCTTCCCCATGTGGTTCTAAGGCCTGCTCCTCTCAGGACAAGCGAGTCACAGGCTATCTTTTCCATGGCAGTTGTTTCCTAAGCTGTTGGCCTCACAATATATGGATAAGTATAAAACCTAAATTTTAAAATGCCAGGAATCTCTGAAAAAGCAGGTAAAGCAGGAGGATTTGGGGAGTTTACATGAGAGGCAGTCAGACACTCCAGCTGTCCTTGGCTGTTCCCACATCCCCTTACTTGCCACCATGCCTGGCTGCTCAACCCCCTCCCCTGCTCAGCAGAGACTTTGCTTTCTAACAAGAGTGAACCAGAGCAAGGACTAGGCCCTGGAGTGAGGCCACTACACCAAAAGCAAGAGTAGCAAGTGCAAGTCTAGTAGTGAAGAGAGAAAGCATAGATTCATTCCATTCCAAGATTAGAAGCAAGCAGACTGAGATCCTCCAAGCAAAACATTGGACACATTTTCTCTGCAACTCTAAGAAGCCCAAAGACAGTCCTAAACATCCTGATAATTGGGGTTCTTTCCTAATTCCCCCCAGCCAGATCACTCTGTAGTGAAGCCCACCAGTCAATATGTCCTGCCCATGCACAAAGAGCTTCAACTTGGACTTGAACTCTTCACCCTTAGATGGAGTGAATAGACAAGGATTCCAAACAGAGAAAACTCTGCAACACCAGTGATAGAGACAGAATAAAAATTTAAGCTAGAATTTAGAGAAAATAGAAACTAAGAGAGAGGAAAAGTTATAAAAAAAACCTCAACTCAATCTACAGAAATATAAGGAAAAAATAATACATTCATGAAATGACCAGATGAGTACAAAAAAGAAATTTATGAGAACAAAGAAAGAGTTCCTGGAAATTCTCTAGGTCTATCCATGTTGCTGCAAATGGCATTATTCATTCTTTTTAGGGCTGAGTAGTATTCCATTGGGAGAAGGCAATGGCACCCCACTCCAGTACTCTTGCCTGGAAAATCCCATCGACGGGGGAGCCTGGTGGGCTGTCGTCTATGGGGTCGTACAGAGTCGGACACGACTGAAGTGACTTAGCAGCAGCAGCAATATTCCATTGTGTGTGTGTGTGCGTGTGTGTGTGTGTATATACCGCATCTTGCAAAGAGTTGACTCATTGGAAAGGACCCTGATGCTGGGAGGGATTGGGGGCAGGAGGAGAGGGGGATGGCAGAGGATGAGATGGTTGGATGGCATCACCGACTCGATGGGCATGAGTTTGAGTAAACTCCGGGAGTTGGTGATGGACAGGGAGGCCTGGCGTGCTGCAATTCATGGGGTCGCAAAGAGTTGGACACGACTGAGCGACTGAACTGAGCTGAAGCACATCTTTACCCATTCAACTCTTGGTGGACACAGATTGTTTCTGTGTCTTGGCTATTGTAAATACTGCTGCTATGAACATAGGGTGCAGGCTTCTTTTTGAACTGACTTGACAACTCTGTTTTTAGTTTGCTTTTTAAAAATGTTTGTTTGTGCTCACTTCGGCAGCACATATACTAGGATTGGAATGACACAGAGAAGATTAGCATGACCCCTGCGCAAGGATGACATGCAAATTCGTGAAGCGTTCCATATTTTTGAGTTTATCTAAAAGCTCATATCACATTTACATTTTTGAGGAGTTTTCCTTGTTATTGTTTTTAGAGGTACTTTCTTTGTTGACAAGCTTGTGACAGATATGACAATATAGCGATGTTTGACTTATAATAAACCTAGGCACAATGACAAAAAAAATAAATAAAATAAAATAAAAATGTCTGTTTATCTGGCTGTGTCGGGTCTTAGTTGAGGCCCACAGCACCTTTGCTGCGTCCTGCGGGACCCTTCTTGCGGTGCGCTAGACTCTCTAGCTGTGGCACAGGCTCAGCTGCTCCTCAGCATGGGGGCTCTTCCTGGACCGGGGGTCGAGCCCGTGTCCCCTGCGTTGCAAGATGGATTCTTAACCACTGGGCCACCAGGGAAGTCTCTACTTTTAGTTTTTTTGATGAACCTACATACATTCCACAGTGACTGCCCCAGTTTATATTCCCACCAGCAGTAGAGCTGGGTTCCCTTTTCTCCACACCCTCTCCAACATTTGTTAGTGGTAGAGTTTTTACGATGTCCATGCTGATGGGTGTGAGGTGGTGCCTCTTTATGATTTTGATTTGCATTTCTCTAACAATTAGTGGCACTGAGCACTTTTTCTGTGCCTTTTGGCTATCAGTGTGTCTTCTTTGGAAAAATGTCTATTTCGATCTCCTCATTTTTTAAGGAGGGTTGTTTGTTATTTTGTTATGGAGTCGTATGAGCTGTTCATATAATTTGGAGATTAAGCTCTTGTCAGTAGCATCATTTGAAAAGATTTTCTCCCAGTCCATAGATTTTCTTTTCGTTTTGCTTAGTGGTGCAGTGGTAAAGAATCTGCTTGCAATGCAGGAGACACAAGAGACGTGGGTTCAATCCCTGGGTCAGGAGGATCCTCTGGAGTAGGAAATAACTGCTCCAGTATTCTTGCCTAGAAAATTTCATGGACAGAGCAGCCTGCTGAGCTATAGTCCATGGGGCCACAAAGAGTCAGACACGACTGAGCACGTGGTTTCCTGTGCTGTACTAAAGCTTGTAAGTTTGATTAGGTCCCCTTTGTTTTTAAGTTGAAACATTTTTAGACATTAAGTTCGGTTCAGTTCAGTCGCTCAGTCGTGTCTGACTCTTTGCAATCCTGATGAATCGCAGCACACCAGGCCTCCCTGTCCATCAGAAACTCCCGGAGTTTACTCAAACTCATGCCCATCGAGTCGGTGATGCCATCCAGCCATCTCATCCTCTGTCGTCCCCTTCTCCTCCTGCCCCCAATCCCTCCCAGCATCAGGGTCTTTTCCAACAAGTCAACTCTTCGCATGAGGTGACCAAAGTATTGGAGTTTCAGCTTCAGCATCAGTCCTTCCAATGAACACCCAGGACTGATCTGCTTTAGGATGGACTGATTGGATCTCCTTGCACTTCAAGGGGCTCTCAAGAGTCTTCTCCAACAGCACAGTTCAAAAGCATCAATTTTTCGGCATTCAGCTTTCTTCACAGTTCAACTCTCACATCCATACATGACCACTGGAAAAACCATAGCTTTGACCAGATGGACCTTTGTTGGCAAAGTAATGTCTCTGCTTTTTAACATGCTATCTAGGTTGGTCATAACTTTCCTTCCAAGACAAAGTAATGTCTCTGCTTTTTAATATGCTGTCTAGGTTGGTAATAACTTTCCTTCCAAGGAGTAAGAATCTTTTAATTTCATGGCTGCAGTCACCATCTACAGTGATTTTGGAGCCCCCAAAAATAAAGTCTGACACTGTTTCCACTGTTTCCCCATCTATTTCCCATGAGGTGATGGGACCAGATGCCATGATCTTAGTTTTCTGAATGTTGAGCTTTAAGCCAACTTTTTCACTCTCCTCTTTCACTTTCATCAAGAGGCTTTTAGTTCCTCTTCACTTTCTGCCATAAGGGTGGTGTCATCTGCATATCTGAGGTTATTGATATTTCTCCCGGCAATCTTGATTCCAGTTTGTGCTTCTTCCAGCCCAGCGTTTCTCATGATGTACTCTGCATATAAGTTACAAGGTCTGAAAAAATGATCTATACACATTTGCTCAGGAAGCTAATGGAGACGATGCTTAAAATGAAAGAGTAAGCAAAGGAAGGGGCACCTGCAGGATCCAGGAAATGGGGATCCCGGGCAGGTGAGCGGGAAGCGAGAGCCCAGGTCAGAGCCCTGAGCGCAGGCGCAGCCTGACCGGTGGAAGAGGGAGAGGCAGGAAGGGCTGTCTCCAAGGAGGCAGAACTGAGGGAGGGTGCAGCGTGATGGAAAAGGGTGTGGGAGAAGACATGTTCTAGAAGGGCGTTCAGGGTAAATTAATGCAAGATATGTAGAAAACTAAGCAAATGACAGATCAAATACCAGAAAAACAAAGTTGTACAAGAAAGGAAACATAATCATATATGGCTGAGCAACAAAAAATATTTCACAATCATAGCAATGTAGATACTGACTGCTGATTCAATCAAAGATGAGACAATAATACATCACATTAAGAGGAAGAAGGAGACATATAAGTGAGTATGTGTCGGTGTAGGGGCAGTAAATGTGTAGGAGAACCACGTTCTCACCTTCCATAAAAGGAAGTTGATATATAAAACTGAAAAACTGTTAAAAAGTCATTGACCAAATATAGAAATACAGCTATAAATACTAAACGAAACAGAAAAGGGTTGAAAATTAGTCCTTTGGGAACAAAAATTGGGAAGAGAGCACATGAACTTTTTTTGCTTTATTATTTTTCACACTAAACTTGTGCAGCTATTTAATTTGTAAAACTATGATTATGTAAACTCTTAAAGAAAATACCATTAAATTTTCTTTGTAAACTGTAAAGTGACAGAGACCATCATGATTACAGTTTTCTAACTAATTTATTTTGGCTGCGGTGGGTCTTTGTCGCTTTTCCGCGGGCTTTCTCAAGTCGTGGTGAGTGGGGTGTGCGGGCTTCAGGAGTTGCGGCTGTTGGGCTCCAGGGTCCAGGCTCAGTAGTTGTGGCACACAGGGATGTGTTGCTCCCGGACATGTGAGATCTTCCTGGAGGAGGGATTGAACCCATGTCTGCTGCATTGGTCAATATCATGTCTGCTGCTTGACACATAAGATCAATAAATAAAGATTCCTTTCCTGGACATGTGAGATCTTCCTGGAGGAGGGATCGAACCCATGTCTGCTTCATTGGTCAATATCATGTCTGCTGCTTGACACATAAGACCAATAAATAAAGATTCCTTTCTTCTATACCTCTAAATCAAAGTACATAAAAACTGTCCTCTTATCAAAATACATTAAAAGCCTCTATTAAAAGCATTAATAATTTCCTGTCAATAGAATAACTGGGTTAACAAATACAAAAATTTGAAAAGAAAAGAGAATAGTGATATGCTTTGATTTTTTGGATCTGCCAACGAATATTCCTTGAGAGAATTATCACAATATAAAACAATATTTTGATACTGAAAAATTATAGTTCTGTAGCTATAAAATGAAAATCAAATAGCTTACAATTGACTTAAATTGTTTCATGTTTTCCCAAACCAACATGATGGTTACCAAATCAAAAGGGAAATCATGCCCGTTAATCATAGCATAAGCTTTTTTCCTAATATGGTATTAACAATTTTAAAGTTCTTACTGTATGACATTTTAGGGTATGTATTTTCTCAGAGGAAGATTAGCAGCATATCATGTGCCTGTTTGTTTGTTTGTTTTTAAACTGTTGCTACCCAGACTTTGTTTAGAGCCCTGAAAAGTCCAGGCTTCTTACATTATAATTAGGTGATGATGTGATCTGACCTGGATTTGTATATGGAATAATCACATGTCATCTCATAATTAGTTTGAGTTTTGTGTTTTAGGAATGAATTTGCATGGAAAAGAAGAGCTTTCTAGAAATTTTGTTTTAAATGGCTTGGGGGAATTTCATTAACATCCTCAATCAATATAGTATTACTTGCTCACCAATCTGGTATCAAATGTCAATAACCACATACCAAGGCAGGTCACCTGTGGAAAAAAAAACTGAGAGAATCTTAGAAGGTTCTTAATGTCAGCCCACTCTGATCTGCAATCTACAATTCATAATTTCACATTTTCACCTTTCCTGAATATCAATATTACATAGCCTCTTAAAATGCAAATAGTGAAAAAGGCAGAATGATGTTGGCAGAATGAGGCCTTGACTCAGCTTTTAGGCTCACAATCTCTCTCTTTCTGTATCGTTGGAATCCAGTAATATAACGTGGAAACACTGCTGCCTCGATAGCCTGAGAACAGTTTCCCTGCTTCCCCAATCCTCTCAGTCATAGCCTTTTCTTCCACAGGTTTATTAGGTTTGAATTTAACATATTTGTGTGATTCTTTTATTTCATTATTCTCACCCGCTAGACTGTAAGTTTCCTAAAGAGAAGCACCTCATCTTTTTTTGGCTCAGAATTGTAACCCAGTGTTTGGCAGTGTGCCTGGTAAGGGGTAGATTTTCCACAAATGGTTATCGAATGAATCAGTAAGAATACACACTATACATAATCCCTGGTTGTCCAGTGGCTAAGACTCTGCACTCTCAACGCAGAGGGCCCAGGTTCCATCCCTGGCTGGGGAACAAGATCCCACATACTGCAATTAAGAGTTTGCATACCACAGCTAAAAGATCTGCACACCCCAACAATGATCAAAGATCCTGCGCACCACAACTGAAACTAAAATAAACATTAAAAAAAAAAAAAGAATACATTCTAATTAGAAAGGTCATTTTACCTCAACAGAAGTCACTGCTATGGAAGCAAACACATAGATTCTACCACTAAAATTGTCCCACGATGACTTTGGATTTTGTTGCCAAAAAGCATGTTTGTCCTCAAGCATAGTGGGGTAACTTGTGGGTGGGGCACATCAGTGAAATCACTGCGCAGGGGCGATGAATGGGAAGATGCAAGTCCCTCCAGGAAAGATGCCAAGGACCCCACCCCCTGAAGAAACTTCCACAATCTTCATAGATGAATTATGAAATTATGTTTAATATCATATATGAAATGTATCACAATTATGATATATTGTGGTATACGGGCCCTCTGGGCTTCCTAGGCATTGGCTTAAAGACCAGGCGTGACCTCACTTCCCTCCAGCCCATCCGAGCAGAAGGCTGGGGAGGAGGAGGGGGCGGCCCGGCTGTGCAGTCTGGAGGAGCACCCGCTGGGAGCGCGCTTCACGGTGAGAGGGGAACTGTTCTGTGAGGGGGAGACACTGCGTCCCCGCCTCCAAACCAGGCGGTGGGAGTGCGAACAAAGCGGTTCGGTTCGGAAAGGTGCAGGGCGGCTGCAGGGAGCGAGGTGCTGCTGTGTGCCCTGCGCCGGCTGAATGAGCAGAGCGAAGTGGAGGGTGCCTTTTCGGGAGGAGAGAAGGAAGGGCAGATGCAACCTGCACGCCTTTGCTTTTGTGTTGGAAGGATTCCTAGTTTTACCGCAGATGCGGTGAACAATGCTGAAGGGGGCTGGGCTGCCGCCGTCTCGCGGGTACCCTGCCCCCACCCCACCCCCCGCCCGCCGCCAGAGGGTGGCTCATCGGTGAGTGGGCTGCAGCTGCCAGTTACCGTCAGGAGAGGCTGCAGGCAAGGATGATACACCAGAACTGGACCTCACACCTCACACGTCTTCTGGGAATCTTGCAGCCAGAGGTCTCCTGGAGCCGTGCAAAGAGCTCACCCTGAGGACACCATGAGTCAGCTTTAGTGTGAGAAACAAGTTTGTAAAAATCCAAAATCATATTCAGCTCAGATCTTGTAAATACTGAGAAGTAAGTTTGTGAAAACAGAAAGGCAATTGTGGAATAAGCTTTCCGCAAATTCGACCTGGCCAAGACCACTCTGACCTACTCCTGAGCGTCTCTGTTGAGAAATTTACTGGAAGGCAAATTAAATTCACCCTGAGGACCAGCCAGAATTCCATCCTCACCCTTTGAGGCTCAGCAGCTGTACAGGGTTCCTTGCTCTTGGCTATAACGGTGTTCATGAATAACTACTTGAATATAACATGTCATCACAGCATATCATAATTTAAGTATAACACAGGGGTTTTTCTTCAACAGAAGCCTGCACACAGGGAGCTCAGCTCTGTACTCTGTGACAACCTAGAGGGGTGGGGTGGGAAGGGGTGGGAAGAGGGTGGGAGGGAGGTTCAAGAGGGAAAGAATATATGTGTACTTAGGGCTGATTTATGCTGTTGTACTGCAGAAACCAACACAATATTGTAAAGCAATTATCCTCCAATTAAAAATAAAGTTTAAAAAATATGAGAAAAAGAAGCCTATAATGAAGCCATTCTTTAAAATCACACTAAACACTGACTTATAACCAGAGCCTGTACTTTCTTATATTTTAGGATTACTAGCCCTATCTCTTGGAGAAGGCAATGGCAACCCACTCCAGTACTCTTGTCTGGAAAATCCCATGGATGGAGGAGCCTGGTGGGCTGCAGTCCCTGGGGTCGCAAAGAGTCTTACACAACCGAGCAACTTCACTTTCATTTTTCACTTTCATGCATTGGAGAAGGAAATGGCAACCCACTCCAGTGTTCTTGCCTGGAGAATCCCAGGGCCGGGGGAACCTGCTGGGCTGCCGTCTATGGGGTCGCACAGAGTCGAGCAGCCCTATGTCTGCTGCTTTAGTTACAGCTGGTTAACTGGACTTGTTTCTTGCAACTGTTTTAAATTTCTTAGCAATATTAGAGGAAAAGAAGTTGTTGCCTTGAGGATTGTCTTGAGTTTAGATATTTTAGAAGTCAGGACTCTTAGCTGCAAGCAACAGAGACTTTAAGAAAAATGATTCATTAAATGAACATTAAGTAGTTCTGAGAATCTCTGGGAGGATGAGGAAGCAAGGCCTAAAGTCTACAAAGGCAGAAACCAATCCCTAAATCAAGTTCAGAAATGGGTGTCCTGAAGATACACTCTCCCTTCTGTGCAGACACTGCCGCCCCCGCGGCTGATCTCATCAGGACCAAATGTGGCTTCAGCACTGCTGCTGTTGCTCAGTGTCCTGACCAGCTGTGGTCACTGCTGCCACCGCGTGTCCCTGGAAAGGACCCCGTGTGGACGTGGCCTCTCCATGTGCTCAGCTCTGGCTTCAGAGACTGGGGCAGGTGGAAGTGGTTGGCAGAGCCCCGTTCACGTGCTCGTGTTCCAGCAGCAAGAGCCTTGGAAAGCGGAACCCAGCACTTTCAGCTTCTATAGTGGAAGGGGCTCTACCTTGTAAAGGGCAGGGACTCCCACCCCACAGTGGAGAACCGGCAGAACACGTATGTGCATGTGTTAGGCTGGAGATTTCTATTGGAAATTCAAGTTGAGTCACTGAATGCACTGTGTGCTTAATTGCTCAGTCGTGTCTGACTCTTTGCGACCCCACGGACTGTAGCCCGCCAGGCTCCTCTGTCCGTGGGAGTCTCCAGGCAAGAATACTGGAGTGTGTTGCCATGGCCTCCTCCGGGGGTTCTTTCCAACCCCAGGGATCAAACCCGGGTCTCCCACATTGGGCTCTTTACCAGCTGAGTCACCAGGGAAGCCCTGAATAGTCACTGAATAGGCAGCTGGGTATGTGGGTCTGGAGTTCAGGGGAGAGATGGAGGGTGAGAAACATGAGCCATCAGTGAGGAGGCTAAAGTCACGGAACTGGGCAAGGTGAGGTCAGGAATGTGTCTGGATAGAGAAGTGGAGAAAGGGGTCAGTTCTTGGGGACAAGAGAAAGAACATGTAAAGGAACCCACCACCCTGGACTCACATCTCAAGAGCCTGGAAGTCACTTGAAGAAGGCTTCGTGAGGAGGAAATGTTGGTGAAAAGAGAAATGACCCCCGATTACTCTCTAGACTAGGGTCTGTACCCCAGTAGGACTGTCACTCAGGGAGCAGCAGAGGTCACGCATCAGTGTCCTGCCTCACTGGCACCTGCAGATGCTGGCAGCCCACGGCCTCATCCACAGGGTGTCGGGGACACACTGGAATCGACTGGAGCTTTTTCCAGTAACCTGGGGAATAATGTTGCTTTGTGCAACCTTATCCCCTTTATCTTGCAACACAAGGCTGAACTCTATTCACCAATGATACAAAACATTCAAGTAAGAGTGCACTTTTCTAGGCGGGAGGGTGATACTGAGGGATGATCTCTGAACATCATGGCAGGAGTCTGAGGGAAAATGACACTGTTTAAATAGATTTTTCTTCTTGTTTCGTGTGAAAAGGTAATGAAGTATTTTTTTTCTTTTTTTCTTTAATACACAAAACCACTGATGTATTTGTCTAAGAGGACTCAGAGGAGAGTGAAAAAGCTGGCTTAAAACTCAACTTTAAAAAATCTAAGATCATGGCATCTGGTCCCATCACTTCATGACAGATAGATGGGGAAAAGTGGAAACAGTGAGAGACTATTTTCTTGGGCTTTAAAATCACTGAAGATGGTGACTGCAGCCATGAAATGAAAAGATGCTTGCTCCTTGGAATGTAAGCTATGACAAATCTAGACAGCTTATTAAAAAGCAAAGGCATCATTTTGTTGACAAAGGTCCATATAGTCAAAGCTATGGTTTTTCTAGTAGTCATGTATGGATGTGAGAGTTGGACCATAAAGAAGGCTGAGCACTGAAGAATTGATGCCTTTGAATTGTAGGGCTGGAGAAGACTCTTGAGAGTCCCTTGGAGCAAGGAGATCAAACCAAAAGAAACCAAACTAAAGGTAATCAGTCCTGAATATTCACTGGAAGGACTGATGCTGAAGCTGAAGCTCCAAGACTTTGGCCACCTGATCTGAAGAGCTGACTCACTAGAAAAGACCCTGATGCTTGGAAAGACTGAAGGCAGGAGGAGAAGGGGACAGATGATGAGATGGCTAAATAGCATCACCAACTCAATGGACATGAATCTGAGCAAACTCCAGGAGATAGTGAAGGACAGGGAAACCTGGCATGCTGCAGTCCGTAGGGTCTCAGAGTATGAAGCAGGATGTTAGTTCCCTGACCAGGAGTCCTAACGGTCTATGACAGAGTTCAGTGGCTAGGGCCTAAGTCCTCCAGACCTTGACTACGTTGACAAGAAAGAATTCTGACCAGAAGGTGGAAGGGACCAGTGCAAAGTAAGACTGTGGAGCCCCTTGATCAAAAAGTAGGGGAAAAGTGCCACTAAAGGAGCTAAAATATAATGCTTTTTCTTAATGTTTTTATCACTAAAGATGAGCTGGGAAATAGTGACACCTAAGTAACAACATAACTTTCAAACTAAAAATAATGTCTTTGATGTCATAATTTTCATTACTATAATAAATAACAACATGATAATATAATATCTTGAATGATCATAAGACTTCTGTCTTGGATTTCTGCAAATTAATTTATTAGGTCATCAAATTTACACTTTTAGCAATTTTGTTTTCAACTGATATAACAGAAAGTAGTATCAGTCACGCTTGGCAAATACAAGACCACACATGTTTTTTTATAGTTAAAAATTTTTGAGGTCTGCTGATGCAGCTGTTACTGAAGCTCTTAAGAGTATTTTATAAGCTGTGACAAGGTTGTAATATGTTTCTGATTAATTATTTTGAAATATAAATTGTGACACATGTAAATCTCATGCTTCTTGTGGAACAATTTTTCCAGAAAGATGTAATTTTTCATACCAATACATTTTGTGTAAGCCTGAGTGGAAATTTAATTTTCAATGAAAATTTATATAATGGCATTAAAATTTTTTTATTAAAATATAGTTCATTTAAAATGTTTTATTAATTTCTGCTGTACAGCAAAGTGACTCAGATATACATATATATATTCTTTTCCATTATGGGTTATCACCTAAGTGATGCTTTTTCCGGCAATAGGGCAGGAGCGGAAGGCAGGGCGGGGTTGCGGCAGCGCAGAGACCAGGAGCTCAGTGAAGCCTGATGCCGGGGTGTTCCTTTACTCAGCCTGTTCTGTGGGTCGTGCCTGTGCTGGGAGGATGGGGAGGAGAGGTGGGGGGCGCTCACCACCGCGGGAGTGCTGGGGGGGGAGGGTCACCGCCCAGCGGGGGTCCGCTCACTCATACGCAGTGAAGCCAGTCCACCGACAGCAGGTCGTGGTGAAGGAAAGTGCAGTGTTTACCGCAGGTGCCATGCAAGAAGTCCAGGCAGCGAGTATTCAAAAGGCCCGAACTCCCTGGAGGCTTTCAGGGAAAGGTTTTTAAAGATGAGGAGGTAAGGAGGAGGGTTTGGGTGTGTGGTCAACTTGCGGACATTGTTCTGATTGGTTGGTGGCGTGGTAATTAGGAGTCAACATCAACCTTTTGGTTCCAACCAGCCTGAGGGTCTATTTGCTTGTGGGCAGCATGCAGTTAACATCTCCCACTTGGTGGGGGTTTCAGTATCTGCAAAACAGCTCAAGGATGTGGCTCAGAATATTATCTACAGCTGTTGAATGCAGGGCATGGATGCTATTGCTCAATTGTGTCCCACACTTTGTGACCCCATGGACTGTAGCCCCCCCCCCCCCCCAGGCTCCTCTGTCCACGGGATTTTCCGGGCAAGGATACTGGAGTGGGTTGCCATTTCCTTCTCCAGAGGATCTTCCCAATCCAAGGATCGAACCCGCATCTCTCGCGACTCCTACACTGGCCGGCAGATTCTTCACCACTGTGCCGCCTGGGAAGCCCTGAGGAGAAATGAAAGGTCCCTGATTTTATTTAATGGCTAACAATTATTATTTTGCCTTGTTTGTTTTCCTTTCTGCATTTGCTCACTTTTCTGATTAAATTCATTCTTTGGAATCGGAGGCTAACTGTTTTTCTACAGACAAGAGGTGGGTGGAGGGCGTGGTGTGTGTGAGGGTTCTGCTCTGGAAAGTCCCCTCGGGTGTTGGTCTGTTACACCGCAGACTCGGGCAGAGGCCTGCCTCGGGAGCACTCCTGCAGTTCCCTCCCCTGGCTCTGTTACACTGGGCAGACGCGGGCAGAGGCGTGCCTCGGGAGCACTCCTGCAGTTCCCTCCCGTGGCTCTGTTACATCAGGCAGACGCGGGCAGACGCGTGCCTCGGGAGCACTCCTGCAGTTCCCTCCCGTGGCTCTGTTACACTGGGCAGACGCGTGCCTAGGGAGCACTCCTGCAGTTCCCTCCCGTGGCTCTGTTACATCGGGCAGACGCGGGCAGATGCGTGCCATGGGAACACTCCTGCAGTTCCTTCCCCTGGCTCTGTTACACTGGGCAGACGCGGGCAGAGGCGTGCCTCGGGAGCACTCCTGCAGTTCCCTCCCGTGGCTCTGTTACATCAGGCAGACTCGGGCAGAGGCGTGCCTCGGGAGCACTCCTGCAGTTCCCTCCCGTGGCTCTGTTACACTGGGCAGACGCGGGCAGAGGCGTGCCTCGGGAGCACTCCTGCAGTTCCCTCCCGTGGCTCTGTTACACTGGGCAGACGCGGGCAGAGGCGTGCCTCGGGAGCACTCCTGCAGTTCCCTCCCGTGGCTCTGTTACACTGGGCAGACGCGGGCAGAGGCGTACCTCGGGAGCACTCCTGCAGTTACCTCCCGTGGCTCTGTTACATCGGGCAGACGCGGGCAGAGGCGTGCCTCGGGAGCACTCCTGCAGTTACCTCCCGTGGCTCTGTTACATCGGGCAGACGCGGGCAGAGGCGTGCCTCGGGAGCACTCCTGCAGTTCCCTCCCGTGGCTCTGTTACACTGGGCAGACGCGGGCAGAGGCGTACCTCGGGAGCACTCCTGCAGTTACCTCCCGTGGCTCTGTTACATCGGGCAGACGCGGGCAGAGGCGTGCCTCGGGAGCACTCCTGCAGTTACCTCCCGTGGCTCTGTTACATCGGGCAGACGCGGGCAGAGGCGTGCCTCGGGAGCACTCCTGCAGTTCCCTCCCCTGGCTCTGTTACACTGGGCAGACGCGTGCCTCGGGAGCACTCCTGCAGTTCCCTCCCGTGGCTCTGTTACACTGGGCAGACGCGTGCCTAGGGAGCACTCCTGCAGTTCCCTCCCGTGGCTCTGTTACATCGGGCAGACGCGGGCAGATGCGTGCCATGGGAACACTCCTGCAGTTCCTTCCCCTGGCTCTGTTACGTCAGGCAGACGCGGGCAGATGCGTGCCTCGGGAGCACTCCTGCAGTTCCTTCCCCTGGCTCTGTTACACTGGGCAGACGCGTGCCACGGGAGCACTCCTGCAGTTCTCTCCCGTGGCTCTGTTACACTGGGCAGACGCAGGCAGATGCGTGCCTCGGGAGCACTCCTGCAGCTCCCTCCCCTGGCTCTGTTACACCGGGCTGACGCGTGCCACGGGAGCACTCTAGCAGTTCCCTCCCCTGCCAGCTTCGGCTGCTGTCCTCACGGTGCTCCTGCCTGTCCAGCTGACATCTCCAGACATAATTCCTTGATCGCCTGGAGCCAGGGCATCCACAGTCTCCCACTGCTGGGAAACTGGCCTTGCATCCAGGGCGATGCTGGTTGAGGGTGGACGTCCTCTCTGCCCCGATTGTGCTGTAAGGAGCTTTAGGGCTTGTCACGTTTCAGGGCTCTGTTTCATACGACACCGAGTGCTAGGAATTTGAAAAGTGCTTAATAATCATCCATCAGTGAGTAAGCTTTGAAGGAAGATTAAAAAGTGTTGTGAAATAAATGACAAAGTTATAATTGAGACTTATTCAGGGCAAAATTATTTCTGGTATATGTTGAGCACCAGATAAATGTCAAGGAAACCAATGAGAAAAAGCAAAAATGACTGAAATGGCATAAATTCACATTTGCTGCTGCTGCAGACAAAACAGAAATTCTCTCTATGTGGTCTGTGTGAGAAAGTGTTTCACAGGGCTGCCGAAATTATGTCTTAACATGTAGTTTAGATGAGGAATCTAAAATATGACACAAATGAACTTATCTACCAAACAGACTCACAGACTTGGAGAAGAGACTGGTGGTTGCCGCGTGGTGGGGGAGGGACAGAGTGGGAGGCGCGCTCAGCAGATGCTGTTACATATAGAACGATCAACAGCAAAGTCCCACAGCATCACAGGAAGGAACCATATTCAATATCCTGTGATAACCCATCATAGAAAGGAATATGACAAAGAATGTCTATACGTACAACCGAATCACTGCTGTGGAGCAGAAATTAACACAGCATTATAAATCAACTATACTTTAATTAAAAATCATACATATGTATTATATATATATATATATAATTTAGGATCCTAAAATTTTCAAGTAGTAATTTTTGAAATCTTGGGATTTTCTTTTGACATGGCCTAGAAGTCTCTGGCAACTGATTTCTGTATAACTCAAAGGATTTCCCCTAGCAAGGGAAGCCTCTAGTTAAACTTAAAAACAAACAAAACAAAAAAACACTCTCTCTGGATGTATTTGTAGCCCTAGCTAGTGAGTGAGCACGAGATTATTTCTGAAATCCTTAGAGAATAGTAAGTTTAAAGAAAAGATGCTAGCTACAATAACACTAGTCAACATGCCATTCTACCTTTGCTTGGGAATTTTGAATTTAACCAAAAAAAGAATTGAATCTATTACAGATGCCAATAGTCAGAATGAGACCACGCGAGGAATTAAGGAATGTACATAAAATCTTGGATTATATAGAATCTCGTCGAGTGGCATAACCAAATCATACAACATGTATGTCACGGGGTATGACCAAATGTGTCCAAATGTAGATCTGCATGGCTTTGACTTGTGGCGGCAGAGCTGGCTGGGGAACACGCAGTAGCAGGTCACTCGGCAAATGAATACTGGGAACAGATGGTGGGAGCAGTTTGAACCTGAGCCAACTCTCTGGGTCACAAAAAGATTTTCAAATTCATTTTGCTCTCCATGGAGAGCGATAAGTCACAGGTATTAACTTACCTAATTGTCCTTAGGTAATTTTGGGTTCAGCCTTGTAGCCCTTTAAGTCTCATTTGACAGCCATCTGAGAGGGAGTGCGATACTTCAGACGGTGCCTGACAGTGGGCTCGTGGTATCTCTTCATACCTTTAAGTCGTTGTTACTTCAAACCCTGACATTCGCTGATTGGCGCTGTGCCACCATTCTCAGCAGGTCATTTCTGTAGATCTATTCTGCCATCCCCTTCCCCACATTATTGAAGCCACTTTAAAACACTGGGGAAATGACTCAGTTCCCTTTAAACAATGATCAGAGGACAACTGAGGCTTACCCAATGGCTCAGCGGATATAGAATCCACCTGCAATGCAGGAGACACAGGAGACAGGGGTTTGATTCCTAGACTGGAAAGATCCCCTGGAGGAGGAAAATGGCAACACACTCCAGTATTCTTTCCTGAACAATCCCATGTACAGAGGAGCCTGGTGGGCCACAGTCCACGGATCACTAAGAGTCGGGCATGACTGAGCGGCTAAGCATGCAAGCATGCAGAGGACACTGATGAAAAAATGTCAGTTTGAAAGACTGGACTATGATGTTACAAATTTTTTAAAACCATTCTCCAAAAGCATTTGCATCTGGGATGTGATGTGCTGGTTTCAGCAAATATTTTATAAGACGTGAACTATTCTAGGAAAATCTAAACTAGCTTTTTCTTTCCTCCTTTGCTCCTGCAAAAAGCATATTTTGCCCACATATTTGCTGAGCAGGTTTTCTCTATTATGAAAAATTGGCCAGCTATGGAAGAAAGAAGTCCTTCTGTAATTGGATATTGGGAGTAAGACTAGCATGAGTCTCCGTGGTCAGAGCAGGGTGAGGCTTCCTAAGAGGGGACACAGGCTCTCTAGTGAGAGAGAACGAACTTACAGGTCACAGTGCTGGTCAAAGCCTGGGAGCGCACAGGCTGCGGAGACTCCTGAGCTGGTGCCTCGAGCTTGACAGCTGGAACCAGGAGAGGCTTTAACGTGGCGTCTTGGTCATTGCCAAGGGGAAAGTTGCTCACCTACAGGCCTGAAGCGCCTAAGGTCACTCCATCCTGTCTGGACCAGTTTTCAGCCTTCTTGGATTTAGGAAGAGCAGTATCTAAAAGCCCTCTTTCTTGTCTCAGTGGGAGCATCACTGTGGCGATGGTCTGCCTGCTGGTTTGGGGCACAAGCCCCGGGAGACGAAGGAAGGAGCTGAGGTTGGTGGAGTGACTGCTCTTGTGCCCTGGACATGGCACCTGACCATTGACCTCCCCTGACTCACTCACTTTTATTCCCTAAGCCTTTGATTATTTGGTTCTACAAATACTGCTGTTTCTTCATCACGTGAATACTGGCTCAGACAGAGAGTGTCATTTCGCTAGGGTTTCAGGTTGGAAGTCTGGGAATTCATTCATCCCCTTAGCAATACTTGCTATGGAGCATTTACTAGTGTCAGGAATGATGCTGGGGACTCGGTATAAAGGACCATCTGTCCTCACGACACTAACCATCCAGCGGGACAGAGTGACTGCAACTAAACTAATACCTGTGGATATTTGTGATCACAGCTTAAATCGTGGTTTATGGTAACTACTGCGACAGAGAAAGCTCAGGGCACTGTGAGAAATAATAATGAGGCTTGAGGAGTCAAGGAAAGCCTTTTATGAAAGTGATGTGTGAACAGACACTGGAGAACAGCCAGGAGAGAGTTAGCCGTGTGAAGAGAGAGGATAAGACAAGTCCAAGCAGACAATCCACAAGGACCTCTGTACACTGGGAGGTCTGCTCAACATTCTGTGATAACCTAAGTGGGAAAACAACCTGAAAACCAGCAGAGACATGTGTAACTGAATCACGTTGCTTTACACCTGTCAGTAACACAACGTTGTCAGTCAACTATTTGTTGTTGTGGTTCAGTTGCTAAGTCATGTCTGACTCTTTGTGACCCCATGGACTGCAGGACACTAGCCTTCTTTGTCCTCCACTATTTCCCAGAGCTTGCTCAAACTCATTTCCATTGAGTAGAAGATGCTATCTACCCATCTCATCCTCTGCTGCCCCCTTCTCCTTTTGCCTTCAATCTTTCCCAGAATCAGAATCTTTTCCAATGAGTCGGCTCATCACATCAGATGGCCAAAATATTGGAGCTTCAGCTTGAGCATCAGTCCTTCCAATGAGTATTCAGGGTTGATTCCTTTAGGATGGACTAGTTTGATCTCCTTGCTCCTCAAGGTACTCTCAAGAGTCTTCTCCAGCATCACAGTTTGAAAGCATCAATTCTTTGGAGCTCAGCCTTCTTTGTGGATCAGCTCTCACATTGTACATGATGACTGGAAAAACCATAGCTTAGACTGTAGGGACTTTTGTCAGCAATGTGATACCTCTGTTTTTTAAAATGTCTAGATTTGTCATAGCTTTCCATCCAAGGAGCAAGCGTCTTTTAATTTCATTGTTGGAGTCACGATTCAGAGTGATTTTGGATTCCAGGGAAAAAAATCTGTCACTGCTTCCAATTTTCCCTCTTCTATTTGCCATGAAGTGATGGGACTGGATACCATGATCATAGTTTTTTGAATGTTGAGTTTCAAGCCAGCTTTTCACTCTCTTCTTTCATCCTCATTAAGAGGCTCTTTAGTTCCTCTTCACTTTCTGCCATTAGAATGGTATCATTTGCATATCTCAGGTTGATATTTCTCCCAGCAATCTTGATTCCAGCTTGTGTTTCATCCAGCCTGACTTTTCACATGATGTACTCTGCATAGACGTTAAATAAGCAGGGTAACAATATACAGCCTTTCCCAGTTTGGAACCAGTCCATTGTTCCATATCTGGAACATGTTACTTCTTGACCCGCATAAAGGTTTCTCAGGAGACAGGTAGGGTGGTGTGTTACTCCCATCTCTAAGAATTTTCCATAGTTTGTTGTGATCCACACAGTTAAAGACGTGAGCATAGTCAATGAAGCAGCAATAGACGTTTTTCTGGAACTCTCTTGCTTTTTCCATGATCCAACAAATGTTGGCAATTTGAACTCTGGTTCCTGTGCCTTTTCCAAAATCCCACTTTTACATCTGGAAGTTCTGTTCACATACTGCGGAAGCCTAGCTTGAAGGATTTTGAGTATAACTTTTCTAGCAAGTCATGTAGTGCTTCCCTGGTGGCTCAGATGGTCAAGAATCTGCCTGCAATGCAGGAGACCTGAGTTTGATCCCTGGGTTGGGAGGGTCCCCTGGAGAAGAGAATGACAACCCACTCCAGTATTCTTGCCTGGAGAATTCCATGGACAGAGGAGCCTGGTGGGTTACAACCCATGGAGCGCAAAGAGTCAGACACGACTGAATGACTAACATTTTCACTTGCTAGCATGTGAAGTGAGTGCAATTATGCAGTAGTTTGAACATTCTTTGGCATTGCCCTTCCTTGGGGTTAGAATGAAAACTGACCTTTTCCAGTCCTGTAGCCATTGCTGAGGTCTCCAAATTTGCTGACATATTGAGTGCAGCACTTTCGCAGCATCATCTTTTAGGATTTTAAATACCTCAGCTGGCTTTCCATCACCTTCACTAGCTTTGTTCGTAGTAATGCTAAAAAAGAAAATTTCAAGCAAAAGGAAGGACTGAGGCAGGAAACAGCTCAGTGTCTAAAGGTCCTGATCGGCCACTAACGACAGGGGGCAGGTGGCGAGGGTGAGGGTCAGGTAGCACTTGACTGTTTCCTCCTCACTCATCATGCCTGATTGGGGTTTCGGGATAAATTTCACTATTACTTAGGCACTGTGAGGATGCACAGGTCGGGGGCGCTGCCACTGAAGAGAGGGGTTGCCCTTCGCAGTCACGAGAGCGGGGCACCTCTGCCCTGAGGCGCCGTGCGGGGAAGCACCCGGGAGGTCGGGGCAGAGCGAGGCGGGGAGGACGGGACCGCAGCGTAGCGCTGGCTCCGGGGCAGGAACGTGTGCGGCGGACGCGTGGGGGTGGCTTCTGTGGGCCCCGGGGCACCGGGGTCTTCTCCAGTTGTCCGTCCCTGGCCCTTGAGTGATTAGGGCAGGTGAAGAGCAGGTGGTTATCCTGTGGGGTCTGGACGCCTCGGTTTACACAGGGGTGCTGACTGGCTGGGCTTCTCCATCTCTAGGAACTAGTTAGCCCTGGGAGGGCCAGGCTCCCCAGGGTCAGGAAGACCCCAGTTGCCAAAGCATCAGAGACACAGGCTATAGACAGACATGACTAATGCAGTTAGTTATTTTGATTTATTTTTTGTAATCTTCCTCTCAGTCATATCTTATTTTCTGTTTCTTCCCTGTTCCCAAATTCCCTTTCCCTCTGATGCATCTTTCAGGTCATCTATATATTAGATTTTTCAAAAATCTTAGTTTCATTAACAAATAGAAGCTTTCGAAGGATTTGAAATACTTAAAGGTGAGACGGCCTAGCTCACTGTATTTGTCAAGCAGGGCAAACGCTGTGGCAAACATCCCCGAGTCCTGGGAGCCAAACGCAAGGCACATTGCCTCCTGCTGGTCACAGTCGTGTGGGTTGGCAGGGGTGCTCTATGCCAGCAGTCATTTCGTGGCTCAGGTCACTTCCGCTTAGTGAGTAAGTCACCACCAGGCTTTCGACTCTCCTGCTGGACCAAGTTCAAATTTCCAGAAGAGAGAATCTGAATGCCTAGCTTGGATTAGATGTTTTCTTTGGTCCCATGAACTGAGGCCAAGGAGGGGGGTGGTTAAGTCCTTCAAACACGGGTGTGGTGGTCATTCTTGCAGATTGGAACCATTGACACAAGGGGGAAGGAGCTGGGCAGATCCCATGGAGGTGGGTGTTGTTCGGGCAGCCACTTTTACTTCCTATAATAGCTCTTCACATGGTTGAAAAATCATCCAATCCTTTGCTTTCCCACCAGCTTCATTTTAAATGTTGTCAGCTTTCTAGAACCTGAACAATCTATTTACACCAGTTTGTCAACATTCTTCTCAAAATTCTAGTTAAAAATTTCCTTCAAACTTTACCTCCTCTAAGAAGAGGTTCTTAGTTAAGTCCCTTCCTTACTAATTATTCTGTGGTTCCCAATTCCTGCATAGCTCAATCTATCCAGTCAAACAGCTTTTAACCTTGTTTGACAGTTGCTTAGCGTTAATCTTCAGCATTTAAAATTCCATATCTTGCGTTACAAGCGTCACAAAAATTAGCTCAAAATGGATCATAGAAATAAATGTAAAATGCAAAACTAACAGATTCCTAGAAGAAAATATAAGAGAAAACCTAAATGACCTCGGGTAAAGTGGTGCTTTTTTAAATACAACCCCAAAGACATAACCCATGAAAGAAAAAAAAATGAGAAATTGGACTTCATTACAATAAAAAATGTCTGCTCTTGAAAGAGACTGTCAAGACTGTTAGAAACTCAGCCACCCACTGAGAGAAAATATTTGTAAAAGACATATCTGATAAAAGATTGTTATCTAAAATATAACAGGACTCAAACATTGACAATAAGAAAACAAACTACCCAATTAGAAAATGGGCCAGTGACATCAACAGACACCTCACCAAAGAAGATATACACATGACAAATAAGCATACGAAAAGCTTCACGTTGTAGATCACCACTGAAATGCAAACACAAATTAAAACAACAGCGAGATACCACAACTCGCTATTAGAAGGGTCAAAATGCAGAACATGATGGTGTTAATGCAAATTGGTCTAGCCACATTGGAAGACAATTTGGCAGTTTCTTATAAAAACCAAACACATTTTTACTATATGATCCACCAGTTGCTAGGTATTTACCCTTGATATTTACCCAAAGGATCCGAAAACTTTTGTCCATACAAAAACATGCACGTAGTTGTTTATGGAAGATTTATCTATACTTGGCAAACGTGGAAGCAACCTTCCTTTAGTAGGTGAGTGTATAAAGAAACTGTGATTCATCCAGACAGTGGAAGTGTTAATCAGCCCTGAAAAGAAGTGAGCTCTCCAGTCATGAAAAAGCATGAAGGAATCTTCAATGCACACTACTAAGTGAAAGAAGTCAATTAGAAAAGGTTGTATATTGTATAATTCCAACTATAAAGAATTCTGGAAAAGGCAAAGCTGTGAAGATGATAAAAAGATCAGTGGTTGCCAGGGTGGGAGTGGGAGAGAGAGGAACAGATAGAACACAGGGAGCTTTTAGGGCAGTGAAAATACTCTGTGTTTTAATGATGGATATGTGCCTTTCAGTTTTGTTCAAATTTGTAGAAAGTACAACATGCGTGCTTAGTCACTCAGTCATGTCTGACTCCTTGCAACCCCATGGACAGTAGCCTGCCAGGCTCCTCTCTCCATGGGCTTCTCCAGGAAGAATACCGGAGTGGGTTATCGTTTCCTTCTCCAGGGGATCTTCCTGACCCAGGGATCGAACACTTGTCTCTTGGGTCTCCTGCACTGCAGGCGAATTCTTTTACCATCTAAGCATAATACAGAAATCCATGAACTTGCAAAGCTGGGAAAGGCTATCTAATTAGGATGATCAGAAAAATCTTCAAGACACAAATACAAGAGAGACACTGCTAGTCTCTAAAGCTCTTTAAGAATGCTGTAATTTATATTCATTTCACTCATAGTACCTAACGCTTTTAAAAAGAGAATTAATGAATTGTGTCTTCTCTAATGTGATACTTTATCTTTTACGCAGTACAGTGTGAAATACCCTAAGGGTGCTCCAACGAATACATTTTAAAAAGCAATTTATTACTGTCTATGTGTGTGTAGATACTTATATATACATATTTACCCTGTAAAGATTGAAAAATTTGGGTAGGAAGATAAATAGTGCCTTGCTTTATCCATCAGCATGATGTTTTTATTTGTGCAATGAGGTGAATTTTATTTTGCAACTTAAGCTTTTGTAGTAAAAATTAAAATATTATTTGAAGAAAAAGGAAATCCACTTGCTTTTGGCAAAAAGGGGTAGAAATAATAATGCTTCTTATGTTTCCTGAGGACCTACCATCTGTTAGGCATATGTTACCTCATTTATTCCCCACCAACACCCTGCAAGACTGTATTGTGTATTATCTTCACTTTGCAAATGGGATTTTGATAAATGATTGTATTTCATCAATTGCAAAATGAAATTTAAAGAGATGCTTTTGATCTTTGAAATTTGAATGAATCTTTAAAAAAGAAGTTTTATTTACTTGTTTGGTTGTGCCGGGTCTTAGCTGCAGTACCTGGGATCTTCCATCTCCGCTGCAGCTTGCGGGACCTTCAGCTGCTGCACGTGGAATCTTGGTCGTAGCTTGTGGGATCTAGTTCCCAACCAGGAATCAAACCCAAGCCCCCTGAATTGGGAGAGCGGAGTCTCAGCCACTGGACCACCAGGGAACCCCCCGAATAAATCTTGTCATTGATGATGTCGTAGGACTGATAAAGTAAGTTGCACTCTTAGTAAGTATTACATACACTGTTCTCACTCAGTGTTGAATTTGCTCTGAATCTTGTACCTTTCCCCCACTAAATAGCATGGGCTTTTTGAGCAAAAGCAGACTTTGTGTTCCTTCTCCAAAATTTCTCTCTCCCTCTTACACACACACACACACACACACACACACACAAAGAAAGTCACACATACACATACACACATGCACACTTTCTTCCTCTCTCTTTCTCTTTCTTACATGGCCTGAATCTCAGTCCAAACTAAAAATATCCTGCTTATAAGGTGCTCTGCCTTATGTCGAGTCTCTGTTTATGCTGAATTTAGCCATGGTGAGCATCTAACTCACGTGTTAGCCTCCTTTCTTCTGCTAAGTTACTGTTAATCTATTTTATTTGATTCCATTGTACCCACAGCCCTTTGGAATTAGTTGCCTTGACTTTGGGGAAGAAATGAATCTTTCTTATATATCTGGTGAATTGAACACATTAATTATGACTGCTACAATGAAGGTATTTCCATTTTGTGGGGGCAAGTTGGCTACCCTGGGCCAGTACTTCTCAAACTGTGCAGTCACCTCAGACGCGTGGTGTATCTTCTTGGAGCATCAGTTTTAGTTGAAAGGGAAGTAAGTAGGACCTTGGAAAATGTAGATAAAAACCTTTGGGAGAGTATTTTTAACTTAAAGCACATGTGTAGATATCATGGACCAGAATAAAATATTCATTTTTTTATTATATGAGTTTTTCATTGCCATGGGTGTGGCCCTCTTACCGTCTTGCTGTGGTATCCTCTTTGTCTTTGGATGTAGGATCTTTTCAGGCAGGTTCCAGCCTTTTTATCAATAGCTGTTCAGCCGTTAGCTGTGATTTTGGTGCGCTCACGAGAGGAGATGAGCTCAAGTCCTTCTACTCCACATCTTGTCTCCTGCCCTCCGTGTGCATTTTTAAACTGGTGACAGACCTCTCACGGCGACTCATGGCTGAAGCCACAAGCTTGGAGTGAGACTTTGAATCCCAGCTCCATCCTTTTCTAGCGGGGGCCTTGGGATGTTGCTTCACCTCTGTGTGAAGAGGTGAAGCATCACACCTCTATGTGATGTTGATTCACCTCAGCTTCTCGATCATCTCATCTATAAAACGGGAGTAATAGCGAGGTCACCGTGGGAATAAAGGACAAGCACACGAGAATCCCAGCTCCATCCTTTTCTAGCAGGGGCCTGGGGATGTTGCTTCACCTCTGTCTCAGCTTCTCGATTGTCTCATCTATAAAACGGGAGTAATAGCGAGGTCACCGTGAGAATAAAGGACAAGCACACGTTGCATGTGAGGAGGGTGGCCGGCGCAGCGCCGCATGTCCCGGGGCCATTCTCTCCTCGTCCGCGGGTGTAGACGTCTGAGAAGCCCTCCCGGGATTTTCTCCAATGTACTGCCCTGCTTGTCTTCTGTTGGTCGTTTGTAATGTCTCAGGAATGCACATGTCTCAGGAACGCGCTGTTTTCTTTCTTTTTTTCTCTAACACCATTACAGACGACGAGTGGCTGTTTTAGGAATTTGGGGAGTGAAGGGGGATGGCTCTCAGTGTCTCTCATGTTTAAAATAAAATAACCTAATAATTAGTAATAGCGTGCCTTGGTTAGGATTTAAGAACTGGAGATGTGAACACTTTCAAAGTCTCAACTGCCTTTGAATCTCCTGCACATAAAAATATGAAATTTGCATTTAGAACTTTCTCTTGTAAGGCTCAGGGGATGTGGAGTCTCATCTGGTTGTGGCTCATTTGGGAATGGATTTTCTGACGCAAATGAGGTTAAAAAAAAAAACCATAGTCTCTTTATTTGGTCAACATTATTTCTGCACTTTGTCTCTCCTTGTCAGCTTTAAAAGGAAGAGGAAAAAGCAAAGCACACTGCCAAAAGCTGGCAGTAGAATTTCCAGGGAACACAGTCTCCCCGGCCGCAGCAGCGTTTGAAGTGATTGCCCAGTGAGGCCCCACGGGCGTTCCTGATGCCTCAGGGCACAACACAACATGAAATGAAGCAAGGCCCAGAGGCTGGAAGCCCCGGGGCAAGACACAGGGTCCCTGCCCCCTGTCCCTCCCTGCTTCTTCCGTTGGACACTGTCTTTGGCTCAAGGATCAGGAACCCGTGAGCAGACACTCCAGTTGACCACGGGCACGGCCGCGCCCGACTCTGGCTGCCCATCCACAGCTAGAACCTGCACGTGGTGGGCAGAGGGCTGGGCCGCGGGGGCTGGAGGGCAGCGGGCATGAGCCTCTGTGCCCCTTTCACCCACAGGCCTTCCAAGGGCAGGCTCCCTGAGACCAGAAATAAAAGCAAGCGAATACGGACCGTAACTCACAGTGATCGGGTGCTTCTGAGTTGCCCTGGGGAGATTTCTTATGAGGATTTGTGGAGGCTGAGAAGCCCCTTAGGAAGGTGGTGTCTGCTCTCTGCACGCTGGAGCCCAGTAGAGTCAATGGTGTGGCTCAGTCTAAGTCCAAAGGTCTGCAAGCCAGGGGATCTAATGGTGCAAACCCCAGTCCACGGGCAGGAGCAGATAGGGCGCGATGTGGTGAGGTGTAGTGAGCTCAAGTAGTGAGATTTAACCACCACAAGTACTGGACGCTGGGCCGGGTCGGCTGAGCCGGAGTCGGTCCTGGCCACTTGCTATCAACGCACAGAGCTGGCACTTGTCTGAGGGCTGCGATGGGCCTGCCTGGGGGCCGGGGTGGGCACCGGGCTGGGCCGGGTGGCTGTGGGGAGCCACGGCAGAAGGTGCGGCCCATGTGCCTGAGAGCAGCAGGGCCGCCTGGACGGGACGAGGGGGAGACTCCCCGAAGGCTGACGCTTGGCGCTGCACGCTCACGTCTGCCCCGTGCCCTGGGCAAGGCCAGTCGCCAGCCCAAACCCGCGTCAAGAAGAAAAGACATGCCTCTCGCTCTCTGTGCTCGTGTCCTGACCCCTGCTCAGAACGAAGGCTCTGATTTACCGGGCAGCTGGGAGCAGCTCCACCCCAACTCCCACCTCTGCCCTCACCCCTGGTCCCCCAGTCCACTGCCTGCCAGGCATGGCCCTAGGGTGAAGGACACGGCCTTGCCCTTGGGTGCCCACCTCGGGCGGCCCATCCACACTGATGGGGTCAGACGTGAGCAAGTGAAGACCTGGCACCTTGCCTTACGCAGAACATCTCTGAGGGGCCACTGAGCTCCAGAGCGCCCCGTGGGATTGGCTGAAGCCTCAGTTGCATCTAAGCTAGCCCCCTTTCCTCTCTGCCAATCTTGCTTCCTCACTCTGTAAAAAGTTCTGCTCCTAAGAGTACTTCTCAGAAATGACCACACACACACGTCTAACCTTTGGAGAAATTCCAAAGATGGTGGCAGAGGGCAAGGATGGAGTGTGGGAAGAATCACGGCAAAAATGTGATTTCCTGCAAATCACACCTCTGCATTCAACAACTAAATGCATCCCAGCTTAGAACAGAAGTGTGTGTTAGAGAAACACTGAACCTGTGTCTGAAACGTCCTAATACGTGCTCAGACCCTTGACTGGAGCTGGAACTCAGTTCGCAAAGGTAGGTGGTCCTGAAGCATTGTGGGCAAATGGAAACTTTGTAAATTGAATTAAATATCAAGTGCCTGGTGGAAGTTTGGTGTTCTAAAGTGAAAAAGGCACGGAACTGTTTTGTGGACTATCACTTTAATTACACCGATTTTTCTATGTTGGGTTTTCTGTATTAGCATTTACTTCATTTTTATAAACCCATTTCACTTTTTTATAATTCCATATGTGAAATTACAGCACATTGTCATCAATTTGGGGGCTTCGATTCTTAGTAGATTTCCTTTGCATCAACAGATAGGAATCTCAGCAGATTAAGGGACTCTAGAGAAAAATATGGGTGCAGGACTGTTGTATACAGAGAACAGAGCAGAAAAACATCTCAATAGAAGAGATTTTTGACCAAGTAGTGTTTCTCTGGTAAACAAGCAGGTACAGAGAAAGAAGACAATTTGCTCTATTCAGGGATGGTATTGATAACACAATTGTAGCAGGAGGACAACTCAGCAAGAAAACCAAGAATTCTGCTGGATAGTCCTTACATAGCTGTTTGCGACCCCAGGAGTCAGAAGGGCTTGCTGGGCGGGAAAGCAGATGGGAAGCCTGGTGCTTGGAGGAGCTGGGCCCCCATTGAGAGCAAGAGACAGGTTCATGATAGCGATCTACTTGGTCCTTTCACGGTTTGCAAGTCATGCTTACATTCATTTTCTTCCTACTTTCCTGGGAAGGTGAGTGCCAGGGTGGAGCCTAGGCAGGATCCAGGGGGTACCCTCAGGATGAATGGCGTCGGCGAGAGAGAGAGAGAGAGAGAGAGAGAGGGAGAGAGAGGGAGAGAGAGAGAGAGACAGAGACACGTGAGACCAGCCTTGATAGGGCCAAGTCTGTGTTTTACTTTTTGACAACCGGTTTTATACCCTTTCACAGAACGTTTTCAAGGTACAAGATGCTTACTCATGATTACACAGGATTAGTATTACATCATTTTGTGTTTTAGGAAAAGCAGGATGTTTTTTGCTTTCTAATTCTATAGTAATTCTTAGCACATGATCTTCTGGCCTTGGGGCTATTAACATTTTATGCAGGTCAGGTGAATGTAAACTATTTTCCGTGTTTATGATGACCTTAACTGAAAGGTAACAGTCTCATAAGGAAATAGTACAGAGTAGAATTATATTCTTGTTAATACAAAAATTAATCCTTCTGCAAAAGTTGTCAGTTGCATTTATCTAAGAAGTTTACCCCATAGTGACTCTGCGACTTTGGTGAGGCAGCTTCTGCCTAGCACTCCTGGCTGACAATTAACAACCATCTCATTGTTACCACACTAGGGCTAAGTCCTTATTTCTCTAGATCTTTAACTATATTAACAATGATTTCTATAACACAACCTTAGCATATTAAAAGCAAAAACACAGCAAGCAAAACACAGCAAGCAAATCTCAACCCAATAACCACCTATAGAATAATTTTTCTTATGTTTTCTAATAGGACTCCTTTACCCCTTAAAAAGGCTCTATGTCTATTAGGGCTTTTATATAATCAGGTTCTTTATGCTATTTTATGATTAGGGTATTATAAGCAATCATGCATATTAGTACCAAGCGCATAAATGCATTTGGCTAACAAACTACCAGCAAAGGAGTTTAAATTAAAACACTCCTTTCACCCTGAATAATCTCATAAAATAACACCACCTGGGAAACTTATTGAATAAAGTTCTAAATTGATTCTTATTTGGGAAGAGATCGGGGAAGGCCCTCTGCCTGTGTCACAGAAATTAGGGAGTAGTCTATTGAGGCAGGCATCAGAAAGACAGATATCATCTTTAAGGTGAGCGCCGGGGGCAGCTTTTTGAAATCCCTGAAAACCTGATCTGCCTTGCCTGTCAGGCTTTCTCCTCGTGACCTTGTCATGGGTGGGATCTCGTGAGCTGACCTTTTCGAAACCCCTGAAAACCTGATCCGCCTTGCTTGTCAGGTTTTCTCCCTTATGGCCTTGTTAGGGGTGGGATCTCGTCTGCTGGCTCCCGGCAGGTGAGGTTTCTGATGTGAGTTTTCTATGTCATTCAGGGTTCAGCAAATATTTCTGATATTTTAAACAGAGAATTTCGTATCAGGGAATTGTTACACAGGAGATTTCAGAGTAGAGAGGCTTGGAGTGGGACAGAGAGGCATCTTCGAGGTCATTCGCAGCGAGACCCTGCTGCCCCTCCCTAGAGCTTGAGGAGAAATGACCAGGTTTGCCAGGAAGAAACTGGGGCCGTAGTGGTTCTTGGGGCAAGAGCAGGGCCCGCGGGAGAGGCAGCCGCCTGCAGACAGTGCCCGAGGCAGCCGAAGAGAGGGCCAATGCCCCGCTTCTCCTCTCCGAGCCAGCGCCAACAGAGGGCGAAGGAGGCTGGGGGCCGCGCCCCGCGTGGCACCAGACGGGCAGGGCTGGGCGCCCGGCTGCGCCTCAGCGCCCTTCTCTCCAGGACGTGTCCGCCTTCTCCGTGGTCTCGGGGAGGCTCTGATCCCCGCCTCCCGCCTCTGCAGGCTTCCTGACAGCGGGTTTCCAGCGGGCTCCGGGGTCCCAGCGGGCTCAGGGGTCCCAGCGGGCACAGCTGGTGGGGGCAGGGGCCGATGGGCAGTGGGAGGAGAGGTCGGATTACCCTTGCCCGCCCTCCCGCTGCTGCGCGGCCGCATCCGGGCAGGTCACCCATGAGGCTGGCGGCCTGTCCGCTGTGGCTCTAGGTCCCACGAGGACCCCCGGGACAGCCGTGGTTCTGTCCGCTGCTGGCCTCTGCGTGTCCGGCCATCCCCGATGGTTCTGATCCTGCGCACACCTGTGCCCGCGTGCCTTTACTCTCGCCTCGCGGGAACACCTCGGGCTGCATTCTGCTTCTTGCCGGAGCTCTGGCTGGTGTCCTGACCTCCTGAAGTCTTTTCCAAACTCCTTGCAAGTGTCATGCGCTCCCCCTGCCTGGATCAGCAAGTGTGGAACAATAGCAAGAGCAAGGAAGCCAGATGCGGTTTTATTTCTGGTTCGGTCACTTGGTGACTGGGTCACAGGATGGGAAGTTTATGTAACCTCCTGAGCTTCAGTTTTCCAGTCGAAAAAGGGGGACAGGGATGGGTTTCAGGTGAATTAAGTGGGAAAAATCTGTCCTGACCAATGTGTTCCGGGCCTCCTTCGCCTATCACCAAACAGGGTCTCACATTCCCTTCCCATGCAAATTTTTATGGCAGGAATCCCGTCATACTTGGTTGCAGCAATGAACTCCCTTCAAAGTATTTCCAGCTATCTCTAGAAGTTCCTGAAGACGCTCTCTTGCCGTCCTGCCTGTGCCGATGCTGCCGAAGGCCTCCACCTTGCTCTGTGCTCCTGCCCCGTCTCCCATATGCCCACCGTCTGCTGGCAAGGCCACTGGCTGCAGCTTGGTCAAGGCTGAAGTATCTCCAGGGTCACCGTCCAACATGAGAACATGGCCCACGAGGGTCAGCTCCCCGACAGCCTGGTCCTTGGATGCCTCTGTGTGGCCTCGCGCTGGGGGAGGGGACGGGCTCCACTGGCTGGAAGCCGTCTCAGCCCCGGGCGCAGAGCCTCCGGCACTTGGTTTCACATCAGAACAAAACAGCTCAGAGAGCTTCTGGACCTCGCTTCCACCCTGTCTTCTTCAGGGCTATCATGGCAGGGCTGGGTGGAGAGGCACGCTGTGCCATCTGCCCCACTGTTCTCTATTCTCCCCCCTCCTCAGCCTTTCTCAACCCCCCCACCCCGCCTTTCCTCTTCAAACTGAAGCTGCCATAGGTGTCAACCACTGTGGGTGGTGTGGGAGGTCAGTTAGGGAGGCGAGGTCTCGATGCCCTCTGTTTACGAGCCGGAGTCCGCACCAGTGATGCACAAACGATTCCTGGTACAATATTGGCACACGGTGTGACCTTATAATGGTAGACGCTATGACCACAGAAATAGGAAATCCCATTTCCTGCCATTTAGATGTTGCCAGCTCCAATACTTTGGCCACCTGATGTGAAGAACTGACTCATTAGAAAAGACCCTAATGCTGGGAAAGATTGAAGGCAGGAGGAGAAGGGGACAACAGAGGATGAGACGGGTGGATGACATCACCGACTCAATGGACATAAGTTTGAGCAAACTTTGGGAGATGGTAAAGGACGGGGAAGCCTGGAGTGCTGCAGCCCATGGGGTTGCAAAGAGTCAGACACGACTGAGCGAGTGAACAGCAATGAGGTTTTTCAGGGTTCCATTTAGAAGAACTTCTTACAAGAATCTGTTCCCACGAAGTGTTCTCTGCCTCTGTTAGCTTCCCAGGGCTGCAGTTACAACTTACCAAGAACTGGGTGGCTTAGAACAACAGAAGTTTATTCCCACAAGTCTGGAGGCTGGAAGTCTGAAATCACTGTGTAAGGGATCCATTTTCTCCCTGTCGCCTCTCCCAGGCGTCCGCCGGTCTCTGCCGCTCCCGGTGCTCCCTGGCTGACGGCTTCATCCCTCTGCTCATGCCTCTGCACCGCATGCCATCCTCCTCCTGGGTCTCCGTCACTCACGGCCTCTCTTTTCTTCTTCAGTCACAGCAGATTAAGGCCCATATCAGTGACCTCACTTTAACTTGATTGTATTTGCTAAGACCTTATTTCTGAGGTACCAGGGGTTAGGATTTTAACATATTTTTGGGGGGCAGGACATGAATCAACCCATAAGACCCTCCGATCATCTGAAATTGAATGGCAATAATCTTATTTCTCTTTTGACAACCATAACAGTCTAGCTTATTTTATAGTAATTTATCTTTTATTTCTTCCTACAGCACTGAACACTCCAAAGAAACTGAAGTCACCCAGTCGTGTCCGACTCTGTTACATGGACTGTAGCCTGCCAGGCTGCTGTGTCCATGGGATTTTCCAGGCAACGGTATTGGAATGGGGTTGTCATTTCCTTCTCCAGGGGATCTTCCCGACCCAGGAATCGAACCCAAGTCTCCAGCATTGCAGGCAGACTCTTTACCGTCTGAGCCACCAGGGAACACCCCAAAGACAGAATCTATTTCTGATCCACTTCCGTGTCTCTGACAATACCTACCTGGCCATAGTAAGGTTACTAGTTAATAAGTCACTGGGTTTCCCTACGGACTCATGACCGATCCATCAGGCGAGAGCATGCTACCACATGCTTGGGACATGTATTTCTGACTTCCTTGTGTTTTCAACCCTTTGGCTGATTTCTCTTCTTAAAAGAATATAGGTCAACGAGTTCCCTGGTGGCCTACTGGTTAGAGTTGGCGCTTTCACTGCTGTGGTCCAGGTTCAGTGCCTGGTTGGGGAACTAAGATCCCATAAACTGAGAACTGTAGCCAAAAAAAGAATATAAACTAGAAGGATGGTTTTGGCCAGCTGAAATAGCTGGTTGCAGTCTGCCTCAGATGGTTAAATATTTATTCTTTCTGGAAGTGAACAGGGGGCTTCATGCTACCAGGAAACATCGTTTGTTCCCAGTTCATGATGCTTTTTTCTTCATTTCAGTTTTCAGTGTTCTGATGATGGGCTTAGTTACAGTTGCTATGGGAGTATTTTGATATTTCCTGCAGTGCTGGGTGGGGCGGTGCCTGGAGACATTTTAGTGTGGTTTCTGACACTGCCCAAGCTGGGGGTGCTTCATTTGCTAGTTTTCTGGCCTCCTAACTGGTTGTCATCAGGGGAAAGATGCATGTTTATTTTTGTCTCCTGATTTATCATAGATTTTCTTTCGCATTGGTTCTGGAGTGCTCATCATCTTAAATAATCAACCCATTATTTCACAGAGTGTAATGACAGAAACAGCCGCATTCTCTTGACATTGAATAAATCGATAAACAGATGCAGTCCCTCTGATGTCAGTGTGGTGAGGGGCAAGCAAAGCTTGTGAAAGCACTTGAACTCTTTTAAGGATGTACAGTTTAAGAGCTGAGCTTGAGGAATGGCTGGAGAGAAAACTGAGCTGTCTAGAGACTTGGATTCTGGTCTCTTCTGTGAAAGGGAAGCAGTAATAGTGATACATGTCCTGCTTGCTTGATAGGATTGTTATAAGGATAATATGATTAATGTCTATGAAAGCATTTGTAAGCTTCACAGTGCTATAAATGCTCACAATGTCATGTGCATCACAGCAAGTGGAATCTCAATAGTCTTGGTTCTGCCTGTGACCTGGTGAGGGGGAAGCAACTTAAATATCCCATGAAGACCTGATTTGGCCTCTTTCCTAAACCACCTGAGCAAACAGGCCATCTCACAGCATTTCAATATCATTTTGTATGTTAACCTTGTCTATTCTTTCCTCCTCTTTTATTTTGGGGAGGGAAGGGATAATGTCACTTTTATTATTATATTGAAAAGCAGGAAAAATCTTGATGGTTTGGATATCTTTTTTCAAGTTAGTTGTTTAATATACAGTTTCTGTGATGCCCCTGTTGTTTGTTTGGCATGTTGGCATGCACCATTATAATTTTACTTCTCTAAAAAGTGTGTTTGTGTGTGTGTTTTTAATGTACTTTGTTTTAGGATAGACACTAAGTGACTTACCAGAACACATTTTAGGCATGCAGACTCTGATCATTCTAGGGAAAGTTCTGAATGCGTTTAGTGATGTATTTTAGTTTTTAAAAAATCTATCAATTTAGTCTAGAGATGCTCCAGAAACTGATGTCATTGCAATTCAACAGAATTCTTTATAATTTCCTGCCTGACAACTCTAGATATATTTAATATGCAGCTTCTCTTGACGCATTTTCAATTTGCTCCTTCAGAGTCAGTCTTGTGTGTTGAATGCAATTGGTTCCCAGACACTGACTCATTTTCAGAATAAGAGTACATTTTTTTTTTTTCCCAATTGACTTTTTCCTGCCAGTACGTCATCCAACTCTTTTTAAAATACTGTCAGAATGTGGTCAACTCATCATTAGTAGGGAACAGGCTTTTTGCCTACTCTTACAGAAATAGCATGAAGTCAGATAATTTGATTTTTTAATTATAAGGGAAAAAAAAGAACAGCCAGAAACCTAACTAATTTCCAAGCCTGGGACTACTATTCTAAGATGCTTGAACAAATGAGACACCCAGAAACAAAAGCAAGATCTGTAATTTGCATGGTTTTGAGTAGAATGCAGCAAATTTTCCATTTTGCTTTGAATATAAAATAGCTGTAATGTGAGTCAATATAAATAAACTAAGGAGCCAAGGCTTCATGGAAGATGACAGCAGTTTCATGTGGGCAGACAAGTGTTTAAGCATCTCGACATGAAAACTTGGCCATATGCTCAGGACTACTTCTCTGTATTTAGAATTTTGGTGCAAATTCCATCTCTGTATCTAGAAAATAAACCCAGAAGTCTTACTAAGTCAAGAATAAACAACTCATTTTACTTAGGTTCTGATAATGTCAGCTCTAAAAATATGCAAAATTTCAGTTCTACTAAATCAAATAATCACCTTGACCATTTTGCAGCCATTATTGATTACTGGGCTGACCTCAGTGGCCATTTGTTTAAGATGAAGTCTAAAGTTAGCTGAATGTACAATATGTAGGGGATATTTGATTCAACCACATGGATAATTCATCTGCAAAATGTTCTTCATAAATTACCAGGGAGAAGGATAATTTGTGGCTGTTGAATGATCAGTTTACCTGCCTCCTTCTTCCTGTTTACTTCACCTGTGTATGTAGCCTTTATTAGAATAATATTTTGTAGGGTAAAAATAGTTTACCTTGCCTATTTATAGAAAAGTTTCTATTTTCCAGTTCAAAACTTTGAACTAGGTATAGTAACACCTCTAAAACAATGTAAGGTTGTTGTGATGATTAGTGGGATGATGCAAAGGATTTAACACATTTCTGGCATATAGTAAATGCTCAATAAATCTTAACTAGAGGTGGCAAGAATACACAGAAGAACTATACAGAAAAGATCTTAATGACTGGGATAACCATGATGTGGTCACTCACCTAGAGCCAGACATCTGGGAATGCGAAGTCAAATGGGCCTTAGGAAGCATTACTACGAACAAAGCTAATGGAGGTGATGGAATTTGAATATCAGACCACTTTGCCTGTCCACTTTGAAACCTGTATGCAGGTCAAGAAGCAATAGTTAGAACTGTGCATGGAACAACATACTGGTTCCAAATTGAAAGAGTATGACAAGTCTATATATTGTCACCCTGCTTATTTAACTTCTTTGCAGAGTACATCATGTGAAACGCCAGGCAGGGTGGATCACAAGCTGGAATTAAGATTGCTGGGGGAAATATCAACAACCTCAGATATCCAGACAATACCACTCTAATGGCAGAAAGTGAAGAGGAACTAAAGAGCCTCTAGATAAGGGTGAAAGAGGAGAGTGAGACAGCTGGCTTAAAACTCAACATTCAAAAAACTAAGATCATGGCATCCGGTCCCATCACTTCATGGCAAACAGAAGAGGAAAAAGTAGAAGCAGTGACAGATTTTATTTTCCTGGGCTCCAAAATCACTGTGGACAGTGACTGCAGCCATGAAGTTAAAAGATGCTTGCTTCTTGGAAGGAAAGCTATTACAAACCTAGACAGCATATTAAAAAGCAGAAACATCACTTTGCTACAAAGATCCATATAGTCAAAGCTATGATTTTTCCATTAGTCATGTATGAATGTGAGAGTTGGTCCATAAGGAAGGCTGAGTGAGCACTAAAGAATTGATGCTTTCAAATTGTGGTGCTGGAGAAGACTCTTAAGAGTGCCTTGGACTTCAAGGAGATCAAACCAGTCAATCCTAAAGGAAATCAACCCTGAATATTCATTGGAAGGACTGATGGTGAAGCTGAAGCTCCAGTACTCTAGCTACCTGATGTGAATAGCCAACCCAGTGGAAAAGACCCTGATGCTGGGAAAGATTGAAAGCAAAAGGAGAAGGGAGTGGCAGAGGATGAGATAGTGTTACTGATTCAATGGACATGAACTTGAGCAAATTTCAGGAGATGGTGGAGGACAGAGGAATCTGGTATGCTACAGTCCATGGGGTCTCAAAGAGTCAGACAGGACTTAGGGACTGAACGATAACAACAATTAGTACTTTTACTGTTAAAGATGGGACCTTGAAAGTCATTAAATCTTTTGCAGCCTAGTTCTTTAGCCATGAAAGGTAATGTCTCAGTATGAGTCTGGAAATGCTCTTAAAATGAATATATTACCTCCAAATGCAAAGTAGAATTTAGGCAATTACCCTCACTAATTAGTCAAGATACTGTTTACCTTAATGGTTGATACATGCTTTGGAGAAGAATTTAATGCACAAAGGTTTCTTTGTGGGTTTTAGTCACTCAGTCGTGTCTGACTCTTTGCGACCCCGTGGACTGTAGCCTACCAGGCTCCTTTGTCCATTGAATCCAAGTAAGAATACTGGAGTGGGTTGCCATTCCCTTCTCCAGTGATCTCCCCGACCCAGGGATCAAACCTGGGTCTTCTGCAATGCAGGCAGATTCTCTACCATTTGAACCATCAGGGAAGTCCACAAAGGTTTACTTTACTTGGATATTATTTTTGTTCTCATTTGGAGTTCTTTGGGTACTCGTTATTTACTAGGATGGAATAAGAATTTGGGTGCAAAAAGCTTATTTGGGAAGTGAAACCAGCTAATGTGATCATGGAGGGGGACGTGAGGCTGGCAGAACTAGGACAGAATAAGAATTTGGGTGCAAAAAGCTTATTTGGGAAGTGAAACCAGCTAATGTGATCATGGAGGGGGACGTGAGGCTGGCAGAAGAGGAGTGCCACTCAGGGCACCTTGGTGAGCAGTCACTGTCAAGGTCAGCTGGGCCCAGCCACTGGGGTCCCCCGGGACAGTGCTGGAACCTGTGAGTTTTGAGCAGCCTTATCCATCTAGCCCTGTACTGTTCAAATCTCATCACTCTCCACACATGGTACCATGTGAGGAAGTTGGGGAAGCGTTGCTATGAAGGATGGCCGACAGAGATGTGGAGTCCTAACCAGGACTGGGGAACACCTGAATTAAGTTGGGGGGTCAGGAGGTGTGAGGTTGGGTGGAGGCTTAAAGTCTTTGTCTACTTGGAAAACTTCTGGGAAAGAGTAATTTGGGTAAAAACAGGGTCAGTGGGGGAAAACACAATGGGAGGCAAGTACAAGCTGCCATCAGAACTGTCTCAGAGTGAAACGGACCACTTGTGAAGGGCAGTGTGTTGGCTCATTTGATTCTAGAATAGTCTTGGGGATTGAGACCTTTACTTTTTTCCTCAACCCCCAATCAAACTATACTATATTAGATGAGAAAAAGGACATTTCAGAGGTTTATGCTCACCCAAGGTCACAAAGCTAGTAACAGCAAGCACATGGATTAGAACTTGAGCTGTTTGTGTTGACGCCTGTTCTCCTTTCTTCATTCCAGACCACACTTGTTCTCTCTCCCAGGAAGTGTTCAGGCAGAGAATGGTTGAATACCTGGAAATCAGGAGGGATTCTCATACCACGATAAAAGAGTAAAATGACTTCCAAGTTTTCTGCCATTAATGATTCCGTAAATTGGTAAAATAACTGTCCTGTGCTAAGCACTCAATATTCCTTCGTTTAAGAATTGTTTATTTCTTAAGCATTTAAATTCTTATTTTAGTGGATTGTTTTGAATTACCTTTGATTTGATACTAGTAACACCTGTTTTGTTAACTGTTTCTACTATTCATTATTAGCATCTCTCTTTAAAAGTGTTAGTTGCCTAGTCATGTCCAGCTCCTTGCGACTCCATGGACTGTAGCCCGCCAGGCTCTTCTGTCCATGGGATTCTCCAGGCAAGAATACTGGAGTGGGTAGCCATTCCCTTTCTCAGGGGATATTCCCCACCCAGGGATCGAACCCAGGTCTCCTGCATTGCAGGTGGATTCTTTAATGTCTAAGTACCAGGGAAGCCCCAGCATCTTTCTTTAAGGAGACTGACATATGCTGTTTGAGTTAGTTTAGGGAACCAGAGGCGATTACAAATAATCCAGTAAGAAAACTTGTAAATTAATAAAGGCTAGAAATGGAAACAGAAGAGAAATCCAGACAGAAAATGCAGAAGGGCAGATTGTATTGGACTGTGTCCGGGGAAAGATGTGAGAGACCCATGAAGCGAGACTGGAGTGAGAGGAAGGCGCTGAGCCATAGGAGCTGGGCGTGTGCTCGCGGCTGTTTGGGCTTGAAAAGAAGACGCTTCTTGTTTCTGGCTTTGCAGTTTGCGCGAGATGGATTTAGAAGAGCCCAAGGAAAGTTATTAAAGTGTTGGGGTGGGCGGAAGAGTCTGTGAATCAGGCAAGCTGTCACTCCCTCCGTCTCCTGGTTGGGAGCGCGGCCTCTCCCTCCCGGGTCCAAAGAAGCGGCTTCATCTCTCTTTCCCTCCGAGCCCGCCGGGTGGTGCTCCACTTACTGCCCTCTAGTGGGACGTAAGGATATTACATTAGGACCAAAGAGAGGATGCATTCTTTTGAGCTCATGTGAATGTTTCAAAGATCAAGGCTTTTAAAACATCATGCGACATGAAAATGTCTATACACAAAAGGTGAAAAAAATGCTACCTCATAGTCAAGATTAACATCGTTGGTGGCAAAGTGAATTTCATTCAATAATTTTTTCTATTAAGCTTTAAGAAAAATTTAATACACCAGGTTCTTGAGCATTTATGAGGATTTTAACCTATTATATCTTTTGGCTGCCAACACCACTAAGAAGTTGTTTTTCCACGTTTGTACATAGTCTTTCAATTTCATCTCCAAAGTGGATAGTCGTGGATCAGTAATTCTGTCAAATGCAATGAAAAAGAAAACGAGAAAAAGGCAAGCATAATGAAATTCCACTTGTGGGACCAAGAAAACAAGACTACAGTTAAAAGCAGAAGGTGTTACTGTGTCTAAGTTTGTAGGGCTCGCCCTTCATAATCCAATAAATCGAGAGAGGAGGTGTTGGGGCAAGAAAAGCAACTTTATTCAGAAAGCCCTCAGGTGGAGAAGATGGTGGTCTAGCATCCTAAAGAACCATCTTACCGAGTTAGAATGCAGGCTTCTTTTATCCTAAAGGGGAGGGGGTACGTTTGGTTGTTGCAGACTTCTTGGTGCTGGCCAGACTCCGGAGGATATGCAGTAATCCTTTGTTCTTGCATCTGTCCAAGTAGGTCTGGTCAGGTTGCTCCTGTAAACCTCCACAAGACAAGTGTTGCTCTCTGATCTGAAACTTTTTACCTCTGCGTGAATGGGAAAGCATTATACCTTTAAGAGTCAGAGTCCTGAAGATGGGCTCTCCTGTATATTCCAGGCTACAGGCAGCTTTCTTTTACAGAAGGTGCGGAGCTAACAACCCTGAGTTCAGACAACAGGGTTAGAGCTAGAGGAACAGATGCAACGTGGGTTCAGGTTCGCTCTTCTCTGCCACGTTCCCGCTGGGTGGTTTCAGACCGCCTGAGGCACAATCTTAGAGTAATTTTTTTTCCCCCTCCCAAGCCCAGTCAAGGATCAATCCAAATATTTGCATTCTCCAGTCTTGCACTTGAACTGCCAAGCTGCTAGAGAAGCATCACATAGCAGGGCTTTGCTTTGGTGTCATGAAAAGCCGAAGTGTTGTTCGGAGGGTTGGAATTTTGGAGAGATGGCAACATAAATGCATTCTTCCTAGCTGTCACTGTTGCCCTGGCAACGGCTTCCTCTGAGCCCCTGGGTTCCTGGGTCTGACAAGGCTGGAGGGTGCCAGCTCCTTCTGAGTCCTCATGAAGAAGCCAGTGGACTTGCCCCCGGGGCCCCACCTGGAACTCCTCTTCACCCCCACCCAAGTGTAACTAAAATGTCTATAGACATGGTGTTCCTAATAACAGTACTGAAAACAATCCACACATCAGTTAGTAACAAAGCAAATTGATGAACTGTGATATATTTGTGCAAGTTGCAGCAGTGACAACTGCATGTTTCCCATGAAAATGAGCAAGTATTATTTATATATAAGAGGAATTTAATAACTGAAATAATTCGATATATAAACACACTCATATACATGCATATGTGTAGTAAAAAAATAGTGGATAGCAGCTACTTTTAGGAATGGAAAAGCATGTCGGGGGCAATACATACAGGGGCTTCAGCTATAACTGCAAATCTTGATTTGTGATCTGAGTGTTGGGTGGAGACATGATCCTTAAGACACAATGTATGCTTTTTTGCATGTCTCAAATAACTAAAAGGAGAACAGGAGAGAAGGAGGAGGAGAGGTGATGAGGGAAGATGAGGAGGACGTTAAGAGGGAAGGAGAGAAAAGAAAGAAGACCAACTTGGAAGGACCAGGTCCAGGAACTCACAAGCCAGTGAGGTCCACGGGGTTTATGGTTTAGGCAAGAAGTTACCATCTCAGAGACTCAGTGCAGAAAGAGGGACCACCAAGAGGAGGAGTCTACAGCCAGAGTGTATGACTGCTAGGAAGAAAGACACAATAGAAATGGTAGGAAGGCACCTTTTCAAATCGAGCGGATTCACGCATTCAACGTGTATTGAAGATTTATTAGCTGTACGTGCCCTGACCTCTTTCAGGACACAGCAGTGGACAAAAGAGCCAAGCATGTACCCTGACAGGGTCGAGGTGTCCCAGGTGAATTTGTTCTGTGTCCAACTTGTGAACTTCCCACCTGGCATCCAAGAAGGGAGGGAGATGGATTTAACCTGCAAATATGCACTGAACACTTTAGAGATGACGTGTTCGCACATCAGTGAGTGCTGGGGAGATGAGCTGAGTCCCTGCCTTCAAGGAGCTCACAGTTGGCTAGGGAGGACCGTGTGTGCACTTACACTTTGCAAGCAGGGTGCTGGATGGATGCACTAGGTACCCCGGGAACTCAGAGGTGGAGGGGGTGCTTCTGCCTGGAAATAGAGTTGATGGTCTTGCAGAAAAATGGTGGGAATTGATGTCGTGGTCTGTGCAAGCATTGGAAAAGAATTTCCAGACATGAAGCAGAATGAGAGGGAAATAAAGTTTATGAGAGTGGGAGACGCTGTTAGAACAGCAGGCCAGCTCAAGGGAGATCCGACATTGAACAGGGGTCCTTAGTCCACTCTTATCCCCAGGGTACAAGGAGTGGGATAGGGGTCTTGCTTGTCATTTGCTGATTGGATGAGGCATGTACATTGGGTGGGGAAGAGTAGGGCAGATACCTTCTCCCCAGTGGTAGGGAGGGGAGAAAGGTTATACTGTTCCATTAATAGTTTACAACATGGGGGAGAAGGACAATAAGGGTCTGGGTTTTCCATTCTTGTGTTCCAAGACCCTCCTTGGTTATCTGCTCTTTTGTCCTTGGCTCACCACAATTGAGTCAGTTATTCATTAAGTGGATTAAAGCTTCTGCTTGTGGAGCATATGTGTAAGGTCAATTAAAGCTTCTGCTTGTGGAGCATATATGTAAAGTTAGCTGCATGCACCAGGATTTAAGACCAGAACTTTACTCCATGGCTCAAGACATCTCTTTCTCTCTCTCCCCCCAGTTTTACTGAGATATAATTGACATACAGCACTGTATCAGTTTAAGGTATATAAATAATGATTTTACTTACATCATGAGATGATGACAACAATAGCTTTAGTGAACATCCATCATCTTATATAGATACATTAAAGAAATAGAAAAAATATTTTTTCTTTGTAATGAGAACTCAGGATTTACTCTCTTAACTTTCATATATAATGTACAACAGTATTGTTATAAAGTCCACGCTTGCTCTGCTCGCCACTCAATAGACCAATAAATCCGAGAGATGAAGTGTTGAGTCAAGGAATATGACTTTATTCAGAAAACTGGCTGACCGGAGAATTTGGCAGACTAGTGTCTCAAAATAACCATCTTGTCTGGGCCTGGAAGTCAGTTTCCTTAATGGATCAGAGATGGGGGAGATGAGGAAACAAAGTAGAAAGACCATTTAATTCTCGCAGATATCTCCTAGGCAGGGGGATGTGTCAGTTTCATTTTTTGTAGCTATTTCACAGGTCATGTGAAACGGAGTATCTTCTGCCACAAGGATGTCACAGTCATCTGTGATTCTGGCCTTCTAAACATGACATTCTGAGCCAGGCGGACAAGTGGCACTGCTCTGTACACAAGAAACTGAAGGGTGTCACAGCCATTCACAGGTGGGCAGGGTCAGGTTTCTCCCTGTGAGCTAAACAAAGACACTTTAACAAAGACAGTTGAGTATCAGGCAGAAAGGGGGAGGGCTCCCTGAGGCAGGTCATTATGCATGCTTATATAACAAAAGCAGCTCCCTGAGGGTGAGAAACAAATTCAACAGAGTCAAATTTAACCCTTCCCGATTACATCAATTCTCCCAGTCCGTGAGTGTATCTTTCCATTTATTTGTTTCATTTTCAATTTCTTTTATCAGTGTCTTACAGTTTTCGGAAGCTTTTTACCTCCTTTTAAAAAAATTTTTTTATTTTATTTATGTTTGGTTGTGCTGGGTCTTGGTTGCTGCAAGGGCTTTCTCTAGTTGTGGAGAGCAGGGGCTGCTCTGGTTCCCCTGTGTGAGCTTCTCACAGCACTGACCTCTCTTGTTGCAGAGCGTGGGCTCTGTAGTGCCAGGGCTTCCGTAGGTGTGGCTCCAGGGTGGGAGAAAGTGAAAGTCAAAGTCGCTCATTCCTGTCCTACTCTGCGACCCCATGGACTATACAGTCCAGGGAATTTTCCAGGGCAGAATCCTGGAGTGGGTAGCTGTTCCCTTCTCCAGGGGATCTTCCCAACCCAGGGATTGAACCCACATCTCTTATGTCCCCTGCATAGGCAGGCAGATTCTTTACCACTGCGTTACCAACAGCTATGTCCTAAAAGGTCTCATTAACAAAATCACATCAATATCTGTGACATTCAGAGAGACACGATATATTTATTATAAAATATGGACATGATGTGTCCTTGCTCTTGCTTTCTTAGGAGGAGTGGGTAAGGGAGAGTCTTCAGCTCGGACAGGATCAAGCGTGTCAGCAGTTGGGGAAGGAAAAGGAACCACTCTTTTCATCAACGTTGCTCTGGAGCTCTGTGGGGTATTTTCCCCTCCCTGAGTGACAATTGTATTGATGCATGAAGTAAATAAGAAAATACTCTCTATGTGTGCATTTTTGATGATTTTTTATGCTTTCCACTTGCCAGTTATGTGCTGGGGGCCCCGGGGGCAGGACCTGAACCATTCATTAGAAACGATAAGCTGAGACCACCTGTAGTGTTTTTTCTGCTGCTCAAAGGGATTGTCTTTCGTGAAAACCCAAGCCCAACTCATTGAAGCCACGGTACTAGACATTTGGCTTCCAAAATGGTTTAAAACTCCCGTTTCCAAGTCCCATCTTAAAAAAGACTTGAGTTCAGGAAGGCTTTTGGTAGGGGGAAAATACCCATTAGAGCTGGAAAATCTTACTGTTTCCTTTACTGGTTTCTCTTTCTCTATTTTTTTAAACGTCTGGAAACTGCATTCTGTAGGTCTGGGAGGAAAAGTTAATCTCTGTTTCACTTCTTTGCAGTTCCCAGAGAGGGTAATTTGCTTTCAAGCTGCAGAAAAATAGCTGAGGGAACTATTGGAGAAGTTTCTCTCACCACTTTGAACACAGAAATCTTTTGTGGGTGAGTAAGTGCAGTGCCCTTGGGAGAATTTCCAGGAATTTATGACTGCTGGATTTATCTACTCCAGGGAAGATGCAGTCATCCCCATTTTGGAGAACTCTATGACTAGACTGAGGCAAGTTTCCCTTTGCATATAGGGAAACTTAGGAGAAAGTGGGGTGGGGTGGGCTAGAGGGAAACTCATGAATATTGTGAATGAAATTTGTGTCATTCACAGAAAATTTGAGGCCTGTCATCCTCTGTGCTCAGCTCCAAAGTGTAAAGTCACACAGAGGCCTATCTTCAAGGAGCTCAGAGATGAATGGGTGAGACATTTCATGTGATGCTTGGGTTGAGTGGGTCTCAGGGGAGATCTCAGCTGAGTCCTGAACGGGGGTCCTAGACTGAGAGAGGTGGGGGAAAGGGCTTTCACCTTGTGGATAGCCCTCCGCCCGCACATGAGGCAGGCCGGGGCCTCTGAATGGCTCGGGATGACCACAGGGAGGAGAGAGGTGAGGCTGCAGAGAGGGGCAGCCCTGGAGCCCCGAAGCCCCTGCTCTGCTGGCTGAGGAACCAGACGCTTCCACAGCAACACGGGGGTCCTGACTGAGGAGGGGGGCTTTCCAAAGGGGCTTATTTCTATAGACTTAATATTTTATCTTCCAAAATTTAAAAATTCTCATCGGAGAAACTGTGGAGGTGGGAAAGGAGTCAAGAGAAAATACAAATCAGCTCTAATTTCACCACACAGAGATCACCATTGCTAGTATTTTGGTATACATGGTGTAGAAGTTTTTGCATGTTTGTGATCATTTATATATAAAACTACATTTTTCTTTTTTCATTAATACTAATTCCTGGGTATTTTATTGCTTTCTATTCTTTTTTATGAATAACATGTGAAATGGGACTTGCCTGGTAGTTCAGTGGTTAGGATTCTGCACTTTCACTCCTGCGGACCTGGGTTTGATCCCTGTTTGGGCAGCTAAGGTCTCTCAAGCTGTGGGGTGTGGCCTTAATAAATAAATACATTAATTAATTAATTTTTAAAATGTGAAATTATTTTAGATTTAGTGAAGGCTTTGCAAGAGTTCCTGTATGTCCTTCACTGAGCTGTCCCTATTTGCATTTTACCTTCTAACTCTCATCTCTGTCAGATGTCTTTAGTTCCTTCCCTCACATTTCCCCTGAGATTTCTAAAGTGACTGGTAACTAAACTGAAACACTGACCTATAGTCCTGTGAGACTCAACTGCACCTGGCCAGAGCTCTGCTGCGGTCACTGGCTGGGCCTGGGGAAGCGGGATTCCGGCGGAAGCAGCCCTGGGGGCCCCGCGGTCTGGCCTGGCAGAAGCAACTCTGCGCACGGCTTCCAGGGGAGTGCTCACTCGCTAAGATGTTGATTAGTAATATGCTCAAGCTTCTCCTTATAGTTTAGAAAAGCAATAAAACAGAGTTTCTGCATGATCTTGACCAGTTTAAACCCAGAGTCTGATCCAACATTTACTGGCATTGCTCAAAGTCAATACAGAATGATTTATGATCGGTTCTAAAGTCCTGGAGTAAATCACTCTGTCCTCACTGATCATCTAAGGAAAGCATTAAGTTCTGGCAAAAGTCATCACTCACGATGGAAACAGCTATCCCCAAGCCCAGTCCTGGACTCTGTACCTTCACCATCCAATGTGAGCTCTTCCTTTGAAAAACGCTCTTAGTAATTTTTTGTTCTCTCTTAGGACCATTTTCATGGTGTGTGTGTGTGTGTGTGTGTGTGTTGTGTCTATGTGTATTTCTTATCCTCTTCATTTTTACACAGTGCCCAGAACAGTACCCAGTTATTACATGATAAATAATTTTTTTTCATTTAAATTTATTATTTTTACACCCTGTCCCTTGGAGAAGTCATGGAGGCTCACAGCTTCTACAAATATATTTTAGTACTACATTTCAGTATGTAAATTCTGAGATCTCCAGCTGCTTCCTAACTGGTTCTACATTAATAATCTAATTCATAGTTTAGATCCAGTAACTAGGTCTAGTAATCTACTTTGTAATTTGCACATTACTAAAAGAATTACACTGGGAAACCCCTCTCTTCCTCTCTTCCTGTGATGGGCTGAGCTGCACCCCTCCATACTCAGAAGTTGAAGTCCTAACCCCTAGTGCCTGAGACTATGACTGGAGATTGGGTTCTTGAAGAGGTGAATGAGGTAAAATGGGGTCACCCGGGTGGGCTCATGACTAGGTGCCCCAGTAAGAGGAGGAGATTAGGATGCAGACAAGTGCAGAGGGGAGACGGATTTCTGCAAGCTGCTGAGAGAGACCTCAGGGGAACCAGCGCAAGTGACACCTTGATCTTGGCCTTCTTGCCTCAGAGCTGTGAGGGACCACCTTTATTAAGCCGCCCAGCCTGCGGTCCTCCTGGGGCAGCCAAGCAGAGTACACTTGCTTCACCCAGGCTCTGAGCTGGCTCTCCCAGGGCACCTCCGCGTTTCCGCCGCCTGCTAACCCCCTCTAGGCGCACATGCCTGAGGCCCCTCTTCCAACTCGCGGCCCCTCTGATCACCACTAAATGTGTGCTGTGCATTTGTTCTCCCTGGCACCGGCGCTGCTGTTGTTCCAGTCCAGCTCAGAGTTGAGCCTTACTTAACAGTCTGCACGCGCCACTCTTCACACACAGATCTCCACCTCCGCTTTCTTTTTTGACACGTGCCCAAATGTTGCCGGGGTGCATCTCGCCCTGAACTATCACCGTCAGACCACACTTTAGCTCACATCACTGCCTCTGCAGCGGCGCCCTTTCTCCCGTTCTCTGAGGCTGCTCATCTGTGGCTCGGGACGTGTAAGCCCACGTCTTCTTGCTCACTTCTCATTTGACCTCTACTTCTGACTTTGGTGTGTGCCCTTAACATGCCTGGTCTCAACCTCGTTCTGATCTATCTTTCTGCTCTTTTTCTACACCAGCTATAGTGTAGAGCGGGAATCTCCAATCTTTTTGGCACAAGGGACCGGTTTCATGGAAGACAACTTTTCCACAGACCAGGGGAGTGGAAATGGTTTTGGGATGATTTACATGCATTACATTTATTGCGCACTTTATTTCTAACCTAAGCCACCATTGATTTGACAGGAGGTATCAGTTTACGGTAGGCTGGGTACCCCTGGTTTAGAATATTAAATTAATTTTGACTACCCCCTGGTGCTTCTAACAAATGAGGTGCTTCTCCTTGTAGCCTACTACAGATACAGGTGGCAAACACTGACAATTCACATAGGGTCACGTTAGAAGTTTTGGTTAAGCCTCAGTCTTTTATTACCTTTGAATCTTTGGGAAAGTGGTATAACATTTTTCCGGTCTCAACTCTAAAGTGAAGTTTGTTGTTCAGTTGCTAACTCATGTCTGACTCTTTGCAATTTATCCTTTGCAAGAAGAAAAGCCTGAAGATAAAGACAGATGAAGCCAAAAGTAAAACTTCTATTTGGGAGAACAGTTGAGCTAATGGACATTATAAAGCCCATAGATAAATGGATTTCCCTTAAATGTTTGGATGTCACATAAGATAAACCCACTGCACTTTGCTGCAATATTGCCAAGTTTAATATATTAAAGGATAAATTGACTAGTTTGATCTCCTTGAAGTCCAAGGGACGCTCAAGAGTCTTCTCTAACACCACAGTTCAAAAGTTCTTTAGCACTCAGTTTTCTTTATAGTCCAACTCTCACATCCATACATGACTACTGGAAAAACCATAGCTTAGAGTGTACAGACCTTTTTCAGTAATGTCTCTGCTTTTTAATATGCTGTCTAGGTTTGTCCTAGCTTTTCTTCCAAGGAGTAAGCATCTTTTAATTTCATGGCTGCAGTCACCATCTGCAGTGATTTTGGAGCCCCAAGAAAAAAAAGTCTGTCACTGTTTCCATTGTTGCCCCATCCATTTGCCATGAAGTGATAATATGTAGCTAAATGAGCAAAAGCAGACTCAAAAGAGTTTATATAGTGTGACTATATTTATATATATATACATAACATATATAAATATACATATATAAACACACATTGTACATATATAAATAAACTTTAGACATTTATACATTTCCATTAAAAACACATGGAGGCAGAGGTGGCCAAGATGATGGAGTAAGAAGACCCTGAGCTCACCTTCTTCCATGGACACATCAAAATCGCAGCTACTTCCAGAGCAACTACCTATGGAATGACTGAAGACTAGCAGAAAAAATTTTCCACAAATAAAAGATATAAAGAAGGAATCACAGTGAGATAGGTAGGAGGGATGGAGATTTGGTCTAGTCAAGACTGACACCTCCAGGGACGTGATGTATAAATGGGAGGAATTTGACAATTGTAAGAGGTTCTCCCCAAGGAGTAAGAGGCCCAAACCCTCCATTAGGCTCCCCAGCACAAAGGCCCTAATTGAGGCGATGTGCTCACAGAATACTTGCCTTTAAAAACCAATAGGACTTATGTTGGAGAACCAGAGGGCTATAGGAAATAGAGCCTCTGCTCTTAAAGTGTTAGTTGCTCAGTTGTGTCCGACTCTCCAGGCAAGAATACTGGAGTGGGTCTGCTCTTTAAAGGGCATGTCCAAAATCTGACATGCTCTCAGTCCCAGCACAGAGGCAGTGGCGTGAAAGGAGCCTTCTCAGATGCACTTGCTGATCTTGGAGAGCCTTCTGGAGAGGCAGGAGGCAGCTGGGACTCCTCTTGGGGACAGAGTTGCTGGTGGCAGCTATTTTGGGAGCTTGATCTACTGAAACAGCACTGGCCCTGTCAAATGCCATTTTGGAATGTTCCCTCCAGCCTAATAGCACCAGGGACCTGGCTCTGCCCACCAGCAGGCCAGCACCAGCCCCAAGCTCCCGCTGAGCTGTGAAGACAGCTGAATAGAGACCAGTCCCATCCTCTGGAGGGCACCAGCACCCCACCCTCCAGGACAGCACAAGACATGGTCTCACAACTCACTGGGCCAGAGACCAGCCCCACTCACCAGCTCTCTCACGTAGTTGGCCCTGCTACAACAGGGCCCAGTAGGGGCACCCACAGAACGGATAGTTCTGGTGACCAGAGGGAAGTATGCTGCTGGGCCCCTATACAATGCCACTGTATGACGTCTCCTATGAGGCCAAAATTGAAAAATGTAACCAAGCCACCTAATACAGTAAACACAGAGAATTAGGCAAAGTGAGAAGACAGATGAATAGGCTTCAAACAAAGAAAAAAGACATAACTTCAGTAAAAGAGTTAAATGAAGTGGAGATAAGCAAGTTACCCATAATGAGTTTAAAGTAATGATTATAAAGATGCTCACTGAACTTGGAAGAATAATAGATGAACACATCAATAACTGTATTAAAGAATTAGAAATTATAAAGAAGAACCAAACAGAGCTGAAGAATACAGTAACTGAAAGAAAAATAACCAGAAGGAATCAGCAGTAGCTTTGACGATAGAGAGGAATGGTTTGATGATCTGGAAGATGGAGCAGTGGAAATCATGCAAGGATAGAAAAGAAAAAACATTTTTTTAAAAAAAGAGGACAGTTTAAGAGACTTCTGAAACAACATCAGGTATATTAACATTCACATTATAGGCTCCTCAGAAGGAAAAGAAAGAGAGAGCAAGGGGAAGATCACTTATTTGAAGAAATAATAGCTGAAAATGCCCTAATTTGGGAAAGGAAACAACATTCAGGTCCAGGAAGCATAGAGATTCCCAAATAAGACAAACTCAAAGAGATCCACACCAAGACACATTATAATTACAAGGGCAAAAATTAAAGAGAAAAACCTTAAATGCATCAAGAGAAAAGACAAGTTACATACAGGAGAATTCTCATAAGACTGTAAGCTGACTTTTCAGCAGAAACTTTGCAGCCAGAGGGAGTGGCATGATATAGTCAAAGAGATGAAAGGAAAAAATGTACAACCAATAATACTCTTCCCAGCATACTCTGACAGTCTTATCTAATACTCTATACTCTGATAGTCCTATCACTTAGATTTTAAGGAGAAATGAAGAGTTTCCCCAAAAAGCAAAAGCCAAAAGAGTTCAGGACTATTAAACTAGCTTTACTAGACATGTTAATGGGACTTCTCTAAGTGTAAAAGAAAAGAAAAGTGGAAAAGAACTAGAAATAAAGAAGTTATGAAAGGAAAAATATCATTGATAATGGAAAACATCCAATAAAGGTAGTAGATTAACAAAATAATAAGCTAGTAGAAAGGTTAAAAGACAAAAGTAGTAAAATCATCTATATCCATATCATATCCATATCCATCTATATCAGTAAGTGCTTAAAGGATGCACAAAATAAAATATGTAAAAAATGATGTCAGAGACATTAAACGTGAGGTGAGAAATAAAAATGTAGGATTAGAATGCATTTGAGATAAACTACTTAAAATAATCACATGTATGTATAACTTGTCTTGGTAACCAAAAACCAAAAAGCTTATCAAATAAATACACAAGCAAAAAAGAAAAAGGAATCCAAATATAACACTAGTCACTAAATCACAAGGGAACACAGCAAAAGAGGAAGAAAGAAACAAAAAAGAACCACAGAACAACCTGAAAACAATTTAAAAAACAGCAATAAGCACATACCTATTAATATTCACTTTAAATGTAAATGGACCAATCCCTCAACTGAAAGATATTGAGTGGCTGAATGGATAAAAACCCAAGACCAACACATTTCCTGCCTACAAGAGACTCACTTCAGACCTAGAAACACACAGAGACTGAAAAGTGAGGAGATGGAAAAAGGATATTCCATGAAAATGGGAATGAAAAGAAAGCAGGGGTGGCAATACCTATATCACAGAAAACAGACTCTGAAACAAAGACTGTAACAAGAGAAATAGAAGGACATTACATAATGATAAAGGGATTGACCCAATAAGAGTTTGTAGCAGTTGTAACTGTTTTGTACCTCACAAAAGGACCTAAATACATAAAGAAAATATTAACAAACAATGACAATAATTGTAGAGAATTTTAACACCCTGCTTACATAGATGGACAGATCATCCAGACAGAAAATCAGTAAGGAAACATTGGCCTTAAATGCCACTAGACAAGTCCCTAGAATCAGACACACCTAGATTTGTAAATGTTACCTACCAATACCAAAAAGAAAAGTTTGACAAATTACATAACCTACAGTTTGACAAATTACATAACCTTCATCAATTCAGAGCAAGCAGAGATTAATGATATTCTCAGACACATAAGGCTCCAGACTTCCTTCTTGGGAAGATCCTTTAAAATGCCCCCCAGCAAAACAAAGAAGTGAAGCATGAGAGGAAAATATAGGATTCAGAAAACAGAGGAGGCAAACTAGGTCAGCAGGGTTGGAAAGAATGAAGTGGGTAGTTAGCAGAAACAAGACCAAACAAAAATGTGAAAACTGCCAACTCTGGAGGAAGATGTACAGAAAGCGGACAAGATAGGCTATATGGTGTGAATGACTATCTGGACATGAAATATGAAATAATAGTTAAGCCAAATTCAAAGAGGACATCAATGAATTTGAAGAAGAAACTCACAAGGGGATTTTAAGCAAGAGTCAGAATAAGCGAGAAGCTGGAGGCATTAGGTTTTGGTGAAAAAAACTTAATGATTATTTTCCCAAGCAGCAGAATACACATTCTTCTCAAGTGCACATAGAACATTCTCTAGGATAGACTGCATGCTAGGTCACAAAATAAGTCTCAAGAAATTTAAGAAGACTGAAATTGTATCAAGCATCTTTTCTGAACACAACAGCATTATATTAGACCTCAATTAAAGAAGAAAATTGGGGAAAAAAAGACAAAGACGTGGAGGCTAGACAACATGCTACTAAACAACCAATGAGTCACTAAAAAAAAAATCAAAGTGGAAATCAAAAAATACCTGGAGAAAAATGAAAATGGAAATGCAATGATCCAAAAACTATGGAACACAGCAAAAGCAGTTCTAAGAGCAAAGTTTGCTCTTAGTATAAACTAAGAGCAAATAGTGATACAAGTCTACCTCTGGAAACAAGAAAAATTTTCAAATAAAAAGTCTACCTTTATACTTAAGGAACAAACAAAACCCAGGGTTAGTAAAAGGAAAGAAATAATAAAGATCAGAGCAGAAATAAATGAAATAGAGACTAAACCCCAGCAGAATAGAACAATGAGCTGTGAACTTGCTCTTTGAAAAGATAAACAAATTGACAAACACTGAACCACACTCAACGAGAAAGAAAGAGAGAGGGCCCAAATAAATAAAATCAGAAATGAAAAAGAAGAAAATACAACTGACACCACAGAAATACAAAGAAAGGATCTCAAATAATACCACAAACAATGAAATGCCAATAAAATTGATAACCTAGAAGAAATGGATAAATTCCCAGAAAAGTGACATCTCCTAAGACTGAATCAAGAAGAAATAGAAAATATGACAGATTACCAGTGCTGAAATTGAATCAGCAATCAAAAAACACCCAACAAACAAAAGCCCAGGACTAGCTCACTTCATGAGTTCTACCAAACATTTAAAGAGTTGACACATATACTTCTCAAACTATTCCAAAATTTGAAGAGGAGTGCTTCCAAACTCATTCTAAGAGGACAACATTACCCTGAACCAAAAGCAGACTAAGACATCACAGAAAAAGAAAATGACAGGCCAACATCACTAATGAATATAGATGCAAAAATCCTCAACAGAATGTTAGCAGATGAATTCAACAATACATTAAAAGGATCATACACTGTAATCAACTGGGATTAATTGCAGGGATGCAAGGATGGTTCAACATCGGCAATTCAATCAACATAGTATATCACATTAAGAAACTGAATAATAAAAACCACATGATCATCTCAATAGATGTAAAAAAAGCTTTAACATCCATTCATGATTAAGAGTTCTCAAAAAAGGGTATACAGGGAACATACCTCAATATAAGAAAGGCCATATATGGCAAACCTACAACCAGCCTTATACTCAATGGTGAAAAGCTGGAAACATTTCCTCTAAGATCAGAATAAGACAAGGATGCCCACTCTTGTCACTTTTATTCAACATCATAGTGTGAGTCCTAAATCTCTCTTCTGCCAAAGAAAATAACCAGCATTATGAAAGACCAGTTATATATTTGATTGATGGCATACTATGGTTAGAATTACCAATCTTAACTTTGTTCTTAATGAACTGACCAACTGGTCAGTTTTTATTTAGGGAAATAAAAAGAAAGTGTATGGAAACAATAAGAGAAAATACAAGTTTTCCAGACACTAACAGAAAGACTGTTTCTCTCCTTGCTTTACATCTCTTCTGGGTGGCAATTTTTATTTGCTGGAATCCTGGTGCTCATCCTCATATGAACAGGTCCACAGGCACTTGGATTCCTCATTTAAAAACTCATTTAAAAATGCATCAATTCCTTTCCACAAACATGCCATCTATTCTTTGATTCGCCAACACACCCCAAAACAAAACCATCCTCTCCAACACCCAGATTAAATAACCTGTAAGAAAGAATAGAACGGTGGCCCCAAATTTTTGGTGGAAAGATCTAATCCTGCCCAAATTGTACAACTTGAATTCAATCATAAGGAAAATTGGGCAAGCTACAGTGTCACTGGCCAGTCCTCCTCACAAGTTCCAAGGACACAAAGGACAAGGCTCAGGAGCTGCCCAAAGTAAAGGAGACAGAGGAAGCAGGACAACTGTACGGAATGTGGGATGCTGGATGCAGAAGGCGGATGGCAGCGGGACCATGTCTTTAGGGTCAGTTGATGAAGGCTGATAGGTAGTTTTTGGTGCTGGTTTGTACTTTTTAATAAGCCTGAATTATTTCAAAGTGAAAAGCTCAAAATGTAAATATCAGGTAAGATATATATCAATTTGCAGACTGGCACTCAGTACCGGCAGAATGACAAGACCTAAGAGCTGCGCAGGAAAGGGAGCGGCTGTGGGGAAGCTGGAACCTGCCGTTGTTGGGGAGGTGGCCCCGGGGGCAGGGCTGGACCAGACCGGAGAGGCGTGGACTCTTACCCTGGGAGCAGAGTTTTAGCAGTGACAAAACTGGGCCTTCCTGCACGGCAGTGGATTTCTCTTCATTCTCCTCTCCTTCTAAATTATGAGAAGCATTTTCTTCTTTTAAACGGTAAACATTGTCATTTTATTGTTATTCTCATTTGCGTAAGATAACCATCAAGTCCGAACTCATACATTGCTATGGAAATTAAAGATAATGTATAGAAAATATTAAAATTATGTTCAGAAAGTGCATTTTATCACAAAATACAGGAATGGTAATGTACCACCAAACAAATTAGAATCATCTGGACTCTGTGCCCTCTGCCCAGCCTCCCTGTCCCGTTCTCCTGTCTGTCATCAGGCACTGCCCACTCTGCTTCACACGAATGAATCCATTCCCGGGATTGGAATCAGAAGGCCTGGGTTCTTGTCCTCGTCTCATACTGTTGATACCAACCAGGATTCTTGGCCTTCCCCAATCAATAGAAATTGACCAGATGCCAGACAAGAAATTCAGGCAAGTCTTTACTGGGGTCTCTGCTGCAGCAGTGGATAGTGAGAAAAGACAGGTTCCCTTGCCTGTTTGCTGCCTCGGGTGGGGGGAGCAAGCTGGTTCTTTACATGGGGTGAGGGTAGGGGTATGTCCAGGTGGGGCTGGAGGAGGGGCTTAGGTGGTTTGCCCGCCCCTTTGGTGGTGTTGGGTGCAGGGGGCATGCACCGTGCCCAGCTTTTGCTTGGGTCTCTTCAAAAGTGGTAGTTGGGTTTTCTGGTCTCTTTGCATCTTTTGTTCTGAATTTGCCCCAACTGCACACGCACACAGTTATTTTTCACCCTTTACAGTTTCTTTGTATTTTGTTGTTCAGACAGGTTTGTCCAGATGCAAGCACGGCAGCAAAGTGCCCAGGTCCCAGCCTGTCCCACTGTGACTGTGACCGTTCTCTGGGGCTGGGTCCCTGTGTGCTGGGTTTGGGGACTGGGCAGTAGATGGGCCCCTGTCCCCTGTGTGTGAGTTACTGTGTATCTAATGGTTTGATTTCAATCCTCCTTCCAATACAAGTAAAGAGGCTGTTGGTTTCTTGATAAGTTGACAATAAATAAGCACATTTCTCAAACAGAGGTATTAGTTTTCTGAGTAAATCTCAGTTTAAACTTGTCATCTTCCCTCCTAGCACAGTTCTGGTCTTACCTTTAGAAACAACAGTCCTCATCTGCAAGCAGAGATGCAAAATTGGATGTCTTCCAACTGCCTGTGGGTAGTTGGGGATGACCACAGGGAAGAGGAAGAAGAGGATGAAGAGGGAGGCGCAGCCCAGGAATGTGAAGCCCTTTCTCTCCTGTGCTGAGAAATCAGAGGCAGCAGCACCTGCTGGGACCCTTAATGGCTGCTCTCTGCCTCAACTTGTACAAGGTACTGATCTGTGTTAAAGCACATCAATTAAAAGGATTTCCCTCTTATCAAAGGGGACCGGGAGGGAGGGTCATCAGTTATCTTTGCCATCCTACTATTATATCATTGTTGGTGAGAGTAGCTGAATTTGGAAGAGAAAGTAGTTGGTTTCAGACATGTGGAGTGGGTAACCTTTCCCTTCTCCAGGGATCTTCCCAACCCAGGGATCGAACCCAGGTCTCCCACATTGCAGGTGGATTCTTTACCAGCTGAGCCACAAGGGAAGCCCAAGAACACTGGAGTGGGTAGCCTATCCCTTCTCCAACAGAGCTTCCCAACCCAGGAATTGAACCCGGGTCTCCTGCATTGTAGGTGGATTCTTTACCAACTGAGCTATCAGGGAGGCCCTTGTGATGTTTTAGGGTTTCTTTTCTTCTTCTTCTTTTTTAACCCCTTAAAGGTGTTTTTTTTTTTTTTTTTTTTCCTTTTTTTTTACAAGAGATAGAAATTATGTCTATCTATCTCAAGCACAGGATAGCCGTTGTTAAGACCCCTTTTCTTCTGGGCTTCATTATCCTCTCCTTTTAAATTCTGCTGCCAGGGCTGAAACTTCTGTTGGCCCTGAGCTCAAATCATTGTCTAGTACGGTAGTCTTAAGAATGGGAGAACAGTCCTAGAAGTGTCATACCTGATGATTTGAAATGATCTCAGAATGAAATGGCGAAAGCCTGTGAGTCAGAGTCTGATCTCTCTGTAAAGTCAAGAATGAGTAAAGAGTGCATCCTGATGCAATTCTGGTTCTGTTTACCTTTGCTGTCTCCATGGCAGCCACTCAAGATAGATATTTCAGAAGATACTCCCAGTTACTGGCAGGGATAGAACCTTCTATCACTAAGAAAGAACCTTCAGCCTCCACCCTTAGAGGTCTCAAGAGTCTTGCTTCCAAATCTGAACTGATTTCATTTCCAAATTTGAGATACCAAATATGCAACATTGCCTCATCTGGGCCTTTTATAACATCTTGAAGGGCAAAACAACAACAACAACAACAAAAACCCTTTAAATACGAATATCTGCTAAATAATTTAGTTACTTTGTAGTTTAGTTTTTTAAGCAGAATTACTTTTTAATATATATAAAAGTAGAATGTATGTATTCTACATATGTGTGTGTGTATGTGAAAAGTGAAAGTGTTAGTGGCTCAGTCATGTCTGACTCTGTTCAACCCCATAGACTGTAGCTCGCCAAGTTCCTCGGTCCATGGAATTCTCCAGGCAAGAATACATGAGTGGGTAGCCACTCCCTTCTCCAGGGGATCTTCTTGACCCAGGGATTGAACCTGGGTCTCCTGCATTGCAGGCAGATTCTTTACCGTCTGAGCCACCAGGGAAGCCCTGTGGGATCTAGTTTTCTGACTAGGGATCAAACCTGGGTCCCCTGCATTGGGAGCATGAAGTCTTAACTAGATCACCACTAGACTGCCAGGGAAATCCATATATGTGCATATGTATATATATATTTTTCATTCCAAGTTATTTAGCTCTTGAATTTTTAAGTATTCCACCTTAGTTCATCCTTGAATTATTAAGTTTTGCTTTTTCAGTGTTTTCTCAGAATTTCATTGATTTCAAGGTAGCTGTTGAGTTTTAAGTAGTATATTAAAAATTAGGGTGTCCAAAAGAGATATGAAAATTGTTTCTTGGTTATCCATATATTACTAAAAGGTAAAGAGAGAAAATTTCTTAGCGATGAATGTATTGTGTTTACTTCTCAAAGACTCAAGGTATTAAGTTTATTTCTCAAAGACTATTAAAACACATTTTTCTACTTTAATATTTTGTAAATCCATTAAGGTTAATGGATGTTCTAAACAACCTTGAGCCATTATGAAGAGTGCTTTTAAATCACATTGTTTATCTTCCATAGAATAAACACTTCAGAGACCCAGTACTTCTATCCCTAAGCCAATACATTCTGGAAATAACTCAGTCGTAAAAGTCCATTATCCTTAATTCCAATACAATAATTTCTGGAGTAGAAAGTAATAACTGACTTTTAGATAAAAAATTTTTTTAAATTTAAATTAATTTTACATTTCTAAATTTGTTGAAAACTGTTTTAAATCACTGTGAGAAGCACTTATCCTGACTAGCATATATCAAAAGTATTCCTGTAATCTAATTTATAATTAGACAAGATCTCTCAAACTCAGATACTGTAAAGAAGCCCTTAGGAGGAACAAAATTTTCGAGGATACTCAGAGTTGAGTATATACCATTTTGATGTCCTTGTTCTTGTTACAATAGTTTTTTATATGTGAATAGCTAAGTGTATTAGTCACTCAGTCCTGTCTGACTCTTTGCGACCCTAATGTCTATAGCCCACCAGGCTCCTCTGTCCATGGAATTATCTAGGCAAGAATAATGGAGTGGGTGGCCATTCCCTTCTCCAGGGGATCTTCCCGACCCAAGGATCAAACCTGCATCTCCTGCACTGGCAGGCAGATACTTTACCATCTGAGCCACCAGGAAAAACCATGTGAGTAGCTCACAAATCTCCCAAAACCTAAATACCTTTCCATGTTAAACACAGACAAAATTGAAAAGCTGATAAAATTCCAATTTTGCCTGAAACTACTCAGTTGTGTCTAGTTCTTTGTGACCCCATGGACTATAGCTGACCAGGCTCCTCTGTCCATGGGATTTTCCAGGCAAGAACACTGGGGTAGGTTGCTATTTCCTCCTCCAGGGGATCTTCCCAACCCAGGGACTGAATCCAGTCTCCTGCATTGGCAGGCATATTCTTTACCACTGTGTCACCTGGGAAACCTAGAATTCCAATGAATAATAGTAATTTGATTTGCTAGATGTTGTTTTACTAAATTTAAAGAGCATATGTTGAGGTTAATGACAGAAATATTTAGTCACTTTTTTCAGTTCAGTTCAGTTCAGTCACTCATTCGTGTCCGACTCTTTGTGACCCCATGAACCACAGCATGCCAGGCCTCCCTGTCCATCACCAGTTCCTGGACTCTACTCAAACCCATGTCCATTGAGTTGGTGATGCCATCCAGCCATTTCATCCTCTGTTGTTCCCTTTTCTTCCTGTCTTCAATCTTTCCCAGCATCAAGGTCTTTTCAAATGAGTCAGCTCTTCACATCAGGTGGCCAAAGTATTGGAGTTTCAGCTTCAACATCAGTCCTTCCAATGAACATCCAGGACTGATCTCATCTAGGATGGAGGCTGGATCTCCTTGCACTTCAAGGGGCTCTCAAGAGTCTTCTCCAACACCACAGTTAAAGCATCAATCCTTCGGTGCTCAACTTTCTTTATAGTCCAACTCTCACATCCATACATGACCACTGGAAAAGCCATAGCCTTGGCTAGACGGACCTTTGTTGACAAAGTAATGTCTCTTCTTTTTAATATGCTGTCTAGGTTGGTCATAACTTTTCTTTCAAGGAGCAAGCGTCTTAATTTCATGGCTGCAGTCACCATCTGCAGTGATTTTGGAGCCCCCAAAACTAATGTCTGTCACTGTTTCCACTCTTTCCCCATCTATTTGCCATGAAGTGATGGGACCGGATGCCATGATCTTACTTTTCTGAAAGTTGAGATTTAAGCCAACTTTTTCACTCTTCTCTTTCACTTTCATCAAGAGGCTCTTTAGTTCTTCTTCGCTTTCTGCCATAAGGATGGTGTCATCTGCATATCTGAGGTTATTGATATTTCTCCTGGCAACCTTGATTCCAGCTTGTGCTTTCTTCCAGCCCAGCACTTCTCATGATGTACTCTGCATAGAAGTTAAACAAGCAGGGTGACAATATACAGCCTTGATGTATTCCTTTCCTGATTTGGAACCAGTCTGTTGTTCCATGTCCAGTTCTATGTTGCTTTCTGACCTGCATACAGGTTTCTCAAGAGGCAGGTGAGGTGGTCTGGTATTCCCATATTTTGAAGAATTTCCCACAGTTTGTTGTGATACACACAGACAAAGGCTTTGGCATAGTCAATAAAGCAGAAATAGATGTTTTTCTGGAACTCTCTTGCTTTTTCGATGATCCAATGGATATTGGCAATTTGATCTCTGGTTCCTCTGCCTTATCTAAAACCAGCTTGAACATCTGGAAGTTCACAGTTCATGTACTGTTGAAGCCTGGCTTGGAGGATTTTGAGCATTACTTTACAAGTGTGTGAGATGAGTGCAATTGTGTGGTAGTTTGAGCATTCTTTGGCATTGCCTTTCTTTGGGATTGGAATGAAAACTGACCTTTTCCAGTTCTGTGGCCACTGTTGAGTTTTCCAGATTTGCTGGCATATTGAGTGCAGCACTTTCACAGCATCATCTTTTAGGATTTGAAACAGCTCAACTGGAATTCCATCACCTCCACTAGCTTTGTTCGTAGTGATGCTTCCTAAGGCCCAGTCGACTTCACACTCCAGGATGTCTGGCTTTAGGTGAGTGATCACACCTTCATGGTTTTCTGCATCATGAAGATCTTTTTTGTATAGTTCTTCTGTGTATTCTTGCCATGTCTTAATATCTTCTGCTTGTGTTAGGTCCATACCATTTCTGTCCTTTATTGTGCCCATCTTTGCATGAAATGTTCACTTCGTATCTCTAATTTTCTTGAAGAGATCTCTAGCCTTTCCCATTCTATTGTTTTCCTCTATTTGTTTGCATTGATCACTGAGGAAGGCTTTCTTATTTCTCCTTGCTATTCTTTGGAACTCTGCATTCAAATGGGTATATGTTTCCTTTTTTCCTTTGCCTTTAGGTTCTCTTCTTTTGACAGCTATTTGTAAGGCCTCCTCAGAGAACCATTTTGTCTTTTTGCATTTCTTTTTCATGGGGATGTTCTTGATCCCTGCCTCCTGTACAATGTCATGAATCTCCATCCATAGTTCTTCAGGCACTCTTTCTATTGTTACTTCCACTGAATAATCATAAGGGATTTGATTTAGGTCATACCTGAATAGTTAGTGGTTTTCCCTACTTCCTTCAATTTAAGTCTGAATTTGGCAATAAGGAGTTCATGATCAGAGCCATAGTCAGCTCCCAGTCTTGTTTTTGCTGACTGTATAGAGCTTCTCCATGTTTGGCTGCAAAGAATATAATCAATCTGATTTCGGTGTTGACCATCTGGTGATGTCCATGTGTAGAGTCTTCTCTTGTGTTGTTGGAAGAGGGTGTTTGCTATGACCAGTGCATTCTCTTGCCAAAACTCTATTAGCCTTTGCCCTGCTTCATTCTGTACTCCAAGGCAATAAGTTTGCAATAAGTTTGCCTCCAGGTATTTCTTGACTTCCTACTTTTGCATTCCAGTCCCCTGTAATGAAAAGGACATCTTTTTTGGGTGTTAGTTCTAGAAGGTTGTAGATCTTCATAGAACTGTTCAACTTCAGCTTCTTCAGCATTACTGGTTGGGGGCATAGACTTAGATTACTGTGATATTGAATGATTTGCCTTGGAAATGAACAGAGATCATTTTGTCATTTTTGAGATTGCATCCAAGTGCCACATTTCGGACTCTTTTGTTGACTATGATGGCTACTCCATTTCTTCTAAGGAATTCTTGCCCACAGTAGTAGATATAATGGTCATCTGAGTTAAATTCACCCATTCAAGTCCATTTTAGTTCGCTGATTCCTAAAGTGTCAATATTCACTCTTGCCATCTCCTGTTTGACCACTTCCAATTTGCCTTGATTCATGGACCTAACATTCCAGGTTCCTACGCAATATTGCTCTAACAGCATTAGACTTTACTTCTATCACCAGTTACACCCACAACTGGGTATTGTTTTTGCTTTGGCTCCATCTCTTCATTCTTTCTGCAGTTATTTCTCCACTGATCTCCAGTAACATATTGGGCACCTACCAACCTAGGGAGTTCATCTTTCAGTGTCCTATCTTTTTGCCTTTTCATACTGCTCATGGGGTTCTCAAGGCAAGGATACTGAAGTGGTTTGCCATTCCCTTCTCCAGTGGCCCACATTTTGTCAGAACTCTCCACCATGACCCGTCCGTCTTGGGTGGCCCTACACAGAATGGCTCATAGCTTCGTTGAGTTAGACAAGGCTGTGGTTCATGTGATCAGTTTGGTTAGTTTTCTGTGACTGTGGTTTTCAGTCTGTCTGCCCTCTGATGGATAAGAAGAAGAGGCCTATGGAAGCTTCCTGACGGGAGGGACTGACTGAGGAGGAAACTGGGTCTTGTTCTGATGGGTGGGGCCATGCTCATTATATCTTTAATCCAATTTTCTGTTGATGGGCAGCGTTGTGTTCCCTCCCTGTTGTTTGACCTGAGACCAAACTATGTTGGAGGTGATGAAGGTAATGGCGACCTCCTTCAGAAGGTCCCATGCACACACTGCTGCACTCAGTGCCCCCGGCCCTGCAGCAGGCCACCACTGACCCACGCCTCCGCCGGAGACTCCTGACACTCCCAGGCAAGTCTGGGTCAGTCTCTTGTGGGGTCACTGCTCCTTTCTCCTGCGTCCTGGTGCAGGATAGCACAGCGGATCATCATCTGAATCATCATCAATGTAGTTGGTTACTTATTGATTTTTTAAAAATGATTTTTTAAAATCATAACAATTTATTGAAGGACCAATGAAGTTAATTGTTCACTGCAAAATGCTGGAGAGCAAAATTTAGAAGTACCACAAAATTAACATCCTTCTTTATAGATTTATTTTCTTTTAATCGAAGTATAGTTGATTTACAACGTTGTGGTAGTTTTGGATGTACAGCAAAGCGATTCAATTATACACATACGTGTATATATTATTTCTCAGATTCTTTTCCCTTTTGAACTATTACAAAGTATTGAGTGGCATTCCCTGTTATATAGACTAGGACCTTGTTGGTTATCTATTTTATAGTTATGTTGCAGTTATGTTAATACCAAACTCCTAATTTGTCCTTCTCTCACTTCTGCTTTGATAGCCATAAGTTTATTATGTCATTGTTAGTTTACTTCTGCATACTGTGCGTATACTGCTGCAAATTGATCCATAAATCAGATCAATACTTATACTTGCAACACTGATGGAGCACTGGCTGGAGGGATGGGGTGTGTTCTTTGAAATCACTAAGTGGAATTACTAATATAAACCCTGTGAAAACCCAAATGTCTCCCCAGAAATCTCTATTCCAACTGCTGTGAAATCTCCCTTTGTTCAGTGAACTAAAGTATCACTTACCTAATTTGGCACCAATGACTCCTCCTCATGTTTAAGTTTAATCTCTATCACGCTTTCCATAGTACTTGACTTTTCTACACTGACTTGTTTTCTTTTCTTATCAAACTAAAGCTTGCTGAATATTTTAAGAAGCTAAAGGCTTTTTCATAAGAATGTCTTACAATTGCAAATTATGACTGCAAGACAGAAGTTAGTTTTGTGTATATAACTGTTGGAATTCAGAACAATGACGATGCAGGATGATTACTGGAATTTTGACTTATCAACTGTTAATAATCTAAGAGCAGCTGGATGTGCTTACCGATACAGTCATCCTTCTGTATCCATGTAGGGCTGGTTCCAGGGCTCCCAGTGAATGCCAAAGTCTGAGCATGCTCAAGTTCCTTGTATAAAATAGTGTGACATTTGTCTATAACATATGCAATCCTCCCATGTATTTTAAATCATCTCCAGATTACTTATAATACCTAATACAGTGTAAATATTATGTAAATATGTTACCAGCATGTGACAAATTTCGGCTTTGCACTTTGGAACTTTCTGGAAGTCTTCCTCCCCAATATTTCCCATTCTCAGTTGGTTGAGTCCAGGGATGCAGAACTGTGGGTATGGAGGGCTGGGCACATGGCAAGCCAAATCATCATTTCAGGTGATCACATGATACCAGTGGGACTGGTGTCACATGCAGTGGCCAAACTGAGGGCGTATTTGGAATAGCATAGGCTTCCTGTTGATGCAGGATACGCTTTTTAAAAACTCCTTTAAAGCTTGTCATAAAGAAGGAAGGAAAAAAATGGAAAGAAAAAATGGAAATTAAGGTTGGAATGAAAGGTTCCCAGAAATTCAGTTGTTTGAGAAACTGTGGGTTAGATCACGTAAATGAAATTGCTGTGAACATGATCATGTGCTCCACAAATGCCCATACCATGGTTATTAGGAAACAAGTATAACTGGAAAAGTCTGGAGTTAACATAACATAAAAAAATTCAGATCAACTCTACAGAGCAGATAGAAAATTCCCACAGTGAAGGTCATTAAACTAAATTTCCAGGGAAACAGCTGCTCCTATCACTCCCCTGGAAAAAAGGCAAAAGAACCTGATTCTTTCATCAGTGTACTCTTAGGAAGACTGACCTTGGTTCTTGGGGTTGCTGTGTGGCCTGAGCATGTGGGGTGGGTCAGGCGAGCAGGCGGAGGTGGTGAACGTCCCTGTGGAAGAAGCTGGAGACTTTGATTTCGGGCCACTTTCTGGTGCCTTGTGGGGCAGGGAGGCCGGAAAAAGAGCAGTAGGTGAGAAGCCCATTCCGGGTCACAGAGTACACACACACTCCTTCTGGGGCATCAACCTGAAATATTAACCTCCTAAGGAAAAAACCATGTTTCCTGTAGATGGATGAAGTTTTTACCACATGGGCCCTTGACTGGCAGATTCTGTTTCAAAGAGAAGAAAATGCAGATGAGATTATCATATGTGTGTCAGGAAAGCCCGTTTCTTCTCTGTACTTAGGATAACCCTGAGCATTGCTCCCAAAGTGTTTAGATTAGTCAGAGTAAAGGCAGATTTTATTTTTACATTTCCATTTTCTGAAATGTTAAAATCATCTTCTAGCTGAGGATGCTAACTTTTGGATGTGGTTATCAGTCAGCCTGTCAAGTTGGAATAAAACCTTGGCACAACATCATGATCACATTTACACCTACTTCAGTTCCCAAAAATCAGCCAACAGAGAGAAAATATTTTGATCAGGAATTTGAATGGGAAAGCCAAAGTCTAGAGTGAAAACACACATCCTGTGAAGGATTACATCATAAAGCATATGAGAGCCCATCTGGAATCAGGGGTAAATACAGAACAGTTCATGTCAGTTCAGCAGACGCTCTGGAATCTGCTGTGCACCAGGAGCTGGTCGACTTGGCCTCGAGGAGCTCATGGTCTAATCATCCGTCTCCCATTAAAAATTCACATATTCAGAGGACTTTGGGCCCAAGGAACAAACATCCAAGGAACAATGGCTATTGCCAAGATCTAGCTGAATTCATGTAAAAGAACCAATTTACTTTAGAAGTTCCCACTTAGCAAATTATATGGACAGTACATTGAAAATGCCATCAGTTATAGAGCATAAAACAAAATTGTGTCTAGGGGAGTTACCTTCCTTCAACTACATTCCTTTTAATACCAAAAGATGATGCTAATTAGACTGGTCTAGCTGAGTGATTCCACTCAGCTTAAATTTAAATAGAGAAAGAACAATAAGGGACATTCTACTAAATCATTAGGCCCCAAACTGGGTTGTATGATGACCTAATACAGGTATTTCTTATCAATTTTGGATGCTCTGATCTGGCATGAATAATCAGGACTGTGAGAAAATAAAAATTCTGCCAAAAATTATTTGACAGAGAGCAATCAAATGCCTAAAGTTATGGTCCATATGTACCATCCATAATGGTAAGTGGAACTCATAGATAGCAGTATTGAAGATACTTCCACGTGGCTAACTGACGTCAGATCTTTTTCTCTTTATTAGTCTCCTAGTTGCAATAAACAGCACCAAGAATGGACAGCTTTCCTGGATACTTTGTTCACAGTGAGTTCATGTCACACCCATGTCCCTCCACCCCCCACACTTACCCAGGCAGATACACTCAAAGCTGAGGTGTTAGATAAGGTCCCACATATTTCCCATCCCAGGTTTCTTCCCTCTACCCTGGGCCCATATTAAGGATTCTATCCTTTGGCCCACACGATGCTACCCTAAGTGAGAGGGTCAGACCAGTAATCCACCTCCCCCTACGCTCCTGAAGATGTGTCCAGGTGCTGAGAGGGTCCAGGTAGGATGAGCTGCTTGGGGGCCTCAGGTGATCCCCCTCCCAGGTGAATTACACTGGCAAGGGGTGGGGTGAGGGTTGAGTCAAAGTCTGGTAACTCTCAGTGAAAAGGCCTCTGGATGTGGTCCCCTGAGTGGCTCAGAGACAAGGAGACAGGTAGGCAGGAGGAAGACCTGTGTTGTCAGGGTGAGCACCTGCTGCCGGGACCCAGGGATGGAAGACAGGGGACCCCAGGTGTGAATGGCTGTCTGCAGGAACCCCATCCCAAGCCTTCAGGAGTCTCTGCTCTGACGCCTCAGTCCCTCCTACCAGTCAGCCCTATCTTGGGTCTAAGAAGAGACAAGGGTATGGGAAGGATAGGAAGTGAGGATGAGGTGTGGTGTGGAGGCAGCAGGAAATAGGAGTGAAAATTACTCCCTAGATTTCCCAGGGGGTCCCACAAGGAGAATGACTGGGCTCTCCTGTTTCTTGGGCTGTCCCTGCTATGTTTTCCTTTTAAATGTCCACTATACATATACCTACTGCTTGAAGAAGAATTTAAAGAGGAACGTTTGTGTACCTCTTAAATGTCCACTATACATATACCTACTGCTTGAAGAAGAATATTAATACCAAAGAGGGGCAGGGCCAAAGAATATTCAAACTATCCCCAAATTGGACTCATCTCACACCCTAGCAAAAGAATGCTCAAAATTCTCCAAGCCAGGCTTCAACAGTACCTGAACTGAGAACTTCCAGATGTTCAAGCTGAATTTAGAAAAGGCAGAGGAACCACAGATCAAATTGCCAACATCCATTGGATCACAGTAAAAGCAAGGGACTTTCAGAAAAACATTTACTTCTGCTTTATTGACTATGGCAAAGCCTTTGACTGTGTGGATCACAACAAACTGTGGAAAATTCTTCAAGAGATAGGAATACTAGACCACCTTACCTGCCTCCTGAGAAATCTCTATGCATGTCAAGAAGCAACAGCTAGAATTGGACATGGGACAATGGACTGGTTCCAAATTGGGAAAGGAGTATGTCAAGTATTGTCACTCTGTTCATTTAACTTCTATCAGTTCAGTTCAGTCATTCAGCCATGTCTGATTCTATGACCCAAGGACTGTAGGATGCCAGGCTTCCCTGTCCATTAACAACTCCTGGAGCTTGCTCAAACTCATGTCCAACAAGTTGGTGATGCCATCCAAACATCTTATCCTCTGTCGTCCCCTTCTCCTCCTGCCTTCAATCTTTCCCAGCATCAGGGTCTTTTCCAATGAGTCAGCTCTTTGCATCAGGTGGTCAAAGTATTGGAGCTTTAGCTTCAGTATCAGTCCTTCCAATGAATGTTCAGGAATGAGATCCTTTAGGATTGACTGGTTGGATCTCCATGCAGTCCAAGGGGCTCTCAAGAGTCTTCCTCAACACTACAGCTCAAAAGCATCAATTCTTTGGTGCTCAGCTTTCTTTACAGTCCAACTTTCACATCCATATGTGACTACTGGATCAACCACAGCTTTGACTAGACAGACCACTGTCAGCAAAGTAATGTCTCTTCTTTTTAATATGCTGTCTAGGTTGGTCATAACTTTTCTTCTAAGGAGCAAGCATCTTTTAATTTCAAGGCTGCAGTCACCATCTGCAGAGATTTTGGAGCCCCCCAAAATAAAATCTCTCACTGTTTCTATCGTTTCCTCATCTATTTGCCGTGAAGTTATGGGACCAGATGCCATGATCTTAGTTTTCTGAATGTTGAGTTTTAAGTAAGCTTTTTCACTCTCCTCTTTCACTTTCATCAAGAGGCTCTTTAGTTCTTCTTCGCTTTCTGCCATAAGGGTGGTGTCATTTGCATATCTGAGGTTATTGATATTTCCCCCAGTAATCTTGATTCCAGCTTTTGCTTCATCCAGCCCAGCATTTCGCATGATGTACTCTGCATAGAAGTTAAACAAGCAGAGTGACAATATACAGCCTTGATGTACTCTTTTCCCGATTTGGAAACAGTCTATTGTTCCATGTCCAGTTCTAACTGTTGCTTCTTAACCTGTATACAGATTTCTTAGGAGGCAGGTCAGGTGGTCTGGTATTCCCATCTCTTGAAGAATTTTCCACAGTTTGTTGTGATCCACACAGTCAAAGGCTTTGGTGTAGTCAATAAAGCAGAAGTAAATGTTTTTCTGGAACACCCTTGCTTTTTCTATGATCCAACAGATGTTGGCAATTTGAACTCTGGTTCCTCTGCCTTATCTAAAACCAGCTTGAACATCTGGAAGTTCACGGTTCATGTACTGTTGAAGCCTGGCTTGGAGGATTTTGAGCATTACTTTACTAGTGTGTGAGATGAGTGCAACTGTGCAGTAGTTTGAGCATTCTTTGGCATTGCCTTTCTTTGGGATTGAAATGAAAACTGACCTTTTCCAGTCCTGTGGCCACTGTTGAGTTTTCCAGATTTGCTGGCATATTGAGTGCAGCACTTTCACAGCATCATCTTTTATGATTTGAAACAGCTCAATTGGAATTCCATCACCTCCACTAGTTTTGTTCATAGTGATGCTTCCTAAGGCCCAGTCGACTTCACACTCCAGGATGTCTGGCTCTAGGTGAGTGATCACACCATCATGGTTATCTGCGTCATGAAGATCTTTTTTGTATAGTTCTTCTGTGTATTCTTGCCACGTCTTCTTAATATCTTCTGCTTGTGTTAGGTCCATACCATTTCTGTCCTTTATTGTGCCCATCTTTGCATGAAATGTTCACTTTGTGTCTCTAATTTTCTTGAAGAGATCTCTAGCCTTTCCCATTCTATTGTTTTCCTCTATTTGTTTGCATTGATCACTGAGGAAGGCTTTCTTATTTCTCCTTGCTATTCTTTGGAACTCTGCATTCAAATGGGTATATGTTTCCTTTTCTCCTTTGCCTTTAGGCGCTCTTCTTTTGACAGCTATTTGTAAGGCCTCCTCAGAGAACCATTTTGCTTTTTTGCATTTCCTTTCTTCTTGGGGATGGTCTTGATCAGTGCCTCCGGGACAATGTCATGAACCTCTGTCCATAGTTCTCTAGGCACTCTGTCCATCAGATCTAATCCCTTGAATCTATATGTCTTGAATCTATTTAACTTCTATGCAGAGTACATTATGCAAAATGCCGGATTGGAAAAAGCACAAACTGGGATCAAGATTGCCGAGAGACATATGAATAACCTCACATATCCAGATGACACCACTCTTACGGCAGAAAGCGAAGAACTAAAGAGCCTCTTTATTAAAGTGAAAGAGGAGAGTGAAAAAGCTTGCTTAAAACTCAACATTCAAAAAATGAAGATCATGGCATCTGGTCCGATGACTTCATGATAAATAGATGGGGAAACGATGGAAACTGTGATAGTTTATTTTCTTGGGCTCCAAAATCACTGCAGATGGTGACTGAAGCCATGAAATTAAAAGATGCTTGCTCCTTGGAAGAAAAGCTAGGACAAACCTAGACAGCATATTAAAAAGCAGAGACATTACTTTGCTGACAAAGGTCCATCTAGTCAAAGCTGTGATTTTTCTAGTAGTCATGTATGGTTGTGAGAGTTGGACTATAAAGAAAGCTGAGTGCTGAAGAATTGCTGCTTTTGAACTGTGGTGCTGGAGAAGACTCTTGAGAGCCCCTTGGACTGCAAGGAGTTCAAACCAGTCAATCCTAAAGGAAATCATTCCTGAATATTCATTGGAAGGACTGATTCTGAAGATGAAATTCCAATACTTTGGCCACCTGATGTGAAGCACTGACTCATTGGAAAAGACCCTGATGCTGGGAAATATCAAAGGCAGGAGAAGGAGAGGATGAGATGTTTGGATGGCATCACCGACTCAATGGACATGAATTTGAGCAACTCTGGGAGTTGGTGATGGACAGGGAGGCCTGGTGTGCTCCTTCCGTGGGGTCACAAGCAGTTGAATACGACTGAGCTACTGAACTGAACTCAACTCAACTGGTGTAGCTACTATTGAGCATAAATCCCAGAACCACAGGAGAACCTTCAAAGCCCTGTGTCCAGAACATCCTTTCACTGCCCCAAGAGTTAACTAGTATCTTGAGTTTCATATTCATTTCTCTCTTGATTTTTTGACAATTTCCACCTAAAGAATATATTATTTCACTTTTTTTTAAAGCTTTCATATTAATGCTGATTTGTATTCATCAGGGTCCAGCAAGACACAGACGGCACACTCAAAACAGGTGGATTCAAAGATGGTTTTTGCACAGACTGTTTGTGAAGATGTAGGAGAAGGGAACCCCGAGGGTCCATCCTGCACTCAAGCTGGGCTTCACCAAGTCAACATGGTTACCACAAGGAGCGGTGCAAGGTGAGGAAGGAGTTCCTTTCCGGAGGTTACCTAGAGCCAGGCCTAGGGACACAGGCAGCCTTGTGAGGAGGCAGCCAGGGGTGCAGGTATGTTGTTTCAGTGTCTCCTCTCCTTCCCACATCCTGTTGGGTCTTTTCTTGTAGAATTTCTGGAGGCAAAACGCACAGGAGGATGAGTTGCAGAGCCAGAAACAAAAACCAGGAGAGAAGGTGAGCGAGCCGGCTGAGGGGTGTCGTGGAAGAGTCCAGCACATGTGGATTCTCCTGCAACCTGCTTTTTCAGTTAATACCATCTTTTTGGGATTCATCAATGTTTATGTGTTTAATTGCAGTTCATTCAGTTTTGCTGTTGTTTTTTATATTCCACTGTGGGAATGGATTACAGTTAATTTACTGTTTTCCTGATGATGGCAACTTTCCAATGTTTTAATATCTTGATGTTGATATAAACATTCTTGTCAATGTTTTTTGATGTCTATGTACAAAAATCTCTCCAGAGAATATACTTACAGTAGAATTACAATACGAGTTACAGTACTAGGACAAATGGTCAAATTTGCCAGATGATGTCATATTGTTCTCAAAGTAGTTTCATCAATTAATACTTCTACTGGCAGTATATGAGTTCCTTGGCCACACAATATTTTCAAACTTGAAAAGTTTTGTTCATCTGATGGGCATACAAGATTTATCTCATTGTGGTTTTAATTTGCATTTCCCCAATTACTAATGTGGTTGAACATATTTTCATATTTTATTGGTCATTTATGTTTCCTCTGTTGTGACGCATCTGTTTTAAGGGGTTTTTTTTTTTTTTTTGCCCTTTTTTCCACTGTATTTTTGCCTTTCTCTTATTGATTACATTTGGATACTAACTCTGTGTTAATTATTTCTGACAATTTCCTTTTTCCAACTTGCAGTTGGTTTAAAAATGTATGTTTATGTCCTTTTTAAAGTTAAGTTCCTTGAACTTATTTACAAAACAGAAATAGCATCATAGATATAAAAATAAATGGTTACCAGAGGGAAAAGGGAGGGTAGGGATAATTTGGGAGCCTGGGATTGACATATACAGACAACTACAGATACAGTAGATGACTAACCAGGACCTACTGTAGCACAGGGAGTCTTCTCAGTACCTTGTAATGGCCTGTGTGGGAAAGGAATCTAACAAAGAGTGGGTATATGTATATGTATAACTGATTCACTTTGCAGTACACCTGAGACTAATGCACCACTGTGAATCAACTATGCTCCAATAACACTTAAAAAATAAATTTCCTAATTTTTAGTGTAGTTAATATTATCAAGTTTCTTTTTATACCTTGCGCTTTTAAAAAAGAAATTGTGCTAAAATGTATAAAATTTACCATTTTAAAGTGTACAACTCAGTGGCATTAAGTTTCTTCACGTTTTTGTGCAACCGTCACCACCATCCATCCCCGTTTGTGCTTTTCCTTAATGACTTAAGAAATTCTTTGCTACATCAAGAACATCTATGTATTTGTTCTGAACTCTTATTTTTGCAGCTCAGAGTCATCATTAAATTATCTGGAATTGATTTTTGTGGACAGGAGGAGGTAGGAAGTAGAATTTCTTCCATAACCAACTGTTCCAGCACCACTGAGTACCTCCCATCTTTTCTCCACTGAGTTGTACACTGGACCTGTCAGATACCAGGCTTCTTTATAACTGTGGGCCCATTTCTGGGCTCTCTGTTCTGTTTGAGTGGCTGAATTGTCTATTTCTATATCAATACCACATTGTCTTAAACACTAACTCTTCCATCTGCCTAAACTGTTATTCTCCTAAAGATAACATGACTAAATCCCTCTTTTTCTTTTGGTTTCTCCTTTGTGATCATATTCTACGCTAATCTTTCCTGTCTACCCTTTCTAAAATTTCAGTGCCTCCTCCAAAAAGTTAATGTCCTCTTCCTCTGCTCTGTTTCCAGCTCAGCAGCTCTTATTTAACAGAGTCACGTGAACAGTTTTCTTGTTTATTCTCTCTCTTTCCCACTAGACTATAGCATTTATGAGGGCAGGAGTTTTGGTGGTTTCATCACTCTTGTATCCCCAGCAGTGAAAACACTGCCTGGTGCTCAGCAGAGGCTCTATTAGTATTTCTGAAACAAATCACGTAATGTTGATATGTGGAAGGTGACCCTCCCTCTCTGTACTTCCTTTTTATTTTTGATCTTTCTTTTAGGTGGAATTTTTAAAAGTTTATTTCTAATTGGAGGATAATTGGTTTACAATATTGTGTGGGTTTCTGCTATGCAACAAGCTAGATCAGCCAGTAAGTATACATATGTCCCCTCCCTACTGAATCGCCCCCCAGCCTCCACCCCATCCCACCCCTCTAGGTGGTCACAGAACACCGGGGTGAACTCCCCGAGCCTGTACTGCAAATCCCCACCGGCAGTCTATTTTACATCCCCACCACTAGCATGTGCGCTCAGTCATGTCAGACTCCTTGCAACCCCATGGACGGTAGCCCACCAGGCTCCTCTGTGCGATTTTCCAGCAAGTAAGCTGGAGTGGGTTGCCACTTCCTGCTCCAGAGGATATTCTCGACCCAAGAATCGAACCCCAGGCTCTGTGGTCTCCTACACTGGCAAGTGGATTCCTTGCCACTGTGCCACCCGGGAAGCACATTTCACACATGGGAGTGTAAATGTGTCAGTGCTACTCTCTCAGCTCATCCCACCCTCTCCTTCCCCTGCTATGTCCAAAGTCTCTTCTCTGTGTCTGCATCTCTATTCCTGCCCTACAAATAGGCTCATCAGCACCATTTTTAGATTCCATATATACGTATTAGTATACAAAATTTGTTTTTCTCTTTCTGACTGACTTTATTCTGTATGACAGGCTCCAGGTTCATCCACTTAGAACTGACTCAAATGCATTTCTTTTTATGACTGAGTAATATTACCTTGTATATATGTACCATAACTTCTTTATCCATTTATCTGTCGATGGATATCTCGGTTGCTTCCATGTCCTTGGGCTTCCCTGATGGCTTAGATGGTAAAGAATCTGCATGCAATGCAGGGGACCCAGGTTCAATCCCTGGGTCAGGAAGATCACCTGGAGAAGGAAATGGCTACCCACTCCAGTATTCTTGTCTGGAGAGTTCCATGGCAGAGGAGACTGGTGGGCCACAGTCCATGGGATTGCAAAGAGTCAGACAATACTGAGTGACTAATACTTTCACTTTCCATGTTCTAGCTATGGTAAATAGTGCTTCTGTGAACATTGGGATGCATGTGTCCTTTTCAGTTATGGTTTTCTCTGGGTATATGCTCAATAGTAGGATTGCTGGGTCATATGGTAGTTTCACTCCTATTTTTTTTTTTTTTTTTAATATGGAACGCTTCACGAATTTGCGTGTCATCCTTGCGCAGGGGCCATGCTAATCTTCTCTGTATCGTTCCAATTTTAGTATATGTGCTGCCGAAGCGAGCACATCACTCCTAGTTTTTTAAGGAATCTCCATACCGTTCTCCATAGTGGCTGTATCAGTTTACATTCTCACCAACAGTGCAAGAGGGTTCCCTTTTCTCCACACCCTCTCTGGCATTTACTGTTCATAGATTTTTTGATGGTGGCCATTCTGACTGGTGTGAGGTGATACCTCATTGTAGTTTTGATTTGCATTTCTCTAATAATGAGTGATGTTGAGCATCTTTTTGTGTGTTTGTTGGACATCTGTATGTCTTTTCTGGAGAAATGCTTGTTTAGGTCTTCCTCCCACTTTTTGATTGGGTTGTTTGTTTTCCTGGTATTGAGTTGCATGAGCTGCTTGTATAAGATTAATTCTTTGTCAGTTTCATTTGCAATTATTTTCTCCCATTCTGAGGGTTGTCTTTTCATCTGGTTTATAGTTTCCTTTGCTGAGCAAAAACTTTTAAGTTTAATTAGGTCCCATTGTTTATTTTTGTTCGTATTTCCATTACTCTAGGAAGTGGATCAAAGAGGATCTTGCTGTGATTTATGTCAAAGAGCATTTGCCCGTGTTTTCCTCTAAAAGTTTTCTAGTTTCTGGACTTACATTGAGGTCTTTAACCCATTTTGAGTTTATCTTTGTGTATGATGTTAGGAAGTGTTCTAATTTCATTCTTTTACACATAGCTGTCCAGTTTTCCCAGCTCCACTTTATTGAAGAGGCTGTCTTTTCTCCATTGTATTATTCCTGCCTCCTTTGTCAGACATAAGGTGCCTATAGGTCTGTGGGTTTATCTCTGGGCTTCCTATCCTGTTCTGAAGATCTATGTTTCTGTTTTTGTGCCAGGACCATACTATCTTGATGGCTATAGCTTTGTAGTATAGTCTGAAGTCAGGAAGGTTGATTCCTCTAACTCCAGTTTTCTTTCTCCAGATTGCTTTGGCTTTATATAGTCTTTTGTGTTTCCTCACAAATTGTGAATTTTTTTGCTCTAGTTCTGTGACAAATGCCATTGGTAATTTCATAAGGATTATATTGAATCTACAGAATGCTTTGTGTGTTATAATATAGTCATTTTCAGAATGTTGACTCTTCCAATCCAAGAACATAATCTGTCTCTCCATCTATTTGTGTCATCTTTAATTGCTTTCATCAGTGTCTTATAATTTGTGTACAAGTATTTTATTTCCTTCAGTTCAGTTCAGTTCAGTCACTCAGTTGTGTCTGACTCTTTGCAACCCCATGAACCGTAGCGTGCCAGGCCTCGCTGTCCATCAACAACTCCCGGAGTTTACTCAAACTCATGTCCATTGAGTCGGTGATGCCATCCAACCATCTCACCCTCTGTCATCCCCTTCTCCTCCTACCTTCAATCTTTCCCAGCATCAGGGTCTTTTCAAATGAGTCAGCTCTTTGCATGAGGTGGCCAAAATATTGGAGTTTCAGCTTCATCATCAGTCCTTCCAACGAACACCCAGGACTGATCTCCTTTGGGATGGACTGGTTGGATCTCCTTGCAGTCCAAGGGACTCTCAAGAGTCTTCTCCAATACCACAGTTCAAAAGCATCAATTCTTCTGCACTCAGCTTTCTTTATAGTCCAACCCTCACATCCATACATGACTACTGGAAAAATCATAGCCTTGACTAGACGGACCTTTGTTGACAAAGTAATGTCTCTGATTTTTAATATGCTGTCTAGGTTGGTCATAACTTTCTTTCCAAGGAGTAAGCATGTTTTAATTTCATGGCTGCAATCACCACCTGTAGTGATTTTGGAACCCCCCAAAATAAAGTCAGCCACTGTTTCCAGTGTTTCCCCATCTATTTGCCATGAAGTGATGGGACCAGATGCCATGATCTTAGTTTTCTGAATGTTGAGCTTTAAGCCAACTTTTTCACTCTTCTCTTTCACTTTCATCAAGAGGCTCTTCAGTTCTTCTTCACTTTCTGCCATAAGGGTGGTGTCATCTGCATATCTCTGGATATGGATGGATGGATTTCTCCCACCAATCCTTAGATAGGTTTATTCCTAGGTATTTTATTCTTTTTGTTGCAGTGGTGAATGGGATTGTTTTCCTAATTTCTCTTTCTGATTTTTCATTGTTAGTGTATAGGTATACCAGAAATTTCTATGTATTAATTTTGTATCCTGCAACTTTGCTAAATTCACTGATTAGCTCTAGTAATTTTCTGATAGCATCTTTAGGGTTTTCTATGTCACCTGAAGGAGTAAGAGTTTTACTTTTCCTATCTGGATTACTTTTATTTCTTTTTCTTCTCTGATTGCTGTGGCTAGGACTTCCAAAACTATGTTGAATAATAGTGGTGAGAATGGGCACCCTTTTCTTGTTCCTGATCTGAGAGGAAATGCTTTCACCATTGAGAATAATGTCTGCTGTGGATTTGTCATATATGGCCTTTATTATGTTGAGCTAGGTTCCTTCTATGCCCATTTTCTGGAGATTTTTTTTTTTTTAACCACAGATGGGTGTTGAATTTTGTCAAAAGTCTTTCTGCATCTATTGAGATTATTGGATGGTTTTTATCTTTCAGTTTGTTTATATGGTGCATAACATTGATTGATTTGCATATATCAAAGAATCCTTGCATCCCTGGAGTAAACCATACTTAATCATGGTGTATGACCCTTTTACTGTGTTTTCAATTCTCTTTGCTAGTATTTTGTTCAGGATTTTTGCATTGTACTTTCTTTTAAGATATGCTTTCTTTTCAGTTCTCTTGCTTCTTGATGTTGACTAATAAAAGCAATCTGAAAAAAAGGAAGAAATGAGGTTTTAGGTTTCTTCCCAGAGGTAAGCTGTGAGATGGGAAGGATGGCAGAATCAGGGTGGAAAGGGTAGGGTGACATGCTGCTCTGCCTTGGCAGCTGAGATACATGAAAATGACAGAGCTGGACCTCACACCCTGTGCCTGACTAAGTGAGCATCAGCTTTCATGGGTCAGCTATCCTGCTGGGAACACCTCCTGTTCTGCTGCTTTCCATGCAAGAGGGGCTGGAAGGACCCAGTGTTTACAGTGTCCTCACTGGGTAAAGAGTTACCAGGCCTTCAGTTTTTAGGACAACACACTCTGCACAGGGTAAAAATGAAACCTCTTTGATTTACAAAGCATGGTGACTAAAATCTCAGCTCTAAGTGTGACATACGACAGGACTGAAGTCCTGGAACTGGAGTTGCCCGAGGGTGGAAGCTCCGTGGGACAGTCTGTTGGCAGCTGGGTAATGCCCAGGGCAGGCACTGAATTAAGCAGTGATGATTCATGGAAATTCCATTAGAGAAGGTACTCTGTGCTTTATTACAGACTAAACTGGGGTAGCCAAGTCATTCTGGAAGGAATGTGTACAAAGTTTTCAGATGAGGACTTGAAGTTTTATAGATTGGAATTCCATTTGATTCAAAACATCTGTTGAAAATTCAGCTGAAACCATCACTTTTTTTTCATTTATCTCTCATATTTTACATCAGCTCAGGACAGTAAATATTTGTTGAGAGCTCACTGAGTGCCAGTCACCAGGGTTATAAAGATGAATGACACAGTGGTCCCTGTTTTTGAGATGGTTATGGTTTGGTAGAAGTAAAAGTTATACATTTATATGTGTTTTCCTTTCCCTGACTTTGAGGTTGAGATCTGTAATTTATATGCACCTTGGTTGCCAGAGCTAAGCATTGGATAAATCCACTTTGTTGGTGAAATAAACACAGGAGGAACTCACAGTGATTTACCAGATACAGCGAACTGAAATGTATCATTATTGTGCATTATTGGTCCTGTAATACATAGGTTCCTAATGTAATGGCCAAAAACACTGTTCACAGTGAAATGGTGATCAAAACTCTGGCATGGGAAGGCAATAAAGATGCTAAAATAGGTGGAAAGAACACAGGCTATTCTGTACTCCGAAGCTTAAAGTAGGTCTTTAATATAATAAAAAGGCAGTTCTTATGTGACATGTTTAACTTTAAGGTTTGTATATTTTTCCAGCTCTATCTTTGTATCTCTACTTGAAGAGATGATTAGTCTTTCCCATTCTATTGTTTTCCTCTATTTCATTGCATCGATCAGTGAGGAAGGCTCTCTTATCTCTCCTTGCTATTATAGAGATACCAAGGGAACATTTCATGCAAAGATGGGCATAATAAAGGACAGAAATGGTATGGACCTAATAGAAGCAGAAGATATTAAGAAGAGGTGGCAAGAATACACAGAAGAACTGTACCAAAAAGATCTTCTTGATCCAGATAATCACGATGGTGTGATCACTCACCTAGAGCCAGACATCCTGGAATGTGAAGTCAAGTGGTCCTTAAGAAGTATCACTCCGAACAAAGGTAGTGGAGGTGATGTATCTCCAGTTGAGCTATTTCAAATCCTAAAAGACGATGCTGGGAAAGAGCTGCACTCAACATGACTGCAAATTTGGAAAACTCAGCAGTGGCCACAGGACTGGAAGAGGTCAGTTTTCATTCCAATCCCCAAAAAAAGGCAATGCTTTTCTTTGTTCAATGTTCAAATGTTGAACATTTAGAACACTTAATGTTCAAACTACCACACAATTGCACTCATCTCACACACTAGCAAAGTAATGCTCAAAATTCTCCAAGCCAGGCTTCAACAGTTTGTGAACCGAGACCTTCCAGATGTTCAAGCTGGATTTAGAAAAGGCAGAGGAACCAGAGATCAAATTGCCAATATCTGTTGGATCATACAACAAGCAAGAGTATTCCAGAAAAACTTCTACTTCTGCTTCATTGACTATGCTAAAGCCTTTGACTGTGTGGATCACAACAAACTGGAAAATTCTTAAAGAGATGGGAATACCAGACCACCTTAGTTGCCTTCTGATAAATCTGTATGCAGGTCAAGAAGCAACAGTTAGAACTGGACATGGAAAAATGGACTGTATATGGTTCCAGATTGGGAAAGGATTATGTCAAGGCTGTGTATTGTCACCCTGCTTGTTTAACTTATATGCAGAGTACATCATGTGAAATCCTGGGCTGGAAGAAGCACAAGCGGGAATCAAGATTGCCAGCAGAAATATCAATAACCTCAGATATGCAGATGACACCACCCTTGTGGTAGAAAGTGAAGAAGAACTAAAGAGCCTCTTGATGAAAGTGAAAGAGGAGAGTGAAAAAGTTGACTTAAAAACTAACATTCAGAAAACCATAATTATGGCATCTGATCCCATCACTTCGTGGCAAATAGATGGGGAAACAATGGAAACAGTGGCTGACTTTATTTTCTTGGGCTCCAAAATCACTGAAGATGGTGACTGCAGCCATGAAATTAAGATGCTTGGTCCTTGGAAGAAAAGCCATGACCAGCCTAGATAGCATATTAAAAAGCAGAGACATTGCTTTGCCAACAAAGGTCCGTCTAGCCAAAGCTATGATTTTTCCAGTAGTCATGTATGGATGTGAGAGTTGGACTATAAAGAAAGCTGAGCTCCGAAGAATTGATGCTTTTGAACTGTGGTGTTGGAGAAGACTCTTGAGAGTCCTTTGGACTGCAAGGAGATCCAACCAGTCCATCCTAAAGGAGATCAGTCCTGGGTGTTCATTGGAAGGACTAATGCTGATGCTGAAGCTCCAATACTTTGGCTACCTGATGCAATGAACTGACTCCTTGGAAAAGATCCTGATGCTGGGAAAGATTGAAGGCAGGAGGAGCAGGGGACGACAGAGGATGCTATGGTTGGATGGCATCACCGACTCGATGGACATGAGTTTGAGCAAGCTCTGGGAGTTGGTGATGGACAGGGAAGCCTAGTATGCTGCAGTCAAGGGGGTTGCAAAGAGTCAGACACGACTAAGTGACTGAACTGAACTGAAGCAGCTCTTTCTGAAATGGCCCTAAAACGACATTTATTATCTCATCTTTTAATTTAAAAGACACTTTGCAGGCAGTTTAGGGAAGACAAAGACAATAAAAGGGGCCTGTCCACCAAGAGCTGAAAATCTGGTAGTGCTACACAGTCAGCCACACATGTGTTCACAAACATTTTTGAAAGACTTAACAAAGCTGGTATATAGGTGCATTTTTCTGAGGAGTACATTCATCGAGTCATCCAGTAGCTCATGATCCCCAAAGAAGAAGGCTATCTGCGTAGAGGGAAAGAACTAGAGAAGAAATCATATGACATGGAAGTGCTGCGGTATAACCCAGGAGCAAACCATGCAGCATAAGCAAAGGCTCAGGAGGATGGAGACAGGTAGAGGGGTGGTGGCTGAAATACTGATTCAGGAGGGTTGGAGCTCCTACAGTGGGGAGGTCACCCCAAAGAGACACAGGTAGGGGCTTCCAGGCCTTCTTTGGGGAAGAGCTGGTAGGTCATTCCACAGGCTGGGGGCAGCTACAGGCAAGAAAGTCATTCAATCTTGGGGCCATGCTGTAGGAAGGTTTCACATATTTCTTGAATTAAAATTTATAGAGAACTTCACATAAAATTAAAATAGAACTTTCAAAATACCATCAGATATTCCACTGCCAGTGTCTTAGTTCCCACCAATGTAAGCATTTTTCTGTTTGCAATAGACTAATTTTTTAAACTGTCCAAAGAAGTATTTAATATCATCTATCATAGAAAAGCTCCAATACTTTGGCCACCTGATGTTGAGAGCTGACTCATTAGAAAAGACTCTGATACTGGGAAAGATTGAAGGCAGGAAGAGAAGGGGATGACAGAGGATGAGATGGTTGGATGGCATCACCGACTCATTGGACACGAGTTTGGGCAAACTCTGGGAGTTGGTGATGAACAGGGAGGCCTGGCATGCTGCAGTCCATGGGGTTGCAGTCAGACATGAGTGTGTCTGAACAAAAACAATCATAGAAAAGGGCTTCCCAGGTGGTAAGAGTGGTAAAGAACCCATCTGCCAATGCAGGAGATGTAAGAGACATGGGTTCAATCCCTGGATGGGGAAGATCCCCTGGAGGAGGACAGGGCAACCCTCTCCAGTAGTCTTGCCTGGACAATCCTATGGACAGAGGAACCTGGTGGGCTTCAGTCCATAGAGTGGAAAATAGTTGGAATTGACTGAAGTGACTTAGCACAGACATACACCATGGGGATGTAGCACTGCTTCCCTGGTGGCTCAGATGATAAAGAAACTGCCTGTGTTTAAGTTAAAAGATGGCCAGTTTAAGACCAGGCTGAAGATAAAGCCAAGAAAAGTTAAAAACAAGAATAGCAGAGAGGGATGGTCTTGCACCTAAAATTCTGATTGCAACACATAATATATGCCTGGGTTGTAAGAATGGGAGATTAAGAAGGCAGCCCACTCATAGTAGTGAGAAACACTGCAGAAAATTGTAACGGTATGTTCTTACAACCTTGGAATCATATGGCATACATCAGTTCAGTTGCTCCGTTGTGTCCGACTCTTTGTGACCCCATGGAGTGTAGCATACCAGGTTTCCCTGTCCAACACCAACTCCCGGAGCTTACTCAAACTCATGTCCATCAAGTCGGTGATGATATCCAATCATCTCATCCTCTGTCGTCCCCTTCTCCTGCCTTCCTTCAATCTTTCCCAGCATCAGGGTCTGTTCCAATGAATCAGTACTTCACATGAGGTGGCCAAAGTATTGGAGTTTCAGCTTCAGCATCAGTCCTTCCAATGAATATTAAGGACTGATTTCCTTTAGGATTGACTGGTTTGATCTTCTTGCAGTCCAAGGGACTCTCAAGAGTCTTCTCCAACACCAGCATCAATTCTTCAGCACTCAGCTTTCTTTACAGTCCAACACTCACATTCATACATACATGGTTTTATGTATTCTGCTCTGTTAACTTCATAGCATCCTAAACATTTTCCCAGGTCAATATTGTTCAAAAGCATATGTATTTACAATATCCAGGACATGGACTCAACCTAAAAGTCCATCATCGCAGGAATAGATGAAGAAGATGTGGTACATGTGTACGACTGAATATTACTCAGACATAAAAAGACTTCCCTGGTGACTCGGATGGTAAAGAATCTGCTTGCAGTGCAGAAGACCCGTGTTTGATCCCTGGGTTGAAAAGATCCCCTGTAGGAGGAAAGGGCAATCCACTCCAGTGTACTTGCCTGGAGAATTCCATGGACAGAGGAGCCTGGCAGGTTACAGTTCATGGGGTTGCAAAAAGTCAGATACAACTAAGCAACTAACACTAATACTTTCAGCCATAAAAAGGATCGAAACTGTGCCAGTTGCAAAGACTTGGATGGACCTAGAGGGCGTCATACAGAGTAAATAAGGTCAGAAGGATGAATATCACATATTAATACATACATGTGGAATCTAGAAAAATGGTACAGATGAACCTATCTATAAAGCAGAAATTGACACAGATGTAGAAAACAAATGTACAGACACCAAAAGGGGAAGGGAGAGTGGGATGAATTTGGAGATTGGGATTGACATATATATGCTACTGGGTATAAAATAGATAACTAATGAGAACATCCTACTGTACAGCACAGGGAACTCTACTCAATGCTCTATGGTGACAAAGAGGTGATATATGTACATGTATTCACTCTGCTCTACAACAGACAGTAACACAACACTGTAGCAAGTAAACGCCAATAAAATTTTTTTTTTAAAGCCTGTGTAATGTCTCACAGGGCTTTCCTGGTGGCTTGGTGGTAAAGAAATATGCCAGCCAATGCAGATGACACATGTTCGATCCCTGGGTTGGGAAGATCCCTTTGAGAAGGAAATGGCAACCCACACCAGTATCCTTGCTGGGAAATCCCATGGACAGAGGAGCCTGGTGGGCTCATGGGTTCATGGGGTGGTGAAAGAGTTAGACACAACTTAACGACTGAACAGTAACAACTGACATGTTAGTGGAATTGGTGTAGTTTGGTGGTTAGCACTGTAGTGCTTGGCCAGTCTCTGAGACTTTGAACCTGGCTCTGCCAGTTACTACGTGACCTTTGAAGTGACTCAACTTCTCTGTCTGTACAATCCGTATCTGTAAAGTGGGTTAATAACAGGGACTGCAGCAACGAAATTAAAGGATGCTTGCTTCTTGGAAGGAAAGCTATGACAAACCTATACAGTGGGTTAAAAATCAGAGACAACACTTTTTCAACAAAGGTCTATATAGTCAAAAAGCTATGTTTTTTCCAGTAGTCATGTGCGGATGTGCGAGTTGGACTATAAAGATGGCTGAGCTGATGCTTTTGACTTGTGGTGCTGAAGACGGCTTGAGAGTCCCTTGGACTGCAAGGAGATCAACCCTGAATATTCACTGGAAGGACTGATGCTGAGTATGGAATACTCCAATACTTTAACCGCCTGATGGGAAGAGCCGACTCATTGGAAAAGACCCTGATGCTGGGAAAGATTCAGAAGTGACTCAGCAACTGAACAGAACAGAACCTTAAATGGTTCACTTCAGTCGCTCAGTCGTGTCCTACTCTGTGACCCCATGGACCACAGCACGCCAGGCCTCCCTGTCCATCACCAGCTCCCGGAGCTTGCTCAAACGCTTATCATATCATCCAGTCGGTGATGCCATCTAACCATCTCATCCTCTGTCCTGCCCTTCTCCTCCGGTCTTCAATCTTTCCCAGCATCAGGGAAATGAGCCTTTAAATGGGTTATGGCAATACAATGAACTGACATGTAAGTCCCTCAGAACACGTCCTGGTACAACGTCAGGGTCAACCCCTGTTTGGCCCAGGCTGGGCAGGTGCTCTGAAGCTTGACACTGTTTCAGCTCAGTCTGCATTTCCGAAACCTTGAACGTCTTGAAGGCTCCCTCCTACCTTGACTAGAACTTCCCGGGGCCTCTTTTGTGAGCGAGACCCGCCACCTGGCGGCCTCAGTTCCGAAACTCTGCCGCGCACAGAAGGGGCCGTCGCCTCCCGCGCCCCACTCCCGTCACCGCCTCGCGCCCCGCCATCTCCTCCCGCAGACGCCGATAGTTCCCGGGTGCGCGTGCTCAAGGCGTGCGTCCCGGCTCGACGCGGGTGCCCTGCGGGCGCTCGCGCACCGAGTGTGCGTAAGGGGCGCGCTGGACGCACACCCGTGCCCGCGGGGCCAGCCGGCCAGGAGAAAAGCGGACTGCCCCGCGGTACGCAGGCTGCTTAGCCGCCGCCTCTGTGAGCGGTGAGCCGGGCCGCCCGCTCGCCGGGCTCTCTGAGATCATCACCCAAGGTCCCAGCCTGGAGCCGGTGCTGACCCGGTGCCGACCGCTCAGACCGACGCACACATAGTGCAGCAGTGAGTGTGAAAGTCGTTCGGTCGTGTGCGACTCTGCGACTGTGTAGTCCGTGGGATTCTCCAGGCCAGAACACTGGAGTGAGAAGCTTATCCCTTCTCCAGGGGATCTTCCCGACCCAGGGATCGAACCCATGTCTCCCGCATTGCAGGCGGATTCTTTACCAGCTGAGCCACAAGGGAAGCCCAAACTCATCTGGCAGCGGTGGGATTCGAACCGAGAATCCTAGAGACTGGAGCTTTAGTCCAGCGCCTTATTACGGCCATGCTAAGTAGTGTAGTACCTGGGACAGAAATCCAGAGGCCCCGCCCGACCCCAGAGCACCCCACTGAGCATGCGCGAGCCTGGACTGGGCGGGCTTGGGGGAGAGGGCGGGCGCCTCAGTCCAGCCATTTCCGCTTCCGGTCCCGTACGAACTCTCCCGCCATCTGAGAAAAGCGGTTGTCGCGCCGTGTGTTCGTGTTTGGTGTAGTTGCAGGTGAGAGAAGCCGTCGGAGTTTGCAAAGAACAGTAACCCTGGCGTTGAGGCGTGCGAGCCTAGAGAAGGGGGAGAGCGGCGGGCGCGGAGGGCGCGAGTCCGTTCTGGTAGCTTGTCTAGGCGGAGGCGGGTGCCGGGGCTGACAGACCGCGCTGCCTGAGGGTCCGCGGAGGCGGCGTGTCACTCGGCGCCGCTGGACGCTCCGGAGACGAGCTCCGACGGGCGGCGCCTGAGAGACAGCTGTCAGTTTTCAGGGGTTGTCAGGGAAGAAGCCCACGGAGTCGCGTTCCTAGCCTGAAGCTCCCGCGCTTTCCTCCGAGTTCGGGGTCGCAGCCCTCGGGCAATCTCACCCTGACCCTGGAGAGCTCCGAGCCTTCAGGGCGGAGCGCTCAGACGCCTGGAGAACAGCCCGCGTCCCCTGCTGTGGACGTTGCGGGAAGTTAGGACCGCTGCCCCCGTCTCCGCAGCGCTCACCTCTCCCCACCGCCTGTGCACCGCAGTTCCAGCGGTGTTATCGAAGGTCTGGAAGACAGGGACACGACTCTTAACATGTTGTGCGTGCTCTTCAGAATCAGTTTTGTTTTCCTTTGTGTGTGGAGTTATTTTTTGTTTTTAACTCCATTTCCCACCATTTTTTGTGCTTGCTTCCAGGGTAACAAGATGGAGTTTTCTGGAGTAAAACGGAGGAAACCGAAGTTGTTAGATGACCAGAGGAATGCTTGCTACCCACATAGCCTTCAGTTTTACTTGCAGCCACCTTCTGGAAACGTATCTTTGACAGAATTTGAAACGTTGGCTATCGATAGAGTTAAATGTGAGTGATTTGAATTTGAATTTATGTATGCCTGAGAACCTCACTTATATCTTGTGGAGATAAATTAGAATAATTTATTTGCTTTTTTAAACTAATACTTGCTGATGTTTTTCGTTGAGATTTAGCTGTTCATTCATTTTTCCCATGTACTGTGCATATTTATCGAGTGCCACTTTATTCTAGGTGGTAGGGATTTTGAGCTGAGTAATGAAATTGTCATCTTTGTTGAAGCTGTATTCTAATACATGGAGACAGATGTCCAAAGCAGTAATTATAGTTTAGTATTTTAAGTGCTCTAGTAGAGGTGTTATTGAAACATAGAGATGGGAATGATTGATCTAGTCTGATAAAGTAAAACTTAAGAGAAGTTGAGTTGTGACCTGGATCTTGAAGGAGGAGTAGCAGTTTCTCAATAGAGAGGAAGGGAAGGGTTTTTGCAAGCTGAGATAATGGTCTGAAGCAAGAGTTGGAAGCACCAGAGAGTGTCACACTGGAGGTAAAGGTGGCAAGTTCAGGGTGAATGGAGAGCTGTGGGTAATCAAGGGTGTTTTGTACCACGCTAATGATATTGGGGTGTGATAATGTGATAATGATATCACGCTGTGATATTGGGGTATAAGAAGGATGTAGCAGTTTTCTTGAGCCTGCTTGTCTTCTCTGTGTTGGTGGAAGAAAGAAATAAGTTCAGTGTCAACTGCAACAATAGCACTGCCTGCAGAGTTTATATTCCAGAGTGTATCCTGATGGGAAGATCAGAAGTAGAGGTGAGACACTGTTAGTCATTCTTAGAGGAGCTGGTGAGAATTGCTAGTACAGAGTACCTGTATTATCTGTTTGCTGAATGAAAGAGTAAAGGACAGGGAGAACGGGTTCTGGGAAGCTTAGCATGGGTTCTGGGATGGCTCATAGAGGTTAAGACCATGGTTGAAAAGGGTCTCTTTGGTTTGGCCCTGGAGGTGAGATGGTAAGGCAGGGACAGGAAGGGAGAGATTGAAGGGATACCAAGGAGGTGTAAGTGACAGGGTTTGATGACTACTTGGGTGTGAGGAACAGGGGATCGGGTCGGGAGGGCTGAAGTTCCAGGGTGGCTGATCTGGTGGGCAGAAATGCTGCTGTTAGAGGTGGGTGGCAGGAAGAGGAGCAGAGAATGAGTTTGGTTTGGGAGACCATAATATGGAGGTTCCTGCTGGACATGGGTTTATGTTCAGGATTCATTTCAGAAGTTTTTCATTCTCAAATTAACCTCTCTTTTCCTACCAATGGAAGAAGAATTCATCTGAGGAAGGGTTGACAGGGGCTTCAGGAGCCTTTGGACAGAGCGAAGCATCTAGTCAGAGTGGCTCGTTTGCTTCTTTACTGCTGTGTCTTCTCCTTCTCTGCTTCATCAGGAAGGGGCGGGCTGTCTTCTGAAGAGTCTGTGCTGAGTTGGTGAAGCAGCCGCCTCACAACCGGCTCCGCACGAGGGATGGATGTGCATGCTGACACACTTGTGCATCCCTCAGCTTGTGATGCTCAGTACATCAGTGATTGTCCCCATCCCTCTCTCCCTTCCGGTTGAGAATCCCTGGTATGAGGTTATGCTGTGGGATGTGGTTATTTTCTGCATGTGGTTGGAGGTTATCCTCTTATAAGCATATATAACCTATATAATGTGCTTGCAGAAAATGAAGCATAAATATTGTCATAAAAAGTAATTATGGAATTGCTATCCATAGATTTGTCTTGGATTTAGTTTTTTAAGATTACCTTGCATTTATACATTTTTCCCCCCTTCTGTTTTTCAACTTTTTTCTAGTGCTAAAATCAGTTGAGAATCTTGGTGTGAGCTACGTGAAGGGAACTGAACAGTATCAGAGTAAGCTGGAGGCTGAGCTTCGGAAGCTCAAATTTTCCTACAGAGTAAGTAAAAGAGGGACAGAGATGGTCTTCCAGTATGTGTATGTACTGGTAGTAACCATGGAAAAGATCTTGTATTATGCATAGGGCTTTAAAAAAGACTGTTCCTGAAGGAACCTACCGACCACAAGGGATGATTGACATGCAGTCAAACTCCAGTGTGGCAGGGTGTCTCTTCCTTGGGAATGTGGACATTCGGGACCTGATGATTCCATGGTGCATTTAAGGGAGTCACTGGCATCTCTGGCTTCTGGGCTGTGTTTCCAGATATTGCCAGATGTGTCCTGTGCAGTCAAGGTGACAAATGCTGTTATTTGATGTGTGCTCCAGGAACTGTCTTTTGCTGTCCTGGTGGCTCAGTGGTAAAGAATCTGCCTGCCAATGCAGGAGTTGTGGGTTCTATCCCTGGGTGGGGAAGATCCCCTGGAGATGGAAGTGGAAACCCACTCCAGTATTCTTGCCTGGGAAATCCCATGGACAGAGGAGCCTGGTGGGCTACAGTCCATGGGATTGCGAAAGAGTGGGACATGACTTAACGACTACATAACAACCAGGAACTCCAAAAGCACAGAGAATTAGCTCAGGTTGGAGAGGGCTTCCCAGATGAGATAGTGCTGGGACTGAATCTCAATGGATGTGATCTCATTTTTATTTTGAGAAGATGAATGTCAGCAGCAGATGGACAGGGTCATTATCTGTTGGGGAACACCAGTCAGGAGCTTGGAGACGACAAGTAAATTGAGTGTGGTGAAGAGGACTGATTGAAGAGATAGTGAGAAGATGGAATCATAAGATTATAGAAATTGAGTACAAGGAGGAGGGACAGAAGAGTTCTGAATGACACTCGGGTTTCTGGTGAGGACAGTTGGGTGAATGGTGGGATATACAGGAGAGGAGGCAAGTCTTACTAGAAATAAGACTGAGTTTAGTTCTCGTTGTAACTCTGAGGTGCATGTGGAGCTATCTCGAGGGCTTCAGGGTGTGCAACAGATCTGGACTTGTAGACAGAGGCAGAAGGTGGAACAGTGGTAGTGTTTGGAGGAGAGAGGTGAGAGGTGAGTGTGGAATATTTCCTTTTCTAACATGTTTAGCTGAAAAGATGGGGGAGGTAGGTCTGAGTGGAGGAAAATGGGAGGGGAAAAGATACACACATACACATGACAGCATATATTTGAACGTATTTATAAGTTGAGCAGAAAGATCTGGAAGAGAAGAGAGGGTGATTGTAGCTACTTTGGGAGAACTTTAATTAGTCACGGTTCTTAGGAGGCAGGAGCAGGTAGGCTGCGGAGTTTCCGTGTGGGATCAGCTGTGTATAGGAGGAGGGAGAGAGATCTGTCAGTAGGGATAGTGGGGAAGGCAGTACCACACGCAGTGGCAGGAATTTGGGCTGAGGAGTCGGCCTGAGGCCTTTGCTTTTTGTAAAGTAGGTGAGGTCCTGTGATGAGAAGAGGGGACGGTGGTGTATTGGGGAACACTGGCCACCTAGTGAAGATCAAAACAGCTGTCCTGAGATGGAGGAAGGAATGGCTATGGGGCCAGATCCCAGCTTTGCTGCTTACAGGCTTGTGACCTGGAACAAAGTCAGTTTCCTCATCTTTAAAATAGGGATATAGTGGTGCCCTCCTCATAGGGGCTTCCAAAGGATTATGTGGGTTAATGGATTAAAAATGCTCATAACAGTGCCTGGTACATCGGGAGTGCTCAGGACATGTTTGCTCTGACTGTTGAACTTGAGGAAGGATTCCTTGGTATTACTTGTTTGACTTAGTATGACTAGAATGCTAGATTTCTAATTAAAAAGTAGATATGCAACAAGCAACAAAGGTTTATGTATAGCATAGAAAACTATAGTTAATATCTTGTAATAACATATGATAGAAAATAATTTCAAAAATAATATATGTGTATTTGTGTAACTAAATCACCTTGCTGTGCACTTGAAACGTTGTAAGTCAACTATACTTCAATAAGATATATATATTAAAAAAAAAGATTCCTGGGTGTTGATAAAGGTCCAGTTGAGGTTTGTTGTTGTTCAGTCGCTCAGTCATGTCCAACTCTTTGCGACCTGTTCAGGGTAGAGACTGAATTTTTAATGTTCCAAATTCCTATAATTTTATATTTTTTCCCCAGAAGTTTTCAGCATTTTGGGAACAGGACTGGAGTATAGAGCTGTGGATTTGTTTAGAATCTAGGTTTGGCCAAATGGTTGAAATGAAAATAGTTGAGGGTTTATCTGGGAAGTGGTGGAAGAGGTGAGTGGCTGGGAGTAGGCTGAACGAGAAGGAAAGTTAGAGGAGGAAGAAAATAGTGGGATCCAAACCCAGGAGGTGGTGGTGTTCAGTTGTGTTTCACCCAGTTGTCAACCTAAGTAAAATGATACTCATCCTGGGGAGCATATTATGAAATCTGTGTTATTGAACTTCTGCTTCACCATTGGCTTATGCTGACTCAGTAATTCTTTACACCTTTCACTGTTCTGCGTTTATTTTCTTCATTTGCCATTGTTTTTCAGGAAAGCTTGGAAGATGAATACGAACCTCGGAGAAAAGATCACATTTCTCACTTTATTTTGCGCCTTGCTTACTGCCAGTCGTGAGTATACCTTTGTGTTCCACAGTCAAATCTGACATTTTGGGCTATAAACTGGTGCAGGAGGGCTGACAGGTATTGTACCCATCGTAGGAAATCCCAGGATGACCTCAGAAACCAGTGGTTCATGGGCTGAACGCTATTGCAGTGAATTGTTTGAAACAAGTTGTTGACTAAAAAAATAAAAAAAAATATTTTTGCAGATTTTGCCTATTAAAACGCTTTTTACTTTATGGGAGGGATTCTTCATTTAGGATTTAAAATTAGAGGTGATTTCATTAGGAAGAAGGATTTTGGAATCAAACACATACTTGAATCTGCACAGGTTTTAGCAGTTGACTTGTATGGGCTGGTGTCCATTAGATTAAGATCTTTTCCTTTGGTAGTTTCTTAGAAGTCAGTAGTGCCACCCAGAGGAAGGAGTTGGTTGCTTTTTATTTATTTATTTATTTATTTTTAAATTTATTTTTTCAGTGGGTTTTGTCATACATTGACATGAATCAGCAATAGATTTACACGTATTCCCCATCCCGATCCCCCCTCCCACCTCCCTCTCCACCCGATTCCTCTGGGTCTTCCCAGTGCACCAGGCTCGAGCACTTGTCTCATGCATCCCTCCTGGGCTGGTGATCTGTTTCACCACAGATAATATACATGCTGTTCTTTCGCAACATCCCACCCTCACCTTCTCCCACAGAGTTCAAAAGTCTGTTCTGTACTTCTGTGTCTCTTTTTTTGTTTTGCATATAGGGTTGTCGTTACCATCTTTCTAAATTCCATATATATGTGTTAGTATGCTGTAATGTTCTTTATCTTTCTGGCTTACTTCACTCTGTATAATGGGCTCCAGTTTCATCCATCTCATTAGAACTGGTTCAAATGAATTCTTTTTAACGGCTGAGTAATATTCCATGGTGTATATGTACCACAGCTTCCTTATCCATTCATCTGCTGATGGGCATCTAGGTTGCTTCCATGTCCTGGCTATTATAAACAGTGCTGCTTTTTTTTTTTTTTAACTGTGTTTTTTCTTATATTTATTTTGGCTACATTGCATACTTACTATGTTTATTTTCTGTTTCTTTTTTGGCAATAGGCTTATCAAATGGGAATCTTGAATTATTTACTATCCCAAGATAATGACTGAGAAATTATTGACCAGCTTTGGTCCTAGAGTTTTTCTTTTGTTAAAAAAGCATATGCAGGTTATGCAATTTATGCAATAAGTGAATTGCTGACAATGTGAAAGTCATTTGAGGAAAGAAATCATATTTTACATGGAGTAGCTTAATTATTTTATAACAACAATAATGCCCATCTGTCTTATAAATTAATGTTATATATCGACTTTTGGGGCTTCTCTGGTGGCTCAGTGGTAAAGAATCCTCCTGCCAGTGTAGGAGATGTGGATTTGATTCCTGGATGGGGAAGATTCCCTGGAGAAGGAAATGGCAACCCACTCCAGTATTATTGCCTGGAAAAATCCCATCGAGAGAGGAACCTGGCAGGCCGCAGTCCATGGGTTGTGAAAGAGTGAGGTATCTTAATGCATATTAAATTTTGTGAAGTTATAAACTCTAAAGCTATAAGCAAGGTTTACTTTGCAGAGTTTATCTGATCATAATCTATTCAGAGGTAAAATTACCTTTAAAAACTTTTGATGTTTATTTGGCATTAACAGGAGGGATACTCCATTTTCTGATGTAAACAAATACTTTGCAGTTAGGTTAAACGAAGTGTAGTATTTTATGTTATTTGATGATAATGCAGCTAGACTCTGTATTTAATTCTTTTAATTATGTTCAAAACATCTTTCTTCCCCACATTCTACTCAGTCCTGGGAGACTGTGGCATGTCACCTGTATTCACACTCTTACCATAGTAGAGAGCTTGATGCTGTTAAAGAACTTCAGTCTGTTGGCCTCTTGCTCACCTTTAAATGTTGTTTCATAGAAATTTCTTGGATTTAATAATCAGTGGACTTTTAAAATTGTCTTTGAACTTTTCACTTACAGTTTTCTTGTCTCTGTTTTAGTGAAGATCTTAGGCGCTGGTTTATTCAACAAGAAATGGATCTCCTTCGATTTCGATTCAGTATTTTACCCAAGGACAAAATTCAGAGTTTCTTAAAGGATAGCCATTTACAGTTTGAGGCTGTAAGTATGTTTTTATAGTCTTTCCAGTTGTTGTCACCTCCCTTGACCTTCAGTGCTGGTGTTAATATGTGGAGTTTGTTCTCTTTACATTTTCTTCCTGAGGACTCGCCTGAAAAAACAGCTGCTGGCTTCACACAAAGTGAACCTTTCTCTTCCATGACTAGAAGAAAAGGGGCTCCTTAGTATCAGAGTGTCACATTTATTTAGTTACTGTATTAAGTATGTGATTTATGAAAGCACAAAAAGGTTTAATTTATAAAAGTTCATCTTTAACCGAATCTTCTAGGCCAAAAATTTAAAGCTCGTAATATTCCAAAGAAAACAGAGAAGTGGTAGTGCTTATTTCCAGCAGTGAGTTTTAGGGTGGATAATACTTTATTTTAGAAGTCATTTGTCAGCAAAATCTCTGAATAGTTCTAAGGTATAATTTTGTAGACAGATCTGAATGAGTTACATATAGGAATTATATAAGAAAGAAGAAATGGTGGGTATATTTTTAGCAAGGATAATTATTGTGGATAGAAACAGAATTTATGTCTTAGGTGGGCCTGTGCTGCAGTGGGAAGAAAGAAAAATTCTGTTTTGGGAAACTTAGAGCAGTCAGATGGAAGTAGGATGGTCAGGACTGTATTTGGGCGTTAGAATGGGTGACTCCAGGCCAAATAAAGTAAAAAAGTAGAAATTGGAGTAATGGAAGGAACTGTCTTGCTGAGACATGGATGTGCCCACTGCAGCAAGAACCAGTGTGGCTTCCTGCTTTGTGGGGAAGGAGATGTGTGAAGAGAAATACGTAAACCTTTGGTGGACATTTAGTGTGTCACCTGTGAGCAAGGCACTGTCCAGCGTTTCAGTCACTTCCGAGAAGCCCGTGAGATTTCTTGTGACGTCTGCTGAGACAGAGAAGAGTGTCGGTCCCAGTGCTGTCTCACCCAAAGCCCACGCGCTCTCCACTCTGCTTAGAGCTCTGATCTTTAGTGAAGTCCGTTACTGCGAATATCAGTTACAGTTCATTGATCTTCTCATATTAAAAATAGTTTTTTTTTTTTTTTTTTGCTGTTGAAATTATGGTTTTAGTAGGTCATAGAGAAGAAGTATTTTTGAGATTATGTTTATTCTAGATTGCCTCAATAGGTCAGGTAGAATTTTTTGTTTGTTTTTTTTAAAAAACTTTTTTACTGAAGTGTAACATACACAGAAAACTGCACAAGTCATAACTGTTTAGCTCCATGAAGTATCATGAAGGTTAAGGAAGAGAACCTTGCGGTCACCTGGTGTTGCCTTGTGTCTCCTTGCATTTACCACCCCATCTCCCTCTGATAATCACTATCCTGACTCTTAATATCATGAATGATTCTGCCTGTCTTTGAACTTTGTGTAAATAGTAATTACGTGCTGTGTATTTAGGCATTAGAATGGGTGACTCCAGGCCAAATAAAGTAAAAAAGTAGAAATAGGAGTACATGAAGGAATTATCCTACTGAGAAGTAGATGTACCCACTGCAGCAAGAATCAGTGTGGCTTCCTGCCTTATGTAGATAGTATTAATGGTGTGTCTTTTTTCCCCCAGCTTTATTGAGATATGATGATATATTAATGTTGTGTTAGTTTAAGGTACACAGTGTGATGATCTGATATATGTATATGTTGTGAAATGTTTACTGCTATAAAGATAGTTAACAGATCCTTACATAGCATATTATGTGAGGTCAGGTCAGTTTAGTTGCTCAGTTGTATCTGACTTTGCAACCTCATGAACTGCAGCACACGAGGCTTCTCTGTCTCTCACCAACTCCTGGAGCTTGCTCAAACTCTTGTCCATCAAGTCGGTGATGCCATCCAACCATCTTATCCTCTGTCATCCCCTGCTCCTCCCACCTTCAGTCTTTCCCAGCATCAGGTCTTTTCCAGTGAGTCAGTTCTTCGCATCAGGTGGCCAAAGTATTGGGGCTTCAGCTTCAGCATCAGTCCTTCCAGTGAATACTCAGGGCTGATTTCCTTTAGGATGGACTGGTTGGATCTCCTTGCTGTCCCAGGGACTCTCAGGAGTCTTCTCCAACACCACAGTTCAAAAGCATCAATTCTTCGGTGCTCAGCAATCTCACATAATTACTCTTCCGTTGTGGTGGTGGTGAGAACGTTTAGAATCCACTCATAGCCACTTTCAAGTACGCAGTGCAGAACTCTTAGCTGCAGCCCCATGCTATCATGGGTTCTCTGGAGCCCATTTCTCCTGTAACTGGATGTTTGTGCCCTTCCACTGGTATCTTCTCATCTTCTCTGCTGCCCAGCCCCTGGCAGCCACTGTCCTATTCTGTTTCTGAGTTCAACTTTTATAGATCCCACATATAAGTGAGATCACAAGTATACTTTTTTATCATTGCTTTACTGAGATAGAGTTTTCATACCTTGAACTTCACTCTTAAAGTGTGCAATTTGTTGGCTTTTTTGTATGATCATAGAGTTGGATCACCATCTAATTTTAGAACATTTTCATTACTCTAAAAAAGAAAGCTGTGCCCACTAGTTGTCATTCTCAGTTTGTCACTCTGTCATCTCTTGGCAACAACTAATCTGCTTTCTTTGTGAATTTGCCTATTCTGGGCATTTTGTATAAATGGACAATTTCATATAACTTGTGGTCTTTTGTTACTGGCTTCTTTCACTTAGCATAATATTTTCAGGTTTCATCTATGTTGTATATGTGAATGGGCATAGCATAATATTTCCAGGTTTCATCTATGTTGTATATGTAGCATATATCAGTACTTCATTCATTTTACAGTCATTTCTCTTTTCAGAAGTTGATGGACATTGGATTATTTCAACATTTTGGCTATGATGAATAATGCTGCAGTGAATATTTGCTTACACATTTTTGTGTGGATATCTTTTTATTTGTTCCAGATATACACCTGGGAGTGGGATTGTTAGATCATAGAGTAATTCTATAATTAAACTTTCAAAGAACTCCCAAACTTTTCTGGAGGGGCTGCATCGTTGTACATCTCACTAGTTTGTTAGGGTTCTAGTTTCTTTACAATCTATAGCAGTTGCTTCTGTCTTTTTTTTGATAATAGCCATCCTGGTGGGTGTGAAGTGATATGTCATTGTGGTTTTGATTTTCATCTGTGACTGATTTTTTTAATCAGTCATCATAGTGACTGATGAGGTTGAGCATCTTTTCATGTACTTATTGGTTATTTGTATATTTTGTTTGGAGAAATGTCTATTTGTATCCTTTGCCCATTTTTTATTTAAGTTGTCTTTTTTTTTTTTTTTTTTTTAAGTTGTCTTTTTATGGTTTACTGTTACATATTCTTTACATATTCTGAATACACAGTCACTATAAGGTCTAATTCTATGAATTAGAAATCTTTTTCTTCCACTCTGAGGATTGTCATTTTTTAAAAAAGTTATTTATGGTTGCACTGGGTCTTCATGGCTGTATGCGGGCTTTCTCTAGTTGCAGCGAGCAGGGGCTCCTACTCTTCATTATTGCAGTGTGTGGATTTCTTGTTAGAGTGGCTTCTCTTGCTGCAGAGCAGAAGCCCTAGGCATGTGGATTTCAGTACTTGTGGCACACAGGCTCAGTAGCTGCTTGCAGACGCAGCTTGTGAACTCTAAAGTGCTGGTTTCAGTAGTTGTAGCACACGGGCTTATTTGCTCCTTGCCGTGTAGAATCTTCCGTGATCAGGGGTTGGACCCATGTCCCTGCATTGCCAGGCAAATTCTTTATCACTGAATCACCACAGAAGTCCTTGTCATTTCATTTTGTTGTTAGGATCATTTGCAACATGAAAGTTTTTAATGTAGATGAAGTGTAAGTTGTCTTTTTTCTTTTGTTATTTGTGTTTTTGTTGTTGGCTCTAAGAAGGATTTGCCTAACAGATGGTCATGAAGATTTATGCCTATAGTTTTCTCTAAGAGTTTTATAGTTTTTGTCCTTTGTAGGTCTGTTTAGGTCTGTTTACATTTTAAGTTGATTTTTGTGTATGGTGTAAAGTAGGGAGGGGCCCAGCTTCATTGTTTTGCATGTGGATATAAAGTTGACCTAGCATCATTTGTTGAGATGGCTATTCTTACCTCTTTGAATCGTCTTTTCACTCTTGTCAAAAGTCATTTGGCCATAAAGTAGTTTATTTCTGGACTCAGTTTTATTAGCGCTGTGTGACAGGAGCCTGGCAGTCCATGGAGTTGCAGAGTCGGATGTGACTAAGTGACTTGGCACCCACATGTTTCTCCGTATGTCAGTACTATGTGGTCTTAAATATTGATTCCTCTAGTTTTGTTATATGATTTCAAATTCAGTAGTGTGCATTTTCTCACTTTGTTCTTCTTTCAAGATTATTTTCACTATTCTGGGTTCTTTATATTTTATGAATTTTAGGATCAACTTGTTAGTTTGCCGTCTTAATCCCTTAGGATAGGAAATGGCAACCCATTCCAATATTCTTGCCTGGAAAATCCCATGGACAGAGGAGGCTGGTGGGGTCCATGGGGATTGCAAACAGTCGGACATGACTGAGCAGATAAGCGTGCATGCGTGCTGTCTTAAATATTAAGTCTTCTGATCAATGAACATGGGAATTTTTTTTCTGTTTCTTGAGGGCTTTAATTTTTTTTTTTAACAAAATTCTGTACTCATTTATACCTCAGTATTTTATTCTTTACTGTCATTGTAGATATAGCTGCTGCTTTCATTTTTGAAATGTTCATTGCTAGCATACGGAAATCCAGTTGATTTTTGTATATTGATTTGGTATCCTGTGCCCTTACAAAATCATTTACTCTGACAGTTTTCAGTGGATTCCTTTGAAGGTTGGCTCTTATAAAGAAACAATCCTTAGTTTTCAATCTGGATGCTTTTTATTTACTTTTGCCTTATATCGTTAGCTAGCATCTCCAGTACAGTGTTGAATAGAAGTGACAGTAGTGGAAGTACTTGTCTTGTGCCTGATTTTAGGGTGAAAGCATTCAGTCTGTTACTAAGATAAATGATGTTGGCTCTGGGGTTTTTGTAGATAGCCTTTACAGACTGAGATTTATAATTTTCATTGAACATTTTCATTGTGAAAGGGATTTTGTGCTTTTTCTACACCTGTTGAAATGATCATAGGGCTTTGTCCTTTATTTTATTAATATTGTGATAACCACAATGGTGTCATCACTCACCTCGAGCCACACATCCTGGAGTGCGAAGTCAAGTTGGCCTTAGGAAGCATCGCTATGAACAAAGCTAGTGGAGGTGATGGAATTCCAGTTGAGCTATTTCAAAGCCTAAAAGATGATGCTGTTAAAGTGCTGTACTCAATATGTCAGCAAATTTGGAAAACTCAGCAGTGGCCACAGGACTGGAAAAGGTCAGTTTTCATTCCAATCCTGAAGAAAGGCAATGCCAAAGAGTGTTCAAACTACCCCGCAATTGTACTCATCTCACACACTAGTAAAGTAATGCTCAAAACTCTCCAGGCCAGGCTTCAACAGTTTGTGAACTAAGAACTTCAGATGTTCAAGCTGTTTTTAGAAAAGGCAGAGGAACCAGAGATCAAATTGCCAACATCTGTTGGATCATCGAAAAAGCAAGAGAATTCCAGAAAAACATCTACTTCTGCTTCATTGACTATGCTAAAGCCTTTGACTGTGTGGATCACAAGAAACTGTGGAAAATTCTTCAAGAGATGAGAATACCAGACCACCTTACCTGCCTCCTGAGAAATCTGTGTGCAGACCAAGAAGCAACTGTTAGAACTGGACATGAAACAATGGACTGGTTCCAAATTGGGAAAGGAGTACATCAAGCTGTACACCTTGCTTATTTAACTTTTATGCAGAATACAGCATACGAAATGCTGGGCTGGATGAAGCACAAGCCTGAATCAAGATTGCCGGGAGAAATATCAATAACCTCAGATACACAGACGACACTACCCTTATGGCAGAAAGCAAAGAAGAACTAAAGAGCCTCTTGATGAAAGTGAAAGAGGAGAGTGTAAAAGTTAGGGTAATATTGGTCTCATACAGTGAATTGAGAAGTGTTTCTTCTTCTATTTTTGGGAATAAGTTGTGAAAGATTGGTCTTAAATTTTAAACATTTGGTAGAATTTACCAGTGATCTTTCTAGGTCTAGGCTTCTCTTTGTGGGGTGTTTTAAAATTACTGATTCATTTTCTTTACTTGCAGATTTATTCAGATTTTCTACTTCTTGAGTCAGTTGTGGTAATTCCTGTTTTCTGGAGATTTTGTCCATTGCATCTGTGATGTAACTGGTGCTTATAGTTGTTCATGTGCTAAGTCCCTTCATTCGTGTCTGACTCTTGGCAACACTGTTGACCTTAGCCCACCAGAGCCCAGGCTTCTCTGTCCATGGGATTCTCTGGGCAAGAATACTGGAGTGGATTGCCATGCCCTCCTCCATGGGATCTTCCCGATCCATGGATCGAACCCATGTCTCTTACATCTCCTGCATTGGCAGGCAAGTTCCCTACCACTAGTGCCAACTGGGAAGCCCATCTTATTGTTGTTCAGTTGCTTAGTCATGTCTGACTGTTTGCGACCCCATGGACTGTAGCCTGCCAGGCTTCTCTATCCATAGGATTCTCTAGGCAAGAATACTGGAGAGGGTTGCCATTTCCTTCTCCAGAGGATCTTTCCAACCCAGGGATCGAACCTGCAGTGGCATGTGGGTTCTTTAACCACTGAGCCACCAGGGAAACCCAATATAAAGCTACTGTTGTTCAAAAGCTGTAGCCAGAAGGCCAGCTCTGATCCTACAAGCATCTTTCTGAGCTTGGAACTTGTTGGGAGCCCATATTTCTAACCAAAGCCACTAATCAAAACTTATAACACAGGACTTCCCTGGTGGTCCAGTGGTTAAGAATCTGCCTGCTGATGCGGGGACATGGGTTCGACCCCTGGTGCAGGAACTAGGATCCCACATGCTGCAGGGTAACTGTTGATGCCCATGCGCCACAACCACTGAGCCTGCACACCCTAGCCTGTGCTCCACAACAAGAGAAGCCCTGTAGTAAGCCTGTGCGCCGCAACTAGAAAAAGCCCTCACACAGCAGTGAAGACCCAGTGCAGCAAAAAAACAAAACAAACTTAGAATGCAGCTGTCAGACACAGGCAGTTCTGTCAAAAGTGAGATATTCTTATTAAATTCTCATCAAACCTCTTGCAAACAATTTTATGAAATCTGGCAGTTAGCCTTAACATGATTTCCTGTAGGGAAAAAACCCCACAAGATACATGATTAAATCTATTTTCCTTTACCAGTGTAGGGGTAGGTGGAAAGTAGGACCTTTTTCAATACCAAAGAACTCTCCAGTTACTGTTCCTTCATAATCCTTTTCATTTCTAAAGATTGGTTATGATATCTTCTCTTTCATTCTTGATTTTAGTAATTTAAATCTTTTTTTTTTGATCATTTAAGTACAGTTGTCAATTTTACTGATCTTTTCAGATAACTTGGTTTTGTTGATTTTTCTCTTCCTTATACTCTGTATTATTATCAGTTAACAATTTTTATTACTGTTTTCCTTCTGTTTGTTTAGGGTTTGGTTTGTTCTCCCCATCTAGTTTCTTAAGGTAGAAGTTTAAGTTACTGATTCAAGATGTGTGTTCTTTTTTTTTCTTTTGGGTTGTAGTATAGTTGATGTATAGTGTTAGGTTAGTTTCAGGAGTCCTACATAATGATGTGATTTACATGCATTATGAAATGATCACCACGATGTCAAGTAACCATTTGTTACCAAAAGTTATTACAACATTATTGACTATATTCCTTAATCATATCCCTGTGCCTTATTGTTTTAAACTGGAGATTTGTACTTCTTAATCTCCTTTACCTATTTCACCTACCTTCTGCTCCCTGCCTTTTGGCAAACATATGTTTGTTCTCTGTATCTATAGGTCTGTTTTCATTTCGTTTTCTTTGTTTGTTTTGTTTTTTAGATTTCACATGTAAATAAGGTCACACCGTATTTGTTTTTCTGATTGACTTATCTCACTTGGCATAATACCCTGTAGGTCCATCTTATTGTCACAAATGACAAGATTTCATTATTTTAATGGCTGAGTAATAATTCTATTGTGTGTGTATACACACACACACACATAAACAAACATACCATATCTTCTTTATTCCTTCCTTTATCAGTGGATACTTAGGTTTTTTTTTTTTTTTAGGTTTTTTCATATCTTGATTAAGGTAAATAACGCTGCAGTAAACATTGGAATGCATGTATCATTTTGAATTAGTGTTTTTGTTTTCTTCAGGCTAATACCCATAAGTGAAATTGCTGGATGATGAACATTCTAGTGTTAGTTTTTTGAAGAACTTCCATACTGTTTTCCATAGTGGCTGCACCAATTTACAATCAATCCCATCAAGAGTGTACCAGGGCTCCCTTTTCTGCACCTCCTCACCAGCACTTGTTATTTGTTGTCTTTTTAATGGTAGCCATCCTGACAAGTGTGAGGTGACATCTCCTTTTGGTTTTGGTACGCGTTTCCCTGATGAGTGGTGATGCTGACCATCTTTTCATGTGCCTATTGGCCATTTATGTCTTTAATTCCATCTTGAGTTTATTTTTGTGTCTGGTGCAAGAGAGTAGTTCAATTTGATTCTTTTTGTACCTATCCAGTTTTCTCAACACCACTTATTGAGTAGGCTGCCTTTTCCCTATTTTATATTCTTGACACCTTTGTTTTAGATTAATTAACCACATAAGTATGGGTTTATTTCTGGGCTTGCTATTCTGTCTCATTGATATAATGTATTTCCTTTTGCACCAGTATCATACTGTTTTGATTACTGTAGCTTTGTAGTATAGTTTGAAATCAGGGAATATGATTCCTCCAGTTTTGTTTTTCTTTCTTAAGATTGTTTTGGCTATTTGGGATCTTCTGTATTTCCACATGGATTTTAGAATTATTTGTTTTAGTGCTGTGAAAAATGCCATTTGTATTTTGATAGAAATTGCACTGACCTTGTAAATTGCCTTAGGTAGTAAAGTCATTAAAAAAAATATTTATTTGACTGCACTGGGTCTTTATTGCTGTGTGCAGGCTTTGTCTAGTTGCATCAAGCAAGGGCTACTTTTTGTTGTGGTGTGCAGTCTTCTTGTGATGGCTTCTCTTGTTGTGGAGCATGGGTTCTAGGGCACACGAGGTTCAGTAGTTGGCAGCACATGGGCTAAGTAGTTGCAACTCCTGGGCTCTAGAATGCTGGCTTAGTAGTTGTAGTACACAGACTCAGCTACCCTATGCCATGTGGAATCTTCCTGGATGAAGGAATCTGTGTCCCCTGAACCAGAAGGTGAAATCTTAATCACGGGGCCATCGAGGAAGCCCAGTGTGATCATTTCAACAATATTATTTCTTCTAGTCCATCAGCATGCTTTATCTTTCCATTTGCTTATGCCGTCTTTAGTTTCTTTGATCAGTGTCTTAAAGTTTTCTGAGTAAAAGTCTTTTACTTCCTTGGTTAGATTTTCTCTCTTAGATATTTTGTTCTTGTGAGTGCAGTTGTAAATGAGATTGTTTTCTTAATTCCTCTTTCTGATAGTTCATAGTTAGTGTATGGAAATAGAACAGATTTCTGTATGTTAATCTTGTATCCTGCAGTTTGACAAAATTTGTTATTAGTTTTAATAGTTTTATAGTGGCCTCTTCAGGATTTTCTGTATATAGTATCATGTCATCTGTCAACAGTAACAGTTTTACTTCTTTCTTTCAGATTTGAATTCCTTTTCTTTTTTTTTTTTTGTCTGATTATTGTAACTAAGACTTCAATACTATGTTGAATGAGAGTTGAGAGTGGCACGCTTGTCTTGTTCCTGATGGTAAAGGAAGTGCTTTCAGTTTTTCACTGTTGAGTTTGACGTTGGCTGTAGATTTGTCATATCTGGCCTTTATGTTGAGGGATATTCCTTCTATTCCCTCTTTGTTGAGTGTTTTTCCCATAAGTGGTTTTTGAATTTTGTCAAAAGCTTTTTCAGCATCTAAGATGATCATATGATTTTTATTCTCTGTTAGTTTCACATCACACCTAATAGATTTGCAGATATTGAAGCATCCTTACATGTCTGGGGTAAATCCTATATGTTCATAGTATATTTTCCTTTTAATGTATTGTTGAATTTGTTTTGCTTGTGTTTTGTTGAGGATGTTTGTACCTGTGTTTATCAGTGATTTTGTGTGTGTATGTGTGTGTGTGTGTGATGTGTTTGTCTGGTTTTGCTATCATAGTGATGTGGACTTCATTGAATGAGTTTGGAAGTGTTTCTTCCTCTTCAGTTTTTGGAGTAGTTTGAGAAGGATAGATTTTAGGTCTCCTTTAAATCTTTGGTGTGCTCCACTAGTGTTGCCATCAGGTCCTGGACATTTGTTTGCTGGGAGATTTTTGATTACTGTTTCAGTTTCAATGCTGATAATTGGTCTATTCATGTTTTTCTATTTCTTCCTGATTCAGTCTTGGGAGAGTGTACATTTTTAGAAATATGTCCATTCTTTCTACATTGTCCACTTTATTGGTGTATAATTGTAGTAATCAGCTATGATCCTTTGTGTTTCTGTGACATTGTAATTTTTCCTTTTTTACTTAATATTTTATTTGAGTTCTCTCTTTCTATCTTGATGAATCTAGCTAAAGGTTTGTCCATTTTGTTTATCTTTTCAAAGAACCAGTTCTTAGTTTCATTGATCTTCTCTGATTTTAAGTTAGTCTCTATTTCAATTTATTTTTGCTTTGATTTTTATTATGTCTTTCTTTCTACTAATTGAGTTTTTTTTTTCTTTTTCTATTTCCATTATGTGTGAGGTTAAGTTGTTTGTGATTTTTCTTCTTTGTTCTTAGTTTTTGTTTATGTATTTGGCTGTGTCTGCTGTTGGTTGCGGCATGTGGGCTCTTTCTGCAGTGTGCAGGCCCCTGTCTCGCTGTGGCCCGTGGTCTCAGAGTGCACGGGCTTCTTGGTGTGGTGTGTGCCTAGAGTGTGTGCTCCGTAGTGGCAATTTGTGGGCTTCACTGTCCCACAGCAGCTGGGGTCTTAGTTCCCCTGTTGGGGACAAACCCATGTCCCCTGCATTGGAAGGCCGATTCTTAACCACTGGACCACCAAGGATGTCCCTTTTCTTGTTTCTTGAGGTTGGCTTATGTTACTGTAAACTTCCCTCTGAGCGCTGCTTTTGCTGCATCCCATAGATTTTTGAGTGATTATTGTCTTTCTGTTTCATTTGTTTCCATGTAACTTGACTTGTTCTTGATTTCTTCAGTGACCCATTGGTTGTGTAGTAGCATATATTTTTATTAATTTTAAAGTATTTATTATGTATGTGTCTATTTGTTTATGGCTGCACTGGGTCTCATAGCTGTTGGCGGAATTTCTCTAGTTGTGGTGAGTGGGGGTTGCTCTTTAGTTGCCAGCCTGGGCTCTCGGGCACGTGGGCTTCAGTGTGGGCTCAGTAGTTGTGGCTCGCAGGCTGTCGAGTGCAAGCTCAGGGGTTGTGGTGCTTGGGTTTAGTGGGCCCATGGCATGTGGAATCCTCCCAGACAGAGATCAAATCCATGTCCCCTACATTGGCAGGTGGATTTTTAACCACTGGAACACCAGGGAAGTCCAGTAGCATGTTGTTTAGACTCCGTGTATTTTTCTTTTGGTAGTTTTTTTTTTCTTGTAGTTGATTTCTAGTCTCATAGTGGTGTGGTCTGCTGGATGTGAGTTCAGTCTTCTTAATATTTTTGGAACTCTTTTGTGGCTTAGAATGTGATCTGTCCTAGAGAATGTTTTGCGTGCACTTGGAGAAGGAAATGGTAACCCACTCCAGTGTTCTTGCTTGGAGAATCCCAGGCAGGAGCCTGGTGGGCTGCCGTCTATGGGGTCTCATAGAGTCGGACACGACTGAAGCGACTTAGCAGCAGCAGCAGAAAAGAATGTATTCTGTTGCTTTTGGATGGATTGCTCTCTCTATATTTGTTAAGTTCATCTGTTTATATGTGTTATTGAAGGCCATGATATTTTTCTTAATGAGTTTCTATCTGGATGATTTGTGGAAGTGGAAGTGTTAGTCGCTCAGTCATGTCCATCCTTTAATGTTAAGTGAGTGTTAAAGTCTCCTATTATTATTTTGTTATTGTTTCTTTGTTTTCGTTTATGATTGAGATATGAAAAAGTAAATTGGAAGTAAGTATTTTGTCATTTTTAACCAGAAACCTCAGCAATCTCAATTATTACAGTTTTAAATTTAGGGAACAAAGTTAAACTTTTGGAATGTATTTTATCAATAGTGCCTAACAGTCCAGCATGTATCAGTGTTGGGCAAAAGCCTCCCTCCATGGGTCTCTTCTGCTCCTACACACCTTGCTGGGTATGTCGGGACTGCAGGGTCCTGATCCTGGGCCATTTCTCACAGCTGTGTTTTTAGCAGGCAGCCTCCAGGGATGAGATAATGTCTTTCTGTTACATACAGTTGGGGCTTCTCAGCTGCAGTGCAAGCTTACTGTACTGAAGCATCTATCTGGGCTGTGTCATGATGCTGTTGAGGAATTTTCGGGGAGGAGAACCACAGAAACATGCTGGTTCTTTTGCTGCTTCCTGTGATGTGAGTAATAAAAGTTCCGTGTCCCTAATGCAGGACCCTATACCTTCTGTTGGGGCTTCCCTGATGGCTCAGTTGGTAAAGAGTTCCCCTGCAATGCAGGAGACCCTGGTTCGATTCCTGGATCAGGAAGATGCCCTGGAGAAGGGATTGGCTTCCCACTTCAGTATTCTTGGGCTCCCCTGGTGGATCAGCTGGTAAAGAATCTGCCTGCAATGTGGGAAACCTGGGTTCATTCTCTGGGTTGGGAGGATCCTCTGAGGAAGGGAAAGGCTACCCACTCCAGTATTCTGGCTTGGAGAATTCCATGGACTGTATACCATGGGGTCGCAAAGGGTCTTCTGTCAGCCTGCATTAAGCAGTAATGGGTGAACTTGCTGGTTTATAAGTAGCATAAAGTCAGTCTAGACTTGATAGTTAGCTATGTGATTTTTGAATGTGTACTTCAGCCTCATCTTCACAATGGGAATAATCACAGTTCCCACTTCACTGATTTATGAGGTTTAAATGAGATAGAGTGTATGGCATGTTTAGTACTGTGGCTGACATGTATGTTCACTAGTGATATTAAGGAGGATTCACAGGCAGCAAATGCATAGATGTTGGAGAATTTTGAGGTTATTAGATTGGTATGTTTTGCTACAGTTAAATCTATTTTGGGTCTTTATTTTAGGAAACAGTAATTTAGAGGAAATATATGCATACTTTTACAAGTGTGTTGCCAGTCATGATTGGTTTTTAATACTACTCTGGTTGCTTTTAGTCTGTTTGCTATAACTATTTATTTCCTGTTTCATTCTCCATGCCATTTGAAGGACATCTTAATAAACATATACATTAAAGTAAGATGTAGAAATACAGATAAAAATGGAAGATTGGCTGAAGGGAGCATTATTATTCACATTTGTACATCATGGTGGACAAGGGTCCTGTACAGTTTCTAAAAAGAACAGTAGCTTTGGCTTCTTGGGTGACTGTTTGGCTTTTCTAGTTCAGTGATTCTAGGTGGGTAGATAGGCTAGAGCTAGTCCTCTGGAGGGCAGGGGGATAGAGCACAGTTTATCAGAACTGTGGATGGAGGTGTGTAGAGTGTTATATGTTTTCTTTTTGAAATAAACACTGTAGGTAAAACTTGATCAAGTATTTGTGGCTGGTAGGGATGCATGGCATGTGGAGTGAGAAGGTGTTGTGGGGGCCTGGAGAAAAGTCGCTCGTGGGACAGATTGTCATCACTCTCCTTGTGGAGCTCTGTGCCCCCTTCCCCTGGGTCCCTCCCCGGCACCTCCTCCTGGCAGGTAAGGCACTTGAACTCCGGGGCTGTTGATGAGCTTGCCCCTCGATCCCTGTAGTCCTTCTAATTTCCAGCGTTTTCCTCACTTTGATTAGCATTTTGGCTTGCTCTTTGTTAAAACAGGGGTCAGTGATGCTTTTAGGCTCAGGATCCATGTTTTTAGACTCAGGATAAAGCAAGGAGTAGGGAAAAGTTGTTAGAATTCATCACATAAACTGGTCTTGGTGTATAACAGACTCTTGCCTAAGTTGAGGCAGAAGGAAACAGCAGAAGATGGAGAGCCACAGGCTCTCTTGGTTTTCGTGTCACAGAATCTGGATAACTGCTTGTGCCACATCTTATATCTGCCTGGACTTAGGTGCTTGTGTGCTGTGTTTGTGTGCATTTCTTCATCTTCTGTTTCATTAACGCTGCAGTGACGTTTTTATGTTAGGAGGAGATGCAGTGTTATAATTAAATTGCATTATTTTTGCTCTTGTGGAGAAATATGTATGCAGAAAATAATTTTGTTGCATAGTTTTTTATTTTAAATTTTGTTTTTGTTCAGTTTGCTATGGCTGATGTAGTTTCATTGGATAAAAATAGGAGGAGGTGAGGATGGAGCAGTTACCAGATGTAGGACCCTTTGTTCTGTTTCTGGCTCCAGCAGTCCTTTGTTATCTGAGTCTTTTCTAATGTCTGGAAGATTTTGAATCTTCATGACACACAACAGAAAACTTTAATATGAAATATTCAAAAGGAAAAGCTGATATTTTTCATTCTTACACTTACATGTAGCTAACTTGGATTTTCAAACTGAAATTTCTAGGAAGGATAAGAAGTGAATAGATACTGCTCTCTGTTGGGACTGTTTTGGGCCTCTCATTGTGGAGTTGATTGACTCAACCTCATGTCACATTGAAGGTGAATGGGGAGGCGTAGCAGATTCTCTTAGTGCTTCTTCAGCTGACCAGTTAGGTAGGCAGAGGTCAGGGTTTGACAGCTGACAGCCTCCCCGACAAAGGGTCCCTGTGCTGCTGCAGTTCAGAGTCTAATAGCAGCTTATAATTTACCTTGATGTTTTTAAAAACCTCCTCAGGACAATCACATATTTTTCATTTGATTTGAAATGCCACTGGCTAATGGCAGGATGCTTTTCATGAGAACAGTGCTGAGTGGCAGGGAAAGGGAGGCTGAGGATTCAGGTTGGAGAGGCTTTTGTGGTCACAGGTGAAAACTCCACTTCATGGTAAAGAGAACATGTGTTGGTCAGTTGCCAAATATGTTCAGGGAGTGAGGGTTTTGAGAGTAAGCAAGTGTGGTGGTTACCCTTATTGCCTGACTCACTGAAAACAAGTATGTATAAAACTTTGAATTGCTTATTTTTGCTTATTTTAAAATAGCTTTCCTTATCCTGAATCTGACATTTATAATTTGTTTCTTATCCCCTGTAGTTTGAAATCTGAATTTTTTCTATCGTAGACATTATTTTATGTCATTTTTGGCTGATAACTTCTTTTCAATGAACATGAATTGAAATTTAATTTGTCATTTGTTATTGAAAATGTCAGTTATGCAAATTTATTAGGACTTTTGAATGCTTTTTTCCAGTTAGCATTGGAACTTTGATTTTTATATTGATTTAATAGTTTTATGTGTGTAGAATTTTAAGATAGTTTTTGGTGTTCCCTTGCTTATGCTTATTTCTTAGATTTTTGCAAGCAGGCCTTGAGATGGACATGGTTTTCTGATCATTTTGGCCTTTATTATATTGTTAGTTGACCTCATTCAGGTTGCTTAAGCTCTTGTGGAATGTGCATCCATCATGTGGTCAGCTCTTTTTTCTCTTACTTAAAATATGAAAAAGCCATTCATGTGATGTACATGACTCTCTTCTTGCCTTACCCTCTGTGACATATTTACAAGTTATTATAAACCTACCAATAAGACAAAATGATTTTAATGTGGTATCTGCAAAATGGAGAAATATGTGTATCTTTGATCTTTCGTTTTGACACAGAATGAATTTTAGCCAGTAGGGAGTGTGATGATACAGCTGAGACAGGACACACAGATGTAAGAGCAGGACACACTAGAGAACACGTGTGAAAAGCGTGGACGCCTTCCCCAGAACTCCTGATGGGGCGTTGCCTGTGATGGGAGTACAGAGGGGCCTGGAGGAGGGGGCAGCAGTGGTTAGGCACACTTAGTACTTGGTGGGCTTGCGCACCTAACGGGGACGGGCGGGAGAAGATTAGTAACCTGATGGAAGGGCACGTTTGCCTTCGGGTGTGAAAGTTAAGTTATATGTTCCAAGATTGTGAAGCAGACATGTTGGAGTTGAATTGCCTGTAGGGCTCCAAGCAGTCTTGAATAGCTTGGGGAAGTCTCCTCTTTCTTTGTGACTTTATTTATTGGTTTACTGTGCTGGGCCTTTTCTCTGGCTGTGGCCAGCGGGGCTGCTCTGTGCTGAGCTGTGTGGGCCTCTCGCCGTGGTGGCTTCTCTCGTTGCTGAGCACAGGCTCTGGGACACGTGGGCTCAGCAGTCGAGGCTCCTGGGCTCCAGAGCACAGGCTCCACAGCTGTGGCACACGGGCTTAGTTGCTCCGCGGCATGTGGGATCTTCTTAGACAAGGGATCGAACTGCCTCCCCTGCAGTGGCAGCTGGATTCTTTACCACTGGACCAGAGAAGTCCCGGGAAAGTCATCTTTTAAAAAAAATTTCCTGTAACGTTTACAAGGAATCTAGGGTTCCTTGTACTCTAATTGTTGATGAGTACATGCCTGTGACTTTGCCCTTGAAAAAAATGTGTGACTGTAAATTAACTAGTTTCCCATATATAGAGCTATGTCCTAATTGTCTTATAATGTTATATATATATGTTAATATTAAGCTCCTAAAAGAATTAATTTTACTAAATATCATTTTTAGTGTTCTAACATTTTATATAGTTAAACATTTACATTGTAAAGTGTTACTCATGTTTTCTGAAGGTGTTTCAAAAGAGGTAGTTTTTTAATGTTCATGTTATTTTTTCATTCTATAATCTCTCCAGCCTCTTCCTGTTGCCCCCAGGCTCCCTGAAAGTTTAATCCTTTTCAGTTGAAGTCATGTCATGGCCTAGTTGAGAGCCTAGGTCAGATCACCTTATCTTAGTCTGTGAAGGAGAACAGGAGCTGGGGTGTGGAGGCTAGTGAACGTGCAGGAAGAACCATTGTGCTCCCAGTTACCAAGTAGCTAAATCTGAGCACAGAGGCAGGAATGGCTGCAGTGATGGCAGTTACCCTGGCAGCCCGGGCTGTGTCTGTGTGTCCCTTCTGCCCTCTCTGCGCTGCCCCTTGAGCCATACTGACATGTGTTATGGGTCTTAAGATTATGGGCTTCTCCCCATCTGCTCTCTGCCTGCCCCGATTGCTAATCTCCTGGCTCTCAGATTCCTGCTGCCGTACTTCAGCCCCTGACACCCGGCAGTGGGGTGGCTTTTCCCGTTTCTCTCTGGTTAGAATGTGCGTCCAAGTCTGAGACCCGTGCAGCTTGTGGGCACGAGACTCTCTCTGTCGTCTATTTGGATGTATCCCAGCTCCCTTAGTTGACCCAAGGAGTGAGGCCTCTGCATGTGCGCTGGAAAACCCAGAGGGCTGTGGACGGCTTGCACAGGTCCTTGCTCCCTGGGGAAGGGCTACTTGTGGATGACTGGATGGACAGATACTTATTGAGGTTTGTTCTGCCCAGTGGTACAAGGAGACAGAGGAAAAGTCAGTCGCTGAGAGCTAACGTTTGTTATGTGTTTACTGAGTGGCTGGCACTGAGCTATACACTTTCCATGCTTTTTATAATTTAATCCTCGCAACAGTTCCCGAGGAAACTGAAACTCAGAGAGGTTAGGTAACCTCCCCAGAGTTGAGTGATAGAATTGGAATCCAAAAGTCAGACCTCTAGCTTTTTTGAAATGTGTAAATCATGAAGCTTGTTACTAAATATGTGAGCAGGTTTCTTTCCAGTTAGTCCTTCACTGGCAGTGAAAGGGAATAGATGCTGACATGGCCCATCAAAGGCATATACAAACACAGATATGAGCTGGAGATTTATACCAAAGTGGGAATTAAAGCAGTAACATTCATTTACTGAGATGTTTATTTTAGCTGCCAGTTTTGAGCAGAAATGGAAACCAATGTGTTATTAATAAATATACCATAAGTGGTTTTCCCTGTATAATATGTGTGCTGCCTCTTGGGAAACATCTTTGGGGAGGGGCTCTTTATCCAGCCCATGACTTTTCCATACACTTTTTGCTCTTCTTCTCTGAAATGTTTTAAAAAACATTTCTTTTTTCACGTTGCGTGTTTTAGTTCATGTTCAGCAGTAGACTCACGTAATAGTCAAAGATTAGTGTAAACCAAAATCCATGAGCAGATTTTACACTGGGATGGGAGTAACTGAGTTGAACTGGTCAGAGGATGTTATGGAGGCCACTGGTTGTTCAGGTTCTTAGGAGGATAGAGTCTTTGTCCAGCCTCGGGGTTCTGGACTACAGGGGCCGTGTTTCCATCTGGATGTTCTGGACACTTGTGTGGGACTGTGGGCAGCTGTGGCAGTGAGGGGTGAGCGTGGCAGAAGTGTGGGCAGTCGTGATGGTGAGGGGTGGGTTGGGAAAAGTATGAGCGGTTGTGATGGTGAGGGGTGGGTTGGGAGAAGTGTGGGCAGTCGTGACGGTGAGGGGTGGGTTGGGAGAAGTGTGGTCAGTCGTGAGCGTGAGGGGTGAGTTGGGAGAAGTGTGGGCAGGTGACCGTGAGGGGTGGGTTGGGAGAAGTGTGGTCAGTCGTGACCGTGAGGGGTAGGTTGGGAGAAGTGTGGGCAGTCGTGACGGTGAGGGGTGGGTTGGGAGAAGTGTGGGCAGTCGTGACCATGAGAGGTGTGTTGGGAGAAGTGTGGGCAGTTGTGACGGTGAGAGGTGGGTTGAGTTGCCTGCAGTGCTCTGGGCACTTGCCCGTATCTTCTTGACTGTTTCATGTTCCTTTTTTATATTTTTGTGGAGCATAAGGACCTGTTTCTGATGACCTAACCAGACATGGTTTGTAGATACACACCGCATGTTGTCTCCCCATGGTTTCTGTGCACTCGCTGTTCCCGAATCCTGGGAGGAGGAAGCCCCTCCGTGCGGTGTCCGAGGTCCCCCGCCTGCTGCTGACGGGCTGCCACGCGGCGCTCCTGGTGGGGGACAGCCTCCGACTCCTGAGCGGGTCAGCAGCGCTCACAGTTATTTTCTTTTAAATTACTTTGCTTTCCTTTTTTTAAAATCTTAGTTCCAGTATTGTTGTTGTTTAGTTGCTCAGTCATGTCTGACTCTTTTGTCTCTCATGGATTGTAGCTGCCAGGCTGCTCCATCCACGGGATTTCCCAGGCAAGAACATTGGAGTGGGTTGCCATTTCTTTCTCCAGGGGATCTTCCCGACCCAGGGATTAAACCCAGGTCTGCAGCATTGGCAGGCAGATTCTTTACCACTGACCCACCTGCTGAACTGGTTATGGTATTACCCCACTTGAAAAAAAGTACATTTTCTACCTCACTAATACCAAAGTAGCTGTCATCCCAGGTACGTTTTTCCCATAACTAAAGTTATATCTGGATGTCTTCCTTTTTTTTTTTAAATAATCTTAAATTAAGCCCTCATTGGTGCATGTATTTGGGACACACATGACTGGTGAGTGTAGCAGGTGAAGGAAGCAGCCAAGAGCAGCACCTTGGTCTTGGCTCTCTGGAGCCCCTCTACAGCAGCGCAGGGCCTTGCCCTTGGGCTGTCCAGTCCCCAGGGAGGAGGACTTGGGCCGCTGGGCCTCCCCGGGGCAGGACGTTCAGGTCTGTCTGTCCCCTGGAAGGATGGTTTCATAGAACAGACAGTGAAGGTGTCTTTTCCCTGGGGTTGTGCTGTCCGTATAGGGATTTCTGGTCCTTAGTGTAGAAATAATTCCTGGAAGTCACAAACCTACGATTATGATGTAAAGTGGCCTGTCCCGAGGGGCTTCCCTGGTGGCTCAGACAGTAAAGAACTTGCCTTCCAGTGCAGGAGACACGGGTTCAGTCCCTGGGTCAGGAAGATCCCCTGAAGGAGGGAGTGGCAGCCCACTCCAGTATTCCTGCCTGGGAAATCCCATGGACAGAGGAGCCTGGCGGCTGCAGTCCATGGGTTACAAAGAGTCGGACTTGACTTAGTGACTAAACAACAACAAACTAGTCTTGAGGAATGTTAATCATAAAAAGAATTGTATTTTTTCAAAATTTATTTATATTTTAATTCATGATTATAATGGTGGTGGGTGTAAACAGCATCAGAGAGGAATTCGAAGCATCATAAACCATTGAGAGAATGTTGCCTTTGGACCTCGGAACTGTGAAATTCATTCAACTTGTCAGTCTGCAGGTCCTGAAGATAGACCGGCGCGGTGCTTTGGGAGGGGGTGGGGGTTAGGGTGGTATCTTCTCTCTGCTCCTGTGGAGGCTCAGTGGCTGCTGGAGCTGTGTTCTGAGCACCAGGTGGGGCAGGCCCTGGTCTCCCCTCTCTGGTGCCAGCAGCAGCTCCTCCTTCATGTGGGGGTGGGGGGTTCTTCCTCCGCTTTCCAGCTGGGGCACAGACGTGACTCTGTTGTTGCACTTTCGTAACCATGGCATAACCCCCACCCCTTTGGAGGTCTAGATGTCACACACTCTCTTCACTGAATGTCATTTAGATCACCACATAATTCTGACGTGTATCTTACAGTGAAGCTGCCTGCTAGCCACACATGAGAATTAGTCTATTAAAGGCTTAATGGGATTGATTGATTAGCACTGAGACCCTTGGGATAAAAGTGATTCTTGTCGGTGGCGGTTGTCCTGCAGATCTACAGGTGTGGCGCTGTGGCGGATTGGTGCGCTTGGTTTGCTGAAGTCACCTGTCCTGCCTGAGGTGCCGCCTGCAGCTGATGAGATGGGTCACTGTGGGCTCCAGGCAGCAGTCTGTGGGACCTCTCTGCTCTGCCTTTGCAATGTCTTGTGAGTCTGTAATTACTTTAAAATTAAAAGTTAAGAAGAAAAGGGATTGCCAAGTAATAGCCCGTTGAGACTTCTGCTGGGGTTCTGCTAGGATATTGTCGATTTCTTCGTTAATAAACAGAAGAGTTTGTTGAGTGAATGACTGGCCAGCCGAAGGCCGGCTGAGAGTCTGACCTGCAGCCAGGCTGTGGCAGTGAAGAGCAGCGGGCAGGGCTGGCAGTTACGGGAGCCGCCTGGGGGTGTGAGGACTGATGGCCTCTGAGGGGAGGACGGGACCAGGCTCTGTGGGGTGGAGTGCAGGGACAGTGTCAGGTCAGTGTGGTCGGGAGTAGGGAAGCAGGAGGACGTTTTGGGGAAGGATTGTATTAGTACTTTCAGTCCTGAAAATGTTTCTCTGAGAGCTGGTGCACCAAGATTGGCTGTGGACAGTTCAAAATGTATTCAAGAGGTCATGGGAATCCATAATCAGAATACCATGCAACGGTAATATTGGAAATAGTGGAAGAGGAGATTGCTGAGAGAGAGAGTGTGAGTGAGAAGATCTAGGAAGAGTAATCTCACGGTGGATTCATGTCCCTGGGTAAGTTGCCTAACCTTTTCAGCGCCTCATTAGAACGTCATAGCCCTTGGACAGTTGTTGTGGAACCAAATGAAATTATCTGTGTAAGCGGCATGATTCTTGGTACATAGTAAATATTTACTAAAGGTTAGCTATCTTATCATTTTCAGTACTTTGGTTATACATATAAAATCAAAACTAAATAATACTTCTAACTTTAGAAGTTGTATCGAATGTTTAAAATAAGTAAGTGATCTAGTTAGCTGTTACGTTTGGTTTCTGAAAGTCTAGTTGGTTATAATCGTGGAACTAATTTTTGTGATAATTATAGTTGACCCTTGAACAACATGGGGGTCAGGGCTGATGACATCTCTCCCCTTTCTTTCAGTTCAGTTCAGTTGCTCAGTTGTGACTGAGTCTTTGCAAACCCATGGACTGCAGCACGCCAGGCCTCCCTGTCCGTCACCAACTCTAGGAGTTTACCTAAACCCATGTCCATTGAGTTGGTGATGCCATCCAACCATCTCATCCTCTGTCGTCCCCTTCTCCTCCTGCCCTCAATCTTTCCCAGCATCCTGTCAAAATCCACGTGTAACTTTATAGTCAGCTGTAGCTCCCCATCCTCAGATTTAACAAACAGTCGATTCTGTGGAATGTAATACACATTTATTGGGAAAAAATCCCCATGTAAGTGGAACCACAAGTTCAAACCTGTGTTGTTCAAGGGTCACCTTATATAATTCACTTTATAAGTGTGTGCTGTGTGCTCGGTTGTGTTCGACTCTTTGTAACCCCACAGACTGCAGCCCGCCAGGCTCCTTTGTCCATGGGATTTTCCTGGCAAGAATACTGGGGTGGGTTGCCATTTTCTCCTCCAAGGGATCTTCCTGACCCAGGGATCAGACTTGTGTCTCCTGCTTCTCTTGCATCGGCAGGCAGATTCTTTACCACCGAGCTACCAGGGAATCACAGTTCACTTTAAGGTGTTTTTATAAAAAGCTCCCATTTTTCTTGAACATTAATACCTCTGTGACGCAAACTTCTGTACAGTAGTTTCACCTTCAGTTTTCTTCTTCATATAATTCCTTCACCTTTTGAGACTTAGAGGTAAAGTCTTGGTCGAATCTACTTTGCTTTGGTTAGGTTGATAGTGGGGCAGATGAGAGATGACAGTTCCAACTGAACCGAGTGCTTCATAGGTTTCTCCTAATGCAGATGCATTGCAGGAACCCACTTTCAAGTGGCATCCCTTTCTTTTCTCTGGGGCAGGATTATTGTGCTCTGAAAGTGTCGTTTGGGGGAGCCAAAGCACTGTGCTTTAACTTCCAACAGTCCGTTTAGTGTAAAGGGGAAGCAAATAGGGAAATGAAGTCCATGCTTTGCGATGTTTGTATGTTTCTTCTTTCTGCCTTAATTGTAAGTGGTTAGAGGGGTTTGTTAACTATTAAATGCATAAGAGTCAGGCACATATCTAGAGTTTTAACTTTTTACACTTGTATTTTACTTGTCCTGTTGATATTTTAGGGGTTAAGAGAAATTAGTCTTTTTCACCCGGATGTGTGTCATGCCACGTCAGAGCTCTAGTTGCTCTGAATTAGGCTGTTGATTCCATGTCTAATTGAGTTGTTGTTTAGTTGTTAAGTCATGTCAGACTCTTTGTGACCCCATGGGGTGTAGCCTGCTAGTCTCCTCTGTCTGTGGCATTCTCCAAGCAAGAATACTGGAGTGGATTGCTATTTCCTTCTTCAGGGGATCTTCCTGATCCAGGGATCGAACTTGCATTTCCTGCATTGGCAGGCAGATTCTTTACCACCGAGCCACCAGGGAGGGAAGCCTGTCTAATTGAGATTACCTAAAATGCCTAAAAAAGCAGCCCTTGAAATAGAGACTTGGTTTTTCCAATCAGTGAACCAACTAATATTTTCTGAGGGCCTCTAGATGCAGAGCACTGTAAATTATATTAAAAATATTGCCACTTAAATAAGTCTGTGAAGAAACAATTTTTGGTACTATCTGGTTGATTAGTGTATATTAGAGCTATTGTCTGGGTTTTCTAGATCCAGGGTGTTCAGAGATGTAAAGGATCTGTGTACAGATGGATTGGAATTTGGATTTGGAAAGGATAACCTCGTTTGTTTTATACCATGTCTTCGTTTTTTGTGTCGTTTGCTGTGTACTCTTTAATATGGATTAGAACTCATTTTAGTATCTCTTTTTAATATAACCTTGACATGATTTTTTCCTCCTCTTTTTGTTTACCACTGTCTCTGACACACAGGCGTGTGTCTACACACACATGAAAGAGCTGCAGTTTGGGTAGAATTTATATCAGGATAAAGATATGATCTGTTTGAAGTTTTTAGTAGGTTATCCTCTATAGTCATGAGAAAAGTCTACATTGGCACTTCCCTGCCCCTCTTTTGTTGCGAGAGGATTAATTCTAGCACACAGGGCTGCCTCCAAGACCACATCTTCCTCGGAAGCTGGAGTCAGTGTGTTAGACATGACACATGGTTCCTCCACATCCTGTTCATGCTTGCGATTTATTATGTGACTATTGTTGATCAGATCCAAGTGGCTTATTTTTGTTAGCTAATGGGGTGTTTTGGGTGAGTTAAAAGAGGAAATAATTTTTTTAAAAGCTCATATCACTCTTTGTGTTAGAGAACAAAGTTGCTGTAGGTGAAAGCAGTGGGCTAGTTGGGTGTGTTGTGATGGCAGCTTTGCTACTGTATTGTCTGCTAGCTTCTCTCCATCTAACAAAGAAAACTAACTTTGAGTGCTGTTCTTTAAAAATCTGTGATTGAATGCCTAGTGAAATTGACTCTGGCTTCTCCAGTACTGAATTGCTAAAGTGGAAAGAAGAAAACCCCCTCCTTCCCTCTCTCCTCCTTCCTTCCTTTTTCTTAAAAAAATGCTATTTGAACCTTGTTCGAGTAAAGTTGACCTCTGGGGGTGTTGATAGAGAAAACTGAAATAAAATACTTATTTTTTTCTTCTTTTCTGAGCCTTGTTTTAAATTCTCCCCAAATGATAGAATTAGCCCAGATGTGAAGTGCTAGGTTTTAGCAAACTAAGCTGAACTTAATTTATATTTCTTTCTGAAAAAGATTCTTAAGAATTTTTTTTTTTGTTTTGATTTTTGATTTATTTATTTTTTGGTTGTGCTGGGTCTAAGTTGATTCATGCAGGCTTTCTCTAGTTGCGGCAGGTGGGGGTCCTCTGTAGTCGTGCATGGGCTTCTCATCGTGGTGACGTCTCTTGTTGTGGAGCACAGGCTGCAGGGTGTGTGGGCTTCAGGGATTTGGCACACAGGCTTAGTTGCTCCACTGTGTGGGAATCCTCCTGGATCAGGGATGGAACCTGTGTCCCTTACATTGGCAAGAAGATTCCTATCCCCTGTACCACTAGGGAAGTCTTGATTTGTGTTTCTTTATTTTTACTGTTTATGTGGTAAAATTAGATAATTAATAAAGATTTAAAGGAATATCTAACTGATAAACTCACCCTATTTCACCTTCTTAAACTTAAGAAGCATAATTTGCCTGAATTATGCAAAATACTAATTAAAGAGTTTAATTTGCTAATCATCTCAGTTTGATTAGAAGCAGATGCTGATTATCTGCAAAAATCTAAACCTTTCAAAGATGGCTTTCAGTATTTAAAATCAACTTGTCAAACTAATTTAGACGTAAACTTAAGGGATAACAGATACCAGTGGTTATCTTTAAACTTGCAGTGTAACACAGAGCAGGATAACCCAGGGCTAAGGCCTTGGTGTGTACGTCTAAAAATGGCATTATGAACTTCATTTTTCCCAAGGCTTAAGAGTTGAGCTTTTGTTTATCTTACTGATCTCATTACAGTCTGTAGTCGTAACTTTGTTGTTCTTTTGGGTCTCTGATTTTTTTTCCTGGTTCTTTTTCTTCCCGCTGTGAGTCAGCACAAGGGAGCCAGTAATAATCCTTGCACAAGGGAGCCAGTAATAATCCTTGCACGTACCTTCAAACCAAGCATGGAAATGGGCAGGTGTGCCACAGACAGAGCTGTCAGGCTCTCTTCACAGCTGATCAGATCTTCACTGGGACAAGTCTGAGAGATGTGGTGGGAGGTAGTCAAAAGGTATGGGCCAGTGTTAATGCCAGGAGGCCTGGGGAGCATCTTGGTTCAGTAACTGAGCAAGAATTTGGATCCCTGCCTTTGTGTTCATCCTAGCTTTTTTTTTTTTTTTTTTTTAAATCAGGAAGAGCAAAGACAGAAGACACTTTATAGACTGGTCAAGTGTCTGTCGCTGATTTAGGGGTAAGACTAGGGAAACTAAGATAAAGAATGCATTACCCCTAGTCTGAGTAACAGTGAATGTCTGGGGTTTTTTAGTGGAGACCTAGGTTGTTAGGAAGGGGACCTGAGGTATAACTACAAGAATCCTGCTTGGATCTGCGCCAGGGTCGAGGGTGGTGTGCCGGTTCAGTGGGGTTGTCTGAGGTCGCTCGGCCTGGGCGTGACGAGCCCGGGCCTCAGTGATGTGCCTCCTCGGGTTGAATGTGGTGGCGCCACTTTACTGGTCCTTCTTCCCTGTGGACTCCTTGCCTGCAGAACAGAAACTGTAACAGCACTACCTCATCAGTTGGGGAGCTTCTATAAGTTACTGTATGGAAACTTCTTAGAACAGTGCCTGGCAGGTAACAAGCACGTAATAAATGTTATCGCCTACCATTATTATTTTTAGTTACCATGCTAGCTTTTGCATAAGATCTCCAAAAGATGGTGTATACAGAGAATATTGGATAGTTTCCCACAGTAGCACTTTGAACCATTTAAAAATCATGGCTACATTTGTAGCAGTGTGGATACAACTTCAAATTGTCATACTGAGAGAAGTAAATCAGAAAGAGAAAAACAAATACCATGTGATATCACTTATATGAAGAGTCTAAAATATGACACAAATGAACTTATCTATGAAACAGAAACAGAGAACAGACTTGCGGTTGCTAAGCAGGAGGGATGGAGTGGAAGGTTGGGGTTAGCAGATAGATGTAAGCTTTTGTAAACAAACAGCAAAGGTCCTACTGTATAGCATAAAGAACTATATTCAATATAGTAGGAAACTCTAGGCTATTCAGGTATGACCTAAATCAAATCCCTTATGATTAGACAGGGGAGGTGATGAATAGATTCAAGGGATTAGATCTGGTAGACAGAGTGCCTGAAGAACTGTGGATGAAGGTTCGTAACATTGTACGGGAGGCAGTGACCAAATCCACCCCAAGGGAAAAGAAATGCAAGTAGGCAAAGTGGTTGTCTCGGGAAGCTTTACAAATAGCTGAGGAAAGAAGAGAAGTGAAAGGCAAGGGAGAAAGGGAAACACCCAACTGAATACTGATTTCCAGAGAATAGCAAGGAGAGATAAGAAGGCCTTCTTAAATGAATAGTGCAAATAAATAGAGGAAAACAATAGAATGGGTAGGACTAGCGATCTCTACAAGAAAATTGGAGATATCAAGGGAACATTTCATGCAAAGATGGGCTCAATAAAGGACAGAAACTGCAAGGACTTAACTGAAGCAGAAGAAATTAATAGAGGTGGCAAGAAATACACAGAAGTGTACAAAAAAAGGTCTTAGTGACTTGCATAACCATGATGGTGTGATCACTCAAGCTATAGCCAGACATCCTGAAGTGTGAAGTCAAGTGGGCCTTAGGAAGCATCACTACGAATAAAGCTAGTGGAGGTGATGGAATTCCAGCTGAGCTATTTCAAGTCCTAAAAGATGATGCTGTTAAAGTGATGCACTCAGTATGTCAGCAAATTTGGAAAACTGAGCAGTGGCCATAAGATTGGAAAAGGTCAATTATCATTCCCATCCCAAAGAAAGGCAATGTCAAAGAATGTTCAAAACTACAGTTGTGGTCATTTCACATGCTACCAAGGTTATGCTCAAAATTCTTCATACTAGGCTTCAGGAGTACGTGAGCTGAGAATTTCCAGATGTGCAAGCTGGATTTAGAAAAGACAGAGGAACCAGAGCTCAAATTGCTGACATTTTTTGTATCATGGAGAAAGCAAGGAAATTTCAGAGAAAACATCTGCTTGTGCTTCATTGACTACACTAAAGCCTTTGACTGTGGGGATCACAGCACTCTTGAAAATTCTTGAAGAGATGGTACTACCAGACCACCTTATCCGACTCCTGAGAAACTTGTATATGGGTCAAGAGGCAACAGTTAACCAGACATGAAACAACTGAGGGGTTCCAAATAGGGAAAGAAGGATGACAGGGCTGTATATTGCCACCCTGCTTATTTAATTTATATACAGAGTACATCATGGGAAAGGTGGGACTGGATGGAGCACAAGCCAGAATCAAGATTGCTCCTTGGCAGAAAAGCAATGACAAACCAAGACAGAGTATTTAAAAGCAGAGACATGACTTTGCTGACAAACATCCATCTAGTCAAAGCTCTGCGTTTTCCAGTAATCATATATGGATGTGAGAGTTGGATCATTAAGAATGCTGAGTGCTGAGGAATTGATGCTTTTGAACTGTGTTGTTGGAGAAGACTCTTGAAAATCCCTTGGACTGCAAGGAGTTCAAACCAGTCAATCCTAAAGGAAATCAACCCTGAATATTCATTGGAAACACTGATGCTGAAGCTGAAGCTGCAGTACTTTGGCCACCTGATGTGAAGGGCTGACTCATTGGAAAAAACCCTGATGCTGGGGAAGATTGAAGGCAGGAAGAGAAGGGGACGACAGAGGATGAGATGGTTGGATAGCATCACGGACCCAATGGACCTGAGTTTGAGCAAGCTCTGGGAGATGGTGATGGACAGGGAGGCCTGGCGTGCTGCAGTCCATGGGGTCACAGAGAGTCGAAAATAAGTGAGCGACTGAACACCAACAACTTTCCTGTTTTCTTTCAGTCTTTAATGCCTTGTCTGGCTCTTCACATTGTGTAATTTGGGTTACAGTAGATTATAGGGAGACTTTAGTTTATGTGGAAAATGTATTGAAATTATTTTGTACTAAAAAACTGAAAATATGTTTAAAAACTATTCCATAATTCCAGGGTAGCAGGACAGCTGAGATCTAATAAAACCTCTTTCTGTATGTTGGCAGACACACTTGTTGCCATTATAACACTTTGCTTAAGGAACCAGAGAATTGTAGATGAATACAAACACAGTTGTTTGAATTTGCTGGTTAGCTCTCTGGATTCCTTAAGCTGTACCACTTTGGGGTTGTAATAATCTTACACGATGTGAGAAACAAAGTGAATGAAATATAGCATAAAATTCTTTTGTAATTTTCGAAGACTGTCTTCTTTATTTTTATAAAGTTGAGTTAATAGTGAATAATTTTGCCTTTTTGGGGGGTAATTTTAAACTAACAGTAGCAAGGAAAATGTAGTTAAGGAGCTAAGTGACTGATGTTTTGAATAAAAGATCAGTGTCAGTTTTATTACAGAGAGCAATATAAGGTTTGAATTCAGTGTGTTCTGTCTCGTCTTGCAATTTTGAGGACATATAGAATGAAAATGGCTCCATTTAGTGGAGGGAGTTCATGCTTTGGAGGGAGACTGTGTGGATGAGATATGTACTTACACTATTGCAAGAATAATGTCTGTAAAAGGGAGGATCATGTTAGTGTCACAGGCTCCTCAGGGCTGACATGAGCTCTTTCCTCGTATTTCTGACGTGGAGGAGCAGAAGGAAGGCTGTGAACTGACCGAGCCCAGAAGAGGTCCCCGGGCGGTGTGGGCAGGGTGCTTCCCGTGTGCTGCAGCGTTGCAGCCTGGAGAACTGGAGACTGGATGTCCCTGAAGATACACATGATCTGTTAGCTGCGTCACAGATTTTCCTGTTTGAATCCGTATTTCATGTATTTGAGTCCAGATGGAGTGCTTGTAGGACTGTAATGAGGGATGAACTGTGAGTTGGGAAGAGAGATACCCGGGAAGGACTTGGAAGTACGATCATGGTGAGCAGTGTCTGTCTGCAGGCACGTGTGTGGAGATGCTGGGGAACATGTGTCTGTGTCTCTGTCAGTGTCAGTAGGTGGCCTGAGAGGACTTGACTGCACAGCTCTTTCCTACCAGGGTCCTGAAAGTTTTCACACACAGTTTATAAGAAATGTGCTTGCAGGGCAAACTTGTCTGTAAGATAAGTCCCTTAGCTGCCAGAATTTACTGCTGAGTCCATCCTGCCTAGAAATCCTCTTTATTAGTTTGTAACCAGTATTTAATAAAAGGCTTTATATATATCCAGCAGTGTGTGATGGAAGATTTGCATTAACATGTTTATAGTGGGAGAGGAAGAAGGGATTTTAAAGAGACAGAACAAGGTGAAATGTCTGATGCTGTCAGTAAAAGTTATGAAGAAGTAAAGAGGGTGGTGTTGTGGGCTGGATTAATCTAGGAAGGCATCACTGAGCTAACGGTATTTCATCTGAATCTTAAAAGACAAGAAGGCAGAAAGGAGATGGCAGAGAAGCTCTGATGGGGGTTTTCCATGCCAGCTGCAGCCTCAAATGTCTGGTAATTTTCTGATAAATGAAAGTTGTTGAATTGGGTCACCAATTAGGACCCCTTTTTCAAAGCCATAAAGCTGATTTCTAAAATTGTCAGATACAAACATGTGTATCTGAGCATCTCTTGGAATAAACACCTCCTCTTCCTTCACCCAATCACTAAAAGTACCTACTGTTCTAATCTGTGGGCTTCCCTGGTAGCTCAGCTGCTAAAGAGTTCGCCTGCAATGTGGGAGACCCCAGTTCGATTCCTGGGTCGGGAATATCCTCTGGAGAAGGGACAGTTTACCCACTTCAGTATTCTTGGTCTTCTCTGGTAGCTCAGCTGGTAAAGAGTTCGCCTGCAATGTGGGAGACCCCAGTTCGATTCCTGGGTCGGGAATATCCTCTGGAGAAGGGACAGTTTACCCACTCCAGTATTCTTGGTCTTCTCTGGTAGCTCAGCTGGTAAAGAATCCTCTTGCAATGGGAGACCTGGGCTCAACCCCTGGGTTGGGAAGATCCCCTGGAGGAGGGCATGGCAGCCCACTCCAGTATTCTTGCCTGGAGAATCCCATGGACAGAGGAGCTACAGACTGTGGGCTCGCAGAGAGTTGGACATGACTGAGGAATTAAGCATAGCACAGCACATTCTACTGTCTGCTTGAATTTGGAATGTATGATAGACATATAAACATAATAACACCTAACTTACAAAAGGGAAGCCCCAGTGGCTCAAGAGGTAAGGAATCTGCCTGCAGTGCAGGAGACACAGGAGACATGGGTTCGATCCCTGGGTTGGGAAGATCCCTTGGAGAAGAAAATGGCAACATACTCCAGTATTCTTACCTGAGAAAACCCATGGACAGAGGAGCCTGGTGGTGTAGGGTAGGGGGGTTAGAGAAGGTGAGGTTCAGAAAAAGAATGAGACTGGCACTTACAGGAACAGATCACCTTTAATGAGGCGAGAAGGAACAGCAGTCAGATTAGGAGCTGCTGCACTAACCCAAGAAAAGAGGAAGTATGTACAGGCATGTATGTGGAAAGCTACTGTCTTAAGGGAGCCTGTTCTCCAAGATTGTTCAGAGTAGTTATCTCTTAAACGGCTGGGGCAAGGAATTCTGGAAATTGGCCAGAGGCTGGACTGGCTGGGAGCTGGGTGTAATCAACCTTAAGTCCATTTTTTTCCGCTTCTGGTGAGAGAGTTCTTTGTTTTGCATAGAATGGTGGGGAGGATCCAGAGGGGAGTTTTAACTCCAGGCTATTTTGAGCCCTGTAACTTTCCTTCAGGTGAGCTGCAGTCCACGGGATCACAAAGAGTTGGACACAACTGAAGATGCACAACAACTTAGTTTTTACTGAATTTCCAAGATCTGATATCCCATGGCTTATAAGAGAAAATGTAGCAACTCAGTTTCTTTTTCTGACGTTGTTTTCTCCTACTCTTATTCATGTTCCTTTTGCTTGAATGAACATGACTTCACTGATAGTCTGTACGGATTGTAAGCAAGCTTCATCATTCCCTCCCCAGCTAAAAGTAAAGCCTTATTTTTGTAGTGGATTGTAAGCAAGCTTCATCATTCCCTCCCCAGCTAAAAGTAAAGCCTTATTTTTGTAGTATCTGACTGTTAGCTGGTTACATTGGAAAGCTTCCATCTTATCCTATCTTTTGTGAATGAGTTTGGCTGCCTCTCTTCCAATGACCTTGAAAATGTCCAAAATGTCACAGAGTTTAAAAAAAAAAAAACAAACTTAGAACTAAGTAAAGTTGAACAATTTTCTACTGGGCTACGTTGTAAAAGTGGGAAGGAAAATTACTTTCCTTTGTTTTTTTTGGAAGACATTTGCCAGTTGGAGCCTCAACAAAGATTGAGTTTAGAGGCCTTTAATTGTGCTCCAAAAGGTTATTGCAGAAGATAACATAAGGAGATGTCATAAAGTGGCATATTTGAAGCTCAGTAGTAGAAACCATGTGAAGGTATAGGCATTCTGCCAGTTTACTGGGTGCTTGAAATAAGTAGTTTGGAATTAAAGAAACAGTTACAGATTTCATATACTTGATTAACTTAGTTCACAGGAAAACTGGAGAAGGGGAGTCTACTTCAGATTGTGTTAGTTGTGAAGTCTTCTTGGCATTTATTAAAATTTTGCTTAAAAATATTTATTGATTATAAAGTATAATAATGTAAAATCAGAGCAGTTGTTAATCTAATATTTTATGTTAAACCATTGAAATAAAATTCCATGTATATTTGGGTGAAAATAAATTGTGATGGTAGGCATTCAGTCCTGAACTATTGACTAAGTCAGCAGCCAGTAAATATTTCTCAAACTAGACACAGTGATTTTAAGTATGTAGGAGGGACACCCACCAAAGCCCGTAAATGGTTGTAGACCCTTGGGCGTTCTGATCTGTTGAAGAACCATGACACAATTATATAAGTAAACAGTTAATAATAATAGAAAATGTGTGATTGTATATATAAGATGTGCAGGAAAGCATTAATGTTAATCTTCCCATAAATGTTAAGCTATTCTCAGGTTGTACTAGTTTGAGGTGAAGTACAATTTTTTAGGCTTTATTATTATTCTTTTGTTTGAATGACTATGCCTCTTGTCCAAACAAAAACAAGAAAAGAGATTGCATTGTTTCCTGTTGAAGGGTATTTTTGCTGGATGAAGAAGAATTCTTTGTTGGCAGATGCTTTTAGCACATTGAAAATATATGACTCTGCTGTCTTCTGGCTTCTTTGGCTGCTTGAGAAGTCAGCTGGTGGAGTAACTGTTGCTCCTTTGAGGGTCAGATCACCAGCCTACTTATCGTATGCTTTTAAGATACTGTTTGATTCACTTCTGTTTAATTTAAACTTTCTCAGTTTGGCTAGGAGTGGAATTCTTTAATTTATCCTGTTAGGGTATCTCTAGGTTTCTTGGATCTGTAGATTGGTTGTCTAATATTAATTCTGGACTTTCTCGGCTATATTGATTTAAAATTTCCCTCCATTCCTTCTTTCTCCTCTCTCTGGGATTCCAGTAAATGTATTGGAGTCCTTAGCCAGTCCTTCACATCTCATTCTCATATTATATGCCGTTTCTTTTTTTAAATCGTTATCTCTGCTGAATTACAGATTTCTCCTGAACTACTTCCCAGTTTGTTATCTCTCTGTCCTGCTTTGTCTGTTTTGCTGCGGTCATGTGTCTGTTTTTTAAATGTTTATTTCTTTATTTGACTGCATCAGGTTTTAGTTGCTTGGGTCTATTACTGCGGCACATGACTTCCTTGGTGTGGTGTCTGGGCTCAGCGGTTTCAGCGTGCAGGCTTAGTTGCCCCTCAGTATGTAGGGTCTTAGCTCCATGACCGAGGAGCAAATCCTTGTCCCCTGCCTTGGCAGACGGATTCCGAACTGCTGGACCATCAGGGGAGTCCCTCCATTTGTTTTAAATTTTGGCTGTTGTAGTTTCTTGAAGTTCTTCTAAAGAACTGTTGTTAGTTTTTGCACATTCTTGTTCCTTACTGATATTTGAAAATTTGTTGTTCTGTTTTCTAAATGTTACAGGTTGTGCTTATCTCTAACTTGTGCTGCCTTGCTTTCAGCCTGGTTTTCTATGCCTGGTTGTTGCCTGTACACGGTTCTGGGTGTTCCTAGGGTGAGTGTGCTCTCTGAGAGGCAGTGTGTGGCCTCTGACAGTCCTGGGGTGTCACCAGTCGGGGACTCTTGTTAAGTCACCTTAGCACCGTTCCTCCTGGATGTGTGCGCTCTGTATGTGTGTGTGGGGACGTTGCCTAGAGTGGCCACAGCTTCTCAAGACTGTTCCTGCCTTTTTCTTCTCCTCTTTGTCTGATGCCTAGAGAGCCCGCTCTTGGGGGGAGGGACGGGGAGTCATGCTGGTTCATTCTTCCCCTGGGGTGTTGTCCTCTGGGAGGGTCAGGGTCTCTTTTAGGAGTCCATGGTCTGAGGGTGTTAATCTTGACTTCTGCCGCCTTGCCCCTTGAGGCTGTGGTTCTGAAGCATCAGCTGATGGCTAATGCCCTCAGGGCAAAAGTGGCCTTTGTTCTCCTGGGTTTCAGGTGTCCTCAAAATTTGGCTTGGCAGTTTCCCTTGTTCTGTCAATTTTTTAGTGCTCTTAAACTAGTTATTTTTTAATGGTTTATCCAGTATTTTTCATTGTTTTCAGTGGGAAGTAGATCTGAGTAACTTAAGAAATCTGCAACTGATTAAGGGCCCAGGGCTGGAGCTAGGAGCCTCTGTCAGCTCCTGGCTGCTGGAAATGTAAAGACCGCCTCCCCCAGCGGGGGCTGAGCAGCCTCTGTGCAGGCTGGGTGCAGAGAGGACCGCTCTTAAGGGGGCTGTTGCTTTAATTTGCTGAACTGTCCATGTGCCCATCTGGAACAACTGTCTCAGGAAAACCGTCTTTATTAAAGGCACTGCTCATGCTTTCACCTGGCATGATCTGTGTCTTTCACTTCTGGGGGTTTCCTTTCCATCTTTCTTACTGCTTATCTTTTTCTTCCATTTCTATCACAGTGTTCTAATTCTTGGATTACTTTACTGTTGCTTATTAGTCTACTGTAGTAACCTCTTGAGTAGTCTGATTACTATGAAAATTGAACATCTTTTTTCATTTATGAATTCTTATGACCTCTTGTGTGAGTTATCTGTTTTTATGATGTGATGAATTATTTTATTATATGCTTTCAAAAATTTTTAGTCATTTGAAGTTTTACTATACAAAATACTCTCTTTTTCTGTATTTCTTCAGTTTGAACATCGTCACCTTTTGTAGTTTGTATATTCTAGTCGGTAAACATTTTACCAGGTTATGATGACAGAAGCTGGGAATATAAAAATAAATAGACACATTTATCTCTTCTTGTGTATGTGTGCTCGGTTGCTTCAGTCGTGTCCGACTCTGTGACCCCATGGACCGGAGCCCAGCAGGCTCCTCTCTCCGTGGAATTTTCCCAGCAAGAACACTGGAGTGCGTTGCTATGCCCTCCTCCAGGGGATCTTCTCAACCCAGGGATTGGACACGCATCTCCTGCGTCTTCTGCATTGCAGGCGAATTCTTTACTGCTGAGCCACAGGGAAAGCCCCTATATCTTTGCTTAGGTTCGTGTTATGGTGAGGAAGATACACACGTGCTTGTGGTACAGAGTGTAAATGCTGTAGCACTGCATGTTCAAGCACAGAAAAGAGAGTAACTTGTTGATGAAATTGGGAGAAACTCTGTGTAGATAACGTTACCTGCATAGCCATTTTACTGCAGAAAAGCAGGGTATGGAAGGATGTTTCAGATCTAGAAAATATGTGCAAAATCAAAGTGATGAAAGTCATGGTGGCATGGAGTCATACCGGCTGGTATCATTGGAGAACGGAGTGTTTGGGGGATGAAAATGGAAACCAGGGTGAGTTTCAAGACCTGGGATAAACTAGGCTTTGATGGGCCCACGGACTGTGTGGAGTGGGGATGATGGGCTGTGAATGGTGGGTGAGGTGTCTGGCTGGGGAGAGTGTGTGGCCTGCAGGCTGCTGAAGTGGAGGAGGGGTGGGCAGTGGGCTGGGACCGTGAGCCTGGAACGTTCCGGTCTTCACGTGGGTATGGGAGGCACTTTGGACAGTGGCAAGAAGGGAGCTGATACTGGGTCAGCAAAGTTTGGGTTTGGATTCTGTCTCTCCTACGTTTAGCCCTGAAAATCCCATATCCTGAAAAACCCTAAGTCCTGTGAGAACTGTGACGAGGGTCTCCGTGGGGAGGGCTGATGCTTTTGGGGCCTCGAGTGATGTGGGGAAGTGCTGGCTGGAGTCGGGGGAGTCGGGGTGAGTCTGTGTTGACTTAGGTGGAGCAGGAGCCCTGGGAAGGGAGTAGGTGGCTGGTTAGGAGGGCACAGTGGGAGATATTTTGGCGTGAGCTCAGTGGGTATGCCGAAAACTGGGGGGCTTGTAGAGGGCTGGGGTAAAAGAGATGAGAGGGACTGGGAGTATGCTGGGGTCTCTGGAAGGTCTGAGTTTGGGTACTAAGGGCAAGGACAAAGGACATATGTGAAGATAATCGTGCAAAAGATTCATTGAGAACTTTGGTCAAAGCTGTTTCAGTTCTGGCTCTAGGGTTCTGACTCAGGGTTTTTTAGCCTGTTGGTTGGAGGGGTGGCAAATAGATGGGGAAACAGTGACAGACTTTATTTTTTGGGGCTCCAAAATCACTGCAGATGGTGACTGCAGCCATGAAATTAAAAGACGCTTGCTCCTTGGAAGAAAAGCTATGATCAACCCAGACAGCATATTAAAAAGCAGAGACATTTCTTTGCCAACAAAGGTCCATCTAGTCAAAGCTATGGTTTTTCCAGTAGTCATTCATGGATGTGAGAGTTGGACTATAAAGAAAGCTGAGTGCCAGACAATTGATGCTTTTGAACTGTGGTGTTGGAGAAGACTCTTGAGATTCAGTCCCTTGCACTTCATGGAGATCCAGCCAGTCCATCCTAAAGGAAATCAGTCTTGAATATTCATTGGAAGGACTGATGCTGAAGCTTAAACTCTAGTACTTTGGCCACCTGATGAAAAGAACTGACTTGTTGGAAAAAGACCCTGATGCTGGGAAAAGTTGAAGGCAGGAGGAGCAGGGGATGACAGAGGATGAGAGGGTTGGATGGCATCATCGACTGAATGGACATGAGTTTGAGTAAACTCTGGGAGTTGATGATGGACAGGGCTGCCTGGCGTCCTGCAGTCCATGGGATCGCAAAGAGTCAGACACGACTGAGCGACTGAACTGAACTGGAGTGGAGTAAAATAATCTGATTTTTCTCTGCCACTTATTTCACTAAGGTTCAATACTTTTATATTTAACCCATTGTCTTTTGTAATATATTTTTACATTTGGTCTCAGGAACAGAGATGAATTTTTAAATAAATTTTCTTAGCATTGCTTTCTATGTACTCAGCATCATTTATTACATAATGTGATGTTTACTCATTGTTACTTTACTTTATATTTTGCTATATTTACTGGTACTTTCCTAAATTGCACCAGCCTAGGAGTGACTCAGCCCATAAAGTGGCCACTGTTGAGTGCTGTTCCCCAATTCAGATCTGAGGTGGAGTGTGTGTGTGTGTGAGAGAGAGCAAGCGAGATTGACTGATTAATTGAGGTTGATTAACTGGGAGTGACTTTCTTCCATCTTCTGTGCTCCATGTGGCTTCCTGGTTTCTGGCCTTTCAGTGGCATCAAGCTATTGGTAATAAATCTCAGTGTTTGATGCTGTGAGAGCTGCATGGCTACACTGTTAGTGATGATCTGTAAACCTCCGCCAAAGCCACTGCCCAGTGGTGCTGTCGGCACCTTTCGGGTGTATCTGCGGCTGTGGGAGTGAGCGGCCTCTGTGCTCGGCTCTGAAGACAGGTGCCTGGAGTGGACCCCTGTCACCCGTCTTCCACCGCGGCACGTGCTTCCTTCCGTCTGCACACCTCTTGCTCCTGTGAGCAAGGCCGAGCCCTGGGCCTTGGGCATCGTGCCCCCTCCCCCCCGGCCATTGGGAGGCTGTCCCTCCCCTCACCTGGCCGCCCCCGGGGTGTGTGCCCCACCCCCCGACCCCAGGCTTGGGGACACGCTGGTCCCGAGGAGCATCTGCCCTCCTGCTGCGGTGGCAGGAGGGCACCGCACCTTCTCTGTGTCACTGCTGCCTTCCATTGTTACTGCTGGTGGAGTCAGCTTGCCTTCCGTAAGCTTTTGCTGTGATTGAGTTAACACTGTTTACAAGTAGCACCTTACTTTTGTTCATGTCACCTGTTGGCACTGTCCCCTCCTCGAAGGTGCTGAGGAGCTTTGCTGGGTGGTGTGGGGTGGCTGGAATGCTTTCCTGATACTTCTCTCAGACTGAGCTGCTTGCGTGTGTCTAGGCTTGTTACGTCCAACCTAGGGCTTCTCTGGTGGCTCAGATGGTGAGAGGAGAAGTGTGCTTGAGTGCAAGTGATTAATCTTTCCTTTTTGGTGTAAATTTTAGTGTATTCCAAATGTGCCTATGCTGTTAAAGAAAAGGGCAGTAAGAAAATACCCAGATGATTGATTTTTACATGGATCATGTTGGCAAAGTTACTGAGATATCAGCATACTAATTAGAATGTCAGGATATTAAATTATTATTCATTTTTCTGACTTTGTATGTTTTGGGCAACTATAAATGAATGACAAATAATTTGTAAGTGGAGATTTCCCCTAGAGATTTACCAGTTATTAACAGTTTAATTTTTTTCATATTTCCCTTTATTTGATTCTCTTCTGGACATTTAAATGAGGGGAGTATTTTGTAAGAATTGGATTGTAAGTAAAAAAAAAAAAATGTTTTAAATGAACTTTTATTTTAGGTAGATAAGTGTTCTGGTTAGTAGCTCAGTCATGTCCGACTCTGAGACCCCTTGGACTATAGCAGCCATGCTTCTCTGTCCCTGGGTTTTCCAGGCAAGAATACAGGAGTGGGTAGCCATTTCCTTCTCCAAGGGATCTTCCCAACCCAGAGATCGAGCCAGGGTCTCCAGCATTGCTAGCAGGTTCTTTACCATCTGAGCCACCAGAGAAGCCTGGTTATTCATTACTGTGTAACGTTTGTCAACCGGAGACGGCAGTGGGAACCCACTCCAGTACTCTCGCCTGGAAAATCCCATGGACCGAGGAGCCTGGTGGGCTGCAGTCCATGGGGCTGCGAAGAGTCGGACATGACTCAGCGACTTCACTTTCACTTTTCACTTTCATGCATTGGAGAAGGAAGCGGCAGCCCACTCCAGTGTTCTTGCCTGGAGAATCCCAGGGATGGCGGAGCCTGGTGGGCTGCTGTCTATGGGGTCGCACAGAGTCAGACATGACTGAAGCGACTTAGCAGCAGCAGCAGCATTTGTCAACAAGCTTAAAACAACAATTCTGAAAACTAACATTAAAACTTAAAACCACAGCCTAACCCTACTGTTTTAAAACAATTCCATTTTATTATATCTCACAATTTTGAGGGTCAGGGGTTCAGACTGGGCTCAACAGCACATTTCTTCTACTTCACATGGTGTCATATGGGGCTCCGTGAGCCAGTCTGGTCTAGGATGTCCAGGACAGCTTCACTCATGCCTTGTGCTGGGTGAGGACTTCTAGAAGACTGGACAGTGCTGGGATCCTCTCCATGGCGTTCTGCAGGTGAGGGGTGGACTTCTTTCCTGGTGGCCCAGGACTCCAAGAGATGGAAGCTGTCATTCCCTCAGAGATGCAGCCTGGAGGGCCATGGCACCCTGTTCCGTGCCCTGGTGGTCAGGCAGCCCCAGGCCAGCCCAGTCACGGGGAGGCCAGTAGATCTCAGCTCTCAGTGGCAGAGTCAAGGCGTTTGCCACCATCCTCAGTCCCCACAGTAGGGGTAATGATTAGGTCACAAGGCGTTTGGGAAATGCATGCCCTCCACAGATCACAGTGTTTACTATCCATGTAGGACCAGTGTTTATTAACAATAGTGAGAACTATTAACATCATGATAATTGCTTTCAGTATTGCTTTTCCCACATATTGTTAACTTCATCATAAACGACTCCTAATTGCTTTATTAATACACTGGATTCTTTAAACAGTCTTCCCATTGTTTCAATTAGGTTTTTACTGTCAATATTTTAAATTAATTTTGTAGTAAATAATACTAAATATTAATATTTAATATTAATAAAATTAGAAGTTTTAATACTGTTGGATTATTGCTTTTTACCTGCTATATAGATATGTTCCATTTTAAGAAAAACGGGTACTTGAAATCACTTATTTGTATTTATTGATGCCATGCCCCTTCCCTCAAAGGATTTGAGGAGACTTGCAACAAGGCACGTGTGATAAGTATGTATAGAGACAAAATATAAATGGTAGTGGAGGATGCGGATCAAGAAAAAGATGAGTCAGTAAGTGGTGTCTGCATCTGTCCCGTGGCTGAAGCGCACACCTGGGCGTCTGCTCTGCCCCACTCCATCTGTGGCCTGTCAGCCCTGCTGCCTCCCAAACATGCCTCAGCTCTGCCCACTTGTGTTTCCTGATGTGCTTCCCTTGTTGAGGTCTGTATCCTTTCCCTACTGCCGACTGACAGTAGGGCTGTTTCTCCTGCAGTACAGTTCCTTACAACACAATCCCTTCTCCATTTAGCACCAGAGCAAGCTTAAAATCTCGGGGTAAATCAGAGCAGAGCTTCCCTCTGCCTCAAATTTCAGCGCCGTGCACCGTTGTTAACACAAAGGCTTGTCCTGGCCTCAGGCCCTGTCTGTCCCACTCTGGCCCCCGCTTCATCGTCTCCCATTCCTCTCGTCCAGTAGCCTTCTTTCTCTCCATCACTTCGGCACCAGCTGTCACCTCTGCTTGGGATGCTCTTGTCATTCGGGTTTCCAATTAAGTGTCACTTCTCCAGAGAGGCTTTAATTGACTACACAGCTGAAGTATAAATCCGTCCCATCCGGAGCACATCCCTTTGTTTTATTTTCACCATCGATCACAACCTGATAGTTTATTGTTTTTTGTCTGTGCCACCGCATTAAAATATAAGCTGCATGAAAGCAGCGTTGTTTTTTTTTTTGGCTTGTTTAATAGCTGGATTCCATCTGCTGGAAATTGTGCTTGGTACATAGTAGGTCTGCAGTGTTTCAGAATGAGTCAATTCTACAAAAAAAAAATCAAATGCTGGAATTGATGGCAGTATTTCTAGAACATGATAAATTTATTTTAGAAAAGATTCTTTCCCTGGGATTTACTGTTTTAGACTAGTGGTATGTTTCAGAGTCCTTAAAGGACCTTTTAAAGAAATACACACCTCTGTGCTTCAATCTGTAGGTCTAAGTGGTGTGAAGAATCTGTAATTTTGAAAAGCTCCACTGCGAATCTGAGATATAGCCATGTTTAAGGACTAAGGTCTTGAGAGAGCTGTGTGGATTCAAGAAGAAAACTGGCCAAACTGTTTATTAACATGAATGAATATTGATGATTGAAAGTTTATAGAATAAATCTCTGGAAAGCATTTGTTTATATCTTTACTTTAGTGGCCAGGGTAATAGCCTAGTGGTTTCAAAGTGGCGTGCCCAAGACGATCACTTGGGAGTGTGGGAAGGCTGTAAGTAATACAACTTATACATTTTTAATATCATTTATTTTACATTTTGGGGGTGTGGACAGACATGTCTTCAGTACCTAATGTACAGTGATATGTGTATGTAATTTATAAACATACTGGAATTACGTGCTCAAGATAATTTATTGATGAAAATGTGTGATTCAGAGAGGAGGGAGATGACTGGTCAGTCAAGATAGGTGATGCCGTGTTAGCAAATGACCCCAGGCCTCAGAGACTGCTAAAAGGTTTGTTTCTTGTTCCTGCTCTGCATCTCCTGTGGGCCAGGGGTGGCCCTTCCCTGTGTCATTTGGGTGCCATGACTCAGGTGGATTAAGCACTGTTTGTTTGGAACTTCACCAGTTGCTGTGATGGAGCAAGGAGAGAACCCAGTTAATCGCATGCTTGTAAAGTGTTGGTGTGGGAGTGACATGTGTTGCCTCTGCTCATATTTCACTGGCAAGTCGTGTGACTGCTTGTGAGTGCAGCAGGTAGCGGCTGTGTAACCCCCTCAGAGAGGAACTCTGCACGGGCGAGCAGAGGGCAGTCTACACACACTGCTTCCACCACCTGCTTGTTCAGTGTGGGGGTGTTTGCTGCTCCAGCGCTCACTCCTGACCCTTTCAGGAGTGCTGGCAGAGGGAGCCTGGTCTCCCTATTGGGTTTGATGAAGAATACCAAAAAGAAAGAGATACCACAGCCCAAATCCTTAATTCTGTTACTAAGGAGCATGTAAAACAACATGATTATAAAATAAGGACATATAACTTTATCAAAACTGTTAGAACCCTGTGTAATTTTTTGCCTGAAAAAAGATTATACCACTACCCTGTATACCATTTGAAACATTCAGGTACTTAGTATTTGGTGGGTAGTTGTGGAAAATAGTGGTTGAGTTGGGGGATTGTCAGTAGTGCTAGAAAGGAAACTTTTAGGGCTCAAATGTTCAGGGTCTTTGCTGATTGACAGTTAACCAGACTGAAGGTGGAGCACCCCTGGAATAGAAAAGTAAGTCATTCTGGAAATGCAGTTCTATTTAGACCAATTTGCTATATACTTCTTTTCAGGAAGGTGTTAATTTGGGAGGCATAATACACCTTGATTGTAAGGTGCTGTAGTGATAGCCTAGCTAACTTTATTACTTATTTTGTACACCCCTCTAAAGACCAGTCCTGTGTTAGTTTAATAAAATGACAAGTTCTTAGAAACCAGTTTATTTTCAGGAAAAATTTCACTTTATTTACTTACTTGAAATATAGTTGACTTACAGTGTCATATTATTGTCAGTTACACAACATAATGATTCATTGTTTGTGTACATTACAAAGTGATCACCACCATGCGTCTGCTTACCATCTGTCACCATACAAAGTCATTACAGTATTACTGACTATTTTCCCTATGCTGTACATTGTATCGTCATGACTTAACTATAAGTTTGTACCTCTTAATTACCTTCACCTATTTGCCCTTTGCCCTATCCTGCACCCCTCTGGCAAAAACTAGTTCATTGTCTGTATTGATGAGTCTGTTTCTGTCTGTGCTTCTTCTTTTGTTTTGGTTTTTAGATTCCACATATAGGTGAGATCATATGGTATTTGTTTTTCTCTGACTTATTTCACTTAGCATAATCCACTCTAGATCCATCCATGTTGTTACAGTAGAAAGATGTCATTCATGGATGAGTGATAATCTATCGTGTATATATGTACCACATCTTTATCCTTTTGTCTGTCAGTAGGCACTTGGATTCCTTCCATATCTTGGCTATTGTAAATAATGCTGCATTGAACATGGGGGTGCATATATCTTTTGAGTTAGTGTTTTTGTTTTCTTTGGATAAATACCCCTGGGTAGAATTGATGTGTTTTACAGAAGGTTTATTTTCAGTTTTTTAAGGAATCTCCATACTGTTTTCCATAGTGGCTGCACCAGTTTGCATTTCCACCAACAGTGTATTATTTGTCATGTTTTAGATAATAACCTTTCTGACAGGTGTGAAGTAATATCTCTGTGGTTTCGATTTGCCTTTCCCTGGTGAGTAGTGATGTTCAGCATCTTTTCATGTGCCTGTTGGCCATCTGTTTGTCTTCTTTGGAAGAATTATCTATTTGGTTAGTCTGCCCAGTTTTGTTTTTTCTTTTTATTAATCTGTTTGTTTATTTGGCTACTCTCAGTCTTAGTTGTGGAACGCAAACTCTTAGTTACGGCATGGGGGATCTAGTTCCCTGACTAGGGATTGAACACCAGCCCCCTGCATTGGGAGCACAGAGTCTTAGCCACTGGACCACCAGGGAAGTTCCCCCAGGTTTTAATCAAATTGTTTTTTGACATTAAGTTATATGAATTGTTCATATATTTTGGATATTAACCCCTTATCAGTTATAATTTACAAATATCTTCTGCCATTTAATAAGCAGTCTTTTTTGTTTTGTTTATAGTTTTTCTTGTTCTGTAAAAGCTTTTTAGTTTGATGTAGTCCCATGTGTTCATTTTTGCTTTTGTCTTTCTTGCCTGTGGTGACAGATCCAAAATAATTGCTGAGATTAATGTCAGAGAACATACTATTCTCTTCTGGGAGTTGGTTTTTTTTTTTTTTAATTAATTTGTTTTAATTGGAGGCTAATTACTTTACAATATTGTGGGTTTTGCCATATATCGACATGAATCAGTCACCGGTGTACATGTGTCCCCCATCCTGAACCCCCCTCCACCTCCCTCCACACCCCATCCCTCTGGGTTCTCCAGGTGCACCTGCTTTGAGTACCCTGCTTCATGCATTGAACTTGCACTGATCATCTAGTTCATGTATGTTAATATACATGTTCAATGATAATCTCTCAAATCATTCCACCCTCGACTTCTCCCACAGAGTCCAAAAGTCTTTTCTTTACCTCTGTGTCTCTTTGCTGTCTTGCTTATAGGGTCTTTCTAAATTCCATATATATGTATTAATATACTGTATTGATGTTTTTCTTTCTAACTTACTTCACTCTGTATAACAGGCTCCAGTTTTATCCATCTCACTAGAACTGATTCAAATGCATTCTTGTTTTTATAGCTGAGTAATATTCCATGGTGTATATGTACCACAACTTCCTTATCCATTCATCTGCTGATGGACATCTAGGTTGCTTCCATGTCCTAGCTAGGGTAAACAGTGCTGCAGTGGACATTGGGGTACACGAGTCTCTTTCAATTCTGGTCTCAGTGTGTTTGACCAGCAGTGGGGTTGCTAGGTCATAGGAAGTTCTGTTGTCAGTTTTTTAAGGAACCTTCACACTCTTCTCCATAGCGGCTGTACTAGTTTGCATTCCCAACAGTGTAAGAGGGTTCCCTTTTCTCCACACCCTCCCCAGCATTTATTGTTTGTAGACTTGATGGCAGCCATTCTTACCTACATGAGATAGTACCTCATTGTGATTTTGATTTGCATGTCTCTTATAATGAGTGATGTTGAGCATCTTTTCATGTGTTTGTTAGCCATCTGTATGTCTTCTTCGAGAAATATCTGTTTAGTTCTTTGGCCCACTTTTTGATTGGGTCATTTATTTTTCTGGTATTGAGCTGCATGAGCTGCTTGTATATTTTGTAGATTAATTTTTTGTCAGTTGTTTCGTTTGCTATTTTTTTTCTCCCTTGCTTATAGTTTTCTTCGTTATGCAAAAGCTTTTAGGTTTAATTAGGTCCCATTTGTTTATTTTTGTTTTTATTTCCGTTACTCTGGTGGGTGGATCATAGAGTATCTTGCAATGATTTTTGTTAGCGAGTGTTCTGCCTGTGTTTTCCTCTTATGAGTTTTATAGTTTCTGGTCTTACATTTAGATCTTTAATCCATTTTGAGTTTATTTTTGTGTATTTTGTGTTAGAAAGTGTTCTATTTCAGTCTTTTACAAGTGGTTGACCAGTTTTCCCAGCACCACTTGTTAAAGAGATTGTCTTTTCACCATTGTATATTTTTGCCTCCTTTGTCAAAGATAAGATGTCCATAGGTGCATGGATTTATCTCTGGGCTTTTAATTTTGTTCCATTGATTTATATTTTGTCTTTGTGCCATATCATACTGTTTTGGTGACTGTAGCTTTGTAGTATAGTCTGAAGTCAGAAAGGTTAATTCCTCCAGTTCCATTCTTCTGTCTCAAGATTGTTTTGGATGTTCGAGGTATTTTATGTTTCCATACAAACTGTAAAATTATTTGTTCTAGTTCTGTGAAAAATACCATTGGTATCTTGACAGGAATTGTGTTGAATGTATAGATTGCTTTGGTAGTATACTCATTTTTACTATATTGAGTCTTCCAGTCCATGAGCATAGTTTATTTCTCCATCTATTTGTGTAATCTTTAATTTTTTTCATCAGTGTTTTATAGTTTTCTATATATAGGTCTTTTGTTTCTTTAGGTAAATTTATTCCTAAGTATTTTATTCTTTTTCTTGCAATGGTGAATGGGGTTGTTTCCTGTTGGTCCTTTATTGGACCGGAACCTAGTGGTCCGGAGCCGATGATGAGATAGTGAAAGAAGGAAAGAGGCTAATATTCCCTGGGTTATGCAGCTGGCTTTTGCACTCCAGGGAATCAGCCAGAAATAGAGAGAGAGGGAGAGAGAAAGAAAGACAGACACGGGGACCCGAGCTCTGATGGAGCAAAGGTGTTTTAATCAACATGGTGTGGGCATATATACTTTCTTACAAGATAGTTATTCTTAGCAAAGATAAAGATTAAAATTCCAGACTTACAAAACATAAACATTCACTTTTACTGTATGGTTCATAAGAAGGAAGAGGGTGCTTATCACCGTATTGAAAAACTAACGAAGGAGATGCCTGGATTCCTTGGCCCAGGGAAAGGCTTGTCCCTCCTCTTAATTCCTGAATATTAACAGATCCAAAACAGCACACAGGAAGCCTCCTGTTAAATGCTTTCTGACAGTTTCCTTAGTTTCTCTTTCTGTTTTTCATTGTCAGCATATAGGAATGCAAGGGGTTTTATGCTTTCAGGTCTTATATTGAAATCTTTAACCCATTTTCAATTATTTTTTGTATGTGGTGTTAGAAAATGGCTATTTCATTCTTTTGTATGTAGTTGTCCAGTTTTCCCAACACCATTTATTGAAGAGACTGTCTTCCCCTGTTGTAAATTCTTGGCTCCTTTGTAGTAAATTGACTGATCAGAAAAGTGTGGGCTTATTTCTGGACTCTGCATTCTGTTCCGCTGATCTGTTTGTTTTTGTGGCAGTACCATATTATTTTGATTACTGTAGCTTTGTTGTACAATTGGAAATCAGGAGCATGATATTCATTCCAAATTTGTTTTTCTGTCTGAAGATTGCTTTGGCTATTTGGGGTCTTTTGTGACTCCACACAAATTTTAGGACTTATTCTAGTTAGGACTCTTTAGGACTGTTCTAGTTCTGTGAAAAATGCTATTCTTGGCATTTTGGTATTTTGGTATTTTGATAGGGATTGCATTGACTGTAGATTTTTGGGAGTACTATGGACATTTTAATAGTATTTATTCTTTCATTCCATGATCATCTAATGTATTTCGAATTGCTTATATTGTCTTCATTTTCTTTCATCACTGTCTTATAGTTTTCAGATACAGGTCTTTAGCCTCCTGGGTTAAATTTATTTCCAGATATTGTCTTTATTTTGATGCAAAATGGGATTTGCCTAATTTCTTTTTCTGATAGTTATTAGTTTACAGAAATGCATTAGACTCCTGAGACTCCAGTCTCAATTCAAATTATATGCCAGAGTTAAACCAAAACATCTTTGTTGTTCAATCGCTATGTCATGTCCAACTCTTTGTAACCCCATGGACTATATAGCATGTAAGGCTCCTCTGTCCTTCGCTATCTCCCAGAGTTTGGTCAAACTCATTTCCATTGAGTCGGTGATGCCATCCAACCATCTCATTTTCTTCTTTCTCCTCCTGCCTTCAATCTTTCCCAGCATCAGGGTCTTTTCTAGTGAGTCAGTTCTTCGCATCATGTGGCCAAAAGTATTGGAGTTTCAGCTTCAGCATCAGTCCTTCCAATGAATATTCAGGACTGATTTCCTTTACGATTGACTGATTTGATCTCCTTGCAGTCCAGGGGACTCATAAGAGTCTTCTCCAACACCACAGTTCAAAAGCATCAACTCTTTGATGCTCTGCTTTCTTTATAGTCCCAACTGTCACGTCCATACATGACTACTGGAAAAACCATAGCTTTGAGTACACAGACCTTTGTTGGCAAAGTAATGTCTCTGCTTTTTAATATGCTGTTTGGGTTGATCATAGCTTTTCTTCCAAGGAGCAAGTGTCGTTTAATTTCATGGCTGCAGTCACCCTCTGCAGTGACTTTGGAGCCCCTCAAAATAAAGTCTGTCACTGTTTCCATTATTTCCCGATCAGTTTGCCATGAAGTGATGGGACCAGATGCCATTGTCTTTGTTTTCTGATTTTTGAGTTTTAAGCCAACGTTTTCATTCTCCTCTTTCACTTTCATCAAGAGGTTCTTTAGTTCTTCACTTTCAGCCGTAAGGGTGGTGTCATATGCTGATCTGAGGTTATTGATATTTCTCCTGGTAATCTTGATTCCAGCTTGTGCTTCATTCAGCCCAGCATTTCACATGATATACTCTCCATGTAAGTTAAATAAGTAGGGTGACAATATACAGCCTTTTTGTACTCCTTGCCCGATTTGGAATCAGTCTGTTGTTCCATATCCAGTTTTAACTGTTGCTTCTTGACCTGCATACAGATTTCTCAGGAGGCAGGGCAGGTGGTCTGGTATTCGCATCTCCTGAAGAATTTTCCACAGTTTTTTGTGATCCCCACAGTCAAGGGCTGTGGCGTAGTCAATAAAGCAGAAGTAGATTTTTTTCTGGATCTTTCTTGATTTTCGATGATCCAATGGATGTTATGAATGAGAGTTTTTTTAAAAATCCATTATTAAACTTAGCAGTTGGCAGATAGAAATATAATTAGTTTTTCTGTATATGACCTTGTATCTAGAAACCTTGCTCTAGAAACCTCTAGAAACCTCAGTAGGTCTAATAATTTATTTGTGGATTCTTCTGAATTTTCTAAGGATTCTAATCATATAATCTGTAAATAAAGCCAATTTTGTTTTTTGTTTTCCAGTTCTTACACTTTTCTTTTGGTTTTACCAATCTGGTTTCCATTCATGGAGCCTTGTTTCCTTGTGTATTTGTTTTCTCTGTGTGCTAGAGATTGCATTTGGAGGAGTGTATTGAGCCTTAGGAGAATTGTATCTTTGTTGGGAAAGGTTTTCATTTTCTCCTTTCATTAGTCTGTGGGTGCAGCTGGTCAGGATACTGTTAACTTCCATCCAGAATCTGAGATCCCTGGACGCTGCGCTGCAGATCCCTGTTGAGACTGATAAGCTTCTGGTGTCCCCTCCTCACTCCTCCTGGGTTCTAGAGAGGAGAGACAGTCTACCCATTGTGGCAGAGTCTCTTTGAAGTTGCTTTGCCAGAATTAGCCAAAATAAAAGCCTGTCTTTCTCTCATACTTTTTTTTTGGGCTCGCTGTGTGGTTTGTGGGATCTCAGTTCCTTGACCAGGGGTTGAACACGAGGCCATGGTAGGGAAAGCACCGCGTCTTTACCACTAGGCCACCTGTCTGACACTGTTTTTGTCTCTCTTACCTTGTCAAGTCACTTTTTACACTTTCTCATTCATGCAGATATCATTATGTTTGTCTTTTGTAATCCTCGCACAGTTATTATCTATGTACTTTATGAATCTTTTTGTTTTTGCTCATGAAGTGATGTTTTACTGTTTGCCTTATTATAAAATACAGTGTGCTTGGTACGGTATTTGAAAATGTGTTTGCTGAAGTCCTTTGACGCATGCTGCGGATGTACTTTGCTCAGAGAGGATTTGAGTTTGCTTCTGTTAGGTTTCTGGGGCCTTTGAATCAGGGATGACCTTAAAACAAGTTCAACACTTGGGATTTCTCTAATGACCTGTAGCTTTAGAGCAGGAGGATCTCTTATTCATGATATCCCAGTTAAAGAGGGCCCAACTCTATGTACTAATCTTCTGTGCCTTAAAGAAGATGCTTTAAAATTTTCTGTCAGTGTATTTTCTTTGATTTCTGTGAGAAGCTGATCTGAGTAGTATGGTTTGCTTTACTTAAACATCACATTGTACTGTACTTTAACCAAACACCTGTTCTGGGCATTTAGGTTTTTAAAAATTATTATAAATAGCATTGTGATGAAAGAAAATTTCCTGATCTCTGTATTTGTTCTCTTATTAATTTAATTCTAGAAGTGAAGTTGTTAGAGACTGTATTTTAAAACTTATTTATGTGTATTGTCAAACTGCTCTATGCAAAGATAGTCCCAACCCTGTGGACTTTAACTTTCTCCATTTTAATAGGTAGAAAATATTATCACACTATTATTTTAATTTACTTTTATTATTTTCAGTTATATGAATCTTGGCTTTGTTTTACTTTTGGATTATTAGTATTTATGCTTTACTACCTTGAGGTTTATTGAGAGTAACTCAGATGTCACATGATACCAATATTTCCCACAATTTGTCATTTATAATTCATCTTCATTTGTAGATCTTTTCTTTTTTTGAATACAAGTTTATGATTTTTATTTTGTCATATCTATCAGTCTTTTTTTTCAAAGCCATAATTAGTTAGAGATAATAGACTATAGTTCTTACAAAAACTAGTGTTTTATTTAAATTTGAAATTGTTTTATGTGTCTTGAAAATTCCACTCTTAGTTCAAATAGGTATTTTAATAAATTAACATAACTCTACATTGAGATAATGTTCATTTTTTGTCTTTATTACCTTAATTTTTATTATAATTTCTTTTGTTTCATATTATAATACTTTGTTTCTCTGCTACTGTTCTTTTGGTATGTGTCCTCAGAAATTGGCAGAGTAGAAGTTTGAAAGTATATTGAATTTAAATTTTCTTCCATATTTTGGCTTCATTATGATGATAAAATCACCTAGTAATTGTATTAGGAATGATTTGAGATATCAGGGTTTCAAGAGTTTTAAAAAAGTATAGAATCTTCGCTAGAATAGGAAGTACTTTATTGAAACTGAATGCAGAGTTTTAATTTGTAATTGATATAAAGTATGTTTCCTTGTAGATAAGTGATGAGGAAAAGGCTTTCCGAGAACAGGATATTCTGGCTTCATCACCCAGTTTTGGTGGGACTCAGGTGGAGCTGGAGTCAGTCTATAAGGTAGGTGCACTTTTAAAGCACTTCTGAGGTTCCATGGTGTTTAACTAATGCATTTGTGCAGCCTCTTGGGCGATGCCTCGCCCCTCCTGCTCGGAGGTTGTTTTCACCCGCTGCCTTGCTCAGGGCTGCGCTGCACCCACACCAGGCCTGCCTGGGCGCTGAGAGCTGCCTGCGGCCAAGCTCCCCTCCCTGCGCACAGCCTTGCCTCTCACATGCAGGGTGGTGGTGGGGGATGCGTTTCTCATGGGGCAGCAGTGCTAAAGAGCCCCCAGGGTCCCCACCCCTCGCCCGTGTTCTGGGCCTGGCAAGTGTCATGACATGTACTGAAGTGCTCAGCCTCACGAGAAAAGAGCCTGTGCTGGAGCCCCCGGTTCAGACTTCTGTCCTTCCCGGGATTATGGAAATAAACCCTCTTCCCGCTCCCTGTGTCCTGTGTCACCCCCCATGGAGCTGGGTCACTGCTGCTCTCTGCAGCTGCTGGACTGCCATGTGGGTCTGCCTTGTTGCCTCAACCACGCGGTGAATCGTTTCAGGGCAGGGACTGTGTGTTAGGTGTAGACATCTGTAAGCTAATCAGAAACTTTCTGCAAAAACACATGATCTTGTTATTGTGTGGTGTCATTGAATACACTGACGAATTATGGCCATATACATTTAACTCTTCCATAAAACTTGAGCCAATAGGTTATATGAGGATTCTTTTCTTTTTTTTTTTACCTAATTTCTTACCTCATTTTTAAGAAGTAGAAAAACTATTGAAGAGCAAGGTTGATTTTTTTCAATTTATTAATACTGTTATCATAATCTGCTCATCTCTTAAAATTTTATGGTAGTTCTTAAGACTTTAAAAAATGTAAGTAGAATAGTATTCAGTTTTAAAAAAATGTTTACTGGCAAATACTTATTTTAAAGGCAAAGCTGGACATTTATTATTATTTCCATTTCTTAGTATTGAGATTAACTTTTCTAATATATTCCTGTGGAGAAAGAGTGGAAACATAGATGAAGAAATTTGGAACTACTTTACTTACTGGCAGTTTTTACACTGAGCATACTGTATATACTTTGGATTCTACTTGATGCAGAAAAGTGTGGAATATGTTGTATGAGGGCAGTGTGATGTACCTAGATGGATTGAGCTTAGAGTTTGGAACTCCAGTGATTATAATTTGTAAATTGATAAGAAAAGAAATAAACCATTCTAACTTGGCTTATTCATTTTTTAAAGATGTACTCTGAAGCAAAACCTTTTTTGGCCTGCCACTCCTTCCTAATGCTGTTGCTTACTCACAAGGAGTACAAATTGATCTTGCTTTTTTATTTGTTTTTGATCTGCTGGCACTGATGACTGTTTCATAGAAGGCATTTTGTTTAGATTCCCTACTGATGAAGTCTTAGGAGAATTTTGTAATGACAGGTACTGACTCATTTTCCGTGTTTCACTCTGAATTCAGATCCCTTTTGCTGAAGCTCTGGATTTATTCCGAGGAAGGAAAGTCTATTTGGAAAATGGCTTTGCTTATGTACCACACAAGGATATTGTGGCGATCATCCTGAATGAGTTTAGAACCAAACTGTCTAAGGCTTTGGCTGTAAGTATTTAGTTTCCGTATTCACTTCATTTCCATATGTTCATGTTTGCAATTACATACTCTTGATAGATTTGTTCTGTACTTAAGAAATAATATAATTATTATAATGATATTCAGATTGGTTCTATTTATAGAACTCCTAGGTTTTAATTTTTTTAAAAATTTATTTTATTGAAATATAGTTGATTTATAATGTTCTGTTAATTTTGCTCTTCAGCAAAGTGACTCAGTTATGCATATGTATATTCTTTGTTATGCTCTTCTCCATTGTAGTTGATCACAGGATATTGACTATAGTTCCCTGTGCTATACAGTAAGACCTTGATATTTATCTATTCTGTGTGTAATAGTTTGTGTCTGATAATCCCAAACTCCCGATCCATCCCTCCTTCTTGGCAATCACAAGTCTGTTCTCTGTATCTATGAGTCTGTTTCTGTTTCATTTGTTGTTGTTCGGTTGCTCAGTAGTGTCTGACTCTTTGCAGCCCTGTGACTGCAGCATGCCAGGCTTCCCTGTCCTTTACTATCTCCCGAAGTTTGCTCAAATTAATTTCCATTGAGTTGGTGATGCCATTCAACCATCTCATCCTCTGCCGCTGCCTTCTCCTCCTGCCCTCAGTCTTTCCCAGCATCAGGGTCTTTTCCAGTGAGTTGGCTCTTCGCATCATGTGATCAAAATTTTGGAGCTTCAGCATCAGTCTTTCCAATGAATACTCAGGGTTGATTTCCTTCAGGATTGGCTGGTTTGATCTCCTTGCTGTCCAGAGGACTCTCAAGAGTCTTCTTCAGCATCACAGTTCAAAAGCATCAGTTCTTTGGTGCTCAGCCTTCTTTATGGTCCAACTATCACATCCATACATCCCTACCGGAAAAATCATAGCTTTGATTAAGTGGACCTTTGTTGGCAAAGTGATATCTGCTTTTTAATTTGTTGTCTTAAGTTTGTCATAGCTTTTCTTCCAAGGAGCAAACGTCTTTTTATTTCATGGCTACAGTCACTACCTGCAGTGATTTTGGAGCCCAAGAAAATAATGTTTGTCACTGTTTCCATTGTTTTCCCATCTATTTACCATGAAATGGTGGGACTGGGTGCCATGATCTTCATTTTTTGAATGTTGAGTTTTAAGACTTTTTCACTCTCCTCTTTCACGTTCATCAAGATGTTCTATAGATCCTCTTCACTTTCTGCCGTAAGGGTGGTGTCATCTGCATATCTGAGGTTATTGATATTTCTCCTGGCAATCTTGATTCCGGCTTGTGATTCATCCAGTCCAGCATTTCACGTGATATACTCTGCATAAAAGTTAAATATGCAGAGTGACAACATACAGTCTTGGTGTACTCCTTTCCCAGTTTTGAAACAGTCTGTTGTTCCATGTCTTGTTCTAACTGTTGCTTCTGCATACAGATTTTTCAGGAGGCAGGTGAGGTCGTCTGGTAGTCCTATCTCTTTAAGAATTTTTCACAGTTTGTTGTGATCCACACACTCAAAGGCTTTAGCATAGTCAATGAGGCAGAAGTAGATGTTTTTCTGGAATTCTCTTGCTTTTTCTCTGATTTAACAGATGTTGGCAATTTGATCTCTTGTTCCTCTGCTTTTTCTAAATCCAGCTTGAACATCTGGAAGTTCTCTGTTCACATACTGTTGAAGCCTAGCTTGAAGGATTTTGAGCATTACTTTGCTAGCATGTGAAATGGGTGCAATTGTGTAGTAGTTTGAACATTCTTTGGCTTTGACCTAGATAGGTTCATTTGTGTTATATTTTAGATTCCACATTGAATGATGTCACATGGTATTTGTCTTTTTCTTTCTGGTTTACCTCACTTAGTATGATAATCTGTAGCAACCATCCATGTTGTTGCAAGTGGCATTATTTCATTTTTTTTTTTTTAATGGCTGAGGCGTATTTCATTGTATATACATAGCACATTTTCTTTATCCTTTCATCTGTCAGTAAACATTGAGGTTGTTTCTATCTCTAAGCTACTATAAATAAGTGATGCTATGAATATAGGGGTGCATATATCTTTTTGAATATTGGTTTTTCTTGGGTATGTACATAGGAGGGGGTTTGCTGGTTCATAAGGCAATGCTATTTTTAGTTTTCTGAGGAAACTCCATACTGTTTTTCATAGTGGCTGTACCACCTTACATTCCCATGAAAGATTCTCTTTTCTCCACACCCTCTTCAGCATTTGTTGTTTTTGTAGACTTTTTAAGTGATGGCTATTCTGACTGATTTGAGGTGATAACTCACGCTAGTTTTGATTCACATTTCTCTAGTAATTAGTGATGTTGAGCATCTTTTCATGTGCCTCTTGGCCATCTGTGTGTCTTCTTGGAGAAATGTCTGTTTGGATAGTCTGCCCATTTTTTGATTGGGTTATTATTATTATTTTTTTTTTTGTTATTGAGTGGTATGAGCTGTTTATATTTTGGAAATTGCATCATTTGCAAATATTTTCTCCCAGCCAGTCCATTGGTTGCCTTTTTGTTTTGTTTATGGTTTCCTTTACTGTGCAAAAAGCTTATGAGGGTGATTAGGTCCCATCTGTTTATTTTTAGTTTTATTTCTATGGCCTTGGGACACTGACCTAAAAACTGAAAACAGTGGTACAATTTATGTCAACGAATGTTTTGCCTGTGTTCTCTTCTAGGAGTTTCTTGGTGTCATGTCTTGTATTTAAATCTTTGAGTAGGTTTTTATTTGTTTCTACTCATGGTTAATTTTGTCATTTTTTCTTTCTTCTGATAATGCTAATGGTGAGATGACTGATTTTGTGAACAACCTCTGTTTCTTAAAGGTTGTGCCTTTTTTCCCTTGGAAATGGATGTCATTTATGACCGTTAATAATTAGTGGTGCCTGTGGTAAATAAAAACCAAGATTTCTGTTCTAAATTGGAATTTTGTGTCGGTACAGGGCAATGTAGAAGAATCTGTTTATATTTAAGTACTAAAAGCAGTGTTAGGTTAACACTACAGGGTGAAATTGGAGATGGTGAGTTAAATAAGTACCATAATCAGTGCTTTTTAAGAAACTTGTTAAAAACAGACACTTAAGCGATAATATCTTAGGAACACACACACTTTTCAGTGGTGTTGTCTGTTAATCTGAGTCTGGTTTCCTTTTGTACTTTTTGGAGCACTTTTTGAGTGCTTAATGTCTAGTACATAACTTCAGAGTTGTATGCTGTCACTCTCACCTCACACGCTAGCAAAGTAATGCTCAAAATTCTCCAAGCCGGGCTTCAACAGTATGTGAACTGACAAATTCCAGATGTTGAAGCTGGATTTAGAAAAGGCAGAGGAACCAGAGATCAAATTGCCAACATCCATTGGATCATTGAAAAAGCAAGAGAGTTCCAGAAAAACATACTTCTGCCTCATTGATTATGCCAAAGCCTTTGACTGTGTGGATCACGACCAACTGTGGAACATTCTTCAAGAGATGGGAATACCAGACCACCTGGTATTACAGGTAATACCTGTACCTGTCTCCTGAGAAATCTGTATGCAGGTCAAGAAGCAACAGAACTGGACTTAGAACAACCAACTGGTTCCACATTGGGAAAGGAATACATCAAGGCTGTATATTGTGACCTTGCTTATTTAACTTATATGCAGAGTACATCATGAGACATGCTGGGCTGGATGAATCACAAGCTGGAGTGAAGATTGCCAGGAGAAATAACAATAACTTCAGATATGCAAATGACACCACCTTTATGGCTGAAAGTGAAGAAAAACTAAAGAACCTTTTGATGAAAGTGAAAGAGAAGAGTGAAAAAGCTGGCTTAAGATTCAACATTCATGGAGAAGGAAATGGCAACCCACTCCAGTATTCTTGCCTGGAAAAGTCCATGGACAGAGGAGTCTGGCGGGCTGAAGTCCATGGGATTACATGACTGAGCATGTGTGCACAAGGGTGGAGGGAAATGGGTTGGTAGCAATAAAGTGGTAGAACTAAAAAAAAAAAAAAAAAAAAAAAAAGATTCAACATTCAAAAAATGAAGATCGTGGGATCTGGTTCCATCACTTCATGGCAAATAGATGGGGAAACAGTGGAAACTGTGACAGGCTTTATTTTCTTGGGCTCCAAAATCACTGTAGGTGGTAACTGCAGCCATGAAATTAAAAGATGCTTGCTCCTTGGAAGAAAAACTGTGACCAACCTAGACTAACATATTAAAAAGCAGAGACATTACTTTACCGACAAAGGTCCATCTAATCACAGCTGTGGTTTTTCCAGTAGTCGTGTATGGATGTGAGAGTTGGACTCTAAAGAAAGCTGAGTGTCGAAGAATTGATGCTTTTGGAATGTGGTGTTGGAGAAGACTCTTGAGAGTCCCTTGCATTGCAAGGAGATCCAACCAGTCCATCCTAAAGGAAGTCAGTCTTGAATATTCATGGAAGACTGATGCTGAAGCTGAAACTCCAATACTTTGGCCACCTGATGTGGAGAACTGACTCATTGGAAAAAACCCTGATGCTGGGAAAGATTGAAGGCAGGAGGAGAAGGTGACGACAGAGGATGAGATGGTTGGATGGCATCACTGACTCTATGGACATGAGTTTGAACAAGCTCCGGGAGTTGGTGATGGACAGGGCAGCCTGGAGTGCTGCACTCCATGGGGTCTCAAAGAGTCAGACACGACTGAGTGACTGAACTGAACTGAACGTCTAGTACATAACTTCAAAGTTATTATGTCCTGTTGCTTTTTTTAAGCTTTACTGATTACAGTATAAGCAAATGCCAACCTTTCCTTTTGAGTTAAAACTTACATTGTTTTCTGGTATAAGTAATTTTGTTTCCTGACTCTGGGATTACATACACATGTACAGTTTAGCTATATCAGCATTTGGAAACACTAAAATAGTAACTTTTTATTAAACGAGGCCGTTTAGGAAATCACATAGCATATTGGGTGCTCTTCCTCTCTCCTTACTCCTGTGTGTATCTGTGTGTGTGTTTTGTCCTCGGTAAAGTTCTGAAGTAGTTTCTGTTTTATAAAATAATTTTATTCATTTGTTTTTTGCTGTGCTGGTTCTTCATTGCTGTGTGGACTTTTCTGTTGTGGTGGCCTGGCTTCTCGTTGCAGTCTTGTTGTGGAGCGCAGGTTCCGGGGTGCGCAGGCTTCAGCTGTAGGCGCGTGGCCTCGGTGGTTGCGGCTCCTGACTGCTCACGCACCAGCTCAGCAGTTGTGGTGCACTGGCTTAGTTGCTCCGAGGCATGTGGGATCTTGCTGGGTCAGGGTTTGAACCTGTGCCTCCTGCATTGGCAGGCAGATTCTTTACCACCAGGAGTCACCAAGGAAGCTCCTTAAGCAGTTTCTTGACGGTTTACTAGCAGTTTCTACTGTGACTGACCCTGCATCATAATGTACTTACAGATAAGGGCTGTGCCTTTCACAGCTGAAAGTCTCTCTGGAGAGACCGATGTCTGCCTATTGACTGGCTGCCCCCTTCTTTTATTATGATTGGTTTTGTTCTTTCTCTCTGTCTCTTGCAACATTTTGGGCAGCACTTCTTTGTGTGAGGCAGGCATATAATTTTTAGGACATTGGGCATCTCTAGCTGTCATCCACTAAATGCCAGTACTGGCCTTCTAGCTGCATGACAGCCAGAACCATCACCATGAGTTTCAGGAAGCTTGTGCCACCTTGAACTGATCACGGCCAATTCCTTCTCCTTTCCAAATTGTCTGTGCACGTGAGACACTGCAGTTCTGACTGAAAATATGAGAAGTTGTTGAGGGGAGCTTTTGAAAAACGTTTTCCTTGCTGATAAAAATGGGCTAAAAGACCATGTATATTTGATATTCAGTTTATCTTCCCAATAATCTAAAGTACACAGAAGGGTATGTGGCAATTATTTGCAAATTTTATAAATTTTTTTTCTTTCTGGGTAGAATATGGAGGATCTAAATGTACTGAGATTAAAGATAAAACAATGAGTTCTTAAGTTAGTAATTTTTCCAACAAATTTCAATTATGCTTTGTATTTTCTTGGTAAGAAACATAGCATGTGAACTTTGAATTCCTTTCTCCTGCTGTCCTTCCTGCTTATTCATTCTTCTTCCAACATACTTCTTAAAAAGGTTAATACATTTTTGGAATTGTGAAACAATGAGAAGATGCAGGTAAAGAAACAGTAACTTTTCCCCTAAACATTTGAGAGTAAGTTCTCAGTGTAAGGTCTCATTATCCCCAGTACTTTAGTATGTAATTTCTACAAATAAGGATGTCTTCCCACATAATCACAAGTTTAGCTGTCAAAACAAAAGCTTAGTGTCAATACTGACTGTCCTCTCAGACCTTGTTCAGTTTCACTGCTTGTCCCACTCATGTCCTTTATTTCAGAAAGATCTAATGTAAATCGTAAGCACTGTTTGCTAGTGTCACGTTAGTTTCCTTTGGTGTGGAAGGGGTTCTTAATTTCTACTTTACTTTTGTGACTTCGCTATTTTTAAGCATTACAGGCTACGTATTTGTAGAATCTTTGTTGATTCAGATTTGTTATTGCTGCCTTTTGAGAGTCTAGTTATAAATTCTGAGCAGGAATGTCATAGACGTGATGGTGTGTTCTTTTCTCTGCATCCTAGCAGGTGACACATGATTTTGATTCATCTCAGTTCTGATTGTCTTTATCACAATTTATCCCAGCCAGCTGTTGATAGGCATTTGGGTTTTGTTTTCTTTCTTGGGGTTATTACTAGTACTGCTACTCTGAACATCCTACGACATCTTTGACGGACACATTTCTGTTGGTTATATGCCTAGGAGTGGAACTGTAGGGTATAAGGTATGTCTGTGTTTTGCTTTAGTGGATTCAGGTGCATTTTAATGAATTTGTCCTGATCACCAGTGGGTTGTGGAGAGTCCTGGCCTCAGTCTGGGTTGATCTGAGTGAGACAGTGACTGGCTCCCTCAGGCGGTGCTTGCCTTTCTCCTGGTAGGTCGCGGCGGAGTCTGGTTGCGAGGCTGTTCAGCGTCTGCCCTTTGTCTCGCTGTGCGGGGGAGCGGGTGAGGGGTTGTCCAGGAAGCTGTCCTGACAGCCTGGGGGCTGAAGGTGCTGGCAGGTGGGGAAGTTGCTGCTGTTAGGACTGTGCTGATGGGGAAATTGAACCTCTTGCGGTTACTGCCCTTTCTGGTGAGGAAGGATTTGATCATGGAGTATGTAACTGCAAAAAATTGAAAATGTTTTTGAGGATGAGAAGAATTGCCCTAAACATTTAGAAAATTATTCTAAGTTATTCTAAGTAGTGGAAGAGGATGAAATAAATGGTGCTGGGGAAATAAAAATTGATGGGAGAGTTTTATCCCAGCTGACATCTCAAGCTGTTTAACAGCAGCTTTGACCACGTGGGTTATAATGAATCTGGCTTTTGAATGTGCTTTAAGACTGGTGAAATATGGATGTTATCTTCTTACTTGGTAACTCTTTTCTCACCCCGCTGATCCTGGGAGACTCAGTTGTGGCACTGTTTCCTGCTGGAAGCCTCCCTTGAGTCCTGGAATTAAGTTGAATTGTCTCCTTTGTGTCCCCACTGTACTCTGCATGCACTGAAATTATTCTAGTTAGTGTTTTTCTTCTCAACTACGATGTGAGATTTTTGAAAGTAAGGGCTCGGTCTTAATTAGACTTTTCTCTCAACATAACTTAGGGTCAGTGCTCAATAACATTTTGTTGGACTGATTGATACTGAATAACGAAGATGAAGCTCACTGCTTACACATACTTTACTGTTTGTGTGATCTCTCTGGATCCTCGCCACAAGCCTCTGAGGTAGATGAAGATGACTGTCTGCTCACACAGCCAGGAAAGTGCTGCTCAGAGAGGCCAGGTGGTTTGTCCAGTGTCATGTTGGCCAGTAACTGCTAGAGCCGTACCCGAGTCTCATATTTTCTAATTGTGATTCTTAGGATCTTTTGATGAAAACTGTGCCTTTGTGAGAAGTTGTATTATCAGGGGAGTTAGATTTTCAAACTCTGAGGAAATAATGAAAGGCAGGTGTATTAGGGTCCAGGTTTCCTTGGTAGCTCAGCTCGTAAAGAATCCGCCTGCAGTGCGGGAGACCTGGATTTGATCCCTTGGTTGGAAAGTTCCCCTGGAGGAGGGCATGGCAACCCACTCCAGGATTCTTGCCTGGAGAATCCACATGGACAGAGGAGCCTGGCGAGCTGCAGCCCATGGGGTTGCAAAGAGCTGGACACGACTGAGCAACTGAGCGCAGCACAGAGCAGGGAAAAAAGGGTGAATCGGAGCTGAGATGCAGTAGATGGATGGCCAGTCAGGAGAGAGGGTGAGGGAAAGGTGCATTTCTGTGCTTCACACAGCAAGTGTAGAGCCTTTAACCAGTCCTCTCAGTTAATGTTTGTTTGTTTGTTTTTAATAACTTTTTATTTGTTCACCCACATGTTACTTTAAGTACTAGGGATGCAGTACTTAAAAGGATATATGAAATTTCTTCTCTTATAAAACTTACATTCTAGTGGGATATAGACAATTACCAGAGAAGTAAACAGTAAGAACATTACATATGACACGAAGGAGCCGGTGGAGCAGATGTAAAGTCCATTCCAGGCAGCAGAGGTCCCTGATGCCAGGGCCCCAAGGAGGGAAAGGGAGAACCTTTCTGCAGAATGCTGGAGTGTAGTGAGCTGGCAGAGAGCGTTGCAGACACAGGACTCTGAACAAACCAGGGCCTAATGTGCTGGAAAACCATTGGATGGTTAGGAAAAGGGAGTGATGTAATTTGATTTATATTTAAAGTAGGTTACTATGGCTGAAAACCATTTTGGAGGGTAGAGAAAGAATGGCAGCAGGAAGACTAGTTCAGAAGTTTATCTCTTGAATCTAGATGGTGCCTGGAAAGAGGCTGGTTGTAATGGTGATGACTGAGAGAAGTTGCTGGATTTCAGTTTCTTTTTTGAAGTGCTGTTGATATGACAGACTGGGCATGAGAGAAAAAGGAAATCAGGATAAAAAAGGTAATGATAGCTTACACGTTATGAGCACTTAATACTTGCCAGGTGCTCTTCTAAATACCTCACATGAGCTCACATTTTGTCTTTGTGGCAGTCCTGTTAGGCGGGTACCATTTTCCCTGTCTGAGGCCTACAGCAGCCTCAGGTAGTGGGAGCCGGGCAGGGTTTGCATCCGTGTAGCCTGGCTTCAGTCTGTGCTCCTGGCCACGTTGCTGCACAGCCCAGACTCTTGGCCAGAGTAACTGATGAGAGGGTGACGCCTTTTACCATGACGTGGAAGACTGTGAAAAGTCCATAAAATCAAACTGCTCTGTTCTGATCATGGTAAGTGGGAGGTGCCTGTCATCCAGCTGGAGAGGGAAGTGTGAAGCTGGGTTTAAGTCTGGATTTCTGGGGAGGATAAAGTGAAGCCCTGAGGTGTGAGGGTTACACTAGGAGGTATGAGGAAGGCAGAGCCCACCCCCGAGTTTGGGTTCTCACCACTTCTACCCTGTATCACTGGTGGAGCATGCTGGCTTGGTTTTAGAAAGCGGGCAGCTTCTTAAGTTCTGGCTGAATGTCTTTAAGGCAGATTCTCTTTTTTCTCACATACTGTTGACTAATTTCACTTTCTACGGGTGAGATTCATTATTAGAAGGTGTTGGTAAAACTTTAGAAGATTGACTTTCAGAAAATATATATTTTTCTAATTTAGAGAGAGAAAGAAGGACTTTGAGATGTACCCTATGAAATAAATGACAGTGAGTAAGCAGTTTTTTTTAGAGGAAAGTAAAGATTTTCTTTCTTTGAAAAAGATATTTTTTTCCCCCCACATTTTTAGAATAGTAGTTCAACTGTGACTTACCAAGTATTTGTTGCTTTGGAAAAATATTCTTTTTGTAGCACTTGATCAAATAATTTTTATTTCTACAGAGCTTAGAATCCTGTTAAATCTTTTATAAGCAGTGTTTAGTTTGATTTCTTAAGCTATGCTTAGAGTTAATTTCCTGAATGGTTACCGTGTAATCAGTAAGAATTTTCCTTGTCTTATTTGTGGTCGGCTAGTTGATTTACTTGGGTTTTGGATTGACTAATGTGTCTTTTCTAATTTTCTTTCCTGGTTATTTCATGCTATTTTAGTTATCGCAGTGGACCGGCCAGTGCAGCTGCTAACCCTTCATCTCTGCCTTTCCTCTCAGGCAGTGGCTTGAGAGGAAATTCTCCCCTGGTCCTGAGCTCCAGGAGACAAAGCAGTGCAGTTGAAAGCCATGAAACTAACAGAAAGAAATCATTCAATTTGGGGGAAAAAATAAACATCTTTTTACTTTGAGATGCACTTCTTGACTAAGGATGCTGTGTTGAATACTGTTCTGTTTGTGAGTTGTTGGTTTGTTAAGCCCTTGATAATGTCCCACTTACAGTTTGTTGTCTGTGCAGCATTTCTTTAGCATATCAGGTTTATTGTGTGGGGCTTGGGTGACCTAGTGTTGGAAGTGGGAAGTTCACAAGACGGGACCCTGACCCTCAAGATCCCTGTGATCCACTGGTGGGGCTGGACGGGAAAGAGAGGGGCTAAAATGAACATGAAGTACTCAGTGGCTAGGCTGAAAATGGGAAGTGTCCTGAGAGTTGTATCACCTAAGCTCAGGACATTTTGAGAAAGGGTAGAGTAATGATTTGGCCCTAGGGAGATGGAGAGTTTGCAGAGAGCAGTAGAGCTCAGTAGTTAAAATGCTAAAAAGCCTGGGTTCTGTTTGGGAATGGTCAGTGGTTTGTTTGCTTGGATTTAATGCTTGTGAAGAATAGTGGAAAATCAGATTGAAACAGTTTGAGTTTGAATATAATAGTGGTTTGCAAACTTTCTGTGTTACCTTAGTTAAACTATCACATATCTCTAATGTACAGATGTATACATTAGAATTGGGAGTTTTAAAGAAGTTTTAGGAAAAAATAGGAATAGATGTTTAGTTATTTCTTTCCCCACTCCAGTAGATCATCTTACGTATTTTGGAAACACTTTTATACATTTCTGGTGTTATCACTGGAGATGTGTTTTAGTGATAGGAATGTGAGACAGAGTTATTCGGGAGAGAAAGTGATTTTGGTATTTAATTAATAGGACAGTCTGGTAAATTTGAGTTGGAACTTACAAGAGTGCTTAGAGATTCGGACACAGATTTGGGAGTCATCTATGTGATTGTGAAATTTACAGCCAAGTCAGTTGATGCAGTTTCTAAGGAGTAAAGCGTGAAGAGTGAAGAAGACCTATTAACTAAACTGAGCATTTCAAGGATGAGTGTGGGGTCAGGCAGGCACACTGGATCCCACAAACAAGTCCTTACGAGTGATATGTGTATGAGTGATACGTCTCTTTCTCCATATGTATTACATTTCAGAGAATCAGGCTTTTAGCACCATCCAAAATAGGATTGAGTTGGAGTTGTTTTAGTGAAGTAGTCTAGGTTTTTTATAGGATAGCTTAGATTCATTGAAAAGAGTCATATATACATATGAAAGTGCTTTAAAAATTCCAAAATGTTATAAATCTTTCAGGTGTTCATTTGAATGGGCTTGTTCATGTGTAGAATAGAGTTTTAAGGGATTTTGATCTTCCCTTTTATTTCTTGCATTTTGTGTTTATGGAAATTATTGGTGGCAAAGATTTTAATGATTCATTTATTTCAAGTTTTCTTTGCTTTCTGGTTGCTAGCAGATATTAGCAGCACATAGACATAGGGCTTATAGAACAGGACAGGGTTTTAGAGGTGTGTGGTAATCATCTGTGTGTTATCTTGTCCTTATTCCTGACAGTTAGAACCCAAACTTGAGTGGACATGCTTGTTTGTCCTGTTGAACATGGTGGTGCTTTAGCTGTCTTTTATGGGAATCTCTCAATAAAACGTACAGGCCTCTTCACTTTGCCCGTGAAAGTTTAGCCCTTTAGAGGCTGAGTGGCTTACCAAAATTCATGTAGTGGATGGGTGAAGGACTTGGATTCTTGGCTGTGGGTGTCCCATAACTCCTGAAAGTCACTGCCTTTTTTCCCATAGATGGTTACCTCTCCCTGGGCCCCTCTGTTGCTCTCTGATTCACCCTCAGTGAGTGTTCCATGACATGTCTGACATCTCGGCTTCTCCAGGATAGGGACTGAGCCCTATTCGACTTCCTCTCTGATGCCGAGCAGCTAGGCTTGGCATCAGAGTCTAAGGAAGAGCAGGTGCTCAGGATCTGGGGAGCCTTGTGAGAGCTGCATGCTGGTGTTTTCTCCAGACTTACTGAGAATAGGGAGTTAAATGAGGTAGCCCTCCAGTGTTCTGTTTACAACAGGAAAGAGTGGAGCCCCTCACTGTGTGGGAAGAGCTGTGTGTGCAGGACTATTTCCCAGCCTCTGCTGGGAATGTCTGTGGCCACAGTGGCCTGCTTCCCTGGAACCACTGCAGTGGGCTGTAGGAATTACAGTTGTTACTCTTTTGATAGTTTTTCTCTGGAGTCTGTAAAATGTGAGGTTGTATTTTGTCTAGCAACTTACATGCAGCGTCAGCCAGGGTTAAACCCCAGCTTCCTTGAGAACGGCAGCTTCCCTCCTCAGGTTGAACTCACTCCCCAGAGGAGTTCTTGGGTTCCTGCTTCTGTGGCCACTTTGTAGCCCCTGAGCACCCTCCCCCCGAACTTGTTTATAAACACGCCTGTTCCTTAGATCATTTATCATATTTAGCGGTTATAATTACCCCTTTTAACACTTTAGCCCAGATTGGTAGAAAACAGTATTTTTACACACTGTCTGTAGTATCTTTTTCCACTGAGCTGCGTTGCTTTCATTGACACCTGAGTGCACCGAAACACCGATTTTTTTTTTAATCCCTGTTACTCTCTTTTGATGAGGAAGTATCTGCAGGTTCAGTTGCTAGGAAGCAACTGAATACAGAAATAGTTGTTTTTTTTGGGGGGGGGGTAGTCCTTGTAAATTCATTTCTTTGACAGCTCTGCTCTTGCAGACCAAAAATTTATTCAGTCTCTACAAAGAAAGATGCATACCTGTTAGTTTTCTAGTTTAGAAGTTTTGTACTGAGGTTGCTAGGAATGTGAATACATTTTGTTCCAGGATTGATTAAATATTGAAATGTAATTTTTAACTGTGACTGGACATTGAGAAGTAATAATTATGTGTGCATCTTTGAGTTTCAGGCTTTTTTACGTTTTCTGATTCTTTATTAATGAGAAAGAATGAGGATGAGAGAGAGATACATACATGACACAGAATAATTTAAACCAAAGTAAAATATTATATTAATTAAAACAACTTTGTCTCATAGAAATAGGATTGACTATATCCTGTATTCAATCCAGGTCAGCTTTTTTATCTATGACACTTAGTAGTGGTATTAAAAAGAATAGTGGCCAGAAAAAGAATAAATATTAAAAAGAAGCATTTGGTTATATACATTTGGCTTTATTTTATGACTGACTGTCATTTTTGTCATAATTACATTGTGTTTAGAAAAAGATTTTTATTCTGATTCAACACAGTAACTCTGCGAGTATTCACGGTATGCCAGTCAAATGCACAGGGGCACAGGCTTGGTTAAGCTTTCAGGGCGCTCAGGTGGTGAGGAGGCAGCAGTGGGCAGAGACGTAAACTGTCCTGCGCCGTGGTCAGGAGCAGAGCGGTGTGTCCTCGGTGCAGCTGTAGCGCAGAAAAGAGGTGATGGGCCGTGAGGGGACTGCAGAGAAGGCTTCACGGGGAGGTCAGCTCTGAGCTGAGTTTTGCAGGACCCGTTCTTGAACGTGAACAGTCCCATGGCTTGTCTTTCTTTGGGGTGGGAGACCTTGGGGATGAGGAGTAAGACCAGTGCCTGTTGTCTTCCTTTGTGGGTTTGCTCTTTGTTTCTTGCTTGCCCACACCTTTGGTTAGTGTTTGTCGTCCTCGCCTCTGTTCAGGCACACTCATTCTGAATCTTCCACGTTTCACTGCTTGCCTGTTTAATTGCATACATATATCTGAGGACTTTGCAGGGAGTGCAGAATCCATCTTCTTATTTACATGCATTGAGAATCTTGTACCTCAGAAATAAAAATGTTATCAAGGCTCTATGTCTTAATCCAACTGACGCAGAGAGAACTCTGTGATCTCAAGTAGGCATATGTACTAAAATTGGAATGGTGTGGAGAATGTTGTCTGAAATGTTCGAGGAGAGTAATGTGTGAATTCAAAACAGAAATAAAAGCAGCAAATGAAAATTGTCCCAGACTCGTTGATACTAGAAATAATTAAGGAAACATGGAATTGAGAATCATTAAATGTATAGGTTTGGTTTCACCTAAATTTTTAAAAAGGCACTAAGGGTAGGAGTAAATGTTTTATGAGGCTTGCTGTTTGTATATAATCCATTTTATTTTTAATAACGTTACCTTTTAGTATACTCTTAGAACATATTAGGTGAGTTTCAGTGTTTTTAGGCCTACATTTAAAATTACTAACCTATCATAGACTTTAGTAGTATTAATATTGAAGGCACTTAAGCTCTGGTATAGAAAAATTATGGCTGTCCTTTGAGCACCTATGATTTTTTTCCATATATAAGACTGTATTTGTTGAGTTGCAGAGCAGTTTGGGAAACAGTGTCAGTGAGCAGCTAAATTGAGGTGTGATATTCAGAGTGATAATCTAGAAAATACAGACCTGAAAATGTAAAAAGACATAGAAATAGATTTCTTTCTCACAAACTTGGAAATAGAAGAATAACTCACAAAGTTGGTAACAGGGATGTTATCTTCCATACCTGTTCCATCAAAAATTCTGGTTTTCACATTGACTATTATAGGCTGCAGTAATGGAGAGAAGATGAAATAACATGCAGTCTTTAAGAAAGAAACGAACTGATACAACTTTGGATTTTGGCACAGTAGCTATAATCCCAAAGAAAGGGAGTAGCAATTTGCATTTATAGTCTTTTCTAACACTTTTGTAAGTACATTATCATTAATCCTTTGGACTCATTTTGAACTTTGTTTAAAATATTAGGAAGGAAGTCATCTCTACAAGGATGCTTGAAAAAAATTATATATTGAAAGTCATAGAAATTATGGCTTTCCTTGATGGATTCAGTGTTTTATGTATTTCTCTCATTTTTAAAAACATGTTGACCAAGGAATTTATCCTTTGGCAATATTTCTTAGTGGTGCAGACGTGGATTACTGTGGTGTTGAATAGTTTGCCTTGAAATCAACCAGAGATCATTCTATCATTCTTAAGATTGCTCCCAAGTACTACATTTTGAATTCTTCTACTGACTGTGAGGGCTATTCCATTTCTTCTGTTGGATTCTTGCCCACAGTAGTAGAAATAATGGTCATCTGAATTAAATTCATTCATTCATCACTGATTCCTAAAATGTCAATGTACTCTTGCCATCTCCTGCGTGACCATGTCCAATTTACTTTGATTAATGGACCTGACATTCCAGGTTCCTGTGCAATATTGTTCTTTACAGCATTGGACTTTGCTTTCATCACCAGACACATCCGCCACAGGCTGTTATTTCTGCTTTTGCCCAGCCTCTTCATTCTTTCTTCCCCAGTAGCATATTGGATACCTGAGGTGCCCATCTTCCAGTGTCATATCTTTTTGTCTTTTCATACATGGGGTTCTCAAGGCAAAAATACTGAAGTGATTTTTTAAGACAAACCATTCAATATCACAGTAATCCAAGCTTATGTCCCAACCACTAATGTTGAAGAAGTTGAATGGTGCTATGAAGACCACCACGACCTTCTAGAACTCATACCAAAGAAGATGTCCTTTTCATCATAGGGGATTGGAATTTAAACGTAGCAAGTCAAGAGACACCTGGGGTAACAGGCAGGTTTGGCCTTGGAATACAAAATGAAGTCGGCAAAGGCTAACAAGAGTTTTGCCAAGAGAACACACTGGTCATAGCAAACACCCTCGTCCAACAACAAAAGAGACAACTCTCCTCATGGATATCACCAGATGGTCAGTACTGAAATCAGATTGATTATATTCATTGCAGCTAAAGATGGAGAAGATGTATACAGTCAGCAGAAAACAAGACCAGGAGCTGATTGTGGCACAAATCATGAGCTCCTTATTGCAGAATTCAGACTTAAATTGAAGAAAGTAGGGAGAACCACTAGACCACTCAGGTATGACCTAAACCAAATCCCTTACTATGATACAGTGGAAGTGACAAATAGATTCAAGGGATTAGATCTGATAGACAGACTGCCTGAAGAACTATGGACAGAGGTTTGTAGCGTTGTATAGGAGGCGGTGATCAAAACCATCCCCAAGAAAAAAATGCAAGAAGGCAAAATGGTTGTCTGAAGAGGACTTACAAATAGCTGAGAAGAGAAGTGAAAGGCAAAGAAGAAAGGGAGAGATACACCTGGCTGAATGCAGTGTTCCAGATAATAGCAAGGAGAGATAAGAAAGCCTTCCTAAGTGAACAAAGCAAATAGAGGAAAACAGTAGAATGGGAAAGACTATAGAGATTTCTTCAAGAAAATTGGAGATACCAAGGGAATATTTCATGCAGAGATGGGTACAATAAAGGACAGAAACTGCAAGAACCTAATAGAAGCAGAAGACATTAAGAAAAGAAGACAAGAGTACACAGATGAACTGTGCAGAAAGGTCTTAGATGACTCCGATACCATGATGATCACTGATACATGATGATACCATGATGATCACTGACACATGATGATACATGATGATCGCTCACCTAGAGCGAGGCATCCTGGAGTGTGAAGTCAAGTGGGCCTTAGGAGCCATTACTGCAAACACAGGTAGCAGAGGTGATGGAATTCCAGGTGAGCTCTTTCAGTTCCTAAAAGATGATGCTGTTAAAGGGCTGTACTGAATATGCCAGCAAGTTTAGAAAACTCAGCAGTGGCCACATGACTGGAAAAGGTCAGTTTTCATTCCCACCCCAAAGAAGGGCAATGCCAAAGAATATTCAAACTACCGTACAGTTGTGCTCATTTCACATGCTAGCAAGGTAATGCTCAAAATCCTTCAAGCTAGGCTTCAACAGTTCATGTGAACTGAGAACTTCCAGATGTACAAGCTGGATGTACAAGGTGTACAAGAAAAAGCAGAGGAACCAGAGATCAAATTGCCAACATCCATGGGATCATAGAAAAAGCAAGGCAATTCAAGAAAAGCATCTACTTCATTGACTATGCTAAAGCCTTTGAGTGTATGGATCACAGCAAACCGTGGAAAATTTTTAAAGAGATGGGAATACCAGACTGCCTTAGCTGCCTCCTGAGAAACCTGAATGCAGTTCAAGAAGGAACAGATAGAACTGAACATGGAACAACAGTCTGGTTCACAATTGGGAAAGGAGTACATCAGTGGTGTATATTGTCACTGCTTATTTAACTTATAAGTAGAGTGTGTCATGTGAAATGCCGTGCTGGATGAATCACAAGCTATGGAGTCAAGGTTTCCGGGAGAAACACCAACAACCTCAGATATTACAGATGATACCACCCTAATCGCAGAAAGTAAGGAGAAGCTAAAGAGCCTCTTGATAAAGGTGAGAGGAGAGAGTGAAAAAGCTGACTTAAAACTCAACATTCAAATAACTAAGATAATGGCATCTGGTCCCATCACTTCATGGCAAATAGATGGGGGAAAAAATGGAAACAGTGACAGGCTTTATTTTCTTGGGCTCCAAAATCACTGCAGATGGTGACTGCAGCCATGAAATTAAATATGCTTGCTCCTTGGAAGAAAAGCTATGATAAAACTAGATAGCCTGTTAAAAAGCATAGATATTACTTTGCTGACACAGGTCTGTATAGTCAAGGCTATGGTTTTTCCAGTAGTCATGTATGGATGTGAGAGTTGGACCATAAAGAAAGCTGAGTGCCAAAGAATTGATGCTTTTGAAGTGTGCTGGAGAAGACTCTTGAGAATCCCTTGGACAACAAAGAGATCAAACCAGTCAATCCTAAAGGAAATCAACCCTGAATATTCATTGGAAAGACTTTTGCTGAAGTTAAAGCTCCAATACTGTGGCCATCTGGTGTGAAGAGCTGACTCACTGCTAAGACCCTGATGTTGGGAAAGATTGAGGGCAGGAGCAGAAGAGGGTGACAGAATGAGATGGTTGGATGGCATCACTAACTCAATGGACATGAGTCTGAGCAAACTGGGGGAGATAATAAGGGACATGGAAACCTGGAGCGCTGCAGTCCATGGGGTTGCAGAGCGTCCGACACGACTGAGGGACGGCGCAGCCGCAGTCAGTTGCATGCGGTGGGTTAGACCTGAGGCAGTGAGTTACATGTGCAGGTATGCACCCACCCGCGTCTTATACTTCGGGTGCTCATCTTATCACTTACGTATTGTATGAGCTTTCAGTAACAGGTCTCTCATCCATATTTCTTCCAATGTTTTTTTTTTTTTTTTTTCTGTGTGGTAAAATACATGTAACATGACCTTTACTGTCTTGTTATGTCATGTTTATGTGGGGCGGTCGCATGTGGTTCTCAGTGTCCTGTGAGGAGAGCCCCATGCACTGCTCTTGCTTCTGTCAAACCAGGCGTTTCTCTTTCTGTCTCTGGTGATGGACTACAGTTGTAGCTCTTAGTGCTTGATCGCAGCCTTTCTTTTTGTTTCTGGGGCCAAATGTAGTTATGGTTCTTCTGTCTCACATTGTAATTTCTACATGTGCCATTGCTAAAAGTACAAAGGGCATGAATGGTTTTTAAAAAAGTCTGTGAATGTTACTTGTTGTTGAACTAGCTAACAATTTGATGTTTATTTTGCCTTCAGTAATGTCTCAGCTTCTAAGCATACCATATATTTGAACCCATTCTTTTATTTATAAAAAAAAATATGTATTAAATAAAGTTGTAAGTATCTGTTTAAAAATATGGTATGGGGCTTTAAAATTTTTTTATCGTAGTGTCAAATGATTCATCTATACTTTTGGTTCATTGTTTGTTATGTTACTAGAATACTTCAACACATTTCAGACTTAATTCATAATTCAGTGTGGCTTGGACATGGTTCAGTGTACACACACACATACACACACTTACATACACTCTCCAGTTTTATTTTTTAAACTTTTCCCCTCATGACTCGGCTGGTTTATCACAGCGTTATGTTAAGAAAGATTAACAGTTTTCAGGAAGATGCAACCAGACAGTAATAGGTGGTTTAATTTAGAGTAGCTTAAGCCTAATGGACAAACCCTGCCTTCCACTGAGATGATGTCTGTTGTGTTAATACATAGTTCTTCACAAAGAAACATCCAAATGTTTATTATATTTTACTTTTGGTAGAGAACATTGTTTGAGAATTAGGAGAAATATGAATGCTGCAGTTCAACACAGTACAAAACTGTTCTGTCCTTTATATTCATTGAAGGCTGTTTTCTCTTTCTAGGTCATTCTCTGGAAATTGTTAGAACTGCTTTGTGTGTGTGTGTGTGTGTGTGTGTGTGTGCACGCCTGTGCCCCTAAATGAACAGTGTTCGTGATCTTCTCTGCTCTGTGTTTGCTTTAACTGTGCCCAGTATTGCTCTTTAAGTCCATCCTTGGCATCAGAGGCATTGAAACTGACATTTTGTTAAGAAATGCCTCACAGTGGGGCCTCCTTTCAGCAGCTGGGCCCAATTCACTAAAGAATCCCTTATTCCTTGTTTTACAGTCTTGTTCTTTAAAGATCGGATATACTTCTCCCATGACTATCCAACAGAAGCCATCAAACAGAATAGGAGCTATTTTAAATGAGTGTATTTTTTTTTACTTGTTAAAGATTTACAGCATATTCTTGGAAAGTAAGTGTAGTGATGGTTAGAATTATATATGCCTATAGTATACCTTAGGTTAAAAATGTATGCAGGGTATATTTTAATGTTTATGAGCTCTGTTTTTTTCTTTTTTTATTAATTTGTTCCTCTTTTCTATGATTGGGACTATGGTTTTTATAAGTATTATATTAAAAATTTTAAACTAGCTTTATTGAGGTATAAGTTAAATGCATAAAATTTAAGAGTTTTAAGTGTACAGTTGGATGAGTTTTGACATGCGTATGTGGCTGTGGAACCATCACCACAATCAAGGTATGTAACATTTCCATCTCCTCACCCCTTCCAGATTCCTTGTCCCTTAAACATTTGATCTTCTTCTATGTGTGGCCTTGGGCAAATATCCATCTGCTTCCTGTCATGATAATTTTGTTGGTTTTAGAATTTTATATGAGAAAAACTAACAAAATTGTCTTATATATAATTATAAAATTATAATTTTATATAAATCGAACCAAATGTGTATTCTTCTGTGTTTGGCTTGTTTTGATCTGTATTATGTTTTCAGTATTCACTTTTGTCAATTCATATTTTGGTAGTTTATCCTTTTTTTTATTATTGCGTAGTATTTCATATATGAATGTATCACAGTTTTTTTATCCCATCTTGATTTGATGAATATTTAGATTGTTTCTAGTTTTTGGCTACTATGAATGAAACTGCTGAGAACCTTTGGGTAAATACCTTTGAATGGGATTGCTGAGTTGTATGGTTAGTATGTATAGATATGTTGTACTTTATGAGAAACTAGGCTAGAGTCTTTTGCATTCCCTCCAGTAGTATATGAGTTCCAATTATTCTACAACCTTGGGAAGAGTTAGTATCATTAGAATTTTACATTTTAACAGTTCTAGTGGGTATGGCTTCCCTGGTAGCTCAGCTGGTAAAGAATCTGCCTGTAATGCAGGAGGCCCTGGTTTGATTCCTGGGTCAGGAAGATCCTCTGGAGAACGGATAGGCTACCCACTCCAGTATTCTTGGGATTCTCTTGTGGCTCAGCTGGTGAATAATCTGCCTGCAGTGTGGGAGACCTGGGTTCGATCTCTGGGTTGGGAAGATCCCCTGGAGAAGGGAACGGCTACCCTACTCCAGTATTCTGGCCTGGAGAATTCCATGGACTGTATAGTCCATGGGCTCACAAAAAGTTGGACATAACTGAGCGACTTTCATTTTCACTTTTCACTTTGAGTGGGTATGTGATGATATCTCCTTTTGTTTTTAATTTCCCTAATGACTAATGATATTGACCATCTTTTCAGTTCTTGTGATTTCTGTATCCCCATTGATAAAGTGTTTGTTTATATCCTTTTCTGATCTTAATAATTGAGTTGTTTTCTCCTTGAGTTTTATGAGTTATTTATATATATATATATATAGCAATAGAATTATGTCTATATACACATCCATATATAAATATGTGTGTGTATGTTTGTGTATTTTATGACTATTTTAACCCAACCTACACATTCAGCTCGGTCGCTCAGTCATGTCCAACTCTTTGCAACTCCATGAACCGCAGCACACCAGGCCTCCCTGTCCATCACCAACTCCTGGAGTTCACCCAAACCCATGTCCATTGAGTCGGTGATGCCATCCAACCATCTCATCCTCTGTTGTCCCCTTCTTCTCCTGTCCTCAATTTTTCCCAGCATCAGGGTCTTTTCAAATGAGTCAGCTCTTCGCATGAGGTAGCCAAAGTACTGGAGTTTCAGCTTCAGCATCAGTCCTTCCAATGAATATTCAGGACTGATTTCCATTAGGATGGACTGGTTGGATCTCCTTGCAGTGCAAGGGACTCTCAAGAGTCTTTTCCAACACCACAGTTCAAAAGCATCAATTCTCTGGTGCTCAGCTTTCTTTATAGTCCAACTCTTACATCCATACATGACCACTGGAAAAACCATAGCCTTGACTAGATGGACCTTTGTTGGCAAAGTAATGTCTCTGCTTTTCAATATGCTGTCTAGGTTGGTCATAACTTTCCTTCCAAGGAGTAAGTGTCTTTTAATTTCATGGCTGCAGTCACCATCTGCAGTGATTTTGGAGCCCAGAAAAATAAAGTCAGCCACTGTTTCCACTGTTTCCCCATCTATTTTCCATGAAGTGATGGGACCAGATGCCATGATCTTAGTTTTCTGAATGTTAAACTTTAAGCCAACTTTTCACTCTCCTCTTTCACCTTCATCACAGTGCTCTTTAGTTCTTCACTTTCTGCCATAAGGGTGGTGTCATCTCCATATGTGAGGTTATTGATATTTCTCCTGGCAATCTTGATTCCAGCTTGTGCTTCCTCCAGCTGAGTGTTTCTCATGATGTACTCTGCATGTAAGTTAAATAAGCAGGGTGACAATATACAGCCTTGACGTACTCCTTTTCCTATTTGGAACCAGTCTGTTGTTCCATGTCCAGTTCTAACTGTTGCTTCCTGACCTGCATACAGATTTCTCAAGAGGCAGGTCAGGTGGTCTGGTATTCCCATCTCTTGAAGAATTTTCCACAGTTTATTGTGATCCACAAAAAAGGCTTTGGCATAGTCCATAAAGCAGCAATAGATGTTTTTCTGGAACTCTCTTGCTTTTTCAATGATCCATTGGATGTTGACAATTTGATCTCTGGTTCCTCTGCCTTTTCTAAAACCAGCTTGAACGTCTGAAAGTTCATGGTTCACATATTGCTGAAGCCTGGCATGGAGAATTTTAAGCATTACTTTACTAGTGTGTGAGATGAGTGCAGCCTCCACATACCTACACATTTTTTGTTTGTTTGAACAGTATTTTTTGAAGAGCAAAAATCTTAAGCTTTAATGAAGTCCATCTTATTAGTTTTTTCTTTTATGGTTCATTTTCTAAGAAATATCACCTCTACATCAGTTTAAAAAAAAAAATTTTTACCTAGCCCAAAGACACAAAAGAATTTTTCTTACATTATCTTTTAGAAGTTTTAATGATTTTAGTTCTTATTTAACTCTGTGATTCATTTTAGATTGATTTTAAGATATGTAGTAATATAAAGGTCAGCATTCACTCTTTTCCATGTTCATTTCCAGTTGTATGAGCACCACTAATAGTCTTTTCTAGATTAGGCTACCTAATCTAGTTAGATTAATTTGGCATCCTGTTGAGAATCATTTGATCATGTGAACATGGGGAGGTTTATGTGCTTTATTTTGTTCCACTGATGCACGTCTGTCCTTATAATAATACCACCCTGTCTTGATTACCTTAGCTTTGTAATAGATTGTGAAATTATGTGGTACAAGTGTTTCAACTTTTGTCTTTTTCAAAATTGTTGTGACTCATCTAGATCTTTCTACTTCCATATGCATTTTAAAATCAACTTGTCAGTTTCTACAAAGAAATCTGCCAGAATTTTGATTGGGATTGTATTGACTCTATAGATCAATTGGTGGAGGATTGATACTTTAATGACATGGAGTCGCTAATCCATGAACATTGTATGTATCCAGTTATTAGTATCTTTTATTTTTAAATTTTTTGGTTGCTTTGGGTCTTGATTGCTGCGTGTGGGCTTTCTCTAGCTGTGGCGAGTGGGGGCTGCTCCTTGTCAGGTGTGCGACTGCTCATAGCAGCGTCTTCCTGGTGCAGGGCACAGGCTCTGAGCGCGTGGGCTTCAGTCACTGTGTCACACAGCTCACTAGTTGTGGCTCACGGGCCCTGGAGCACACGGGCTCAGTGGCTGTGACTCAGGCCCTACAGCTTGGGCTCGGTTGCTCTGCAGCATGTGAAGCCCTCCCGGAGCAGGGGTCAGACCCTTGTCCCCTGCTTTGGCAGGCAAGTTCTCATTCACTGTGCCACTAGGGAAGTCTTTTAACATTTTTCTCAGCAGTGTCTTCTAGTTTTCAGTGTAGAAATTTTTCACATTTTATTTAAATATTTTATGTTTTTGATGCTTTAATAAAGAGCAGTATAGTTTATTTCATTATCAAATTTTTTGTTGCTAGTGTGTAGAAATAGAATTGATTTTTAAATATGTGATTTTGCTAAGTAGTAGTAGTAATGAAAGTCACTCAGTCATATCCGACTCTTGTGACCCCATGGACTGTAGCCCACAAAGTTCCTCTGTCCATGGGATTCTCCAGGCAAGAATACTGGAGTGGGTTGCCATTTCCTTCTCCAGGGGATCTTCCCGATCCAGGAATCGAACCCATGTCTCCTGTGTTGCCAGGCAGATTCTTTACTGACTGAGCTAGCCCTATTAGTTTCATAGCCTCTTGGTAGGTTCTGTAGTATTTTCTACATAGATGCCCATGTAGTCTGTAAATAAAGACAGTTTTACTTCTTTGCTTCCAGTCTCTGTGCCTTTTATTTATTTTTCTTGACTGTTAACAGCGGCTAGGACTTATAATACAGTGTCAAGTAGAAGTGATGAGTTCGTTGTTCCTGATCTTAGGAGGACACATTTAGTTTGCACTATTAAGTAGGATATTAACTGTAGATTTTACATGGATGTCCTTCTGTCAGGTAAAGGAAGCTTCTTTCTGTTCCCAGTTTGCTAATTTTTTGGTGGGGGGTGGTGCTTGTGGTTTTGAATGGGTGTTGAAGTTTGTTTAATCCTTCAAGCATTAATTAATTTGAGATATTTTATTATTAATTTGTTTATTGAGATGTGACTTTAAAATATTTTAGTATTATTGATTATTATTTTATAAATATTAAATCCTCTTATATTCCTAGAATAAACCTACTGTGTCAAGGTATATTATATTTTTTATATATAGCTGAAATTTTGCTTAATTGCTTATAAGGGATATTGGTCTAGAGTTTCCTTTTTATATATTAATATTATATGTCTGATTTTAGTATCAGATTAACCCTGACCTTGTAAAATGAGTTGGGAAATATTTCCTCCTTTTATGTAGTTTATATAAGTGTAATATTAAACATACAACTTAATTATTTTATATGTTGTTGTTGTTACTCAGTCGCTCAGTCGTGTCTGACTCTTTGCAGCCCCATGTACTGCAGTACTCCAGGCTTCCCTGTCCTTTACCATCTCCTGGTGTTTGCTCAAACTCATGGCCATCAAGTTGGTGATGTCATCCACCCATCTTATCCCCTGTCATCCCCTTCTCCTCCTGCCTTCAATCTTTCCCAGCATCAGGGGCTTTTCCAATAAGTCGACTCTTCGCATTAGGTGGCCAAAGTATTGGAGCTTCATCTTCATCATGAGTCCTTCCAATAAATATTCAGGGTTGATTTCCTTTAGGATTGCTTGGTTTGATCTGCTTGTTGTCCCAGGGACTCTCAAGAGTCTTCTCTAGCACCACAGTTTGAATGCATCATTTTTTTAGTGCTCAGCCTTTTTTATTGTCCAGCTCTCCCATCCATACATGACTACTGGAAAAACCATAGCTTTGACTATACGAGCCTTTGTTGGCAAAGTACTGTCTCTGCAGCATATTAAAATATGCTGTCTAGGTTGGTCATAGCTTTTCTTCCAAGGAAGAAGCATCTTTTAATTTCATGGCTGCAGTCACCATCCACAGTGGTTTTGGAGCCCAAGAAAGTAAAGTCTTCACTGTTACCATTGTTTCCCCATCTATTTGCCATGAAGTGATGAGACTGGATACTGTGATCTTCTTGAATGTTTTTTGAATGTTGAGTTTTTTAAGTCAGCTTTTCACTCTCTTCTTTCACCTTCATCAAGAGGCTCTTTAATTCCTCTTTTTAAATAATTCCTCTTTTTTTTTTAATGTGGAATTATATGTTATCCTCAACTTTTTCTGTCCTCTTTTCCCTTAAAGTAAACTTTAAGTTTGTGTTACAAACTGATTTAGTATTTTATAATTAAAAATTAACATTAGGATTTTTTTAGAAGTAGAAGGAAAAAGCTCTGTGATCTAAAAAACAGGTGTCCCAGGGCTTCGCTGGTGGTCCAGTGGTTAAGGTTTTGTGCTTCCACTGCAGGGCCTGGTGTGGCGTCAGTCCCTGGTCGGAGAACCAACATCCAGTGACATCCTCTGATGCATGTCAGAATCAAAACAACAACAAAAGCAAAGATTTCACACACACACACACACACACACACACACACACACACACACACAGGTGTCCAATAATTTTAGGAGAGAAGGGCTTTTCATAAAAAATTTGGAAAGTATAGGAATATGTGAAGACAAAATATTTATACAGTTTTGTTCTTGATAATATGGTACTTAGCATTTAGAATCCATTGTCTTATAACATTATTTCACAGGCATTTTCTTAAAATATTATAATTTTTGTGAATAGCATTTTCTAATAATTATTTGATCTGTCATGTGGATTTATAATAATTACCTATACCAGTGATATTAGAATTTTATTGTTTCTATTTTTTAATGTAATTTAAATTTTTTATGTGAACCTTTATTTTCTGGTATTTCTTTATTAAAAACTTTTGATATATTTTATTGGAACTGCTGTTTCATGTACTACCCCAGTTTGTATTTCCCCATGTAGTAAGACTTGGCTGCTCTAAAAGGTAAAAGTAGTATCTTTCTGCTTTTAATTCCATTTGTATGATTATTTGGGAAATATTTTAAAAAGTCTCTTGAAGACTTTTGGACTAGTGAATCAGAAGAGTTATACAACAGTAGTATTAAGGGGACATAAATATAAGGAAAACAAGTTCTTGAAGTAAACACAAATAGTGTTAGTGAATTAAATAATGTATTAAATAGTGAAGTAAACAAACACAAATAGTGTCTTGAAGTAAACCCAAAGGCATAAGGCCATTGAATTTGTATAACATAAGAAAAGGAAAAGGGATTTTATTTTGTATTAAATGGTCTTATTAGTTTAGTAGGAAATGGATAGAGTGAATAAAAGCCGTGAGTCTCATATTCTCATTTCTTCAAAATAAATACACCAGCACTTCATAAACTTAGTGAAAGAATCTCAGTACTTATAAGCTCACTTTTTATGGCTTATGTCATTGCTTAAAGTTTTTCTTTTGGGGGGGGAGCTAGCTACCTGTTGTCTGAAGACAGGTGTGTGGAGCATAGAGAGACACCACTCAAAAATAGTAATTTGCAAGAAATGAAAGAAAATAGCAGTGAAACTCAAAACTGGGGAGGGGAGGGTAGAAAATTTGTCCTTTATAAGTAAATTTGATAGACAATATAATTTAATAATATGGATGACTGACAAACAGGAAAAATGGAGGAGAATGAATTGATCTGTGTTTTGATGGGCAAAACAAAATATAAACTTTTAAATAGAACCTTGGTGTATATCATTTTTATAGTAGGTAGATTCATTTATAACCTCTTTGTTTCTACCAAATATCTGAGGCAGCTTACACAAAGCATATTGATTAAAACAGTTTGAAAAAGAAAAAGGAAAGAAAATTAGGATAAATGAACAAATCATAACTTGTAAATGTCAGTATGGATGCTGTGATTGGGTTTTGTATTTGGGTGTAAGCTTACTGGGACTAAAGGCAAAAAGGAAACCCGCTGTTATCCTAGAATGGAGGGGACTATGCCAGTTTCTGAAATCCAAGACATGAGAACTATGCTCTTCCAGATGAGTAAAAATTTTTTACTGATGGAGGATATATGAATTAATATAAAAAACATAAATCACCAAAATGGTAAAACCTTTCAGTATTTGAGACTCTTGTCAAACACTATAGTGGACATAAATGATTTGAACTCTTTTGATTTTAATTTTTATTCATTTCATTTGTTGAAGTGTAGCTGGCTTATTATTAGTTTTAAGTACACAGCAGTGATTTGATATTTTGACAGATTGTACATCGTCCAATGTTATTATAAAATATTGTTTATATTCCCTGGGCTGTTACTTCCCATGATTATTTATTTTATAACTGGTGGTTTGTACCTCTTAATCTCTTTCACCTAGTTTGCTTCTCCTGCCACCCCTCTTTCTTCTGGTTTGTTCTCAATATCTGTGAGTCTGTTTCTGTTTTGTACATTCGTTAGTTTGTTCGTTTTTGTTTTTTAAATTCCACATATAATTGACCACATGCAGTATTTATCTTTCTCTTTCTGACTTATTTCACTGAGCATAATATGCTTTAGGTCCATCCATGTTGTTGCAAGTGGTAGAGTTTCATTATTTTTTATAGGTGAGTAATACTTCATTGTATATATAGTATATGTTACATTTTCTTTAACCATTCATCTGTGAGCACTTAAATTGCTTCCAATCTTGGCTATTGTAAATAATGCTTCTATGAACATAGGGATACATATATCTTTTCTAATTACTGCTTTTGTCTTCATTGGAAAAATATCCAGAAGTGGAGTTGGCGGATCACATGGTAGTTTTATTTTTTATTTTTTGAGGAACCTCCATACTGTTTTCCACAGTGGTTGTATAAATTTACCAAACCAACACTAGTACGTGAGTTCCCTTTTCTCTTGCCATAAATATATTGATGTGGACTATGCAATATACTTGATCCAGGTCTAGAGGTATTTGACTAAGTGGTAAATAATTTGTGGGGTTGATTTGAGTTCTGCTGCTACAGTGGTGAGGTACATCTGGACTTCATCCTTTGAGATCAGTTCAGATCCCAAACAACATCAGAGTAGACAATCAGAGGCTACTTTCATACCTTCTCTAAAGGATGATCACAATTGATACCCATTCTAAGAGCATGAATATTTTTATTACATTTGAGAAACACAGAGTGAAAAGAATAGACGCTGCTTTTTCATCTTTGAATTCTCAGTGCTCACCATGTTACTTTGCATATTGTTCTTGTTCAGTCACTGTCATGTGCCGCTCTTTGTGACCCCATAGGCAGCCGGGAAGCATGCCAGGCTTCTCTGTCCTTGGCTATCTCGTGGAATTTGCTCAAACGCATGTGCATTGAGTCGGTGATGCCATCCAGCCGTCTCATTCTTTGTCACCAACTTCTCCTCCTGCCTTCAATCTTTGCCAGCATCAGGGTCTTTCCATTGAGTCAGCTCTTCACATCAGGTGGCCACAGTATTGGAGCTTCATCTTTAGCATGGGACCTTCCAATGAATATTAAGGGTTGATTTTCTTTAGGGCTGACTGGTTTGATCTCCTTGCTGTCCAAGGGAATCTCAAGAGTCTTCTCCCAATACCACACTTTGAAAGCATCAATTTTTTGGCACTCAGCTTTCTTTATGGTCCAACTCTGACATCCATACATGACTACTGGAAAAACTATAGCTTTGACTATACGGACCTTTGTTGACAAAGTAATGTCTCTGCTTTTTAATATGCTGTCTGGGTTAGTCATAGTTTTTCTTCTAAGGAGCAAGTGTCTTTTAATTCTGTGACTGCAGTCACCATCTGCAGTGATTTTGGAGCCCAAGAAAATTAAGTCTGTCTCTGTTTCCATTGTTTCCCCATGTATTTGCCATAAAGTGATGGGATCAGATGCCATGATCTTTGTTTTTTGAATGTTGAGTTTCAAGCCACCTTTTTGACTCTCCTCTTTCACCCTCATCAAGAGGCTCCTGAGTTCCTCTTCGCTTCCTGCCATTAGAGTGGTATCATCTGCCTATCTGAGCTTGTTGATATTTCTCCCAGCAGTCTGGATCCCAGCTTATGATTCATCCAGCCCAGCATTTCTCATGATGACAATATACAACCTTGATGTACTCCTTTCACAGTTTGAAACCAGACTGTTCCATGTCCAGTTCTGTTTCTTATTGACCTGCTTACACGTTTCTCAGGAGACAGGTAAGGTGGCCTGATATTCCCACCTCTTGAAGAATTTTCCACAGTTTGTTGTGATCCACACAGTCAAAGGCTTTAGCGTAGTCAATGAAGCACAAGTAAATGTTTTTCTGAATTTCCCTTGCTTTTTCTATGGTCCAGTGGATGTTGACAATTTGATCTCTGCTTCCTCTGCCTTTTCTAAATCAGGCTTGTACATCTCGAAGTTCTCAGTTCACGTGCTATTGAAACCTAGCTTGACAGATTTTGAGCATTACCTTGCTTACATGTGAAATGAGTGCAATTGTATGGTATTTTGAACATTCTTTGGCACTGGTCTTTTTTGGGATTGGAATGAAAACTGACTTTTTACATTCCTGTGGCCACTGCTAAGTTTTCCAAATTTGCTGGCATATTGAATGTAGCACTTTAACAGCATCGTCTTTTAGGATTTTTAGATAGCTTAGCTTGAATTCCATGTAATGCTTTCTAAGGCCCACCTGACTTCGCACTATGCTATGTCTGGCTCTAGGTTTGTCTCTATACCATTGTAGTTATCTGGGTATTAAGACATTTTTTGTATAGTTCTGTGTATTCTTGCCACCTCTTCTTAATATCTTCTGCTTCTGTTAGGTCCATACCATTTCTGTCCTTTTTTGTGCCCATCTTTGCATGAAATGTTCCCTTGGTATCTCCAGCTTTCTTGAAGAGATCTCTGGTCTTTCCCGTTCTCTTATTTTCCTCTATTCCTTTGCATTGTTCATTTAAGAAGACTTTCTTATCTTCCCTTACTGTTATCTGGAACTCTGCTTTCAAATGGGTGTATCTTTCACTTCCTCCTTTGCCCTTCAATTTTCTTCTTTTCTCATCTATGTGAAGTTGTTTATAACTTTGCATATTATAAAGATTCAATAAATATTTATTGAATGAATGACTAAAAAAAATTGGAGAGATTTGTAAGATTTGTAAGAGAAATAAAATATTAAAAAGAATAGAAACCCTTCTAAAAATTTTTAAAGATAATATTAGGTGATGAGAGGTGTTAATTTTTCTAATATAGTTATGGGGACAACTTGGCAGTAATGTCTTCGTTAATATCTAGTTTATCTTCAGAATTTAAGTGAAACAGTACTAATTTATAGGATATTGTATATACTTACAAAATAATCCCACTGTTAACGTCACTTCTCACTAACCTGGCAGAGAAACCTCAAATTTCAAATAGCTGAATGTAGTAGCAGGTGTAATATTGCTTCTTAATTATCAAAGCTCTTTGAATACATTCTTTATTATCAGACAACTTGCTGGACTTTCATATGTTTGATATTTCTGGCATCTTATGCAGTGTCCAACATTATATATGCAATGTGTGAACAAGTATAGTAAGTACTTTATGCATGTGGAGTAGAAGTGGTAGAACCTGCCTCTTGAGAAACCTGTATGCAGGTCAGGAAGCAACAGTTAGAACTGGACATGGAACAACAGACTGGTTCCAAATAGGAAAAGGAGTACGTCAAGGCTGTATATTGTCACCCTGCTTATTTAACTTATGTGCAGAGTACATCATGAGAAACACTCGGCTGGAAGAAGCACAAGCTGGAATCAAGATTGCCGAGAGAAATATCAATAACCTCAGATATGCAGATGACACCACCCTTATGGCAGAAGGTGAAGAGGAACTAAAAAGCCTGTTGATGAAAGTGAAAGAGGAGAGTGAAAAAGTTGGCTTAAAGCTTAACATTCAGAAAACTAAGATCATGGCATCTGGTCCCATCACCTCATAGGAAATAGATGGGGAAACAGTGGAAACAGCGTCAGACTTTATTTTTGGGGGCTCCAAAATCACTGCAGATGGTGACTGCAGCCATGAAATTAAAAGACACTTACTCCTTGGAAGGAAAGTTATGACCAAACTAGACAGCATATTAAAAAGCTGAGACACTACTTTGCCAACAAAGGTCCATCTGGTCAAGGCTATGGTTTTCCAGTGGTCATGTATGGATGTGAGAGTTGGACTGTGAAGAAAGCTGAGCACCGAAGAATTGATGGTTTTGAACTGTGGTGTTGGAGAAGACTCTTGCGAGTCCCTTGAACTGCAAGGAGATCCAACCAGTCCATCCTAAAGGAAATCAGTCCTGGGTGTTCATTGGAAGGACTGACGCTGAAGCTGAAACTCCAGTACTTTGGCCACCTCATGCGAAGAGTTGACTCATTGGAAAAGACCCTGATGCTGGAAGGGATTGAGGGCAGGAGGAGAAGGGGATGACAGAAGATGAGATGGCTGGATGGCATCACCGACTCGATGGGCATGAGTTTGAGTAAACTCCGGGAGTTTGTCATGGACAGGGAGGCCTGGCGTGCTGCGATTCATGGGGTTGCAAAGAGTCGGACACGACTGAGTAACTGAACTGAACTGAACTGAACTGGGAAGTGGTTTAAGACAGAATTCTTTTTTATTTAGTGCATTTAAAAATTTTTCATTTTCCTGAAGTGTAGTTGATTTACTGTGCTGTGTTACTTTCTGCTGTACAGCAGAGTGTCTCCTGTATATACCTCACATGTACATTCTTGCACATACATCCTGTACATGCATATACACATATGTACATATACATTCTTTTTCCTATTCTTTTCCATTTTGGCTTATCACAGGATATTGAATATAGTTCCCTGTGCTATAACAGCAATAGGACCTTGTTGTTTATCCATTCTATGTATAATAGTTTCCATCTGCTAATTCCCAACTCCCGGTGCATCCCTCCCTCCCCACCTTGGCAACCACAGTCTGTTCTCTGTGTAAAATAGGATTCTTGAGATGAGTACCTTGTTTCCTCTTCTAGTTCACATGATAACAATCAATATAGCGTAATAAAAACATCATTTAACAGCTGTGTGGGTTTGGAGAAGGAAAGGGATCTCTAACTGTTAAGGAATATGAAGGCAACACTGATTAATCTTTAACACAAAGATAGAAATTCATTAATTTATTTAGTCGCTTCTTACTGGTTAAAGAATGAAAAGGAACTATGCATGTTTTTGCACTTCTTTTGAGAAGTATGTTGTGCAGACATCTAGAGCCTTGCTAATCTGTTTGAACACAAAAATTGTAAATCATTATTTTAACAGAAATTTTAGCCTTTTGCAAATAGTTGAATATTCATAGCCAGAAGGTTGCTACAAGGCAGCTCTGAGGGAAATTGTAGTGCAAAACAAATGCTAAAAAGTCCTTCATCAAAGAATCGGAGGTATTTATAATTAAGGCTTAAAAATGGACATATACAAATGCCATGGTCCTAAGATTGAATGGAGAAAAATAACTGGTTAGAAGACCACATTTACATTAGAAAAAATGTAGGGGAAATTTTAGGGAGGAAACTCAAGTAGGGAAAGTTTCTGTTAGTCAAAATGGGATTTTAGATACGAAGTCTAGGTCTAAATTAAAGAGATAAGGTATGAATTTAGAGGGAGGATAAGGGATACACTTAGGGATAGTAATGGGATAAAATTGTATTTCCTATACTTTTATATTCTTGTTCACTCATTAATATTTCATGATTGCCTCCTCTGTCCACAGTCTGTAAAGGAAACTTAGGAAGTATTTTCTGTAGTTTAGTTTTGCCTTGTCAGTTAGAATAGAGATTAGTCATTTGCTTGCCAAACTTGGTTCCTTTTTTCCCTATGCATTTACTCATACTCACATGTAAAAGTGATGGGGATGGCAGGGAGCGCAGTGTCAGCTCCTCACATCTGGGCTGTGCTTTACGGCACCGAGAGGAATTGTTCTGGATCGCGCTTTCCGCAGTTCTTTCTCTATTTGACACACATTTTACTTCTCTGAGGTGTTCAGTTTTCCAAGGAGTTAAGTGTTTGGCGTGAGTTTTACCTGCATGTGTGATGGTAGAGGTGGCACAGGGTGGGCTTTGCTTTTAGGACACAGGTGCAGTATTCAGGTAAGAAGCTCTGAGAACTCAAGAGTGGATAGGAGGAGGCGTGAGGGTGTGAGCTACGTGCCCTTGAGCTCGGCCAGTCGATGGCAAAGGGTGACCCAGGAGGATGGTCAGGGAGAGTGTAGGGAGTTGCCATCAGACACTAGTGTCCAGAGGGTGTGTAGCTGACTTCCTGCAGACTGATGTCAGTGTCCAGGAGGGTCCACGCTGGTGCATGGGATACGGCAACATGATTGTCCTGTTACTGCCAGCACTGTCTCGTCTGGTGACATTGATATGGTTTTGGGTGGTCTCTTTGTATGGAAGGGGAAGTAGCCGTGGCTGGGGGTTGGGAGTTGGTCCAACCAGGAGCAAAGGGTGGTCCTGGTCACTGGCAGGACCCAGCCAGGGTAATTGGGCTCCAGCCAAGCGGTCTGGGTCACAGTGGGGGTCCGGTTCCAGCAGCACACTGGAGTGAGCTCACCAACAGTCTGGTGGGATCTTGGACAGACCCATAGTAGGCAGGGAGGCAGGGGCAGGAAGGACAGGTGGGGTGTAGTACAACTTATGTTTATATTTAAGCTCAACCTTTGAATAGCCTTTTTATATTTGGGCAAGTTTTACCAACATAAATATAGTCTTGTTAATGTAGGAGTCAGTTTTGCCAGTTAGAGAGTTGTACTCACAGTTTCGTTCTCTTTTGTAGCCAGATCATAAGAATATGACTTAGACTTAACCCTTTAGACCCACCTCCCACGGGACCTCGGTTAGAACCAAGGAAGCAGAGTCTGCAGAGAGCTTCCGCTTGTGTTGGTGGAGGGTGTGGGTTGTAGCCGGGGCTTCCCAGTGTCACCAGGTTGATTGCCGTGAAGGCCGTTTTCTAATTACTCCTGTTTTGTAGCATGGTTTGGCTCTTGTCCCTGAAAGGTTAATTTTGACTATATTTATCTTCCCAGAAGTCCTGTGAGATGCCCAGTAACCTCTTAAAGTCCTTTTCTACTGATTAGCCAGGGCCAGCTTCAGTGTTCTGCTAAGGGCCGTAGCAGATGAAGCAAGACTCCCTCAGTGTTCCCCCAGTGTTCCTGGCTGCAGCTGAGCCCGAGGGGTCGGCAGTCAGTGCCTGCTGTCGAGGAGCAGTGAGGGTGGCTGGAGACTGACCCCTGAGCCTACAGGACTCGTTTTAGATCGTTCTTTGAGGATGAGTTAGAAGAGAAATGGAAAACAGCTGTGGTGATAATTGGTCTGACTTGAGTGTATGAAACAGTGATTTTAGTTTTGTACATGTTTAAGGTTCCAGTAGAATTATTCATTTTTGGAGCTATGTGGCATGTAATTGGAAACGCAGTTCTAACATTCCGGGAATAGAAGTGATTTCTTCAACTGACAGTTATTTTGAGATTCTGTTGAAGGTGGATGAGAGCAACAGGGAATGAGGAGAAAAGTGTGGAGGGCAGGCCTCGATGGGTGTTCATACTTGCCGGGGAGTGAGCGCGGGTGGAAGGGAGAAGCTGAGGAGGGCAGAATGTTCCTGGGGGCAGGTTTCAGCACCACATCCTGCAGAGGACATAGAGACGGAGAGAGGCCGTTGGTGTTTTTGTGACTCGAGAAAATCATGGAAAATAGAACAAAACCTACAGTAGCAGAGTGAAAGGCTGAAATTGCATCTGGAACAGTAGAGGTTAAGTGAATATTCTGGTCAGATTTTGTTAGATTTGGAATCTAAATCATAAAATAAATTCTGAAACTAGGAAACAACTAAGAGTTTTTATCAGGCTCGTTGTTAAGTTCGTCTCAGTACTTGCACCAGGGTATCAAATCCTTTTGTTTTCATGAGGCAACAGTTCTCTAGTGTGGAAAACTTGGGAAAATAATTTGCTTTTCAATTTTAGTGTTCATTGAACACTATTATGTAAGCTGTAAACAAATGTTAGAGAGCTTAAATGTTTGTGACATTTGTGTTTTTATTGTGAATGTGAGATATTGTATTACAATGATTATTGTTAACAATTTGACCTCATTGTATATTTTTGCCAGACTATTCAGTCATAGTTATTTGATTTATATCTTTTCTCCCTTTAATTCTAGTTTTTCTCCATCCTCATGAACAGTGACTTCATTAATACTGAATGAGAGGCTTGACTACTGTGGTTGGTTAGAGCCTCTGTGACTCAAGGTTTTCATTTTCTCTGCATTTTGAAGTGCTGTCTTTTTATATTTTCATTTTCTCTATTTTGAAGAGCTGTCTGTTTATGATTTATATTCTGATAGAATTATCTGCTGAATATGAAAGTGTATGCTTCTTGAATTCTGACTTCAAAATAATCATTTAAAATAGATACAGATACTAGAGCAAGATGAAAGGTGCAAAGATGTCAGCCTTCATTTACAAAGGTTTATTGTCAACAAGACTGGATCTTGACTTGTCCCAGTGTTAAAAATGTGTCTTGCATTGTGATTTGAGCTATGGGTATCTCATCAGAAAAGCAGTTTAAATTTATAGGGTCCTATTTTTTGACTCAGGTTGTGTAGTCAAATCAGTTCAGTTCAGTTCAGTCGTGTCCAGCTCTTTGCGACCCCATGAATCACAGCACGCCAGGCCTCCCTGTCCATCACCAACTCCCGGAGTTTACTCAAACCCATGTCCATTGAGTCAGTGATGCCATCCAGCCATCTCACCCTCTGTTGTCCCCTTCTCCTCCTGCCCTCAATCTTTCCCAGCATCAGGGTCTTTTCCAATGAGTCAACTCTTCATGTGAGGTGGCCAAAGTATTGGAGTTTCAGCTTCAGCATCAGTCCTTCCAGTGAACACCCAGGACTGATCTCCTTTAGGATGGACTGGTTGGATCTCCTTGCTGTCCAAGGGACTTGCAAGAGCATTCTCCAACACCACAGTTCAAAACCATCAATTCTTTGGCGCTCAGCTTTCTTCACAGTCCAACTCTCACATGACCACTGGTAATACCATAGCCTTGACTAGACGGACCTTTGTTGGCAAAGTAGTGTCTCTGCTTTTTAATATGCTGTCTAGTTTGGTCATAACTTTCCTTCCAAGGAGTAAGTGTCTTTTAATTTCATGGCTGCAGTCACCATCTGCAGTGATTTTGGAGCCCCCCAAAAGAAAGTCAGCCACTGTTTCCACTGTTTCCCCATCTATTTCCCATGAAGTGATGGGACCAGATGCCATGATCTTAGTTTTCTGAATGTTAAGCTTTAAGCCAACTTTTTCACTCTCCTCTTTCACTTTCATCAACAGGCTTTTTAGTTCCTCTTCACCTTCTGCCATAAGGGTGGTGTCATCTGCATATCTGAGGTTATTGATATTTCTCTCGGCAATCTTGATTCCAGCTTGTGCTTCTTCCAGCCGAGTGTTTCTCATGATGTACTCTGCATATAAGTTAAATAAGCAGGGTGACAATATACAGCCTTGACATACTCCTTTTCCTATTTGGAACCAGTCTGTTGTTCCATGTCCAGTTCTAACTGTTGCTTCCTGACCTGCATACAGATTTCTCAAGAGGCAGGTCAGGTGGTCTGGTATTCCCATCTCTTGAAGAATTTTCCACAGTTTATTGTGATCCACACAGTCAAAGGCTTTGGCATAGTCCATAAAGCAGAAATAGATGTTTTTCTGGAACTCTCTTTGCTTTTTTGATGATCCAGCAGATGTTTACAATTTGATCTCTGGTTCCTCTGCCTTTTCTAAAGCCAGCTTGAACATCTGGAAGTTCACGGTTCACGTATTGCTGAAGCCTGGCTTGGAGAATTTTGAGCATTACTTGACTAGCGTGTGAGATGAGTGCAATGGTGTGGTAGTTTGCTCGTTCTTTGGGATTGCCTTTCTTTGGGATTGGAATGAAAACTGACCTTTTCCAGTCCTGTGGCCACTGCTGCGTTTTCCAAATATGCTGGCCTATTGAGTGCAGCTCTTTCACAGCATCATCTTTCAGGATTTGAAATAGCTCAACTGGAATTCCATCTCCTCCACTAGCTTTGTTTGTAGTGATGCTTTCTAAGGCCCACTTGACTTCACATTCCAGGATGTCTGGTTCTAGGTGAGTGATCACACACCATTGTGATTATCTGGGTCATGAAGATCTTTTTTGTACAGTTCTTCTGTGTATTCTTGCCACCTCTTCTTAATATCTTCTGCTTGTGTTAGGTCCATACCATTTCTGTTCTTTATTGAGCCCATCTTTGCATGAAATGTTACCTTGGTATCTCTGATTTTCTTGAAGAGATCTCCAGTCTTTCCCATTCTGTTGTTTTCCTCTATTTCTTTGCATTTATCTCTGAGGAAGGCTTTCTTATCTCTCCTGGCTGTTCTTTGGAACTCTGCATTCAAATGGGAGTATCTTTCCTTTTCTCCTTTGCTTTTAGCTTCTCTTCTTTTCACAGCTATTTGTAAGCCCTCCTCAGACAGCCATTTGGCTTTTTTGCATTTCTGATCCTTGTCTCCTGTACACGTCATGAACCTCTGTCCATAGTTCATCAGGCACTCTATCAGATCTAGTCCCTTAAATCTATTTTCACTTCAACTGTGTAATCATAAGGGATTTGATTCAGGTCATACCGGAATGGTCTAGTGGTTTTCCCTACTTTGTTCAATTTAAGTCTGAATTTGGCAATAAGGAGTTTGTGAACTGAGTCACAGTCAGCTCCTGGTCTTATTTTTGCTGACCATATAGAACTTCTCCATCTTTGGCTGCAAAGAATATAATCAGTCTGATTTCGGTGTTGACCATCTGGTGATGTCCATGTGTAGAGTCTTCTCCTGTGTTGTTGGAAGAGGGTGTTTGCTATGACCAGTGCGTTCTCTTGGCAAAACTCTGTTAGCCTTTGCTCTGCTTCATTCCATACTCCAAGGCCAAATTTGCCTGTTACTCCAGGTGTTTCTTGACATCCTACTTTTGCATTCCAGTCCCCTATACTAAAAAGGACATCTTTTTTGGGTGTTAGTTCCTAAAGGTCTTGTAGGTCTTCGTCGAACCGTTCAACTTCAGCTTCTTCAGCGTTACTGGTAGGGGCATAGACTTGGATTACCATGATATTGAATGGTTTACCTTGGAAACGAACAGAAATCATTCTGTCGTTTTTGAGACTGCATCCAAGTACTGAATTTTGGATTCTTTCATTGACTATGAGGGCTACTTCATTTCTTCTAAGGGATTCCTGCCCACAGTAGTAGATATAATGGTCATCTGAGTTAAATTCACCCATACCAGTCCATTTTAGTTCGCTGATTCCTAAAATGTTGACGTTCACTCTTGCCATCTCCTGTTTGACCACTTCCAATTTGCCTTGATTCATGGACCTAACATTCCAGGTTCCTATGCAATATTGCTCTTTACAGCATCGGACCTTGCTTCCATCACCAGTCACATCCACAACTGGGTATTGTTTTTGCTTTGGCTCCATCCCTTTGTTCTTTCTGGAGTTATTTCTCGACTGATCTCCAGTAGCATATTGGGCACCTACCAACCTGGGGAGTTCCTCTTTCAGTATCCTATCATTTTGCCTTCTCATACTGTTCATGGGGTTCTCAAGGCAAGAATACTGAAGTGGTTTCCCTTCTCCAGTGGGTCACATTCTGTCAGCCCTCTCCACCATGACCCGACCGTATTGGGTGGCCCCACACGGCATGGCTTAGTTTCATTGCGTTAGACACGACTGTGGTCCGTGTGATTGGATTTGCCTGTTTTCTGTGATTATGGTTTCGGTGTGTCTGCCCTCTGATGCCCTCTCGCAACACCTACCATCTTACTTGGGTTTCTCTTACCTTGGAGGAGGGGTATCTCCTCACTGCTGCCCCTCCTGACCTTGAACGTGGAGTAGCTCCTCTCGGCCCTCTGCACCCACGCAGCCGCTGCTCCTTGGATGTGGGTTGCTCCTTTCGGCCGCCACCCCTGGCCTCGGGCCTGGGGTAGCTCCTCTGGGCCGCTGCCCCTGTGACCCCTGACCTCGGGCGTGTGGTAGCTCCTCCAGGTCGCCGCCCCTGACCCCTGACCTCAGATGTGGGGTAGCTCGTCTCTGCCGCTCTTGCGCTGTCGCAGCCTGGCGCTCTCAGTTGCCGCCCCTGACCTTGGGAGAGGGGTAGCTCCTCTCTGCCGCGCTTCTGCGTGGTCTGTCGCAGCCGCTGCGCTTCTGCGTGTAGTCAAATAGAAGACATTAAATTCAAAAAGCTTCTTAAAGATTTGTTTATATGTTCTGTCATTTTCATGCACTGTGTTTTAAAATGAATTGCAGTTCAGTCTTGGTTTGTGGAAAATGATCTGAATATTACTCCATATCTTAGAACTTTAAGGGTTTTTTAGTGGTTGTCTAGTTCAGAATCTAAACCCTCCTATAAATTATTCCTTTATGTAAATGAAAGTTTAAAGTGTCTTTTAGGTTTTGGTTTTGCTTATGACCTGATTCCTGGCAGCACACACGGTGCTAGAGTTCCTCCTGCCCCGTCCCCACGCTGGAGGAGAGGAGGCCCACAGAGGCTGCCTTGCACTGGAGCGGCATCTGCTGCAGAACGGAGGTCTGTCAGGGAGCTTGAAATCCTAGCCTGATATTTGTCTATCTGTTTTAATAAACTCTGTCGACAGGTTTATAAGATAATTCATATAGTCTAAAAATTGAATATTTAAAAAATGTTTTTGTCATTAGGTGTATTGAGCAGGCTAACTATTAAAACTTAGAATTTTACTTGGATACCAAGTTGCTGTACCAAAACCTCCACCAAACTTTTATTAGAATTCACATGTCAGAATTTGATGGCAGTCATACTATTTACATTTCTTCTTGATGGGATTTCCTCGTAGTGTATTGCTGGTCTACAAATGAGAGCATCTTATGCCAACAGGTTTTTTTCCTAGGTGCAGCAGAGCTTTGTTTACAGTGTGACCTTTCAGAGTAAACTGGAAGCATGTCATGCTCAGTGCCAAAAAGGGCTGGAAAAACAGTTTCTTGGCGATGAATCTTTGGGATGCTCCTTTTACTTGAAATTTTAAACAATGAATTAAAGGACCATGTTGAAACATGAATGTTTCAAAATGACGATTAATGAGGAACTTGTCACTTGGGATTCACTTCAGGTCCTGTTTACAGTGTCAACCCAGAGTCACTCCTTGTTACACAAATGAATGATTTTTATAATGTGTACGTACAAGGTTAGTGTAGGAAGATAGTAATTTAGCAACGCAGTAAAAGCCTTGTGTCCTTTGCCTTTGTTCATTTTGAAGTTGACTTGTTAGCTTATCAGAAAGCTTATTTTCATTTCTTCCTTAGCATTGTACCAAGGTATCGAGGGATTCTTCTGAAAACTTATTTTATGTGTGTGTGTGTGCTGTATACACACACATATATAAATATACATATATATATATATTTTGTCTGAGAAGTTCTAGGTTTAGGAACATATTTTAATAGATTTTTATGTACTTTCACCTAGTTCATAATTATTCAAATAAGCATGTGGGTAAACTTCATTTTAGGCCAGAAATGTTGCAGTTGATAGTGTGTAAAATTAACCAGGATCAGTATATTGATGGTTAATGTGGAAGAGATTTAAAAGAACCCAAGGCCACATGTGAGACAACACAAACATTACATTAAACCCTGTCTCCGTGAATGGGGTTGAGGGTAGGAACCTTGGAATATGGAATAACATGAACGTGGTGGGTGAGGTTATGGCACAGTCGGGAAGCCTGAGGGCCGCAGAGTTGGGTCTGGTAAGAGGTCCACAGTCTCTGGACCATAGGGTTTATGGTAAAGATGCAGGGCCTAAGGTGGTCTCTGTCAAATCCTTTTGAGGTGATGAAGAAGCAAGCTAAACTGGGTCCATGCACAACCAGCAGGAGCTCCGCGTTGCTGGAATGAGTAGCTTAGTGCTGAAGGTCGAGGGCTGTCGTGGAGGAGCTCCTGGAGCTCTGCTGACTGTGGTGAGCGAGGCAGATTAGTGGTCAGTCATCCCAGCGGTGCAGGAGCTTGAAGAGTCTGTGTCTGAGTGTGCACTACCCTTTTTGGCTCTGGTTGGAGGTCCTTCCTGTGTGCACCTGGATCTCTGTGCTGCAGGCATGGCTGTGGGTGCACATGGGGGTGCTTGTATCCCACAAGGTTTTGGCTTGACTGAAGCCCTGTCAGTATATGTTCATGCTGTGTTCTGAGTATTTTCTTTTTAATACCTTATTTCTTAGGAGTGGTATTCTTGCATTTTTACTCTGGACTGACCAGGAATCTTTGTATATGAGGCCAGCTGTGAGTGAATGGGTACAGAAGTAGAGATGGGTGTGTTTTAGCCAGAAAAGTGCATTTACTTCAGTGAATTATGAGAAAAACAAACAAAATATGGATTTAATTTAAACATCAGATACTCCCAGAAATTAAGAGATTCTTTTGCTGCCTATTTAGTCAGGTTTGCTCTCTGAGGTTAAATTAAAAGACCAAGACAAATTATTAATAAATACTTGTTTGTCACAACCACATCTTATAGTGCTTGAAGTAATGTACTTTATTAATGTAAGGGTAGTAAAAGATTTTTTAAGTTGCATCAAAGGAGAGATTAAACCTAATTGAAAGTCTGGCCAAAGAAAAACAACCAGATTTTAAATATTTAGTTAGATGAGAACAGATGCAAAAGATAGGAGCATTTACCAGACTCCAGAAGATAACCTGAGAAAGTGCTAAAATAAAGGTATTTCAACTTGTAAAGTAATTGATAAACAGCAGATCAAGGGTAGAGATTTTTGCAGTAGCTTCATTAAAAGACTATCACATTTGGGAAACTTTTATAATAAGGAGATTAAATTGCCATTAAATCAAAGAACTGCTTACACAGTATTTCTGGCCAGTAATTTAAGGGGATTTTATTTATGCAGAACAGTACATTCAAAAGACTGTCACATTGGATACTTCAAGTTGGAAGAGATTGGAAAGTGCATTTCTCACATAAGTTATTGCACCTGATGCTGAAATACCATTTCATCAGCAGTCTTTATGAAGAAGTTATTATTAATCTTGATGCAGATAGTGTATATTGTGAGACAACTAGAATATATTATTAATTATTAAAGAGTCTCTTTAGATATTTTATACATATGTAAATAAATGCTATTCACATAATTTAAAAAACTCTTGAATTGTGTCCCCTCAAGTATAAGGTAGAAGAATAATGAATGAATGAATGAACAGACATACATATAAAACATTTTTTTTCTTGGTTAAGTGGGTAACTATATTATACTTAATAATAGCTTTGATTTCTCAAACTTTTCTCACATACAATATGTACTGTGTTTAGTACTTTTGGCCTGATTGTGTGTTTTTAAAATATATGGCTGCACTGGATCTTATTTGTGAAATAAGGGTCTTTAATTGCAGCTTGTGGAATCTAGTTCCCCCACCAAGTATCAAACCCAGGACTCCAGAGTTGGGAACATGGACCACCAGGGAAGTCCCTGGTTGTGCATTTAAATTATATTGTTATTTCCTTTGCTTTTTGAACAAGTAATATTTGTTCATTTGATTTGGATTCTAAACACAATATTTTATGGAATTATTTTAATTTTCTTCATAGTGTGGTCTAATTTATAATAACATTAGACATTTGACTCAAATACTAGAAATCTCTTTCGAACATGTGAAACATTTGGTCAACATAAGTTTGATGGTCTCTTTAAAGACTAGATAATTCTCAGAAGCTAGATGTTGTTAATAGTCTGGGTAATGATGAGTTCATCTGGGTTCATCGTTTATTGTATTTTATTCCTCTTTATTGCAGAGTATTATTCCATTATGTGAATATCTTGAAATGGGAAAAAATTCAAACAGACATTTTACAGAGTTGTATATGTATTAATGGCCTATAAGTATGTGAAAAAGATCTTCAGTATCATGTGTCATTCAAGGAAAGGAAATTAAAGCCAAACTGGGATATAACTACATACCCTCTAGAATGGCTAAAATTAAAAAGACATTCACAACAAGTGTTGCTGATCAAATTATATTCTCATGCTTTTCTGACAGGGGTGTAGAATGGTGCCACTACTTTGCAAAGTAACTTGGCAGTTTCTTATAAAACTAAGCATATATTTACTGTAGGATACTGCAGTCTCACCCTGAGATATTTACCCCAAAGAAAGCAAACCATATCTATACATAGTCTTTTCATTAATATTCATAGCAGTTTTATACATAATATCTCCAAATTAGACCCAGATGCCCACCAGTAAGTGAATGGATTAATGCATTCTAATATAGATTTGATTTTGTTCCTGTACCTAGGTTTGTCCTTGGCTCACTTAGAAATGTGTAAAATTTTTAGAAATGTAGTACTGAAAGATTCTTGAAAAAAATTGCCAGGTCTTTGTTAAGCTAAAAACTGTAGTAGAATTCTGTTTCATTTCATTCCTAACAAATTAAAAAGCAGTGGCTCTCTGCATTGTGTTTGTGACCTAGAATAAGCTGGAGCACCTGATTGGAATTGTGGGCCACCCATGCTCTGTCTGTCTGAAAATATCCCCTTCTCCTGGGTTAGAGCTGTTCCCCTTCTCCTGGGTTAGAGCTGAATTGTCTGGAGAACGAGCTGCACTTCGGTGCTTCCGTCCCCGGGCGCAGATTGGCTTAAACAGTGCAGTGGTTTGTCTTGTTCCCCTCGGGTTCTTGCAGTCTTGGTTTCGTTACATGTTTTCTTATTTTACACATTTCACAACTATTCAAAATGATTTGGGGAATGGATGTGTCAGATTGTTTTAAACCAAAAACTTTTCTGCAGTTGTAATTTAACTATGTCATTCAGTTTTCGGCCTTACTGAATTTTTATCAGTGTTGTCTGTCTGTATTGCAGTCATACCTTTTTTGGATTTGTGGTTTATTTATAAATGAAATTAAGCTGTATTTTATGAATTCTTTAGGGATGATGAATTAAGAGTTTCGTTAGGATTACTTAGATAGTAGAAGATTGTAAGATCAGAAATCAGAATTCCTGAATCTTTTACATATGGTTTGTATATTATAATACTGCTTTTTCTTAAAATAAGAATACTATAAACTGGAGCTTTATTCTTATAAATGAAACTTTGCAGATGAACTGCAAATTTCAAGCTGTTTCAGTTAATTTAGATTTGTATAGAAAGCTCAGCAATTGTTTTTTTTTAATTTTTTTTAATTTATTTTTATTAGTTGGAGGCTAATTACTTTACAGTATTGTAGTGGTTTTTGTCATACATTGACATGAATCAGCCATGGATTTACATGTATTCCCCATCCCGATCCCCCTTCCCACCTCCCTCTCTACCCGATCCCTCTGGGTCTTCCCAGTGCACCAGGCCCAAGCTCTTGTCTCATGCATCCAACCTGGGCTGGTTATCTGTTTCACCATAGATAGTATACATGTTTCGATGCTGTTCTCTCGAAACATCCCACCCTCACCTTCTCCCACAGAGTCCAAAAGTCTCTTCTGTACATCTGTGTCTCTTTTTCTGTTTTGCATATAGGGTTATCATTACCATCTTTCTAAATTCCATATATATGTGTTAGTATACTGTAATGGTCTTTATCTTTCTGGCTTACTTCACTCTGTATAATGGGCTCCAGTTTCATCCATCTCATTAGAACTGATTCAAATGAATTCTTTTTAATGACTGAGTAATAGTCCATGGTGTATATGTACCACAGCTTCCTTATCCATTCGTCTGCTGATGGGCATCAGCGACTGTTTTTTAACGGGACTCTAGGAATCCTGTGGCTACATCTAGCCAGTAGAGCAGCTAAACTACAAACTGACTTTACAAAAAAGCCACTTACTATGTGGCTTAATTTTAGACAATTGGAGTTGATATATTTTTTTTTAAATCAAAGATTATTTATACTCTGGTTTTCCTAAAAAATTATACACATCAACAGATGTGTTAAACCTGTCACTATCATATTGCTGAAATATAATCAGTTACTCTTTGGTAACTGAATATGAATCAATACCAATACGTTAAGTTGTTTACTTTCCCTCTCTACCTTGCTTCATTGTTTCTAAAATTAAATCTAGGGAGGATAAAATTAATGAACAGAAATTGGTGTGAAATTGCTCTTGAAATCCTGGACAGTATATTTCAGGGTATATTAATCAAATCCCCATGTAAAGGTGTTTTGAAGAAAGAAATAATATATCACTGTTGATTTTTCCCTGAAACCTTGATTCTCAAGTTACTTCTGCTTGTGCTCCATGTCTGTGTTTTCTTGGCTCTGGCAGCTTATCCACACAACTGTGGGAGAACACGCGTGTTTTGGGTGGGGGTGGCCTGATGTCCCAGCTGTTTCTTTGGCACGTGTGGAAGGTGGGTGTGAGTTGGGCAGCATAGCTGCTCAGCATGCTTCTCCAGGCTTCCCTGGAGCATCCAGGAGCTATGAATGTGTATTTTTATAAACATTTTTTTAAGAAATGATTTTATTTTTAATTTTTAAAATTACTTATTTTTGGCTGTGCAGGGTCTTGGTTGCTACTTGGGCTTTTCTCTAGTTGCGGCAAGTGGGGGCTACTTCGTAGTTTCTGTGTGAGGCTTCTCACTGCAGTGGTCCCCCTTGTTGCAGAGCTCAGACTCTAGGCCACTAGCGGTTCAGTAGTTGTGGCCCGTAGACTCAGTATTGTCACTCCGAGGTTGTAGAGCACAGGCTTAATAGTTGCGGAGCACGGGCTTAGCTGCTCTGCGGCATGTTGATCCTCCGGAATCAGGGATCAAAATTGCGTCTCCTGCACTGGCAGGTGGATTCTTTACTGTTGAGCTACCAGAGAAGCCCTAGAAATGATTTTAGACTCACATAAAAGTTGAAAAAATAGTTCAGAGAGTTTCTCCTTTACTCCTTGCTTAGCTTTCCCCAAGACAACACCTGACCTAACCACAACACTATCTTGTTATTAACTAAACTCCAGACCTTTTTTCAGATTTCACTGCTTTTTACATGTACTCTTTGTGTGTGTTTTCTGTGAAGTTTTACCACATGCATTGAGACTTGTAGCCACCACACTTGAGATACAGAACTTTTCCATCACCATGCTCCTCTTCATAGTAATGCCTTCTCTCCATTCCTGGCAACCACTAATCTGTTCTCCATCACTACAGTTTTGTCATATTGGGAATGTTATATAAATGGAGCCATACCATTATAGGCTTTATTGTGTCTCCCAAAAATTCATGTGTTGAAATCCTAGCACTCAGTACCTTGGGGTGTGACAATTACAATTTGGGGACGATGTCAAAGTGAAATCGCTCAGTTGTGTCCGACTCTTTGTGACCCCAGGGACTGTAGCCTGCCAGGCTTCTCTGTCCATGGGATTCTCCAGGTAAGATGCCGGAGTGGATTGCCATTCCCTTCTCCAGAGGATCCTCCCAACCCAGGGATTGAACCTGGGTCTCCTGCGCAAGCAGATTCTTTACTGTTTGAGCTACAAGGCTGTTAAAAGAGGTGATTGAGTTAAAATGAGAGACTGTTTGGGTGGGCCCTAATCCAGTCTGACTGGTGTCCTTATAAGCAGAGGAAATTTGGGCACACAGGACACATCAGTGGTGTGTCCACAGAGAAAAGAGCATGTGAAGACAGAGAGGGAAGGCAGCCAGGAGAGGCCTCGGAAGAGCACCTTGATCTTGAACCTTTAGTCTCCAGAACTGTATGGAAACCGTTTCCTGTTGTTTAAGTCACTCAGTCTGTGGTGTTTTGTTATGGCAGCCCTGGCAAACTAATACATGCCTAGTCTGTAACCTTTAAAGATTTTAAAAAATTCAGCGTAATTCTGTATCTACCAGTGTATCAGCAGTTTTTAATTGCTGAGTGGAATTCCATTGTGTGGATGTCCTGTGGTTTGTTTATCCATTCTTTCATTCAGGGGCATTTGGGGTGTTTCTATGTTTTGGCCTTTCTGAATAGAGCTGCTGTGAATACTCATGTACAGGTTTTTGTGCAAATGTACATGTTTATTTCTCTAGGGTAAACTCATAGGAGTAAGGTTCTTGGGTCGTGTGGTAAGTATCTTGTTTAACGTTATATAAGAAACTGCCTAGCAGGTTTCCAGAGTGGCTGAATCATTTTGCGATTCTGCTGGTGATGTGCAAAAGTATAGCCGCTCTGCATTCTTAGCAGCACTTGGTATTGGCAGTATTCTTATCATTCCCATTCTGCTCGGTGTGTGCTGGTATCTCATCATGGCTTTAATCTGCCTTTCTCTAATGGCTAATGACATTCATCATCTTTTCAGTTGCTTGCCATCCCTCTGTCCTCTCTGATGAAGAGTGTGTGTGTGTGTGTTAGTCGCTCAGTCGTGTCCGACTCTTTTCGACTCCATGGACTGTAGCCTGCCAGGCTCCTCTGTCCATGGAATTCTCCAGGCAAGAATCCTGGAGAGGGTTGCCATTTCCTTTTCCTCTTTGATGAAGTAGTTGTTTCTGATTTTAGTTCAGATGTAGAGCATTGCAGTCCTGGAGTCAGGGCCAGGAAGCTGACCTTGAGGATGGGTATGGGCTCAGTTGGCATGAGGGGGTGTGGGGTGCTCCAGAGGTGGAGAGTTGTTAGTCCAGTCGCAGTGCAGTAGTCCTCTGACCTGAGTTCCGCACCTGGGGTCTGTCCTTGGTGCTGTGCTGCGTGCCGTGGCAGGGCAAGGCAGTGCTTGAAGGAGAAGTCCATCTCATTGGAGACTCGTGAAGTCTGTTGTTCATGAAGGGTTCTGTCCCTTTCCCCATTTGCTCATGTATTCTGTTGGTAAGTAGCTAAGAAACACTGGAGTCCTAAAGACACTGGATTGAAGTCTGAATCTGTAAATAAGTAGTAGAAGAAAGCAAGCAATTTTATATGAACTGTCAGGTTCTAACATGAGTTTCTGGTATCTTGAAAACCTCGTATTGAGAGAAACAAGTTAGCTTAAAGGAGTAATACAGGTAATTAAATCCCATAATGCAGGTTTTGAAGACTGTTTGGATAATGAGTAATTTTAAAATGTATCCTCTATTGACTTCAGGCATTTTCTTCAAGTAAGCATATCCTGGCTAATGGCAACCCACTCCAGTGTTCTTGCCTGGAGAATCCCATGGGGAGAAGCCTGGTGGGCTGCCGTCTATGGGGTCGCACAGAGTTGGACACGACTGAAGCGACTTAGCAGCAGCAGCAGCTTTAATGAGGAGAAGGCAGTGGTACCCCACTCCAGTGTCCTTGCCTGGAGAATCTCAGGGATGGCGGAGCCTGGTGGGCTGCCGTCTGTGGGGTCGCACAGAGTCGGACATGACTGAAGCGACTTAGCAGCAGCAGCAGCAGCTTTAATGAGACTGGTTGCAGAACCAAAACAGAAAAGCTTTTGCATGTTTTGAAGATAAATTGTTTCAAATCAGACTACTTTCTCACATAGTATTCACACTGCTGTGGATTTTGTGGAGGGCAGTGTTAGGGCCAGGTTTCAGACTGAGCGCTCCCGGGTGCACACACGCATTAGCACATGCAAACACCCGCGCACGTAGTCGTGGACGCACGCGGCTCCCCTGCTTCGGCCCCTTCCCCTCCCTGTCCTCTGGGTTGTTGCTTCTCCGCCTTGCCCCAGCCCCCTTCTCCAGCGTGTCCTTGTGGAAACCGGGCAGTGACTGTGCTCAGGTCTTCGTGACCTGCAGCGCCATGGCCGTGCTCAGAGTAGTGTCTGTGGGGCCGAACCATCCTTCTCTACGAGATGCAGCACCTGTGAGCACTCAGGGTGAATTGCTCTGCCAGTTTCAGTCGTGAGTGACTCAACTGGTGACGTTCTGGAAAAGACAACTTGGGCTGCTTTGAGAGCGAAACCTGGTATTTTATCCCCGGGCACCTAGTGACGTTTTCATAGAAGAGCTGCTGCGTGTCTGCTGCTCCTGTGGCCCAGCCTGGCTGTGATGAGCGCATGTGCTCCCCTCAGCTCTCCTTCCACTTCCAAGCGTAACATGGGCACGTTCTTCTAAGTCAGGATTTTAAAATATATGCACGTGTCTGTAGGTTTTTATTTCTGTGTCTATTTTGGACCTGAAATAGAGAATTGAATGAGTAGTTGTGGCTGTAATGCAGCAAGACTTAAGCCAGGGATGGAATCCAGATGTCCTGCATTGCAGACAGATTCTTTACCAACTGAACACCCAGGGAAGCTTCCACTGTGAAATGGGGATGACAGTCAGACCTGCCTTGTAGGGTTGTTGGCTTAATACATGTAAACCATGTAATGTAAAGCATGTAGTACAGTGCCTTCATATTGTAAATGCTTACTGTACATTGTCATCTGTATGGTTTGCTTTTATAGCACTTTATTGAAATATCTACAGCCACAAGGGGGCAGCCTCTATAATTGAAAGCAGTGTGCTTAAATAAAGGTAAAAGAAGTTTGTAAGAATTTGCCCTGAACCCTCAACAGCAGTTTAACTGTCAAGTTATGCTGTTCCTATGAGTTACCAGAGTTGAAAACCAAGCAAACACCTGCATTTCTGGAGTAACACGAAGGTTGTCCATCAATATAGTACAATCAAATTTAATTTATTAACAGGTTAATTGAGGCGAATGCTTCTTTTAAACCCTTGATTTAATTTTTCTGTTGCCTGCTTTCTGTCATTTAAATATTTTTCTTTACAGCTTGAGCTTCTGAGAGTGTGGTGTGCCTTTTAATATGTCAGATTCCTGGGTCTTTGCTCTGGCTTACTGAGTTGAGCTCTCTTGGAACGAACCTGTGGTGATTCTCATGCACACTGAAGTCTGCAAACCAGACCAGGGGAGAGTGATTTAAGATGCAAATGACTGCATTCTCTTTTCCAGTATTTTTGGTGTGAGGCCCCACTGGGAGGAGAATGGATTTCTGTCTGGCCCCAGGATTTGCTGAGGTTCGCACAGGGCCAGTGGAGGAAGGCCGTTCAGGGGACTGTGGGCTCTGCCTGTCCTTCCTCCTGCTTGTTGTCTGGCCGGGTCACCTTTCTGTCCCTTGGGTTACTCCTTCCCTATAACCGCCAGCTGAACCATACTTACAGGAGCTAACCCTTTTAGGGCAGCCTGATAGTTCCTAGGGAATGTTGGAGACTGAGGAGAAAACAGATGCTTAAAGGAAGAGACAAACGTCGTGAAGTGTGGAATTCTGTCTGCTTCTAAAGTTCTGAAGACCCGCTGGAGCGTGGGCTCCCCCCCAGCAGCTGCTGTGACACGCGCGGCTGGCTCTGCTTCCAGGCCCCTCCAGTGTACACCGCCTTTTCTGTGGCCACATAGAGGCCAGCTGCCTGCTCGTGTGGCTTCTCTTAAGACAGTGCCTCCTGCTGGTTTACTTTAAAATTCCAGATTCCATGGATCTTCCCAACTTAGCTTCAGGAGTGTCACCAAATTCAGTATCTCTATGTTGGTCATGGGTGGTTACTGCTTAAACAATCCTCATAAATTTGCTACTCCTTTACTTTTCTGGGTCCTTCCCTGCTTCTTCAGACCGTAAAGTGTCTGCCTACAATGCAGGACACCTGGGTTCGATTCCTGGGTTGGGAAGATCCCTTGGAGAAGGAAATGGTAATCCACTCCAGTACTCTTGCCTGGAAAATCCCGTGGACGGAGGAGAGTGGTAGGCTACAGTCCATGGGGTCCAAAAGAGTCAGACAAGACTGAGCGACTTCACTTTCATTTTCTTTTTCACTTTTTACTATTCTGGAGCCTTCCATTAACTTAACTCTTGTAAAATGAGTTTTCTTTTCCTTCTCTTCATTAAGCCCTCCATATAGAGAAGCATCACAATATAACAGTACTTTGTCTCATGTTAATTTGTTGTGTGATGGTCTTCAGAATTGAGCATAGTGGAGAAAGGGTGAGGTGGTTCTTCTGACATGGGACTCCCATCCCCATGATTGCAGATATTTGAGTTATTCCGTGACGAGTGCTGTAGGATTCCCCCGGTGGGGAAGGTTATTTCCATGCTCAGAGGGGCCCTTTCCATGTCCCCTGGCTCTGGAGAGGCCCACGTCTAAACTGTTCTATCCTTTTCTCTTTTTTTCTGCTGCACTGCATGGCCTGTGGGATCTTTCTTCCCTTACCAGGGATTGAACCCCGACCCTCTGCAGTGAGAGCACTACGTCCTAATCACTGGACTGCCAGGGAATTTCTTATATTCTATCCTATTTTAAAGTCTCTAACAAAGACAGTTTCACAACCTTCGTGATAATGTGTTCCAGTATTTAATCAGCATTACAGATTATAGTACAGCTCTTCTGTACCACCATCGAGCTGTTGCTTTGAAACACATGAAGTTTCTTTTAGTTTCTTAATACTGATTGATTAAACTCATGGTCCATTATGACTTTGAGATCTTTCACTGCTCCCACATTTGTGTGACTAGACATTACCCATATCACTTTTGGGGCATTTAGTCTTTTAATCCATCAGTGGGCTTTATTATATTTCATGAGTATGGTGACTGATCATTTTTAATTTAGAATTCTCTGGAGCTGCTGATTGATTCTTCTTGTCAGCAGTTGGCAAATTACATTCAGATTCTAGCACAATTATGCCATCCTCTTTCATTAATAAAATTGGGTCTAATTCAGCTTGTAAGTCTTAAGTACCTCTTCATCTCCTCCTTTGGTTCTGCTCCCATCTTCTCTGTCCATGTTTTATCTCTCCCTGCATTCGCCCTCTGCTCTCCCGTGGTTTAGAGTGAGGGGGCTGATATTTGATTTCAGAGCTTTTGCTGAGTTTGCCAACAGTGGTATTGACTAGGTTGTAATTTTTAAGAGCTGTAGGGACAGCTTTATTTTGGATGAAGAGGGTTTGAATGAGTAAAGCTGTGGAAAAACCACATCATATCTTATAAATCCTTATAAGGCCCCTAAGTCTCTTGCAGAACATAATGTGATTTGTCAGTTGTCACCTTTGTGAGCTGCAGATGTCATCAATCATGAGAGAGAAAAATTTCTACTTAAATGTGTGATCATTTGTCTTCAGAAAATGTGATTTTCAACTTTTTTGGAGTCACAAAACTTATAAGCAGTAATGAGTTGGATTCCCATCAACAGGACTGATTGCTGGGCAGTGTTCAGGGGCAAAATAGAGACTGACTTGCCTTAGATTGGATGCTGTTTCCCCAGCCCTTAGGGCCTTTGACTTGTGCCCTGGGCTTGAGTGTTGATGGGCAGAGGACCTGTGATGGAATATGTTTCACGTGAAGTTTTAACCCTTTTTGTTGTGAGAAACAGATTTGTCTTACTGTTGAGCAAGAATTTGCGTGGAAGAATAAAAATAGGACTGTTTTTTTGTAGATTCTTTTGTTTAAGTGAGTTGTATGAGCTCTAGGAGCCTTGTTGGTATGTACATATTTAACAGAAGTTGGGTGCCCTGGTTTTGAAAGGAGAAGAAACTAGAAGAAGCCACTTTAGGCTTCTCTATTTCTTGTGTTTTGAAGTTTTTTTAGAAAATAGTTATGTAGACTAGGCCTTTTATTTTGGGGTTTAGGAATGAGGTTTTGGGACGCTCTTGTTATTTTATTTACTCTTTGTCTTCTTCAGTTACCCTGTTTTCATCTGGTTGACTCCTATGTGTTCTTGTTCAGACTTCCCTGAGCAGAGGTGGAGTAACAAGAGATGCACACAGCGTTTTGGAGGGAAGGGTTGAAACCTGGAATTTATTTTCAGTGTAGACTTCTGAGATAAAGGGATTGAAAGAGAGATGATTTGTGGATTAGCAACTAACAGAGATCCTTGGGAAGGATTTTTAAATACAATTGACCTTTGAACCACATGGGATTAAACTTTGTGAGTCCATTTATATATGGATTTTTGTTTCAGTAAATATGGACTATAGTAGTATGTGATCAGTGGTTGATCAAATCCTTGGATGTGGAGCCCCTGATTTGGAGGACTGACGGAAAAGTTACAAGCAGATTTTTGAGTAGGGGTGGGTGGTTGGTGCCCCCATGTTGTTCAGGGGTCAACTCTAAACTCTTCTCCAATTCTACTCCCTATTTAAATGGTATTCATTACTTAAAGAAGTTAAATGTTTTCCTAACAGCATTGTAAAATTTGTTTAAGGAAGTCTCTTTTTTCAATTTTGAAATATTTTGAATGTAGTCTTTTGCTTAAATGAATAAATTAAAAGTCTGCTAGTTATTTTTTTTTTCATGATTTGCTCTTTAAGGTTTTTTCCAAAACCCTAAAGAATTCTCTTCTTGGTAGTGTATCAGTGACCAAAGTCTTTTCCTGTAGAAATGTTCAGTTTTTCAAGCTTTGTTGCTTTGACATGGAAAGTCCGTCCAGGAAGGATTATTTTTGGGGCTGGGTTCACAGACTTGCATCCCAGGGACTGTGTAGAGGAAAATGAAGAGAAGGAAAATTGCGGAAATTGACATGGGTGGTCTGTTCCTGGCTCTTCCAACTCTAGTAAAGAGGTGCTGGCCGCTGGAATCACCTCCCCGACCTGGCCTGCAGCTGTGGCTCTTCTTGAGCTTGATGGATATGAGCATGTTTTAAAATTATTTCAGAAAGCATCCTAATTCTGGCTGAATATTGGTGCATCAAAGTCATATTGCTTCAAGCATGAAGGAAGTATATTTAAATGCTCCTTGAGAGGTTTTGAGAGTTGGACTGTGAAGAAAGCTGAGTGCCGAAAAATTGGTGCTTTTGAACTGTGGTGTTGGAGAAGACTCTTGAGAGTCCCTTGGACTGCAAGGAGATCCAACCAGGCCATCCTAAAGGAGATCAGTCCTGGGTGTTCATTGGAAGGACTGATGCTGAAGCTGAAACGCCAGTACTTTGGCCACCTGATTCGAAGAGTTGACTCATTGGGAAAGACCCTGATGCTGGGAGGGATTGAGGGCAGGAGAAGGGGACAACAGAGGATGAGATGGCTGGATGGCATCACCGACTCGATGGACATGAATTTGAGTAAACTCCGGGAGTTGGTGATGGACAGGGAGACCTGGCATGCTGCAGTTCATGGGGTTGTAAAGAGTCGGACATGACTGAGTGACTGAACTGAACTGAACTGAGAGGTTTAGTTTAAAATGACTAGGTTCTGAAACTTGGAGGATTTTATGAAGTCTGTCTACTAGTGTTCGTTTATAGGAGCAGACATCCATACTCTCTCTGGGAGTGGGGGGTGGTGGTCCTTTCCTCTCTAGGTTGATTCTTTCAAGTTAATGAACCTTGCATCTTGCTTTTGAACTTTTTAAGGAAATGTTGCATCTTAGGATAGGAGTCAGTCACTGTTGGTTTTTAAAAGAGAGTTCTGTGGCCATATCTTGGACCTATTATGTTGTTTAGATCAGACGCTTCATTGTTTTTTTTTTTTTTTTTTTTAAATTTTAGTTATGGCCACTTTGAATTTGAGTTGAAGGTTTTTTTCTTTTGAGTGGAGTTGACAGTGTTATATGGAAAAGACTTGTGTGTTTATTTTAACTTTTTCTTTTAATTTAATCTAAATGAGGCAAACTCTTAGGGAAGAGAAGTCAGTCCTTGTCAGTAGTCTATAAATTGTTTTTTTGTCTTTATCTCATGTTGAGAGGATTAGATTGCCGTGAACTTTGAGGACAGATACTTTTTTTCCTTGCGAAATTTATGTAAATTCTGTTACGTTGTATGCTCAGTTCAAGATTATGTAAAATATGTTTAAAGCAGGTGCTAGAATTTTAGTTTTCATGCATCAAACATTATAGTTGGATTTTTTTGAAGCTAAAACTAGATTATCAATTTAAAATTCAGGCTTATTTAATGTGGAAACTTGAATGGTCAGTGCTTATTTTTAAAAAATATTTTAAATTGCATATATATGTATATGTATATAAATGTATCTACCGATATATCTAGATCTTTCTATCTGTTTTCTGATGACTAGAGTAGAATAATATATGTTCCTTTTGGAAATTTCAGAAAATAACAGCAAAATGCCAGTAAGTAAACGAAAATCATTTACAATCCAATCACATAGAAATAGCATCAGTTTACATTCTGGTAAATACAGTTTTTCTAGTTCAAATTGTAATTTATCGTTAGGAGAAATTTCAGTCAGATTTTCAACCAAGGCTTCTGTAGAGAGTATTGATTATTTAGTTGACACCAAGAGAGAAATGTAAGAAAAGGAGTTAGGGATGGTACTTGGTTTGGGACCACATTCCCCTTTAGTTCTCTCTTTTGAAAAAGCAGTTGTTTTCAGACAGCTGATTTATTTTGAAGCACAGACATCCATTCCTCCATGCCCTGGATTCAAGAGCTTTCTCTAGACCGCAGGATATCCAGTTCTCTGACTAATCTGTCTTTGTGAACTCTCTTGTCATTTAGGTAATACCTTTGATTTTGACTTTTGACTGATAGCACTTTGAATGATTCCATCAACTAATAAGACCATACAGTAACTATATTTGTTGATCAAATTAAATTGCTTCCCAGTAGCCATATTTATTCATTCTCTGTGAAGTTCACTCTGTCTAAATCTTCTCCCTATAGCCCTCTTGCCATTTAACAGCAAAATTTGAATAGTACTATTTTTGCAGGATAATCATCTCAGAACAGAAATGACACTGGCTTGGCACAAATGGCATTAGAGCCTCTCTGACGTCAAAAGGCACCTGCATTTCTGATGTGGCATCTCCGTGAATGTGAAGGATTAGCAGGGGTGGTTATTTTTGCTGAAGTCAAGTGCATCTTCGACATGTACTGTATCAGTGATGTGGTGCTGAGTGTAGCTTGCAGAGGCCCTGTTACTCACCTGCTCACGTGTCTGTGTGGGCGTTCACATGAAGGAGCTGTGTGCTCTTTCATTCTTGGGTGTGACTTAGAGAGAAGCTCCGTCAGAGAGAACCCCCATCCCCCTGCCGGAGTAGTAGCGGTCTTGGCTGTGAGTTGTTCATTCTGCCAGACTTAATAATCAATACCTCTTTCTTTCTTTTCTGAGCTTACCAAAACAATTGCAGTTTAAGCCCAATGGGAGAAAATAGACCAGTACATTAAAAAAATTGGTTTTTGTTTGTTTTTGCTTTTGCACAGTGATAATAATGATTCCTATAAGGAAAGTAATAACATATATGTGTGTGTTATTTGCTCAGTTTGTTATTTGCTCATGAGTCTTTGCAGTCCTATGGACTGTAGCCCCACCAGGCTTTTCTATCCGTGGAATTCTCCAGGCAAGAATATTGGAGTGGGTTGCCATGCCCTCCTCCAGGGTGTCTTCCTGACTCAGGGATTGAAACCGGGTCTCCTGCATTGTAGGCAGGTTCTTTACCATCTGAGCCACCAGGGAAGCCCAATAACATATGATAGTATGTAAATAGTTTTGATTTCATCAGTGTTTTGTTTACATAATCTAAGGGGCAGTGGTTATATAAACAGACCTATCATACTTCCCTACAGAATTATGATAGTTTTCTGGTTTTACTGGTGTTAATGGATAATTTTCAAAAAGGTAAAATCCACTTTCAGGTAAATATAAAGTGGATCTATGTCAGAGATTTTATTTAACTCATGAGATTAATGAGGGAATAAGGAAGATGTTATGGCTGGTTCAAAGGTCATTTGAGATGTTAGGCATATATGGGCAATTTAACAAGGAAATGTTTCTATCTATTGATAGAAAATTGGTTAATATGCATGGAAGACATCACCCTTTGTGGTTATCTGTTCCACCAGACAGACAATTTTTGCATTTCATTTGGAAATATTTGCAAATTCAGAAACTCCTTTTCTCATTCTGGGAACTTAATCCAAAGTAAACAATGAGTGCATTAGGTCTGCTTTTTTGTGCTTGCTGTGTCTTTTCCTCCCTATTTGATACTGAAAACAAGTGCCCAGATGTTTCCCAAGTTTGGATACCTTTTTTCCTTTTTTTTTTTTTTTTGATAATGAAGAAAAGGGAAAAAAATGGATAAGAAGGAACATGATGTTTGCTTTTATTTCAAGAACATGAAGGGGGAAGTTTAGGAAACAAGAAGACGGGTTAGGTAAGAAATTTTTACTTTGACATGTTTGATATTAAAGATTAAACACATCTTATGTTATAGAAAAAATGACGTTTTTCCTTTTCTCCTCGTCTGTAATGTTGGTGCTTCTCCAAAAACCAGTGGAGAAGGTTAGCTGTTGTAGACTCATTCATGTTCTTGGGCCTGAGTTTGTCCCACAACTGAGTAGAAGGAACTCTTAGTAGAACATCATCCAGTTAACATTTGAGCAGCTGACTTACTGACTCATATTTTATTGTGATTCATGTGTGAGACCCAGCTCTGTTGTAAGAAATAAAAATTGCTTAAAAAAAGTGTTAAAAGTGTCAAAAATGGCCTTGTAATTCCATTAAAATAATACTGAATAAACTTTATATTAACTCTGTGGTGTAGAATCTTCGATACTTAGAACAGGGAGGACTTCAGAGGTTTTATGTGGATAAGGAGAGGGAGGCCCACTGAGGCTGAGTGACGGTCTGATTCTCTGAAGAAGGAGAACTGAACTCTGTGCTCCTGTTGTTGATCCAAGACACAGCCTCCTCAATGTGTGCATCATTGTGATCTGGAGGACAGGACTCAGTGAGCATAGCACACAGCACGGCACTTAGAAAACGGCAATCCTGGCCTAATACGTACTTTGTGTTATGATTTCACTAACTCTGTGCAAGGTATTTGACCTATAAGGAAGATAATATACAGTCTGTACTCTTGAAGGGCTTAAGCTCTAGCTTAAGCAATAGTCTTCTTTGCTCCCCTTTAAAACAGAGTTATCTTCATGTGTCTTTCTAGCATTAAGATAAATTATTTGCTAAGGTGACAATTTTTCTAAATGCTAACAACACTTAGAGAGTGAACATTTATAAGGTGCAACTTCATGGTGTGTTGTGTGGTAGATATAATTGATAATTCTGCTTTCTCCTGTTGAATATCTAATTTCTAACTCTCATGACATGTCTTTCTGAAGTACTGTTTTTGGTAGGTTTAGGCAGATTACAGAAAGATTGGCATTTTTGTGTTTGCCAACATTCTAATGCTAAAAGGGATTCAGGATAACTCTAGGGTAGCCCTTCATTTTTGTAATTGAAAATGATACCCTATCTGGGGATAGAAAATATATATACACACACACAAACACACACATAGGTGCATATATACACATCTATGAGAATTTCTATGTCTTTTGTGTGTGTTGTAAAATCATGGGTTCATAATGATGCCTTCAGTCCTAACGCAGCATCTTGTAGCGCTTTGTGAATACTGCCTCTGGCAGTGAGACACCCAGCGTTTATTATCCTCAGTGTAGCTCCTTACTTGCTCAGTCAGTGGTAACTTGCGTCAGGGCATCTGCCAGCTGCACTGCCGTCTTTGCTGCTCACCCTCTGTGTCGGCCCTGCACTGGCCCCCAGCCCCGCCTCACTGCTGTGCCACAGCCACTTGGCAGCTACACCGGAAACGGAAAGGGAGGGAGGCAAGCTTTGATCTTCCATGCTTCACAGATAGTGCCTGAGTCCTGCCCCAGTTTCTTGAGAATTTATTCTTGAGATTCCTTTGTAGAGGCTGAGAATCCCCAGGCACTTGCTCACTCCTGTGATTGGTCTGGCTGCTATCTTCACAGAAGGGAAACGTGCAGCTCTCATTATTTTACTAGGGGTTGTGTTTCCTGCGGCCCAGGGTAGTTTTTGTCCACTGGAAAGAGGACGGGCATGGTCTCTGCTGCAGCCTCAGGCTTCACAAAGATGTCGCTGCAGGCCTGCCGTTCACTTCTGATGGAGGGAGGTTCAGCTGTGGTCCTTACAGCTCTGTAGTTCAGCTTCTTCCTCAGGCGTAGAAACACCAGAGCCATTTCTTGGTATTCACACCCTTAGAGCTGGGGCTGGTCGGGTCAGGGGGAGTTGTGGCCCTGGCCAGCATTGTGTCTGAAAATTCCTTATGTGAAAACTCAAGCATCCTGATGCTTGAGGATGAGAGGAGTCCGTTCTATTCCTAAACCTAGTATAACCTTACTTTTCCTTCCTTTTTTTTGCTATTTAATTTAAGGCAAGCTTACTACTTCAAGCTTCAGTTCCTGGTGGTAAAGAACCCACCTGCCAGTGCAAGAGTTTGAGACGTGGTTTAATCCCTGGGTCCAGAAGATCCCCTGGAGTAGGAAATGTCAACCCACTCCAGTATTCTTGCCTGGAGAATCCCATGGACAGAAGCCGTGCTCTCTCTCTCATACACACACACACACACACACACACACACACACACACACACACACACACACACACATTTTTTATCATTCATGGGTCACAGCCTTGTCTCGGTGAAGGGGCTTGTGTAACTCAGTGAAGCTATGAGCATGCCATGCAGGGCCACCCAACATGGATGGGTCATAGTGAGGAGTTCTGACAAAACATGGTCCAACTGGAGGAGGAAATAGCAACCCACTCCAGTATTCTTGCCTGGAGAACTCCATGAACAGTATGAAAAATCAAAAGAATATGACACTGGAAGATGAGCCCCACAGGTCAGAACATGCCCATTATGCTACTGGGGAAGAGTGGAGAACAATTACAGATAGCTCAATGAAGAATGAAGTGACTGGGCCAAAGTGGAAATGACACTCTGTTGTGGATGTGTCTGGTGTGAGAGTATAAAGTCCAATGCTATGAAGAACAGTTTTGCATAGATCTATGATCAAGGTAAATTGGACATTGCCAAGCAGGAGGTTGCAAGATTGAACATTGATATCTTAGGAATCAGAGAACTAAAATGGATGTGAGGGAGCGAATTTAATGCAGATGATCATCATATCTACTGCTGTGGGCAAGAATCCCTTAGAAGAAATGTAGTAGCCCTCATGGTCAACAAGAATCCAAAATGGAGTACTTGATTGCAACTTCAAGAATGACAGAAAATCTCAGTTCATTTCCAAGGCTAGCCATTCAGTATCACAGTAATCCAAGTCTATGCCCCAACCACTAATGTCAGAGAAGCTGAAGTTGATCCGTTCTGTGAAAACCTACAAGGCGTTCTGGTTGTTGTTGTTCAGTTGGTAAGTCATGTACAGCTCTTTGAAACGCCATGAACTGCACCATGACAGGCTTCCCTGTCCTTTTAATGCTGAAGAAGCTGAAATTGACCAGATCTCTGAAGGCCTATAAGACTTTCTAGACTTTCTAGAACTAAAACCAAAAAAGATGTCCTTTTCGCCATAGGGGATTGGAATACAAAAGTAGGAAGTCAAGAGACACCTGGAGAGGCAAGTTTGACCTTGGGGTACAAAATGGAGCAGGGCAAAGGCTAACAGAGTTTTGCCTAAAGAACACACTGGTCATAGCAAACACCCTCTTCCAACAACAGAGTAGGCAACTTTGCACATAGATATCATCATATGGTCCACACCAGAATCAGATTGATAATGTTGTTTGCAGCTGCCAATGCAGAAGTTCTATCCAGGCAGTAAAAATAAGACCTGGAGCTGACTGGGGCTCAGATCATGAGCTCCTTATTGCAAAATTCAGAGCAAAATTGAAGAAAGTAGGGAAAACCACTAGGCCATTCAGATATGACCTAAATCAAACCCCCTATGACTATACAGTGAAGGTGATGAATAGATTCAAGGGATTAGATCTTGTAGACAGAGTGCCTGAAGAACTATGGATGGAGGTTTGTAACATTGTACAAGAGGCAGTGACCAAAACCACCCCAAGAAAAAGAAATGCAAGAATGCAAAGTGGTTGTCTTAGGAAGTTTTAACAAATAGCTGAGGAAAGAAAAGAAGTAAAAGGTAAGGAAGAAAGGAAAAGATACACCCAACTGAATGCAGAGTTCCAGAGAATAGCAATGAGAGATAAGAAGGCCTTCTTAAATAAAAAATGCAAAGATATAGAGGAAAACAATAGCATGGTAAAGACTAGAGATCTCTTAAAGAAAATTAGAGATACTGAAAGGTTGTTGCTGAATGAAAAGATTCTTGGCCTCCGGAGGAGACGAATTCAGTCCGGGGCCAGAGACGAGGCTGGATCGCTCAGAGCTTTTGTGTAATAAAGTTCTATTAAAGTATAAAGGAGACAGAGAAAGCTTCTGACACAGGCATCAGAAGGGGGCAGAAAGAGCACCCCCCTTCTACTCTTCAGCTGGATGTTATATAGTCACTAGCAGTCTGTTAATGAAAGAAAGGAATGTCTTAAAACTCAGAATGGCACCACGCCCCTCATCCATAAGATGCATTTTGGGATAATCTTGGCACCAGATGATTGATCCTGGGCCATAAAACGATTGACTTGAATCTTGTAGAAGGGCAGATTACCATACAAATAGTTTTTTTTTTTACATAGATTAGGGGAACAAAGTCTGAGTATAACATACTGGTTTGTCAAGTAGGTTCTGAGCCATTAGGCGGAACCGACTTGAGGACAGAGTCTGGGGTAAATGTATAGCTCATTAACATAGCTTGAGACACACATTTCCATAAGAAAAATGCATTGGTTAACTCAAGGTTTGAGAATAGTTAGCTTCAGGTGAAACCAGGTGTCATTATGGCAACACAGTATTTTAAGAGAAACCTCCTTTTAAATGTGTATAGAGAAGGAAAAAAATATTGCTAGTTTGTTTCTTCCTGCTGATTAAGAGAGAGAAAAATGTCTGACACTTGCAGCCTGTTTCCTCAAGAGAGATAAAAATATCTGACACTTGCAGCCTATTTCCTCCGTTTGGAGACTCCTGGCCTTCCTGCCTGTTACCCTCTCAATACCAAGGGAACATTTCATGCAAGGATGGGCATAATAAAGGACAGAAACTGTAAGGACCTAGCAGAAGCAGAAGAGATTACAAAGAGGTGGTAAGAATACATAGAAGAACTATACCAAAAGGGTCTTAAGGACCCACATAACCATGATGGTGTGGTGACTCACCTAGAGCTGGACGTCACTGAGTGTGAAGTCAAGTGGGCCTTAGGTAGTATTCCTATGAACAAAGCTAGAGGAGGTGACAGAATTCCGTCCGAGCTATTTAAAATTCCAAGAGGTAGTGCTGTTAAAGTGCTGCATTCAATATGTCAGCAAATTTGGAAAACTTAGCAGTGGCCACGGGACTGCAAAAGGTCAGTTTTCATTCCAGTCCCAAAGAAGGGCAAGGCCAAAAAATGTTCCAACTACTGAACAGTTGCATTCACTTCACATGCTAGCAAAGTTATACTCAAAAATCCTTCAAGCTAGGCTTTAGCAGTACATGAACCAAGTACTTCCAGATGTATCAGCTGGGTTTAGAAAAGGCAAAGGAACCAGAGATCAAATTGACAATATTTGTTGGATCATAGAGAAAACAAGGGAATTCCAGAAAAACAGCTACTTTTGCATCATTGACTACGCTAAAGCCTTTGGATCACATCAAACTATGGAAAATTCTGAAAGAGTTGAGAATACCAGACCACCTTACCTGTATGCTGAGAAACCAGTATGTTACAACCGGACATGGAACAGTGGACTGGTTCAAAATTGGGAAAGGAATCCACAAGGCTGTATATTGTCACCCTGCTTATTTAACTTACATGAAAGCACATTATGCAGAATGACAGGCTGGATGAATCACAAGCTGGAATCAAGATTCCCAGAAGAAATAGCAATAACCTCAGATATGCAGATGATAACCACTCTAATGGTAGAAAGTAAAGAAGAACTAAAGAGCCTCTTGATGAGGGTGGAAGAGAAGAGTGAAAAGGCTGGCTTGAAACTCAACACTCAAAAAACTAAGATCATGACATCTGATCTCATCACTTCATGGCAAACAGAAGGGTAAAAAGTGGAAGCAGTAACAGATTTTATTTTCTTGGGCTCCAGAATCACTGCAGACAGTGATTGCAGCCATGAAATTAAAAGATGCTTGCTCCTTGGAAGGAAAGCTGACAAACCTAGACAGTGTACTAAAAAGCAGAGACATTACTTTGCCTACAAAGGTCCATATAGTCAAAGCTGTGGTTTTTCCAGTAGTCATGTATGAATGTGAGAGTAGGACTGTAAAGAGGGCTGATCGCTGAAGAATTGAGGCTTTTGAACTGTGGTGTTGGAGAAGACTCTTGAGAGTCCCTTGGACTGCAATTAGATTAAACCAGTCAATCTTAAAGGAAATCAACTGGCTCATTTGAAAAGACCCTGATGCTGGGAAATATTGAAGGTGGGAGGAGAAGGGGTTGATAGAGGATGAGATGGTTGGATGACAATCACCGACTCAATGGACATGAGTTTGAGTAAACTCCAGGAGTTGATGATGGACAGGAAGGCCTGATGTGCTGCAGTCCATGGGGTCACAAAGAGTCAGACATGACTGAGTGGCTGAACTGAATTGAACTGATGCTGAAGCTCCAATACTTTGGCCACCTGATGCGAAAAGCTGCTTCATTGGAAAGACCCTGATGCTGGGAAAGATTGAGGGGAGGAGAAGAAGGGGGTGACAGTAAATGAGGTGGTTGGATGGTATCACCGACTCTGCAGACGGGAGTTTGAGCAAACTCTGGGAAACAGTGAAGGACAGGGAAGCCTGACGTGCTGCAGTCCAAGGGGTCGCAAAGAGTAGAATATGACTTAGGGATTGAACAACAACAACAGTTGATTTATAATTTTGTGTTAGTTTCAAGTATACAGCACAGCAAGTCAGTTACATGTGTGTGTGTATTCTTTTTCAGATTCTTTTCCCTTGTGGATTTTTATAAAATATTGATTGTATTTCCCTATGCTCTACAATAGGGCCTTGTTAACTATATGTTTTTTATATATATATAGTAGTATATATATATTAGTGTATGTATGTTACTCTGAACTCTTTTTTTGTTGCTCAGAATGAAAAATAACATTTCTTTTTAGTTGCAGATAATGTTGTAGCCACGCATTCTGGGAAACAAACTCACTCAGAAGGACAATGCAGATAGTGGAGTGCAGTTTATTACACCGGCGGGCCCAAGGCAGAGTCTCCTCTTAGCCAAGGACCCCGACCAGCATTTGTGAAAATCTTTTATACCCCATATGTACGTGTCCGAACCCACCACTCCAAATTCCTTGAGACTTACATAAACAAAGGAAGGGTAAATACAATCCTAATAACCCCATCATTCATGTGCCATGTGCTGAGAGGGTTAAACAATTAGCCAATAATCAGTAAGCCTGAGGTTACACTCCAATAGGTGCAGAAAAATTTATGGCCTGTCTGGAGGAGGGGGTGATTAGTGTATGTGTCCTCTTAGGCGATGAGTAACCAGGGTACAATCTTCAAGGTTCTCCTGTCTGGAGGGGGTCTTATCCTTCTGTCGTCGTTTCCATAGGCACTAAACACAGAGTTCAGAGTCCACTGGAGAGGTGGCGGAGGATGATCAGCATGGACAGGCCTGAGATGGAGTCCAGGCCCTATGAATTCCTTCTTCAGTAATAGAATAGCTTGAGGAAGAAAGAAAGTGTATGTGACCATGCAGCTGATGAAATTCAGAGCTGAGTGGGCTTCAGGCCTGACAAGTACTGGCTCTGTTTCTTTATGATTCTCTTGGCTGTGTTCTCTTTGGATCAGCTTTGACCTTCGGCCCCTTCCCTTATGGTAACTAAATGGCTCTAGTGGTCCCAGGCTTCACATTGACAAAGCAAGAGGTCCAGGGAGAAAGAGAATAGTATTTTGGTTTTATACTGATTGGACCAGCTCTGGTAATATGTTTATCTCTGAATCAAGGATTGTAGCAAGGGGGATGATTGTTGGATTATATGCATCTTAAGCCCTTTTTTTTTTTAAAGCAGTATTGTTCATTTTCAGTGTCAGGGTTGTTTTACTTTCATAGGGTAGTTGTGAATCATGTGAAATGGGCACTAATTGTTTATACCGGAGACTAGTTGAAATCAAGGCCAACATCAGATGAAATTCTGCTCTTTCATGTATAGTATTAATACTTTCATGAAAATATGTTTAAAAGTGCAGCGTGTGAAAGGTAAGTAGTACAATATGTTAAGTGTGTGGTGGATTTGGTTAGTTTCTAGGGAGATAGGAAATAGAATACAGTCTCTTACATGGGCTTATGAGGGGACTGCTTTGCTGAACACAGACAATGAGTTGGGTAGATAAGAACCATCAGAAATAACCAGTCAGTTATTAATGGAGACTCGGTCCCAGTCTGTCAGGTAAGCAGCCCTTAAAGTTAACAGTTCTGCACGGGAGTTTGCTGTTTTCCTGGAGTAGGTATTTGCGAGTAGAACCTCCCCTCTTCCCTCGAGATGAGTGTGGACTGAGCTGGCCCCCCCCACTTCTCGTGTGTTATCCTGGTACCCACCAGACTGCCGTGCGTGCGTGCTCACTGCTCTGAACCTGCGCTCTGTGGTGGGAGGCAGGCAGTCACGGTCGGTCCAGTTGTGCCTCCTCCAGGGAGCAGTGAGCTCTTGGCCCTCGAACCTCACCACCGTGAACTCTTGGAGGCCTGATCTGACCAAAGTCTCACAGCCACTGTACCGGTGCAAGTAATTTTCCCACCAAATTCTGTGATGTATGCAAGTGTATGATATGTGACAGCTGAGAATGACTTTAGTGGGTTTTTCTTGTGGATCTGGGCCTCTTTACCTTTGTTGAGCTCTGGCGTGGAATCTGGGTGTACGCAGGTGTGCCCGTGCAGATTTACAGAGTTAGTGGCTCTGGGTGTGGTGTGCGGTGCTGACCCTGGTCTCAGCTGCTCTTCAAGTAGCTGATCACAGAACTGACATGCGTGACAGAGTCGAAGAACAAGGTGACGGTCTATGTGACAGTTTCTAGAGAGTCAAAAGGGAAGTCAGGCTCTCATGGTCCAAAACTGAGAGGTGTGTTTAGCTATGTGCTGAAGACGAGCAGGGTCTGGGGAGCTGAAGAGGAGAAGGAGTACAGGCTTTTCAGAGAGAATGGGTGAAGGGGAGTGTGGGGGTGGGGAGGGGGTAGGATGAGTAAAATCAGCACTGCAGATAGTGATCTTAGCAATGTAACTGAGGGAGCACAGGCGGAAGTAAAGTTGACTAGGATGAGACAGGGTGAGACATTGTAATATGAGGCCAAAGAAGCAGGGCAGAGAGAAGTTGCAGGTTGAAAACACAGTATTTTAGGAGGCTATTAAATTAAGCTTCTCAGCAGTAGCTTCTTTAAGTAGAGAAATAATTTGTTTCAAATGATTTGTTCCAAATTGAAGAAGTGTTAGGGAATTAGGAAAACCTTCTAACTTCGCATTAAAATGGCCCATAACTCAAAAAAATGTATATATGTTTTGATAAAATAGTTTCGTATTTTCATCATTGAAGAAAAATAGTTGGAATGCATAACACTTTTATTTTTTTGGTGTTATTCGAATAGATAGCAAAACAATTCCCAGACTTCCAAGGTTACTTTTGGGAGTAGTTAAATTTTGAGGTATTTGTGTCATTTGTTTCTTTTTCTTTTGGAAAGTTGAAATAAGCAAATTGTCATTCACTTTTCTGAAGTGAATTTGAAAGAATTAAAAAATACTCCTGTCAAATGTATAGCAAGTGTTTTGAAAGTGCAGTCCTCTAAGGCTATTTATCGGGACAATGCATTATGGAAATTTCTAAGGAGAAATGTAACACAAAATGTATTCCCAGCAAGAAATTTTAATCAAAATAGATTACTTTAAAAATCCAGTAACTTATAAGATACCTAAATTTTCAAATCAACAGGAGTTTCACCATTTCATGTAGTGAAAAATAGAATGTCTGCTTAATACTTATGGTTTCTTTCAGACATTAACCTTGATTCTGAGAGTAAATTCTGAAATAGGGTAGGGTTTGGATGGGAAGAGGGATGCCCGTCTAACAGCAGACTGTTTTGGGGATCTGTTATAAGCCTGGGATAATGTGGAAAAAAATTTTAAACCATCTTTAAATCAAATTGAGGTTTATGTTTTCATTTTGATCAATAGGGATTAATTTGGAAAGTAAACAATAATGAGCCGATATATATGTTAATTTCTCAGGGTTGATAGTTTAGCCTTAGGTGCTAAATTTGTATCAAAGAATTATGATCAAATAATTTCTCATGAAATTGGCAAACATTTGCTTTAAACCGTTCTCTCAAACAATTAAAATTATTGTTGTTCTTATGTTTGACTCTAAATTTGAGAAACTAAGTCTTCTAATTGCAAGGAGAATAAAATATCAAAATGTGTCAGGACTATTCAATTATTTTATGTAAATATAAACCCATTTACTTTAAGGAGGACCATCACACCTTTTAAAATGACATCAATCAACACCTTTGTTAGGATTGCTTTCATTGAGCTAATGAGTAGATATTTTTATTATGGAAATGCTACATTTTTAGTCTCCTTACTAATGTGCGGCGCCCCCCCCACCAGCCTGCAGAGGAATAAGTCAGTTATCTGGCTGCTAGTAGCTCTAAGTGCTTTTCAAAGAGCATTTAAATGCTTGTAATCACTAAACAAAGGAGTACTATAGATTAAATGTGTTATGAACCACACACGGAAGCAGTTTCTTTTTATTTTATTATCTGTAACTTTAATGGAAAGAAAATGTTAATTTAGGGTAATGAAATAGACCTCCAAGTATGATCAGTGAATAGACCATTAGGTTAATTAAAATGAGGATATGTATCATGGCTGTGCTAGAACTGTCACTGTGGAAGAGAGATTCGTTTAGTGTTTGAATAGTAAAATTCAGAATATGTCACTCCCAAACCAGATTTACTACACAACGGAACAAGATTGATATCAAGGGTAATTCAGTTTTGTTTCATTTTCTTTTACTTGTCACGTTGCTTGTCATTCTGAAGAGCTTGTCACTTAAAAGGTGAAAATTTATCCAGTCTTTTGAAAATCAATTAAGTGTCAGTTTTGTTACTTTCCTATCTATCACCTAGCTGAATTAAACACAAAAACAAGACTTAAGCAATACGCAGTGTACAGATTGTGATATTTCAAAAAGTTCATTTCAGTTCAGTCACGCAGTCCTGTTAAACTCTTTGCGAGCCCATGCGACAGCACGCCAGGCTTCCCTGTCCATCACAGGGAATTGCTCAAACTCATGTCCATTGAGTCGGTGATGCCATCCATCTCATCCTGTGCTGTCCCCTGCTTCTCCTGCCCTTAATCTTTCCCAACATCAGGTTGTTTTCCACTGAATTAGTTCTTACCATCAGGGGACCAAAGTATTGGAGCTTCAGCTTCAGCATCACTCCTTCCAATGAATATTCAGGACTGACTGATTTCCTTTAGGATGGACTGGTTGGATCTCCAAGCTGTCCAACAGACTCTCAAGAGTCTTCAACACCACAGTTCAAAAGCATCAATTCTTCAGTGCTCAGCTTTCTTTATAGTCCAACTTTCACATACATATAACTACTGGAAAAACCGTAGCTTCGACTAGACGGACTTTTGTCAGCAAAGTGATGTCTAGGTTGGTCCTAGTTTTTCTTCCAAGGAGCAAGTGTCTTTTAATTTCATGGCTGCAGTCACCATCTGCAGTGATTTTGGAGCCCAAGAAAATAAAGTCAGCCACTGTTTCCATTGTTTCCCCATCTATTTGCCTTGAAGTGATGGGTCCGGATGCCATGATTTTAGTTTTCTGAATGTTGAGTTTTAAGCCAGCTTTTTGACTCTCCTCTTTCATTTTCATCAAGAGGCTCCTCAGTTCCTTTTCACTTTCTGCTATAAGGGTGGTGTCATCTGCATATCTGAGGTTATTGATATTTCTCCTGGGAGTCTTGATTACAGCTTGTGCTTCATCCGGCCTGGCATTTTCCATGATGTACTCTGCATATAAGTTAAATAAACAGGGTGACAATATACAGCCTTGATGTACTCCTTTCCCAATTTGGAACCAATCTGTTTTTCCATATCTGGTTCTGTTGCTTCTTGACCTGCATACAGATTTCTCAGGAGGCAGGTCAGGTGGTCTGGTATTCCCATCTCTTGAAGAATTTTCTGCAGTTTGCTGTGATCCACACAGTCAAAGGATTTGACCTAATCAGTAAAGCAGAAGTAGATGTTTTTCTGGAACTCTCTTGCCTTTTTGATGATCCAACGGTTGTTGGCAATTTGATCTCTGGTTCCTTTGCCTTTTCTAAATCCAGCTTCGACATCTGAAAGTTCTTGGGTCACGTACTGTTGAAGCCTGGCTTGGAGAATTTTGAGCATTACTTTCCTAGCATGTGAGATGAGTGCAATTGTGCGGTAGTTTGAGCATTCTTTGGCATTGCCTTTCTTTGGGATTGGAATGAAAAGTGACCTTTTCCAGTCCTGTGGCCACTGCTGAGTTTTCCAAATTTAGTGACATATTGGGTGCAGCACTTTCATGGAATCATCTTTTAGGATTTGAAATAGCTCAACTGCAATTCCGTTACTTCCACTAGCTTTGTTTGTAGTGATGCTTTCTAAGGCTCACTTGACTTCTCATTCCATGTCTGGCTGTAGGTGAGTGATCACATCTTCGTGATTATCTGGATCATGAAGATCTTTTTTGTATAGTTTTTCTATGTATTCTTGCCATCTCATCTTAATATCTCCTACTTCTGTTAGGCCCATACCATTTCTGTCCTTTATTGTGCCCATATTTGCATGAAGTGTTCCCTGGGTATCTCTAATTTTGTTGAAGAGATCTCTAGTCTTTCCCATTGTATTGTTTTTCTCTATTTCTTGCGTTGATCGCTGAGGAAAACTTTCTTGTCTCTCCTTGATATTCTTTGGACTCTGCATTAAGATGGGTATATCTTTCCTTTTCTCCTTTGCCTTTAGCTTCTCTTCTTTTCTTGGCTATTTTTAAGGCCTCCTCAGGCAACCGTTTGGCCTTTTTGCATTTCTTTTTCTTGGGGATGGTCTTTATCATTGCCTCCTGTACTGTGTTACGAAACTCTAAGCATGGTTCTTCAGGCACTCTGTCTATCAGATCTTATCCCTTGAATCTCCCTTCCAAAAGTTAGCAACTTTGAATTCATTAAATTGTAAAAAATGTAGTTGAAACAACTGCTGCAAGTTTTTGGTTATTAGTTCTTTTGGTTTTCTGTTGTCTGAATCTGTTGGAAATATGTTTTTTTATAGTTATACACTTGGTCAGTTTACTATTTGAATTTACTGAAAAGACTTTTTGATGTTTTTTTTTCTTATGGAAAGTCTTAGCATTGTGTCAACCATTGATAGGTTTTCTGTAAGTGATTCCTCTTTTAATATAAAAAGCTTGGGTTTTGTTTAGAGTCTTCAGTTTCCCCCATCAGATGTCTCATGTAACAGATTAATTTCTCTTCAGATCTTAGATCTAGAATCACAACATGTGGCCTAAAAGTCAACCAACATAATCATGGCCAGTAGCTTTTTGTGTGGGGCCTGGAATATGAATGCAGGTACTAAATGATTTATGATTTACCATGGTGGCTCAGAGGTTATAGCGTCTGCCTGTGATGCGGGAGACCTGGGTTCAATCTCTGGGTTGGGAAGATCCCCTGGAGAAGGAAATGGCACCTCAATCCAGTGTTCTTGCCTGGAGAATCCCACGGACCGAGGAGCCTGGTGGGCTACAGTCCATGGGGTCGCAAAGAGTCGGATACGACTGAACGACTTCACTCCACTTCACTAAATGATTTATAGAGTAAATGCTTTCCTCAGAGGTTTGTATTATCAGTCAGCCTAGTGTTAACTGAATTCTGCTGCTAAGCCTAGTACTGCAGTGGGTCCTTTGATGTGCTTCAGGCTCTCTCCGGGCGGTGGCGCGTGGTCAGCATGTGCTTAGGGAGCAGTCAGCTTCTCTCCTCAGCTTCAGGAAGGTGCATTCTCTTTCTCTTCTTTCACCATCTTCATTCTAGGAACATCTTTTCTTACTTTTGCCTTACTTCTCTATTTTCCTGCAAAGTACCTAGATGATATTGAGTAGGAGATATTTAATGAGTTTATGTAAATGTATGTATATATTATTTTTGATTATTTGTGAACATTACCTTAAAAAGCTTAATATAGGGAAAACCTTACTGATTATATTAGGAAGTGCATATTCTGTGATTAGCTTCACCATAGAATTTTTCTGAATAATTGCCTTAGAATGTCTAACAGGTTTCATTTTGTCCTACTTTTTTTTGAAGACTTACTTGGGGTTTTTTAAGAAGAATAGGGACTTGTAATTCTTCAGTCATCCTGAATAGGACCCAAAGACGGTGTGGAAAGGGCCGCCCTGGGGTTTGGAGACCCTTGTCAGGACATCCATGAGCCCCATGGTCTCTCCTGGTGTGTCTGTTGCTTTGTGTTAGCTCCATTTTTAAAATTCTGTAACTGTGTGCTATCTTCATCATCTCCTGCTTTGTCTTTCCTTTTTGTCTCTCACAGCTTCTGCTTACTTACCACTCAGTTTGACTTGTCATGAAGTATCGTGGGTCCAGCTGTAGTGTTTTTCATGCGTTGCTCACTGCCCCAGTTCTTTCTCTCTCTTGCTGTCCATTCCTCAGGGAAGTAATCTAATTGACATACAGGATCAGTCAAGATAGGCAAGTTCACGTGGCGCTAACAGAGGTTATCCACCTACCCTCTTGTTCCTGCCGTGTGGTCATTGTGGATTGATAGGGAACTCTGTCCCATATTTTCCTCTTTCGGGGATCCAAGCTATGCTCGTTTTTTTGAGGCATTGTCAGAAATGAAGTCCCCATGCATTCACCAGCTTATCCAGCTTTTATCCAGAAGTAACATCACTCTGGCTCGTATTTCACTGACCGAAGCAAGTTGCCTATTCCCCCATGGCATTGTAGAGTGAAAATGCATAGTCCCCCCCATGTGCCCTGGAGTGAGAGCTTCAGGTATTTGGGGGACAAGCACTAGTGGCGACTGCAGTTGGCCCCTCTAGCTGTCAGCCACTCACTCCACGGTTCTTGCCACACGGGTTACTTTTTTCCTGGGAGGGAGTCCATGCCCTTGGCCAGGTGACTTCCGCAAACTCCTCGGAGGCAAAGTGTGCCCTCTCCCCCTCTGGCAGGGCTTCCATGTGATATGGAGCACATGCAGCCATGACGTATGCCAGCTCCGGGCAGAAGCTATAGATGTTGTTTGTGTGATTTGAGTTGAATTCTTTCCAGATGGGAAGTTCAGGCTCCTTATGCTTTGATTCCAGAGTGAGAAGAGGTGTAATGTAGACCTGCAGCCTGGAACAGGCTTTGACTCAACCCTTACCTTCTACTTACCATGAGCTCTGTGTGCAGTTGGTCATTGACATTTGACTATGTTACTACCAGCAAGAGCTTACTTTACACCATGAAATTTAGAGTTAAGAAAACCTGGGCTTGAGTGTTAACTCCACTAGTTGTGTGATTTGGGGTGGGGATTTGGGGATCCCTTAGCAGGGTTTCTTCATCTATAAAATGAAGGTAATAATGCCTACCTTACAGTTTTGATGTGAGGGTTAAATCGAGTGACTTATCAAGTAATTAGTGTAGCACTCACCCCTCAGGAAGAGTCAGTGAATGTCACTCCCCTCCCTTTATGTTCTGCCCCATTAATGGAGATATTTCAGTGCAGGATTACTTCAAAGGAATTAGATAATTAATTGAAAACAATCAATTGTGAGATTAAGGATTAGATAAAATGCTCTTTTTAAGTGGGCCTTGTTAGCCCCAATTCAAGAATTTCCTTCTGAAGAGAATCCAAAATGCTCTCATATCTGATCTTTTTCACAAATGATGGGTTCTTATTACAGTGATAAGTCAGCTAGGTTTGTAACTAAGCTGCATGGTCCCACTGCAGTAGGCCTGGCAGCCCTCCAGACTGTCTGAGAGATCCCCCTCTGCCTGTTGAGCAGTCCGTCAGGGACATTCGGAGCTCCGTGGTCTCCTTCAGTACCTCCTCCGCAGAGAGTGACCCACTGCACTGGGATCAGGGCAGTTAGCCCGGTGTCTTGCTGGTGGCCTCAGGTTTGCCTGAGCTCGAGAAGGTGAGATGCTTGTGTGAGATCATGGACTGAATGAACCCGTGCCTGCAGAAGACAGAAAACAACACAAAAAGCTCATGGTGTGTGGCTTGGCTGGTCACACGGGATGAAGTGTCCAGTTCACAAACAGGCATAAAAAACGTCTGTAGAGAGTCTGCACATTTTGAACTTTGTAAGATAGAAAGAGACAAAGTAATTCTCAATCCCACCAGTAAGGGTAAAGCTGAGAAAGAGAGGCAAAGACCAGTGAAAGCTGGACTGGCAAGGATCACAGCAAGAGTAGTTTCTTGCCTCCTGATGCTCCGGAAGCTTTCTGATACTGTTCCCTTCCGAAGGTGATGTGTGCCCCGTGGATAGCAGGGGGGTGATATGTGCCCCGTGGATAGCAGGGGGGTGGGGGCACTGGCATGTGGCCGCAAGGACACACTCATGCCCATGTGGTGCCAGACTCCTTGTTCTCAGTCCCCATTGCTTGTGTGCGAGAAGCCAGCTGCTGGGTTGTGAACACACCCACACGGTCTCTGGAAAGGTCCACGTGTGGAAGTGTGGTGCCACAAGCCAGCGTGAGGGATTTGTCTTCACACGGGTCTCCAACCCCAGGCAGGTCCTCTGGTGACCGGGGACACTCACCCCTGGCCTGACTGCAGCCGATGATGGGCCGTGAGCCCGAACCTCCTGCTGAGGCCCTCAGGAGCTGCAGAGTCACTGCACAGCAGATGAGATCTCTGAATGGATCCATGTGTCTTTTTAGCAACACCTACTGTAACCTTTCAGTATACACTGTGTTCTTTCAACTGGATAAAAGGACTCAGAAAAACAGTTGCTACACTATACTTAAGTTTCGTTTGTTCTGGTTTAAAATGATGATTTTAATAAAACACTGAAAGGAGGACAGGGGTTTAAAGTGTAGCCTATTTTGGGGAAAAAACTATAAGACTTTTTATTGTTGATATTTTCTTTTGTTTGATTTTCTACTTAACTGATTTTCCAAATCTTAGTATTTCCTGAGCCTAAAACTTAAAACAGGTTGCATCAGGCTGAATTCTCCAGACAAACAGACCTGATAGAAGATAGAAGTTTCAGGCATTGGTTTCCATGACTGGGGGGGTTTAGGTCTGAAATCTGTGGGTGGATCGGGCAGCTGGCTGGCGGGAAACTCTGGTGAGAACTGAAGTTGTCAGTTTCAGTTTGGACTGTGTAGGGCAGGCTGTTATACTGGACATGGGCAGTAGTTCTAGATTACAGTCTTGAGGCAAAATACTCCGTTATCAGGAACCTTGGTTTTTGCTCTTAAGGCCTTCAACTGACTGACTGACTGAACGAGGCCCATCCCCATTAGCAGGGGGTAACCTCTGTAGAGTCCATTGGTCGTAAATGTTGATCACATCTACAAAATACTAGCACAGTCACATCTAGATCATTGTTTGACCAAACAACTGGGCATCTAGGCCAACCAGGTTGACACAGAGTTAATGATCTTGCAGGTGAAGAGGGCGGAGGAGGGAGTGTGGGGCGTGGAGACTTCCTCTCCCTCATGCATGTGTGTGAAGGCTGTTGCTGCCTGTTCTCCCTGCTTCTTTAGTACATTTGGTGCCATGCGGTGGCAATGCTAACGTACGTCAGCAAACAGCTTTGGTGGTGGTCTTTAACCTGTCTGGGGGGCTCTGTTTCTCAAATTTACATTTAAAGAAAAAGTAAATTTTGTTCCTGTTTAGGGGCTTCCAAGTTGGAGCTAGTGGTAAAGAACCTGCTTGCCAATGCAGGAGGTGCTAGAGACAGGGTTTGATCCTTGGTTGGGAAGATCCCCTGGAGAAGGAAATGGCAACCCACTCCAGTACTCTTGCCTGGAGAATCCCATGGACAGAGGAGCCTGGTGGGCTACAGTCCACGGGGTCGCAAAGAGTTGGACCCGACTGAAAACGATTTAGCATGCATGCACGCAGAGGTAAAAGTAGCTTGTTAGATATCAGAGGGAGGATGAGTCTAGAAAAATTTTCTACTGCTGGTCACTTGCTGCCAGTAGAAAAGTTAGGAACATGTTAAATTTGTTGGTGTATTTAGTGATGGCTTATGGCAAGTCTTTGCAGAGCCTTCTCAGGTATTTTGGAATATACCCAAGTCTCAGTAAGCTTCTCCTTTGAGAAGCGAACAGTCTGCGATTTCATAGGCCACAATGCTTGTGGAAACCACCACAGTATTATTCTGTAATGCTTCTTAAGTTTGTCTTCTTTATGAAGTTAAATATTAAATCTCCTGGATTTTACACCTCTCATTTTAAAAAGTATCTTTTAAGAGTTAACTGATTTAGGTCTTTGATTAGGCGTAGCTTATGGCTGTCAGTTTGATTTTACTTTTTCTTTTCTTTTTTTAGTGCCTTTAAATTGAACTTTAAGGTTGACTTCTAGATATAATTTCTGAAATCTCTGTGGGTTTGATTTATTGCAAAAGTAATATTATTAATTTATGAAACTGTTTCTAAGCTGTGCTTTTCTTGCTCTTGGATTTTCTCTGTGAAAAATGCAGAGGGACTTCTTAGCTAGGTTTTATTGGGGTAAAATCAGTTTTATGAAGTGTGACGGCTTCCTTTTCTGAGTTTTACCTGAGCGATGCTCCAGCTCAGCTGAGGGGCTCATAATGGTGAGTGACTTCTCATCAGCGCCTTTATTGATTAATGACACAGATAAGAAAAATGTACGTTGCTGCAGCAGGATTTCACTCAAGAAAGCCTGGAGCCCCTCATCTCAGGAAGGTTGAATATCGGTGTTTAAGGATGATACAATCCGTGAAAGAGAGGGGACAGTCAGGGCTAGCACAGCAGCATGGAGTAGTGGGAAGAGCAGAGAAAGCTTAGGTCAGGCGTAGCTTTGAAAATAGCTTCTGGGAAGTAAAGCCAGCAGAATGGTACATGAAACATGAAACCCCTGTGGGTGAGCTCTGCTGGCCAGATGGGAAGATGAGCCCTGATCCCGATGGTCTCCTTGTTCTGCTGTCAGAGGAGCTGGTGCTCTTCCTGTTTGACTGCTTGCTCCTTCCCTGCTGGTCTCGCTGAGTTGGGTAGACCCTGATCAAGGGCACCCAGTTAGTGCTAAACTATCCTAAACCATTCTCGCTTTGACAGGTTCTGACCACAGAAGCTTCTGGCAGCTGTGCAGGTGCGGCTTCGTTGTTTCTGAGGGCCTGAGTGGTGTCGCAGAGCACCTAGCATGTGCCATAGCTGGATCCCACAATAGGTTCAGGGGAAATCAGCCTGCAAGAGAGGAGAGATACTGGATATCAGGATGTGCTTATGTGGTTCTCTTCCTGCTGCTGCTGTTTGGTTGCTAGTTTATGTCCAGCTCTTTGCAACCTGATGGACTGTAGCCCCCCAGGCTCCTCTGTCCTGGGATTTTCCAGGGAAGAATCCTGGAGTAGGTTGCCATTTCCTCCTCCAGGGGACCTTCCTGATCCAGGGATCAAACCCGCTTCTCCTGCTTGGCAGGCAGAATCTTTACTACTGAGCCACCAGGGAAGCTATCTTTAGCTGACTTTGCTGAATTTTGACAGTACAGGCCTTTAAGAAGATAGTAGGGAATTCATGAAAAAAGAACTTGTGTATATAAATGCTGGTCTGTGTCAGACACAGTAAATGCCCACTCTTCTCTCTTCACAGAATTGGATCACCCAGTTCTGGAGTACCCTTTTGTATGTAAAAGCAATAGCATTAAAACAAATTTACATAGACTAATACCTGGAATCAATGATCAATGCAAAGGAATAGAGGAAAACAATAGAATAGGAAAGACCAGAAATCTCTTCAAGAAAATTAGAGATACCAAGGGAACATTTCCTGCAAAGATGGGCTCAATAAAGGACAGAAATGGTATGGACCTAACAGAAGAAGAAGATATTAAGAAGAGGTGGCAAGATTACACAGAAGAACTGTACAAAAAAGATCTTCAGGACCCAGATAACCAAGAAGGTGTGATCACTCACCTTCAGCCAGACATCCTGGAGTGCAAAGTCAAGTGGGCCTTAGGAAGCATCACTATGAACAAAGCTAGTGGAGGTAATGGAATTCCAGTTGAGTTATTTCAAATCTTGAAAGATGATTCTGTGAAAGTGCTGCCCTCAATATGTCAGCAAGTTTGGAAAACTCAGCGGTGGCCACAGGACTGGAAAAGGTCACTTTTCATTCCAATCCCAAAGAAAGGCAATGCCAAAGAATGCTCAAACTACCGCACAATTGCACTCATCTCACATGCTAGGAAAGTAATGCTCAAAATTCTCCAAGCCAGGCTTCAACAGTACGTGACCCAAGAACTTCCAGATGTCGAAGCTGGATTTAGAAAAGGCAAAGGAACCAGAGATCAAATTGCCAACATCCGTTGGATCATCAAAAAAGCAAGAGAGTTCCAGAAAAAACATCTACTTCTGCTTTATTGATTAGGTCAAATCCTTTGAGGCCAAATCCTTTGACTGTGTGGATCACAACAAACTGTGGAAAATTCTTCAAGAGATGAGAATACCAGACCACCTGACCTGCCTCCTGAGAAATCTGTATGCAGGTCAAGAAGCAACAGAACCAGATATGGAAAAACAGATTGGTTCCAAATTGGGAAAGGAGTACATCAAGGCTGTATATTGTCACCCTGTTTATTTAACTTATATGCAGAGTACATCATGGAAAATGTGTCTGGATGAAGCACAAGCTGTAATCAAGACTCCCAGGAGAAATATCAATAACCTCAGATATGGCAGAAAGCAAAGAGGAGCTAAAGAGCCTCTTGATGAAAGTGAGAGAGAAGAGTGAAAACGTTGGCTTAAAACTCAATGTTCAAACAATGAAGATCATGACATCTGGTCCCATCACTTCATGGCGAATAGATGGGGAAACAATGGAAACAGTGAGAGACTTTATTTTCTTGGGCTCCAAAATCACTGCAGATGGTGACTGCTGCCATGAAAGATGCTTACTCTTTGGAAGCAAAGCTATGACAAACTTAGACAGCATATTGAAAAGCAGGGACATTACTTTTTCGACGGAGATCTGTCTAGTCAAATCTATGGTTTTTCCAGTGGTCATGTATGGATATGAGAGTTGGACTATAAAGAAAGCTGAGTGCCAAAGAATTGATGCCTTTGAACTGTGGTGCTGGAGAAGACTCTTGAGAGTCCCTTGAACTGCAAGGAGATCCAACCAGTTAATCCTGGAAATCAGTCCTGAATATTCATTGGAAGGACTGTTGCTGAAGCTGAAACTAATACTTTGGCTACCTGGTGCAAAGAGCTTACTCATTTGAAAAGACCCTGAGGCTGGGAAAGATTGAGGGCAGGAGGAGAAGGGGACGACAGAGGATGAGGTGGGTGGATGGCATCACCGACTCAATGGACATGAGTTTGAGTAAACTCCGGGAATTGGTGATGGACAGGGAGGCCAGGCCTGCTGCAGTCCATGGTGTCACAAAGAGTAGGACATGACTGAGCGACTGAACTGAGTACCTGGAAAATAAGAACAGTTACCTGAGGATTTAAAACATTAGAGAGTAAAACAGCCTGACATGAAAGACAAGCTATAGCGTAGTGTTTAAAAACATGGGCTCTGGACTCAAACTGGGTGGCCTCAGATCTCTCTCTTCCACTTCAGAGACTCTTTACGGTTCTTTCTCCTCAGTGTAAAAATAGTAACAACAAAAGAGTTTAAATGAGATATTTGTGAAAATCTGACTGACACGCCTGCCCATCTGCATGTTAGTGGTCTTGATGGTGGTAAAGATGATGTTTCCATTGTCTCTCCCCTAGTGAGTCAATGGCGGAACCTCTATCTTGCTAAGCTTCGGCTGCCATGACAACACACAACAGATGAGGCAGCTTAAACAACAAAGGTTAATGCTTGCAGACCTGGAGGCTAGGACGTCCAAGATCAAAGTGTGGGCCAGTTAGCTTCCTGACAAGGGCCCCCTTTCCTGGCTAGGGGTCCGGTGAGGAGATGGACAGTCTCTCTTCTTGTATGGTCTATCAGTTCTGTTGGGTTAGGGCTCTTTCCTTAGGACTTCCTCTAGCTTTAATTACCTCCAAACACCCTGTCTCCAGATGCATTAAGTTGGGCATTACGGCTGCAAAGCATGAATTTGGGGGAGATAGTTCACTTTGTAGCACTGGATAAATTTAGATTGTTTGTGACCATTTGGTGAAAATGAGTGAAGAATGTGGAAAAAAGGAAACTAAAGCTTCTGGAAGTATGAAAAGATGAATGTTGTAGAAATGTCTCTTTATCAAAATCAATGAAGAAAAAAGAGTTATGGTCTTTCACAACAACTCATTTGTTAGCATTCTTAGTTCTGTCCATTTGAAGATGTTGGATTCACCAAACTTTTGTCCTAAAGTCTTTGAATTAATGTTATAATTTTGCACTAATGTTTTTTCCTATTTGACAGAAAATGAAAGGCCTTAATTGGTATTAGAAACATGAAATTAGTTAACCTCTTTGTTACCAGTTGTCCAAACTCTTAAGTGACCCCTTCGTGTGTCTGGCCCAGCCTGATGCAGAGTCGTGTCAGGGGTTCACTGTCCTAGTTGTTTTCTTTGTGACCCAGTCTTGGGCCCTCAGTGTTGGAGGGTGTTTCCTTTGCACTTAAATGACCCTTGATTTCCAGTTCAAGCATCTTGACTGTGACTTCTCCCTGTAATGGAGTTAATGGATGAGGGTCACCTGGCTTGCAGTGCAGGTTTTTATTCCCTGTAATCATTATTTCTAACAAAAAAAATCTTTGACACCCATTCTTTGCTTATAATCTGATTCCTCTTAAAAGCGGAATCCTTAACAAAACGGGAAATTTCCAGTTAATCAAAATTTAATTATTTTGGAGAACAGCAGACAGGTGTTAAACAAATGTCGTCCAACATCCCCTGCCATGTGCTGCTCTTTGTTTTCTGGTTTGTTATGTTCCGCATTAGTGTTATTTATGTCAAGATGAGAAAGGAGCCAGCTTTCTCAGCGAGTTAATTTAGTTTTGGTTCTTGGGCAGGTTAAGGACGCAGTGTTTTCTGAGATGTAGAGGAACTGTGGGAAGAGCCCTGGATTGGGAATCTGGGCCTGGACTTTGGCCTGCTTTTGTCACTAAAGATAGCAGATTTCCTCAACCAGAAACAAGGGAGATTATCCTGGATCCTGTCTCTCGGTCTTTTCTGTCTTTGATATATCCTTTTTAGTTTTGTGGTTCAAAACTCATTCTGGGTGGGTGAAGGACAGGACTGAAGTAGGTGGAGAGCCAGCAAGTGCCTGTACAGAATCTTCAGAGTCCAGACAGTTCAGGCCTTTGCAGTCCCGGGCGTGACGTTTTGAGTATGAATCGCCTCTTCCTCCTTGGAGTTCCCTCTTCAGTGCTGGTGGCGTCCAGCATTACCTGGTGTCTGAGCTGGCTCCTGAGGAGGGGTGTGGTGCTGTTGCCTCCTGCCTGCCCTGGGGTTGGATGGGTGCCCTTGATGTGGTCAGGCGCCTCTCCACATCTGAGCCCTGCCTCTTCCCCCCGTCACACCATCTTTTCCTCATGCGTCCCCGGCAGGACACTCTGTCAGGCTACCTCCTGCCCGGTCACATTTCCTTACACAGTCCCAGTGCCGCGTGCTCTGCTTTGTCATGATGTCCTGGATTTGTGTGGTCATTTGATGACTCAGCTGGTTCCCTGTAGACTGTAAGCCCCACGAGTATGCAGACTGTGTCTTTATTTCTGGAGCCTGGCTCAGCATGTATCTGTTGTGAATTTAGGCAGCAGAGCTCCTGAGCGTCTGGACATGGGATGAGTGATGATGCCAGCAGTCTCTGTGGTCACAGTGCTCCACGTCCACTGTCCTGCTTGGGAACCTGCCCCCTCGTCATTAGTATTTTCACAGTCGCCATCATCACCACCATCCTTGAGTCTTTCAATCCGGGCATGGCCCCTGGAATCCGCATCCTCCACAGCTGTGCTCTGCAGTCGCTCCGAAAGCTTCCTGTGGTGCTTTTACTCAGACCAAGTCCTGTCCTCTGCCCTGCAGTCTTCCTCTTTGCTGTGTGCACCAGTACCATAAGACGGTCGTCGCAGTGCTGCTTCTGGCACTGCTTCTGGCCCCACGTCTTGTTTCCTTGGGCTTCCCTCAGAGCGCAGTTGGTAAAGAATCTGCCTGCAATGCAGAAGACCCCGGTTCAACTCCTATAACGGGAAAATCCACTGGAGAAGGGATAGGCTACCCTCTCCAGTTTTCTTGGGCTTCCCTTGTGGCTCAGCTGGTAAAGAATCCGCCTGCAATGTGAGAGACCTGGTTTCGATCCCTGGGTTGGGAGGATCCCCCTGGAGAAGGGAAAGGCTACCCACTGCAGTGTTCTGGCCTGGAGAATCCCATGGACTGTGTAATCCATGGGGTCTTAAAGAGTGGGACACGACTGAGCGACTTTCATTCTCACTCTCTCTAGTTTCCTAGGGAATGTCTGCACATGGAGGCCCTGTCTTTCTCCTGTGAGGACGGAGCCTTCCTCCTCTTACGTAAATAAGTGGAGAATGTCAGACACCCACCTTCCCAGCTCTTCTTGAAGCTCGGGTGTGGGCATTTGATGCGTTTGTCCCCTTTGCCAAATAGGAGGCACCACGGAGAGGCCATCTGCCGAGGGTCAGGCAGGAGCAGCAGCTGGGCTGTCAGGGTCGCCAACAGCCCTTGCAGAGACGGGAGGGGTGGGGGGCGTCCAGGGCACACCGTGAGTCTGTGCCTGGAAACAGAGCAGTGGCTTCTCCCGGGAGCCAGTGTTGGACGTAACTGGATCTTATTCGTCATCCGCTGCCAGGCTGGCTGCATTCAGTGCCTAGATCTTTTTAACAAGTTACTGTTTCTACTTGAACTTGTTGGTTGAAGTCTTGCTGATAGCTAGTACCCTGGCTGATGCTGCGGCACATACTTGTTGAGTGATAACTGTGAGTCCAGTAGAACAAACCATTTCTTTTCCAACTGGGCATCTGTAGAACCATTTCCCTATGCCTGTCTGGGGCCAGAGTGCACTTTTTTTTTTTTTAAATTGAGATGCTGAACCCACCTGCTCTCTGGTTTCTTTCCCCCGACTCGCTTCGTTCAGTCCTCAGGCTTGGACCCCAGACTTACGGCTGCATTTGTTCATAAGTTGCTGCAGAGCCACCTCGATGGTGAGGCAGTTGTGATGAGGAGGCTCTGGGAGCACATCCGGGGTGTGGGTGGGAATCTCGTTGCCGCTGCCCTCACAGGCCTCTCTGCACAGTCACAGGCATCCCTGGACCGGTACCTGCTCCTGCCCGGGGAGGGGCAGCGGGCCTGCCTGCACCCCCGCAGCCCCCTCTTCCCAGTAGAGCTCCTCCTGGACCCGTCGCTCTGGGTCCCTGAAGTGGACTCTCCAGAGGGAAGCTGTGGTGCCCACTGCACTGTTGGTGTCTTCACAGCGGGCAGAGTCTCTGCACCCTTCATGTAAGAACACTCCTGAATCACATTTCTGGTCTTCTCAGCATTACACTCAGAACTGAGAGTGACATTTAAACCTGGGAACATTCAACCCTGGTATTGACTGTTCATGGGAAAAACTTGAAAAAGCAGGTAGAACACTGACCTGAGTGATACGAATTCTCTAATCAGAGTTCACAGAGCAGTTGAATATTTGACTTATTGATTTTTGGTGAATTAAGCTGTTTTGTATGCAAGGTATGAAAATAGGTTGAGTTTTTAATCCTTGAATCAGGAATCAGAATGAGCACTGAGAGCCAGGGACTGAAGCTGGAGATTTGAATTCATGTTGAATATTTTAACAAATATTAGCAGAAGAGATACTCAGTTTTCCATGTGTTTATAGCTATATGTTTAAAAACATACTAATTTGTACTTATATATTAATTTGTTTTAAAATAGTACTAATTTATTAATAGATACATACTTTTACTAGGAACCTAGCAAAGTATCTAAATCTTAAAAAGACTCTAGCTTTCAGAGTTTTTGTTTATTGTTATAAACTTTCTCTGCCTACATTTGAACATAATTTTTTTCTGCATTCTCATCCTTTTAAATTTTGCTCTTTTGTAAAATTTCCCATTGAGAACTTTTATCTGTCAATTTCTGGTGCATTAAAAGCTAAAAATACAGTAGCTTGAGTTACCCTGACCTTCCATTTTAACTGAAGTTCACCTTTAGAAACACAGATTATCTTTTGGACAAATAGTATTCAATAAGTTCTGCTTCCTAGAACAGTAATGTAGGTGGATTTTAATTTGAGTCTTGTGGCATTTTATCAGAAGTGCTTTCCATTTTCCCCTAATCGTTTCAGCCACATCTTACAAATATTTGGAAACGCTTCTATTTCTTCACTGGATGTAACCCTCTCATCCTGGCTGTCTTCTTTTCTCTCTGGTGCTGTATTCTGAGAGCTGGGTGCCTCTTCACTTAAATTCCATCACAAGGTGGCTTAAGTTTTTAGTGGGCTAATTGCTGTAAGTAGAATATGGGGGAAGACTTCTATTCTGATTGTTCAGGTTATTTCTAGCAAAACTTAAGACTAGAGAGTTGCTGCTTTGGTAGAATAATGTGTAGAGAGTAAATATGTCAACATATTTTACGATGACTTTAGAAACCTGAAATCCTAGGATTCTGCTTTAATGTTTAAATGACATTGAGAATTTATACTGGAAAATATACTTATTAAATAATTGTATGTAGCCCCCCTGAGCTGAGCTGAGTGCTGAAGAATTGATGCTTTCTAACAGTGGTGTTGGAGAAGACTCTTGAGAGTCCCTTGGACTGCAAGGAGATCCAACCAGTCCATCCTAAAGGAAATCAGTCTTGAATATTCATTGGAAGGACTGATGAAGATGAAGATGAAGCTCCAATACTTTGGCCACCTTATGCAAAGAGTCGACTCATTGGAAAAGACCCTGATGCTGGGAAAGATTGAAGTCAGGAGGAGAAGGGGACGACAGAGGATGAGATGGCTGGGTGGCACCACTGACTCAATGGACATGGGTTTGGGGGGACTGGGGAGTTGGTGATGGACAGGGAGGCCTGGCGTGCTGCAATTCATGGGGTCGCAAAGAGTCGGACACGACTGATTCCAGTTCAATCGCTCAGTTGTGTCTGACTCTTTGCGACCCCATGAATTGCAGCACACCAGGCCTCCCTGTCCATCACCAACTCCCAGAGTTTACTCAAACTCATGTCCATCGAGTCGATGATGCCATCCAGTCATCTCATCCTCTGTCGTCCCCTTCTCCTCCTGACCCCAATCCCTCCCAGCATCAGGGTCTTTTGCAATGAGTCAGCTCTTCTCATGAGGTGGCCAAAGTATTGAAGTTTCAGCATTAGCGTCAGTCCTTCCAATGAACACCCAGGACTGATCTCCTTTAGGATGGACTGGTTGGATCTCCTTGCTGTCCAAGGGACTCTCAAGAGTCTTCTCCAACACCACGGTTGCAAAGCATCAATTTTTCGGTGCTCAGCTTTCTTCACAATCCAACTCTCACATCCATACATGACCACTGGAAAAAACATAGCCTTGACCAGACAGACCTTTGTTGGCAAAGTAATGTCTCTGCTTTTTAATATGCTGTCTAGGTTGGTCATAACTTTCCTTCCAAGGAGTAAGCCTCCCTGTTAACAGGTTTTAATTCTAGTTTGGTGAAATTAATGTCCATTGTCTTTCAAAAATCTTACTAGATTTTAGTTACAGTTAGCCTTACTTACAGCCTGTTTTCTTGTACATTTGCTTTTATGGTCAAATAGTGCCTGGATTCTAGGTTTTCACTGAGACCAAACCTTCTCCTTGGTGTTGGCACTTCATGTATTCCTCCCCACTGACTCTCCCTCCTCATCGCAATTTCCCAGAACAAGTCCTGGCCATAGCTTCCAGGGTGCAGATATAGAGATGAATGTGCCGTCTAATGCCCTGGTGGCTCAGATGGTAAAGCATCTGCCTACAATGCAGGAGACCCGGGTTCAGTCCCTGGGTTGGGAAGATCTCCTGGAGAAGGAAATGGCAACCCACTCCAGTACTCTTGCCTGGAAAATCCTGTGAATGGAGGCACCTGGCCTACCAGGCTCCTCTGTCCATGGGATTGCAAAGAGTTAGACACGACTCAGTGACTTCACTTTCACTTTCACTTTTCATACCACCTACTTAATTCTGTAAGATTGAACCTAATTCTCTCTACTCAATTTTTGTAAAAGTATCAGTAGAAATTGCAATAATAATCAAGTTGGTTCACTGTGACAGTTTTATTATTGTTGTTGTTCAATCCTTAAGTCATGACCAATTCTTAGTGACCCCGTGGACTGCAGCACACTAGGCTTCTCTGTCCTTCACCATCTCGCAGAGCTTGCTCAAACTTATGTCTGTTGAGTCGGTGATGCCATCCAACCATCTCATCCTCTGTCGTCCCCTTCTCCTGCCCTAAGTCTTTCTCAGCATCAGGATCTTTTCCAATAAGTCAGCTCCTTGCACCAGGTGGCCAAAGTATTGGCGCTTCAGCTTCAGCATTAGTCCTTTCAGTGAATATTTAGGGTTGATTTCCTTTTGGATGGACTGGTTTGATTTCCTTGCTCTTCAAGGGATTCTCAAGAGTCTTTCTCTAGCACCACAGTTTGAAAGTATCAATTCTTCGATGCTCAGTTTGGTCCAACTTTCACAGCCGTACATGCCTACTGGAAAAACCATAGGTTTGACTCTATGGACCTTTGTTGGCAAAGTGATGTCTCTGCTTTTTAATATGCTGTCTAGGTTTGTCATAGCTTTTCTTTCAAGGAGGAAGTATCTTTTAATTTCATGGCTGCAGTCAGTGTCCAAAGTGATTTTGGAGCCCAAGAAAATAAAGTCACTGTTTGCATTGTTTTCTCCTCTATTTGCCATGAAGTGAAGGGACTGGATGCCATGATCTTAGTTTTTTGAACGTTGAATTTTAAGCCAGCTTTTCACTCTCCTCTTTTACCTTCATCAATAGGATCTTTAGTTTGTCTTCACTTTCTATCATTATGGTGGTATCATCTGCACATCTGAGGCTGTTGTTAGTTTTATAGTGTGATATATTCACCTTTTTAGAAACAAAAGCAAAAACAAAACATAACCCAGAGTCTATAGTTTTTCTAGTTCCTTGGAATTTTAGATCTTACCTTTCTCCAGGGAGTCCCTGGTTCAGGAAAGGTACTTGGATGGTTCCATGAGGTGTGAGCTCCTGGGGATGACACCAGGACAGGCCCCGAGGGGACAGTGGAGGGACAAGCTGAGGCAGGCGGAGAGCAGGAGAGGGGGCCGTGGGGGTGACGGGGCAGGAGAGGCGACCTGAGGAACTGGAGGAGGAGGTTGTCAGAGCCTAGAGGAAAGTCGGTAGTGAGAGAAAGAAGGGCGGTAGACTGGTTCACAGTCAGGCAGAAACATTGCTTTTAATAGCAAAGTTGGAGGAGAGGAGGAAGCACAGAGTAGGGGAGGTGAGAAAATGAAGGGTTAGCAGAGAGGGGAGGCGGCGGGGTGGAGGGGCCGGCCCCCGTCCAGTGTCCGCCCGCAGGTGGGGCCCTGCCTGTGCTGCTCAGTCCGTCCTGCGGGGGTGGGGTTTGCAGCAGGCACTGCTGGGCTGCGCAGCTCCTGAGGAGGCTGCAGAAACGGTGGTGCACATCTTCCCACATTATAAAGTTACACAAATCAGGTGAATCTTCAAAGTACCTTCTTTTTCTTGAAACAAGTTAAGCTTAACACTTGAGTAAGAGAGCTTTGTATGATGACAGTGTCTACTGCATAAATGAAAAGTTGAATTTTATGTATTTTGTTCAAGATATGAGAGAAAGTAAAACTTAAGCCAAACGTTTGAAAAGATGCAAGTTACTATAAAGCAGACTTTGGTAATGTTTATTCAGAACACTCGTTCTGCGATGTGCTGTTTTTTTGGAGAATTGTCGCTGTTGGCCAGGTAATACTTCAGACTTATCAAAAAGGCCTACCTGTAGCTGGAGTTAATTCTAGAGTCAGCCATCAGTTAGGTGACTCTGATGGATGGAGAGGACACATAGCTGAGTAGGATGGAGGCAGAGACTTGAAGGATACACCTGGAGCTGTAAGTGTGACTTTTGCCCGAGAAGACAGAGATCAAGGTCTGCCCTACCGAGTGGGAGTCAAGTGTGGAGCGGAGTCACCAATGCGCTGGCCTTTAGTCGGTTTCTGCCTGGGTGCTGTGCTTGTCACATCTTTAAGTTGATGCCTTTCAAATCCTTGATTTGAATTTTTTTTTTGGAACATTTCATCATTCTGTTGGGGGGAATAGAGGAATTTAATCAATATGAAATCTTTTAATGTTCAAGTCTGAGGATAGCTAGTTAAATTTAATCAGAGGCAAATGTGAAAATTTGACGTTACTATTTTATTAGATTAAAAAGGGAAAATTATTTTGCTTAAAATAAAAGCATACTTTTGAAAGTTTGCTTTGGAGAGCAGAAAACAATTGTAAGTGTGTGTAATTATCTGTATTCCATTCTAGTCTATTTTGGGTCAAATTGGTTTTCTCTAGGAAAGGCAGTTACATGCAGAAAGCCACTCTTCATTGAATTCCTGTGTGTTGCAGGCAGTGAAGCCCACAAACCTGAAATCATAATTACAGTTTCATATTAAAGGCTTTTGCTTTTCTGCTTCAGTAAGCCTAAATTCTCCTTTTGAAGAATTACTTACATTAGGTCTTATGCTAAGTAGTGAATCCCGTCTTTTAGAATCTCTCATCAGGGGTGCTTGGCACAGTTAGGACTTCTCAGTTGGCCTTAAATGTACATCTGGGAAGCCAGTTCGCGTTGTAGAGTGATGAGGTACCTGGAGGAGAGGCTGCTCTGGTGATGAGGGGCAGCCCGCACCTCAGGGAGGATGGGAAACTGCAGAGCATCAGTCACATGTGTTTGCCCGCCAGCGGCTGCCGCCCTGCGGGCACCATGCAGGCTTAGCTGTGGTGCACCAGGCAGGGCTCGGTGGTCCTCACCCGGCTGAGCATCACGTTGACCTGGGGCTTTACCAAAACCCGCCCTCCCCACCTAGAGCTCTAGATACCAGGCCGGGACTTTTCAAAAATGACTTTTGTTGGAGTATAGTTGCTTTATACTATTGTGTTAGTCTGTACTGTACAGCGAAGTGAATCAGCAGTATGTATACACATGGCCCCTCGTTTTTGGAATTCTTTCCCACAGGTCACCACAGAGCCTTGACAGAGTTCCCGTGCTGTGGTAGGTTCTCACTGGTGATGGAGCTGTCTTTTATACAGTGTCAATAGTGTATATATGTCAGTCACGGTCTCCCAGTTTATACCACCTCCCCCACACCCACTGGGTATTCATATGTTTGTTCTCTCCATCTCTGTGTCTGTTTCTGCTTTGCAAGTAGGTTCATCTGTACCAATTTTCTATTCCATATAAATGTGCTAATATACAGTATTTGTTTCTCTCTTTCTGACTTACCTCACTATGTATGACCGTCTCTAGGTCCTTCCACATATCTGCAGGTGGCACAGTTTTGTGCTTTATTATGCCTGAGTAATATTCCACTGTATATATGTACCACATCTTCTTTATCTGTTCCTCTGTTCTTCATTTTTTAAAAGGCTCCTTGTTGAATCTAATGTGTACCCCAGAATGAAAACACGTTTCTGTTCAGGCCTATTTGGTGACTTTTCACTTGAAAAGTTAGTTTTTCTCTTTTCCTTTGTTTTGGCTTCATGGAAGTATAAGGTATAATTAAGCAGAGCAAATGAACAGAATCTGGCTGTGTTCTTTCCTCTTGGGCTTCTGTGATGGTCAGATTCTTTTCAGAGACAGGCATTTCTCTGGCCACTCCCTTAATTTTTTGTAACTTTGCCCTTTTTTCCCCCATATGAAGAATGTCTAATTAAAAATTTCTTTGCTAAATTCACCTGGTTTCTACTCTGTCAAGGACCTGTTTCTTCTCAGTGAGGCTTTACTGGTTTTTTTCCTCTGTGAATATTTAAGATTACATTTTGATCTAGAAAAGCTTTAAAATAAGGATTTACAGTGTTTTTCTGTACATTTTTTTTTTTTTTTTGCAAATTACTAATTAAACTTCATTTTGTTCAGATTTCACATACCTGAGGAATTTATAAGTATTATCCACCCTTTTTATAAGAAAGAAAGATGTAGTAAGTACAGATTCATCTTGAATTTGAAAACAGGGTTAGTGTTTGTGACCGCTGTGGCGTCTCTTGTTTGGCCGTGTGTGGTGATAACTCAGTGGTGTCCGGTGGTCGCAGTGATGCTGCAGGCGGTTCTGAGGGGAGGATACTCTCAGGGTCAGGCAGCGGTGGTGGCAGGTGGTCAGAAGCCCCGCTTGCGCCCTCTGCACACCCGCTGTTGAGCCTCACACTGACTTCAGGGGGAGCGCACGCTGTTCCGTTTGTTCTGTCCTTGGTTTGTAGGCAGGAGGAAGGCGGGGGGCAGGGGAGAGCCAAGCTTCTCCTCCTCGCTCTGCACCCCCAGTGCGCCCCGAGCCCCAGGCGCCTTCTGCTCTGGCTCCTCTCTTCCCACCTGCTGGATGAGGCTCTGGGGATGCAGGCTCGCTCTGGACTCGTAGAGGGGGGAAGGTCCTTCAGAAGGGCCGTGGAGGGTGGTTATGATGGTTCCCTTATCGGCCTGAATGCTGTGTGGTTACTGTGTTCTGTTTTTTTCCCTAACACTCATTCTGAGATATACTTCACATACTACATGGCTCACTCAATATGAGGTGTAAAAATCGTTGATTTTTGATAGATCATAAAGCTCTGCGACCATCAGCTTGGTCAGTCTTAGAGCTTTTCCGTTGCTCCGTCCCCTGTCTCCTTGCTGCTCTCCGCACCAGCTCTGGGTGCTGGTGTGAACAGTCATGCCGCGTGTGGGATTTGTGCAGGGCTCTCTTGTGCAGCAGCGCTCACACTAGGTCCGTTCTCGTTGCCCAGTGACATCCCAGACCGCGCCTGAGCGGTTTCTGAGTGACTGTGGGGACACGCAGCCTGGGGCCGGGGTTCTGACTTCCGCCCCCACCCCGTCCCCGGTCCCAGCCTTGTCCTGACATTGCAGCTGGGCTGGACCTCCAGTCACTCCCGTGAGGATGCCCACCTGCGTGCTCACCCGGCTGAAACGGAGTGAGGCACCCGCCCAGCGTTTACTGAGTGCGCAGGCCTGGGCTGGGTTTGTACCACATACACATGGAGACACAAGGAAGGCATGATGTGGTGACCTGTGCAGTACGTCCCGTTCAGGGGAGGGAAGCACTGTGTCTCTGTGTGTGGTGTTGGCTGCGAGTTCTGGCCTCTCGGCCTTGCCTATCCCTACCAGTGCTTTGGGTCCTGGGTGGGAGCTCTCTTCAACAACTTTATCCGTCCCGCACCTGCGCCACCCCCGCCTTGAATTGAAATATTAGAATATGAGGCTGAGTTGTTTTGGAATCTTTTTCAGTTTAAAAATATTAAAATATTAGAATCTTGAAGGTCATGGGTCATAATGGATCTAAAAACAGACTATTGTGTTATTCAGAAATGGTACACTCGGTCATTAAAATTGCACAATGATAATGTCCTACTTAGTTCTGCTGGAATTCAGGCTAAAGGAAGGTTTAATGGATGAGAGACCTCATAGCTTCTGCGTATTCTGATAAGCGTTGCATAAATACCAGTCGTAGCACTTGAATGAACTCCAGTCCACAAGAGAAAATCTCTTTAGGATGCTTTAAGGTGCATTCATTTGCTTCAGTTAGATGTCCTAGCTGCATGTCATCCTTTCCTGTTTGTTACTGTTATATAATATTATGTGATATAAAATATTTACCACACCACAGTCCCTGTATTTGTAATGTGGTGTCATCAGCTGTGGAAGATGAATGCACAGCTGTGTACATACACTGCTCTTTTTTTTTTTTTCCTCTGGAGTAGGAAATGGCAACCTACTCCAGTCCTTTCTTAACTCCATCTTCATTGTTTAGTTTACTCAGATTAGTCAGTTCTTTCTTTTTTAAACAATTATTTACTGCCTGCTGTGCAAGGTGCTGTAGATACAAAGATTAAGAAGATATTGCTCATGCTGTTAAAGAGAACTAAAATGGATAATAAACCTATCTTCAAGGTTTGAGCCTGAGTGACTACAAAATTCAAAAGTAGGGGAGTGACACAGCAAAATCTGTTAGGGCTGAGATATGAGCAGGATGTCAAGTCTGAGATGTGAGCAGGATGTCACAGTAGAAATGTACAACAGTGGAACTAGACTAGAAATTTAGAGACATTTAGAAAGATTAGAAATTTAGAAAGACTAGAAATTTAAAGACAGATCAAATTATACAGATATATTTAATAGAAGTGATTGATGGTTTCAAGATATGAGAGGGAAAGTACTCTCTAGAAGAAAAAAGTACTATCAAAACAGAACTATATTAACAGAGAGCTAAGGGCTATTAGGAATACCAGACCACTTGACCTGCCTCTTGAGAAACCTGTATGCAGGTCAGGAAGCAACAGTTAGACTGGACATGGAACAACTGACTGGTTCCAAATAGGAAAAGGGGTACGTCAAGGCTGTATATTGTCACCCTGCTTATTTAACTTATATGCAGAATACTTCATGAGAAACACTGGGCTGGAAGAAGCACAAGCTGGAATCAAGATTGCAGGGAGAAATACCAATAACCTCAGATATGCAGATGACACCACCCTTATGGCAGAAAGTGAAGAGGAACTAAAAAGCCTCTTGATGAAAGTGAAAGAGGAGAGTGAAAAAGTTGGCATACACTGCTCTTTGCTAAAAATTCTGTATGCCATCTTCATTCACTGATTTAAATATCATATAGTTTAAATAATGTATTATTTAAAACTTTATAATTTATGAGAAACTGGGTAAAGATCTTATTACTAACTTTGTGAATGAGTTGTATTTTAAGAATTTTGTGAAATTTAATTCCTGGTTTTTGAAGATGATAATGTTAGCTGTTACGAATAGTAGTGCTTATACTTTGGACCCTATATGTTTGTTTAAAAGTAGTATAAGGACATTATAAAATTAACAGCATCAGATATCAAGAATGTTCTTTAGGACTTGACATCCATAGAAAATAGCCTTTCTTCCACTTTTGAGAGGAAACAAATGCTTTCCATTTGTATAGTGTTTGTTTAAAAAACTTTTAAAGAGTTTTTTTATACTACATTCTACTAATGGTAGCAGTAATAGCCGTAGATATTTGGTTAAGCAGCAACTATCTGTATCTGTCAGCTTTTAAGGGTGGAATAATAGGAAAGTGTCATAGTGCAAGTGAATGGCAAGAGGGGATTGGAAGCTCAACTGAAGATAGATGTATTTGTTTAGAGACAGATAATAGCTTCTGTGGAAGAGGTCAGCATAAAACAGTAGTTAGTGTGTATATGTGTTATAAGCAATATTTTTATAATAAGTATCATACACCCCACTGAAGCTGGAAGCTATTTACATTTTATAATAGATAGCATAGTATTTGTCACGCATGGCCATAATAAATAGATAGTGTGTGAACTGATTATATAAATAATAACCAACTGTAAAATGACAATAATGGTTGGTGCTGGTGTTTATTGTAAGCCAGATAATCTGCATATTTCAATATAACCACAGTCTATGAGGTGTAGGGGTTTCTAACTTTACAGATTAAGAACTGAGACTCAGAGGGAGGGTATGTGTGTGTGTATATATATACACACACACATATATATATGTATATATAAAATTGTGACTGATTCACATTGTTGTATGGCACAAGACAGCACAACCTTATAAAGCAGTTATCCTGAAATTAAAAAATAAACAGCAACAAAAAAGAATTGAGGCTCAGAGAGGCTAAGCAACTTGCCAGAGGTCACGCATACTTATCTGTGTTCCCCACCACCATCATACTGCTTTGTATTGTAACTTTCCTGTTAAATTCTTTTTCTTAAATTATGAAATACTGTATGTTTGTTGTAACAAATTGAGCAAACAAGGGGTATATATTTGTATATTTCTTGATATACAAAAAGCAGATTAACATGACTCCACTAATATTTAATTCTTCCATTGTGAGAATGTATCTTTTCTTAACTTTGGTGTGTGTGTGTGTGTGGGGGGGGGGGTGTGTGTGTTGAAATTTGTATCTGCCCTGAGGTTGGACAGACCTGAGTTTGAAGGTTAGTTAGCAATACCATCTGACCGTTCCTTTGGCTGGGCTCTCAGCTGTGATACGGTGTCACTGTTCTGTGGCTCTCTCATGGACTCTCCTGGAGAGTGAAGAGACTCAGTAAAACTGCATTCTAGGTTAAAACATGTTATCTAAATTTTAGCAGCTAGGCTGAAAATGGGAAGAAAGTGCATGCATTAAGAATAGAGCATTGATTTTATGATATATAGATACACCTGTAACTATATTGTGTAACAGGAACTAGTGTTGTAGGCCAATTATACTTCAAATAAACAAGCAAACTCATAGGAAAAGGAGATGAGATTTGTGGCTATCAGATGCAGGAGGTAGGGAGAAGGGGGCATTAAATAAGGTGGTTAAGAGGTATGAACTTCCAGCTGTAAGATAAATAACAACTAGGAATATAATATACCATATGATAAATATAAGTAACACTGCTGTACCTTATATATGAAAGTTGTTAAGAGAGTAAATCCTGAGTTCCCACTATAAGAAAAACATGTTTTTGATTTTATTTTTGTTTCTATGTGAGAGGATGGATGTTCACTAAACTTACTGCGGTCGTCATTTCATGATGTCTGTAAGTCAGGTCATTACGCTGCATACTCTAAAGCTGTACAGTGCTGTGTGTCAACTATGTCTCAATAAAACTGGAAGGAATGGGAAAGAATAGATCATCTGATTTATTTGAGGGTTAGTTTCTAATTCTGAGCATTAAATGGTCATCTTTCTAATACATATATGAGTGTGTATATATACACAGATAAATATATACATATATATATATGTATCAGTTCAGTTCAGTTGCTCAGTCATGTCAGACTCTTTGCAGCCCCATGGACTGCAGCATGCCAGGCCTCCCTGTCCAAAACCAACTCCCGGAGTTTACTCAAACTCATGTCCATTGAGTTGGTGATGGCATCCAACCATCTCATCCTCTGTTGTCCCCTTCTCCTCCCGCCTTCAATCTTTCCCATCATCAGGGTCTTTTCAAATGAGTCAGTTCTTTGTATCAGGTGGCCAAAGTATTGGAGTTTCAGCTTCAGCATCAGTCCTTCCAATGAATATTTAGGACTGATTTCCTTTAGGTTGGACTGGTTGGATCTCATTGCAGTCCAAGGGACTCTCAAGAGTCTTCTCCAACACCACAGTTCAAAAGCATCAATTCTTCAGCGCTCAGCTTTTTTTATAGTCCAACTCTCACATCCATACATGACTACTGGAAAAACCATAGCTTTGACTAGACAGACCTTTGTTGGCAAAGTATTGTCTCTGCTTTTAATATGCTGTCTAGGTTGGTCATAACTATTCTTCCACGGAGCAAGTGTCTTTTAATTTCATGGCTGCAATCACCATCTGCAGTGATTTTGGAGCCCCCAAAACTAATGTCTGTCACTGTTTCCACTGTTTCCCCATCTATTTGCCATGAAGTGATGAGACCAGATGCCATGATCTTAGTTTTCTGAATGTTGAGATTTAAGCCAACTTTTTCACTTTCCTCTTTCACTTTCATCAAGAGGCTCTTTAGTTCTTCTTCGCTTTCTGCCATAAGGCTGATGTCATTTGCATATCTGAGGTTATTGATATTTCTCCTGGCAATCTTGATTCCAGCTTGTGGTTCATTCAGTCCAGCATTTCTCATGATGTACTCTGCATATAAGTTAAATAAGCAGGGTGACAATATACAGCCTTGATATACTCCTTTCCCAATTTGGAACCAGTCTGTTGTTCCATGTCCAGTTCTAACTGTTGCTTCCTGACCTGCATACAGATTTCTCAAGAGGCAGGTCAAGTGGTCTGGTATTCCCATCTCTTTTTTCAGAATTTTACAGTTTGTTGTGATCCACACAGTCAAAGGCTTTGGCATAGTCAATAAAGCAGAAATAGATGTTATTCTGGAACTCTCTTGCTTTTTCTGTGATCCAACAGATGTTGGCAATTTCATCTCTGGTTCCTCTGTCTTTTCCAAATCCAGCTTGAACATCTGGAAGTTCATGTTTCACGTACTGTTGAAGCCTGGCTTGGAGAATTTTGAGCATTGTTTTGATAAGTATGAGATGAGTGCAATTGTGCAGTAGTTTGGACATTTTTGGCATTGCCTTTTTTTGAGATATGGAATGAAAACTAACCTTTTCCAGTCCTGTGGCCACTATTGAGTTTTCCAAATTTGCTGGCATATTGAGTGGAGTGCTTTAACAACATCATCTTTTAGGATTTGAAATAGCTCAACTGGAATTCCATCACCTCTACTAGCTTTGTTCGTAGTGATGCTTCCTAAGGCCCACTTGACTTTGCATTCCAGGATGTCTGGCTCTAGGTGGATGATCATACCATCATGATTATCTGGGTCATGAAGATCTTTTTTGTATAGTTCTGTGTATTCTTGCCACCTCTTCTTAATATCTTCTGCTTGTGTTAGGTCCATACCATTTCTGTTCTTTATTGAGCCCATCTTTGCATGAAATGTTCCCTTGGTATCTCTAATTTTCTTGAAAAAAAATATATGCATATATGTGTGTGTGTGTGTGTATATATATATATATATATATATATATATATATATATAAATAAAAGAAGGAAAATGGCAACACACTTGCCTGGAGAATCCTGTGGACAGAGGAGCCTGGTAGGCTACAGTTCTTGGGATGGCAGAGTTGGATATTGCTGAGTGAGTATTACTCACTTACATATGTGTGTGTGTGTGTATAAAACATATTTGAAGTTGCTTGATTGACCATAGTTACTTGATTGATGTATTTGTGAACTGCTCAAAAAAATCAATACTTAAAATAGTTCTTTGAAGAAGAACAGGAATTGGAAAGTTATACATTGACTGCTTTTATTCATACCCTTTTCATAATTCATCTTGTTTCTCAGGTCTTATCTTGAGTATGAGAAAACTAATGATTTTGCCTGTCTGAGTAGGAGATAATTTGCAGCTCTTCTTTGGAGATTTCTAAAAGATAGAAATCTTAAGCATTAGATTAAGCATAATTTAAAATGTTCTTATTAGTATCGTGCAGGGAAAGGAACTTTTTTTTTTTAATTATCTTTTCTGTCACAGCTAGATAGAATATTCCATATACGTGTGACATTTAATGTGACATTTGAGGTCACCAGAGTCCTCATAATGGTGCTTAGATGACTACAGGAGTTGTAGGTAGAGACCTGGTAGCGTATTTAAGTGTGTGTGTGTGCATGTGTGTTTAAGATTTTAAGAACACTTAGTCTGTTGGAAATCCAGCCAATGTGTATTGTCAACCATCTGCAAGGTCAGCAGCTAAATGCTAGACAAGATAAAAAGATGAGTAATGTAGCCATGAATATGGAGGCCATGTAGTGTGACAAAAAGCAAAGCAAAGGACTGTATTATCAGGCTGAATGTGGATTTCCATTCTAGAAATAGTCATTGGTGGCATTCAGCGGAAGGGGAGTTGATACCTGGTTGAGGGAGGCAGGACAGGCGTTCAGAAGGTCTCTCCTTGCATGAGCCTTGAGGCATGAGCAGGGTTTCCTTAGCTGCCGATGGGGTGGAAGGAGCGAGTCAGGCAGGTGATCCATGTGGAGAGAACTTGTGGGCTGAGAGTTGTCATCATAGATTCAGTCTAGCAGAGAGGGGTGGTGGGGATATCTGTGTGGACATGGACTGGGAAGACCATGGAGAGAAAAAGTGTGATGAAAACTTGGGTATTGGTGTTAGGTGATGAAAGTTTGGGGTACTTTTGACAAAAGTAAATTCAGAATTTTCTTTTTGGTTTTGAGACAGTGACTAATTTGGTTTCAAATTTTAAGTGTATCTGGAGTCTTTGGGTGGAAGTGTCCAGAAGGAAGTTGTAAATCTGAGTCTGCAGCTTAGAGAAAGGTTTGGGCTTGAACTATTTGAAGATGGAATATAGAGAGATGATACTTCACCTTTTGCTTGGAGATGGGCAATAGCAAGCAAAAGAAACCTTGGAGGGACCAGTTTAGTAGATATTGGTGGCCAGCAGGGTCCTGTCCCACAGAAGGTGGAGGAAGAGGCGGCTGGAGGAAGGGTGTAGGAGCCCCTGCAGTCCAGTGGGATGTGCAGATGCCTGAGCTGGAGAGACTTACATGTACGTGTCAGCAGGAAGTTTGGGGATTTTTTTTTTTTAACACTGGAATAAGCATGCATATATGAAGAGAATAGAGGAACCAATAGAACCATGAATGATGTAAGATGCAGGTGACAGCAGATCATCTCAAAGCTGCAAAGCAAGGGTACTGGAAAGGAAGAAGCCAGGCGAGAGGGCAGCCGAGGGAGAGCGTCAGGGACGGAGGAGGTGTCGTCTGTACCCAGGAGACTAAACCCCTCACCCCTGGACCATGGAGGAAGGAACAGGATGTGAGCAGGGAGACCGAGCACCAGTGTCAGAGGCCTCCTCGATCCTGTTAGGAAAGTAGATTTTCTTTTACAGGATATTTTGGATGATTCCAGATTACTTATTTTGTAAACCATGGCTTTGATTAAAGCCTTAGGATATGAGCACAACACAGTCTTTCATCAGAAAGTTTAAACAGCAGCAGCAGCAAAGAGAAATGCCAGCAGCATAAACAGTATGTCTTATAATCCTCTCTCTGGGCCGGTTTTAAAAGGGACATACGCGTATCTACCTCTGTCTTATGAACTACCTTAGAAATTATATTTAGTAAAAGTATTATGGCAAACATGAAAACTTATCACATATGATCTAAAGCTTAAAAAAACCCCACCAAAACCAAATTTGATGACTGTTAGACCAGAAGCTAGAATATCCTGGTGATGCTGTGTAGAGGACAGGATTGCTGGGGAAAGGCAGTGTTGCTAATGACAGTGAAATCAGTGCAGATGTTGACATTCTGTGGGCCTGGAAAGCAAGAGGAGGAGCAGACTGCAAGAAGAAATGGGAACAGTGAAGATGTTCCATTTGTGGTGTTGCATGTCTGGCTTTTGATTGGGCATGCTCTCGCTTGCTGGAGATAACAGCATCACCTGTCCGTGAGGCTTGGGGTTTCACCCAGCAGAAGTACCTTTGCTGTGAAGTGGAATATTTATTTTCTTTGAAATGTTACATAACATGCAATGCAGTGTGAGCCAGTATTGGTCTACATGGAGCAAAGGCACAAGAAGAAAATTTAATAGTGATGTAGAACTAGTTTAAAAAAAGGTAAATAAATGAAGTGGCCTGAGTTTGATGCTTAAGTGACTAAGTAGTTCTGAATAGTACTAGGCCTTGTATCATTTTATTTACCGATTTAATAGTACCCCATGCTGTTTCAAATACTCGGTCCTGTGATTGTTGGTTGCTATTAATAGTTAAAATTTATTTACTTCATTCTGCTTGATCACAAACAATATTTTGACTTTGAGTTTTATAGGTTTAAAAGCTTTAGAATATGGAAAATTAAAATCATATTTCTCCCTTGGATGATTGTACAAACTCTTTTTATAACAGGTTCAAAAATCTGATGCATTATAGTATTTACACAGATGTTTAGGAAGTCAACAATGGAGGGAGGGATTGTTGTAGGGATTACGGAGTGATTAACTGTTGTGGTTGTTTTGCTGTTCTTGTTATTCTAGAGTAGAAGGTGTAGGTGCAAGTCTTAAGTAAAGCAGTTGGTTTGGGATGAGGAGACACTCACATGGCTCCTTACCACCGACAGGGTAAAGAATCCGACTCTTAACCCTGGTCCGAAAGTGCGATGTCTGCTGAGTGAGAAAGTCTGCTGAGGGTTGTTTGTGAGACCCTTTCTCTTGCCAGCTCCTTTGCCAGCCAGTCCATCCTGTCCTTGTTTCAGGCCATCCTTTCTCTTCTTTCCTGAGGCCACTCATGTCCAGCATTTGGTTCTCATTTGGACTTTAGGCATTGTTTTCCCCTCATTCTGGAGTCTCTTCCCCCAGTTGCTGAGATGGTCTGGGCTTTCACTGTGTTTATGTCTCATTCTGCAGGTGTTCTATTCTCAGAGAAGCTTTCCTCCCTTCAGTGGCTGGGCCCTTCTGAGCTGTCCTCATCAGCCTCTTTCTTTGCATTGTCATTATCACACTCAGTTGTCTTGACCTTAAACTTTATGTTGACTGTCTCCACCACCGGGGGCAGGGGCTTTGCTTGGTTCAGTATTCTGTCCTTAGCACCCAGAACAGTGACCGAATAGTGATGAGGGGGTGGATCCTTGCCAGTGAAGTTGTAAAGACAGTTACTATAGAGCCGGTGTTTGGAAACGTTTGACTAGTGGTTTAACTGGGTAGGGTGATGAGTAGAGGGATAAAAACCCACAAATGGAGGCCCAGGTTCTATGACCCTGTCACATAGGCCAGGAAATCACAGCTTCATATTCATTTGGCCTTGGTAGTTAATCCAGGATGTCTTTCTGTGGACGGAGCTGATGGGGAGCTGGCCTGTGTTCTGTGAGGCCTGCCGCGGCCCTGTTGGCTGTAGCTCTTCCTGAGCGTCTCTGAGTCGCTCCAACCTGGACCCCTTTCACAGTTGCTGTTTTCCTCCTTGGGTGGTTAGAGTTTGGCGTCTGTTCCTTGTCTCTGAGAGTTCTGCTCATGTAGGTGGACAGAGACAGGTCCTGTGAATTAGTTCAGTGTTTGATGTTTGTGACCTTTAACATCAGATCTGAGTGGATATTGCTTGATGGAAAGGGCTAGTACGTATATTATTTTATTGTTCTTTGAGTTTTAGGTCTCCAAGGCAGAGTAGAAGATAAGAAAAACTTAATCTGTATTTTGAGAACTCTTAAGTTATAGGAAGTGGGAATGTCCGTAGTGGTCCACAGATGATTAGTAGCTAGAGTATTATCTACTTATTCATTTATTTGGTAGGTGTTTAATGAGTGCTTACCACAGGTAGGGCATCTTCCTTACATGTCAAGGCTAGTTCATTCGTTTGACAGAGTTTTTATTGAGTGTAAACTCTTTGCTGCATTTATGGGGGCAGAGACGAACACGGCCTGGTCTGTATCAAGAAGCCTGAACTCCAGGAGAGGGAGAGCAATAGGAAAGCATACATGCGCGGGAGGTTTTGACTGGGATGGATGGGAGATGTTCCCTGGAGGCTCACAGGAATGGACGGGGTGGGATGTGGAGTCCAGAGGGCAGAGGTGCGGAGCTCCGGGACCCTGACTGCTGCTGAGGGCTGGGGTTCAGGGAGGGTGAGGGATGTGGCCAGAGAAGCGAGAGAGGCAAACCAGGCTCGAGGGGGAGGACGGTGTCTTGAAGACAGGGAGGGGTCACTTGAGAGTTACTTAAGGGAAAAGCAGAACAGACCTGTATTTAGCTGATTCCTGGCATGGCAGAGGGGGGCATAGGCAGGAGGTGAGTGAGATGGGGGGGTGGGGTAGGCAGGGAGCAGGAGGGCAGGTTCCTGAAGCCTCCTGTTCTCAGACCTGGCCTGAGCAGAGCCTTGACTCGGCTTCCCCTTTAAAGGGCACTGCGCGCCTGGGACACGTTCCTGCTGTGGCCCAGTGTCCCTGATGCGGCCACCTGGCCCAGCATGGGTGTCATCTTCATAACTCAGCCAGTCCAGGTGCATGCTGAGGGACTCGCCTGCATGTCAGAAACGAGATCTTGGAGCATACCGGAACACCAGTGGTGTTTCACCAGGGGAGGTGAGTGTCATGGGAAAGTGCCTCAAAATTGAGAGACACTTAACAGGTATTTCTGTGGTTGGTTACTCATTTAACAGTTGCTGAAGCCATAATCTCCTCTTCCCCTCACACAGAAGATAATTTCTTCTAGTTAGAAGCATAGGGGTTTTACTCATAATCCTAAAGTAAAGCATTTCAGAAAAACTTGTTTCAGTTCAGTTCAGTCGCTCAGTTGTGTTTGACTCTGCGACCCCATGGACCACAGCACACCAGGCCTCCCTGTCCCTCACCAGCTCCCACAGCTTGCTCAAACTCATGTCCATTGAGTCGGTGCTGCCATCCAACCATCTCATCCTCTGTCATCCCCTTCTCCTCCTGCCCTCAGTCTTTCTCAGTATCAAGGTCTTTTCCAATGACTCAGTTCATTGAGTGGCAAAGGCATTTAATGTTCGTTTTGTGACATTTATTTAGCTATTGAATGTTTATTCACTGTTGCATCAGAAAAACAAAAGATCCCTAGTGAAGTTCTAACAATTCTGCTAGAAAGTGACAACAAAAAAATGCCTTCCAATCAGCTTAATGTTAAATTTTAATTGGGAAAAGCATGCAATTTGGTTTTGAATCAGTGTATTCAAGTTTGCCCTCTTCTTTGAAATGTTCATATAGTAAAGATGGACAAGAAGGTGGAAACTACTATAAAAGAGATATAACCTAATGTGATTCAAGGTGTCTGTATTAATGTATATATATTTATTTTTAAAGAATTGTCTACTTTTGGGGTAATATTGTAGTAGAAATGTGTATCATGCTTGGGGCTGAGTTTATACTGTAAACATTGTATTTAGAAGTAAAATGAGAAGCAGATATTTTGTGGAGGTGGCATTTTACTAAAATCATGTAATAATAGATTTTTGGATTTTTTTAAGAAATAGATTGGATCCATTGGAAATTGAAATAACTTGAGAAATCAGTAAATGTATTCTTAGCATAATTGCCTCAAGAGTAAGCGTGTTAATTCTGACTGAAGCTCAGACAGTATGATTGAAATAATAGAAGTAATAGTAATGTGAGGCGGTAGCTGTAGTAGTGGTTAGTACCAGCGGCAGCTAGTGCTCGCTCTCAGCATGGACCCTGTTGTTTTGCACAGTGCATGTTTGCTCAATGTATTGTATATAGCATACTATGTTATATTACAAGTATATACTATATTATAAATCTGTAAGTTTCCTTCATTTATTATTTTTAGTTCTTAGAGTAGCCATGTGAAATAGGAAGTAGTCCCGTCACTTTACAGATGACAAAATTTAAGTCTTAAGGAATTAAATACCTACTCCAGGCTTGGGTAACTTGAAGTTCAGATAGGCATTGTTCATAACAGTGTTTCTCCTGGCTGATTCCCCCTTCAGCCTCCCACACGTTAAAGTCCTAGCGTGTGACCCAAGGCTGGGACCGCTAGGACAGAGGCCAGTGATGAGGTGCTGCTGGTGGTGATGTTTGGGATCTGGTGGCTCAGCAGCCTTCCCTGTCTCTCCGCCTCCTCCAGGGCCCCATCTCCATCATCTTCAGTGTAGTGTGAGCAGGGGCAGTGGTTCCAAGTAAATGCTAGGATTTCTGCTTTAGGTTTCAGGACTGCCTTTTAAAGCAAAAACTGTGATTAACTCAAAAGTAACATGTTGGTTCAAGTCATCTGGACTTTCATGGAAAAATCTATGATTTTGAGAATGTGTTTTTACTTGAAGCAAGTACCACGTGTCAGCATCACAGAGGAGGAGCCCCCACCTTGGGAGGGGAGCACACGCGTGACCTAGGAGGGCAACCCACTGGCCTGTAGGTGCTGAGGTCACCGCAGAAGGCACGACTCTCAAACCGGGGTGAAATAGCATTCGCTCCTGGGGAGAAGAGGCAGGCCAGGGTCAGCTTCAGCAGTAGATGGGCCTGGTTAGTGGGGTTGCAGGGGGTGGTCTGTTGACGTCCCTCTGCGCTGTAGGCTGAGGACCCATCCCCTCCCTGCCCGCGGCAGCTGTGGCAGTGGGCTTGGCCAGCTGCCACTCTCAGAGGTTTATGCAGAATGAAAAAGTACACGCCAGACCTCGAGCAGGGAGAGCTCCCAAGAGAAGAGTGAGCGTCCCAGGCCGGGAGAGCGTGTGTCCTCGTAAGGAGATGCTCTGGCCTGAGACTTGCGCCAGGGCTGCGGGCGTCCCTGTGATGCTTGTGTTGTGCCAGAGGCATCTTGGGGTGGGATGTGTCAGAGAGTCTGGCTCTGTTTTAAGAGTTACTCTCAATTGTTGGCATTGGTCTGACAATTGTATTAGAGGTTTATTTGTATTTTTAAGTGAGCATGTCCTGCTTTATTTGTACTCAGTGTCATCAGTTATCCTTGCAGATAACCCTGTTTTCTATATGTTACCATTTTCCTAAACTGTAGCACAGGGAGCCTGTTGCTTTGCTAAGTTACTTGACACTCTGTCAGGATGGAGAGGTGATGAGGGCTGTTGGCTCCTTTCCCCAAACTAACCATGGAGACACTGCAGATGTAAGAGGAAAGCCTGGATCTCAGAAAATAACTAAAATAGTTCTGGAAACTCCAGGGGTGGTGAGGCTGTTGTGGGTTGGTGTGTGTGTAGGTGGTTCAGTCTTAGCTATAGGCCTGAGGACTCAGGAGAAGGTCCATTGTTTTAAGATTTTTCCTCTTAAGTTTTCTTTTTGATCTTTCTCCTTTGGCTTGAAATAATGATCGCCTGTTTTGACTGCTGCAGAAATTGATGCGGGCAGGCCCTGTCAGGACAGCACAGGAGTCCTGCTGGGGGGAAGAGTGGAGAAGAGGGGGCACTCTCTCTTCCCAGGGCCTGAGGACTGTGTGGGGACTACCTTCTCCCATTGCTGCTGCTCTCAGAGCTCAAAGGCCAGACCCATCTAGTCAGCAGAAGTAAGTGCTCGAGAGTGCCTGTGCCTCATCCCCCCCCCCCCCCCCCCCTTTTCAAATTCACAGGGAAGGATAGGACTTGAATTTGGGCCGTTTTCCACAGCTTTCCAGATCTGTTAGCTCATACCCTTTGTGAATATGACTGCATAGGTTAAAATAATTAGACACATGAAGAGTACAACTACTAGTGAAAACATAAACTGAATGATATATGCCTCATGAAATAGGATCATTAGAATAGAAAAATTAATAATGTATAATAAACATAATGCACATACTCAGTGATAAAGGAGCATACTTAGTAGTATTCAGAAGAAACAAGAAGTCAGAAAGAAAAAGATGGAAATACTAGATATGACACAATAGTTGGAGTTACAGAACTTAATAAATCAGATAAACAAGATGGATACAAGTGAAAAGCAAATTATTGAACTTGGAGGTCATGTTAAGGAATTCTGGAGGCAGAGGAAAAGCAGGGAGAAAATAGCAAATAAGCTAAGAAATATGGAGGAGAGAGAGTGGTGCCAATATTCAGAGAGTAGGACTTCAGAGGGAGAAGAGAAATTGGCAGAGAGAAGAATATTTGAAGAACTAATGATGGTTAGTTATTCAGAATTAAGAAAACAAAGACTTCAGATTGGAAGAACTAATAAAATACCAAGGAGGAAAAATAAGAAAAACCTACATCTTGATGGTGGTGGTTGTTCAGTCGCTCAGTCATGTCTGACTCTTTGCGACCCCATGGATTGCAGCACACCAAGCCTCCCTATCCATCACCAACTCCCAGAGCTTGCTCCAGCTCATGTCCATTGAGTCAGTGAGGACATCCAACCATCTCATCCTCTCTTGCCCCTTCTCCTCCTGCCTTCAGTCTTTAGCATCAGGATCTTTTCCAATAAGTCAGCTCTTCACTTCAGTATTCAGCCAAAGTATTGGAACTTCATCTTCAGCATCAGTTCTTCCAGTGAGTATTCAGGGTTGATTTCCTTTAGGATTGTCTTGTTTGATCTTGCTGTCCAGGGGACTGTCAAGAGTCTTCTCCAGCGCCGCAGTTTGAAGGCATCAATTCTTCAGTGCTCAGCTTTCTTTATAGTCCAACTTTCACATCCATACATGACTACTGGAAAAACCATACCTTTGACTACACAGACTTGTTGGCGAAGTGTTGTGTCTGCTTTTTACTGTGCTGTCTAGGTTGGTCATAGCTTTTTTCCCAAGGAGCAAGCGTCTTTTAATTTCATGGCTGCAGTCACCATCTGCAGGATTTTGGAGCCCAAGAAAATAAAGTCTGACACTGTTTCCACTGTTTCCCCATCTCTTTGCCATGAAGTGATGGGACCGGATGCCATGATCTTAGTTTTTTGAATGTCGAGTTTTAAGCCAGCTTTTTCTCTCTCCTCTTTCACCTTCATCAAGAGGCTCGAGGCTCTTTACTTTCTCTTCGCTTTCTGCCATAAGGGTTGTTTCATCTGCATATCTTGGTAGATGAGTGAAATTTAAGACTATCATAGTCAAAGAAAGCTAAAACCTTTGGAACTAAAGAATAGATTATCCACAAATTAAAATGAGTTAGATTATTTTTTCATCCCTGAGGTTCTTGGTTATTGCGAGTATTTGAGGTGAGGGAAATCATCTCTATAATATAGGTCAAGGCTATGGTTTTTCCAGTGGTCAGTGGTATGGATGTGAGAGTTGGACTATAAAGAAAGCTGAACGCCGAAGAATTGATGCTTTTGAACTGTGGTGTTGGAGAAGACTCTTGAGAGTCCCTTGGACTGCAGGGAGATCCAGCCAGTCCATCCTAAAAGAGATCAGTCCTGGGTGTTCATTGGAAGGAGTGATGTTGAAGCTGAAGCTCCAATACTTTGGCCACCTGATGTGAAGAGCTGACTCATTTGAAAAGACCTTGATGCTGGGAAGGATTGAAGGCTGGAGGAGAAGGGGACGGCAGAGGATGAGATGGTTGGATGGCATCACCGACTCAATGGACATGGGTTTGGGTGGACTTTGGGAGTTGGTGATGGACAGGGAGGCCTGGACTGCTGCAGTTCATGGGGTTGCAAAGAGTCAGACACAACTGAGCAACTGAACTGAACTGAATATATAACTGAAAACTTGGAAAATAAATTTATCAATTCTTACTGCATTTGATAAAATATTTCTCAGTGTAATAAGGGACCTATTTTCTCTATAACCTTCCTGCTTAAGAAATGACTTTCTGTATATAATTTTATGAATATATAAATACTTTGGAAAGTTGCTGCTGTTTTCATTAAAGAGATGCATTTCTTCTTACCTTTTTGGGGGGTGGGTATAGTTCTACTTTATCTCCTGTTGGGCATAGCACTTTTTAGAAGCATGTTTTGGCAGCCACAGATGTAAGATGGATGATTTTCTGTTTCTGATGTTTGTGTGTGACTCTGGTGATTTGCAGTTTCTCTTCTTCATGCTCCTAGATTTAAATTACTTAAATAGCATATTATTACCACTTGTATTGGTACCAGAAGGAAGTCATATTCACCTTTGGTTCAGAAAATCTCTGTCCAGAGGAAATAAAATGTGACTTAATGTAATTTTAAAATTTCTGAGATCTATACTAGAAAAGTTTTAAAAGATTGAAATGAATTTTACTATATTTTATTGAACCTGTATATATATATATATATATATAATATTCAGCATGTTATCAATATACAGAATTTTTAATGAGATATTTTACATTCTTTTAATTTTTAAAAATTTGGTGGATAGTTTGCAGTACATCTTAATATGAACTGGCCACATTTCACGAACTTAATACTACACGTGGCTGGTACCTGCCATCCTGTCTGTGCATTCCTACAGAAAGGATGGTTCAGCATCCTAAGAATTGTTGGGTCACTTCAGAGCTTCTTGCAAGGCTTCAGTTGTATTAAGGGATCTTAGGCCTTGGTGGTCCTATAGGAAGTGACACTTCATCTGTTAATTGTAGCTGATGATAAAACAGAGCACTAAGATTGCAAGAAATCGATTGCTGTGGTCTTCCAGGTAGAGGTTATGTTAAAACACTCAACGCCTAGCAGGCAGTTCAGGCGCATCACGGACAAAGCTGAATTCTGACCTGCCTTCCAGACTGGCTCCTGCCGTAACTAGCTTCTTGGTTCTCTGCTGGCACAGAGGCTCTGTCTTTGACTTCCAGCTGGAAAGTTGGTGAAAAACTGTAGTCTCCTGTCACAAAGGTCCAGTTGCCTTAAGTCCTTCATTGCCCATGCTTTTACGATGATGTATCTTTAGTGAAAAAAAGTAGTTTTACATAATGTTATTGTCACTTAAAAAATTAACCTCAGTGAAGATGTAAGACAAATATTTGTGTTTTTCAGTCATTGACTTTTAAGTTCGTCAGCTCTGTGGTAGTTCATATGCCAACACTGTGGAAGCATCTTGGTAGGACAGTTTGTTAGCTCATCCTGATATTCATTTACGTTTGATTGAAATGATCAAACTGAGGGGAAGATGTAAGCCTGGCATAAATAGCAGAACAGAACAAAATCAAGCTTTGCATTTGGTGAACTGTGCTTTGTCTGGAGGATCTTGTGGCTGTTCATTCAGAATATTTTATTGGAAAAAGTAAACTTTAACTTAGAAATGTAAGATGCAAAGCTCTCCCTCACACCAGTTTTGTAACTGGTTTTGACTCTCTAACTGCAACAAAAATGCATTTTTACTTAAGAATAGATTGCTTCAGGAGAATACTGCTTTGAGCCTTTCTGTGTGTAGTGTGATTTTTTTGGAACATTGCCTATAGGTTTTTGTTCCTTTTCCTAAGGTATGTAATAAAGCGTGAAGATGTCAGATATAAAGGATAGCTATTGCTCAGACTTGTCCTTTGCTTGTCTGGTTATCCATCAAACACTATCAACCTGATGGTGCCAGAAAGTATGAAATAATGTCATTGGAAAGCTGTTGGTCACATGTATGTCAAGGTCTTTTAAAGTCTCAACTAGCTGTTCTGATGTCAAAGGATGTTTTACAATATGCTCTGTGAAAATGATTGCTTTTAGGAGATGGATCTTTATACACGTTCACTTTATCATTGTTGCATGCTTGCTCAGTTATGTTTGACTCTTGTGACCATGTGGACTATAGCCTGCCAGGCTCCTCTTGTCCATGGTATTTCCCAGGGAAGAATACTGGAGTGGGTTGCCCATTTTCTTCTCCAGGGGAATCTTCCCAACCCAGGGATCAAACCCATGTCTTCTGGTTGGCAGGCTGATTCTTTACCACTGAGCCACCCGAGAAGCCCCGTGCTCACTTTACCCCTTCCTGATTTCATTCCTTGGTGCTTTGGGCTGAATTAAGGTGCAGGTTATCCCAATATGTGTGTCAGGGTGGCCTGGCATCCACGTCCTAGACAACTTGCAGGGGGGCGTCTGTCACTTAAACGCAGCTCATAGTTTTGGACCCTCAGAACAATAGGCACTTGTTATTAACAGCCACGTGGTTCTTTAAAAACCTTTTCCAGCTAAGCAGGCAGGGAAGGATTCTTTAAATTTTCAGACCAGCATCTCTTCTTTACCACAGAATCTAGTTACTGTCTCTAACACTAAAATCATAGAAAAGGTCATAGCCTGAAAGGAAATAAGGAGTAAGAAAAAATTTGACCTTTCTTAGGAAAAGGTCATCTTTTCCTAATGCTGGTTATCTAAATTAACTTTGAATGACTTTATGCTTGTATTAAATAAATTAAATTCATGGGCTTAGGTTGGTGTTCTTAAGGGGATTGTATATTATTAGAAACTTCTATGAATTTAGAAATGAGAAGATATCAGGCATCCAGGTCACTACTTCGGATAATTCTTAACTTTGGGAAAAAAAAGAAAAATAAAAGGAAGAAAGAAAAGAGGGTTTGGGGAATTCTGCTATGTTGGTTGAAACACTTCAAAATACGTTTATTTCATTTTCCTTCATACTTCTTCAGTTGTGCTGAGTTTTGTCTCCAAATTTATAGTGAATTATTTTGAAAATCATCTTATCTGATGGTGGAGTGCTGAGGTAGAAAGTACAGTTGGTGTTGTTTAAATGTCCTTATCACAGCAAAGATGTTATAGTTCTCTATTGACTTCTCATGAGTGGTGGTTATTGGTTTTTATGTCCTAGTAAGGGAAATTTTATTTTCCTGTTCTAATTTGTTTTAAATATAGTGATCAGAAATTTTATGATCACAAGGTGAGGCAAAACATGGCTTGTCTGAGCATTATTGAAAGTGGTCAAATATTTTAAGACACTCCTTTTAGAAGGGCTTAAGTGTAGAGATTTTTAAGTAGAGTAACAAAAGTCTATATGATAGTTGTAGTTATTTTTAAAGGAAAACTGTAGGACTACTTCATGAATAGAGAAAATAGTCTGCATTTCAGCTGAACTGGATGAAACCAACAGTGGTGCAGAGCTTTGTTGTTTCAGAACAAGCTGAGTGAGGTGTGGAGGCGCTCTGGACTGAGAACACAGGCTGCAGTGGAGATGCAGGGGGATCACGGTGCGTGCGCAGGGCAGGCCGCTCAGCTGCTCCGTGATGGACGCCTCCTGCCTTGGGTGTCAGCCTCCTGGTCGATGTATGCCTTCCCAGAGTCCGTCATGCACCGAAGTTCAGCCGTGGCGGGAGAGGAGTCATTTTTAAGTGACTTAAGTGCACGCCCTGAACTGTGTTTTGTCATACAGCTGTACCTGTCACTGAGGCTGTGATGACCGTCCCTGTCCACTCCTCTGGGCCCGTCTCCACATCCAAGCGCTCATGAAAGACCAAATTAAGGGAAAATGAGTTGTACAAAATTGAAAGGACTGACACATACATATCTTTTGTGTGTCGCTACACTTGGTTAAGTGAGTGAAAGTCACTCAGTCGTGTCCGATTCTTTGCAACCCCATGGACTGTATAGTCCATGGAATTCTCCAGGCCAGAACCCTGGACTGGGTAGCCTTTCCCATCTCCAGAGGATCCTCTCAACCCAGCGATCGAACCCAGGTTTCTCACATTGCAGGCAGATTCTTTACCAGCTGAGCCACAAAGGAAGCCCAAGAATACTGGAGTGGGTAGCCTATGCCTTCTCCAGTGGATCTTTCCAACCCAGGATTTGAACCGGGGTCTCCTTCACTGCAGGCGGATTCTTTACCAATTGAGCTGTGAGTGAAGCCCTGTCTCTACACTTGGTAGTTAAATATAAGTGTGGATACTTTGACATTAAATTCAGATTAATTTATTTAGTAAATAAATTTATGTAAGTGTAGGGTAGAGTAGGTTGTTTAATTTGAAGTATTCAACATTAGAAATGGTACACTGCTTAGTAATATTTACAAAAGAGCTAAGATTGCCAGTTTAACAGGCAGCTAGAGCCTGATATTTCTAACAGGAAATAGCCTCAGCAGGAAGTTAAAGAATTTTGGACTTAAGATAAACACATGAAGTGTGAAGACCACTCTTCTCCCTGGACAGTCCTTCAAACCTTTACTAGAAGCCTATAGAAATGTTTGGCAACTCCAGTGCATATAGTGGAATTTATGTGGATATTTAGGAAGCTTTATGAGAAACTTCCACATAATAAGATTCTGCTCAAGATTCATGTTTACAACAAGCAGAAAAGGAATACTTTCCTTCCAGAAAACCCGGATAAGTATACTTCTTACATTAAATAAGAAGTTGACAAATGTAAATTTAGGTAAATATGGTAGAGAGATTTTGGAATACAAAAACGATGAATGAAATTGTAATAATAATGAGAAAGGACCATTAGAACTTCAGTTATTGCCTCACAAATTTATTAAGTGAATGAAAAAATCTAGGTATTTCAGTGATGTTTAGACTCTTTGCATATAAAAATATATGGTGGAAACAAGTGTTTGGTCTGTCCCTCTGTAGTTGTGATATTACATGAAGTGACACTGGCCCTGGCCAGTGAGATGTAGCAGGAGCCAGAACCACCACAGCCAGACCCCCACCTCAAATGTACCAGCGGAGACTGTCCTCAGGGGCTGTGGGACTGAAGATGTGGTCGTATGTTTTCTAAAGCTCTCAGATGGCCACGTCCGTGGGATTGTATGTCCTAAGGCATGTATAGAGAATGTACAGCACAGTGGTACTGTTCACGCAGTGGTAAGGAAAATAAACATCTTTAATAGTAAATCAAGTGCAAATGCGGGATACATTTTTAAAATAAATACAGGAGACTAAAAGATTAAGGCATAAAGGTCACTGTTTCCCTGGTGCTTTTGGCTGAATAGTTCTTAAATTCTTTTGGTGCCTTGCGAGGAATAACCCTAGGATTGGAATCTGGGTGGGGCTCCTAGCAGAATGCTCTATGAGTGTGAAAGACACGAGGAATACAAGCTTTGTTGCTGCTGCTCATTCCCACCCGAAAGAGCTGTCAGTCCTTTAGGAGGACAAAAAAAAGGTCGATAGTTCAGTCTCTCAGGTGCCAATGTGAATAACAAAATGTGTTGAATCCACTTGTCAGGTTTTCGATTTGCTTGTGAGAAGTCCCGCTGTGAAACTGCTTGCTATAGGAGCTTAAGAACTTGGTACTCAAATTATGAGAGTATTCTAGAAGTAAAATGATTTTTATGGTTGTTTTACTCTAAGGGAGAAAGTTCAGCGATCCGTGTACATTTAGCACCACATATCTCTTTTTCATTCCTTTTTTCCTTGCTCAAGCAATTGTTTTACATTTTTAAATGATGTAGAGCCTCAGTAACATGCTTGGCTTAACCTTTGAATAACAAGCTTCTTTTTACACCGTAGGCTTCATGACCAGAAATCAGCCCTGGGATATCTGCTTGTACTGGTCCCAGGTTTGCTTTCTCAGTTCTTCGTATCATCCAGACTCCTGAGCTGGAAATATCTTGTTAACTCTGCGCTGTTTAATATTCTTTAGAAACTAAAGTGCTTGGGCATACTTACAGCTCGAGTGGAATCTGTGCATTTTGTTTGACAAGGTTGTTGGCTGGTGTTCAGGGGCCATGTATTGGAAATCATGTTTGTGCGCAGCGGAGGGGGGATGGTCTCTGTGCTGAAGCATTGCACAGATGAGACCAGCTCTGCTCTGCAGATGAGTGAGGTGATGTGTCCAAGCTTGAGGAAAACCAGCGCTACGGGGGTCTGAACATGAAACCAAGGAGCAGATTGGGTTGCAGGAGTAAAAGAATGTGAATTCTCACTGTTTAGGATTTGTAGTTGGGATCTGTTGCTATTATAAGAAAATACAGTTCAGAAAGATGCATGTTTTTCCATTGTTAAAGTCAGTGAAGTTAAACGAGCAGCTGCTTGTAAGAGTTAATTTTACTTGACGACTGCCTCCATCCCAGTAATGAAAGAGAGAGGTCTGTGGAACATCCTGTTCTCTCTGGAGCTGGAGCTCAGTTACTCTGAGGTCTTGGTTTACAGAAATTGTTGCCCTTCGGTTTCAAAGATCGTTTTCTTGACCATGAATTGTGTGTCTCTCAGAATATATATGCATGAGTGTAGTCTGTGTCTTCAGTTTATTGTAGAGAAGGGTTGGTGCACTTGATACTGACCTGATGCTCCCGGGGAGTTAGGGAGTGCAGGAGGAGACACCCCAGCCCCTGTGTAAAGTGGGAAGGACAAAGAGACATTTTGGAAAGTGCCCCTGTTTGTTTTTCATTAAAAAACAAAACAAAAACAAAAAAACTGCCTATTAGAAGCCTGACATGCACACAAAAACCTGCATCTTTATTCATAATTACCAAAGCTTGGAAGCAACCAAGATGTCTTTCAGGTGGGGAATGGAAAAGTAAAGTAAGCTAGTACATGAACTGTCAAGCTGTGAAACACATGGAGCCAGTCTGAAAAGGCTGTGTCTCGTACACGTTTCCAACTGTGTGACATTCTAGCACAGGCAGAACTCTGGAGAGGGAAAAGGTCAGTGGTTGCCCTGAGGAGGGAGGAGAGGATGCGTGCGAGGAGTACAGAGTTTAGGGCAGCGAGGCTGCCTTGTGTGACACTGCAGTGGTGGGTGAGTGTCATCACGTGTTTGTCCAAACCACCGAACGCACAGCAGCGGAAGTGAGCCTCTGTGACCCTCGGTGAACTCTTGGGTGAAGGTGATGTGTCATGTAGGTTCATCAGTTGTAATAAATACACCACTTTTTTTTTTCATTTTTATTAGTTGGAGGCTAATTACTAATATACCACTTTTGTGGTGGTTGGGGGGGGTTGTGCGCATGGGGGCAGAGAGTATATGGGAAGTTTTGTACTTCCTCTCAATTTTGCTTTGGACCTAAAACTGCTCCAAAAAAAGTCTATTAAAAATAAAAAGTTAAAAAAAAAAACTACCTGACTTTGGTCTCTCTGTTACGTGTGAACGGGTATGAATCCTGAGTGCTAAGCAGCACTGTCAGTGACGTCCCTGCCTTATGCACACTCCCTGGGGAACCCTGCCCGTCCAAGCTGTGCCCCCTGCTTGCGCCTAAATCGACGTCCTCCGCTTCACAGCTTCTCATGGGTATGTGTTCACTTGCCTCTTGGATATTCAAAGGCACCTCAAATTCAGCATGCCTCTGCGTGTTCTCCTCTCCTGGGGCCCCTATATTGCGGTTTACAAAACAGTCCATCCCCCGACTGCTCCGTGACTCTCCTGCCCTGGCTGTGAACTTATGTGGAGGACCCTCCTCATTTTCTCTGTTACTGCTGCCGTGTTCTGGACCTCGGCTTCCAGATGGCCCTCCTCCAAGACATTCCTCTCCCTTGGAGAAAGTCCCTCAGCCTGCCCTCCCTCCCTGAACTGCTTCACACACAAATGTATGCAAAATGGTGTAACAGATGCTCATGTTCTTACCTCCAGGATCATCATTCCAAAGGTTACCTTTTCCATGCTGACCTAATTTCAGTGAGACATCTTGACATTGTTTTCTCTGCCTTACTCTTGAAGAGATCTGAGAACCCAGCAGGTTCTATAGCCAGACTTTTCCATTCTTAAGTGGATTAATCTAATTGCTATTTGTGTCAGTGTTTTCAAAATGTTATGTCCCTTTGGGATAGATGTGTTTCAAGACAAATATTTTGGACTCCTTTTCTCAATAACTTATCCACCAGAAACTGCAACTTGTAAAAGTTAGCATTAATTAATATCTCAACAAGTGTTTACCCCAGCACCCTAATTCTAGCACTGCTCCATAAGCAACACGGGCTGTTTCTTCACCAGACCACAGCTTTCTGTCCTGGCCTCACCTGGGCACCCGCTGGGGGGATTGCTTCCTCAGGAGGAGATGACGAGGTGGACCAGGTTCTTCCCGACTTGCTTTTACCTTCTGTGCCTTTGAATCTGTGTGGTATTTAATGTCATTGAAAGGAGAATTATTAGTTGGCAAAACGCGTTATTTCTCGTACCCAAATATATGGCAAAATGGAAGATTTACTAAATGATAATCATCTTTGTAATGAGATTTATGTAAGAGTCAGTAGTATATAATACTTGCCAAAAAACAGCATAAACCTTGCATTAATTCAGTGTTCTAGATGTATCTTTAATGAGAAGACATCTTAAGAGCTCACCTCTGACCTCTCAGTAATAATAAGATACATGTTATGCCAAATTTTTTATGATTCCCATGGAACAGCCCTGACACAGACCCTGCATTTAGGCCTTGCAGATGTAGACTCTGATAGATCATCTTTGCCTTTCATTGTTGGTGATTCGTGTGTCAAGGATGCCATTGTATTTTCTATCAAAACAAAGTGCTAAGACATACATAGAAACTGAAAACTATTTAGTAAACTAGACAAATACTCATTTCAGGTTGTAGAGGAAAGTCCTTAATGCTGAAAATCTTGTTATGATTGTATATCGCTTTCTTGGAAGGCTGATAGTTGTGATTTATTAGTTTTTGATTTAGATTTAGTTTTGCTCAAAGCAGGAATTTGAAAAGCTTTAGCATGAAAAGTATATAGATAAAACTTGTTATGGTTATCAATTTTTAATTAAAGTGTAGTTGATTTCCAGTGTTGTATTAAATTCTGCTGTATAGCAGAATGATTCACTTACATACATGCTTTTTTAAAAAATATATTTTCCATTATGGTTTATCATAGGATATAGAATATAGTTATATGTGGAATCTAAAATATGACATAGATGAGCCTAGATACTCTTTTATTTTCATCAATTAATGGGATTACATAGTTGCAAGTTTTTGACCCCTCGTAGCCCAGCGGATGTAGTAGTAGCTACTTGGGCTTGGAGAGGACTGTCAGAAGAAACAGTGGAAACAGCAGTCCCTAAAATGAAGTTTACATTCTGTCATCCAAAGGTCAGCAGATGGCTTTCACTCTAAAGAGTTTTGGAATAGTGTTATTACCTCATGTCATTAACATGCAGAGATGTGTGCTCTTTTTGTTAGTATTTGCCATATGTATTGAGGTGCTCCTGTGTTGGTACATGTATGTTTATAACTGTTCTATCTTCTTCTTGGATTGAACCCTCGATCATTATGTAGTGTCCTTCATCTAATAGTCTTTGTTTTAAAGTCTACTTTGTCTTATATGAGTATTGTTAATCTAGCTTTCTCATGAATTCCGTTTGCATGGAATACGTTCTCCTATCCCCATACTTTCAGTCTGTAAGTATCCCTAGGTCTGAGGTGGGTCTCTTTTAGACATCATATATATAGGTCTGGTTTTTGTATCGACCCAGCCAATCTATGTCTTTTGGCTGGTGCACTTAATCTATTTACATTTAAAGGTAATTATCGATATGCACGATGCTATTGCCATTTTCTTAATTGTTTTGGCTTTACTTTTTGTAGGTCTTTTCCTTCTCTTGTGTTTTCTGTTTAGAGTAGTTCCTTTAGCGTTTGTTGTAAAACTGGTTTAGTGGTACTGAATTCTCCTAACTGTTGCTTGTCTGTAAGACTTTTGATTTCTCCATTAAATCTGATCGAGAGTTTTGCTGGGTGGAGTGTTCTACCACGTAGATGTACACGTTTTCCCCTTTCATCACGTGAAATATATCGTGCCATTCCTTTTGGGCTTGTAGAGTTTCTGTTGAGAAGTCAGCTGATAATCTTATGGGATTTCTCTTGTATGTTATTTGTCTTTTTCCCCTATTGCTTTTAATATTTTAATTTTAATATTTTTGTCAGCTTGATTACTGTGTGTCTTGGTGTGTTCCTCCTTGGGTTTATCCTGCCTGGAACTCTCTGTGCTTCCTGGGCTTGCTTGACTGTTTCCTTTTCCTGTGTTAGGGAAGTTTTCAGCTGTGGTCTTCAAATGTTTCCTCAGGTCCTTTCTTTCTTTCTTCTCCTTCTAGGACCCCTGTAATGTGAATATTGGTGTGCTTAATGTTGTCCCAGAGGTCTCTCAGGCTGTCTTCATTTATTTCATACTTCTTTCCGTATTATACTTTGCAGCAGTGGTTTCCACCTTTCTGTCTTCTAGGTCACGTATCTGTTCTTTTGCCTCAGTTATTCTGCTATTGTTTCCTTCTAGTGTGTTGTTCATTTCTGTTTGTTTTTTAGTTTTTCTAGGTCTTTGGTAAACATTTCTTGGATCTTCTCAATCCTTGCCTTCATTCTTTTTCTGAGATCCTGGATCATCTTCACTGTCATTATTCTGAATTCTTTTTCTGGAAGGTTGCCTATCTCCAGTTCGTTTACTTCTTTTTCTGGGAATTTATCTTGCCCCTTCATCTGGGACATAGTCCAGTTTCTTTTCATTTTGGTTAGCTTTCTGTGATTGTGGTTTTGGAGGCTATGGGATTATAGTTCTTGCTTCTGCCTGCCCTCTGGTGGATGAGTGTAAGAGGCTAGTGCAGGCTTCCTGATGGGAAGGAAGGACTGGCTGTGGGGAGAACTGGGACTTGCCCTGGTGGGCAGGGCCGTGCTCAGTAAAGAGTCCTGTTGTCTGCTGATGTGTGCTGTGCTCCTTCCCTGTTAGTTGTTTGGCCTCAGGTGACTCAGTCCTGGAGTCTGTAGGCTTTGTGTGGGTGTTAAGTTGCCCCCTGGTGGGTGTTGAGGGGCTTCCCTGGTGGCTCAGAGGGTAAAGCATCTGCCCGCAATGCGGGAGACCTGGGTTCGATCCCTGGGTTGGAAAGATCCCTTGGAGAAGGAAATGTCAACCCACTCTGGTACTCTTGCCTGGAAAATCCCATGGATGGAGAAGCCTGTAGGCTACAGTCTATGAGGTCACAAAGAGTCAGACACAACTGAGTGACTTCACTTTCACTTTAAGTTGCTTCAGTCGCATCTGACTCTGTGACTCTATGGACTGCAGCCCGTCAGGCTCCTCTGTCCATGTGATTCTCCAGGCAAGAATACTGGAGTGGATTGCCATGCCCTCTTCCAGGGAATCTTCCCAACCCAGGGACTGAACCTGTGTCTCTTACCTCTCCTGCATTGGCAGGTGGGTTTTTACCACCAGTGCCAGCCAGGAAGCGCTGTGGTGGGGCTAATGGCAACCTCCAAGAGGACTTAGCCCAACGTATGGTCCCAGGACTGCTGCTGCTGGTGCCCCATCCCTGTGACAGGCCACTGATGACCCATCCTCCGCAGGAGACCCTCAGACACTGACAGGAAGGTCTGGCTCAGTCTCCTGTAGAGTCACTGCTCCTTTCCCCTAGGTCCTTTGTGCCCTCCTAGAGTGCAGTCTCTGTTTCCTCCAGTCCTGTGGAAGTCCTGTAATCAAATCGCATTGGGGCCTAAAGCCTTCACAGCAATGCAAGAGTGTCTTTGGTATTATAGATCTTCAGTTTGTGGGTTGCCCACCTGGCAGGTATGAGATTTGATTTTATTGTGATTGCACCCCTCCTACTGTCTTGTTGTGGCTTCTCCTTTGTCCTTGGAAGTGGAGTATCTTTTTTTCGGTGGGTTCCAGTGTCCTCCTGTTGATGGTTGTTGAACAGCTAGTTGAGATTTTCGTGTTCTTGCAGGAGAAGATGAGCTCACGTCCTTCTATGCTGCTTGAACCAATCTTGTAAGATGTATTTTTAATACTAAAATAAATGAATAATCTTTGATAGCTCATTTTATCATTTTGAAAACAAGACTAGGTTTATTCTTGAAGGCAGGAATTTTATTCTCACCTGACATTATTCCCATTCACTGGGGTTTCAGTTTCATTGACAAAACCCTGATCTGAGATGTGTGCTCTTTTTGAAAATGCTAATTGTTTTACAAGTTGAAAGCAGAACCTTTGGAAAACTCAAAAATCTTCCTTGAGATGATTTTACCCAGAACATTGATCCTTGTTTTAGGAATTACTGTTGTAAGTGATTCAAACTTGGAGATAGCTTTTGGGGGTTGGGAAGAGGTGGGCAGAGGACCAGATCGTTGAGGCTGCGTTTCAGAAACTGGAGCTGGGGCCCAACTCTGCCTGCGTGTCTGCTGGAGACGCTGAGCAGTTGTCCACTTTGTCTTGGCAGTTCAGCACAAGCGCAGGTTTCTCGGAAGCTATCTGATGAGAGAGTAGGTGTGATGATGTTAGCCTGAGGGAATTTTAAGTGATTTTAACTCAGGGAGTGGGTAACTTTCATTTTGAAAATTTCATTCTAGCCTTGGTGTAGAAGGAAAGAATTGAGGCAGAAACATGGTGAGTGGAGATGCTGTCTCCATAGTCCAGGACAAAGGAAACTCAGGCTCAGGTGGAGATGGGAGTCTGATTTAGAAATATTTCCTACAGGAATTGAAGAGATAATTATAAATATTTTGCTGGTGTTTCTGTCTGCTTGCTTTCATTTAGGAAACATGGCTTGATTAGGAATCATGCTACATGGATTGACAGGAGCAACTGAAAAAGCCTAGACTGTCTGCTTCATCTGTTTTCAGAAAATTGATTTTGAAATATCTAAATAAATTATTTTAACCATTTTAGAGCATAGCTTTAGTTATGAACCATGAAACCTCTTGAACAATGAAAATGACATTTTGTAAAGAGATTTGACATTAGCAGATAAAGGGTGTAGTAAAGTGTTTTGTTTATAAAACCTTAATAAAATTTTATTGTCCTGAACTAGTAGACTTAACATTTCTTGGGGATACTGAGAGTCTTTGGTTGCACTGAAATTGCAGCAGACTGTCCCACTTTATTAACTGTTCATATGTTTTGACTCACAAAATTAGGATTTTTTTATTATTAGATACAATATATAAAAAATGACTTCATTTTGCATTTTGGTCAACATTGTTTCACAATATAGTATTTATTAGATGTTTTTAAAGCAATAGTTTTATTTATAAAGTGTTGAAAATTAGGTTTGATAAATTAATTCATGAATTACTTTTAATTAACAAAATGATTAAAGAAACAGGTTACCCTATATATATGCTGAAGCTGAAACTCCAGTACTATGGCCACCTGATGCAAAGAGCTGACTCATTTGGAAAGACCCTAATGCTGGGAAAGACTGAAGGCGGGAGGAGAAGGGGAGGACAGAGGATGAGATGGTTGGATGGCATCACCGAATCAACGGACATGAATTTGAGTAAACTCTGCGAGTTGGTGATGGACACAGAAGCCTGGCATGCTGCAGTCCATGGGCTTGCAAAGAGTCAGACACGACTGAGTGACTGAACTGAAGTGATACCCTGTATAAAACCAGAGGATATCCTTCAGTTTCTTTTTTTGTCTTAAGAAGGTTTTCTTTAGTGAACTGTCAAATGATTTATTAGTAGAATACAAGAGCTATATATTTGATACAGTTGAATCCAAAAGAAATCCTTTACTTTTGGTGTTTTATTTAAGTGACTTAAGTATCTTATTACTTTGAATGAATGTTTTAAATTTCTTTAGTTCAGATTCTTATAGAATAAGAGGACTTTCTCAAAAAAAGAGAGAAATATAGGCACAGGGACATATAATGTTAATATTATTGCACTAAAATATATCAGAGGCTCACATTTCCATGATACACGTTCAACCTGACACACAATATTTAGGAATAAGGCTTTGGCTCTTACATTTTGTTTATAGATCAATTGGGGGTCATATTTCAGTGTTGAATACTTTGAATTTCCTTCAGATCATTTCAGTTCAGTTGCTCAGTCGTGTCCGACTCTTTTTGACCCCATAGACTGCAACACGCCAGGCCTCCCTGTCCATCACCAACTCCTGGAGTTTAATCAAACTCATGTCCATCAAATTGGTGATGCCATTCGGCCATCTCCTCCTCTGTCATCCCCTTTTCCTGCCTTCTGTCTTTCCCAGCATGAGGGTCTTTAACAAAGAGTCAGTTCTTCACATCAGGTGGCCAAAGTATTGGAGTTTCAGCTTCACATCAGTCCTTCCAATGAACACCCAGGACTGATCTCCTTTAGGATGGACGGGTTGGATCTCCTTGCAGTCCAAGGGACTCTCAAGAGTCTTCTCCAACACCGTAGTTCAAAAGCATCAATTCTTCGGCACTCAGCTTTCTTTATTGTCCAAGTCTCACATCCATACATGACTACTGGAAAAACCATATTTGGACTAGATGAACATTTGTTGGCAAAGTAATATCTTTGCTTTTTAATAAGCTGTCTAGGTTGGTCATAACTATTCTTCCAGGGAGCAAGCGTCTTTTAATTTCATGGCTGCAGTCACCATCTGCAGTGATTTTGGAGCCCCCCAAAATAAAGTCTGTCACTGTTTCCATTATTTCCTCATCTATTTGCCATGAAGTGATGGGACTAGATGCCATGATCTTTTTCTGAATGTTGAGTTTTAAGCCAGCGTTTTCACTCTCCTCTTTCACTTTCATCAAGAAACTCTTTAGTTCTTCTTCACTTTCTGCATAAGGGTGTTGTCATCTGCATATCTGAGGTTATTGATATTTCTCCCGGCAATCTTGATTCCGGCTTGTGCTTCATCCAGCCCAGCATTTCTCATGATGTACTCTGCATATAAGTTAAATAAGCAGGGTGACAATATATAGACTTGACGTACTCCTTTCCCAATTTGGAACCAGTCTGTTGTCCCATGTCCAGTTCTAACTGTTGCTTCCTGACCTGCATACAGATTTCTCAAGAGGCAGGTCAGGTGGTCTGGTATTCCCATCTCTTGAAGTATTTCCCACAGTTTGCTGTGATCCACACAGTCAAAGGCTTTGACATAGTCTATAAAGCAGATATAGATGTTTTTCTGGATTTCTCTTGCTTTTTCGATGATCCAGTGGATGTTGGCAATTTGATCTCTGGTTCCTCTGCTTTTTTAAAATCCAGCTTGAACATCATGGTTCATGTGTTGTTGAAGCCTGGCTTGGAGAATGTTGAGCATTACTTTGCTAGAGTGTGAGATGTGTGAATTGCCTTAGTATGTTTATGAGATATTCTTGGTTTCTTACAGTAACATGGTTGTCAAAATGAAGAATGTTTGTGTGTTTGTGTGTATGTATGTATGTGTGTGCATACACTTTTGCATGTAACCAGTTTCACAGTGACTGAGCGATAAGTGAAAGTCTCTCTCCCTGATTTCTTTGTCATCCTAGGATTTAGTGCTATGTGATTGGTTGCTTATAGCAATTTAGAAACCAATTTAGAAGTTTTCCCATTTTTATTTTGAAAGATAATATTTTTGTGACCAGAGGCTTCTTCATGAACTCAGGTGGATACTCCCCTCTTACTCTCTGTTTTGCCCCCTTTTTGTTTACTTCCAGACTCAGGCACATATGTAAGATTGACTCTGTAAAACTCTGGTCACATGGTTAGCTTTAGTGAAAGAATGGATCAGCTTTCTTTAGAATTCTTTGATTTAAAAATTAGAACAGTGTCCTTAAATTTTAGGAACACCCTATTCTTGCATTCTCTCGTCCCCATTTTGCATTTATTATTCAGATAAGTTCAGTCTGAGGCCTTTGGTGTGGTTATTTACCCACTTCTCTGCTTTCAGTTAACAGCCAGGTCCTTGCCTGCCGTGCAGTCCGACGAGAGACTCCAGCCTCTGCTCAACCACCTCAGGTAACAGCACCAAGGCCACCCTGTCGTGCTTGTAAGTGCAGCCCCAGCACCGTGGGTGAAGCGCCACCGTGGGTGAAGCGCCTTTCGGGGCTAGAAACTTCACAGAGGTTTTCTGTTTTCCTTTTCTTTCTTTCTTTCTTTCCCCCTTTAATTCTGTGATTTAGGTTCTTAGTGCCATGGGCTTGTTACTCTTGACCTCAGGGCACTATAGAAAGTTCTTTTATTGAATAACAGTGTGTAGAACTGGTTATTAAGTTAAAATGAGTACCGGTGACTGACTTGAGAAAGATTTCAAAGGGAATGAGCCAATTTCTTAACTGTGAGACTAAGGCAGACTTGTGGAACCTGCATATATTTTACTGGGAGTAGTTGAGATAAGTTTTATTTGTTTTCTGAATTGAAAAAAAAAATTATCCTCATTATTTAAAAAGCAAACTTAGAAAATACAGAAAAGGAGGAAGAAAAGCATGTAATCACTATACTTTTATATAATTAGCTATTTTTTTCATTTTTTTCTGTTATTAAAATGTCTCCAAAATCTTAATTTTATTTTCTTGTGTGGTTATCCTATAGTGTATTTATCGTTCATTGCAGAGTAGACCACTTTTCATTCTTTTTCCACTAGTGCAAAAAATGCTGTATGTAAACCTTTATCTGTATTTTTGATCATATCCTTAGCATAGGTTTTCAAAAATGGAATTTGTCAAAGCATATGAATCATTTTAAAGATTTAAGTATATTTATTTCTTTTTCAAAAACCTTATTCTACTTATGCTCTCATGTACAAGATCCTCCCTGTTGCTGTACCTGAACAGATGAGACAGTGAGAACAGTTGCTAATTTAATAGGTTTACCATAGAGATACTATTGGTATTATGTCCCTTGCATTGACTGTGTTAAGGGTGATTTTAAAACATTTTAATTATCCATTTTATTTTAAGGTAGTTTTAATTCTCTGTATCTGTGCGCATTTATTTATAGCATTTCTTGGTTTTATATGATCTTACTTACTTCAGATATAAATACCAGCTTCCCTGGTGGCTCAGCGGGTAAAGAATCCCTCTGCAATGCAGGAAACACAGGAGACGTGGATGGGTTTGATCCTGGGTTGGGAGGATCCCCTGGAGGAGGAAATGGCAACCTACTCCAGTATCCTTGCCTGGAGAATCCCCAGGAACAGAGAAGCCTGGTGGACTACAGTACATAGGGTCACAAAGAGTCAGGCAGGACTGAGCAAATGAGCACACACTGTAGATATAAAGGAGAGTAACTCTTCATTGTTTTTGTTACAAACATTTTTTTCTGAAAGTTTTTTTTTATTATGTTGCATTATCTAGCATGCCTAAATTTTCAAGTTTTATGTAGCTAAGCACCTTTAGTGTTTTCCTTTATGGTTTCTTTTTATTCTTCTGAAACCTAGGATGCCACTGCTTGGTCAGAAATTGGCCTGGAGTTTATTTCCAGTATCTTTCAGTATTGCTCATCCTTCCCCCTGACTCCACAGTCCCTCTTTTCCTCCTCTCCTGCCTTCTCTGCAGTGGGGAGGGTGGGGTCCAGGCTAACATTTCTTGAGGGCCTGGGAGCAGCCTGAATACTGCACAGTTGTTAAGCTTCCTGAGCGCTCTGTGGCCTGAGGTGTCCTCTTCCCACCCCCAGCCCAACCCCAGTGTCTCCCTCTGGTGCTGGCTTTGCCCTCTCTATACCATTTCACATCATCACTGCAGGGATTCTGTCTCCCCAGTTTCCCTCGGGATGACCTGAGAACACCTCAGCCTGGCCTCCGAGGTCCTTCTGGAAGGAGCCGGCCTGACTCTGGACTTTGTCTCAGTGCCCACACGCTGACTTCTTCTGCCAGCAGGGCCCCTGGGGTTCCTCCCAGTGCCAGGCCTGTGCTTGCCCCCTGCAGGGACTGCTCTTCCCCCTTCCTCTACCTCTGTGACCCGACTAAAGACCACTTGTCCTCGTTTGCCTCCTCTGATGAGCTCTCCCAGACCACCTGGTTCTCACCTTGCCCCTGCCCAGCGACCATTCGTGTTTTTACGTGCGTTCCTGTAATAACCAGTGGCTCCTGTGTCACAGCACTTGGGCTGTCGTCATCGCTTGCTGCTTCATCTGATTTCTCCAGTAAAGTATGAGAGCTGCAAAGTGCCTTTCAAAATAGGTCTTCCTTATGTGTTTTGTTGAATGAATGAATATATATTATACCAGTGATATTTTTAAAAATAATTTTTTCATTTATTTATAACTGCGCTAGTTCTCTGTTGCTTTGTGTGGGCTTTGTCTTAGTTGAGGTGAGTAGGGCCTGCTCCTCGTTGAGGTGTGAGGGCTTCTCATGGCCGTGGCTTCTCCTGTTGCCGTGCACAGGCTCTGGGGTGCGTGGGCTTCGGAAGTTGCAGCTCTCAGGCTCTCGAGTGCGGGCTCAGTAGTTGTGCTGCAGGCGCGTGTAGGATGTTCCCGGACCAGTGAATGAACCCGTGTCCCCTGCATTGGTAGGTGGATTCTTACCCACTGCGCCACCAAGCAAGTCCTATTTTGTTGCTTTTTTCCTGCATGAAGTTTTTATGATTTATATAATTTATAAACCATATTATTACAGTTCTTTCTCCTGTGAAACCACTAGTTCAGAAGACACAGACCTAAAGGGTTGGATCTTACTTCTAGTCAGTGCTCAGTCCTGTGCAATAATGATGGATTCTTCTCCCTCTACCCCAGTGTGGTCATTGTCAACAAGAATTTAGATTCACTACTGACACTTTGAGTCCTTGAAACATGCACAAACTGTACATTCATTTAGGGCTTTCATTCTCTGTGGAATTCACTCTTGGCTGGTTGCTCGGCAACCAGGGCTGGATGCTACATGTGATATGCACCAACCCATGTTGCTGTTTTTATTATTTTTAAATCAAATGGTTTCTTGTTTCATTACCATGTCAGAGTCATCTGTATGTAGGGCGGTAGCTGATGTGCATAGTTTGATACTTTCTATTATACAAAGTAACCTTGTGAAAGTCTTTCAAGCATACTGAATTGTCTCTTTTGGCTGTTTAAATATAATGTTTTTCTCTTACCTTCTTTTTGCTTAGATCAAAATAGGAAAGAGTACTGTTTAGTTTGAAAGATCATAATGATAATCTTGTTAGAAAAAATAATCATCATTCATTTGTATGAACTGTATAGTTTAAATATAACCTAGAGGGGAAGAACATTCGGAGGTTGAAATTGAAATCATTATTAGGTCTAATTTTGTTTAGTGCCTTTAATGATCAAAGAGGAATGATGAGTAGCATTTTAATTAAATTTGTCAATAAAACTAATAAGGTGGATGACACCAATACCTGTAAAAATGAAAGTAGCTATAGGGAAATTCTCAAGTCATTTTACAGGATTTAGACGTTGAAGGGGAATTATTCTAGCATTTTGCCAACCTAATATTTTAGGATATTGCTTAACAATATACATAATTCTGAGAATGTAGAGGCACTGTGCCTAGATTTTCTTAGCTGAACTTACTTCTATAGTTAAAAGTTAAATTAACCACAGGAAAGCATTTTGCTTCAATCTCTTATGGAAATGCAAGCTCTTCATTAGTGGCATCCATCAGGAACTGAGTGCCTATATTGTGCTTGGAATAAAAAAATAAGACACAATTTATGTTCTCAAGAAATTTACATTTTGATTTCATTTAAGTGTGTGATTCATGTGGTCGAAAAGAGTCAGACATGACTGAGCGACTGAACTGAACTGAAGTGTGTTTAATTTCATTCAAGAGGTTTATGAATGTAATGTGTAAGTGCCTGTGGCAGAAGGTAGTAGAACAAAATGGTGAATATGTTTTTCAATCAAGTTCTTGGTGAAAATGAAAAGTGTGTTTTATTTTTACTTAAAAAAACTGAAGGAAATTTTTGGCCAACCCAATAAAATTTGGAAAAATAGAAACAAATTCTGCCTCACTAATATAACTGCTGCTAGGTTTTTGTTGTAATTGTTGTGATCTCTGTGCATATTTTTATGTAATAATAATTTAAATGGTTAAACTTTAAAAACATTTTTTCACTTAATATATCATACCTATATGATAAAGGAGAAGATTACTTTTCATGGCTCTAATTTTAAGTGATTTGTAATATTTAGTTGAGGATATATATATATATATCTTTATGTCACCGTTCCCATTTTACTGGATATTTAGGCTTTTTTGTTGACTAAACCTGTGAAGAAAAACTGCAGACTCTGAGCAGGGTCTGTGACCAGGCGCGGCCCTGGTGGAGAAGGGGGCTGCGCTGACCGTGAGGGGGAGGTGTCGCCCGGCAGCGGGCAGGGCGGGGAGCGGGACCTGGGCCGCAGACCGTGTCTCCTTCCTCGGCCAGGAGAGGCGAGAGAGTGGCCACACTTCTAACAAGGGAGTCAGTCACTTGATGAAGACAGAATTCAGAATAATGAATTTTAAACCTTACAGTGTGTCTGGATTAGGAAATTTTATTGTAGCCCTAACAAATTATCAGAAATTGAATGGATCAAAACAGCACTTACTTTTTTCATACAGGTCAGAAATGTGACTTGGGCCTCCCCAGGCTAAATTCCAGATGTCAGCAGGGCTGTGGCTCCTGTTGGAGGCTCTGGGGCAGAATCGGCTGCTATGCTTACCTGCGTTGTTGGCCGGGTTTAGTTCCTCAAGGAGGTGGGCCTGAGGTCCCCCCTTCCTTGCAGGCTTCCGCCAGGGCCGAGTTCCTGCCTCTGCCGCCCTCGCCCCCGTGGCCGCTCTGTGGTCCTCCATGTGGTCCCCTCCCTCAGCCAGCAGCGGTGTACCAGTCCTTCTCGTTTGCAAGGGTGACTTATTTGGCTGCATATCTGCCTCCTCCCTGAGACAGCTTTCTGCTTTACAGGCTCATGTGGTTGGATTGCCCACATGGATACCCAGGAGAATCACCCCACCTCAAGGTCCTTCATCTTAATTACATCTTCAGTTGTCTTTTTGCTACATAACCTAACGTGTTCATGGGTGAACATCTTTGGAAGCCATTGATCTGCCTTTTACAGTGAGGGTTTTCTCTTGAATTGAAGACAGCTTTTAATATCATTCCCTTTCATCAGTTTTACAAGTAAACCACTTCATTTATGTACAATACTGAATTACCCTGGGGTTTTATAGTTAGGTCACTTTGTTAGCTTAACATGTTGGAAAGTTGAAAAAACGGTTAACGGTGATTTTTATAAGAATATAAAGTACTGATTTTCTTTTCAGTGATATAGAAAGAAGATAGGAAAATCTTCCCTTGCTTGTTCGACTGGCCATCCAGCCAAGGCCAAAAGATACCTTTGTAAATAGTAGACTTTGTAATGAGATTGTATGTTTTGGCGCTGACTTCGGAGTATAGATGCAGGGTCACAAATCTTTTAGCATCTGAAGAGTTAGTTTTGTTTATCGTTGATTTAATACACATTACGAGGACTACTTGGTGCCAGATATGATGTTAGGTTCTAAGGATACGTATTCACTTTTGAACTTACACAACTGATAGTTGGTCAGAAAAGAGAATCTTGACTGAAGTAATCACAGTACATTATGGTGACTGTTAGCGTAGGAGCGGACCTGACCCTGGGCTCACGGCCCCCACGGTGCTGTGTCCACGCAGCTTGTTCCCAGCCCGAGGGTCACGTGTCCGTTCATCCCCTGAGTCCAGGGTTTCTTAGGCGTTTATGCCTTGTGGATGCTGTCAGTCTTCCTGGAAAGCAGTTTATGATTATTTATGTTTTTCAAGTAGTTTCATTGCCTGTAGTTATTAAATTCCCCATTCTTTACTCTTTGAGTTTCTTTAAAATATTGATTGTCCTGTAGTTGAGTAACAAAGAAAATTATTTTACACTGTGTTAGGCATAAAGCCCTAACAGTACAAAATGGTGACGATATTATGGAAAACGGTTTTCCTTAAACGCGTGAGAAAACGTGGTAGTTACTGTGATATATTAGCAGCTAAAGAGCTTTGCAGTAGAACTTTCTGTGATGATGGACGTGTTCTGTACCTGCGCCATTCAACCCAGTAGCCAGCAGCTGCTTAGGCTGTTGCGTACTTGAAGTATAGCTCCTTGTTTCTATTTTAATTCATTTAAATTTAAGTAGTCGGTCTAACTGATGCTTATTGGATTGGACAGCACGTTTCTCTGTCATACTTGAAATGTGTTTAGATAATCATGTATTTTAAAGAGTATACTAACGGTGTTTAGATGAATGGATTTGGATTTCTCAGTCTGCGATGGTCGTGCCCATGGTCCTGGGGCTCGGCCGCGGCAGCCCCGCCCCCGGGGTAGGTGGGCCCATCGCCCGGAGCCGCCCTCCGTGCTGGCGCTGTGGGAGGAGCGCGGTCAGGGGTGTTCAGGCTGCACAGCGGGTGAGCTGGGGGCCTTCCTGGGTCTGTGAGCTGCCTGGTGGCCCGTGTGACCTGTGGAAATTTGCAAGTCTACATGTTTGTGTTCTGGCAACCGGGCACAATTCACAGTAAAAACAAAACTAAATTTGATAGATTAGACTGAGGTAAGCCAGACAGCCCAGACTCACCAAAGGTGAACGGTGCCCTCTCAGCTGTTTGTAGCTACTGTGTAGAAAGTAGCTCTAAAAAGATAGTACAAAGGGAATAAGAAGCCCGTTTGTAATTGAGCTGCTGTGGTCCTCTGTGGGCAGCAGACATGCTGTCCACAGGAGGCCCCCAGGGACCTGGGTCATAGGGCGTGCCGTGTCCCCAGCCTCACGGGGGCCCCTCCTGGTCGCCAGCCCGCATTCCTGGGCCTCTGTTATGCTCTCGGCTCTGTTTGCCTCGCAGCAGTGTCTCTGGCTGAAATGGTCATTTTTATGTGTTCATTTGATTTTGGTGTTCGTCTGTGATGTATGCTCCATGAGAGCAAGGTGTCTGTCTGTCCTCCTGTTTTCCTTTCTCCCTGTTACGGCAACACGGCTGCACCTCAGGGAGACTCCTGGATGAGCCAGTGCTGGGAGACCCTTTTAGGTTTTAAAATTTGCCTCTCACTTAGGTTTTTTAAGCTACTAAATGTTGAGATTGAATGAGATGGTAGTTTAGACAAAACATTGGTGAATTTTGTCAGTTTCAAGGAAGCTCTTGGAAACAGTAAAGAAACACTCTTTATACTTTGTAGAAATTCAGTGCTGGTTTTACCTTTTGTTTTGGCACTTGGGACTCTTTCTCAGAGTCAGTAGCTAACTGGGGAGAGTCCTTTCTTTTTGTTTGCGTGATTTTAGAAAGACCCCCATGTTTTTCCTCCAGTGACATATTCAATTGTTGAAGACTGTATTTAAAAACAGAATAAAACCAAACCTGTTATGAACCTTGTTGTTTTGATCTGTGAAATGAAAGCCTTAACGTGATGAGCCATTGGTAATGGTTGTGCAAGAGCAAAGGCGTGTGCAGGAAGCGTGTGACGGGGTCTCTGGACGTGACTTGTCATAATCATCCTCATTAGCTGTCCTCTTCATCTCCTCTTCCTCCGAAACCCCACCAAGCCCCAATCTCGTGTTCCTGGTTTTCTGTTATTAGGGGATAGCTGTGGTTGGGCATTGTAGCGTGCCTCAGCCTGTGACAGCCCATCTCAGAAGTGTTCCGCCCTCTGTGAGTTGTGGGGGAATGAGACGATGACAGTCAGTTCAGTGTCTTAGTTCCACTGGATGTTAGAGCTTTATTTCACACCCAACCATCCTCAGCTTTTCATAACCAGTCTCTCAGGCAACTTTTTCTTTATTGTAATCATTTGACCATCCTGGGTCAAAGTCCAGTCAAAACAGCCTCTACTTAAGGAGTCATTCTACTTGCAGAATATGCCGAGAATGTAAAGGAATATGAAAAAATGTAATCATGAAACTAGAGATCTTTTGGGGGTGGCTTAAGTGTTTATAAAGGGGGGCTTCCCTGGTGGCTCAGAGGTTAAAGCGTCTGCCTGCAATGTGGGTCGGGAAGATCCCCTGGGGAAGGAAATAGCAACCCACTCCAGTATTCTTGCCTGGAGAATCCCATGGATGGAGGAGCCTGGTGGGCTACAGTGCACGGGGTCACAAAGAGTTGGACACAACTGAGCGACTTCACTTCACTCACTTTAAGTGTATGTGGTGAAAACACCTGTGTAGTGTTGTAGAGCTACTATCTTATAGGGATGTATGTATATATTTTGTTTTAAATCAATTTTATTGAAGTATAATTTACATACAATGAAAGGCACTTATTTTTAAGGGTGCAGTTCCATGACTTTTGACAATTGTGAGGTACAGATATTTTTGATAGAAAATGAAATGCATCTCAGTGCTCTTGTGCTCATTGGACTGTTGCAGCTTAGAAATTGGAATACACAGGAAAATATGGACCACATGGGAAAAGATGAGGCCAGCCTGAAACAAGGAAGAGTAGAGATTGTGCTGTTTGTAGTCCTCACCTGATGTGGAAACCCCTGTCAGCCTGGGTTTTTATTGAGTTTGTGTGCCTCTTGTCTCTTAGTTGTAAGGAAATATACATCATTATCCTTCATATTGTCTGCCGGTAGTTCTTTGGAGAGAATTTTTTTTTTTTTTATGCAAAATGGAGTAAACTTCATGCTTATGGAAAAATAATTTACATTCAATTTATAATAGAATTTTATTGATTTTATTCTCATTGGAGTAACTGCAGGCAAAATCACCTGGGCTGACATAAGTTGGATACCATTTTAAAGGGATTTAGCTGTAGAAAGAAACTCATTCAGTTTCAGTGGTGACAGCTGTTGAGTGAATTTTTCTGTGATTCCCTCACAGCAGGAAACGATACATTGTAACTGTGGTTCCCTGATTTCCTGCACACTCCTGACATGGAGCCTGACAGGACTGTGCTTTCTGAATGTCTGAATAGCCTAGCTTAGGCAGAGTATTTTTTTTTAATGTCCAAAGTAGATGGAATTGTGATTGCAAAAGTGGATATATGGGTGATAATACAAAACCTTTTGTTTGCTCTTTTCAAAATTGTTTTTCCATTTGTGCTATGATTACACCTGAGTTTCTGTGAAAAGGCTGTCTTGGAACTTGGTATACTTGTATAGAATGATATAGGAAATTACAGTTCATTTTGAAAGATATATCAGCTTACTTTTTAATTTAAACAGAAATATGTTTCCTTGATGCAGAGGTCAGTTTTGATTACTCGTGCGGCTTTCTTCACTGTTTTTTTATTTGGTATCAGTTTTTAAATTATGATAACCTATAGCTGCCAGATAGAAAGGAGTAAACAGTGTTAACCTCTTTCAAGACTACTGGTAAATAGTTGACACAGAAAGGAAATGTGTTTTATGTATTACTGTTTTATGAACCTCAGAGTTTGTCTGTTGGTGAGGAGGGAGGGCATGGAGATACTTTCTGAGGTTGGGAGGTGGGTTCTGTCCAGCCTGGGTCCCGGTCCTGTGGTCACTGGGACTCATACCTACCCCAGCATAGCTTCTTACAGATGAGAGGAGAATGGAGAGTTGTGATTAAGTGTCTGTTGAGGCAGTCTGAGTGTGGGTTGGAAAAGATTTTCCAGACACAGAGAATTGCAGAAAAGAGTGAGTTTATTAAGAACAAAGAGCAGAGATAAAGTGGGCACTTCAAGCTCACAATTCCTGATAGGCCAGGGAGAGTCGACAGTTTTTGTGAGTTAGTAGCCAATTTTTATAGCCACAAGAAAAAGAAAGTTCCTGCTGGAATTGTTGGCAATAGGTGATTGGTTGGGTGATTGCTATAGGGTATTTACTGGAGTGGGCATCTTTGCCTAATTTGGAGTCAAAAAACTTGTTAGTGGTGATCAGGGGCTTTTGGCAATGGTAACAAAGAGGCCAAGTTAGCTTCAGAGTGACCTTGGTTCTGGGCTCTGCTTCTGTGGACCTTGGTACAAGGCCTTGCACCTGTGGCCTGGGGCAGGACTAAGCAGTGCTGAGGTGGACCATGAAGCCCAAAGACTCCCAGATAGAAATGTGTTCCCTCAACTGCCGAAGATTCAGGTTACCTCCAAGCTAATCAGAATTCATGACGCTTCCCTAACGTAGAAATGGCAAACTGTGGCTCACGTTTGGAACCTTGATTCTCAAGCACAGTGCTGTGAAAACAGGTATGTTAACTAACAGTCAGCTGGAGTTGCAGCTTGTATTCCGAATATGACCCGCAGAGTCTGACCTAACTGGGCAGACAGGAGTCAGGACAGGTCAGCTGGCATCTCTCCAGGTGGACCTAGTCCTCACGGGAGGACCTTGGCAGCCTCGGGTCACTGTTCTCTGTGACCATGCTGTCAGGAGAAGCAATGGACGCCACAGATACGGGCCACATGTGTAATTTTAAATTACTTCAGTCTCATTGATTTTAGTAATATCTTATTTAACTCACTTCAGCATGTTATCAGTATGAAAATTTATTAGTGAAATGTTTTACATTGTTTTTTCATAGTAAGTCTTGGAAATCCAGTGCAGACTTTACACTCATAGAATGTCTTAATTCTGACTAAGCTGCATTTCAAGTACCGAGTTGCTACAGTTGGCTGGTGGCCACCATGTTGGACATGCAGTTTGGCACAGCTGGGTTCCGTTGAAACCTGCAGTGTTTACAGTTGGAGTTTGGCACAGTGAAAACTTCCTAAGAATGTAGATATAGGTATAACCTTCCAAATCATCAGGTGATTCAAAGACATCTGAAGTCTACTTCAAGATTAAATATTATATGTGATAGTATAAAGAAGATAGGAAGGAAGTTTGCCTTCTTCCTGATAGTCAAGGGAAGACACTGGTGAGTGTTGACTGTAGAGACGAGCCGCAGCCGAAGCATCTGAGTGCTATAAGAGGCCTGGGTGGTGACGAAGGTTACAGTCTGACCGAGGTGTTGGCCGCACGGGCAGGGCCCAGGCCGTGTCCAGGTCCAGCAGGACTGTGGAGCCCAGTGGTGAGAAGCCCCGTGAGTTTGAGTTGGGCATCTCCTAGGCCCTCCTGGAGCTGGCGATGAACTTGGACCTCAGGGCCCAGCTGCAGAAGCTGAACGTCATGGCCGCCAAGGAAATTGAAGTTGTTGGTGGTCAGAAAGCTATCATAATCTGTTCCCATTCCTCAACTGAAATCTCTCCAGAAAATCCAGGTCCTGCTGGTATGTGAGCTGGAGAAGAAGTTCAGTGGGAAGCATGTTGTCTTTATGGCTCAGACAAGAATTCTGCCTAAGCAAACTCGAAAAAGCTGTATGAAAAGTGAGAAAAACTTCCCAGGAGCTGCACACTGGTAGCTGTGCACGACACCATCCTGGAGGACTTGGTTTTCCCAGGTGAGACGGTGGGCAAGAAAATCCGCACAAAGCCGGGTGGCAGGCAGCTAGTAAAGCGCAGCAGAACAGTGTGGAACCCAGGGTTTAACGTTTTCTGGTGTCTGTAAGAAGCTCATGGGCAAGGATATAAATTTTGAATTGCCAGAACTTCAGTTGTAAACAAATATGACTAAATAAAATGTTATTCACAATTAAAAAACACAACTTGAGTAAAAAATCATGCAGCAAACACATCTCCTTTGATCCTCACTGTAGCCCATGGAGGGGGTACTTTCGTGACCCCTTTTATGATCCCTGTTTCCCTGTAAGGAAATTGGAAGCCGAGTCAGCAGGCAGCGAGTGTAACAGCCAGGACTCGTGGGTCTGACTCCCGAGCTCCTCACCACGCTGCTTGGCTCTCCCTTACTCTGCTGTGCTCCCGGATTGCCTGGGCAGATTGGACTTGGGAAAAGTATGAAAGTGCGGAAGAGTTGCGTCTGATTCTTAGGCTGTTGCAGCTATTCCACTACTTCTGTTCCCTCCTTCAAGCTTTTTCACAGGGCCGAGCAAGGGAAGTGATTAGAGAGGGATCACCTGTGTTGCTAGCCTGGGGCCTCTGTGTCTGGGGGCTTGGGGGTGGGGGGCTCCCACAGACCACTGAGCAGAGGTGTGATGGCCGTCTCTGCTGAGATCAGCGCCACAGCAGGAGAGGGGTTTTCCTTTATTGTGAGACCCACAACCCACTTAAGTATAATTTTTTCCGTTTGTTTCCGGCTCTTATTTTCATCACTCAAACCTGGCTCCCTATTGAGACCTAAAGTGCTTGTTATTGTCCTTAGTGGTTTGTTGAACAGGGCTTAATGTTTCTGTTGTTTCTACAAAGACCAGGCATGGGTCTGCCTTTCACAAGCAGATGTGTGCAGTTGTGTATATTTCACAACTCTTTGTATAGCCCCTGCATTTTTATTGTGTAAATTCAGTGTTTGTGTGGTGGTGTTTGGAGCATTGGTTCCCTGTGGCTGTGACCAACTGTGCCTTCCTGTCTTGTGATCCTCAGCCCCCCTCCTCCCTTGATTTAGTGGGACTGAAAATGGTATCATGTCAGATATGGTTACGTAAATATGTGTTATGGATATTTGAAAGTCTCTTCTCCTTTCAGCTTTAATTTGTTGAAACTGTTCTTAGCTTTCTGTTTATTGTGATTTTTACCTCTATTGGAAACCTAACTCTGCTTACCTCTTACTGTTTAATGAGCAGATAATGTGGGAGGGAAAAGTTTCTCAGATGTGACTGAGTTTTAATTAAGTTGCATGTAGGCCTGTTGAACATGTAGGAAGATGCTTTTGTATATTTTGTGTACAATTAGTTCTCATCGTAGATGGATAACTTAGGACCACCACCTCAAAACAAAAAAGAAAAAATACCCAAGGACAAACATGTAATTTCTTCTGTGTAAGCTAAGGATTTGTTACACACAATTGCAAAGTTTAGTTTTCTTAGGAAGTATTATTATGCATAAGTTTAGGGTTTTAAAAGTTTTAAACTTGACAAGACCTCATTGAAGTCATGATTTAGCACTTAGATATTGCAAAAGGAGATAGGATTTGCCTTTTATCTTGATGGTTTTTGCTCAGAGACCTGTGTTTCACGGCCCGCCCGCTCGGTTTCAGCTCTTTTTTCTCTCTTGCCTTTGCTTGTCTTTTTTGCCACCTAACCCTACCTCTTCATCTGTAAACTGTGAAATTTCCTTGGTTTCACCGATCTCTTTCTGCTTGTCCATCTGCTACTTGCTGAGAAAACAGACTCTTTTCTTATTCCTAAATGTCACCTCTTTATCACGTGCTTACTTTTAAACGGTCCAGCAATGCTAATAAACTCACATTACATACTTTTTCTGAACTAGGTCAAAATTTAAGAGTGTTTTTAATGCAAATAAAATTGTTCAACTACAAATGGTAGAAACACTGAAAGAACCAGGCCCGTGACTTTTCTGTTACTCCCTGACTATGGTCTCCTGCCCTTCCCCTCTGGTGTCCAGGCCCACCCAGGTCAGCTTCTTCTCTGGCCTTGAGCTGGCGTGGCAGGTGTCTGACCAGCCTGGACGCTGTGGTCAGTTGTTTCAAGGGCGTTCTCCGGACTGTCAGGATTCTGGACGCTGTCCCTGAGCACCCCTCTGTGGCGCTGTTTTGGGGCTGCACGTGATGTGTCCTGCCCCTGCCTTGAGAAGGGCCTGTTCTCTGCAGCCTCATCGGGGTTCTCAGCACCTCATCATGTTGCACTGTTTGCATCCTCTGGGCCCATCATGACTTTGTGACTCTTCTTGGTCAAAAAAGTGCTTGATGAAGGACTGAGGAACTGTGCAGGGACTCTTGAAAGTTTATTTTTAAAAAAGGGTAATTAGAAAAAGACAACTACTGTGATAGAGAAAAAGTCTGTTACAGAGAGTCTGACAGTCTAATGGCCATTAAAAAAATAAGGTTCGTTCTGGGTTTTGTGCGTTTCTCTAGTTTGGTGAGTGCAAGTGTTTGTGGTGTTTGTACAGTGCAGTGTTACTGTTATATTTTGGCAAACACTCAGTACTCGTGGACCCACATCTTTATTCTCTGACTTTTTGGTAACTTGAGAAAAACGATACCATTTTACCTCTAGTGCCTTTCGCCTGATACTCTAGCAAATAGAAGATAAATTAGCATACAGGATGGAAATAAGTTTCTCTCCACATTGATGGATGAACAACTTGGTGGCTCAGACGGTAAAGAATCTGCCTGCAATGCAGGAGACCCAGGTTTGATCCCTGGGTTGGGAAGATTCCCTGGGGGAGGGCGTGACAACCCACACCAGTATTCTTGCCTGGAGAATTCCACGGACAGAGGAGCAGAGGTTCATGGGGTTGCAAAGAGTCCAACACAACTTGAACGACTAATGCACACAATTAATGCATAGTTTGACTTATCCTTTTTCTTTTTTTACTTGTACCAAATTAGTGGCTAAACTGAGAATTAAATCAAATTTTGACTTTTAAAGATTCTCTGATTAGTCATAAATTCCATTTTATATTTGACAGGATAATGATTAGTGAAATAATTTGAATTTTGTGACCCATTGAAATATTTTTTTGGTCCACTGTATTGAAAAAGTGACATTTGTGTTATGTCTGAATTTATTCTTTTATGGAAGGTTAGAAGCAAGAAAGCTTCTATGCTGACTAAATCCCCTTTTTAAAACTGTATATCAGTGACAGTGAGTGTTTCTTAAAGCTGTGATTATTTAAAATGGGCTGAAAACAGTGTTTTTTGGTGGGTTTGTGTGTGTGTATCAAACCAATTGGAAATTGTTTTTACTTTTAAAAATTACAGTAAAAAAGTAGTAAAACGTTTATGTTAGTGTTTCTCTATTACCCCAGTACAGTGATTAAGAAATGTTTGTTCATAAAATTGATGAAGTTTTTAAAGTCATGAAACTGAGACAATATTTTGACAGTTCATTGCACATGGTTTCACTCATTAGTGTAGCAACTGCATTATTTGAAAGCTGTGTGACATGAAGCTGCCACAGGCTCTGAGGGTGGCAGATGGTGCCTCCCTTGTCCCGGGCCTATTGGGTGTCTCATCTCACAGTTCGCTCTGCACTTCCAAGTAAAAGCTAAAGGTCCTGTCTCATGAGCTAATGTGAGTTGTTCTTAAGGATTTTTATTCTTTTATGGCAGCACTATTTGTTCCTTTTTCTTTTACCTTAATTGCCTTCCTTTCTCTGTCTGTTGCTGCCACTTTACAGTTTTTACAAAGACTTCTCTTGCCTGGAATATTATTATATTCTCCCAGCTGATTTTCCATTGCCCAATCCTTCCAATTTCTGCTTTCTTTCTCAAGTATAAACTGCTTATGTGAATTCTTGCCCCAGATATTTTTATAGTTCTTTACTGCTTACAGACCATTGGATACACTGCTTCTCATGATTTGTCTTTCTTGTATCTGAAGATCCTCCCCACCTTGGCTTCACCTGTCCATAACTAGTTCACATATGTATTAAATAGCTGTGATGTACTGACTCCTTTAACAAGGTACAAGTTAGCCTTTCTGATCCTGAATGAGTGGAGGAGAAATCTCATTCCCAATTCTTATCCTTCAGTTATTTCTATCACTTTTCTTCTGAGAGTTCCACGCTTGCCCTTACTGGGTTGGCTGGTGGCCATCTTCCTGTCTATTCATGTTTTTAGAAATGTCATGTCTGATAGTTTCCTTATGTTCTCTCTGTAATTATTTATACCCAGCAAATTCTTTGTGTTTATCATTGCTACCATTCTCTTTTTAACTTTTTTCCTTGAAGTTTGGCCCTTTTGCAGATCCTATCAAAGCATTGAGGAAGCATTTTTATACTGCCCTTCAGGTCCTCTTTATACATCTTCTCTTTGTACTTTGTATACTGCATTAATCTGGGCTTAGAAAACTGTTTACTCGTAACTATAATCATATGTACCTCATTTATACAAGACTTTTATATTTGTTCATGTGTTTGAGCTGAAAAGTTCTGTTTGATGATTGTGATCAATTTATAGCCTAAGAAACGCAAGGGTCGAGGAGTGACCCAGCATCTCCCAGCTGGGGGACGAATTCTCTCCAGGGTCAGCTGCCTCCGTTCCCATCCTGTTTTGTTGTCCTCTGTACTTACTGGTCAAGACTGCAGTTGCTCTGTGTACTGGAATATGCTTTAGTGATTTTAGTTAGCACTTTGAATTTATTATTTCATTTGATTTCCCCAGCATTTCTGTCAGTTAGGCAGGCCTGGTGTTATTAATACTATTTTATAAGTGATAATAATGCTGATGGCCAGTTTGCCAAACCAGTGATTTAAAGAACAGAAACAAGAGCAGGTCTTTCAGCCTATGCTGTTTTCATTGCCCTATGTATAAGATACATTGGAAAGTGAAATGTGTTTTTACTTTGGGGGGATTGAACCTGGGTCAGAAAGATCCCCTGGAGAAGAGAATGGCAACCCACTGCAGTATTCTTGCCTGGAGACTTCCGTGGACAGAGGAGCCTGGTGGGCTACAGTTCATAGAGTCGCAAAGAGTCAGACACGACTGAGTGACTGACACTCCACTTCACTGAAACAGTTCTTTGGTTGTGTTCTGTAAAATGTGAAATATTAAAATTAAATGGTCGCTGTTGTTTTAACTTAGCCTGAGTTTTGCATGCCATGGCACTACTAGTCTAAGGCTAAAGAGAATGAATCCCTTTATGGTATACTGTCAGAAATTTGTTACTGGAGGGAGAAATAAAACCAAAGGCCAGAAGATGTGTTTTAGGTACAGGATCATTCTTTGTCACTCTCCCCCATTTGCTTGTCCTGCTCTCAAAGTGATTTTGACCATTCTTAGCCCATAGAGGGGGGATTGTTGGGAGGGGACATCTGCACTTGTGACACTTTCCTCGCCAGTGGCTGCAGTGTCTTGAGATAGCCTGTAGTTTTGCTTCATAATCTGTACCCATTGTTTAATCAGTGACTTGATTGATTGTAGAACAGCTTTTCTACAGTGTCTTGAAAGAAAGTGAAAGTGAAGCTGCTCGGTTGTGTCTGACTCTTTGCGACCCCATCCCTGCGACTACCAGGCTCCTCCATCCATGGAATTTTCCAGGCAAGAATACTGGAGTGGGTTGCCATTTCCTTCTCCAGGGGATCTTTCCCACCCAGGGATTGAACCCGGGTCTCCCACATTGCAGGCAGATGCTTTACCATCTGAGCCACCAGGGCAGCCCTTGAGAGCATCTTGAGGGCATACGTTAACCAGCAGCAAGAAGCTCTAGTGCCGAGCAGTAGAGAGCAGAGCATCTGGAATCCCTTGTGATTGTCACAGTACTTTAGTCCAGAACTTCCTTTAGTTGTGGGGTCTGCATGAACCCCTGTTTGACTGTGGTTTTCTGTGTAACCATGTGGTTCCTGGATGTCTGCATCAGAGTCCCTGTTGATGGAGCTGTGGGTGTGGAGTTGTATCAAGGAGATGATGAAGTGTACAGGTGGAGACTTTAGGTAGAATGAACCATGTTGCATTTCCTCATTTCTAAATATACAAGACGACAGTGTATCACAGGGAAGAGAGTAGTGTGGTGTAGTGAAGAGACAGGAAGTTGGGAGTCAAAAGTTTGAATTCCTGCTGCACTGCTGACTTGCTCTCTGATCTCAGAAGTTACCCTCTTCTCAAATATACAGTAAACTCACTTGCTTGGGGCTGTTGTGAGGATATAATTAGAGGATATGGATGAGGACTCCACACATGTAAGTGCTATTCACATGTTGCTTATTTTAATGAATAGTGATTACGATATGTTAGGTCCTTTAATGAAAAATATTTCAACTCCAACCTCCTGTCAACAATGCAGGCAGGCACTGCCCTCTCCATTTGACACACGGGGATCTGGGGTGAGAAGGGTCTTGGTGACTCACTCTAGGGCCTGCTGAGCAATGGTTTCAGACATAAGCTCTGCTTATCCCTGGCTTTGCGCTCTGCTGTTGGAGAAGGAAATGGTAACCCACTCCAGCATTCTGGCTTGGAAAATCCTGTGGACAGAGGAGCTTGGTGGGCTGCAGTCCACAGGGTCGCAAGAGTTGGACACGACGTAGTGACTAATCCACCACCACCACTGGGCTGTGCTGTTACAAGGGGTCAGTAGTAGAGGAGTGTGAACTTTAACAACTTGCGTATTGCTCTTAAGGAAACAGTACTCTAGATGAGGAATCGGGAGGTACCGATGAGCACTATATTTCTGAATTTTTTATGGGGAAAGTTACTTAAACATGTTCTATTAAATACCTTTGAAACACTTGGCTATGTTTCTTCTAAGGTTTCTGTGTAAAATGTTTTCTTGTGACTTTTTGTCAGAATGTTGAAAATCTCCTTTGAGGTGATCAAAATATTTTATAAATCCTATTTTAATATTTTGTTCTTTTTTTTTTTTTTAGTCATTCCTATACCGGTCAAGACTACAGTACACAGGGCAATGTTGGCAAGATTTCTTTAGATCAGATTGATTCGGTAAGCATCTCATCCTGTTAAACCTTTGTCAACAGATAAAACAGATTTTCTTCAACCAAAGATTATTTTTAGGGTGGGGTGGTGGAAGAGAATGTTATTTCATTGCTTGCCAACCATTTTTGAAATAAATCCCATGTGCTGTGCATATGACTTTTTGTCATTATAGGAAAACCAAACAATCAGAAAATTATTTGTAGTCTGATAAAAACAATTTAATCAGTTTTCCCAAAGGAGGTTTATTTTAAGTAATGACACCTAAATAATATTTATGTGTTTACATTTAAACACCATATAATTTAGAAAAGGAGAAGTGGAGAGTACTAAGTATCTCTGTTTCCTCAGGCTGCTGTAACAGCAAACCACAGGCTGGGTACCTTGAACAACAGGATCTTATTTTCTCACAGTTGTGGAGGCGAGAGTTCATGATCAACCTATCAGCAAGTTCAGTTTCTTCTGAGGGCCTCTCTCCTTGGCTTCTGGGTGGCTGCCTCCTCCCTCTGTCTCTTCCTCTGCTAATCACCTTGGACCAGGGCCCCACCCCCATGATCTCATTTAACCTTGATTACCTTCTTACAGGTCCCAGCTCTAGATACAGCCACATTCTGAGATTGTGGGGTTAGGACTTAGCATATAAATTTGAGGAGGATGCAGATTATTCCATGACACTAAGTATAGGTCTCGTGTTGCCTCCAGAGTGGGCAGCTCATTTCAGCTTCACTTTGTGGCTCTATAGGAGAATCAAGGCATGTATACTCAACTGTACTTTTACTGTATAGAATTTCACTTTAACGCACTGTAGGATTTCTGCATTACCCAGAAAAGGGAAACTAAGTCAACCATAAATAATCTTTGTTTAGACAATTACCAAATTATTTGCAATAAATTAAAAGTACACTGAGGTTTTAATGCTTGGAAATAAGAGTTATAACGGTGAGTAGGGGGAGATTCTGAGCTTTTGGAGACCAAAATGAAGAGATCATCTTCCTATTCGAGAAATTATAATCAAGTAGAAGTTGTTACAATGAGAGACAAAGAAGCTGCCTGGTCAGGAAGGGGAGCAAAGTGAGACCCATCCCTGCTCACCTGCCAAGGAGCCCATGAGAGGTGGGAGTTAAGTCTCAGGAGGAGAATACTTGAGAAGGTGAGGGAGATGCAGCTGAGACCATAAATGAAAAAGGTTTTCTTTAATTGTTAATTTAACACATTTATTTGAATTTGCCTTTTGAGAGCTATTTCTCTTATTTTTGTGTTTACTTTTGGGTTATTTTAAAATTTCATCTGTGATTCACCAGTTGTACTTTTGAACATTTATCCCAGGAAAATGAAATGTTAGATATACATGAAAACCCATGCATTCATTTATTTGAAATAACCCTAAACTGGATATGACCCAAATGTCCTTCAATGAGTGAATGGTTAGACAAATGCTGTTACATCTACACACTGAGGAGATATTACTCAGCAATAAAAAAGGAATGAGCTATTGATAGCTGCAATAATTTAGATGAATTTTGTAGGAATTATGCTGAGTAAAAAGCCACTCTCAAAACTTTATATGATTCTATTTATGTAACGCTCTTGAAATGACAAAAGTTACAGAGTGGAGAACAGCTTAGTGGTTGCCAAGGGTTCGGGAATGGTGGGGGGCAGGCTGCAGAAGATGGAGGGTTATAAAAAGGGAGACAGGAGGGAACCTAGTGGTGGGGAATTCTTGAACCTACACAGGAAAAAGTTACATAGAGTTAAGTACACAGAAATGAGCACGTGAGTGTCACAGAAAATCTGAGACTAGTGGATTGTGTTAGTGTCAGTATCTTGGTGGTGACAATACACTACAGGTTTACAAGATATTAATTACCTTTAGGGAAATTAGATACATGACATCTCTTTGTATTATTTTTTACAACTGCATGGGAATCTATAGTTATCTCAAAGGAGAAAGTTTAATTAAAAAAGAAAAAGAAGGTGAAATAAATGTTAATAATTTACTTCACCTAATATATCTAAAATATTATCATTTTGACATGTAATCAGTATAAAAATATTAATAAAAAAACAATTCATCTGTAGTCACTGAGACAATAATAACTTCTTTATGGTTTTTGTTTTTATTCCCGTTAAACTGAATTTGCAGTTTGCAAATTCAGTTGATTTTGTTGTAACGATATTGTGGGGATTGATAAATAACAAAATTTTTTTTTTTCTGTAGCTTTCTACCAAATCCTTCCCACCCTGCATGCGTCAGTTACATAAAGCCCTGCGGGAAAATCACCATCTCCGTCATGGGGGCCGCATGCAGTATGGCCTCTTCCTTAAAGGCATTGGCCTAACCTTGGAACAGGCATTGCAGTTCTGGAAGCAAGAATTTATCAGAGGGAAGATGGATCCAGACAAGGTAATTTTAGAAAATCTGAGCAGTAACTGAAATTTTAATTTGGTCTGAAGACTAAAAAATTTTTCAACATGCCCCTGAAATGTAGTTGAAATTCTATAATTTCACCTAGGTAAAAGGAAACTCATGAATTAATCTAATATTTACTAGACAGAAGGTTGGGAAAGGTTGATTCAGTTCAAAGGGAAGGATTGAAACAGCCAGTGTAAGATGTAAAGCAGTGCTTGGGTGAGGATGCTGTACTTCCCCTTGGTAGGCAGACTGCCAGTACTGCTGTACCTGAAACTGTGTTCTGAGTTGTATTTCTGTAGGAAGGCATGTGTGTATGTAATACATATAGGCATATATACATACATGCACATGCAATATTGTTTTCAGAACTAGGAAATGCTGAGAGAAAATAAAATGAAAACAGTTCAGAATGCATTTTATTGTGTTATGCAGAATCTTTCACAGGGAATTTATTTTTCCCCTCAAACTTTAAAATTTGTTTTGTATTTGGGTATAGCCGATTAACAATGTTGTGGTAGTTTCAGATGAATAGCAATGGGACTTTATCATACATATACATGTACTCATTTTTCCCCAACTCCCCTCCCATCCAGGCTGGCAGATAACGCTGAGTAGACTTTTGTGTGCTATACAATAGATCTTTGTTGGTTATCCATTTTGAAAATAACAGTGTGTACATGACCTTTCCAAACTCCTTAACTATCCTTTCCCCCTGGCAACCATAAGTTCATTTTCTAAATCTTTCACAGGGAATTTTTAGATAGATGTTTATCACTGTAAACTTGAGATATCTTTGTTTTTTCGCATTTTAAAAATTGATACTATATTATGATCATTTTCTTAGGTGGTTGAATCATTTTTGAAAATATCATTTGTATTAGTTGCATGAAATCACCTCCTTTGAAAGTGATATAATTTGCTTAATCACTTGTCTGTTATCGAACACTTGGTTGTATCCATTTGACTGTGTCATAAATGTTATTGCAAACAATATCCTGTGCACATAAATCTCTGATTATAGTTCTGATTGTATCCTCTATATGAATTAATCAGGGAATCAGTTTACTTGGTGAAAGACTATAGACAGTTTTGAAGTTTTGTTGAATTCTATCATGCTATTAAATGACTGGAAAGTCTGTAAATTAGCCATTGTGAGAACTTTGCTCTGTCATTGACATCACTGTATCTTATTGAAAATGTTTTTTGATCTTTTTATTAGGAAGTTGATGTATTAAGTAGATAGGTGTGTTAGGGTTCTCCAGAGAAACAGAACCAATTGTGTGCATGCATGTGTGTGTGTATGTGTGTGTGTGTATACACAAAAAGACAGGTATTTAACAGCCCATGTGATTATGGAGGCAGAGTCCGCAAAGTCTGCAGGTAGCAGGCTGGAGAACCAAGAAGAAAGAGTTGGTGTTTCAGTTGAGTCTGAAGGCAGGAAGAAAATCCATGAGTGACTCACGGCCCTCAGACAGGAGGTGTGTGTGTGTTAGTCACTCAGTTCAGTTGCTCAGTTGTGTCTGACTCTTTGTGACCCCATGGACTGCAGCATGCCCAGCTTCCTTGTCCATCACCAACTCCTGGAGCTTACTCAAACTCATGTCCATTGAGTCGGTGATGCCATCCAACCATCTCATCCTCTGTCGTTCCCTTCTCCTCCCGCCTTCAGTCTTTCCCAGCATCAGGGTCTTTCCCAATGAGTCAGTTCTTCGCATCAGGCGGCCAAAGTATTGGAGTTTCAGCTTCAACATCAGTCCTTCCAATGAATATTCAGGGTTGATTTCCTTTAGGATTGACTGGTTGGATCTTCTTGCAGTCCAAGGGACTCTCAAGAGTCTTCTTCCAACACCACAGTTCAAAAGCATAGTTCTCTGGTGCTCGGCTTTCTTTAGAGTCCAACTCTCACATCCATACATGACTACTGGAAAAACCATAGCTTTAACTAGACGGACCTTTGTTGGCAAAGTGATGTCTCTGCTTTTTAATATGCTGTCTAGGTTGGTCATAGCTTTTCTTCCAAGGAGCAAGCGTCTTTTAATTTCATGGCTGTAATCACCATCTGCAGTGATTTTGGAGCCCAAGAAAACAAAGTCTGTCACTGTTTCCATTTTTTCCCCATCTGTTTGCCGTGAAGTGATGGGACCAGATGATCTTAGTTTTCTGAATGTTGAGTTTTAAGCCAACGTTTTCACTCTCCTCTTTCACTTTCATCAAGGGGCTCTTTAGTTCTTCACTTTCTGCCATAAGGGTGGTGTCATCTGCATATCTGAGGTTGTTGATATTTCTTCTGGCAATCTTGATTCCAGTTTGTGCTTCCTCCAGCCCAGCATTTCTCATGATGTACTCTGCATATAAGTTAAATAAGCAGGGTGACAATATACAGCCGTGATGTACTCCTTTTCCTATTTGGAACCAGTCTGTCGTTCCATGTCCAGTTCTAACTGTTGCTTTCTGACCTGCATATAGGTTTCTCAAGAGGCAGGTCAGGTGGTCTGGTATTCCCATCGCTTTCAGAACTTTCCCCAGTTTGTTGTGATCCACACAGTTTGTTAGTCATTCAGTTGTGTACAACTCTTTGTGACCCCATGGACTGTAGCCCATCAGGCTTCCCTGTATGTGGAATTCTCAGGCAGGATTACCAGAATGGGTTGCCATTTGCTTCTCCTGGAGATCTTACTGACCCAGGGATGAAAGTTGGGTCTCCTGCATTGCAGGCAGATTTATTACCATCTGAGCCACTGGGGGAGCAGGAGGGGATAACCTCTTAGTTACGGGAGAGTTGGCCTTTTTGTTCTGTCCAGGCTTGGGCAGGATTGCATGAGGGCCCCACACTGGGGAGGCATCTGCTCTGCTCAGTCCACCAGTTCAGATCTTAATCCCCTTTGGAAACACCCTCACAGACATATCCAGAGTAATATGGCCAGAGGTCTGGGGCCCATGATGCTCAAAAAATTAACCATCACAGTAAGTAAGGATTTACGAGGTGGGGTTTTCAGTGAAGGGAGTGAAGTTGAGGTAGCTCTTTAGCCTGGTTTGTGCTGTAACTAAGTGGCGGAAAGAGGAGCTGAAAGAAGGTAGAGGCAGATCTGGGCACCAGGCCTTTGGCTTGTGCGTCTGTCTTGCGTCCCCTTCCTCCCCCCCAGCTTATGTGTGTATCTGGGATGGTCTCGTATCAGGGCCATCAGTATTTACTTTTAAACCTATGTGTTTGAAAAAATTTTTCAAATGAGATTTTTATTTTAAAATATAGAAGCTTCCTCAAAAATTATTGGAAAAGAAAAATCAATAATTTTTATCTTTCTAGATAATATGTAGCAGTCTGTATTTTCATTAGCTTATTACTGATTACAGCAAATATATTATTTTGACGAAAATATTTTAAGATACACGTATGATTTACTGTCTCTCTAGTGTTCTGTTGTTACAGTCTGTTGTAAATAAAAGTTCATGTTTTTCTCATTTATATCTTACATATTTTTGCAATGAAACTAATTTAGCATCTCTTTACAAAAATACTCTCTTCAACTGTATTTACTTGTTAAATGGTACATATAATTAAAAATACTTTTTAGAGGTATAGAAAATTGATTCCTTAAAATACTGTTTATAGAGCATGGTTATGGAGGATATATTGGACATTTTCTGTAGTGCTCTAATGAAAGGGCCTGACATTGAACCCAGAAATGACTTGGAACATTGCTTCTGTTGGCTAGCTTGTTTCCTGACAGTGCGGGATGCTTCTGAGGGATTCAGTCAGTCTCACCTGGACTGCTCCTTTCTGTGGTTTTCCAGGTGACCATACTTCTGATTGCTTTTTCTTCTGTTCATGCCTTCGTTGTAACTTATTTGACATACGTTGCTTTGTGCGTCTGAGCAGAAATTATGGATACCTTACTGTTGCTTTTGGGGGAGCAGGAAGCGGTCAGCTTGTAGGTAGTAGGAACTGAACTGTGAATGTATACTTGTGGCAGAGGTGATTCTGCAAATGCACGCTTCCCCCCCCCCCCCCCCCCCCCCCCACCCCCCAACATGGTTACTAAGAATAGAAGGATTAGTAGCCAGTAGGACCCGGTCTTGCTGGATAAATGACTACCAACTGGGACCAGCTGTGTAGGGTCTTGATAGTATAATTCAGAGATGCACAATTTCATAGCTTTGAACATTCACTAACATCGTATAATCAATTTGAGATGTTATAAAAGTATACACAGAAAATAGTATGAACAAGGTTTCCACTTACATTCCTTCTTGGTTGAAATGAATTTCACTTCTTTAAATATGGATTTTAGATTGTATCGGCCAACACTGATTTTTTAAAAGACTTTTGCTTTATAAGGTTTCAATCTATTTGGTAGTAGAGTGACCTGAGAGAAGTAACCAGAACACGTTACACAACACGGTGGTGAGAAGGAGCTTGTTGCTGAGGTTGCATGGAGACAGGAGGTTACTAGAGAGGGTTGTGCTAGAGAAGATTTGGTGAGGTCAGTCTCAAATCCAGGTTTGAAGGAGGTGATGGTGGTGCTCAGTCGAAAGAGAGGACAGGACAGCAGTACACAGGCACAGGCCAGGCATTGCCTGCTCTTCCATTGTTTGTCGTTTTTCTACCATTATTTTATAATTCTTCCATTATTTGTTGCTGCTACTCATTCACCATGTTTTAGTTTTGTCAGCTGGTTTGGGGGTTGTTGTGATTTTTGAATGTCTGCTTTCAGACTTCTGTATGGATTTGACTTGTCGGTATATTCAAATATCATTTTTATTTGGATCCATATTATACTAGAGGGTAAGGAATTCTAGTATTAAAACATCAACCACTTCCAGAGAACATTCTGTTGTTATGAATGATCTTGTAGCAGACTAATTGCTTTAGGGTATAACTTACTCCCAAAGGATTAGTTTCATTATGTAGGATTTTTATATTAGATTAATTATATTGAGTGTGAATGTTTATGATATATTAAAATTTTAACAATAAAACTTCTTCGGTTACTCTCGTCAGTAGGGATCAGGGACGTGTGAAAACTGCACTTAGGTTTCAAATAAGATTCTTTGGATTTACGAATGATTCTATAAGAGGTATTCAAAGCTTTGAATGTCTTATTCCTTAAGTAATTTCTGAGATTCCTGAAATAAGTGCACTTATGCTTTATGCAAATACAATATATTTATGAATCATAGTACAGTTTTATGCAAGTTTTTCTTGTTGTAATTATAATTTACATGGCAGTCTACCTGAGGAAAAAACCTTACCCTGTGCGCTAGAGATAAAATTAATCAAATCTATATTGAAAGCATGAAGAAACTTGGCACTAAATATTCTTTCACTTGGAATTTGGATATTAAATCCCTTCAGCCACTGGCTTTGTTAAGGATTAAATTGAACTAGATAATTCTTCTCATAAATTCAAAGCAATGTGTCCGCTTAATCAGATTGCTTGTAGAGCTGTTGTCTGAATTGCTTTGACCTGACTCTGTTGGACGTTAAGTACACTGTAGATCACGAATGTGTTATGTGGCTGAGTTCTCCCTGGTGAGGCTGTACCTGAGGTCTACTCCATGTTGTCATAATTGGGTCAGGCAATGTTTAGCACTGTAAAAATGCTTACCTTTTGTGCCAGATCCAGCTCACATCATGACTTATTGCAGACCTGTGTCATTAAAAATTGACCCCCAAGGATTAAGTATTTGGCTGGTGGGTTGTGCATACATGAAGCATATTTGCTACTGGGTTTTTCTTTTTAACACCAGTGGTTCTCCCATGACCCCAGTCAGCAGCATCAGTTTTAGCAGTGTCTGGGAATTGGTCAGAAATGATGACTCGCAGAATCAGACTCTGGAGGCGGGTCCATAGCTGATGGTTTCCAAGACCCCACATGGAAGTAATGCACACTGCAGACTGGGAACCGTCTTTTAGATGTGGCCTCATAGGAAGCTAAGTGATCATAGTTTATCAAATAGAGGCGGGAAAATCTCCAGCTGTTTGTTCTCTTGTCTGTTTCTGTTGCCATTTGAGTGTAGTGCTGTCCTTTGTTAGTAGCCCACGTGTATATATTTGAGGTCTGGCTGCATGTCAGGTGCTGGTCAACACTAAATGAACACACACAGCGGAGTTCCTCAGCTGGAGCCCTTCCAGCACACTCGATGGTGCCCCCTGGGCCCTTGAGGGAGTCAGGCTGGGCCTGGGGTGCTCAGGGTTAGTTGCCTTCAACTGTGAGTAGCTCCTTCCACTTATTTTACAAAATAGTGTTTTACATGTGCTCATATGAAAAAGGTTGGAGAAAACTAATATGAAGTACTGACTTGGAGTCAGACTGAGTTGACATTTGACTCCACTGTATACACACTTGGGCAGATTACCTGGTATGTGTCCTCATCTACAGAATATGGACAGTACTGTGTATACATCCGTGGATATATAGCTTTGTCCCTGTTTACACTTGATTGATGTGTTGAGGATTTGGTAAAGGATTAGTCCAGATTCTGGCATGTGGTAAATGCTAGCTCTTCTCATTTAGGACTTCGTAGGAAGGTGGGGTTAGTGTGACACAGAGTAATCAGTGAAGTTTTCACAAGTAGAATAGAATCTGATGGCTTGTTAAGATTTCATGTCACCTAAAATAGGAGGGTTAAGGGGAAAGACTGAATTCCAGCAGAGATGATTTGTTTTAGGAAAGTGTTTAAGGGATTTAGACTAAGGGAATGCATTTCAGGCTGTGTTCTTGGAAACTCCTGGGTTCCAGAGGAAAGAGGGCTGAAGTTTACAGAGGAGATTGAGATGTCTGATTTCTGCCCCCACTTTAACAAGCGTAACAAAACAGTACCTTCATCTATTTTTATGTGTTGAAATTCTATGTAAGATTTCGCTTAAAAGATGGTTTTCCTACTTAAAAGTGTTTACAAAATACTATTGTTTATTTGTGGTGTAGAATTTAGGAAAGTAGGAGATGAGACAGGAAGAGGAAGAGATTTGTGTGACAATAGAGTTGCTTTAAATGAACTTCATTTTTAGTCAAGAGAAAGCCACTAGCGAGTGTTAAACAGGGAGAATTGTTTTTTCAGAAGAGAATCTGGAAGTCGTATGCAGCCTTTAGACTGGGAGAGTCAGGTCTTCTCGTGGTAGTATTGGGACAGGTTTAAATGGAGGGTTCAGGGAAGAGGCTGCAGGAGAGTGGGAGTTGGACAGTCCACAGGTAACAGGAAGGTGGGAACTCCAGGAGCAGAGGTGCATGGACCTGATAGGTCTGGTATCAGAGTAGAGAGAAATGGGTCATGAGTTGAGTTTTTGGTGTAAATTTAAATCCATGTCCAGGTAGAAATTCTTCTTGCTTGATTGGCTGGCTTATCTGTTCCTTCCTTCCTCTGTGGTTCTTATGGGGCCCTTAGAGAGTGATATGTGCTATTCTGCGAGGAGAAATGCAGGGATGTGGATTTGAGAGCCATTCAGGGAGAGTGGAGGGAAAAGCCTCATGCAGGTAAGTGAAAGGGCAGATGGAGAGTATAGAGCAGTGCAGAGAGCAGGGGTTCAGCTTTGAGGGATAACCCCGTTGCAGTAGTGACGGAGGAGCCTGAAGTGAGACCTGAATTACTAGAAATATTGGAGAGAAAGAGCGAGAATAGTCTGGGGTCCAGGCACTAAGAAGGAGAAGGCTTTCTGAAGTAAGTTGTTCCTGCTACCCAGCATGGGTAGTATATGTTGGAAGTCACTTCTAAGAAAATTGCAGAACAGGAGACAGATTTCCTGGCCTTAATGATAGATGATGAAATGGAGGCAACAGTAGTAATGTCTAGAAGTCTGAGAAATCAGGAAGACAAGAAATAAAACCGTTTACTGTAGGAGATGCTGGTGTGGACAGAGGTTGTCCTCACGTGGGATGGGCGGAAGCACTGGGGCTCCTTGAGATGCAGGAGGCACTGGAAGCGAGTAAGGACTCGAGGCCTGGGGTAACGGGAAGATCGTTTATGAACCTGCATCTATATAGCATGGTCATTATGCAGTGTGATCACCCCCTCCCACCACACTCCTGAGAACAGGAACTGTTCTGTTCTGGCTCCCTGCCCCCAGCAGCCAGGGTTCGGCTGACTGCCTGAAAGGCCGTAGATGGTCAGTTAAATATATTGAATGAGGGAATGAGATGAGTTAGGAGTTGAGTGAGGATATTTGTCTGAGACTTGACGATGGTTTTCTGAGAGATTTTAAGCTGGTAAAGAAGTGCTGGGAGGAAGAAAGTGGAGCTGGGTAATCTCATGCCCACCTCCTGTCTTTCCAGTAACAGAGGCAAGAGATCACTTACCAGAAGGTTGGGTGCCAGCAGGGCTTAAGGAATGTTGGAAGGGGTGTAGACTAACACCTTCTGGACCTGCACAAGCAGAGGTGTTCACCTGTGATAATTACTGAGATTGAAATGCTGCAGCGGAATGAGTCCAGTGTAACCACTTACTGAGTACCTTGCAATATGCCAGACACCATAATTAATACTTACACACATCCTCTTATGGACGCATTAAAACAGTCCTAGGAGATGGATACTATTTATTATTTAGGTCTATTTACTGATGAGGAAATCATACTGACCATAAATTCATAATTGACTGTGTCTGCACTGTTGCATCGCTTTCTCTGGCAGTCCTTGTGGGCGGACAACGGAAGCAGAGAGGGCAGAAGGGAATGCTGGTGCAGGTTTAGGACCTGGCAACACAGCTGTGCTGTACTAAGTCCTTTCCATGTTCCTTGTGCATTTAATCTCACAACAGCACTGCAAGACAAATATCCTCTGCCTGTGAAGAGTTTGGGCTTCCCTGGTGACTCAGTGGTAAAGAATCGCCTGCTAATGCAGGAGATACCGTTTTGATCCCTGGGTCAGGAAGATCCCCTGGAGAAGGAAATGGCAACCCACTCCAGTATTCTTGCCTGGAGAATTCCATGGACAGAGGAGCCTGGTGGCCTACAGTCCATGGGGTCAGGTAGCAATGAGTTGGACACGACTGATCAACTAAACAACGACAACAGTGTGGAGAGTTTAATGGCTTTTCTCTAGGCGGCAGAGGTGGTGCATGAGCGGACCTGAGTTAGGACCTGTGCCTGTGCCCTAAGCCGCTTCAGTCATGCCTGACCCTCTGTAACCCAACGGCCTGAAGTCTGCCAGACTCCTCTTTCCGTGGGATTCTCCAGGCAAGAATGCTGGAGTAGGTTGCTATGCCCTCCTTCAGGGATCAAACCTGCATCTCTTACATCTCCTGCAGGTGATTCTTTACCTTTAGCGCCACCTGGGATTTAGAACTCAGGTCTATCTTATTCCACCTCATGTGCTTTCAGTGCTTTCAGGAGGAACAGGCGTGTTGTGTAGAATGTAGGCATGTCTGACCCGTCATGTAGATCTGAGAGGGCACAGCTTAGAACAGAGATTTTCAGCTGTGTCTAATTGCCAGAGCTACGATCACATCATCATTAAAAAGGGGACAACGTAACCTACTAAAATGTTGCAGAGAAATGAGAGTATGCATGAAATACTGTGTAATTTATGAAGTACTAAACCAGTGTCTGTTAATTTAAAAAGTTGATGAATGGATTAGTCTATAATCATTCACGTGTTTTCTCCATATACTTATAAATCTTTTTAACTTTATAAAACTTTATAAAGTTTGGACACAAACTTTAGTTTAATTGGTTATGTTTTTGGCTTTTCTTTCAAGGAAAATTTTGTTTTGTTTGAAGTTTCCCATTAGCTATATCCTAGGAAAGTATTTGGAATGTAAGAAAAAGTAGTTTCTAGTGAAAGTAGTCTAATTTTTGTCACTTTGCTCTTGAGTGGCAATTTAAAGGTACCCTTAGCAACCAAGTCTCTAGAATGTGATTTTTAAAGTTTTGCTATATGAAGCTTCTGTTATATTTGCCATTGTAAGTATTTTATTGTATAATAAAGATGTGTGCATGTTAAGGTTTTAACTCTTACCTCCACACCTTCCATTGCATTTGGAATACAAATTCTAGGTAACACAGTATAAGAACTAATATTTAAACATTGACTTGAGCAGGTTGGACTTGCCTTCATGAGTTGCAAGAGGCTAGCTAGTCTGCTGTTCAATTAAATTATGTGTTGTGTTAAATATGTCATTAGAATAAAATAGGTGTTACCATCCCTCCCTCCAAACACTATTTTGGTGAAAAATGGCTTCAGTGATGACTCCTTTTGCTGTTCTACTCCAAATGCTCGCCATACTTATGTTAGAAGATGAGATTAAAAAGTGGAACACTTCAACTTTAATCTTTCATTTGTAACTGTTGTCTTATCAGTAATACCTTATGGATTGTGTGTATTAAAATGACATATTACCCACCATTTTAAAATGTAGTCTGAATTTTTGTTGTTAATATGTGCCGTGCTCTTAGGAGAAAATGACAATGAGAAGATACTAGTTTAAGGTTTTACAGAGTAGTAAACTGACTCCAGGTAACTGAGTAAGTGTAAACTCCAAAACGGGCCAGACTCCTGATGCTAGGGAGAAGGCAGGGAATGTAGTTTTGAATAGAGTAGTCAGTGAAGGCTTAAACCAAAGGTAACATTTTACTCACCATTTTAGCTTTACATAAGAGCCCTGGGCTTGGCATGGTTATTTATACCTTAGTAGAATCTGAATGAGCAAAGGTCAGTCCTCACCACTTTATAATGAAGAAACTTGAGTCAAGGAAAACTACCCACTTACACTCAGAAATCCAGATCCTGGATCTCAGAGCCTTGGCTGTGGTGTTGTGCATCTCTGTGAGCTGAGCTGCAGGCAGCCAGAGCCGGCTAGAAAGCCAGGGCTTGAGGGCAGGCCAGCAGGAGACAGTGGGCACCGCCATGGACAGCCTGGGAGAGGACTGGCACACACCAGCTGGCACTAAAGCTCAGCACGTCTCGGGTTTCAGCCAGGGAGGGGGAAAGGTGGTTTTCCTACTAGAATCTCAAAAGAACTGCTGACTCTGTTTATCCCCACTGCGAGATACCCAAAAGAGAGATGATTGATGTCTGCAACATAGTGTATGGATCTTGAGCTAAGTTAATCCTCTTAGCTACCTTATCCTTTGGTTTTTCTTTACATCTTTTCACCTAAAAAAGTCTTTTATTGCAACCTTTTCTTTTTTTCCTTTGCATTGAATAAGACTGACTGTCTCTTACACTTTCTCAGCTTTGCAGATGGATTCCTAAATGTCACCCTCACTTCTGAATTTTCCCACAGACCTCAAAAAAATACATAGTGGTCATTATGCACTGAAGTCCTACAGCTGCCCCTAGCAGGTCTGTGCTGTCATCACCATGCAAAGAATTGAGCAGTCTCTCCACCCTGCTGTTTTTTTGGTCCTTCCTTGGACAGTTTTTTTGCCTTTTCATACTGTTCATGGGGTTCTCAAGGCATTCCTTTCTCCAGTGGACCACGTTTTGTCAGAACTCTCCACCATAACCATCTTGGGTGGTCCTTTACGGCATGGCTCATAGTTTCATTGAGTTAGACAAGACTGTGATCCATGTGATCACAGCTCTGGTTTGATCTAGTCAAAGCTATGGTTTTTCCAGTAGTCATGTATGGATGTGAGAGTTGGACCGTAGAGAAAGCTGAGCACTGAAGAACTGATGCTTTTGAACTGTGGTGTTGGAGAAGACTCTTTGAGAGTCCCTTGGACTGCAAGGAGATCCAACCAGTCCATCCTAAAGGAAAACAGTCCTGAATATTTATTGGAAGGACTGATGCTGAAGCTGAAACTCCAATGGTTTCACCACCTGATGCGAACAACTGACTCATTGGAAAAGACCATAATGCTGGGAAAGATAGAAGGCAGGAAGAGAAGGGGACAACAGGGGATGAGATGGTTGGATGGCATCACAACTCGATGGACATGAGTTTGAACAAGCTCCAGGAGTTCGTGATGGACAGGGAAGCCTGTCCATGGGGTGGGAAAGAGTCAGACAGGACAACTGAACTGAACTGGACAGTTTTTAGTGAGAAGTTTTTTCTATAAATAAACCTTGTTTCCCATCAGTTCAGTTCAGTTCAGTCACTCAGTCGTGTCCGACTCATTGCGACCCCATGAATTGCAGCATGCCAGGCCTCCCTGTCCATCACCAACTCCCGGAGTTTACTCAAACTCATGCCCATCAAGTCGGTGATGCCATCCAGCCATCTCATCCTCTGTCGTCCCCTTCTCTTCCTGCCTTCTATCTTTCCCAGCATTATTGTCTTTTCCAATGAGTCAACTCTTCACATGAGGTGGCCAAAATATTGGAGTTTCAGCTTCAGCATCAGTCCTTCCAATGAACACCCAGGACTGATCTCCTTTAGGATGGACTGGTTGGATCTCCTTGCAGTCCAAGGGACTCTCAAGAGTCTTGTCCACAACCACAGTTCAAAAGCATCAATTTTTCGGCTATCGGCTTTCTTCACAGTCCAACTCTCACATCCATACATGACCACTGGAAAAACCATAGCTTTGACCAGATGGACCTTTGTTGGCAAAGTAATGTCTCTGCTTTTTAACATGCTGTCTAGGTTGGTCATAACTTTCTTTCCAAGGAGTAAGCGTCTTTTAATTTCATGGCTGCAGTCACCATCTGCAGTGATCTTGGAGCCCCCCAAAATAAAGTCTGACACTGTTTTCATTGTTTCCCCATCTATTTCCCATGAAGTGATGGGACCAGATGCCATGATCTTAGTTTTCTGAATGTTGAGCTTTAAGCCACTCTCCTCTTTCATATTCATCAAGAGGCTTTTTAGTTTCTCTTCACCTTCTGCCATAAGGGTGGTGTCATCTCCGTGTGTGAGGTTATTGATATTTCTCCTGGCACTCTTGATTCCAGCTTGTGCTTCATCCAGCCCAGCGTTTCTCATGATGTACTCTGCATAGAAGTTAAATAAGCAGGGTGACAATATACAGCCTTGACGTACTCCTTTTCCTGTTTGGAACCAGTCTGTTATTCCATGTCCAGTTCTAACTGTTGCTTCCTGACCTGCATATAGGTTTCTCAAGAGGCAGGTCAGGTGGTCTGGTATTCCCATCTCTTTCAGAATGTTCCACAGTTTATTGTGATCCACACAGACAAAGGCTTTGGCATAGTCCATAAAGCAGAAGTAGATGTTTTTCTGGAACTCTTTTGCTTTTTTGATGATCCCATCGGATGTTGGCAATTTGATCTTTGGTTCCTCTGCCTTTTCTAAAACCAGCTTGAACATCTGGAAGTTCATGATTCACATATTGCTGAAGCCTGGCTTGGAGAATTTTGAGCATTACTTTACTAGCGTGTGAGATGAGTGCAATTGTACAGTAGTTTGAGCATTCTTTGGCATTGCCTTTCTTTGGGATTGGAATGAAAACGGACCTTTTCCAGTCCCGTGGCCACTGCTGAGTTTTCTAAATTTGCTGGCATATTGAGTGCAGCTCTTTCACAGCATCGTCTTTCAGGATTTGAAATAGCTCAAGTGGAATTCTATCACCTCCACTAGCTTTGTTCATAGTGATGCTTTCTGAGGCCCACTTGACTTCACATTTAGGGTGTCTGGCTCTAGGTGAGTGATCACACCCTTGATTATCTGGGTCGTGAAGATTTTACTGTACAGTTCTCCTTACCCAGCAGTACACCATCATCAGTAGCTGATAGTGATGAGTAGTGTTGTTCAGCTAATGCTTGTGTACTGGTAAAGTCAATTTAGTAAAACTGACATTTCACCGGTAATGTGTGGATTAAAGACCTTTTTATCTGTATAAATATGGTGATTTAGATATAATAACAGTACTTTCAAATCTCCCTTAAAGATTAGTTGTGCATTCCACTTTGATGTTTTCAGATTTTATCATAGATGTGATATTTCTTTACCAACAGAGAGGAAAAATGTATGTTGACTAATTTTCTTAGGTATGACTTTTATCACAATTATGCTTTTATTACTACCTTCAGGTTGAAACCACTTAAAAATTCCCCTTGAAAATATGTGTTTAGAAAAACATAAATCTAGGACATGTATGTGGTCAGTCTCTCAGTCGTGTCCGACTCTTTGCAACCCCAGGGACTGTAGCCTACAAGGCTCCTCTGTCCCTGGGATTTCCCCGGCAAGAGTACTGGAGTGGGTTGCCATTTCCTTCTCCAAGGACATGTATACTTGAATATAATATCACCAACAAAAGCGGTTTCCTTCAAGGTAATTCAAGAGGAGAATTTGTCTCCTTCTCCTAGGAGGCAACCCACCCCTTGTCCTTCCTGGTGGGCGTGGCTTCTCACTTCCCCTCCGGTCACTTCCGCTCTCATCGCCCCTCCTCTGCCGCCGGGTGGGCCTGGATTAGTGAGCAGGTCACCGTGAACGGCCCTCCGTCCTCCTTGCCTTGAGGTCTGGGTGGCCTTCAGGGATGATAATATGACCACAGAAACACTTTAGCTGGATCTTGGAATTTCAGGGATGTCATAACAGAGCTGCTTCTTGTCCCCTCTTCCTGCTTCTTTACCCTTTTCAAAGTGCCGCCTTGGCCACATGTAAATTCAAGCAGATGTTTCTGCAGTCTCTAAGTTCTTACCACAGAGACTTAGAACCAAGATGATTTCCAAAAATACCTTTTATAAGGCAGTCTTCATTTCTTACTGTTGTTCTCCAACTCATGGGCCTTCTGGGATAGTACAAAAAAAGTCTGTCTTAATAATGAGCTCTTTCTGATAAGTCACTGTTAAACCTTATTTTAACATAATTTTATGATGATTGTTATCTCCTTCAGTTTTATGTATTTTAATTATTAACTTATTGATTGCACCTTGAGGCCTTTTACATAAAGTGTGCAACTTGAATAATGTTGTGGTAATGTCATTTAAACTCTGTTTACAACTGTATTATGTTTAATTTCAGCCAGTAATGAGAACTCCTTCTAGTGGAGTCCATGGTATGCATGATTTACATGTAAATATTGTTTTAAAAGCTATACTTTTGTTAAATTTAGAAATTTACATTCACAGTCATTCATAAAACCTTATGTGATTTTTTTTTTAAAGATAAGATGGGTAAGTTTACTGCCTAGAGAAAAGAGAGAGATTGTACTTTCGGGTCAGGGAGAAAATTGTGAATAATCAATGACAACTGGATGTAATTAATTTCAGTACTACTGGAGATGAATTAGATTTCATTTAAGCCACTGTTGGTTGGAGCCAAAAAACTTTCCTATTGATCCTCTAAGGCCTGACTCTTGTGTTAGCCTTTTCCTAAATATCTGAGCTAGCAGTGATTACCCCCTCAGTACTTCTTTTAATATCAACTAGATTTTAAGTGCCTTTGTAGCAGAAAAACTGTCTTAAGGCTTTCATTCTCTAGCCACCCACATGGCAGGGATAGAAAGCTATGTACATAGTCTTTCCTTACTATGTATTCATTGGCTGAAAACTGTCCTCCTATGTCAAGCTGTTAGTTTTCCTCATTACAAGTTACCAGATGTGCTTCTTTTGTTTTTTTCCCTCTCCCTTCATATTTAGATTTAGCTCTAGTAGTAAAGACCTGGTTTTCCCTGGTGGCTCAGATGTTAAAGAATCTGTCTGCAATGCAGGAGCCCCAGGTTTGATTCCTGGGATCCCCTGGAGAAGAGAATGGCTACCCACTCCAGTGCTCTTGCTGGAGAATCCCATGGACAGGGGAACCTGGCAGGCTACAGTCCCTGGGGTCACAAAAAGTTGGACGTCACTGAGAGAATAACACTGCTTTTCTTTTTCACAATAAAGACCTGCTTTTCATTTAAAAGGTATAATTGGTCAGGAACAAGTTGTTATTGTTTCAGGGAAACCCTCCAGCTGAATGACTTGACTCTTCTGACTGTTGCTTATACTGTAGCTTCTCCGTAGGCAAGTGGACCCTGAGTGCTGGAGTGGCTGGTTTGTGGTGTTTCCTCTTTATGAAGAGATACGAAACTCTGAAAGAGAGCATTTTATATACTGAAGTGAGTTTCCTAGTAAGTGGAAGGTCCAGGCTCACAGGATCTTCCTGTCTGCTGGAGAGGCCACACCACAAACTCTCGGTCTGCTTTGATAGAATTGTCCTCCTCTTTTAAGGAGATGAGGAAAGGCAGAATATTAAAGGAAACAGAGGACTAGGCATTTCTGAACACCTGCTAACTTAATTACTCTACTGAGCCCTAAGTGTAGCAGAGATCGGGAGAAAATCCCATGATCCTCATTTTTGGAAAGAATTCTGATTTCATTAGACTATAAAAGCTTACATATTCATAGTATTTAAAAGCTACAGATACCAATGCTTTAAGGACTATGAGGGGAGAAACATGCATAAGACATGACTCATAGCCTCAAGGAATATAGTCTGTACCAGACTGAGAGAACTTTTATTATAATACAACTATTGAATTACCTTCTAATTAGTTATAGTCATTTTGAGGGGTGGAGACAGTATTTTCTTTGTTGGAGGGGCATTAAATTCAAGTAACATTTATTGGATACTTGGAAATCTTTCACATGCCTTAGTAATTATAACACTAGCCTCTCAAGCAGAGTAGCTGAGCTTGTTTCAAAGACAGAGTGATTTGATAGGGAGAGCGTGTGTGCTTGTGTATGTGCGTGCCCAAGTCATGTCCAACTCTGCGACCCCATGGACTGTAGCCAGCCAGGCTCCTCTTTCCATGGCATTTTCCCAGCCCACTAGAGTGGGCTGCCATGCCCTCCTCCAGGGGATCTTCCCAACCGAGGGACTGAACCTATGTCTCCTGCTTTGCAGGTGGATTTTTTTTATTGCTGAGCCCCCTGGGAAGCCCAGGGAGAGTGCAGACTTACATGATAGTATTCTTAGTATTAGTGTCTGATATATAGAAGATAAAATATCCCCCCTTTAGTTCTCATTTCAGGTAAGTTAGAAAGTAGTAAGTACAGCATGAGAGAAATATTGCACCCCTCCCCACAGGCCTTGGAGAGGGCTTCATGGGGAAACTGATATTTGAATTGAACCTTGAAAGGTGATAGGATTTTAACACATGAGTACTTCATGACCCATGAAGTATTTATATAAAGGCTGTTGGTATCATAATGGAGGTCCCTTTACTACCAAGGTTTGGCTAAAGACACAGATCCACTCTTGCAGGGAATGCATGTTACACTGAACCTCATAAAAAGCTGAGCACCTGTTGTTAGGTCTCTGTGACAGTATTCTTGCTGGATGGGGAGAAGTTCCAGGCTGGCATCACTGCTGTCTGGGGGTCTTAGTATAGGGAGAGAGATTAGCAAATCTGAATGGTTGCTTGATAGGCGCATTTGGATTTTCCACCAGAATGTCACGTATCCAAAGAAAGTCGGCAGTGAGTGCAGAGATGAGATCTGTGCAGAGTTCACTTTTCTAATGAATGCTAAAAGCTAACTTCCAGGTAGTCGCTCAGGACACCTTTCAGGCCTCAGATGATTTTGCTCAGTGCTTCAGATTTTTCATGTTTGTCTGCTTGAATTTGGGCAGCACACATCAAGGATGTGGTTGACCCTTCCTTGGCCTTGCCCACACCTCCTGCTTGCAGCAGGTTGTTCCTTCCTCAGAATTGTACCTGAGGACCCTGCTCGGCTCAGGGTCTTTTCTGCCTGATGTCACAGTAACCATCTTTCTTCAGTTGCAGCAAAGACAAATTTACCCTTTGATCAGAGTTTAAAGAACTGGTTCAGAAGAGTTCATAGGATACTTGATGGGCTCAGTCCTGTGTCCACCAATGACATTCAACAGCTCTAAGGCAGTATTACTCATTTTCAGTGATTCAGTGCCCCAGGAACAAAGCACAGTTTTTTGTTTTTAATCTATACTGAATCCCTAGATGAATTCATCCTGTCTTAAGGCTTCTGATGTGTCTCTCCAGCCTATCCTTCTGCCTGAGTTTTAGACCGTGATAGCCAAGGGCCTACTTAGGATCTAGATTCTGGATCATGCAAACTCAATAATAATTTGCAGCATCTCAAAGTCTACAAAAGTGAGGCTCTTGTCCATGAGCCTGCCCAAACCAGCTCCTCCTGCAGCCTTTTCCATCTCAGATAATGGCAGTTCCATTCTTTAAGTTGCTCAGGTCCAAAACCCTGCTGTACAGAGTCTTTGACTTTTTCTCTTGTACCTGCCCTCTCAGCAGATCCTTTTGGCTCAGCCTTGAAAGCGCATCCTTCTTATTACCCCTGCTGCCGAGCGCTGGTCCCTGCCGTCACCATCTCTCTCCTGAATTATTGCAGCGGTTTCTTAACTGCATTTCCAGCTCTTGTTTCAGAAGATTGGATCAGTGTCAGCAGAGTAGGGACAGAAGGGCCACTGGTTAGGCAGTACTTTTTTAAAAAGTAGTTTAAAATTCCTTTGAGCCCTTGGATAACATTTCTCTGAATACCCTGTAGGGTTAAAATTTCTTTTGAATACTCTGTAGAGTTTCATGCCCCAGATTTCGAGAGGAGTGCTTTTCCCCCTTGTGTATTGTTGGCCATATTGGTCCGTATGGCCCCTATCAATGTCTGATTTGGAGTTGACCAGTCTCTTGATTGACTCTTGCCCTTTATACCTTAGACATATTACTAATCTTAAAGTAATGTGAATATTATGAACTACAGTCACCGCCGAAAGTGGCTGAACATAATCTCATCTTCTGTTTAATGATTTAGAGTGATCTTCAGGATTTGGACCTGGCTGGCGCAGGCTGGTGATAGGAACATCAGTTATCATTGTGCAGTAAGGGAAGTGCTGGTTAGGAGAGATTTCCAATAGAGTTGGTGTAGGCAAAAGCAGCTCTCTCTCTAGTATTAAAAATAGTTTGTTAAATCTTTCTGGTTATTTTTTTCCTCTGAAATTTGAGGCATAAGGGTCATCTTTGGTATAATGGTAGTGTATTTTGCTGGGGACTCACCAGTACTGAAGGTTGGCTGGTGGGTTTTATATTTCACTCAAAAAAGAAAAGTTCAGTAATTGACTTGTGCAGGTATCTTATTTGACTTGTATATGCCTTACTGTCTTTATATTTATTTTCCAGCCATGTAGACCTGAGGCTCTCTCTAGTTTAGTAGCAAAGTAAAAACTATTAATGAGAATGTCTTTGGGACATAATTATGTAGATTTTAAGGAGCGATGTCGTTTTAATTATGCCCTTTAGCTAGTGCGCTTGCATATTAAACCGTTCGGGTCTCAGTGTATTTCCCTCTGAAACTTTGCTTTTCTTTTTTTTTTTTTTTTTTTATTTTTTTTAATTTTTTTATTAGTTGGAGGCTAATTACTTCACAACATTTCAGTGGGTTTTGTCATACATTGATATGAATCAGCCATAGATTTACACTTATTCCCCATCCCGATCCCCCCTCCCACCTCCCTCTTCACCCGACTCCTCTGGGTCTTCCCAGTGCACCAGGCCCGAGCACTTGTCTCATGCATCCCACCTGGGCTGGTGATCTGTTTCACCATAGATAGTATACATGCTGTTCTTTTGAAACATCCCACCCTCACCTTCTCCCACAGAGTTCAAAAGTCTGTTCTGTATTTCTGTGTCTCTTTTTCTGTTTTGCATATAGGGTTATCATTACCATCTTTCTAAATTCCATATATATGTGTTAGTATGCTGTAATGTTCTTTATCTTTCTGGCTTACTTCACTCTGTATAATGGGCTCCAGTTTCATCCATCTCATTAGGACTGGTTCAAATGAATTCTTTTTGACAGCTGAGTAATATTCCATGGTGTATTTCTTTGGCCTTAAATTACTAATCAGCTCATGGGTGTACCCAAAGGTTATGTAAGCTGAGTTAAGACTGCCAAAGATGTGTTTAAGCTATTAATCCAAAATATACAGAAGTTCATAGAAAAAATGGCCCATGGGTGTATAGTGTTCTTTGCTGGGTTATTGAGGGGAAATTCCAACGTTGTGTCTGTGAGCTTCCTCCTTCCTTCCCTCCCTAAATAAAAAACACCCTTTGTAGTGTGTGTGAACACGTAATGTATTCTTTCCCTTGGGTAATTTTATAAAACCCAGTGAACTTGAAGTAACAATAGTAATAATTAATCATAATTTTTAAGTCAAACATTTTTTTACATCTTTGCCTTTTTGGCTTGTTTACTTTCATTGTAAATTTCTCGATTTAGTAGAAAAGTAACTGCCTTGAAGCTGTGAAATGATTTATTCATTTGTGGGACAAAAATATGAAGCTACCTAAACCCTACTTTGTGGGTAGTTTTGTTTTTATTTGTGAGATACTAAAATAGAGAAAGTCCATGGTAAATTTTAAGGAGAAAAATTCTAAAAACCTTTTGAGGTTGAATTTCCTCTTAAAGGGAGAAGAAAATGGCAGCCCATTCCAGTACTCTTGCCTGGAAAATTCCATGGGCAGAGGAGCCTGGTAGGCTGTGGTCCATGGGGTTGCGGAGAGTCGGACACGACTGAGCGACTTCACTTTCACTTTTCACTTTCATGCATTGGAGAAGGAAATGGCAGCCCACTCCAATGTTCTTGCCTGGAGAATCCCAGGGACGGCGGAGCCTGGTGGGCTGCCATCTATGGGGTTGCACAGAGTCCGACGCGACTGAAGTGACTTAGCAGCAGCAGTAGAAGTTCCTCTTAAAGAGATAGTGAAATGATAGAATTCACAACAGGAGTAAATAAACTTTTGTTTCCAGGGAGAGACAGAAAATATTTTTGGCTTTGTGGACCGTGTTTCTGTTGCACTTACTCTGATGTATGTAGCCTATAAGCTCCTGCAGACAATATCTAAACAGATGGATAAGATGATTTATCATGACAAAAACAGGCAGTTGTCTGGGTCTGTTCTGTGGTCCAGACATAGTTTGCAGACTCCTGATTTAGAACCTGGATTCTTTAACTTTTTTCTTTATTCAGTTTTCAAACTGTCATTCATCAAATGCTTGATATGTGTCTTAGCTACTTTTAAATCAATGATCATCACAATAAACTTATGCAACAGGTGGAGAAAATACTTGTGAATATTTTCATATCATGAAACATTTCAAACAAGTACAAGTTCAAATCTACGTATGCCAGTTTGCAATCAGTGACTCTGGGACCAAGAGGAGACTGTAGCCACAACCAGAGGGCGTCTGACCTGGTTTAAACTCTTCTCCAGCCTGACAGGGAAATCCAGCAGGCTTGAAGTCTTAATGGGACTCCCCCTTCCCCAGGGCTAATATTAAAGAGAAATTTTTAAAATAAATAATTTCTTGATGTGTCTTGAAGAAATATGTCAAACATTTATTAGTTTTTCTGTGCTACATGTGTGCTAAGTCACTTCAGGCGTATCCGACTGTTTGTGACCCTATGGACTGTAGCCTGCCAGGCTCCTCTGTCCATGGGATTCTCCAGGCAAGAATGCTGGAGTGGGTTGCCATGCCCTCCTCCAGGGGATCTTCCTGACCTAGGGATCAAACTTGTGTCTCTTAAATCTCCTGCATTGGCAGGTGTGTTCTTTACCACTAGCGCCACCTGGGAAGAAACCCAGTTTTTCCACATTTCATTTATTTATTACTTTATATTCTTTATAGTTTCTCTGAAGTATCTTAAGGCAAGTTCTTGACCATGTTATATGATGGCTACATACTTTAATATGTTTCTCTAGCAAAAATTTATTTACATAATTATAATGCAATTATCTTACCAATTGGCAAAAGTAACAATAACTTGTTGACAACATCTAATATCTAGGCCTTGCTGAAATTGCTCCAGTTGCCTAAATATATATATATACACACATATATATATATGTATATGTATTTAACATCTGATTTCTTTGAACTGGAGTCTACATATGTTACATTTGGCTTTTGTCTCATAATATCTTTTAGAGATCCATTATTTTTCTCTTTTTCCTGTTTTGTCAGTCTATAACTTATTGAAGAAATGAACCAATTGTTCTATGGAATTTAACAATCTGGACTTATTTGTTTGCTTTCTGTGGTATTATTTAATTTGTTACCATTTTTCCTGTAAATGGAATTAGCTGTAAAGACTTTTCTAAATTCAGATTCAGCCTTTTTGGCAAGAATCGTTCCAAATGGTTATTGTGTCCCATTAGGAGGCGTATAGGAAGCTGGAACCTTCCATTGTAAAATTTCCTTTAGCTTTTCATGTAATGGTTTTACAAATTGAGTATCTGTTGATTTTCCAAATCAATTATCTTATTTTCATTTACACATTTATTAGTTAGAATTCTTCTGTAAAGAATGTTACCACACTGTCTTGGATATTTGTTTTGTAAGGAAAGCAGTATTTTTGAATTTCAATGAATAGTTTGGCATTGAGTCCTAAAAAGGTTAAATGAATTGTCTCACATTACTAACCAGCTAACCTAAGTAGCTCAGAATCAAACCAAAGATTTTGATACCTGTTCTGATTAACCTGCTTTCTTCAATTTAAGTCTGAATTTTGCAATAGGGAGTTAGTAACTCAGACTTAAATTGAAGAAGGTAGGTAAAACCACTAGACCTTTCAGATATAACCTAAATCAAATCCCTTACGATTAAACAGTGGAAGTGACAAATCGATTCAAGGGATTACATCTGATAGAGAGCCTGAAGAACTATGGATGGAGGTTTGTGACATTGTACAGGAGGCAGTGATCAAGACCATCCCCAAGAAAATGAAATGCAAAAAGGAAAAATGGTTGTGTGAGGAGGCCTTACAATAGCTGAGAAAAGAAGAGAAGGCAAAGGAGAAAAGGAAAGATATACTCATTTGAATGCAGAGTTCCAAAGAATAGTATGGAGAGATAAGAAAGCCTTCCTCAGTGATCGATGCAAAGAAATAGAGGAAAGCAATAGAATAGGAAAGACTAGAGATCTCTTCAAGAAACTTAGAGATACCAAGGGAGCATTTCATGCAAAGATGGGCACAATAAAGGACAGAAATGGTATGGACCTAACAGAAGCAGAAGATATTAAGAAGAGGTGGCAAGAATACACAGAAGAACTATACAAAAAAAGATTTTCATGATGCAGATATCCACGATGGTGTGATCACTCACCTAGAGCCAGATATCCTGGAATGTGAAGTCAAGTGGGCCTTAGGAAGCATCACTACGAACAAAGCTAGTGGAGGTGATGGAATTCCAGTTGAGCTATTTCAAATCCTGAGAGATGATGCTGTGAAAGTGCTGCACTCAATATTCCAGCAAATTTGGAAAACTCAGCAGTGGCCACAGGACTGGAAAAGGTCCATTTTCATTCCAATCCCAAAGAAAGGCAATGCCAAAGAATGCTCAAACTACTGTACAATTGCAGTCATCTCACACGCTAGTAAAGTAATGCTCAAAATTCTCCAAGCCAGGCTTCAGTAGTACGTGAACTGTGAACTTTAATATGTACAAGTTAGCTTAGAAAAGTCAGAGGAACCAGAGATCAAATTGCCAACATCCGTTGGATCATTGATAAAAGAGTTCCAGGAAAGCATCTACTTTTGCTTTATAGACTATGTCACAGGCTTTGACTGTGTGGATCACAAACAAAAAACTGTGGAAAATTCTTCAAGAGATGAGAATACCAGACCACCTGACCTGCCGCCTGAGAAATCTGTATGCAGGTTAAGAGGCAACAGTTAGAACCAGACAGGGAACAACAGACTGATTTGGGAAAGGAGTTTGGGAAAGGAGTACATCAAGGATGTAAACTGTCACCCTGCTTACTTTACTTATATGCAGAGTACATCATGGAAAATGCCAGGGTGGATGAAGCACAAGCTGGAATCAAGATTGCCAGGAGAAATATCAATAACCTCAGATACGCAGATGACACTACCCTTATGGCAGAAAGTGAAGAAGAATTAAAGAGCCTCTTGATGAAAGTGAAAGAGGAAAGTGAAAAAGTTGGTTTAAAACTCAATGTAAGATCATGGCATCTGGTCCCATCACTTCATGGGAAGTAGATGGGGAAACAATGGAAACAGTGACAGACTTTATTTTCTTGGGGTCCAAAATCACTGCAGATGGTGACTGCAGCCATGAGATTAAAATATGCTTGTTCCTTGGAAGAAAAGCTATGACTAACCTAGACAGCATATTAGAAAGCAGAGACACTACTTTACCAACAAAGGTCCTTCTAGTCAAAGCTATGGTTTTTCCAGTGGTCATGTATGGATGTGAGAGTTGGACTATAAAGAAAGCTGAGCGCTGAAGAATTGTTTTTGAACTGTGGTGTTGGAGAGACTCTTGAGAGTCCCTTGGACTGCAAGGAGATCCAGCCAGTCCATCCTAAAGGAGATCAGTCCTGAGTGTTCATTGGAAGGACTGATGTTGAAGCTGAAACTCCAATACTTTGGCCACCTGATGCGAAGAGCTGACTCATTTGAAAAGACTGATTCTGGGAAAGATTGAAAGTGGGAGGAGAAGGGATTGAAAGGATGAGATGGTTGGATGGCATCACCAACTTGATGGAGATGAGTTTGGGCAAGCTCTGAGAGTTTGATGGACAGGGAAGCCTGGCATGCTACAGTCTGTGGGATTGCAAAGAGTTGGACACAACTGAGAGACTGAACTGGTTTACCAGTTGTGGTTACCTCAGATGCACACCAGTGCGAACTGGTAGATCAGCATCATACAAGTTCTTCTTGGTTCAGAAGGTAATAAGTGAGAAATCGAGATAGTGATTTGGTATTTCTCTTCACACTCTCTGTCACTCCCTTCCTCCCCAAATAAATCAGAAAAGAGCAGGTAGTTGTATCTGATAAACTATGGTGATATTTATATTGCTTGGGTTCTTGTTCCCGCTCTACCTCTTAGCAGCTATCATCTGACTTTGGGCCGGTTACTTACCAGGCTCTGGTTTTCTTGTCTGTAAATGAGTATTCTAATAGTATCTGCCTTAAAGGGTAGATGTAAGGGTTAAGTGAACTTGATCCAAGATAAAGGCTAGAACAGTACCTTGAAAATAATCGGTACTCTGTACCATTCAGCTTTTCAGAAGTAAAACTCACCCGTAATTACATTTTTAATTCTGCTGGCCATCCAAACCAAACATTTGAAAAATATAGTAATTGTTAGGAAAGCAGTGTCATCTTGTGCTGTTGATGCTTAAAAGTGATGGTAGGTAAGGATCGAGGTGGTCTTGTTTTGTAGACCTAAGAATTGTGTGAACCTGAGGGCAGAGACTATGGCTGCTGTCTCTCCTGTGATGGCTGTTAGATGTGGAGAAAGGTGATTTTTACAGTTTGAGTTAGCATCCATGGGAATATTTAGAGAACTTGTGGACTGTGATTGCAGACATTATGTTATCTGAATGCTCTTCATTTTAGATGTTTTATGATTGAATTTCCTAATGTGAAAAATATTTCTTTTTGCCACCTTAAAGCTTTCCTCTGAGAACAGTAGGAAAAGCTGTCACTTGTCATATTTTCAACAGGATGTAAAAACCTTTATTGTGCAGAGTGTGGAAAAAGCAAAATACACTCACTCATTCTTCCATTACCTACATTTCTACTTACTAGACTTACAGATGGTATCACTATATTTAAGTTGTGTTTAGAATTATGTCTTAGTTGCATTGGAGGGATCTTTTTACAAAGATTCTTTTAGGAGAGTATTTTAAATCATTTTATAAAGGAATGGAAATCATCATTCTGTTTTTCAAGATGTACTGCAGTGCTTATAAGTTTATCATTTTGCATTATTTTCTCGTGGTTGACGTTTTAAGGCTGGACCAAAGGTGTGTGTATGCATTTGGTTTAATCATAGACTATTCTTGTTTGTTCACAGCCATTCTTCTCTGATTCCTACAGTATTATGAAAGGTTTTTTCCTGTTTATTTCTTGAGTTGTCAAGTACCTGTTGAGTCATATTCAAAAGGTCAGTTATACTATAGATATGTGCTATACCTCATTTAAAATTTTTCTGAGTGTTTGAAAGTGTTTGACCATGTGAATCAGATGGATACAGGGTCCAGTTTTCTAGATGGATAGTAAGCAGATATGTTTATCCATGACTGATAATGTGATTTGTTAGGATGTGACGCAAATGCAGTGAGTGCTTTCTTTGGTTTTTATCAGTCTCCCTCATTATTTATGTGAGATGGTATCACCCAGCCTGAAGTAGGGAGAGACCACACATGCAGAGCTGCAGGTTTTCAGGCCTGTGTTAACAATCCATGAAAGAAAACACTGTTTATTCCCTCAGCCAGTTTTCTAGTATTATTTGCTTACTACATGCCCCAGAATTTCTGTTTTTGTGAATGAAATATCATTATATTAAGTTTTGATTGAATAGAATTTCATTAGGAATAGTAATCATAGTTTCTTAATTAACTCTGATTTTCAAATAAAGGGAAATGTATATCAGTTTCTGTTCTTACGCAGCTGTTAAGAGAATGATAGAAATGATGAGCAAGTATGTGACTAAATGTGCAGATCAGAGAGCTCTCAGTCTTCAAGGGGCCATGCCAGCCCGGGGCCTCTGGTGCAAACACACTCTTTCTAGCTTCTGGTGGGGCCTGAGAATCTAAAAGAGCTCTGGCTGAAGGCTACAGCACAGAACAGCCCCTGGCCTCTGCCTCGGGAGCTCCATGCCTCTGCTTTCTCTTCTACAAAAATAGGAAAGAATACCTGTTTTAATGGGTGAGTATTAAAGGTTAAGTTTCTTGAAATGAGGATTCTAAACTGCAAATTGCTAGAGCATCAGAGATGGGCTGGATGGGCTGTACCGTTGTGAAGGAGGGTTGTGGTCTGTTAAGGTTTGACTTGGTTCATTTTGTGATCTCGGTCAAGAGAGCTGCCTTCCTCAGGGCCTGCCCTGTGCCCTCGTCTGTGTGTGGAAACAACAGTCCTTAGTTTGCCTCGTCTCCTGTGAGGTGCAGAGATCCTGCCCACCAGGTGCCCAGGATGTGGCCAGGCACGCACGGATGCTCTGTGTTGCTCACTGCTGCTGGTGTTTGCTTTAAAAGGTCTTCATTTCATGCCTGTTACTGTGAAAGGAACTGAACCCTTTTGGTAGAAGGAGGAAGCTGTATATATTAACTAATAGCGTGTGGCCTTTGGGGAAAGTGTCTGTTTCTAGTAATTTTATTTTTTAAGTTAATCATATTAATTAAAAAGCAGCTTTGCAAAATTAAGTGAACAGTATTGATTTTTCTTGAAAACAAAACATTGATGATGAAATAAGGAATAAGGAATTTTGAAGCTTAGAAGTCATTTATACTCGATCTTTCTTCCCTGAATGATGTCATCTACTTTGTTCATTACTCAGGCTTTTTAAAAAATTAGATTTTGAACATAAAGCTGTGGAAGTAAAGTGTAATTAAATGAGAAAGACTTTTTTGTTAAAGTTCAGCTTCTGCTTATGAATTCTAAGATGAATTCATAACCTCCCACCTTCCGTTTGTTCTCACACGTGGTGTTGGTTAGCTCAATGAGTGGTCCTTGCCTGTTTTTTTCTCGTGGACATGGACATGAGCGATGTGTGCATGAGAAACCTCCTTTTTAGTTCATTGATTCTATCATGGCAGCCGCCCACCCACCCAGCCGTGGCATCATCTGCAAGAAAGTTAGTATTGATAGAAACACTTGTATAGGAAAATGTGAGGAATAGAAGTTAACTGATATGAAGGAGCCTTTTAAAATTCTGTTTTATGTAGGTTTATAGTACAAGCCAGATGTTTTTCTTTCAGCTTTTTGGTTTGATCCCTTATCAGTATTGTGGAGTGGAAAGTGATTTCTTACCTTTTTTTTTTTTGGTGATCATTTAACAAATGTCTTCAGTTTCCTTCTAGAATCCATGAACTTGATCGTGTTTCCTCATTCTGTCAGTAATCTTGTCTATCACAATTCTCTATATTCTGAGGGGTTTCTCTTGGTGCCTATAAATAGCATTGTTTTCTAACATTCAGATCATTTTCTGATTGTTGTAAAAACACTTTGATACTTAACATTGAAAATATTGATTCCTTTCTGAGAATTCTAATGAAAAGGTATTACATGGCTTTCCAGGATGTCCTAGAGAAACTGTGAAGATTCTTGTCAACTTTTTGCCTATAAAAACACAGTTTATTAGGAGGAAAATAAACCATGCCATTCAACATATTTTTAATAATTGATATAATTATATGATTGCCATTAAAGCATTGGGACTTTTGTTCAAAAACTAAAATATCTTGTGCTACATGATAATTAAGAAGTGGTGTGCCCGTATAACCATTTCACGTTCTGTAATTCATTGCAGCCACTTGCTATACTATCAGAGTGTCAAATATCATAAAATGGGACTGAAGCCTTTTTCTGAGTGGTGTTAGGGCTTAAGCAAAGTAATATGTAAAAAAGCATCTGGAATGGAGCAGGAAAATAACTTTTCTCTACCAGAAAGTAAAGCATAAATGTTGGAATATGAATTCAAGGTTATTGTTTAATATGAGTTTTGGAGTCACTGTTTCACAAGTTGTGAGAAGATATAGTTCACAATGGTTGGTATTACTGAGACACTTTAAGAAAGTCTGTAGTTTCTTAGTCTGCAGGTTGTAAAGCTGAAGAGCATTTTTTATTCAAACTACCATCAAATGGCATCATTCCTTTAATTTTTTTGCCCTCAAGAGACTCACATTGGAATTTATGCATAGAATTTTATTGGAAAAGAAAATCCATTTGATTTATATAATGATAAAACAGTAGAGGATGCCAGAGTTTCTCTAGTTCTCTTGTATTGAGGTATCAGAACCCCAGATCAAAAATATATGAAAAGCATTTTCTTATTTTTTTTAATGTTTTAATCACTCCCTTTAGAGAACACTTGTCATTTCTGTCAGATTACGTACAACTTAGAATCTTATGGCATTATTGAGTTTTAAGATGCCAAAAGTGGAAATGACATATTCTCTTTAAATTGTCATCCAAGTAAGAGTTCCTGCGTACCAAATTCATTCAGTCTCTAAGTTGTGTCCGACTCTTTGCAACCCCATGGACTGCAGCACGCCAGGCTTCCATGTCCTTCACTATCTCCTGGAGTTTCTCAGACTCATGTCTATTGAATCAGTGATGCCATTCAACCATCTCATCCTCTGTTGCCCCCTTCTCCTCCTGCCCTTAATCTTTGCCAGCATCAGGGTCTTTTCTAATGTCTTCTCTTCGCATCAGGTGAGCCAAAGTATTAGAGCTTTAGCATCGGTCCTTCCAATGAATATTCAGGGTTAATTTCCTTTAGGATTGACTGGTTTGATCTCCTTGTTGTCCAAGGGACTCTCGGGAGTCTTCTCCAGCACCACACTTTGAAAGCATCAATTCTTTTGTGCTCAGCCTTCTTTATGGTCCAACTTTCACATCCATGCATGACTACTGGAAAAACCATAGCTTTGACTATGTGGACCTTTGTCAGTGAAGTAATATCTCTGCTTTTTCTTTTTTTTTTTTTTGTTGCAACAGTTTTATTGAAATATAATTTATAAAACACAAAATTTACCCATTTAAAGTTTTAAAAATGTGAATATGGATGTATTCTGAAGTCTGAGGTACAGTGAATACACAAGGATAGCATGATAACAAGACTTCAAATTGAAACAATTATTGATAAGTCTAAAGTGATAGTGACTTGACATTTATCATTTAAACTTTATCAGTACACACACAGGCATGCAACCACCACCATGTTCAATTTTATTATATTTAAAGACCTCGTAGAGCATCCCTGATGGCTCAGTGGTAAAGAATATGCCTGCAATGCAGGAGACACAGGAGATGTGGGTTCAATCCCTGGGTCAGGAACATCTCCTGGAGGAGGAAATGGCAACACACTTCAGTATTCTTGCCGGGAAAATTGCACGAGGATTTTCCAGGCAAGAAGAGCCAGGCCAGCTACATTTCAAAGGGTTGCAAAAAGTCACACACAACTGAGCAACTGAGTACACAATGACCTTTTAAGGAACCCCACAGCCTTTAGAAATCCCCTGAATTTCGTCCCAATTCCTCTTTCCTACTTTTGTTGTTGCTAAGTCTTTAAGTTATGTCCAACTCTGCAATCCCACGAACTGTAGCATGCCAAGCACCTCTGTCCTCCACTATCCCCCAGATTTTTCTCAAATTCACGTCTACTGCATCAGTGACACTATCTAACCATCTCATTGCCTGCTGCCACCTTCTCCTTTTGCCTTCGACCTTTCCCAGCGTAGGGTCTTTTCCAGTGGGTCAGCTCTTCACATCAGGTGGCCAAAGTATTAGAGGTTAGGCATCAGTCCTTCCAATGAATATTAAGGGTTAGCTTCTTTTAGAATTGGCTGATTGGATCTCCTTGCAGTGGAAGGAACTCAAGAGTCTCCTCCAGCACCAGAATTTGGTGGCATCATTTCTTTGGCACTCAGTCTTCTTTATTGTACAGCTCTCACATCCGTACATGACTACTGGAAAAGCCAAAGTTTTGATTGTATGGAACACTTTCCCATTTGGCAATTGCAAATGTACTTTTTGTTTCCAGAGATTTGCCTATTCTGGACATTTCTCATAAATGAAATCAAAATGTCCCTCTCAGATACATGATTTGTAAATATTTTCTACTTGTGGATTGTCTAGAATTTTTCCAAAAAACTGAAGCACATATAAATATACATATCTTCTTACAAGTCAGATATTAAAGAGATTTGTAGAGACTTTCTTGGCAGTCCAGTGGTTAAGACAGGTCCTTCCAATGTGACTTGTAGATACCTTTAAAAAAATTCGTTTTTGAAAATAATAATTTTTTTATGAAAATTAGGTTATGTTACCAAATTTTGGAAAATTCTTCAAGAGATGGGAATACCAGACCACCTGACCTGCCTCCTGAGAAATCTGCATGCAGGTCAAGAAGCAACAGTTAGAACTGGACATGCAACAACAGACTGGCTCCAAATCAGGAAAGGAGTACATCAAGGCTGTTTATTGTCACCCTGCTTATTTAACTTATATGCAGAGTACATCATGCAAAATGCTGGACTGGATGATGCACAGGCTGGAATCAAGATTGACAGGAGAAATATCAATAACCTCAGATATGCAAATGACCTTACCCTTATGGCAGAAAGTGAAGAAGAACTAAAGAGCCTCTTGATGAAAGTGAAAGAGGAGAGTGAAAAGGTTGGCTTAAAACTTAACATTCAAAAATGAAGACCATGGCATCCAGTCCCATCACTTCATGGCAAATAGATGGGGAAACAATGGAAACGGTGATGGACTTTATTTTTGGGGGCTCCAAAATCACTGCAGATGGTGACTGCAGCCATGAAATTAAAAGATGCTTGCTCCTTGGAAGAAAACTTATGACCAACCTAGACAGCATATTAAAAAGCAGAGACATGACTTTGCCAGCAACGTTCCATCTAGTCAAAGCAATGGTTTTTCCAGTAGTCATGTATGGATGTAAGAGTTGGACTATAAAGAGAGCTGTGCACCAAAGAATTGATGCTTTTGAACTGTGGTGTTGGAGGAGGCTCTTGGGAGTCCCTTGGACTACAAGGAGAGCCAACCAGGCCATCCTAAAGGAGATCAGTCCTGAATATTCATTGGAAGGACTGATGCTAAAGCTGAAACTCCAATACCTTGGCCACCTGATGCAAAGAACTGACTCATTTGAAAAGACCCTGATATTGGGAAAGATTAAAGGTGGGAGAAGAAGGGGATGACAGAAGATGATATGGTTGGATGGCATCACCGACTCAATGAACTTGAGTTTGAGTAAACTCCAGGATTTGGTGATGGACATGGAGGCCTGGTGTGCTACAGTCCATGGGGTCACAAATAGTTGTACATGATTGAGTGACTGAACGCAACTGAACTGAGTAGTTTCCATTTAAGATATCACTTATTGCAGGTCATTTTGTTCTCTAATAACTTTCCAAAATTTCAAACATTATATTTAAAAACAAAATTAACAAATATAAATATGATAATTTGTAAAAGCACTCAAAGATGAAAAAAAGGAACCACTCACTCACCCTCACTCTAACCACCTCTTCCCCGGTGTTTCCCCGGTAAAGAATCCACCTACAACGCAGGAGTCACAGGAGATGTGGGTTTGATCCCTGGGTCAGGGAGATCCCCTGGAGGAGGGCACAGGAACCCACACCGGTATTCTTGCCTGGAAATTCCCATGGACAAAGGAGCCTGGCAGGCTACACTTCACTGGGTCACAGAGTCAGACACGACTGAAGCGACTTAGCACAGTAGCCCTCAGTTCAGTTTAGTCACTCAGTCGTGCACAACGCTTTGCGACTCCATGGACTGCAGCATGCCAGGCCTCCCCGTCCATCACCAACTCCCAGAATTTACTCAAACTCATGTCCATTCATTCATTGATGCCATCCAGTCATCTCATCCTCTGTCATACCCTTCTCCTCCTGCCTTCAATCTTTCTCAGCATCAGGGTCTTTTCAAATGAGTCAGTTCTTTGTATCAGGTGGCCAAAGTATTGGAGTTTCAGCTTTAGCATCAGTCCTTCCAATGAATATTCAGAACTGATCTCCTTTAGGATGGCCTGGTTGGCTCTCCTTGTAGTCCAAGGGACTCTCAAGAGCCTCCTCCAACACCACAGTTCAAAAGCATCAATTCTTTGGTGCGCAGCTTTCTTTATAGTCCAACTCTCACATCCATACATGACTACTGGAAAAACCATTGCTTTGACTAGATGGAACGTTGCTGGCAAAGTCATGTCTCTGCCCTTTAATATATTGTCTAGGTTGGTCATAAGTTTTCTTCCAAGGAGCAAGCATCTTTTAATTTCATGGCTGCAGTCACCATCTGCTGTGATTTTGGAGCCCAAAAAAATAAAGTCTGTCACTGTTTCCATTGTTTCCCCATCTATTTGTTCCCCACATCACATCTATGAAGTGATGGGACGAGATGCCATGGTCTTAGTTTTCTGAATGTTGAGCTTTAAGTCAACTTTTCACTCTCCTCTTTCACTTTCATCAAGAGGCTCTTTAGTTCTTCTTCACTTTCTGCCATAAGGGTAAGGTCATCTGCATATCTGAGGTTATTGATATTTCTCCTGTCAATCTTGATTCCAGCTTGTGCGTCATCCAGTCCAGCATTTTGCATGATGTACTCTGCATATAAGTTAAATAAGCAGGGTGACAATAAACAGCCTTGATGTACTCCTTTCCTGATTTGGAACCAGTCTGTTGTTGCATGTCCAGTTCTAACTGTTGCTTCTTGACCTGCATGCAGATTTCTCAGGAGCCCTAACCGTGTCTAATTCCTTGAGTAATAGTTGGGTATACATACTTAATAACTTTATCTGAATCTGACTAAATGCATACATTTAGTTGGTGGAGGTAAAAAGTTGTATTATTCTTTCATTTGTTTGCTTTACAAAAAATGGATAATACTTGATAAAGTACTCTTCAACTTGCATCTCTTTCTTTAAAGGACATCATGAATATCCTTTCAGGTTAACAAATAACGCTTTCATTATTTTTGTTAACAGCACCAAAATTCCATAGCAGGGTGCATTGTGATATAATCTCTTATTCCCCTATTAATGGGTGATAAAATAGTTACCATATTTTTATCACTGTAAAGCTGCAATAAACACTGTCTTCACATATTTTCAATCAATTGATATTATTTCCTTAAGATAAATTCCCAAAATTGAACTGATGAGTCCTAAGTTTTTTACATATTTTACACTAGTATTACTAATCAGTAGTTCCATTTCTACTGGGGTTCTAGCCATTTATATTTCCACCAATGTACAAGACCACTAGTTTATTTCTATTGTTGTCTTTAAATGGTGTTATCTCTATTTTACATTTTTGCCCCTCTTTTGGGAAAATGTTATGGTCTTATTTTAATTTGTATTGGCAATGTGGTTAAGCATCTTTTCTTGTTTTGTAGCCATTTGAATTTTTCTGGTATGAATTACTTTTCCTGTTTCCTGTGGGTTATCTATTATTTTCTTAGCAAATTACATCAATGAACTTAAATGATGAGCGTTAACCTTTATCAGCTACATACCAGAAATATCTCTTATGTTGTATTATCATTATTCTAAATTTATGACTCATTTTTATCTAATTCACTTAAAATCTTAGCTTATAATATAGGCCTATGTTTTTCCTTTTTGTCTTTATTGTGTTTCTCTATTGTTCAAGAATATTTTTTTACATTGTTCATCATTTTCTAATGTTTCCTCATTTTATTAACATTTTAATTTTATATTACATTCATGGAAATACATTTAATGATGTACAAAACACACATACATAAATAAAATGATAAAATAGTATTAGGACTTAAAACTTGGCCTGAATAAAACATAGAAAAATATCCTGTTCCTGAACATGAAAATAATATTATACAGACATTAACTTCTCTGAAATTAATAATAAATATAATTCAACCTTAGTTAGAATCCCAGAAGAGTTTATGTTTTTATACTGGGGGGAAGGAGGGTGTTATTGTTCAAAACTTGTTAGTGTGATTTTAAAAATCATATTGAGTTTAAATATCTTAAAAAACCATAAAATATTTGTAGAAATAAATAATCCAATTACCATCCTATGGTTCTGTAAGGATTATCTTCTGAGCCATGTGAGGAGTGAAGGAGTTCAGCTATTTTTTTTTAAACAATGTAACCAAAGGTCTAACAGCTGATGATTTTGATGATTTATCATAAGTGATGAGCTGTTAGACCTTTGGTTAACTACTAAAAGGCATTCAATATTTAAGATAGTAAATGAGAAGTAGGTGACTCATCTAAAGTCCTTCCACTCCACTTCCCTCCTTATGCTTCCCGGCCCTCTCCTTCTCTCCATTGCTCTTTTCTATCTTTTCAGAGCATAAGAACTCTCCATAGACCATTCTTCAGAAATGAGAATAGTATATTTGTACTGCAGTGTAAGAAAGCCATTTTAAATGGAGGTTGAGCTACAGAGAAGTCCTTAAACTTGTTTCTATCTTTTCTCTATTATAAACAAGATGTCATTAGTAATAAATTCACAAATTTGTACCCACGTGTCTGATTTTTTTTTGAGATAATTTTTTAGAAAAAGGAATGAGAATGAATGGGTCAACAATTAAACATATTAATGCTTGAATAGCCCAATTTTTTTTTCAGGTACACTGTCACATGCAGATCTTCCTCAAAAATTTCTCACTGAGTCCTCACCAACATTAAGATTCAAAATAATTGGGGAGGGAAAAAAAAAAACTCTTCTATAAGAAATTACAAACATTTGTTATCTCCTCAGACAGAATTAAAGAACTGAGAATAGGTGAGAGAAGAATTATTTTTCTCTGAACTTTAAATTAGATGAATATATTAACCTTAAAAATTAAGTTTAAATTAAATTTAAAATACGGTAACTTGGGAAGCTTCTGCTGCTAAGTTGCTTCAGTCATGTCCGACTCTGTGTGACCCCATAGACGGCAGCCCACCAGGCTCCGCCGTCCCTGGGATTCTTCAGGCAAGAACACTGGAGTGGGCTGCCATTTCCTTCTCCATATCTCTGCTTTTTCATACACTGTCTAAATTTGTCGTAGCTTTTCTTCTGAGGAGCAAGTTTTTTTAATTTCATGGCTGCAGTCACTGTCTGCAGTAATTTTGGAGCCCAAGAAGATAAAATCAATCACCGTTTCCACTTTTTCCCCATCTGTTTGCCACAAAGTGATGGAACTGGATGCCATGCTCTTAGTTTTTTGAATGTTGAGTGTTTAGCCAGCTTTTTCACTTTAGCCAGCTTTTTCACTTTCCTCTTTCACCCTCGTCAAGAGGTTCTTGAGTTCCTTTTCACTTTCTGCCATTAGAGTGGTGCCATCTGCATATCCGAGGTGGTTGGTGTTTCTCCTGGCAGTCTTGCTCCAGCGTGTGATTCGTCCAGCGCAGTTTCCCGTGGTGTGCTCTGCATGTAAGCTGGAGGAGCAGGGGGCAGTGCACAGCCTTGACGCACTCCCTTCTCAGTCTTCAGCCAGTTCATTGCTCCACTCCGGTTCTAACTGTTGCTTCTTGACCTCCATCCAGCTTTCTCAGGAGACAAGTAAGGTGGTCTGATGTTCTCATCTCTTTAGGAATTTTCCACTTCCCTGGTGGCTCAGATGGTAAAGAATCTGCCTGTAATGTGGGAGAGTTCAGTCCCGGGCTTGAGAAGATCCCTGGAGAAGGGAATGCAACCCACTCCGGTATTCTTGCCTGAAGAATTCCATGGACAGAGGACCCTGGCGGGCTGCAGTCCATGGGGTCGCAAAGAGTCACATATGAATGAGTGACCAACGTATCAACGAGATGATGAATAAGAGTTATGGGTTTTCCTCTCCATGATGTTTCTACCCTGACTGTTATTAGACAGAACAAACATGAGTGAATACAAGTGAAAAATACAGTGAGAATCAGGCTCATAAAACCAAAACTTATTTGTGAACTATCCAGCAAGCTTGGCTAATTATAGTTGTTATAAACTGGGTTCATGGTTTCCACTTATAATCATAACCTGCCTTCTTACTGGATGAGTGTAAATGGCAATGCAGGTCACCTCGGGTCCCCAGAATGGAGCCCTCCTAATTTCCTGTGTTGTTTGAGTGCCTGACTTCCAGCCACCCCTAGTCCTGCTGTGAGTGCTAAATTCTTAAATTCTGTCTCACTCTGTATTTGTTGAAATATTTCTCTATGTTTGTATTATTATTTATGAATATTTTACATCTCTACTTAGAATTTTAAAACCCTTGATTTTCTTTTAAACTATGCCTTTTATTTCCTACCTTTTCTACGGTTGTCCAAGATAGCATTCTCCAGTATGTTTCTTTAAGGAAAAAGTTTAATTAATGAACAAGATGCTGTCAGTGTATTGTAGTAAAAAGAGAAGAAAAGACAGATTAAAGTTTCTGTTTTTCTTTGTTCAATCCCTAGTTGAATGGCATGGTGTTAAGCAGCAGCCAGAATCGAGTCTGAGATACTTGTTTCAACATTGAATGAAGGCTCAGCTGAGAAAGATGGGTTTTAGTGCATTTTTTTCCCCTTAGTGAAACTAAGGTGACTTTCCTTTGTACATGGAGTCACCTCAATTTAGTCACTAAACAGCTTTTGCTGGTTGGTCATGTGGCTTAATCCTGTGGCTTTTTGGGTACAGTGTTTTCTTAATAGAAGGGAAGGGTAGATAGCCATCCTTTGAACCTTTAGGAAATTCATATGTTTATTACAAATAAAATTCATTGCATTTTTGCATGCAATTTTATGTGCATACCTATTGAATTTAATTTGTAATTGTTGAAGACCCTCACTATCAAGAGTAGTAAACATCTGTAGAGAGATTTAAAGAAACAGAAGCCCCTGCCATCACAGTTTAGTCTGAACTGGATATGATGCAGCTGGGGAAAAGAAACCCAAACCATGTGATAGTACATTCATTTGCCTAATAAGGGGGCGAGTGTTTTGAAATTTGGATTCTACTATCAGAAGACAAAAATATATTCTTCAGTGTTCTTGGAAATCACCTAATGTTGCAGCTGCTTGGTGGAAGGGTTAGCATGATCTACTATTATTTAAATTTCAAAAGTGATTGTTGTTTAGTCACTAAGTCCTGTCCAACTCTTTTGTGACTCCTTGGACTATAGCCTTCCAGGCTCCTCTGTCCGTGGGATTTCCCAGGTGAGAATAGTGTAGTGAGCTGCCATTTCCTTCTCTAGGGAATCTTGCTGACCCAGGGATCGAACCCATGTCGCTTACATCTCCTGCATTGGCAAGCTGATTCTTTACCACTCAGCCACCAGGAAAGCCCTCAAAAGTGATACTGTGCTTTTATTAATATTTCTTTAGAAGCAAATTAAGTGTACCTACCTGCTTGATTTGGGGATTATCAGTTCAGTCGCTCAGTTGTGTCCTACTCTTTGCGACCCCATGGACTACAGCACACCAGGCCTCCCTGTCCATCATCAACTCCAGGAGTTTACTCAAACTCATGTCCATCGAGTCGGTGATGTCATCCAACCATCTCATCCTCTGTCATCCCCTTCTTCTCCCGCCTTCAATCTTTCCCAACATCAGGGTCTTTTCCAATGAAACAGTTCTTCGCATCAGGTGGCCAAAGTATTGGAGTTTCAGCTTCAGCATCAGTCCTTCCAATGAATATTCAGGACTGATTTCCTTTAGGACAGACTGGTTGGATCTCCTTGCAGTTGGTCTTCTCCAACACCACAGTTCAAAAGCATTAATTTTTGGGCGCTCAGCTTTCTTTAGAGTCCAACTCTCACATCCTAGCATGACTACTATACCATACTTTGACTACACATACCTTTGTTGGCAAAGTAATGTCCCTGCTTTTTAATAAGCTGTCTAGGTTGGTCGTAACTTTTCTTTCAAGGGGCAGCTATCACTGCAGTCACCATCTGCAGTAATTTTGGAGCCCAAGAAAATTAAGTCTGTCACTGTTCCCATTGTTTCCCCATCTATTTGCCATGAAGTGATGGGACCAGATGCCATGATCTTAGTTTTCTGAAAGTTGAGTTTTAAGCCAACTTCTTCACTCTCCTCTTTCACTTTCATCAAGAGGCTCTTTAGTTCTCCTTCACTTTCTGCCATAAATATGGTGTCATCTGCATATCTGAGGTTATTGATAGTTCTCCTGTCAGTCTTGATTCCAGCTTGTGCTTCATCCAGTCCAGCATTTCTCATGATGTACTCTGCCTGTAAGTTAAATGAGTATTAATACTGTAAGCATTAAATAAATTAAGCATTAAATAAGCATTAAATAATACTATTATTGGGGGTTATAGTGTTTAACAAATTACTCCTTAACCTACATGTAAAAATATTATTATTCCTGTAATTTTACATGTGTTATGCTTCTCATTACTGTTCTGCTTATTTGTGTGCTGCATGGAACACCAGAGTCAGCTTTCAGATTTTAAAGAAATTAATCTAGATAGTAAGTGACTAGTAGACTTGTGATCCTAAAAGTTGTCATTTAGAGCACCATGCAGAGATTTTCACAGCTATGTACAGCTTTATTTTTTGCTAATACCTTGTCATATGGATCATCAAGTTTGAATTAATGTTTCCTAAGAGTTCTTATTTCAGAAACAACTTTTCTTTGTAAAACAGAAACTGATAATTTCTAGCAAATGCTGAATTTATGACATGAGAAATTGAAAAAGATAGCTACTCAAAGCGTTTTTGGTAGCAGTATGATAATTTAAGGGATTATTCATGTGTATATTTTAAGGGTCAGGTGGGGGGGGTTGTCTGTAAGAAAGGTGTTTCACATGATTACTCTGTTGTTGTTCAGTTGCTTAGTCGTGTCTGACTCTTTATGAGACCATGGATTGCAGCACAACAGGCTGCCCTGTCCTTCACTATCTCCCGGAATTTGATCAAATTCATGTCCATTGAGTCGGTGAGGCCATCCAATCATCTCATCCTCTGTTGCCCTCTTCTCCTCTTGCCTTCAGTCTTTCCCAGCATCAGGGTCTTTTCTAATGGGTCATCTCTTCACATCAGGTGGCCAGAGTATTGGAGCTTCCATCTTTAGCACCAGTCCTTCTAATGAATATTCACAGTTGATTTCCTTTAAGATTTAGTAATTTGATCTTGCAGTCCAAAGAATTCTGAAGAGTATTCCCCAGCACTACAATTTGAAAGCATCAGTTCTTCGGTGCTCAGCCTTCTTAGTGGTCCAGCTCTCACATCCGTATGTGACTACTGGAGAAGCCGTAGCTTCCACTCTATGGACCTTTGTTGACGAACAATGTCTTTTTAATACGTTAAGTTTGTCATAGCTTTCCTTCCAGGGAGCAAGCATCTTTAATTTCATGGCTGCAGTCACTGTCTCCAGTGATTTTAGAGCCCAAGAAATAAAATCTGTCACGGTTTCCAATTTTTCCCCATTTGCCGTGAAGTGATGGGACCAGATGCCATGCTCTTAGTGTTTTGAATGTTGAATTTTAAGCCAGCTTTTTCATGCTCCTCTTTCACTTTCAAGAAACTCTTTAGTCCTCTTCACTCTCTACCATTAGAGTGGTATCATCTGCATATCTGAGGTGGTTTATATTTCTCCAGGCAATCTCGAATCCAGCTTGTGATTTAGCAAGCCCGTCATTTCACATGATACTCTATCTAGGTAACTATCTGGGCAAAATCAATAGCAATGGGATTTTTTTCCCCAAAATTTCTAAATGTGACCTAGGACAGGAAAAAGTTAAAGTGGGAAAAGCCCTTAGTGTCATTAAATACCTTAGGAGCACAGCTATACATGTCTTGTATTTCTTTATCATTGGTGATAGAGGCAGGTGTTCATGAATCGAGCACAGAAGTGAATTTGGGAAGCTTGAGTTTATTTCTCTGCTCTTTCACTATGATTCTAGAAAATAATCCTCCTCTTGCTCAGTTATTTTACTATAAAATGGTAATTATAGTACTGAAAAAGGTGTTACAAATAAATTCAAAGTCAAGTGCTTATGTAATTTATAATTGCTATCTTTAACTTTCTAGTAATTACCTACAGGAAATACTAGGAGAAGGTAATTGCTGGCCTTATCACCACTAACAGCGTTTCTTCAGTGCCTGTGATGCACTAGGTGTGAACAGGGGGATCAGGACCCCAGAGGCCTGGGGGGAGCAGGGTCCACCCTCAGCTCCTCCACTCTGCAGCTGCCACTGTTTTTCTAGCTCATGGTCAGAAGAAGGATGGACATGAAAAATTAGAGTTTTTCATCAATTCGTTTAGTATTGGATGGAACCATGTGAATCTGCTATTTACATAGAATCTATAAGTATAACATCAAAGCAGTTGTATTTGGACCCACATAATATTTACAGGGCCTCTGACGTGTGCCTGGCATTTTTGTGGGAGCTGAAAGCATAGAAGTTAACAAAGTGGACAGCATTCCTGCCTTCGTGAAGTTGACATTCTCGTGGGTTCTCCAGCCAGACCTCTCTTACTGTAGGACATCTATTTGCCTACTCTACGCTCCACTCGCTTGCCAAATAGGTGAATTAACAGTACATCTAGATGTGATGTCATCTGCTCTATAGATAGAAATCACGGCCAGGAGGACCATGGATGTGTGACCATGCCCAGGAAATGCCCCGACCTGTGTGTGTGTGACAGAATAGTAGAGGCAGTAAACAAGGCAACTCCTAAAGTAGTTTCAGTTCTGACAACATTTTACTGTGTGCATCTGAACATTTTGTTTAATTGTTCCAAATCTCAATTTTCCAGGCTATAAAATAGAGATAATCACATTAATTTTGCAGAGTTGTTAGGAGAATCTAATGAGACAATCTGTTATGCCTGGTATATAAACCTCTATTTTGAAAAAAATTTTAGACGTACAGAAAAATTACAGAAATGGTACCAAGAGGTCCATGTGGCACCCAGCAAGTTAACCTTGGTGTAATGCCATTAGCTGGAGATTGTGTTTAGATGACAGCATTATTTTCACTAATGTCTCTTTGCTGTTCAAAGTTCCACCCACCATTGCATCTGGGACAGTTTCTGTCTTTTCTTTCGCCACCTTGATGTTTTTGGCGGGAACTGGATAGTTTCTCTCTCGCTTTGGGTTTATATATGTTTAGATTGAGTGTATCCATTTTTGGCAAGAATTTCACAGGAGCTATGCCTCCTCCTGATTGCATTGTACCAGAGGCATATAATATCATCATAGTTTATTAATCTTGATAACTTGGGTCAGGGGCTCTCTGCTGGGTTTCTCCACTGTAGAGTTGCTGTGTGCTCTTCAGAACGTCTTGGGGGAGACATTTTAGACCATGTAAACATCCTGTCTCCCCACTCATTTTTGCATCCCTTGGTGGATCTGTTAGCAGCTATTATTAGTATGATGTTCTAAGGGTTATTTTCTTTTTCCCTGTCCTTCTGTGTTCATCAGTTTGAATTTTTCTGTAAGGAAAAGCTGTTCCTTCTTCCCCCATTTCTTTGTTTATTCAGTTGTTTATGTCAGTGCATGTCCGTGGACACTCTGTAAGTTGTATGCTTCACTCTGCGGGCTATAATTCAGGGCTGTTGGTGCTCACTGTGTTGCTCACATTGTCCCCGCTCTGTTCCTCCGGCTCCCCCAGACTGGTCCTGGTGCCCTTTCTACAGGCCCCTCCTCCCTGAGCACATCCTCTTGGTCCCGCAAGATGCTGTGGGCTCATGTTGTTTTTCCTGCCTTAGTGTTAGAATTAACCAGTTCTTCAAAATGCCTTGTAATTCCCTTGAAAAATAAAGTATCCATCTGTCACTCAAGATACCTTTGTCTCACTCTTGATAGAATATTTTGTGTATTTCTCTTTGGATCTTCAGATGCGGCCTTAGGGAATTCAGTCTTGCCCAGTGGGAATTACTGATTCCTAACCTTTAGAAGACAAAGAAAACACTTGCCTACAATAGGAGGCAACAGAGACATATTCATCTTCTTTTGTTGCTGAAATTGTAAAGGAGCAATGTGACTTCCCACTGTAAATTAAATCTTTATCTCATGCTCTTTGTCATTTCTGGGCATGATATATTCCATCTATATTTATTTCCTGTAAAAATGCAATGTAATTTTTTCCTTTGGTCATCTGCTATGTAGCCAGGCTTAGATGATTAGAAGATGAAGTGAAATATTTAAATGTATTATTGTGACTCTGGGAAAATCATTTGATCCTCAGTTATCCTGAATCTAATTTTATAATTATGATGGAAGTAAAAGTGTGCTAAATATCTTGTGTTTTTTGTAGAGAATCTGATTTATTTTTGACATCGATAGAAAAATGTGTATTTTCACGAGCTCTGAATAACCACTAGAGGGGGGTCCTGGGTAGCTAGTTTCCCATTTGCTAGTTATTTGAGACTTTGTGACGCAGAAAGATTGGCAGTAATGTGGAGAGAGGAGTACCGGTGAGTGGACTCAGAAAGGAAAGCTGGAGTGAAGATGTTAACTTGTACAAAACGGTGTACAAGAGGGAAGTGTTTAACAGGAAAATACTTCTGTTTCTATATGTTGGTAAAAGGTATACTCCACCAGGAATATATGACAGTTCTGAAACTTTATGCACCCAGAAAGTTATCATTGAAATATATCGATATATGTAAATATTTAAGCATTTATTCTAAAAATGTTTAGATATTTCCTAACATTTGTCAGATTAGGGAGTTATATTTTTGCAGTCATCCTGGTAGCTCTTCAAAACCTTAGATTTATTGCACTTAATGTGTACAATAAGTTATAAAGCAATGCCTTGAGACACGTTTTTAATGATAAAGCTAGATCTTTAAAATTCTGTCATAATAGAAATTCTGTTGTAGAAAATACAAACACTGTGGATTAAAGTATACCCCAGCTAAGGTAATCTAGCAAAACAAAGTATTAAAAAAAGGATAATTTGACAAAAACTGCATCTAGGGAAATCAGTGAATAGGATGAAACGAATCTACATTTATTTTGACCTCAAACTGTTGGTGGAAAGCAATGCTGTGTCTATGAGGGGGCGTTTCCTGGGCAGTGAGACACTCCCCAGCTCACTGCTGTGAGTCTCGGGGTGCAGGCTTCAGCATTGTTCTCGGTTTGCGTCTCCTGTCTCCAGTGAGTGAAAAGCCCAGGTTGTGCAGGCTGAGCCAGCTGGTCGTGGACCCAGAGCAGCAGGCGGCCTGCTCCTCTGCTTCTCCGTGGTCTCTGTTTGTTGTTGGCTCTTAGACTGCCAGCAAGATGGAGACGAAGTTGGCCACCTTTTTAAGGGCAACTGAATTTAGTCTTTTACACTATGTGTGTGTGATTCAGTAAATGCTTTTACTTTAGTGAATGAAGGTTTGTCTGTGGTTTCTGTCTTCAAATTTTTAGAAATTTTGTTTAGAATCTTACAAGTTTTTATTCACTGTTAAGTCAGTGGCATCCATACCAGTGAATAAAGCAGTCTTTCTGAAACAAGTATTCCATGTAGGATGCTGAAAATTCCACCATTGACCTGTGCCTTCTTAGTATCAGGCAAACTGGATGAACAATTGGTGATTTTTTTATTCTATTAAAATTTTTTAAAAATGTTGAAATATAATTGTATTAGTCTCAGGTGTACAGCAAAGTGAGTTGGTGCAAAAGTTAATTGTAGTTTTGCATTGTTGAAATTTGCCATTTGATATGGGAATACGTTCTAAGTAAATGTGCTTATGTCATACATCATTTCAATGCACATTTCTCACTTTATGTTCTTTTGCTAATGACTTATTACTTGCTATTTATTTTATACTATGGAAATGATGTTAGACAAAAAGCAAATTCAAATGATTTTCTTATTTGAGTTCAAAATGGGTTGTAAAGTAGCAGAGACAACTCGCAACATCAACAATGCATTTGGCCCAGGAACTGCTAACGAACGTACATTGCAGTGGTGGTTCAAGAAGTTTTGCAAAGGAGACGAGTCTTGAAGATGAGGAGTGTAGTGGCCAGCCACCAGAAGTTAACAGTGACCAGTTGAGAGCCATCATCGAAACTGATCCTCTTATGATTACACAAGAAGTTGTCGAAGAACTCAGTGTTGACCCTTCTACAGTTGTTTGGCTTTTGAAACAAATTGGAAAGATGAAAAAGCTCAATAAGGTGGGTACCTCATGAACTGACTGAAAATCAAAAATATTGTCACTTTCTAGTGTCATCTTCTCTAATTGTACACAACAACAACAAGCCGTTTCTCAATCGGATTGTGACGTGTGATGAAAAGTGGATTGTGTGTGAGAACTGGCCATGCCCAGCTCAGTGGCTGGACTGAGAAGAAGCTGCAGAGCCCTTCCCAGAGCCAGACTTGCACCAGAAAAGGTCCTGGTCCCTGTTCGGTGGTCTGCCACCGGCCTCATGCAGTACAGCTTTCTGACTCCCGGTGAAGCCATTACATCTGAGAAGTATGCTCAGCAAATTGATGAGATGCATTGCAAACTGCAGCATCTGCCTCTGGTGTTGGTGAACAGAAAGGGCCCAGTTCTTCTCCATAGCAGTGCCTAACTGCATGTCATACAACCAGTGCTTCAGAAGTTGAACAAATTGGGCTGTGAAGTTTTGCCGTATCTACCATATTCACCTGCCATCTTGCCAACCGACTACCACTTCTTCAAGCATCTTGACAACTCTTTGCAGAGAAAATGCTTCCACAACCAGCAGGAGGCAGAAAATGCTTTCCAGGAGTTCATCAAATCCTGAAGGGTAGATTTTTATGTTACAGGGATAAGCAAACTTATTTCTGGTTGGCCAGAATGTGTTGATTGTAATGGTTCCTATTTTGGTTATTAAAGATGTGTTAGAGCCTAGTTATAATGATTTAAAATTCACAGTCCAAAGCCATGATTACGTTTGCACCAACCTAATATTCTTTTTCAGATTATTTTTCAATGGTTTATTACAAGATGCTGAATGTAGGTCTCTGTTCTCTACAGTTGGGCCTTGTTTAAGGTGATTAAAAGTCGAATTGTTGAGACCTCTTTTTACACCATGTGAAGTATTTGGCAGTGGGAAGTTGCTAACTCTCCTTTGTCACTGAAAGCTAATGGAGTGATCAGTGTAAGGCTCGCTTTCAGTCCCCTGGTGGCGGATGGATCCAGTGAGCATACCATACAAGGAAGATGCTCAGCGGCTCAGCCTTGTGAACGTGGAGCGAACAGCTGCAGTTTGCCAGGCTTCATGCCGGCCTAGGCTTCAGCCTGGACCATGAGGGGCACCGAGTAGGCCCTGCAGAGACCAAGGTTCTTCCCTTTCGCCCTGCGATTGAGAACTAGACCCCTTGCTCCGTGCTTTCGTACGTGGTCAGGGCTACACTAGACATTGGCTGACACCTGCTCCAGGTCTTTAAATTCCAGCTGATGAGGAAGCTGCATTCACTGAAGTTCAGGTCCAGACTCCGGGGAGAGGTATCTGAGGAGGAGAGGGATAGGTGCTGTGTCCTGCCTCCTCCCTCTCTTCTTCACACCCCCTTTCTCCTGATTTTGTACTGAGTTCCTTGCCACATCTCACCTCAGATGGTAGAGTGCCTGGTACCAAGACTACCTGGTAATTTGAAAGCAGGAGGAAACACTCTCTAAGATTTTATTTTATTTTTTCATTTTAGATGGATAACTTCAAATTTCCCATTTTTAATGATTCTAAAATCATGATAAATTAGACACTAATGCTGTGTAAGTGACTTGTTAGTTACCGTTTCTTTGAGAGTGGACACTTCTCCCACTTCTCACACTATTCAGTAGCATCAGAAGCATGTGTTTAGCTGTGTGACTTTCAGATGCCCATGAAGCAACTGAGTAGCAGCAGGGAAGCAGCCTGCAGTTGCGTGTTTGCCGTGGATAACTGACAGTTTTCTGTGTTTATTAACTTTGGAGTAGATTCTAGAAAGTGGGAGTAAATTTTAAACTCCACCTCTTCTCTACTAAATCATTGAAATAGCTATTCACTTGACCTCTTGAAAGTTGGCTCATTTATAAAATAGGGATACCTGACTTGCATACATTACTAGTAGTAAGGGGTCTGAGAGGAGTCATTTTGTCACCACTAAAGATCTGTGGAAATGTGAACTGTTAATTATTGAAGTATCACTAAGCATGACTTTGATTTGATTGCTGGTAGATAACAGTACTTGTCTAATTGTACTAAATCCTCCATTAGGAATTTGGAAATGATGCTCTTTAATATCTGACTGAATAGATACAGTTAAAGTGATGGAGACCGCACAGCCCCAGGTCACAGAAGACTCTCAAATCTAATTTTTTGAGTATATATCAATACAGACCTTGTAGCAGAGTATGAAAGACAAACCAACCCACTAACACCACACCCTGCATTCCTGAACACATAGCAAAGTGGGGAATCAAAATTTTTAAATTGTAGCTTGATCTTGTCTCAGGTAAATTTGAAGGAAAGAAAATCCGCACATTTGGGGATCTAGAACTGAAAATGTTCTTCATGAAAAGGATTAAGATGTGAACATGAAAAACATATATCCTGCTTTTCTGATGAAACCTTCAGGGAGGAATAAACCTTATCCTGTACTCATCCCAAGTTCCCCAGCGTGGACTCTGTAGATTAGCCTGGCAAAGGACAGGTTTCCAGGAGAAAAACAAAGAGAAGTATACTAATTTATATACACACAGTACATACAGGAACACACAGTACTCATGGGGTACTTTCAATTTGCACTCATATTCAGTTTTAGCCTAAATAAAAGAAAAGGGGTTTGGAGCTTCTGGGCCAGGGAGGCAACTTTGGGAAGTCAGTTCAGTCACTTAGTCGTGTCTGACTCTTTGCGACTCCATTGGCTACAGCACTCCAGGCTTTCCTGTCCATTAACAACTCCTAGAGCTTACTCAAACTCATGTCCATCGAGTCAGTGATGCCATCCAACCATCTCATCCTCTGTTATCCCCTTCTCTTCCTGCCTTCATTCTTTCCCAGCATCAGGGTCTTTTTCAAATGAGTCAGTTCTTTGCATCAGTTGGCCAAACCATTGAGCTTCAGCTTCAGTTCTTCCAAAGAATATCCAGGACTGATTTCCTTTAGGATGGACTGGTTGGATCTCCTTGCAGTCCAAGGTACTTTCAAGAGTCTTCTTCAATACCACAGTTCAAAAACATCAGTTCTTCCGCACTCAGCTTTCTTTATGGTCCAACTCTCACATCCATACATGACTACTGGAAAAACCATAGCTTTGACTAGACGGACATTTGTTGGCAAAGTGTTGTCTCTGCTTTTTAACATGCTCTCTAGGTTGGTCATAGCTTTTCTTCCTCTTGGAAGGAGGATGCAAGCATCTTTTAATTTCATGGCTGCAGTCACCATCTACAGTGATTTTGGAGCCCAAGAAAATAAAGTCTGTCACTATTTCCATTTTTCCCCCATCTATTTGCATGAAGTAATGGGACTGGATGCCATGATCTTAGTTTTCTGAATGTTGAGTTTTAAGCCAGCCCTTTCACTCTCTTTCATATTCATCAAGAGGCTCTTTAGTTCTTCACTTTCTACCATAAGGGTGGTGTCATCTGTGTATCTGAGGTTATTCATATTTCTCCTGGAAATCTTGATCCAGTTTGAGCTTCATGCAGCCCGGCATTTTGCATGATGTACTCTGCATATAAGTTAAATAAGCAAGGTGACAATATACAGCCTTGATGTACTCCTTTCCCTATTTGGAACCAGTCCATTGTTCCATGTCCAGCTCTAACTGTTGCTTCGTGACCTGCATACAGATTTCTCAGGAGGCAGGTAAAGCACTTCCCAAAGCCAGAGTTGCACCAAAAAACATCATGGTCACTGTTTGGTGGTTTGCTGCCAGTCTGATCCACTACAGCTTTTTGAATCCTGGTGAAACCAGTACATCTGAAAGGTATACTCAGCAAATAGGTGAGATGCACCAAAAACTGCAACGCCAGCAGCTGGCCTTAGTCAATAGAAAGAACCCAGTTCTTCTCCAGGACAATGCCTGCCACACACACACAACTAGTGCTTCAAAAGTTGAATGAATTGGGCTACAAAGTATCACCTCATCCGCCATATTTAGTTGACCTCTTGCCAACTGATTACCACTTCTTGAATCATCTTGATGACTTTTTGCAGGGAAAATGCTTCTGCAACCAGCAGGTTACTGAAAATGCTTGCCAAGAGTTCATCACAATCCTGAAGCACAGATTTTTACATTTCAGGAATAAACAAACTTATTTCTGGTTGGCAAAAATGTGTTGATTATAATGGTTCCTATTTTGATTAACAAAGGTGTCTGAACCTACTTATAATGACTTAAAATTCACAGCCTGAAACTGCAATTACTTTTGCACCAACCTGATACTTGACTGTTAAGTAAAACCTCTTTTTAAAATTTCACCTTTCAGACAGACACGAACTGGTTTGTACAAGTTTTATGCAAATTATTGTAGCAAATAATTACAGTGTATACTTAGTAGCTTACAGTTTACAAAGTGTTTTTGCACAGAGTGAAGGACAGGTCTCATTGTTCCAATATTAAAAATGAAAAAAAAAGAGAGACTGAGATAATTCCCTAACATTCAGCTTGTAGGTGTCAGAGCTAGATCCCAAATCTGTGTTCTCTCTCTGACTTCTGCTGCCTCTCCACCTGGTGAAAATTTCTCACCAGGAAGAAATGAATTAACTCCTACAGAGCAGAAGAAATATTCATTATCCATATGAGGAAATTGGCTGAATTAAAGTAATAGCAGCAGTGCCTTCCAGCTGAGTTACAGACCTCAAATTGCTCACCTGACTGAAGGTCTCATGAAAATTAGAATAATGAGATTTCAGGTTTTCTGATGAGGAAGCTGGAGGCAAAACATGTAAGTAATTTAAGTAATATTAAACACCACACCACGTCTGGCTCACTACTTAATAACGCCAGCTAAGAACTGTCACTAGTCATCTGCCTCTACAAGGAGGAAGTCCCTGGCCACTGCGGTCACTGACCTTCAACACCCCCTGAAAGGAGTTTAGGGCTGAGAGCAGGAGAGACTCTCTGTGCTCTGAGATGCCTGGCAGAACAGGCTTCTAATAGTTAGATACTTTCAGGTAAAGATTTTATGAGCCCAAATTCTTGCACCTTCTCATACCTAGAAAACCACTAAAATCATTAATGCAAGCATCTACTCTTGACTAGCAGCAACCTTCTGCGGAAGCGTGTGCTTGACTGTGTGTGCCTTGTTACTGAAATCACACGTATACTGACCTCCCCTCTGACTCTTTGGAGCAGTTCCTCAGAGCTTTCTGAGAGGCTATCTCCTGGGCTGTAGTTCTCATTTCAGATAAAACTTAATTCACAGCTCTCACATTGTGCATTTTGTTTTCACTTGAAAATAGTAAATAGGTAATAGTAAAACTGACTGCCATGGTAATGATTACCCTACAGTTTTGTGGGTTTTTTTTGGAAAATTGGAGTATAGTTGACTTATAATGTTGTGTTAGTTTTGGGTGTACAGCAAAGTGATTCAGTTTTATACACACACACACAGATACATGTATGCACACACAGACATACATATATCCATTCTTTTTCACATTATTTTCCATTACAGGTTATCACAAGGTATTAACTATAATTTCCTCTACTATAAGTAGGTCCTTGTTGTTTTATGTATTTTATATAAAGTAATGCGCATATGTTGGGTTTCCCACATGGCTCAGTGGTAAAGAATTCACCTGTCAAGCAGAAGATTCAAGTTCGATCCCTGAGTCAGCAAGATGCCCTGAAGAAGGAAATGGCAACCCACTCTAGTATTCTTGCCTGGGAAATCCCATGGACAGAGGAGCCTGGTGGGCTACAGTCCATGGGGTTGCAAAGAGTTGGATATGAATTAGCCAGTACATGGCAGCAGCAGTGTATATGTTAATACCAAAATCCTAACTTATCCCTTCCTCACTTTCGCCTTTGGTAACTATAAAATTGTTTTCTCTGTCTGTGCATTGGTTTTTGGTTTGTGAATAAGTTCGTCTGTATTATTTTTTAGGATTCCATGTGTATGTGATAGCTTGTGATGTGTGTCTTTGACTCTCTTCACTAGGTACGGTGGTATCCAGGTTCGTTTGTTTGCTGCAGATGGCATCGTTTGTTCTTTCTGTGGCTGGGTAGCAGGCACGTGTGTGTGCCCCGCACCGTCTGTGTCCACCTGCAGGCGCACTGCTAGGCTTCTCCACGTCTTCTCTGTTGGGCATGGTGCTGCTTTGACCACTGGGGTGCAAGCATCATTTTGAATTAGTTTTCGTCTCTTGCGGATATATGCTCAGGAATCCGATTGCAGGATCTTATGGTAGCTCTATTTTTAGTTTTAAGGAACCTCCATACTACTTTCCATAGTGGTTGCACCACCTTACATTCCCACCAGCAGTGTAGGGGGGTTCCCTTTTCTCCATATCCTCTCCAGCATTTGTTATTTGTAGACTTTTAATGTCTTTTAATGGTCATTCTGACCAGTGTGAAGGGATACCTTGCTGTAGTTTTGATTTGCATTTCCCTGATGATTAGTAATGTTGAGCATCTTTCCATATTGCCTGTCGGCCATCTTAAGTCTTCTTTGGAGAAATGTCTAGTTATGTATTCTGCCCATTTTTTGATTGGAATTTTTTTTATATTGATTGAGAATATATTCAATACAGAGCTAATTCTGTGCTTGATGGTATGCCAAGTGCTTCATTCAGATGAGCTATTAGCTAATTGTCACACCAACCTTGTGAGTGAAATGTTACTCCTTTGTTTTTATATACTATGTAAGGGAATTGTTACAAAGAAGTTGAGTCACTTGCCCAAGGTCACACAGTTAACACATAGTAGAGACAGATTTCAATTTGAGTATTTGATTTAAAGCACTTGTCTTAACTATTAATCTTTGGTCTCCAAGCTTCCTTCAGTGTGTTGTTTGGTTAGAATATGTGATGTTTCAGTTATCTCTCAAAGAGTTAAACTGTGGCTAAAGTTAAGAGTTAAGAGAAGTACTTGAAATCTGTAGGTGAATGATGACAAGATTGGATTTACAGATAATTGAGTAATTTAGTAAGTAAGCATTTAATGGGGGTGCTGTGTATTAAATGCTTATGGCATGTGTTCTGGTTATGAACACTGTAAGCAAAGCTTTCGGGCAGTGGCAGGAGGAGCGAGAATCAATGGGTCGCCAGCTGCAGGAGAGCTGGCGAGAATGGTGTGTCACGGCGAGCCCATGGTGCCTTCCCGCCCTTCCCCAGGGCAGCTCTGTCTCTACATGTGGCTCTGCTGCTGAGCTGTGCCTTCCTGGTAGCTTCCAGGGGCCCTCACGGTGATGTGTGGGACGCTGGATCTGGGCAGTGAAGGACTGGCCTCTGTAGTCAGTAGACCCACCCTCTGTGTGTTTCTCAATATGTAAACTAGAGTTCCAGATCCTTGTGAGTAGGAAACAACCCACAAAAAGGGATCGACTCTCGACTATGTTTTTGTTAGAATTGCCATATCCTTACCCTCTTCTCTGCTCGTATATTTATGGTTGTTTTGCCTCACTTAGGTCAAGAAGATTTTCTTTTTTGAATATAAATCTCTCTCTAAAGAATACTTGGTTTTCAACTATTCTCACTTAACTGTGCAAGGCAGGCTTGACTTATGAAAGGCAGGTGTTGACGTCCTGCCAGTAGGAGTAATACTTGGTCTGGGGGCTTTTCTTCATAGGAAATACTTTCTTCTAAGGAAGACCATGCATGACTCTTGGCACTTAGAGGTTTATATATACTTACGGCTTCTGAGTAGATTTGGGTGTAAATACTATAAAAAATATAATGCAGTCTCTGTGCAGTGCGTGGAGCTGGGGTGGGGGGCAGACTTGTGAGGGACTCTGAAATAGACCAGCAGGAGAGGATTAAGATGCACCTGCTTTATCGCATTTCTTGAATTCCATTGGTGACATAGTGGCTCTGAAAATAACTTGTTGCTAACTAGGGTAGAAATGCAGATTACAGTGCCACAGCTGGAATGCTAGGACTAATTTGGAAGGTTGCCAACTTCTGCTTGACCACCTTCAGGCTGTTGATTTTCTGGTGTTTTCTATTGCTGGCTGGGGTGGGATGGAGGAGCCAAGACAGAAAAGAGTGCTTCCACCTGGTTCTCACCCCCCTTCCCATATAACTATTTAGAGACGTTCCTCTGAGTTCTGGATGTGGACACCTGAAAAGTATTCCCTAAAACATCACCCAATAAATGTACCTTCTGCACAATATTTGAAGAGTTTGCCAGTTCGAAAACTAAAGAAGACAATCTGTATGATAAATATGTGAATAGCCTGAAAACTTAGTAATGTCCAAATTTAGATATACATACACATAAATGGTAAATAAATTGGAAGGAAAAGGGAGCGGGAAGATACTAATGTTAGCTTTTTTTCCTTAGAGAGAGTAGCTTTTCATTAAGCAGAATGGCTGACTGAAAAGTTCTTTCCGTGTTTTTTGATGAATGTAGAGAAATCTTGTCTAATTAAGTTCAATTCATACCTAAAAGTTTGTACAAAGAGATTGATTATAGTTAAATGCTTATGACTAACAAAACAAACAGAAGTTGTCCATAACATAAAAGATGTTTGCTGGAACTTTTAACATTCTTGTTTTCATCAGTGAAATGTAATGATAATTTGAAAGATTTTTTTTATTTCTGAAAGTTTTCTTTCAGTTAAAATGCCATTTGTTTTCCTGGCTGTAGATTGCTTGTGGGCACATCAGTAGTTATGAAACCTTAAGCTACTGATTGCAGTCTTTTTATTTTTTTAAAGTAGAAATTGATAAACTGATTTTAAAGTTTGTACGGAAAAGGAAGGACATAAAATAGGCAAAATAATATTGAAAAAGAACGAAGCAAGAGGACTTACATTACCTGAAATTGAGGCTTGCTTTAAAGATGTAACAGAGACACTATGGCATTGGCAAAGGAGTGGACTTATAGAGCAAGGGAGTACAGAATGAAGCAGGGCAAAGGCTAACAGAGTTCTGCCAAGAGAATGCACTGGTCATAGCAAACACCCTCTTCCAACAACATAAGAGAAGACTCAACACATGGACATCACCAGATGGTCAACACCAAAATCAGATTGATTACATTCTTTGCAGCCAAAGATGGAGAAGCTCTATACAGTCAACAAAAACAAGACCAGGAGCTTACTGTGACTCAGATCATGAACTCCTTATTGCCTGATTCAGACTTAAATTGAAGAAAATGGGGAAAACCACTAGACCATTCAGGTATGACCTAAATCGGATCCCTTATGATTATACAGTAAAATGACAAATATATTTAAGGGACTTAGATCTGATAGAGAGCCTGAAGAACTATGGACGGAGGTTTGTGACATTGTATAGGATATAGGAATCAAGATCATCCCCAAGAAAAAGAAATGCAAAAAAGCAAAATGGCTGTCTGAGGAGGCCTTACAAATAGCTGTGAAAAGAAGGGAAGCAAAAAGCAAAGGAGAAAAGGAAAGATATTCCCATTTGAATTCAGAGTTCCAAAGAATAACAAGGAGAGATAAGAAAGCCTTCCTCAGCGATCAATGGAAAGAAATAGAGGAAAACAATAGAATAGGAAAGACTAGAGATCTCTTCAAGAAAATAAGAGACACCAAGGGAACATTTCAGGCAAAGATGGGCTTAATAAAGGACAGAAATGGTATGGACCTAACAGAAGCAGAAGATATTAAGAAGAGGTGGCAAGAATACACAGAAGAACTATACAAAAAATATCTTCATGACCCAGATGATTACAATGGTGTGATCACTCATCTAGAGCCAGACATCCTGGAATGTGAAGTCAAGTGGGCCTTAGAAAGCATCACTACGAACAAAGCTAGTGGAGGTGATGGAATTGCAGTTGAGCTATTTCAAATCCTGAAAGATGATGTTGTGAAAGTGCTGCACTCAATATGTCAGCAAATTTGGAAACCCCAGCAGTAGCCACAGGACTGGAAAAGGTCCCTTTTCATTCCAATCCCAAAGAAAGACAATGCCAAAGAGTGCTCAAACTACCGCACAGTTGCACTCATCTCACACGCTAGTAAAGTAATGCTCAAAATTCTCCAAGCCAGGCTTCAGCAATACGTGAGCCATGAACTTCCAGATGTTCAAGCTGGTTTTAGAAAAGGCAGAGGAACCAGAGATCAAATTGCCAACATCCGATGGATCATCGAAAAAGCAAGAGAGTTTCAGAAAAACATCTATTTCTGCTTTATTGACTATGCCAAAGCCTTTGACTGTGTGGATCACAATAAACTGTGGAAACTTCTGAAAAAGGTAGGAATACCAGAACACCTAACCTGCCTCTTGAGAAACCTGTATGCAGGTCAGGAAGCAACAGTTAGAACTGGACATGGAACAACAGACTGGTTCCTAATAGGAAAAGGACTGGTTCCTAAAAGGTCAAGTCTGTATACTGTCACCCTGCTTATTTAACTACTATGCAGAGTACATCATGAGAAACGCTGGGCTGGCGGAAGCACAGGCTGGAACCAAGATTGCCGGGAGAAATGTCAATAACCTCAGATATGCAGATGATACCACCCTTATGGCAGAAAGTGAAGAACTAAAGAGCCTCTTGATGAAGGTGAAAGAGGAGAGTGAAAAAGTTGGCCTAAAGCTCAACATTCAGAAAACTAAGATCATGGCATCACTTCATGGCAAATAGATGTGGAAACAGTGGCTGACTTTAGTTTTTGGGCTCCAAAATCACTGCAGATGGTGATTGCAGCCATGAAATTAAAAGGTGCTTACTCCTTGGAAGGAAAGTTAGGACCAACCTAGACAGCATATTAAAAAACAGAGACATTACTTTGTCAACAAAGGTTCGTCTAGTCAAGGCTATGGTTTTTCCAGTGGTCATGTGTGGATGTGAGAGTTGGACTATAAAGAAAGCTGAGCACCGATGAATTGATGCTTTTGACCTGTGGTTGTGGAGAAGACTCTTGAGAGTCCCTTGGACTGCAAGGAGATCCAACCAGTCCATCCTAAAGGAGATCAGTCCTGGGTGTTCATTGGAAGGACTGATGTTGAAGCTGAGGCTCCAATACTTTGTCCACCTTATGCAAAGTGCTGAATCAATTTAAAAGACCCTGATATTGGGGAAGTTTGAAGGTAGCAGGAGAAGGGGAAACAGAGGATGAGATGGTTGGATGGCATCACTGACTCAATGGACATGAGTTTGGGTAAACTCTGGGAGTTGGTGATGGACAGGTAGTCCTGGCGTGCTGCGGTTCACGGCGTCTCAAAGAGTCAGATATGACTGAGTGAACTGAACTGATAGAACAATGGACTAAATTATCTTCAGTAAATGGTGTTGGAAAATGTTTTCCAGTTCACATGGGGGTACCAGATATACCATCCCAAAATGCAGTACTTTGGCATGTTGACCAAAGAAAAGCACAATGTGAGAGTTGTGAGTTAAGTTTTATTTGGGGCAAAATGAGGACTGTAGCCAAAGAGATAGCGTCTCAGTTACCTCTCAGAAAGTGTTCTGAAGAGGTAGCAGGGAGGTCAGTATATTTGTGATTTTGGGAAAGGGGGAGTACCCAAAATCAAGCACATATCTTTTGCACAGGATTTCTGCTAGTTTTGTGAGGCTTACTCCTCATTACAAAGAACAGACATCACCATGAACGATTTTAGTGGTTTCATAGATACAAGGAGATGCAAGAATTAGGGTCATAAAATCTTATCCTGAAAATATCTAACTCTCTGAAGACCTCTTCTGCCATTTTTTTGCCAGAGCACAGAGTGCCTCATTCCTAATCTCCAAATTGAACTTTCAAGGGGGTTTGAAGGTCAACAGCTGAAGCAGCTCATAATTTGATCCTTGTAGAGGTAGAAGGCAAGTGCCAAGTTGTAGGTGATACCACTTATGTGAAGTTGTAGAATGTCTAAAGCCATGGTGACAGAAGTGAAACCAGCGGATGCTTCTGGTGTGTAGGTTGGGGAAGAATGCTGTGAAGGGGCTTGAGGTAGCTTTGTGAATGAAGGAATCATGCCGTTTCTTGATGGTGGTGTGTGTTACATCAAACTGGAGACTTGATATCTACGCATGTCACTCAATGTAGATTATAGCCTCAAAATTAAAAATCTCAGCTCTAAACAGCAAGGTCCTACTGTATAGCACAGGGGACTATGTTCAGTGTCTTATAATAACCTATACTGGAAAGTAATGTGGAAAAGAATACATATATGTGTATGCATAGCTGGATCACTTTGCTGTACCCCAGAAGCTAACACAGCGTTGTAAGTTAGCTGTATGCCTCAGTGGAAAACAGTCTCATCCGTGAAAACCCACAGTGTTTCCTCATCTCCTGATTCTTTTTCCGACGTTCTTTAAAGTAATGGACAGCTTAGGCCCACTGTACTGAGCCTTTCAATAAATATGAGTTCCCTTTTCTCCCACCCTGCCAAGTCCTTCTTGTGTAGTTACCTTGCTTGTTGAACATGAGTCGGGACTTCCTGGCAGGAGGCAGTCACAGTGTTCTTTCATTCTTGAAGCATTTGCTGACGGCTTGCTTTTGTGTAGTGAAAATGCAGGGGAGGCATTAATTGTATCAGGAGGCCCTTAGTAGTAGAGTAGGCAAGATGTGGGAATTCAGGGAAGACTAGCATAAGGTGGATAGAGAAGATGATTGACATCTAGCATGATCTTTGGAATCAAGCCAAGAAAAGGCAAATTGATTATTCTTCTCAGGAAAGAATTATCCTCATCTTTAAACATATAAATATAAACACTAACTGTCTCTATTTATTTCTTTTGGGTTTTGCACCTTTAAAAACCTATAAAGGACCCAAATGTTGTGTATGATATGGATGTACATCGGCCGTGAATGCTGAATTTATTTCAGAAAGTGTTACTTTGTGCACTGTGATTCCAGCTGGCACTGCTGGCACCATCAGTTTAATGCTGGCTTTATTTGTCTCTTCTCTCTTTTTCCTCCAATCAGTTTGATAAAGGCTACTCTTACAACATCCGTCACAGCTACGGAAAGGAAGGCAAGAGGACAGACTACACGCCTTACAGCTGCATGAAGATCATCCTCACCAATACCCCAGGCCAAGGGGATTATCACGGTAAGCGCTTTCTCTGGCGTGACTGTAATGCACAGAAGCCCAGGAGCTCTGCAGGGAACAGCGCAACAGACTTTGCGTTACTAGAGGGAGTGGGCTGGTGGCTCCCTGTCAGTCACTGGGTCAAGCCAGAGGCCCGCTGGCTCTCACAGTTTGTTTTGTTACTGAGCTGGGCCAGTAAGAGAACGTGGGCCCACTGTGTTCCACTTGTGCTGAGCCGGGCTCTCAGGCCTCCCGCTTCTTCACCTGCTGTTCTCTTGCTTCTGCATGTGGCTTAGACGGTTGATCAAAGCTTTTTAAAGTTGAGTGCCTCAAATTTTAGAAGGGTATATTCATTAATTTTCTATCTGACTAACAAACAAAGGCTAAGCGAGGGATTTAACAAGTCATGATTTCAGATATCTATCAATTTGTCTTAAGTTGTAGGTTAAAAAAAAGTTAATCTGTTTTCTGTAGATTGCTGAATTTAACACCTTTTTTTCTAAAATACTTATTTGAGCATACCCTGAAAAGTTCCTCCTTTTGTCTGATGTGTGACAGAAAGATTTAATAGTCCATATTCATTAAATTTTCTAGATTACCAGGGCTGACTACAGTATGTGTCAAAACTTTGTTTTAGCATCTTAAATGAAATTCTTTTTTAGATGATCATACAGTTGCAAGCTGTTAAAGATCTAAAAAAATCCCAAGTGAAATTTTAACCAAGATGCTTTATGTGTCCAGAGCATTTGTTTAGTAGACACAGGGGTGGCCAGGCCTGGAACATTCAGTGAGTGGTTCTCACCTGTCATGTCCAGCACTTAACGAAACTTTTAGAAATGCAGGCTTGCAGACTCCACCCTCAGATGCATAAAATCAGATTTATTTTCAAGGCCCTGGATGATTTTTATGTCTTCTAAACTTTGAAAGCAACTGACCAGATAGCTGTCATGAGAAAGTCTGTAGCTTTCCCCAGTGGCCAGTGGTGGCACCAGGGAGTAATTTACACCCTGGTAATTACACCCAAGTAATTTACTTGGCCAAGTGCAGCTCCTGAAGAGAGGGGTCTGTCTGTTTCCAGGTCCTCAACACATTGCTTATTTACTTCAGTTTCAGCTCAGTTACTCAATTGTGTCTGAATCTTTGTAACCCCATGGACTGCAGCACATTAGGCTTCCCTGTCCTTCACCAACTTTCAGAACTTACTCAAACTCATGTCCATTGAGTTGGTGATGCCATCCCACCATCTCATCCTCTGTTATCCCATTTGCCTCCTGCCTTCCATCTTTCCCAGCATCAGGGTCTTTTCAAATGAGTCAGTACTTTGCATTAGGTGGCCAAAGTATTGAAGTTTCAGCTTCAGCATCAGTGCTTCCAATGAACACCCAGGACTGATCTCCTTTAGGATGGACTGGTTGGATCTCCTTGCAGTTGAAGGGACTCTCAAGAGTCTTCTCCAACGCCACAGTTCAAAAGCATCACTTCTTCAGTGCTTAGCTTTCTTTATAGTCCAACTCTCACATCCGTACATGACTACTGGAAAAACCATAGCTTTGACTAGGTGGACCTTTGTTGGCAAAGTAATGCCTCTGCTTTTTTAACATGCTTTCTAGGTCATTGCTTTTCTTCCAAGGAATAAGAGCCTTTTAACTTCATGGCTGCAATCACCATCTGCCCAAAAAAATAAAGTCTGTCACTGTTTCCATTATTTCCCCATCTATTTGCCATGACACGGTGGGACCGCATGCCATGATCTTAGTTTTTGAATGTTGAGTTTTAAGCCAACTTTTTCACTTTCCTCTTTCACTTTCATCAAGAGGCTCTTTAGTTTTTCTTCACTTTATGCAATAAGGGTGGTGTCATCTGCACATCTGAGGTTATTGATATTTCTCCTGACAATCTTGATTGCAGCTTGTGCTTCATCCAGCCCAGCGTTTCTCATGATGTACTCTGCATATAAGTTAAAGAAGCAGGGTGACAATACAGAGTACTCCTTTCCCGATTTGGAGCCAGTCTGTTGTTCCATGTCCAGTTCTAACTGTTGCTTCTTGACCTGCATGCAGATTTCTCAGGAGGCAGATAAGGTGGTCTGGTATTCCCATACCTTTAAGAATTTTCCACAGTTTATTGTGATCCACATAATCAAAGGCTCTGGTGTAGTCAGTAAAGCAGAAGTAGATGTTTTTCTGGAACTCTGTTGCTTTTTCGATGATCCAGCTGATGTTGGCAGTTTGATCTCTGGTTCCTCAACCTTTTCTAAATCCAGTTTGAACATCTGGAAGTTCACAGTTCATGTACTGTTGAAGCCTGGCTTGGAGAATTTTGAGCATTACTTTACTAGCATATGAGATGAGTGCAATTGTGAGGTAGTTTGAGCATTCTTTGACATTGCTTTTCTCTGGGATTGGAATGAAAACTGACTTTTTCCAGGCCTGTGGCCCCTGCTGAGTTTTCCAAATTTACTGGCATATTGAGTGCAGCACTTTCACAGCATCATCTTTTAGGATTTGAAATAGCTCAACTGGAATTCCGTCACCTTCATCTGCTTTGTTTGTAGTGATGGTTCCTAAGGCCCACTCGACTTCGCACTCCAGGATGTCTGGCTCTAGGCGAGTGACTACACCATCATGGTTATCTGGGTCATGAGGATCTTTTCTGTATAGTTCTTCTGTGTATTCTTGCTACCTCTTCTTAATATCTTCTGCTTCTGTTAGGTCCTCATCATTTTTGTCCTTTTTGTGCCCATCTTTGCCTGAAATGTTCCCTTGGTGTCTCTAATTTTCTTGAAGAGATCCCTAGTCTTTCCCATTCTGTTGTTTTCCTCTATTTCTTTGCATTAATCACTGAAGAACGCTTTCTTAGCTCTCCTTGCTATTCTTTGAACTATGTATTCAAATGGGTATATCTTTCCTTTTCTCTTTTGCTTTTCGCTTCTCTTCTCTTCACAGGTATTTGTACAGTCTCCTCAGACAACCATTTTTCCTTTTTCCATTTCTTTTTCTTGGGGATGGTCTTGATCACTGCCTCCTGTGGAATGTCACAAACCTCCATGCATAGTTCTTCAGGCACTCTATCAGATATAATCCCTTGAATCTATTTGTCACTTCCACTGTACGTTTGTAAGGGATTTGATTTAGATCATATCTGAATGGTCTAGTGCTTTTCCCTACTTTATTCAAGTCTGAATTTTGCCATAAGGAGTTCATTATCTGAGCCACAATCAACTCCCAGTCATGTTTTTGCTGACTATATAGAGCTTCTGTATCTTTGGTTGCAAATATATAATCAGTCTGATTTCGGTGTTGACAGTCTGGTGATGTCCATGTGTAGAGTCTTCTCTTGTGTTGTTGGAAGAGGGTGTTTGCTATGACCAATGCGTTCTCTTGGCAAAACTCTATTAGCCGTTGCCCTGCTTCATTCTGTGCTCCAAGGCCAAATTTGCCTGTTACTCCAGGTATCTCTTGACTTTGTAGTTTTGCTTTCCAGTCGCCTATAATGAAAAGGACATTTTGTTTGGTTTTAGTTCTAGAAGGCCTTGTAGGTCTTCATAGAACCGTTCAGCTTCAGCTTCTTCAGCATTATGGGTTGCGGCATAGACTTGAATTACTGTAATATTGATTTTTGACTTTTCTTACCTTAAAAGCAGGATTTTGTATTTCTTCTTTCTGTTATTTTATCTAATTTATTCCTGTCCATTCTCCTTTTTTAAAATTTTGTTTTTAGTTTAAACTCTATCAGCTAGAAAATAATACACAGTTGACTCTTTAACAGCAAGGGTATGAACTTCAAGGGTTCATCTTGCATGTGAATTTTTCCCAACAAATATATACAACACTACAAGATCTGAGGTTGGTTGAATCTGAGGATGTGGAATCTTGGGTATGGAAGCCCAGCCAATGGACTTGGGTACCTGTAGACTTTGGTATCCTGGGCAGATCCTGGAACCAGTCCCCACGGATACTGAGGGACCGCTGTACTTAGCAAACACTCAGGAAGCTCCTATTGTTTATTAGATATACTGATCTACTCCCTCTCTCTTTTTTTAATGAATAATCTGTTTCTTTGAGCAGTTTTTGGTCCATAGCAATGCTGAACGAGAGAGAGAGTTCCTAGGTGAACTCTGCCCTACGTGTGCTCAGCTGTCCCCATGTTGACATGGCTGCAGCAGAAACCTTGTCCCTGTGAGCTGTGTAGCTGGTTGTGGGTATCGTTTCTGTCTCTCGAGTGCTCAGGCGCTCTCCTTTGTTGGTGACTCTCCTGCAGAACCCTTGCAGTTGTCAGAGGTGTGGAGGTCGCCAGCAGTGGGGCCAGGACTTCTCTTTGCGGTTCTGCTGGATGTTTCCTGTGTGTTTTGCTTCTCTGTTGTTAAGTGCATGCACGGTACAGATGGCGATGTCTTCTTGGAGTGTTCACCCCTTATTGTTACGTAAAGACCCTTTTTATCCTGCATAAACCCTGTGGTCTGAGGTCTACTCTGTCTGAAAGAAATATATACTCCCACTTGCTTTGGTTTGTGTTAGCATGGTGTATCTTTCTCTTCCGTTCCTTTCAATCCATGTTTCTTTAAAGTGGCTTTCTTGTATACAACATACAGTTGGGTCTTGATTTTGATCCACTCTGACAGTCTGCTTTTAATGGGTGACCATGGAGAAGGCAGTGGCAACCCACTCCAGTACTCTTGCCTGGAGAATCCCGTGGGCAGAGGAGCCCGGTGGGCTGCTGTTCATAGGCTTGCACAGAGTCAGACACGACTGATGTGACTTGGCATGCGGGCATGCATTGGAGAAGGAAATGGCAGCCCGCTCCAGTCTTCTTGCCTGGAGAAGCCCAGGGACAGGGGAGCCTGGTGGGCTGCCGTCTGTTTGGTCGCGCGGAGTCGGACACGACTGAAGCGATTTAGCAGCAGCAGCAGCATGCCGTTTAAAGTAATGATTGATATGGTTGTGTTAATGCTGCTGTATTTCTTACTGTTTTTTATTTGTTGTCCTTATTCTTTGTTTCTGTTTTTGTCTTCCACACTTTTTCTGCCTTTTGTGGTTTTAACTGAGCATTTTATATGATTCCCTTTTTTTCTTCTTAACATATCATACTTATTTTATTACTTTCTAAATTGGTTTTACTTTTAAGGAGTTTTCATATATATGTACAACTAATATGTCTCTTTTTGGGTCACCATGTCACGCACAAGTAATACAAGTGCCTTATAATAATGAATATTTCTAGTTCCCTTGTATCCTTCTGTCATTCGCTTCATTTATAATAAGAATATATAAACCCATGCAGATAGGTACATAAACCTACATTATAGAATACATTGTTCCCATTTCTTTAAACAAACTGTTATCTGTTAGATTAGTTATGAATAAGAAAAGCAAAGGTTTGTATATTACCTTTCCTGTTCTTTGATGTTCAGATTTTCTCTGGGTAGATCTGAATTTCTGGTTTATATCATTTTCCTTGTCTTTGAAGAACTTCTTTTAACGTTTCTTGGCCTGGAGATCTGGAAACATATTACTTCAATTTTTGTTTGTCAGAGAAAGTCCTTATTTTTCTGTCTCTTTTGAAGGAGTATTTTGTAGGGTACACAATACTGGGTCTGAGAGATTTTTTTCTCTCAACAGTTGAACTGTTTCACTCCACTCTCTTCTTACATAGTTTCTGAGGATAGGTTCAATAAAATTTTTTTCTTTGCTTCTTTGTAGGTAAGATGTTTCTCCTTTAGCTTCTTTCAAGATTTTCCTTTGCCACTGATTTTCTAAAGTATTTATGTACCATACTATACTATAATAATATAATGTAATGTAAGATGCTTCACCATCTTCTTTTGGCATTTATCCTGCTTGGCCTTGGTGTTCTCTGAGCTTCCTGGGTCTGTGGTTTGGTATCTGACATTAATTTGGAGGAAATTCTCTTGTCATTATTGCTTCTATTCCTTTTTCTCTCCTCCTTCTGGGATTCCAGTTGTCATATGTGACACCTTTGTTATTCACAGTTCTTTGCTATTTTGTTCTTGTTTTTTTGTTTTGTCCCCCCCCCCCCCAATCTTTTCCCCTTTTTTCCCCGTTTTTTTTTGCTTTGGGAAGTTTCTGTCGACATATCCTGAAGCACAGAGTTTTTTTTTCTCAGCTGCATCTGCTAATATGTCCAACAAAGGTGTTCTTCATTTCTGTTAGTGTTTTGATTCGTGATATCTCTCTTTTTGATTTTTCCTTAGAATTTCCATCTGTCTGCTTATGTTCCACATCTGTTCTTGCATGTTGTCTTCTTTTTCCAGTAGAGCCCTCAGCATGTTGATCATAGTTCATTTAGATGTCCAGTCTGATAATGCCAACACACTGCTATATCTGGCTTCGGTTCTGACATGTGTCCGTTCTCTTAATATTGTAGTTTTTTGTTGAAAGGTAAATGTTACGTACAGGGTGTACAGAAATCTAGTACATTTGCCTGTAGTGATGTGCTGGTGAGCAGGAGGGGGATGACTGTAGACAGTTTTTAGTGTTACTGTGGCTGTGGCCTTGAACTTCGGCAGTGATTCTCAGCTTCCCTGCTTCCAGGGGACAGAATGGTGAGAGGAGGCCGGAGCTGGGCATTTCCATCCCCCAGACAGGTGAGACTCTGGTGAGATGGTCTCTCCTGAGGGCGCCCTTGCTAAGCAGAACAGAGTGCTCCGGGGAAGTGAGTGGGTTATTCTGTTAATGTGCTATGAGCCACTGGTGGGGCCCCTGCCATTCAGCTGCACAGTGTGGCCTCCTCTGGCCAGTTGCCCTGGAGCTTCTCTCTCTCAGAGTCATCCACACACAGAAATCTGTCAGTTCCAGGGTAGGAGTTCTTACCCCAGTGCTGGCTGCTGCAGAGATTTCTGCTCTGGTGTGTTGTGGTTCTCTGTGTCTGCCTCTCTCTCTCATTTTACAGGTCGTGGTTTGCCCTGTGACCTCATTTCTCTGATGGATCTAAGTGGAGTTGCTGATTTCCAGTCTGTTCAGCTTTTTACTTGTTAGGATGAAGTGAAAACTTCTATGCTCTTTCTGTGCCAGGTTGGAAACCTGAAGTGTCTATCCTTTCAGGTTTGTGTAACTTGTACAGCTCTGTAGTCCCCTAGGTTGACAGCATTTAATTAACCAGTGCTGCTGGGAATGGTTGTTCAGCCAGTCTTGAGTCGATGTAGGTAGAACTGTATTCCAGACTGTTTATCCATCTCTTCCACAAATGTGTGCTGGGCAGTTTTGTTCAACACTTGGCTGGGACAGCATGAGTTGTATCTACACTCCCTTTACCTTCAGTTACCTTGTGAGTCAGCCCTTTCTAGTTTGGAAGGTTGTTGGAAGACAGAAGCAAAGTTTGGAGTTGCTGAATTCTGTTTTCTTTCTGTCATTTGTCAAAAATAACACCAGCTTCCCTACTCCTGAGGTGGATTGTTTCTTCTGTTTTCTTATTGTTGTGAGCGAAGCTTTGAAACGCTTTTTGTGATCTGTGGCTTTTTGTCAATCTTTGGTTTCTTCTTGGCTTTGCCCTTTCTGACCTTTTCATATAGGCATGGCCAGTATTTCAAGTGCAATTTGGACAATTCGGTTAATCTGTCTCTTGTTAGTGTCTTTAATAATTCTAGTGGCTCAGACAGCAAAGAATCTGCCTGCAGTGCGGGAGACCTGGGTTGGGAAGATGCCCTGGAGAAGTGAACGGCTGCACACTCCAGTATTCTGGCCTGGAGAATTCCATGGACTGTATAGTCCACGGGGTCGCAAAGAGTCGGACATGCTTGAGCGACTTGCACTTTTAATGATTCTGAACTTAACGAAGTCTCATTTCCTTCTCATTGTGATCCATTGCAGTTTCATCATAAGACTTTTTTTCAGAATAATAATGTTGGCTAACCCATGCTGAGCTGTGCTTGCTGTATGCTGGGAGTGTGGAAGGGCTTTATATACCATTCTCACAGGAGCTCTGCTGCGTATTTCCCATGCTGACAGAGAGTGAAGCTGAGTCAACATGCATACAGCCCCCCAGTCCTTAGCTGGTGAACTGAGATTCAGATGCAGGAAAGGAAGCTCCAGACTCTAACCACATGCTGTGCACCTGCTCATCCCACTTCCGGCACTCAGCAGTGTTAGTGTGTTGATCTTAATAAAATATATACTGCCATGAATTTTGTGACTTCCACAACTTGTAGGAATCCAGTGTTATCAGGTGTGCTTTTATTCGTAGTTAAGGCTTTTTAACCACACTTGTTTAGCTTCTGGGTTCTTTTCCATTATTTTTGTTGCAGCCAACTTCCCATTGATTTCATTAATAATTTGCAATTGTCTCTCATTAACTTACAGATCTATCAGTGATGACTGAAAAAAAATTGCCCTGGCTTCCTGTGTTAACTTTTAAATAAAATATGTTGACTTATCATTGTAGTTTCTTATTAAAGTATCTAAAATTGCCTGGCTTTTGGCATACACAGCTTTTAGATATTTTTGGTGTTCTTGTTTATGCTAATGTTTTTAGTAGTCTATTTTTATTTTTCTTATGAAATAATACAGAGATTCTGTATACCTCCTATAAGTCATTTTTCTATGAAGTATTTTCCTGTTTGTTCATCCCATTTCCATCTGGGATTCCTCTAAATTTGTATGGATTCGGCAGTTTGGGTTCAGTTCAGTTCAGTTGCTCAGTCGTGTCTGACTCTTTGCAACCCCATGAACCACAGCACGCCAGGCCTCCCTGTCCGTCTCCAACTTCTGGAGTTCACCCAAACCCATGTCTGTTCAGTTGGTGATGCCATCCAACCATCTCATCCTCTGTCGTCCCTTTCTCCTCCTGCCCTCAATCTTTCCCAGCATCAGGGTCTTTTCAAATGAGTCAGTTCTTCACATCGGGTGGCCAAGGTATTGGAGTTTTAGCTTCAGCATCAGTCCTTCCATTGAATATTCAAGACTGATTTCCTTTAGGATGGACTGGTTGGATCTCCTTGCAATCCAAGGGACTCTCAAGAGTCTTCTCCAAAACAACAGGTCAAAAGCATCAATTCTTCATTGCTCAGCTCTTTATAGTCCAGCTCTAGCATCGATACATGACCACTGGAAAAACCATAGTCTTGACTAGATGGACCTTTGTTGACAAAGTAATGTCTTTGCTTTTCATTATGCTGTCTAGGTTGATCACAACTTTCCTTCCAAGGAGTACACGTCTTTTAATTTCAAGGCTGCAGTCATCATCTGCAGTGATTTGGGAGCCCCAAAAATAAAGTCAGCCACTGTTTCCCCATATATTTGCCATTTTGTGATGGGACCGGATGCCATGATCTTAGTTTTCTGAATGTTGAGCTTTAAGCCAACTTTTTCACTCTCCTCTTTCACTTTCATCAAGAGGCTCTTTAGTTCTTCACTTTCTGCCATAAGGGTGGTGTCATCTGCATATCTGAGGTTATTGACATTTCTCCCGGCAATCTTGGTTCCAGCCTGTGCTTCCGCCAGCCCAGCGTTTCTCATGATGTACTCTGCATAGAAGTTAAATAAGCAGGGTGACAGTATACAGACTTGACATACTCCTTTTCCTATTAGGAACCAGTATGTTCTTCCATGTCCAGTTCTAACTGTTGCTTCCTGACCTGCATACAGGTTTCTCAAGAGGCAGGTCAGGTGTTCTGGTATTCCCATCTCTTTCAGAATTTTCCACAGTTTATTGTGATCCACACAGTCGGAGGCTCTGGTGTAGTCAATAAAGTAGAAATAGATGTTTTTCTGAAACTCTCTTGCTTTTTTGATGATCCATCGGATGTTGGCAATTTGATCTCTGGTTCCTCTGCCTTTTCTAAAACTAGCTTGAACATCTGGAAGTTCACAGTTCACATATTGCTGAATCCTGGCTTGGAGAATTTTGAGCATTACTTTACTAGCGTGTGAGATGAGTGCAACTGTGTGGTAGTTTGGCCTTGCCTTTCTTTGGGATTGGAATGAAAAGGGACCTTTTCCAGTCCTGTGGCCACTGCTGAGTTTTCCAAATTTGCTGGCATATTGAGTGCAGCACTTTAACAGCATCATCTTTCAGGATTTGAAATAGCTCAACTGCAATTCCATCACCTCAACTAGCTTTGTTCGTAGTGATGCTTCCTAAGGTCCAGTCGACTTCACACTCCAGGATGTCTGGCTCTAGGTGAGTGATCACACCATTGTGGTTATCTGGGTCGTGAAGATCTTTTTTGTACAGTTCTTCTGTGTATTCTTGCTACCTCTTCTTAATATCTTCTGCTTCTGTTAGGTCCATACCATTTCTGTCCTTTATTGAGCCCATCTTTTCCTGAAATGTTCCCTTGGTATCTCTAATTTTCTTTAAGAGATCTCTAGTCTTTCCCATTCTGTTGTTTTCCTCTATTTCTTTGCATTGATCCTGAGAAAGGCTTTCTTATCTCCTGTTGCTATTCTTTGAAACTCTGCATTCAAATTTTGTATATATTTCCTTTTCTCCTTTGCTTTTCGCTTCCCGTCTTTTCTTAGCTATTTGTAAGGCCTCCTCAGACAGCCATTTTGCTTTTTGCATTTCTTTTTCTTGGGAATGGTTCTGATCCCTTTCTCCTGTACAGTGTCACGAACCTCCATCCATAGTTCATCAGGCACTCTATCAGATCTAGTCCCTTAAATCTATTTCTCACTTCCACTGTATAGTCATAAGGGATTTGATTTAGGTCATACCTGAATGGTCTAGTGGTTTTCTCCACTTTCTTCAGTTTCAGTCTGAATTTGGCAGTAAAGAGTTCATGATCTGAGCCACAGTCAGCTCCCAGTCTTGTTTTTGCTAACTCTATAAAGCTTCTCCATCTTTGGCTGCAAAGAATTTAATCAGTCTGATTTTGGTGTCAACCATCTGGTGATGTCCATGTGTAGAGTCTTCTCTTTTGTTGTTGGAAGATCTTCTTTTGTGTTGTTGGAAGAGGGTGTTTGCTATGACCAGTGCGTTCTCTTGGCAGAACTCTATTAGCCTTTGCCCTGCTTCATTCTGTACTTCAAGGCCAAATTTGCCTGTTACTCCAGGTGTTTTTTTGACTTCCTACTTTTGCATTCCAGTCCCTTATAATGAAGAGGACATCTTTTTCGGTGTTAGTTCTAGAAGGTCTTGTAGGTCTTCATACAATTGTTCAGCTTCTTCAGCATTACTGGTAGGGGCATAGACTTGGATTACTGTGGTATTGAATGGTTTACCTTGGAAATGAACAGAGATCACTCTGTCGTTTTTGAGATTGCATCCAAGTACTGCATTTTGGACTGTTTTGTTGACTATGATGGCTATTCCATTTGTTCTAGGGGATTCTTGCCCACAGTAATAGATATAATGGTCATCTGAGTTAAATTCACCCATTCCAGTCCGTCTTGGTTCGCTGATTCCTAGAATGTCGATGTTCACTCTTGTCATCTCCTGTTTGACCACTTCCAATTTGCCTTGATTCATGGACCTAACGTTCCAGGTTCCTATGCAATATTTCTCTTTACAGCATCGAACCTTGCTTCTATCACCAGTCCCATCCACAACTGGGTGTTGTTTTTGCTTTGGCTCCATCCCTTTGTTCTTTCTGACGTTATTTCTCCTCTGATCTCCAGTAGCATATTGGGCTCTTACCGACCTGGGGAGTTCATCTTTCAGTGTCCTATCTTTTTGCCTTTTCATACTGCTCATGGGGTTCTCAAGGCAAGAATACTGAAGTGGTTTGACATTCCCTTCTCCAGTGGACCACATTCTGTCAGCCCTCTCCACCATGACCCGTCCGTCTTGGGTGGCCCCACACGGCATGGCTTAGTTTCATTGAGTTAGACACGACTGTTGTCCTGTGATCAGATTGGCTAGTTTTCTGTGATTATGGTTTCAGTGTGTCTGCCCTCTGATGCCCTCTCTCAATGCCTGCCGTCTTATTTGGGTTTCTCTTACCTTGGATGTGGGGCATCTCTTCATGGCTGCTCCAGCAAGGTGCTGCCGCTGCTCCTTACCTTGGACATGGGGTAGCTCCTCTCTCCGCTGCCCCTGACCTTGGACTCGGGGAAGTAGGCATAAAATTAACATATGAAAATGATGTGAGGTTTTTATATTTCCTAGAGTTTGCACATTTTTTCTTTTCGTTTATGCCATCTATCTTCCTTTATGCCTTTATGTATTTTTTTAAACTAGAAAAAAATAATGTGAGATTGAAAGATTGAATGAAATTTTTAGGTAAACTGCTTCATAGCTACTTGGTGATTATTTCAGGTTGTTAGCAAGTAGCATGATTAAAGCTGCTCCCCCCTCCTGGTGAGTGGGCAGCCTCTCCTGAGAACACTGGAAGCTTTGTGTCACTCTCAAGCCTGTAGTGCCCTGATAACGCACAGCTCAGCTGTCACTTAGACGAAGAGAGGAAAGCGGCTGCACCCATGGGCAATTAACCCTTTTGTTAATAGGCTGTTGGACAGTTGAGGGGTGCTCAGGAGTCTCTGGAGCGTGGTGTTGTGTTGAGTCTGGGTGGATAACCTGCTGTTGTGCTGCTTGTCGTTGCCAGGGTGCCCGTTCCGACACAGCGACCCCGAGCTGCTGAGGCAGAAGCTGCAGGCCTACAAGATCCCTGCCGCAGGGCTCAGCCAGGTAGGTCGGACCCTGCCCGCAGTCTCAGCAGCTAGGCAGTGGACAAGCCCCTGGTTTCATGTCATGTTCTGGCAGGGACGCACCGGACAGCCCCTCTTCTAAGTGAATTAAGCCAAAGCTTTGGCTTCTCTGGTTTAGACTCCTTGGATATTCTGGTTCTTCTGTCTGCTAGGCAACATTTTTGTGTAATAAAGCTGAAACACACCTCCTCCCCTTTTTTTCCCTCTCTCTCTCTTTGTTTTACTATCTCAATGGGGGGCATTTTAGAAAATAAGATTTTAGAGGAATGCACTGAAGCTTTTTAACGAAACTGAAAGTCAGTGACATCGTGTTGTATTTGGGAGATTCTGTGTTGCCCGGGCATTCTGACTTACTAATCAGATCCACACTCAGGAGGACAGTTCATCAGGTCCAATGGTTCATCAGATGCTTTGTCTCAGAAACCACTTGGGTAAAAAAGAAATGCTCGAAGGTAACAGCAAATGTTTAAGAGTGTGTCTTTTAATAAATAATGCTTTTAAAGAACCTGTGAGCTCTCAGAGATGCACTCTCGCTGTGAGTTGGCTTGGGATTTGAAGGCATTTAAAAGGAGTTTCTGCTTTCTTAGCTTAAGAAGAACACTATTTTAGAGCCAGAACATCTGGTTCATTATATATCAGTTTTTCTTGAAAAAAAATAATTATTTTAGAAAATTCTGTTTCTACTGTGTCCAGAGTTTATATTGAGTTTAATCAATTGAATTTGTATCTTGGTTTTTCCATCCTCTGGAAAAGGCAGTGTCCAAGGTGCCCAGCTATTCGCAGATGCTAAGAAGAATTGGCTATAAACCCATGTTCCTATAAAACCTAAGTCTTCTGAGAGAGGCACACAGAGTGTCTTGGTTCTTCTGCTTACAGGAGATGGTGACCAGATTGGGAGGCTGAGGGTCACTTCTTGGAAGGGATGCTCTGTGAATTAGACCATGAGTGTATGGGAGGTGGCTAGGAAGAGAGAAGGTGTGAATAAAAGGCAGTAAGTGTATAGGATTGCTAGCATTTCAAGCTTAAGGTATTGGTGGCACCAGTATATCAACATTAATACGTCACTTGAAAGGAGTTTTTGTTGATTTGAGAGATTAAGTTTGGAGCTGGGACAGTTAAAGGACAGATTTGTAGTGTGTTTGAGAAATTACAGCTGGAAATATGGTGTTCTTTTGGGTTAGAATTGTAGATCTAACAATAAATTGGATTGGAATGAACATTAGAGGAGAGTGCTTCACTTCTGTGGCGTTGAGGGGGTGTAGTATGGGTGCAGAGCTTCTGTGTCATTGGTACCAGAGATGGAAGCCAGGCCTCTGACTCCATGGGGTTTTCTCAACCCCAGTCTGCTTTAGAGCTGATTGTCATGAGTTTTCTCTGGGAGAGGGGAGCAGATAATGAGAGATGGGGAGGGAGTCAAAGCCAGGACTCAGGATGCAATCTTGGCTCACTACTTCCCTTTGTCAGATAGTAGAAGGAAGTAGAATCAGAGAGGACAGAGCAGAGATGGGGGGAGAGGGAAGAAATGCATTAGGAAGTGCTGGGTACAAAAGTCAGCAGAGAACTGTGAGAAGGGGGTATGGTCCTCAGAGTCCTTCTTAGTGGAGAGACTGGCTGGGGTTAGGACTGAGGAGAGGCAGCTGGATTCGGTGAGAGGCGTCAGCAGCTCAGGGAAAGCAGAGCAAGACCACAGACACGTAGAGGAGGGAGTGAGGCAGTGGCTTGAACCGCAGGCAGGGAGCACATCTCACAGAAAGTGTTGGCTCTGTCAGCAAGAGCATCTTGGGTGGTTTGCCTGCATGTTTGGGGCTTCTGTGGACCTGAGCCTGTTTGTAGGCAGAGAACCTGTTGGAGAGGCTGGGCTTGATAAAGACAGAAGCAAAGACAAGCCCTCTCTAACCAAGCAGTATTAGCTTTTGTCCATTACACTATGACCATGCTGTACATGCCCATGGTCTTTTTTTCCTCCGGTGTTGAGACAGACAAGCACTGTGTAAGGAGCAGCACAGCGCTCTGATTTACAGACGCTGTGAAGTGATGCCCACAGTAAAATTAGCAAGCATACGTCATCACACACATATAAAAGTAAAGAAATAGGGAAAAAATGGTTTTTCCTTGTAATGAAAACTCTTAGAGCTTACTGTGTTTACGTTCATATATAATGTATATTTATCATGTTGTACATTGCATCCTTAATAATTATTTTTCTTACAACTGGAAGTTCCTGCCTTTTGATTGCTTTCATCCAGTTCCCCTTCACACAACCCCGCCTCTGAAAATCACAAATCTGATCCTTTTTTTCTTGGTTGGTTTGTTGGTTGGTTTTCGAAGTGACCTTCAACACCATGTTAGTTCCTGGTATACAAACATAGTGATTCACTATTTCTGTTTCAATATTTCACTGCCTCCATTTTAGTAAACATCTGTTTTTCTTTGTATCTTTGACTCTGTTTATTTATATTTGTTCATTTTGTTGTTTAGATTCCACATACAGGTGAAATCATATAGTATTTGTCTTTCTCTGTCTGACTTATTAAGTATGATAATCTCTAGGTCTATCCATGTTAATGGCAATGTTTCATTCTTTTTATGGCTGAATAACATTCCATTGTATATATGTACCACATCTTTATTATCCATTCATCTGCTAATGGATACTTCATGAACAGTCACTTTTTGAAAAAATATAGGCTATTAACATGTTTATTGAAAACAGTGATGCTTTTATATAACAGTAGTGATTATGTTTGTACATTCTTTTTTTTTTTTTAAAGATATGTACTGCTTCTTGAATTTGTGTGTCATTCTTATGCAGGGGCCATGCTAATATTCTCTTTATAGTTTCCATTTTAGTATATGTGCTGTCAAAGCGAGCACATGTTTGTACATTCTTAGCTCTGACTCCATTACATTCCTCCATTTATGCTCAGTTTGCAAGTAGATCCCTTAGTTAGTTGAAACATGATCCTTTGGACCTGCTTTGTAACCTTTTTCAAGATTCACAGGGCGTGTGGGTGGGCTGTAGATAATGTTGTACTGTTATTTAATGCATTTATTGAGTGGTTCTCAATAGAGTAAAAGCAGCTTAGGGCTGTGTTCTAAAGGGAATAAAGTTGATGGATGAAAAATCACATAAAACATTTGGATGGATACTTAATTGCAGCTTGGCATAAGTGCAAATTAGATCTTAAAAACTCCAAGTACATGTTAAAATATTGAAAGAAAGTCAAGAAAAATATCATTTAAATGCATTTAAGGTAAAACTCAGAGCTATTTTTATTTCAGAGAAAAACTACTTGAAAAAGATACCTTCAACATTAAGAAGTACTTGTATCTTCTTATAAGTTTTATAATATTATTATTAAAATAATCAGAATTTTAGTGGTCAGAGAGAGAGCATTGTGATTTAACTGGCATCACCTACTTGCATAAAAGCATATTTATAGGATCACGTTTTATCGTCCTTTTTGAATGAGCTTGGTATCCAGCTTAGGAAGACCAGAATTGAACAACACAGTAAAGTCAAAGATGATGGGCAGTCCTGAATTTGTTCCTCAGCCCGCCCCTAGAAGAGAAAGCATGAAAGTCAGGTCACCAGCAAGACACCAGAATCCTAAGTGTTCATACCACAACAGAGCTTAAAAACACACGGAGTAGGAAGAGAGAGACCTGAGTGGAGAGCTGGATAAATGCACGAGTGTCCTCTGGAGACTTGAGCACTGCTCTCTCAGGAGGGGCTGAGACGGGCAGACAGAGGTTGAGTAGGGGTGTGGATGACTAGAGCCACACTGACATCTATAGACATGCCACCGCACAGCAGGCGAGGAGACTCACCCAGATGGGTCACGTTCTGGGTCTGAAGAAGTTCATTACAGATTTAAATGAACTGAAATCAGGCAGTGTTCTCTGACTGTAACCATTATAATAAGACAAGAAAAAGAAATCAGAGGCAGATTAGAAGGGGAGAAAGAAAACCTTCTTCTACTCTCAGTGTGATTATCTATGAAAAAAATCTCAAAGAACCACAGCGTAAAAAGTTTTATCATTTCCAGTCATACCAAAAAGACGTAAATGTTTTTAAATGAATTTATTTACAAAATATGTGCAAGATCTTTATGCTGAGACACTGATGAAAGCAGTCAAAGAACAGAGGTTGGAGGTACACACTGCCTGATTTCAAGGGTTAATGTCGAGCTACTGTAGCTCTAACCACACCAAAACAGTGTGGTTCTCGGGAAATGACAAAGAGATCAACTGGACAGAATGAAACATCCAAGAATAGACTCAGGTATATAAGGGCAATGCATTTTGTTCAATAGGAAAAAATAGTTTTTTCAACAAGTAGTTCTAGAACAACTGTTCTAGTCCATATCTAGTCTATATCCCCCACCACCTCTGCTGTTGCCACAAAAGAACCTAGACACCTACCCCACACTTTTAAAAAACTTAATTCAAAGTAGATCAGAGATCTAAATGTCAACTTTCCAGGAGAAAACAAGAAAATCTGAATAACCTTGCAGTTGGTATGTTCAATGAAAGAAAAGGTTGGTAAATTAAATCTTATGAAAATTAAAACTTTTGTCCTGCACAAATATTGTTAAGAGGATGATAAAATAGCCTTAGACTGATAGAAAAATATTTGCAAATCACATCTTTCATAAAGCCCTTGTCTTTAGAATTATAAAGATATAAAGACCTCTCAAAGCTCAAAAATAAGAAAATAGTTTTTTAAGTAAGTAAAATGTTTGAGCAGACATTTCAACAGATATTTGAATAATAAGTAAATGCTTAAAAAATGTTATCATTAGGTATTAGGGAAAGTGATTTTAAAACTGTATGTCAATTTGAATTGGTCTAATTAAAAAAAAAAAAAAACAATCCTGACAATACCAAGTGTTGGTGAGGATGCAGAATGACTGGAAGTCTGATGCCTATGGACTCGGGTTTGCGAGGTAGAGCCATAGTGAAGGCAGCTGGCAGTTTCTTATGGAGTTAAGGTTGTGCATACTGTTTGACTTAGTTATAGCACTTCTAGGTAATTATACCACTGAAATAGAAGCCTAAGTCCACCCAGAAAGCTGTTATAAGTGTTTAGAGAGGTTTATTCTAATTCCCCAAAACTAGAGACAGCCCAGTGTTCTTCTTATGTGATTGGATAACAAGTTGTGTTACACCTCATCTTGTTGTGCTTTACTTTTTTGTGCTTCACAGATAGTGTTTTCTTACAAAATGAAGGTTTGTGGCAAACCAGTGTCAAGCAAGTCTGTCAGCACTATTTTTCCAATAGCATTTGCTCAGTTCATATCTCTGTGTCAGATTTTGGTAGTTCTTGCAATATTTCAAACTTCTTCATTATTATATTTGTTATGGCGACCTGTGAGCAGTGACCTTTGATGTTACTGTTGTAATGTTGAGGGGCAGCACCACAGACTGCGCCCATATAAGATGACAATTAGTGAATGTTGGGTGTATTCTGACTGTGCCACTAACACGCCAGTCCCTTATCTCTCCCTTTTCTTGGGCCTCCCTTCTCCCTGAAACACAACAGTATCGAAATTGGGCCAATTAGCAACTCTACAGTGGCCTCCAAGTGTTCGAGTAAAAGGAAGAGTCATATGTCTCTCACTTTAAATCAAAAGATCAAGCTCAGTGAGGAAAGCATGTCAAAAACCAAGACAGGCTGAAAGCTAGGCCTGTTGTACCAGTTAGCCAGGCTGTGAAAGCAAAGGAAAAGTTCTTAAAGGAAATAGAAGTGCTCCTCCAGTGAACACCTGAATAGTAAGAAGGTGAAGTGACCTTATTGCTGGTATGATGAGTCTTTCGGTCTCTGGATAGAAGATCAAACCAACCATAGCATTCCCTTAAGCTGAAGCTTAATCCAGAGCAAGGACCTAACTCCCTTCAATTCTGTGAAGGCCGAGAGAGGTGAGGAAACTGTAGAAGAAAAGTCTGAAGCCCGCAGAGGTTCGTTCATGCGGTTTAAGGAAAGAAGTCGTCTCCGTAACATAGAAGTGTGAGGTGAAGCAGCAAGCGCTGATGTAGGAGCTGCAGCAAGTTCTCCGGAAGATCTAGCTAAAATAATACATGAAGGTGGCTCTACTAGACCACAGTGTAGCCACCAAACAGAAGATGCCATCTAAGATTTTCATAGCTGGAAGGGAGAAGTCTGACATGCCTGGCTTCCAAGCTTCAAAGGACAGGCTGACTCTCTTCTTAAGGGCTGGCGCAGCTGGTCTTTAAGTTGAAGCGTGTGCGTGCATACATGCGTGCTCAGTCGTGTCTGATTTTTGCAACCCCATGGACTGTACCCCGCCAGGCTCCTCTGTCCATGGGATTTTCCTGGCAAGAATACTGGAATGATTACCATTTCCTCCTCTAGGGTATCTTCTTGACCGAGGGGTTGAACCCGAGTCTCCTGTGTCTCCTGCATTGGCAGGCAGATTTTTTACCACTGAGGGCTTCCCAGGTTGCTCAGTAATAAAGAATTCACTTGCCAAGCAGGAGATGCAAGTTTAATCACTGGGTTGGCAAGATCCCCTGTAGAAGGAAATGGCAACCCACTCCAGAATTCTTGCCTGGGAAATCCCATGGATGGGAGCCTGGTGGGTTATAATCTGTGGGGTTGCAAAGAGTTGGACACGACTTAGTGACTGGACAGCAACAACCCTGCCTGTGCTCTGTAAATGGAACAACAAAGGCTAGATGACAGAACATCTGTTTATAGCATGGTTTACTGAATATTTTAAGTGCACTGTTGAGACCTACTACTCAGAAAAAAAGATACCTTTCAAATTATTACTGCTCATTGAACATCCACTTGGACACTCAAGAGTTCCGATGGAGATATACAACATTTATGTTGTGTTTTCCTGCCTGCTAATGCAATGCCCACTCTGCAACCCATGGGTCAAGGAATAATTTCAACTTCCAAGTCTTATTATTTAAGAAATGTTTTGTAAGATCATAATTGTATAGGATCTGGGCAAAGTCAATTGAAAACCTTCTGGAAAGGATTCACCATCCTAGATGCCATTAAGAATGTTTATGATTCATGGGAAGAGGTCAAAATATTAACATTAACAGGAGTTTGGAAGACGTTGATTCCAACTGTCATGGATGACTGAGGGGTTCAAGACATCATTGGAGAAAGTAATTGCAGATGTGGTGAATGTAGCAAGAACTGGAATTAGAAGTAGAGCCCAGACCCTAACCCTAAACCTAATTTTTGATGAATTGCTATAATCTCAGTATAAATCTTGAATGAATGAGTTCTTATGAATCAGCAGAGAAAGTGTTTTTTTGAGATTAATTGTAATCCTGTTAAAGATTCTATGAAGACTATAGAAATGACAACAAAGAATGTAGAATATTCTATAATCTTATTTTATAAAGCAGCAGCAGGGTTGGAGGAGACTGACTCCAATTTTGAAAGAAGCTCTCCTGTGGGTACAATACCATCATACAGCATTGTGTCCTGCAGAGAAATCATTTGCAAAAGGAAGAGTCAGTTAACAGTGCAAGTTCCATTGTCTTATTTTTAGAAATTGCCCCAGCTTTCAGCAACCACCACTTTGATCAGTCATCAGCCATCAACTTTGAGGCAAGACCCTCCTGCAGCAAAAAGATTATGATTGGCTGAAAGCTCAGATGATGGTTAGTGTTATTTTGCAGTAAAAGATTTTTAAATTAAGATATGTACATTGGGACTTGCCTGGTGGTTCAGTGGTTAGGAGTCCACCTGCCAGTGAGGGGACAGGTTTGATCCCTGGTCCTGGAAGATTCCACATGCCACGGGGTGACTGAGCCCATGCACAAGTACTCATCCCATGCTGTAGAGCTCATGCTCTGCAACAAGAAGCAGCCAGAGCAGTGAGAAGCCTGTGTGCCACAACTTCAGAGAGCCTGGGCCCCTCAAGGAAGACCCAGCACAGCCGAAAATAAGCAATTAAAGTATTTTAAAGATACATGTATTTGTTTAAGACACATTGCTGCTACACAGTCAGTAGGAAACCACAGAATCTGCGGCTCCTTCTGTTTCAGTGCTCACTCCACTGTAGTCTGGGGCTGAACCCGCAATAAGAGCGACAGACTTTTGGTATATCCCACAGTAGGCACCGTGCCAGATGAGACGTCAGATACTATTCCTTCTGTGTACAGAACGCAGTGATTGCTGGGAACGGAGGGGGTGTTGGGCAGCGACTGGGTGATGGAGATGTTCCGTCTGACTGTGGATGTGTCATGACCGAGTTTGTCCAAATTAAAATACACTAAAGGGGGGGTATACTTACTGCATGAAAATGTATACCTTAAATTTTTTGATGCAGAAAAAGAGAGAATGGGTAGATAGTAGCATGAAAGAAAAGTGAAGTCGCTCAGTTGTGTCCAACTCTTTGGGACCCCATGGACTGTAGCCTACCAGGTTCCTCTGTCCATGGGATTTTCCAGGCAAGAGTACTGGAGTGGGTGGTCATTTCCTTCTCCAGGAGATCTTCCCGACCCAGGGATTGAACCCGGATCTCCCACATTGTAGGCAGACGCTTTACTGTCTGAGCCACCAGGGAAGTCCAAGGAGCCTGAAGAGGCAAATAACCATCTTTCATGGCAGGATTTCCGTAGATTAAGTTAATAAATAAAGAACCCAAAATGTCAGCATGTAACTTAGAATTACATAGGCAACAATCTGTATGGCCCCAAAGTGGAAATGGTTAAAGGAACTGCATCTTGAGAACAGACCAGGCAGGGAAGAAGTGTTTTGTGGGAGCCTTTGATATTAATAATTAGCCACACTGCATACTTAAAAATCTATTTTCACTCTCACAAGCAGTCCCCACTTAGAGGTCAAACAGAACAGTCTTGTGTTATATATGAAGTTTAAATTAAGTGGTCATGCGCCTGACGGAAAGGTGCTAATACAGCAGTGGTGAGAGCTGGTGTGTTATCTTTGGCTGTGAGGATTTCAGCCTTCATCCCCTCTCCTCCCAGCACTGTAGTATCTGGCCCATGTTAAAAGCTGTGAATGGTCTGAAGTTTGGTTCTCTTTGCTAACGAAGAAACTCTCTGCCACAGTTTCGTAGATGATGGCAGAAAGATGATAGCAGCAGTAGCAGTCTGTTGACCTTCTGTGTCCGCTCCCCGAGCCCCCGTTCCCTCGGAGCAGGGTGAGAAAGGCAGGCGCTGCTGCCTGTGCGGGGGCTCCGTCAGAGTAGGGGGTCTGGGTCCTCCCCCGGGGCCGTGAGCATGGCTCCAGGAAGGTTCTGTGGGTTACAGGAACACCCTTGAAACACCTGAGGCAAAGGCCATTGTTTTCTCTGCTTATAAAGTGTTCAGGGGTTTGAAACCCTGGGAAATTCTCTTTCACCTGTCCACACTGGTGACCAAATGAAGAAATATGTTTATAAGCTATATTGGCCAGTTTTTTACCCACACCGTCCATTCTTCTTCTAGAAATACTGCTGTGCATTTTAAGCTCAGTTTCTTTTAAGAATTTCCAGGGAGGTAATAATCCTGCTAGTGCTTTGCTGGTTTGTTTAGTTAAACATCCCTATCAGTAGTTCCTGCCAAGTTTAGATGTCTTGACTTTTGGTTTTCAGTTTTCATTTTGCCTTCACCTTTTGTATAAAAAATTGCAGTTTTATGATGAAATGTTAATATTTTATAGTATGATACAGAAATTTAAGAAGAATCTGCATTCAAAATATTGAGAATAAAATCTCTAAATGATCTAAAATCTCTAAATACTTTCATTTCTCCGAAGAGATTTTTTTTTCTATTGTGGGAAGATACAAATGAAATTTTCACATTGCAGTTTTTTCACTGGCACCTAGAATAGTGTGCTGTATCCTTTTCAAGTTGTAAAGTTGTCTTTTTACTATGCTGAATCATGCATGCATATCGTTAATTCTCATAACATTTAATAAAGAATAGTAATTGCTGCCTACAGGATAACTTAAAGGTGATAGTTGTTTGTAATATATGTCAAGGTAGAGTTAATATCTTTCATTGTGATCTGTGAATGCTTGTACTCTTTAGTGTTTTTTCTGTCTTATTATGTAGAAACAAGTGATGTGCTTGGTCTGTCACTGGACACAGGACCTTTTCTCTGGTTTTATATTCTGGCCTGCTCTGCATGACTGTGCCAGGCCCTGTGATGGGGGTTTATGCAGTGGGTACCTCATTCGGCTCTTGCTGCCTTGTCACCCTATGTGAGAAGAGAAAGCGAGGCTGGGAAGGTGAGCAAAGTGCGGACCTTAGAGACAGTATGGGAGGAGGTGGGACCCACACGCCCGTGTCTTGTTTTTCTTTTTACTTTAAATTCAGTTGAAATTCTCTTTGGTTTCTTTCAAGGAAAGCCTTTACTGTGAGGTGAATAATAATTTTTATGTACCTAAATTTAGGAATATGTTTAATACATTATTTAAACCCTGGCAAATAATATGAAATAAAGATGGAGAATAACTCCACTTAACAGGTGGAAACAGGATTTCAAAAGTCCTAGTTACTTTTCTTCTTACTGAGTTAAAATTCACATGACATGAAATAAACCACTTAAAGGCATATGATTCAGGACATTTTGCACATCCATAGTGTTGTGCAGCCAGCACCAGCCAGCTTGTCACCCGATGAAGCCGGGTCCCTGGCGGCCCTCCCCGCCCTGGCAGCCAGCCAGCTGCATGGGTCTGTCCATGCCGGGGCTGCCTGTGAATGGGGCCACCCAGCAGGGTACCTTCTGTGTTTGCCTTCTTTCACTGAGCGTGTCTTCAAAGTTCCTTCTTGTAGCATCTGTCAGTACTACATCCCTCTTCGTGGCAGAATAATATTCCAGTGTGTGTTTATCTGTTCACCCCTCGATGGACAGTAAGTTGTTTCCCCTTTTGGCTGTGTAGTCAGATAGCATCACTGTGAGCGTTCAGATACAGGTGTTTGTCTGAGTGCCTGCTTTCAGTTCTTTTGGATATACACCTAAAAGTGGCATTGCTGGGTTATAGGATAACTGTGTTTAACTTCTTGAGTAACTACCAGGCTGTTTTCCACTGCAGCAATACAGTTTCACATCCCACCAGCTGTGCTGTGAGGGGTTCTGAGTTCTCCACTTCCTTGCCAACACCTGTCACCCTGCCCCCTCTTGTTTGAGTTATAGCCATCTGTGTCTGACATCTCTGACTCTGTAGATGCATCACTCTAGTCTCTTCCTTGTTGTGGGATGGTCTCCCTGTGTGTCTTCACATCACATCTTCCCTCTGTGTATTCTTTGTTTCCTCTTTTTATAAGGACACCAATCATGTTGGATTCAGACTGACCCTGATGACCTATTTTAGTTTCATTTCCTCTTTAAAGACCTTTTCTTCATATAGGGTCCCATTCTGAGGCAGGAGGGATTGCCTTTTTGAAGGAACACAGTTCAGCCCCTAATACCTTGTGAAGTGGTACCTTGTTGGGGTTTTGACTTGCGTTTCTCTGATGACTAGTGATGCTGAGCATCTCTTGTGCTTGATGGCTTCTCTCTCTTCTTTGGAAAAATGTTTGTACAAATCTTTTGCCCATTTTGAATTGGGATGTCTTTTTGTTATTGAGTTTAAGTGTTCCTTATATATTTTGGAACCTAGACTCTTATCAGATATCTGATTTCTAGGTCTGTGTGAGCTGCTATAACAAGTTACCATAGGCTGGATGGCTTCTAACTGCAGAAAGTTACCTTCATGGTTCTGGAGGCTGAGAAGTCCAAGGTCAAGGCCCTGGTAGATTCAGTGCCCCGTGAGGCCCCACCTCCTGACTCATGGGTGGTTGTCTTTGTCTTCTCACTGTGTTCTCACGAGGTAGAAGGTGGCGAGAGCTCTCTGGGGTCTCTCTTACGGAGCACTGATCACCTCCCAAAGGCCCTACCTTCTCATGCCATTGCATTGGGGCTTAGGATTTCAGTATACAAACTTTGGTGGGGGGGGGGGGCCCACAAACATTCAGTCTATAACAGCAATTTTTTTCTCCCATTCTGTAGGTTGTTTTATCAATACTTTTTTGATAGTGTCCTTTGGGCTTCCCTTGTGGCTCAGCTGGTAAGGAATCCGCCTGCAATGTGGATTCAATCCCTGGGTTGGGAAGATCCTCTGGAGAAGGGAAAGGCTACCCACTCTAGTATTCTGGCCTGGAGAATTCCATGGACTGTATAGTCCATGGGTTTGCAAAGAGTCAGACACAACTGAGTGACTTTTACTTCACTTAAGGGACAAAAGTTTTTAATTTTTATGAAATCTAGTATGTTTTTGTTGTTGTTGTTACTTACAGTTTACTGTCATATTTGAAAGTCCATTGCCAAATTCAAGGTTATTGAAAATGGACACATGTATTGTAGGAGTCCTAAAGTTTTAACTCTTATATTTAAGTCAAATGCACTTTGAGTTAACATGATGTGATATATAGAAGTCCATCTTCATTCTTTTTCGTGTAGATGGCCAGTTGTCCCAGCGTCATTTACTGAAAAGACCATTTTTCCCATCGTAATCATCTTAAGACCCTTGTCAAAATTTCATTGGATGTAATTATATGGCTTTGTTTCAATACTCTCTAGAATCAAGGTTTCCAAAGATTCTATGCTGTTGGTCCGTATGTTTGTTTTTTGCCATATAACACTTTTTTTGATTACTAAAATTCTAGTGGATTTTGAAATCAGGAGGTTTGAATTTTCCAACTTCATCCTTTTTCAATGTTGTTTTGACCATTTGGAATCCATTGCAATTCCATGTGAATTTAAGGACTGGCTTTTTCATTTCTGCAGGAAAGGCCATTAGAACTTTCATAGGGATTGCATTGAACCTGTAGTTTGCTTTGGGAAGTATCGATATCCTCTCAATATTATGTTTTTATCAGTGGACAAGGGATTTTTTTTCTGTTTGTTTAGATCTTTTAATTTCTTTCAGCAGTGTTTTGCAGTTTTCAGCATGCATGTCTTCCATCTCCTGGTCTTAGTCATTTTATTCTTTTGCATGGAACTTTAACTTTGTGTCCTTTTCTGGTAGTTGATTGCTAGTGTTAGAACTACAAGTGGTTTTTACAAAGAAATGTTCTTGTATCCAGCAGTTTTGCTGAGTTTATTTATTAGCTCTAATAGTTTTTTGATGGATTTTTTAGGATTTTTCTGTATATGAGATCATGTTGTCTGTGGATATATATTATAGCTTTGCCTTTTTCATCTGTATTTGAATGCCTTTTATTTCTTGCCTATTTGCTCTGACTAGGACTTCAGTGTGTTTTTGAATAGCAGTGGTGAAAGCAGGCAGCCTTGTCTTGCTTATTCTTGATTGCAGGGCTAAGACTTCTGTCTTTCACCGTGAATATGATACTAGCCATAGGTATTTCATAAGTGCCCTTCATTTTGTTAAAGAAGTTCCCTTCTATTCTGTGTGTGTGTTTAAACATAAAAGTGTGTTGGATATTTTCAGAAGCCTTTTTAGCATCTGAAGTGACGGTGCAGTTTTTGTCTGTGGTTTATACATTGATCAGTTTTTATGTGTGAGCCACCCTGGCATCGGGGATAAATCCCGCTTGGACATGGTTTATAATACTTTTAATGTGCTGCTAGATTTGGTTTGCTAGATATTTTGTATCCTGGATTCATAAGGTTTATTGGTCTGTAATTTTCTTAATGATATCTTTCTTTGGCTTTGCTGTCAGGGTAGTGCTGGCCTCGTGAGTTGAGTTAGAAAGTGTTGACTCCTCTTTGGAGAAGGACTTGAGAAGCATTGGGCTTTCCTGGTGGCTCAGACAGTAAAGAATTTACCTGAGGTGTGCAAGACCTGGATTCAGTCCCTGGGTTGGGAAGATCCCTGGAGAAGGAAATGGCAATCCACTCTAATATCCTTGCCTAGAGAATTCCATGGGCAGAGGAGCCTGGCGGGCTACAGTCCATGGGGTTGCAAAGAGTCAGACACGACTGAGCAGCTTTCATTCACTCACTTGAGAAGCATTGGTATTCTTTAAATGTTTGATAGCCATCTAGTCTTGGGCTTTTCTTTGTTGGGAATTTTTTAAACACTCAGTCTCTTTGACTATTACAGGTTTGTTCAGATTTTCTGTCTTCTTAGGTCAGGTTTGGTAATTTGTGTGTTTCTAGCAATTTGTCCATTTCATCGAGGCTACCTAATTTATTGGTATGAAGTTTTTGTAGTATTCCCTTATGATCTCTTTCAATTTGGTGAGGTCATTAGTAATGTCCCCACTTTCATTGCTAATTTTAGTCTTGGTGTCTTGTCTCTTTTTTTTTTTTTTCCTTATTCAGTCTTGGTCAAATTTTGTTGATCCTTTCAAAGTAACAAGTTTTTAAAAATTTTCTCTATTGTATTTCTCTTCTCTATTTTGTTTAATCTTTACTTCCTTCTTTTTGTTGGCTTTGGGTTTAGTTTGCTCTTTTTCTGGTATTAAAGTTAGGTTATTGATTTGAGCTTTTTCTTCTTTTTTATTGTAGTGTGTACAGCTGGAGATTTCCCCATGAGCATTGCTTTCTCTATATTCTGTATAAGGCTTGGATGTTGTATTTTTGTTGTCATGTGTTTCAAAGTATTTTCCAATTACCCTTATGATTTTCTTCATCCTGTGACCCATTGGTTATGAATGTGTTTAATTTTTACTCGTTTTTAATTTTCCAGTTTTCTTTGTGTAATTGATTTTACCCCACTGTGATCACAGAAGATGTTTTCTATAATTTCAGTATTTTTAAAATTATTAAGTCTTGTTTGGCCATCTAACAGATGGTCTATCCTGAAGAATGTTCCCTGTGCACTTGAGAAGAATGTGTATTTTGCTGTTTGGGGTGGAGTGTTCTGTATTGTCTGTTATTGGTTATAGTGTTGTTCAGGTTCTCTTTCCTTGTAAATTGTCTATCTAGTTATTCTACCCATTTATGAAAGAGTTTCCAACTATTATTGTAGAACTGTCCATTGCTACCTTCAGTTCTTTTGATTTTTGCTTCACATATTCTGGGTCCCTGTTTTTCAGTGTGTTTGATTGTTCTGTCCTCCTGATGGATTAGTCCTTTTATCAGTGTATAAGGTAATTTTTGTCTCTTGTAACATTTAAAAAACATTTGGCTGCATCGGGTCTCAGTTGCAGCACGTGGGATCTTATTGTGTCATGCAGTATGTTTCTTGGCAGCACGCGGCCTGCCTAGTTGTGTCGTGTGAGTTGCAGAGCCCCAGACTCAGTAGCTGCGGCGCACAAGCCTAGTTGCTCGGCAGCATGTGGGATCTTGGTTCCCCAACCAGGGGTCGAACCAATGTCCCCTTCATTGCAAGGTGAATTCTTAGCCACTGGACCACCAGGGAAGTCCCTCTTGTAACAGTTTTTGACTTAAAATCTGTTTTGCCTGAGGTTAGTATGGCCATTCCAGCTCTCTTCTGGTTACTGTTTTCATTGGATATCTTTTTCCATCCTTTCACTTTCAACCTGTTTTGTCTTTGGATCTAAAGTGAGTTTCTTGTAGAGAGCAGATAGTTTAATTATGTAATTTTAGCCACTTTTCCCGTGCCTGAGACTGGACAGTTAATATATTTAAAGATAAAATAATTACTGATAAGGAAGAATTCACTTTTGTCATTTTGCTCTTTGTCACGTGTCTTTTGTCCTTCAGTTCCTTCGTTACTGCCTGCTTTGGTGATTCATATTTTTGCAGTGTACTGTTTCAGTCCTTCATTTCCTTTTCTGTATGCATATTTTTAGTTATTTTCTTAGTGGTTACCCTGGGGATTGCTGTTGCCCTCCTAAAGTAATGACAGTGAGTGCCAGCCTCACCTCCATAGTATACAGACTCCCTCTTCTGTGTAACCCTGTCTGTCCCCTTTATGTTGTTGTCACAGATTACATCTTTATACACTGTGTGTCCATTATCACTGATTTATAGTGATTGTTTTATGCATTTGTCTTTTACTTCAGTGGAAGAAAAAGAGGACTTACTGCATCAAAAATGCAGTAATACTGGCCTGATATATGGTGTAGTTAACCTTTTTCAGTGTCCTTTATTTTCATGTGACTTCAACTGTGTAGTGGTCTTTCCTTCCTGCCTGAAGGACTCCCTGTACTATTTCCTGTAGTGCAGGTCTACAGGCAGCAACCTGCCTCAGCTCTTCTCTCTCTGGTAATTTTTTAATTTCTCCATTGTTAAAGGACAGTTTTGTCGGACATACACATCTTGGTTGATAACTGTATTGTTGGAGCCAAGCATGTCATCCTGCTGCTTTCTGGCCCTGATGGGTTCTGCTGAGAAGACTGCGATCCCTCTTGCTGTCTCTGCTAAGTGAGGAGCGGTCCTCCCTCCTGCTCCTGTCTGTGTCCTCTATTGTCTGTCTGTTCATGGCTTCTCCTTTTTTTTTTTTTTAATGTATCCTTTGTTTGTTTATTTTTTGTTCTTCAGTTTTCTGACTGTATGTCATGTGGTATCTTAGTTCCCCAGCCAGGGGTTGAACCCGTGCCCCTGTGTTGGAAGTGCAGAGCCTCAGCCGTGGGCCCACCGGGGACGTCCCTCAGTTTCTTCACAGTATGTGTCTGTGTGGCTCCCCCTGCATTGGTCCTGCTGGGGGCTTGTGAGGCGTTTGGTTTGTAGGTGTGCCTCCTGCACTGAGTGTGGGAGACTGTTGGCCGTGTTCCTTCATCTATTCTTTGTGCCCGTTTCTGTCCCCTCCCTCCTGCGTGTCCTGTGTGCATCTGTTGCTGCGCCTCTGGTGTCCCACGTGCCTCTTTTGCTCAGTGCATGTTTCTTTATCCTCCTTTTTAACTTTTTATTTTATGTTGGAGTACAGCCAGCTAACAATGTTCTGACAGTTTCAGGTGCGTGGCAGAGCGACTCAGCACATATGCATGCATCCACTCTCCCCCAGACTCCCCTCCCGTCGAGGCTGCCGGGTGGCATTGGACACGATTCCCTGTGCTCTACAGAAGCACCTCGCTGGTTGTCCGTTTTAAACATAAGCAGTGTGTGCATGTCCATCCCAGACTTCCTCCCTGTCCCTCCACCCTGGTCACCATAAGTTTGTTCTCTAAGTCTGTGCTGCTGTTTCTGTTTTGTAAATAAGTTCATTGGTATCATTTCTCTTTTGATTCCACATTTAAGAGGTCTTCCTTCTTCCTGCTCCTTAGACTGGATGATCTCAACTGAACTGACTCCTAAGTTTGCTGATTGTTTTTTCTGTCTCCTGCAATTGGTTATTGTTTTCATTTTAGCTATAATTTTTAGCTCCAGAGTCTCTCTCTGGTTCTTCTTTATAGTTTTGGTCTCTTTATTGCTATCTTCTCTTTGTTCGGGCATCGTTCTCTGGGTTTCCTCTAGCGCTTTGAGTTTCTTTTAGCTCTCTGAGGGTGTTGAAGGTAGCTGACATCAAGTCTTTGTCAGATGGGTCCAGTGCCTGTGCTTCCTGGGGGACAGTTTGTATGCATTTCTCCTGTGAATGGGCCCTACCTGCTTGTTTCTTTCCAAACTGTAAAATAGTTTCTAGAAAACTGGATATTTAAAATATTCCAGGTTGCTAACTCGGAAGCCTGGCTGTCTGTGTATGCTTCATCTGGGCTGTCCAGTCGCAGTCACCAGCTGCATGCAGTGACGGTTCAGTGCTTGAAGTGTGGATGGTCCACGCTGAGATGTGCTGAGGGCAGTGGTGAGTTCAGGGATCAGCTCTCCTTGGAAAAGGAAAAACCTTGACTTGTGTCACTTGCTGATTTTTGTTGTGTAAATACTCCTGCTGGACTGATGTCACATTATCAACATGATGTTACTAACCCTGACTTGGGAAGAGATGTGCACACAAGCCAGTGTTGTCCACTCCAGCACACTGCCTGCCGTAAGTGGAAAATACATGCCAGGTTGCAAAGAATTAATGTGAAAAGCTGTGTAAAATATCTTGGTAATTATATTTTTATATTGATTACATATTGAAATGACCGTAAATGATACTTATTTAAATAAGATGTATTATTTAAATTGATTTCATGTTTCTTTTTATCTTTTTTACTTGTAATTTTAGAAAATGTAAAATTACAGATGTTACTCATTGTGTTCCCATTGCTGAGTATTTCTCTAAATGGTTAGTTGAGGCTGTTAAGTATTACAGTGTTTTGGTCCTACTTCCATATTCATATTTTAATATTTGCTTCTAACATAATAGTCGTGCTTGACCTATTAGAGCCAATATTTACTTTTACATGTTGACCTATAAATGAGTGAAAATAAGGCTACTCATTTTTCAAGTTTTGATGAATGATTCATTATTTACAAGTGTATTTCTGTACTAGTATAGTCCATGGGGTTGCAAAGAGTCAGACATGACTGAACGACTTTCACTTTCTTTTCTGTACTAGTGTTGTTTGAACTGTCTCTTTATTTTTCACTTTTTTTTTTTTTAAAGAGAAGGAGAAAATGTGATTTAGGAATTTTACTCAACATAACCATTAATGATTATTTTAAAGGCAAATCTAATGGGTGCTTCTGGGAAAATTAATAACAATATTAAAACATTGAAATATGTAAAAATATATGTTCTTTATAGTTTTTGAAAGGTTGATTAACCTCTCTTTTTCACAGTCCAAAAATTCTCAAGAAGTTAGTGACCATATTAAATCTAAAACTGGTAAATGCCTTTGAATGAAGAAATCTTTCAAAATGGACAGTTTAAAAGACTTAAAAGTAACACTGTGTCAAGATTTTATGGCAAATATAAATCTCAATGACTCCTTCTTCGGTGTTCATATAAATCTGACCTAAAACTCCTGTGGTTTTCTTAGGTGAGGAGTATTTCTCAGTGGAATGTGGTATCCATCTGTTCATTGTTTATGAATGGCAACTGCTGTCAAGAACAGCTTCCCTGTCTGTTTCATCTCCATGAGCATCTCTTCTGATTTATAAGAATTGCTGCACTTAAGTTTTGCTTTTCTTGGTGATGTAGTTGAAAATGTGTACATTGTTCTTGATAAATCTTAGAACAGCATTAAGAAAAGATGGGAAGTTGAACTTTAGAATTGGTGTCAGGAGGATATGTTTCCATTTTTGGCTTTATCATAAAAACCTCTGAACATCTAACTTAATTTTTGTGTATATCTTTCCTTTTCATTAGGCTGAAGAAGAATGGTCATTTGAAGATTATTTGATATTGTTCAAGGTGATTCAAAGAAAAATCACTTTGAAAGTCAAATAACATATGCCATTTGTTAGCCAAGGCTATTAAAGTTTGCTTTCAGTAAAACTGAATTAAAATGGAAAACATAGTCTTTATTAAAAACACATTCAATTCTGTTTACTGTTATGTATCTTTCTGTCATTATTATTTATTCATGTGGAATTTCTGGTATCTGTAGAGGAATTTAATTCAGTCACGTATGGTCACTGTCTCTTATGATACTTATAATAAAATCCACCTGCCTTCCTGTGGACGAAACACTGTTCTCCCAACTTAGTTCTGTTTCATGATCTATTCTCCCAGAGGATTCCTCCTGCCCGAACCCCCCCCCCCCCCTTTTTTTTTTGGAAAAGCAAGCTTAAACTATACAGAAATTAAGTGATTTTTTTTTTCCCATAAGAAGTGTTTCAGATTCTTAGTCTGCTTGCTGTTAAGCCATTTCAGACTTCGTGGTAGTGCTGACCATCAATTTACAGTGTAGTTCTTATTAGATGAAGTTTCTGTTTCTATGTGTGTGTGTGTGTGTGTGTGTGTATAAATATGTATGCGCACACTCAGTCACGTTCGACTCTTTGAGACCCCAAGGTCTGCAGCCCGCCAGGCTCCTCTGTCCATAGAATTTTCCAGGCACGGGTACTGGAGCAGGTTGCCATTTCCTTCTCCAGGCTGTCTTCCTGACCCAGGGATTGAATTCTTGTCTCTTGCATCTCCTGCAGTGGCAGGCAGATTCTGTACCAGCTGGGCCATTGGGAAAGCCCATATTATATATATATATAAGTTTATATATATTTATTTATTTTTCTTTTAATCCTCCAGTCCTTGGAAAAACTTTATTTAAATGACAGATGTTTGGTTTCTTCTAACTTAGTTTGTTTTCTGTAGAGTGTTTGATACAATACATCTCTTTTTATAAAATCTTTGAAAATAACTGTTGTCAGAGATAAATCCGTTTCATTATATCCATAAAGATCACATAGGACATAGTGATTCTGAAGTGACTTGCTTTTATACTAGGCAAAATAAAACGAAACAGGATACCCACAAGGCAGGTGTAACTAGTGAGTAAAGTGTGGGATTGCGATCTGGCCACACTTCTCTGCCTCTCTCTGCCGACTTGACAGGAGTCTTGCCTGCCCTCCCCTCCTGTCCTCTCCTCAGCCTTCTCTTTCTCTCCTTCCCCGACTCTAAGTTCAGTTAGTTGTTCATGTTTCCCTCAAGCTTAAATCCTTTACCCCAAATGTTAGACATATCTTCAGTAATTCAAAACCTGTATCCAAATACAGTAAAAGACAGTGGGACATTTTCAATATTTGGGTTTCCATATTGTGGATGAATGTATAATAAGGAAATGATGTAATATGATTATTAAACAGTGTAATACGTCTTTCAGAAAGCCTCTTAGAATTTACTTGACTTGCAGGACATTTCAGGATTTATGAGGGATGGCATAGTACACTTTTCTAGCTGGAGAGGGTCACCGTTTTGAATTGGATTCTACCAGGCATTACAAGGGCCTAAATAATTGCTGTAAAGCATTCTTTTTTTAACATGTTTGCATATATATGTGAAGAGCAGATTTAGAGAGCTGGTAATTAAGTAAAATAACCAGAACAGTGTCTGATATGGATGGAGCAGGAGTGTAAGATGCTCTTATTATCCCTGTTACTCCTCACCTTGAGCCCATCCCTGTCCCTGCAAAGGCAAGCAGGCGAGCGGAACAGCCTGCGCTGCATCCAGACCTGGTTCACTGTGGTGGGCTCTGCGTGCAGGATGTTTGCTGGGGGTGTTCTCAGGGTCAGCAGCTGATAGGGAGGGAGCAGCAGGGGAGTGGGCTCTCCCGTCTGAGGGGGATGGCCCTGTGACTGGTCCCTAATGGGGCATGACCTTCACGTGCTGCGTCGGCGGTCAGAGTCAGGCTGCTCTCAGCTCTCCCCAGCCGCCGGGACAGTGCGACCTTCAGTCTCAGCGGCCTCTGAGCCTGAAGACCTGCGTGCCCGTCCTGAGGAGACGGCACGGCCTCAGTTCTCTGCTTCCAGGGAGAGCTAGTGGGACACCAGATGTTCAAGCCAGAAATTGGGGTGACATCCACTGCTGGTCCCAGGGCTCTCAAGGATGTCCCCTACTCTCGTTATGTCTCCCCATTGTCCACAGCCCCGGTCCCCCCAGAAGTCCTTCATACTGAGGTCAGATCATCTTTCTAGTATGTTTTAGAGTCTGCCCATCCCCAAGCACCTTGCTTGGAGCTTCTGTGCCCCCTTTGCTTGTTATCCTGGGTCTGGGTTGCTCTGATGCTTTATACTTTCTTTCTCTTCGTCACTGTGATTCATTGTTACCACCTGGTTCCATCCTCTGCTAAGGCTCATATTGAGGTGCTCCTGTCAGGTCAGCACCTGTTCTGGACTGCTTGTTCCCTTGTTTGTCCTTCCCTCCAAACCGACTCTGTGGCCTTATCCTCCCCAAGGGCATAAGTGGTATCTGTCATCTCTATAAACCTGATGCTGGACTCCCTTGCAGGGGTCGAGTGAATGTAGACCACATGGGTGGAGACAGTGACTGACTTGGTTCACAGTCTGAAAGCTCGTCTGAGAGGTGTGGGCTGAGCCTGCTGTGTGCACAGGCCAGGTTAGCTACACATAGCAATGGCAGATTTCTACATTTGGATTTCAGGTCATTGGATGGAGCGTTGTCACTCTCTTCTCCAGAGTGTCCTCAGATGTGACTGGAGAAACCTCTCAAGCCCCTTTTAAAACCTGTGGAAGAACTGAATTAACTTAGCAATTTTTTCTGTGATGCTATACCAAAAAATAGAGAAAATTGGAAATCAAGTGTCTAATTGCAGAGGTTCTGGTAAAAGTACTCTAAGACAGATTCAAACAGAAGGAAGTTTCTTTGGGGAGGAAAGACATTTATTTTATGGCTCAATAAACATTTTCTGAGCACCATCCATGTTGCTTAGTTTTCCATATGTTCAAATCTGGAAACAGAAAGATGATGAAGAAACTGTGTTAGAGCTTTTAGTCTGGTGGCGTTAAAGGGCATAATTAACTATAATGAAGTATGAGAAGTTCTTTTAAAAATTATCCTAAATGCTAGTTGAAGAGCCGGGGGAGTGAGGGTGGGGAATAAAGGCCTTAGAGAATGATCCAAAATTTAAAAAAAAAAAAAAAAAAAAAAGATCCAGAGGGAGAAGACCTGCTGAGGAGGGAGGGGGTAACACCAAGGAGTGCTTCCTGCAGGAAGTGACGTTTGCATTGGGTGAGGAGGTAGGGGTAGGAGTCCTCTGGAGGGAGGTCAGGCCACAGGGGGAGCATTCATTCAGCATCAGCAAGTATGATCGAATGTGTCTGCATTCCAGTCACCTTCCAGATCCTGGGAACATAGCAGTGAGCTAGTAACATGGCCTCTGCCTTCTCGGAGGAGATGCTCCAGGGAAGACAGGAGGTAGAGAAATCCAGTGTGGTGAGAGAAGCTCGGCTGTGGGGCGGTGGGCATGGTCAGATAAGGTCCTGGTGTGTTCTGGGCAGCCTGGTCCTGTGAGCGCTGTGAACACAGGTTCTAGGGACAGGCTAGTTGAGAAGCACTACGCTGGTAAGCCTTGCCCTGAAGAAACTTAGGTAATTCTGGACTAGACCAAGTCAAACAACGCATTAGATCAAAAACACCCTCTGAGAAATCACTGGACTTTTGTGAGCTGAAATTGCAAAGCACATCCCATGGGAGAAGCTGGGCTGGAGGTGAGGGCCCAGGGACAGGTGGGCAGTAAGGGCCCCAGGGAGGCTGTGTCCTGTCGGTCACTGCCGTGCAGGAGCCAGCAACGCCAGGGTCAGGCCTGGACTGCAGGGAAGCTTCTCTGGGGTTGGATCAGCAGCTGTCTTGAGTGAGGACGGGAGGAGCCAAGGAGTTTTGCCATAAAAAGGGGATGACGAGGGCCTGAACAATGGGGAGGAAAAGATGGGTCTTAAGGACCTTTAGAGGTAGAAATGATTCATTTGGCTAACTATTATAGACAATGAAGAGTGAGTTAGAAGAATTCATGGCATATGGTGTTTTAAACGTGTTGCAGCACATCTTCAGGACTGGGAAGCTTGCCCCTGACCTGCCAGCAGGTGAGGGTCATGGCAGGGTCGTCAGGTGTCTGGGAGAAACAGGAGCCAGATAAATGAGCTCAAAAGTGTTCTGGACTCTGCATCATGACTGTTTCTCTCACCTTTAAAATAAAGTTAGAAATGGAGTGGGAAAATATCAGCAAATATCTCTTTGAAAGGTTGACTTTTTAAGAAAGAAACACGCTTGTTATCACTTTTAAATAAAACAGAACATGACCTTGAGTTAAAGATAGCTGAGTTGCGTGTCTCCCCCATGACCCCAAATTTACCAAACTTAGTAAGCACAAACATGATGAACGTCTTATAAAAATGGCAAACTGCATTGCTTTCAAAAAAAGAGGAAAAACCATCTAATGTTCTTCTTGATGGACTTTAGTCAGCTGATAAGTAGTTTAAGATACATAGAGAAAAAAGTTAAAGAACATAAGTTACCAAGATATAGTAGTATGATATCGCTTTTCCTCTTAATTTTTCTTAACCTTCTGACTACTGATGAAGTAGACTAGAATGATTGTTGTGCTTTACTGTTTTGTACTCTAGCCTGGAAATATTGATGTTAAAAACCAAACTCAAACTGCCATTTGAGCAATATTCTTAGACCTTCATTGGAATTTTTCTTTAAATAATAAGCTTTTGTTTTCAAATAAGCCTTTATTTAATAAGATTCTTCAGATTGTTTGTATTTTTCTAAAGCAGAACTGAGAAACTTCTAGCATAGGCATCAGAATTGGCACTTGATTTGGTTTCCTTCTTAAAGGACTGTTTGGCACCGATGCTGGTTCATGAGGAAGCTGTGGTGTGTTGTCTCTTCCCGAAGGACCGGGGAGCAGGGGGACTCATGCCCCTGCTGGGTGAGTGCGGTTGTGGCTGTGGACGCATGTCTGCAGGCCAGGCAGAGCAGCTGTGGGCTCTGTCCCGTGGACGCATTTCTTGGGCCTTTCACACTCTGCTCCCACCTGCCTCCCTCACCTTCCTGTTTTCTTTTCTTGTCTCCTTACATCCCTCCTTCCTCCAGTAGAGCGTCTCACCCTGTGAGTATGTATCTCTCTCTCTGGTTCTTTCAAATCCCCACTTTGGCTTGCCCAGCCTTGGTGAGCTGGCCCTTCAGAGCTCAATGAGACAAACACTTGTCTATAAAGTGCTACTGCCTGAGTACATCCTCATTCTGGCTTTTCTACAAAAATGGTTTTTTCTTTAAGAAATTTTAATATCATATGCAACACATGATAACACAAAAAATATGTAAAAAAACACATTATGAACTAACTTGCTATGTACCCCTCTCCCCCACCAAGCATGTTTTAGAAAAGCATGGTTAGGTACGTTCAACATTGATGCTATAAGATATTGCCATATCCAGTATTTCTTCTTTCTTGAGAAAATATAAAAGAAAATTTCAGCTTCAGGAAAGCACAGCACTTCTGGTTGAAGTTAACATCTCTTCGAACTCAGGTAGCCTGGCTGTAAGTCAGGCACATCTGCCCACAGCCCAGGGGCACGGACTCTTCTGTTAAAACTTTGCACTTTAGAAAAGATCACTTGAATTACGACTATATGAAACATTTAAACTCTGAATGAGACCAACTCTTCCTAAGACCCTGAATTTCAGGAAAGAAGTATATAAGAACATATAATGCTGTGGTGGAGCATTTTCACGTGGAGCAGCTATTCTTCTCCCCGCCCCCTACCCCCCACAACGGTCCGCACCTGCTGCAGACCCCTCATCTCCCGTGGACTCCCGCTGTGAGCTCACCCTCTCCGCCTGACCCCGGCACAGCAGGCAGGCTCTCCTGGGAAAATGTGCATCTTTGTGTCACACCCGTGCTCAGAGCTGCAGACGCTCCCGTTCCCCGCGGGAGAACCAAACTTCACTCAGTGCCCAGCTCAGTTCAGTTCAGTCCTCCCGGAGCTTGCTCAAACTCATGTCCATCAAATCGGTGATGCCATCCAACCATCTCATCCTCTGTCGTCCCCTTCTTCTGCCTTCAATCTTTCCCCATCAGTGCCAGGACCCTTGCATTTCTTTTCATGTATCTCTTTCATATAGATCGTAATGGGAAACTATACGTTTTTGTTGTTTGGGTTTTGTTTTGTTTTATTTGAATAGTAATGATCCAGCCTGACCTTTACTGTGCTGTGTCAAGTCCATTCTCTACATCTGCATCTCTATTCCTGCCCTGCACCTAGGTTCATCAGTACCATTTTTCTGGATTCCACATGTATGTGTTAATATACAGTATTTGTTTTTCTTTTTCTGACTTACTTGAAGGAGAGAGTGGGATGAATTGAGAGAGTAGCATTGACATGTATACACTATTGTGTGTAAAATAGTTAGTGGAAATCTGCTGTATCATGCAGGAAGCTCAGAGGGTGTTCCGTGATGACCTAGAGGGGTGGGATTGGGGGTTCAAGAGGTAGGGGATATATGTATACATGGAGCTGATTCATGACTCATGAATGATTCATGTGTATGGCAGAAACCAGCACATTATTATAAAGCAATTATCCTCCAACTAAAATTTTTTTAAAATAAAATAAAAAGAAATTGTCAAAAAAATAGTAATGTTTCACAGTTTCTATCTTAATTTAAAACACATAAGTTTTTTAAGGAAAAAACTGTCTCAATGAAAATAAGATCATTCAGCTGTACGATTTTTCAATTTTTAATTTTTTCCACGGTTAAATGGCCTTGAGTAGACAGTACCCCAAGGCTTCCCAGGGTGCTAGTGGTGAAGAACTCACCTGCTAATGCAGGTTCAATCCCTCGGTTGGGAAGATCCCCTGGAGCAGGAAATGGCAACCTGCTCCTGTATTTCTTGCCTGGGAAATTCCATGGACAGAGGAGCTTGGCAGGCTAGTCCATGGGACCCACAAACAGCCAGACATGACTGAGCACAGACAGACTCCCCTATTCTGCGAAGGTCTGTTTCTTCATAATCCCTACCCGTAACCCCCAGTCACCTCAGGGCACCTTTCTCTCAGCTTTCCCTGCTGGCTCACTGACCGTCTCCCAGGCTGGTCAGTTGTTACCTGTCTCCTTCCCTCACTCTTCTTCCTGGGACACAGTTCATCCAGTGAAAAGCACTGTGACCTCTTGCCCCAGTGCACCTTTACAGACGTGCAGAAACCTCATCCACTCAGATATGCTGCTGTGCAGTCAGTGAAGCTGTTTAAGGGTAGATGGGCAAGTGATTTATTTATGAATTTGCAAGAAAACTTGCAATAAAAATTCTTTATAGGAAGATGAAGTAAAAGAGGAAAAGTAAATGGTTTTCGTTAAGAAAGAACCTAATCTCTGGAGTGGAGTGGGAATTGGGGTAGAAAGAGGATGGTTGTATGATTTTTTTTAAATCTAAATTTAATTTTTTAATGGAACCTAAAATTTCAAGATACATCATCTTTCCTTGCATTCTATGGTTTCTATATCAGTTTCTCATAATAACTTTTTATATGTGTACCTTACCCAACTACGTAATTTTACTATTATGTTTCTTACATATTATAAAAATATTGTTTTATAGTATGTTTCCCAAACATATAGATTAGATTGTTATATATAATGTTACATATTTATTTTGCAAGATATTTAAATATACCATATATATATATGTATAGATATAAACATGAAGTGTGTTTGCATAGAATAGGGTGTTAGATTTATTGTTTTGTTTTTACATAAAGGGAATTTGTTCCGTACAACACAGTTGAGGTTTTTGTCTGTTTCTGTGAATTCATTTTCTCCCAGGTAATTTATGGCATCATCTAAACATGTTTATATTTAAAGTCCTTGCTTCTTCAAGATTGTAATCCACAGATATTCATACCTTGGTATCACTGATGTTTGCCGTACTCAACTGCAAGTTCAGCTCAGCATAGGTGACTTATCTGTGTGTAAAAACATTGGCGAGTATGAGCTCAGAATGTTTGAATTACTTTAAAAACTTTGTGACTTTCTTCATTTTAAAGACTTACAGTCATTCATTTTAAATTCATGTGTTTTTCATTTTGCTCTAGTAATTCAAGAAAAGTGGACAGGTCACATGGGTAGACAGGCAGAATCCTGGGTGCTATGATTGGTTGGCATTTACACAGTCCTTTCATGTAGGATTTAGTAAAAGGTGACCTGAAATTTAGAAATGTAACCTGTAAGACAGTCAGAGAAAACCTTCTTTTAAGTACACTCCTGTCAGTATAATGTGCTGCTTATTCTGTACTGTAATTTTTTTGTATCTGTCAAAAGATGTAAGCTATATTCAGTAAGGAGGACAGCAAGAATTTGATATTTCACTTACATTTCTTTGTCTGATAGGAAGTTCATGCTTTCGAAAAAGGATAGAAATTAACATTTCTCCAAAGTTATTTTTTTCCTTCATTCGAGGCTGTTTCTTACTTCCAGCATTGTACTGTGTTTTATGAACAGGCCACATATGTATTTTATTTGTCAGGAGAAGTGATGAAAATTTACAAATTTCAGCTGGCATTGCACTCTGCTGATAAGGATGGGAGTTTACGTGGCTCTGAAGAGGTTACATGAAGTGGAATTGGGAAGCAAATTGTATTTACAAAATATGGGATGATGTTCCTAATAGGTGTTCAGAATGGACTATTTACTCTCATGTTTTGCTGAGCTTTACTAGAAATAACTTCATTTCAAAAAGGACAAATCTGATTGAAGGCAAAAGCATTCCCTCTCCACAGATACTCATCCCCAAAGGGTTTACATTAGATTTTCCTGATGGGCACACAGTTGTATTTTATGCTATTTTTGTACAAAGTGGTCATGTGGAAAATAAAAATCTAAATAGTATACTTGATTGCTTCATGCACCAACCATTTAGGTTACTAGATTTATACCTACAGTTTTGGAAGATGTGTTGCAATATGATATTCTGACGATAACTGTCAAAATCATAATGCTGGGATTTCTTTTCATCTTGTTGTCAAGGTAAAGTTATTGAAATTCACAGTCAGTGGGTCAGAAAGATCACTTCTTATCTCTTGTCATCAGTGGTTTAATGCCGACCCAAACAGCTACTGTATAATGTCAAAATTATCACAGTGCCCAGGCTGCAGGGGTACAACATGCCACATGATTTAATGCATTTCCTGTCTGGAATGAAGATTATGAAAAGGCCAGCAAGCAGGAGCTATAGTGGTTTAGAAGAAAATTGATTTCTAATTTTCTTTCTCTTTTTTTCCCTTCATTTTTAGATTTTGGATTTAGTAAAAGGGACACATTACCAGGTAGCCTGTCAGAAGTTCTTTGAGATGACACATAATGTAAGTAAATTTTTAAATTTTATAACCTTATCCTTTGTCTTCTGTTACTCTGTGTTTCATTTAGGAGTTTCTGCTGCAGCAGTAGAAACCACTCCAGCTGTTTTCAGGGGAAAGGGATTTATTACACAACATGAGGTTGCTTATAAAATTTATGGAAGGGGCAGGGAATTAAGCTTGAATGCTGCAGATCCAGCAATAGAGTAACTAAGAAAAACTACACTCTGAGAAAATCTTACTTTGCTACGGCTACCACCTTCAAGTACTCCACTTCAAGGGATGAGACCAAGGGTTGGCAGATTTTCTGTAAAGGGCCAGATCATGACAGGTCCACGTGCCCTTTGTCACACCTGCTCCTCTCTGCTGCTGTCATGCAAAAGCAGCCTAGACATTGTGGGAAGGAGCAGGCTTGCATCTGTCCCAGGAGAACTTTGTTTATAGGAGCACATGGTGGGCTGGACTGGACCCTCAGGCCTTAGGTACCCAATCCTCAGAGTAGGTCTGGAACACTGGCTCCTGTTGTCCAGAAGAACCAAAGGCTTTTGCCATCTTCCTTGTAGAAAATTGAATGCTTTTACTTGTGGCTGCTCCCTCATGTTACCATAGTCTGTTTCCCAGTCTCATGTTTATCTGCATGGCAGACCCTAGGTTATGCAGTGGACCCCCAAGCTGCAAGGGAGTCAGGGAAATGTGTTTGGTTGTTTTCTTGCCAGACTGCTATACAAAAGGCCTGCTAGTAGGTTCTGAGAGGTGTAATGCTTAGGTCACAAACTCAGAGGTCTGCAGGGGTCAGGCAGATAACCCGGAAAAGTGAAATTGCCCGAGATGAACACCAGTGAATTAGTCACTCTGCTAGAGGTGTGACCATTGACAAGTTCTGTGGCTGTGTGCAGGTTGACAGCATGTCTGCAGGTCGACTTAGCTCACAGACCCCCCATTTGCAGTCACTGGTCCCGATCATGGCTTTGTAACATGGGACAGAAAGCTAAGAATGGACCTGGGCCATGCACCCTTGAAACATTTTTTCTCTAGGTACATATTGTGCATTTTTGGAGCCTAGTGTTTATCAGGTTTCAGAGGGATCCATGATCCTCCCAAAAAAGATGCTACGTGTATAGAATTCATCATCAGCTACCATGGTACTTTTAAGTTTTATAATCAGTTTTATGTTTTCTGGTTTTCATGAAATCATTTTTCTTTTGTGGTTATATAATTGCAGAATTTCTTACATTAAATTTCATAGGACAAATGTATCTTATAACATCACTGATAATAATGAAAATAATAATAATATTGAATAATGTCAGCCAACACCAACAAAGCCCTTCACATGTGCCAGGCCCAGCACTTAGTGCCCTGGACACATGGGTCCTTTGGTTCACACCGCAGACAAGAGTAAGCCCAATCCACATCCCCATCATGACGGAGCTTAGGGAGTCTGAGGGCTTAAGGCCCTAAGGGGTGAAGCTTGGATTTGAACAGGCTGTCAAGCCCTCACCTGGAGCTCATGAGCCAATCCTGACTGTGTTCTAGAGCACCTGAAACTGTGTTTGTAATAACGACTGTAGAGGCCATTAGTATTTTCCTGTCTGGATTCACGATCCAGCCTTCACAGTTTACTTTAAAAAATAAGCGGGCCTAGTAATTCAACATGACTTGCCTGAAGGACCACAGCTGGTTAGTGGGAGGTCTGGAAACAGAATTCTGGAGACAGAATCCTGGTCTGCTCTGGGCCGTGGGTCTAGTCCTCTTACTATTACACCTAACTGTTGAAAACAGTGTTTTTCTTTAAAAACATAAAAATTTTATTTTTACGAAGTTGAAAGAACTAAATGTCAATATAATAGTGAACAACAAATTGTCATCAGTTTTATTAAAATAGGAATCTCAACAGATGAGCCACATGTTTGGTATTTTCAGCGTCAGCCTTGCACAACTCTTTCCCCTGTAGACTATAATTTGCTTGCTCAACTTGAAAATTTTAATTTAATTTAATTCTTAATTATTTGTGGACCTTTTTAATTAAAAGGCCTTATAACTTTCACAAATTAAGGTCAATTTAACCTCTTTTTTTTAAGAAGATTTGAAAATTATATTTAACACTTGAGTCTGTGACATTGCTAAAAAGTAAGAAGTGTTTATTTCTCAGATCCACTTTTGTAGCATCTCTCCTATTGATTATTCCTATAAGAGTATTACTACTATTGCTGATTTTTAAAACTTGCCTTAAATTAATGAAGAGACTAAAAAGACACATGTCTAAATCCTCCCACATACAGAAAGTCTACTTTAAACCACAAATAAACCAATGGAATAAAAAGGCTGTTTGTATTCACTAAATGTCTCCTTATAGATTTTTTGTTGTGAATCTCTCTCTTCACTTACTATTTTTTCTAATTTAATTTAAAAACAAAATCTGTTTTTATTGTCATGTTGCTGTCACTCTGCCTGCTCTCCCCCAAAAACCTGTGATTATTTTTTTGAGCCCTCTGTGATCAAACTCACTTTAATGAAAGTTTTGAAAATGAACCCGTTAGCTGATAACATTTACAGCAGTGCTGTGATGGTTCCATATGGCTTTTTTGGTAAGACCAGCTGCCTCATTATAAGCTGTCATTGAAAACCTCTTGATTAAAACCCAAACATCCCATAGGCATAGGTAAAACAGTATTGCTTCCATTCCTTCAGAATCCACATTTGCTACAGCAGATATATGAAACCTTTGTTACTGTGAAGGTCATCGTGTGCAAACCATGCTGATTCCAAGCAGATGTTAGAGAGAGATTCACTTAGTAGATATCAAAGGCAGGCCTGCTTGAAATCTGTTTTCCTCAGTATTTTTAGAGAGCAATATTTTATGTTGTAGTGATTTTTTAAAAATTTTGTCATACTCTGTTTGTAAATGAAAACACTAGGCATTTGTGTAGATTAAACTCTGGATTTCAATTGAAAATGATTTCTTTAGAAATAGGTCTCTTTAGGTACTGAGTCATTCTGGATACTTATTTTCCAAACAGCTGAGCATAATTCCTTTTCACTGTAAGAGATCTCTACACAAATCTTATTAAAATCTATCACACATTTTCCTACAATCTTAAATAGAATATACCAAGTACACTTAAGCTTTTTAATCCTTGATCAAGATCACTTTGGGGATCAGTCAGAACCCTGGGCCAGGAGCCACCACTGTCTCTTGTGTGGATCACTCACTGCGGCAGCTTCCTGACTCCTTCCCCAGCAGCTGCACACTTATCTGCTCAGTTCCTTCTCCTCCACATGGCTGCCGGGTGACTTCTAAAACAGAGAAGTCTGACTATTTTAGTAACGTGCTTTTTAAAAACATGTTAAAAGCCTTCCGCATCCCTCCTTCTAAGGTAAAACTCAAAATTTATTACGTAGCCTATAAAGGTCTCTATCCCACCTTTCTTCTACTCATCTTATGTTAGATCTTTGCTTTGGGACTCCCGAGATCATTGGACAGAGTGAAGATGCGTCACAGGATTTCCCTCTCTCAAAACTTAACAGAAAGTAGAAAACATAATTAAAAAAAATTATTATTAACCACAAAGAAAAATATCACCAGTAGCAACCAAACAAGAAAAAAGGCAAGGAGAGAAACATTCACAGCAAACAAAATTGTGAAAATTCTCACTTAGTATTTCCAAATATAGAATGAGGCAAACTGCATCTCACCCCGCTTTGTTTTCTAATGAGGAGTAAAGGAAACTGTGGGGCTTCGTAGGAGGCACAGGATCTGTTCCTGGGTTGGGAGAGTCCCTGCAGTGGGAAATGGCAACCTGCTTCAGTATTCTTGCCTGGAGAATTCCACAGAGGAGCCTGGAGGGCTACAGTCTGTGGGGCTGCAGAGAGGCAGACCTGACTGAGTGCCACCACCACACAAAGGAAGTAGCTGCTAACTTTTAAGTGGGAGATTTTGATGTGGCTAAATCTCTTACTCTATTCTTTTTACTAATTGGATTTAAAGTAAAATCTATTTTCATTCTATTTGGTTTATGCTTCTCCCTTTCCTCCCTAAAACTTCCTAGTTTTAAGTTCCTGAACAGGATGAAAGATAACTTCCTTCAGGCAAAAATAAAAGTGAAAGAAAGAAAAATTTAAAAAGAAATATCCCATCTCAGAAGAAATACAGTCCAGTAAACAGAAGGAAACTCTTCTTAAGTTCATCATGCTACCAGGCATCTTAATAGATGTTTGGTAAAATTAGCTTATTTAACAAAATGAGTTAAGAAAGGACAATTGCAGACCTAAGAGAGAAAGTTGGGAAACATGACGTCACACAGAACCTTGGTTGTTACAGGCCCTCATTTCAATACCCTTGGCATTATTTAGTTGGTTAATAAAAATATTAATTAAAATGGATTACATTTCAAATGTAAACTAACATTACATTTTGGGCTTCCTTGGTGGCTCAAATGGTAAAGAATCTGCCTGCATGCAGGTGACCTGGGTTCCATCCCTGGGTCAGGAAGATCCCCTGGAGAAGGGAATGGCTACCCACTAGTATTCTTGCCTGAAGAATTCCACGGACAGAGGAGCCTGGCGGGCTACAGTCCATGGAGTCTCAAAATGTTGGACACGGCTAAGCAACTAACACAAACAAAACATTATATTTTAAACTTAAAACATTTGAATGACATTTATTTGCTAATTTTATGATATAAAGGTAAAGTCTTTTGTTTGAGTGTAGTTTAGGGATGGGAATTTGATTGCATTTTTTTTTCAAAAACCATACACATAATACACCACCACTGATTTCCAGTTTGTGTTTCTTTAAAGTGGAAAAAGAACTTAATGATAATACAAAGCAGTATGATCTTTCCCCCTGTCTTTTTGAGAATTCAGGTGGTTTTATTTTTAACTAACTTCCCTTTCTTGAATCTTTCCAAAGCATTTAATGTAGATTTCATAGAACCAACAACTCTTTCTTTTTATCCTCATATTTCCTTGGTTTTCCTCGTAGCAGCCCTATGACATAACTATTATTACCCCCATTTCAGGGGAGAAGAAACTGATGCTTTTAATATACAGTGAAAAGTGAAAGTGAAGTCGCTCAGTCGTGTCCGACTCTCTGCAGCCCCATAGGCTGTAACCTACCAGGCTCCTCTGTCCTTGGGATTCTCCAGGCAAGGGTACTGGAATGGGTTGCCATTTCCTTCTCCAGGGGATAGTCCCAACCCAGAGATGGAACCTGGGTCTCCCACATTGCAGGCAGACGCTTTACCATCTGAGCCAGCAGAGAAGCCTGGTGTGTAAAGATGACCACATTTCATTTTGTCCATATTGAAATCTAATCACTCAATTTACTCCACAGATATCTGTGATAGATATTTTGACAGTTGAAACAAGGTGTAGAAAATATGTAATTAATTACCACAAAAGGTGAATAAAAGGTGCACTTTTTGCCTAAAGTGACCCAACTATGCTTTTTATAATTCTTATAGACAAGATTATCTCTAAAATAACATTTATAATGCTGTGATTATAAGTTTGACTTTGCATAAAACCCCTTAAAACAGATTTCAGAGTAACTAAGTGACCTAAAGGCCTGAATTCTGATTCTGGCACAACTGGTTACTAGTGCCATGACTGTGTCTCAGCCATTGGGTCTCAGTTTCTTAGTCTGTTCTTGGAGGAGATTCAATTGAAAGGATTCCTTACATCTTTCCAATCTCTAGTATTCTCTGTTCATAAAAGCAAAGTCTACTGGTTGAAAATGTGCTGGGAAATAAACTTACTTTTCATGAAACACTTTGTAAAATGCAAACTTTATATTGAATCTCCCAGTTTATGAATTGAGTGAAAATTAATGTAATAAAGAAGCTCACAAAATGACTCCATTGTTAATAAAAATTATAGATAAAACATTCAGGAAATATTTTGAAACTAAGCAGGAAAGGAGCAGATAAAAAATTATTCTTTGTGATCTGGGTCGTAACTCTTAAGTCAGTGTATACACTATCAATCTGCTATACACTGAATTATTTAAAAATTTTTGGCCCAACATGTATCAACAATGACTACAGAGAATCAGAGAACCCTGGGATTCTCAAGTAAGTTTTACCAGGAAGGATCTTCTTTCTGTTTATTGGTCTACTTGTTAAGAAAGTTCATCCTGAACTGTAATGGTAACTTTAACCCCCTGCTAATCCATTTTAATCCGCCATAAGATTACACATATCTTTAATCACATCACTTCCCTTCTTAAGAAATTTTAGTGACTACTAAAAATCTTGATGCCTACACAATTTGGTCTGGGTTACTGATATGGTTGTCAGATGTCTCTGCGGTCTGGCCGCGGCCTCCTCCCAGCCTCTTGTCCTGTCGCCCCATTCTGTGCCTTGCACACCAGCACGCCTACACCTCCTGCTTTTCCAGGCAGCGCTCTGTACCCCGCTCCTGGGGTCCCGCTGCTTGGATGGCCCTCACCCTCTTCATCCCAGCTGTTACTCTCCCATCCTTCTAGACTCAGCTCATCAGGAAGATCCTCCTTTTTCCTTTTCTTGTTTTTTTAAACAAATACTGACTGACAAGATGCCAGGCATTTTGCTCTGACGTGCCTCCGTCCATGGGATTTCCCAGACAAGAGTACTGGAAAATCCCATGGATGGAGGAGCCTGGTAGGCTGCAGTCCATGGGGTCACTAAGAGTCAGACACGACTAAGCGACTTCACTTTCACTTTTCACTTTCATGCATTGGAGAAGGAAATGGCAACCCACTCCAGTGTTCTTGTCTGGAGAATCCCAGGGACGGGGGAGCCTGGTGGGCTGCCATCTATGGGATCACACAGAGTCGGACATGACTGAAGTGACTTAGCAGCAGCAGCACCTTTGAGCATCTGAGGTGTCAGGTAGGAGGTGGGTGGGGAAGCAGGGGTCTGGACTAGAAGTACCCCTCATGGCTTGTTACTGTCCGGGGGTGGCTGGAGCTCCCTGTGAGTGAGATCGTTTAAGTGGTGGTTGAGATTTTGAAGGAGAATCTATGTTTCAGGTGTTGAGTAGGTTCTGAATGAGGTCTGCATGGTTCTTCACGCCCCCTTTATTTGTACTTTTGTTATGTTTGTACTGTTGTGACACACATCTGCTTCTCGTGCAGGTGGATGATTGTGGCTTTTCTTTGAGTCATCCAAACCAGTTCTTTTTTGAGAGCCAGCGGATCCTCAGTGGAGGTAAAGACATCAAGAAGGAGTCTGTCCAACCTGAAATGCCCCAACCCAGACAGAGTGTCCAGAGAAGCAAGGATTCGTCCTCCGCTTTGGACTCGCTCAGCTCCGCTCTGGACATGGATCTGGAGGAACTGGAGGAGTTGCTTCAGTGAATGATTCCTGGGTAGTTGGTAGCCCATCTTCTTCGCTGGCTTTTATTTCCAACTTCACGATTTTGCCTTTTTCGTCACCTTCTCCCTCTGCCCTACCTCCTTCATCCATCCACACGTGCATGCTTCTCAGGAAGGCAGGCTTGCAGGTAAAAACAAAGACCTCCAGTGTATTTTGCTTTGTCAAAAGAGAAGAGGAAGTATTTCTTTCTTTTGAAATCTAACACTTGAATGATGTGACTTAAGTCCTTTTTTAGGAGAGAAAGCAGCCTTCTGGACTGGTTACTGTCCCCTAGAAACAATACAACTGAGAACAGCTTTTAGTTTAACACTTACCACTGTAATGTTGGCCCAGACCTTTTCTGGACCATCTTTGTTAATAAATATCAAAATGTATATAATTGTATGTCTGCATATAATTGTGAGACTCATATTATGCCTTTGCCTCAGGTCTTAATGTGGTATTCTGGATACCACATATATTCAACATATTGCCAAATTTTAAACTTTTCCTGCTTCCTTTTTCTCTTGATTTGGCCATTTGAAGTTATTCTGCATTAGCAAGAGAATTGTTGCTCCTTTGAATGGGAGCGAACTCTACTGAAGTGAGTTGTGACTCTGGAATTAAGAGAAACTGGATGTGTACAGTCACTCATATTGTTATAAGGAATAGAAGGGTTTTATTATATAAAACCATAGTAATCCTTTTCCGCTGCCACTTCCGCGCTCTTGGGGGGGACAGCCATCACTATGGTGAGAAGGTTCTAAGTAAAGACTGAAGAGTTTCTTCATCCCACCCTCCAGCTTCCACACCTCCCTGCTTCTGTGGTTGCTGTGAACTGCCAGGTAGGTTTCCTAAATTCATTGGCTTCGGTTGTGACTATGCTCGTATTTTTAGTAATGCCTGTTTCGGTGCTAGCAGTAGAGTTGGTTGTGAAAGGTTATGGGTGTTACCTGAACTAGTGCCCTGCTCCCTGCCTGTCCTTGGTGATGCACCGTGTGCCTGCGGGTGGTGCCCTGATCTGAGGTATTTCCTCCATGTGGGCGCTGCTCACTCGCTAGAGCATTTACACTCATAGAGAAACGTGACCCTCACTCACTGACTCCCTTGGGTGCCATTCTACACAGCTCTCTTTTCCTGAGGAAGAGGGCCCTTGCCCTTTATCCCTTTTTTAAAAGTTACTATTATTATTATTGTAGTATAGTTGATTCTCAGTGTTGTGTTAGTTTCACATGTACAGCAAAGTGAGTCAGTTACACACATACCATATGGACTCTTTTTGTCCTTTATCCTCTTTAATCACATGAGACAGTGCACTGTCTGTCTTAAACAGGATCAAACCATCAGAACCTGAAAATGTCAGCTGATAAGGTTTTTATCTTAGGCTGCTGGGCAAAGATTTCTTGGAATATTTAGTGACATATAAAGGAAATCAGTCCTGAATACTCTCTGGAAGGAATGATGTTGAAGCTGAAACTAATACTTTGGCTACCTGATGTGAAGAACTGACTCATTGGAAAAGACCCTGATGCTGGGAAAGATTGAAGGTGGGAGGAGAAGGGGACTAATAGAGGATGAGATGGTTGGATGGCATCACTGACTCGATGGATATGAGTTTGAGTAAGCTCCGGGATTTTGTGATGGACAGGGAGGCCTGGTGTGCTGTAGTCCATGGGGTCACAAAGAGTCAGACACGACTGAATGACTGAACTGAATTGAACTGAACTGATAACTAGAGGAGATACATCTGAGTCTTTGCTTGTCTTTGTGACTTATTACCTAGTTCCGAAAATAGCGTTATTCCACTACAAATTACCTCTATAAATCTCTCCCTTCTGAAACCATCTACTATTCCTTGTATCATGTATAGTTCTCAGCAGAAATCTGATGACTCCCAACCACTTCATCCCTAAACTGCAAAACCTTTTTTTTTTTTTAATGTTAAGGACGAGTACTGTTTTAACCTCAGAATCAAGTTAATGATGGAAAGCCAAACACAGAAAGGCAGGTCTCTGCTGTATTACAAGAAGGGAAATCGAGCCACAGCCTCATGCTGTAGGTTAGCGAGAGCCTCAGGACAGGGCATTTTGTACCTGGCACGATTTGCAAGGCTTTCTTTCCTGCCGCGTGTTCTCTCCTGAAGCCTGAGCACCCTGTACGGAGCCCTCGACAGCAAGCACCTGTGTCAGAGATGACTGTCTTACCCAGCAGCCTCAAGAATTTGAATGTTTTATGTGTGTCTAGTCAAACTCCAAAATAACACTAGTTTAAATATTAGTTATTTTCCAAGTTTCATTTCTTTGTAATAAGGCTTGGTCTCCTGTCATGTATTATACAGAAGAATATATAAATATTTTGTGAATCATGTAGATTAGAGGATGGGGTTAGAGGTTTATATAAGAAGATAGACATTAATGCCTTTCTGGTGCTTTGTGGAGTTGGAAAAAGCAATTTATTTTTCATGCTTCACAGGTCTTGACAATTTTGATTTGTTTTCTTTGAAAGACCTGTTTGAATCAGATGATGTAGGAAGAACTCAAAAATCAAAAGCCAGCAACCTCTTTTCAAAGCAGCAGCCAATGACAAAGAACATGAGCCTTCCGGGTTTTTTAACGTCCATCTTTTATTACCTCTTCAAGGAGGAGAGGCTGTACAGTGATCAGAGACAAAAGAAGAGACAGGAGAAGCCGAGCCCAGGTTGGAAATCTGCAGCTGGTGGGAGCACCAATGTTGTTTGTGGAGATACTGTCCCATTTCTTTCATTTTGTTTCTCACTCCATTCAGATGTCTTAAAACTCTTAATTGCAATGTGCATGAAAGAATACTAGGAAGGTTTAAGTAAACTTTTCATATGTAGTCGCTTATAATATTGTAGTCGTGAAAGTAAACAGTTACAGACTTTGAAAGGGAGGGAGCAGAACAGAGCAATGAAAAGGAAGGATCTTTAAATCATACGGCCTTGTCCTTTTTGTCCCTTTCCGGCCTTCAAGATGTCGAAGCGAGGACGTGGTGGGTCCTCTGGTGCGAAATTCTGGATTTCCTTAGGTCTTCCGGTTGGAGCCGTGATCAACTGTGCTGACAACACAGGAGCCAAAAATCTGTATATCATCTCTGTAAAGGGGATCAAGGGACGATTGAATAGACTTCCTGCTGCTGGTGTGGGTGACATGGTGATGGCCACAGTCAAGAAAGGCAAACCAGAGCTCAGAAAGAAGGTACATCCAGCGGTGGTAATTCGACAACGAAAGTCATACCGGAGAAAAGATGGTGTGTTTCTTTATTTTGAAGATAATGCAGGGGTCATAGTAAACAATAAAGGCGAGATGAAAGGTTCTGCCATCACAGGACCAGTTGCAAAGGAATGTGCAGACTTGTGGCCCAGGATTGCATCCAATGCTGGCAGCATTGCATGATTCTTTGGTGTGTTTGTAAAAAATAAAAATTTGCTCCCAAAAAAAAAAATAAATAAATCATACGGCCTTGTAAGCTGAGGGATCTCTCTCTATAAAAGCATGGCGGTGTCCTGCTTGTTACACTTTGCTGCCTGACTGATACTCAGGGTCTTTGCAAACAAACTCTTGCAATTCTTTGCACAGAAAAAAAGAAAACTTCTGGGATTTAAGCTTGAAAGGCGAAATGAGACAACTCTAAAATTCTGGTTTCGTTAGAGTCTACTGTTTGCAGATTTAATCAAGGTCTTCCACAGGCATCAGCTTGACATTAAATTTAAATGCCCATTAAAGTTAGAGCTGACAGCCGTTCTGAACGTGAGGCTCGGTCTGAGGATATCTTTACAGCTTGAAGGGAAGAAATTTGAGAGCCTCAAACCACTGTGGTAATTAGATCCATTTGGCAGAGGGAGGGCGAGAGAAGGCTGGAGGAGGGGCTGTGGAAATGGGCAGGCAGAGCCGTGCTGCAGGGGAGACGGTGGCTTCCCCCTGACGGAGGTGGATGGGGGGCCTGATGTGTCTCATCTCCCTTTTACGCACAGGCAGGATCACTGTGTGTGAGAGGTGTGTTTTGAACAAGTGCACAGGTTTGACTGTCAGGCTCTCTGGAATGCACGACACTGCCTAGGAGTGGGCTTCCAAAGACGATGTTGGCCCAGAGTTAGTGTTTCTCACAAGGGTACCTGAGTCACATTCAGGTATCACTTATTTACCTAGAGCATCTGCCTCCTTTTCAGCATTGAGCTCCTTTTTGACAGGTAGCTGTTGTCCTGGTCTGAGGCTTTTCCCTGTAATTGGCATTCCACGAAATTAGTGCTATGAGTCTATGGAAATCTTGTCACCTGCAGGAAATTACCTTCCCACTACATTTGACCTTCCTGCTAGAAGTGATGCAGTTTCCTGTTACTGGATTTGCTTTCTATCCCATAAGCTCTTTTTGTCCATTGCCTCATGGCATTTTATTTTCTCCAAGAATTATCACTGTAGAACCTTATCAAAAGTTTAAGAATATGTCTGTACAGAGAGCTTCTGTATTTCCCCTGAGTCTTCTGCTGCAGGTCTGTTTTTGAACATTGATGACAAGGTAGTGAAACAAGATTGCTAATAAATGCAGGCTGGAGTTTTCAGTTTAGCCCTGTAGTTTCTAGGTATTCATTCCCTGTAGTGGAAGTATAAGGCTTTTTGAGGGGTTTTGGTTTTTTGGATTTTTTTTCTTAGTTAATAGTTAATTTACAATACTGCATTAGTTTCAAGTGTTACAGCTCAGTGATCCGGTTTTGTGTTTATGTGTGTATATATATTTTTTTATTTTAGATTTTTTTCCATTATAGATTATGACAAGAAAGTGAGTATATTAGTAGTTCCCACCACTATACGGTAGTAGGTACTTGTTGTTTACCTGTTTTATGTATAGTGGTGTTGAATTTTTGTGCTGAAAGCATGGAGAGAAAATTAAGTCAGCAAATAATGCATTTAAGAATCTGTGGGGACTCCAATCAGGCTAGTGGAGTAGAAGGATATGGAACTCACTTCCTCCGGCAAATACATCAGAAATACATCTACAGGGCTTCTCTGCTGGTTCTTTGGTAAGGAATCTGCCTTCCTATGCAGGAGATGGGGGTTTCCCTGGTGGCTCAGTTGGTAAAGAATCTGCCTGCAATGTGGGAGACCTGGGTTCCATCCCTGGGTTGGGAAGATCCCCTGGAGGAGGGCATGGCAACCCACTCCAGTATTCTTGCCTGGAGAACCCCCATGGACAGAGGAGCCTGGCAGGGCTGCAGTCCATGAGATTGCAGAGTCAGACACAACTGAGTGACTCAGCACGTACATACAGTGCACGCGATGCAGGTTTGACCCCTGGTCTGGGGAGATCCCACATGCTGCGAAACAGCTAGGCCTGTGCGCCACAGCTATTGAGCCTGTGCTATAGAGCCGGAGAACACACCTACTGAGCCCACGTGCTACAACTACTGAAGTCCACACACCTAGAGTCTGCTCCGCAACAAGAGAAGTCACGTCAGTGAGAAGCCCAGGCGCTATAACTAGAGCAGTGCCCACCCACTCTAACTAGAGAAAAGCTCGCACAGCAATGAAGACCCAGCACAACAAATAAATAATTTTTAAAAATACATCTGCAAATGGAACAACTCTCATAGAACACCTAAACACCAATAGAAGATGTCAAACACTTGAAAGGACAAGAAAGATCATGCAACTAGGTAGGCCAAAAGGAAATAAAAACAGGAGGAAGCAGGATGGGATCTGTGCCCCTGGGAGGGAACTGAGAAAGGAAATGTTCCTGCATCTGGGGAAGCACCTTTGCCAGTGAGGAGGTCAGCCAGGACAGAAAAGGGAGCTCTGGAGGCTCAGAGGAAAAGGCAGCAGCCAGTGTGTGTAAGCAGACAACAGAGACCTGCACAGACGGTCCTGCCACCACCCTGCACACCCGCCCCAACCTGAGAGGTGCATCTGCTGCTATGGGCTGGGGCTGGGTGCTGGAATCGGGCTTTAGAGGACAGTCCCAGGGACAGGACTGCAGTTGGCTGTGTGGGGATCGCCTGAAGTGGCTGCAGTGTGTGGCTGCAACCAGGGGTGGGGTGGAAGAAGCTGGGCCACCATAGGGACAAAGCCCCATCCTCCATTGTCCAGTGGTGTGAGGGGCGGGGCAGGGCTTGGGCCTCTTCTCCACACGCCCGTGCCCACCGCCATGGGCTCTGGGAGCGCTGTGGTCTCGGTGGGCTCCTGCACAAGCCACCACCTTAGTGGGCTCTAGGAGCAGGTGCCAGCAGGGTGCCCCCACATGGAGGTGGGGCTGAAATCATAGCGAAGCCCCAGGGGCTGCACAGCTTAGGAAACAGGACTGAAATTACCCCAAGGCCGTGCAGGTCACGGATTCACATCTCCACCGGCTTTGTAAATTCAGCACCTGCAGGAGGTCCAAGCAATGGGTGCTACCGCTGCTGGGATGGGTCTGGCCTTAGCAGCGTGAGCTTTATGGTCACGTGCATGTGGGGCTTGGGTTGGGCCAGGGTCCAAGCTGCCAGTAGCTCCCACAGTGGGTCGGGTGCATGAGTACTGCAGTCCTGGAACCTGACTTCCGTGGGTCTGTGCTGGTGGCCCTGTGAAAACAGTGCCTGAGGGACACCAGGGCTGATTGCCAGCGTTCCCACAGTTGAGGCAGGGCCAAGGGCCGAGCCAACAACAGCGTACTTTGTGAGCCCACACAACAGGTGACACGGTAGAGCACACTTACTGCTGGACAACTCCAGAGGAGGATTACTTGGTGGCTACTCTCCCAGTGGGACCGTTCCAGTCCCACCTGTTTCACACCACAGCTCAGCAACAGATCTGGGAGCTTCTCCTACCACACTGGGGAAGTCGATTCTGTCCCTGACAGGGCTCTGGAAGCCAGAGAGCAAAGAGGAGGCCTCAGTGAAGACCCACTGCAGGCTCTGGCCGTCACACCACCAGTCACACCTCCTGTCCCGGGCATAGTGGCCAGCCCGGTCTGAGGAACCGGGCGGCAGACCTCTGTACTAAAAACAGCCCTCACACTGTAAGTATTAAACCCTCACAAGCTACACAACGATGCTCCTACATAAAAATAGACCTCCAAGACTACCAGCAGGTAATTGTTTCTCCTAAACTCATAGAGTAACAGAAATATAAGTAAAGTTAAGAAGTAGAAGAACCATTCCCAGTGGAAAGATCAAGAGAATTCCCCTGAAAGAACAATGAAACAGATCTCTTCAGTCTAATAGACACCAAACTCAAGGGAGATAATGAAAATACTGAAGGAATTTTTAAAAGGGCTACTGAAGTCCTGGCTATTATAAATGCCCATAAATGCCCATCAGCAGACTAATGGATAAGAAAGCTGTGGTACATATACACAATGGAATATTACTCAGCCATTAAAAAGAATACATTCGAATCAGTTCTAATGAGATGGATGAAACTGGAGCCCATTATACAGAGTGAAGTAAGCCAGAAAGATAAACACCCATACAGTATACTAATGCATATATATGGAACTTAGAAAGATGGTAATGATAACGCTATATGCAAGACAGAAAAAGAGACACAGATGTATAGAACAGACTTTTGGACTCTATGGGAGAAGGCGAGGGTGGGATGATCTGAGAGAACAGCATCAAAACATGTATATTATCAGATGTGAAACAGATCGCCAGTCCAGGTTGGATGCATGAGACAAGTGCTCAGGGCTGGTGCACTGGCATGACCCAGGGGGATGGGATGGGGAGGGAGGTGGGAGGGGGGTTCAGGATGAGGAACACATGTAAATCCATGGCTGATTCATGTCAATGTATGGCAGAAGCCACTACAATATTGTAAAGTAATTAGCCTCCAATTAATAAAAATAAATGAAAAAAACTCATTTTTAATAAAAAAAATAGAAATATATATTAATGCACATAGATGGTTCACTATCAATTCGGATTTTATTATCTGTAGAATTTCTCTCAGTACTCGATTTCATGATTCTGAAGAAGACTGTCTATTTCATTAGTGAGTTAATTTTCACTTATTTTCTGAGAGTAAAAAGACTGTAACAAAACTCATCTTGCTTTTACACTTTTCAGTAGAATCAGCGTGCACATGAAAAAAAATTAAAAAGGGCTATTGATAAAAATGTACATTGCTTTAAAAAGGAACTAAAGACTACAAAAAAGAACTAAGAAAAATTAGGAAATTCATTTGCCAGATCAAAAGCTGAGCTAAAGGCGTTGAATAGCAGGATTAATAATTCAGAAGAATCAGTGATCTGGAAGACAGAACAATAGAAATCACCCAATCTGGACGGCAGACAGAAAGCCAAAAGGAAAAACAACAACAACAATAATAATATGAGACTTAAGGGATAATATAAAGCATGCCAATATATGCATAATGACTCCAGAAGGAGAAAAGGGGATTGAAAATGTATAGTAAGTCCCCTACATACAAACAAGTTTGGTTTCAAAGGCATGTTCACATGTCCAATTTGTTCATAAATCCAATGAAGTTAACCTAGGTACCCAGCTAACACAATTGGCTAATGATATATATCATTATATAACACAAATATATAATGATATAAGATTTTTCACATGATACATAAGACACACAAACATTTTTAATCTTACAGTACCTTGGAAAGTACACTACTACACTACCACAGCTGTCATACCTGGTCTGGCATCAAGTGAAGAGTCAAGAAGAGTTACTGACTGGAGGAGGGTGAGGAAGTTGGAGATAGTAGAGCTAAAGGATTGTCAGCTGCGGTTTCACTCATGCCTAACGTGGATGGCACAGGTTCTGGTTCCTTGCTGGTTTAAATTCTGTCTACCGTCTTAAAAGAATGATTCAGTGATGTCTGGGTAGTAGCTCTTTTCTCCTCATAATGGATGAAACGGTAGCAGTGGATTGCGCTCTAAAGAGCCGCTGCAAGCTTCATGTGCTGTTCTACATTTGCGTCCTATGTTTCAAACACTGACAGTGCGTCCTCAAATAAAGTGCACAGAAGCACATCCACTCGTAGAGGGTGCATCCATGTGACAGTGTACTCCAGACACGTGAACTAGCTTATGTAATTGGACGTGCAAACTCACACATCCCTGATAGTTCCCAACTTGAAGGTTCATACGTAGGGGACTTATTGTATTTGAAGAGGTTGAAGAAATTATGACTAAAAATATCCCAAATCTAAAGAAGGAAACATATCCAGATATAAGAAGCACAGAGGGTTTCAAACAAGATAAACACAAACAGACATACGTCAAGACACGTATGCATGCTGAGTCGCTTCAGTCGTATCTGATGCTTATGGACTGTAGCCTGCCAGCCTTCTCTGTCCATGGGGATTCTCCAGACAAGAATACTAGAGTGGGTTGCCATTTCCTACTCCAGGGGATCTTCCTGACCCAGGGATCAAACTTCTGTCTCATGTCTCCTGCATTGGTAACAGGATTCTTTACCACTAGTGCCGCATGACAAAAGTTAAAGAGAATATTCTAGAGGCAGCAAAAAAAAAAAAAAAAAAGATGACAAAGGAACACCTCCCCCCCCCCGCCATAAGGCTATCAGCTGATTGCTCTATAGAAACATTACAGGCCAGAAAACAGTGGTAAGATATTCTCAAAGTCCTGAAAGAGAAAAATCTGCAACCTGGGATACTCTACCTAGCAAGATTATCATTTAGAATAAGAGAAAGAATTTCTAAGATAAGCAAAAACTAAAAAGAATACAGCAATATTAAACCTATCCTAAAGGAACTATTGAAAAGTCATCTCTACATAGAAGGGAAGTAAGAGCTATAGGAAAGAGAACATAAGAATTGGAAAGTAAATCATTTAAATAAGCTAGTACACAGATTTTTAAAAATCAAAAAAGTTCTGTAAAAGTGATAACCACAACGAGTAGCAAAAGGATGAATATGAAGATCTGAAAGAAGACAACAAAATCATAAAATGTGGGGGATGATAGTAAGAAAATGTAGATTTTTTTTTTTTCTAGAATGTGTTTGAGCCTATATGACTAGCAGTTAAAAGCAAGTAGATATAGGAAGGGGTTAACATACTAGAAAAACAGGGTAAACACCAATCAAAACCATACAATACATTCACAAAAAGCAAAATGAACAGAATGAAAGCATAATACAAAAGAAAATCATCAAATCACAAAAGGAAAAAAAAAATAGTATAAAACCAATAGGAAAACAAGGGTTAAAATGGCAAGATATGCAAAGCAATCAATAATTACCTTAAATGTCAATGGATGAAATCCTTCAATTAAAAAACATAGTATGGCAGGTTGAATTTAAAAAAAATCAAAGTCTACAAAACTGCCTAAAAGAAACCCACTTCAGGGCAAAGAACACAGATAGACTGAAAGTGAGGGGATGGAAAAAGATTTCGTACAAACAGAACAAGAAAGTGGAGATCACAATAATTATATCAGAAAAAACAGACTTTAAAGCAAAGGCTATAAAGAAAAAGAAGAGCACTGTATAATGATACAAGGATCAATAAAAGAGGGTATTACACTCATCAGCCTATGTGCACCCAATATAGGGGCACCCAAAAACACAAAACAAATACTAACAGACATAAAGGGAGAAACTAATGGGAATACAATAATAGTAGAAGACTTTAACACCCCACTCACATCAGTGGACAGATATTTGAGAACAAAAATAGTGCAACAGAGACCCTAAAGGATAGGACTCAATTGATATTTTCAGGACATTTCATCCAGAAAAAGAGTACACATACCTCTCAAGTGCACATGAAACATTCTCTAGGATTAGCCATACCAGGGCACAAAAAAGTCTCAACAAATTTAAGAGTCTAGAAGTATTCAAGCATCTTTTCTGATCACAATGACATGCAACTAGAAACCACAGAAAAAGAAGCAAGCAAACAAGAAACAATTACATGCAGACTAAACTACATGCTACTTAAAAACCAATTAGTTAATGATGAAATCAAAGAAGAAATTAAAAAATACCTTGAGACAAATGACAAAGCAGAACCATACAAAATCTGTGGGCTGCATGAAAAGCAGTCTTGAAAATTCATAGCAATTCAGGCCCTGAAAAGAAGCAAGAAAATTTGCAAATACACAACCTAACATACTACCTAAAAGAATGAGAAAAAACCAAAAGTCAGCAGAAGGAAGGAAATAATAAAGATCAGAGGGAAAATAAATAAAATAGAGATTAAAAAAAAATAGAAAAAGTCAATAATACTAAGAGCTGTTTCTTTGAAAGTGTAAACAAAATTGACAAACCTCTGGCCAGGCTCACCAGGAAGCAAAGAGAGAAAACCCAAATAAACTAAGAAATGAAAGTGGAGAAATCACAACTGATACTGCAGAAAAAAATCACAAGAGAATACTATGAACAACTATACATCAACAGATTCAACTACTTAGAAGTAATGGACAATTTCTAGAAACACAGAGCCCACCAATACTGCAAGGAGGACTTGAACAGACCAATCAGTAGAAGTGAAGTAAACTTGGTAATAAAACAAAACAAAAAACTTTTTACAAACAAAAGTCCAGGTTGAAATGGCTTCACAGGTATATTCAAATATATATTTAAAAAAAATAACTTGTACCAGTTCTTCCCAAACTCTTCCAGAAGATTGACAAGGAGGGAACAAGACATTCTATGAAGAAACCAATCACTCTGATAGCAAAACCAGACAAACACACTACCAAAAAAATTACAGGCAAGTATCTTTGGTGAATATAGATGCAAACATTCTCAACAAACAAACAGAAACCCAAATCCAGCAACAAATAAAAAAAGTTCATGCACCATGACCAAGTTGAGTTCTTCCCAGGGTCAAAAGGATGGTTCAATATATGAAAATCAATCAATGTGATATGCCAGATCAACAAAAATAAAGACAAAAACCACTTGATCATCTCAATAGATGCAGAAAAATCTGTGGTAAAATTTAACATCCATCATTCATGGTAAAACAAACACAAAAAAACCTTTACAAAAGTCAGTACAGAGGGAACATATCTCAACATAATAAAAGCTATTCATTAGAAACCCACAGCCATTATAATAGCCACAAAAGGGTGAAAGCCTTCTTGCTAAAGCATGGAACAAGGGAAGGATGCCCACTCTCACCACTTCTCTTCAGCATAATATTAGAAATCCTAGCCATAACAGTCCAACAGGAGAAAGAAAGGAAAGGTATTCAAGTTGGTAGGGAAGAGATATAAAACTGTTCATGTGCAGATGACGTGATACTATGTGTATAGAAAACCCTAAAGACTCCACTCAAAAACTTCTAGAACTGATAAACTCAGCAAGGTAGCAGGATACAAGATTAACATAGAGAAATCGATTGCATTTTTTTAGAGTAACAATGAAATAGAGAATGTAAACAAACAATCCCATTTTTAAAAACACATCAAAAAATAAAATACTTAGGAATAAATCTCACCAAGGAGCTGGAAAACTTACATGCTGAGAATTACATAATAAAGGAAACTGAAGATGATTGAAAGAAATGGAAAGCCATCCCATGCCCTTTAATATTGTTAAAATGGCTATACTAACCAAGGCAATCTACAGATTTAATGCAATCTCTATGAAATTACCCAGGACATTTTTCACAGAATTAGAGCAAATAATCATAAAATTTACACGGAACCATGAAAGACCCCAAATTGCCAAAGCAATCCTGAGGCTAAAGAACAAAGCAGGAGGCATAACCCTCCCAGACTTCGGACAATGCTACAAAGCTGCAGTAATCAAAACAGCGTGGTACTGGCACAAAAACAGACCAATGGGACAGAATAGAGAACCCGGAAATAAACCTGCACACCTGTGGAAAATTAATCTTCAACAAAGGAGGCAAAAATGTCAAATGGGGAAAAGATGGTCTCTTCAACAAGCAGTGTGGAAAAGTTGGACAGCTGCATGTAAATCAGTGAAGTTAGAACACGCCCTCACACCATGTCTGCACAGTCACTAAGTCATGTCCAATTTTTTGCAGCCCCAGAGATTGTGACCTACCAGGCTCCTCTGTCCATGGCAAGAATGACAGAGTGGGTTGCCGTTTCCTCCTCCAGGGGGTCTTCCTGGCCCAGGGATTGAACCCACATGTCTTGTGTCTCCTGAGTTGTCAGACAGGTTCTTTACCACTGAGCCACCTGAGAAGCCGACCATACACAAAAATAAACTCAAAATGGCTTAAAGGCTTAAACATAAGACATGATACCATAAAACTCCCTGAAGAAAACACAGGCAAAACATTCTTGAACGTAAATCATACTAATGTTTTCTTAGGTCAGTCTCCCAAGGCAATAGAAATAAAAGCAAAAATAAATAAATGGGACCAAATCAAACTTATAAACTTTTCACAGCAAAGGAAATCACAAACAGATGAAAAGACAACCTATGGGCTGTGAGAAAATACTTCCAAATGATGCAACCAACAAGGACTTAATTTCTAAAATATACAAACGGCTCATACAATTCAAAACCAAAAAGCAACCTCGTTGAAAAATGGGCAAAAGACCTAAGTAGACATTTCTCCAAAAAAGAAATACAAATAGCCAAAATATACATGAATGGTCATCATCGTTAATAGAGAAATGCAAATCAAAACTGTGGTGAGGTATCACCTCACATGAATGGCTATCATTAAGAAATCTACAAACAGTAAATGCTGGAGAGGATGTGAAGAAAAGGCAGCCTTCGTACACTGTTGGTGGAAATGTAAATTGTTGTAGCCACTATGGAAAATAGTATGAAGTTTCCTCAGAAAACCAAAAATAGAGTTGCCATATGATCCAGCAATGCCACTCCTGGGCATATATCCAGACAAAACTGTAATTCGAAAAAATACATGCATGCTCAATGTTTACAACAGCACTAATTACAAAAACCAAAATGTGGAACCAGCCTACATGCCCATTGACAGGGGAGAGAACAGAGAAGACACGGTGCACACATAGAATGTAATAGTTCAGTTCAGTGGCTGGGTTGTGTCCCACTCTGCAGCCCCATGCTGCAGCACGCCAGGCCTCCCCGTCCATCACCAGTTCCCGGGGCTACTCAAACTCATGTCCATGAGCCAGTGATGCCATCCAGCCATCTCATCCTCTCTTGTCCCCTTCTCCTCCTGCCTCAATCTTCCCCAGCATCAGGGTCTTTTCAAATGGGTCAGTTCTTCCCATCACGTGGCCAAAGTATTGGAGTTTCAGCTTCAGCATCAGTCCTTCCAATGAATATTCAGGACTGATTTCCTTCAGGATGGACTGGTTGGATCTCCTTGCAGTCCAAGGGACTCTCAACAGTCTTCTCCAACACCACAGTTCAAAAGCATCAATTCTTCAGCACTCAGCTTTCTTTGTAGTCCAACTCTCTCATCCATACATGGCTACTGGAAGAACCATAGCTTTGACTAGATGGACCTTTGTTGGCAAAGTAATGTCTCTGCTTTGTAACATGATGTCTAGGTTGGTCATGGCTTTGCTTTCAAGGAGTCTTTTAATTTCATAGCTGCAGTCACCAACTGCAAGGATTTTGGAGCCAAGAAAAATAAAGTCTCACCATTTCCATTGTTTCCCAATCTGTTTGCCATGAAGTGATTGGACCGGATGCCATGATCTTAGTTTTCTGAATGTTGAGTTTTAGGCAAACAATTTTATTCTCCTCTTTAATCTTCATCAAGAGGCTCTTTAGTTCTTCGCTTTCTGCCCTAAGGGTGGTGTCATCTGCATATCTGAGGTTATTGATATTTCTCCTGGCAATCTAGATTCCAGCCTGTGTTTCATCCAGCCCAGCGTTTCTCATAATATACTCTACATATAAGTTAAGTAAGCAGGGTGACAATATACAGTGTTGACGTACTCCTTTTCCTATTTGGAACCAGTCTGTTTTTCCATGTCCAGTTCTAACTGTTGCTTCCTGACCTGTATACACATTTCTCAGGAGACAGGTAAGGTGGTCTGGTATTCCCATCTCTTTCAGAATTCTCCACAACTTGTTGTGATCCACACGGTCAAAGGCTTTTGCATAGTCAATAATGCAGAAATAGGTGTTTTTTCCTGGAACTCTCTTGCTTTTCCAATGATCCAGTGGATATTGGGAATTTGATCTCTGGTTCCTCGGCCTTTTCTATTTATTTTATTTATTTTTTTTCACTTACTTTTATTTGTTGGAGGCTAATTACTTTACAATATTGTAGTGGGTTTTGTCATACATTGACATGAATCAGCCATGGATTTACATGTATTCCCCATCCCGATCCCCCCTCCCACCTCCCTCTCTACCCAATCCCTCTGAGTCTTCCCAGTGCACCAGGCCCAAGCACTTGTCTCATGCATCCAACCTGGGCTGGTGATCTGTTTCACTATAGATAATATACATGTTTCGATGCTATTCTCTCGAAACATCCCACCCTCGCCTTCTCCCACAGAGTCCAAAAGTCTGTTCTGTACATCTGTGTCTCTTTTTCTGTTTTTCATATAGGGTTATCATTACCATCTTTTTAAATTCCATATATATGTGTTAGTATGCTGTAATGTTCTTTATCTTTCTGGCTTACTTCACTCTGCACAATAGGCTCCAGTTTCATCCATCTCACCAGAACCGATTCAAATGAATTTTTTTAATGGCTGAGTAATATTCCATGGTGTATATACACCACAGCTTCCCTATCCATTCGTCTGCTGATGGGCATCCAGGCTGCCCCCATGTCTCGGCTACCATAAATAGTGCTGCGATGAACATCGGGGTGCACGTGTCTCCCTCAGATCCCTCTGCCTTTTCTAAAACCAGCTTGAACATCTGGAAGTTCACGGTTCATATATTGTTGAAGCCTATCTTGGAGAATTTTGAGCATTACTTTACTAGCATGTGAGATGAGTGCAATTGTGAGGTAGTTTGAGCATTCTTTGGCATTGCCTTTCTTTGGGATTGGAAAGAAAACTGACCTTTTCCAGTCCTGTGGCCACTGCTGAGGTTTTCAAATTTGTTGGCATATTGAGTGCAGCACTTTCACAGCATCGTCATTTAGGATTTGAAATAGATCAACTGGAATTCCATCACCTCCACTAGCTTTGTTCGTAGTGATGCTTCCTAAGGCCCACTCAACTTCACATTCCAGGATGTCTGGCTCTAGGTGAGTGATCACACCATCATGATTATCTGGGTCGTGAAGATCTTTTTTGTATAGTTCTTCTGTGTATTCTTGCCACCTCTTCTTAATATCTTCTGCTTCTGTTAGGTCCACACCATTTCTTTCCTTTATTGAGCCCATCTTTGCATGAAATGTTCCCTTGGCATCTGTAATTTTCTTTAAGAGATCTCTAGTCTTTCCCATTCTATTGTTTTCCTCGATTTCTTTGCACTGATCACCGAGGAAGGCTTTCTTCTCTCTCCTTGCTATTCTTCGGAACTCTGCATTCAAACGGGTATATCTTTCCTTTTCTCCTTTGCTTTTTGCTTCTCTTCTTTTCACAGCTATTTGTAAGGCCTCCTCAGACAGCCATTTTGCTCTTTTGCATTTCTTTTTCTTGGAGATGGTCTTGCTCCATCTCCTGTACAATGTCATGAACCTCTGTCCATAGTTCTTCAGGCACTCTGTCTATCAGAACTAGTCCCTTAAATCTATTGTCACTTCCACTGTATCATTGTAAGGGATTTGATTTAGGTCATACCTGAATGGTGTAGTGGTTTTCCTTCTTTCTTCAATTTAAGTGTGAATTTGGCAATAAGGGATTCATGATCTGAGCCACAGTCAGCTCCCAGTCTCGTTTTTGCTGACTGTATAGAGCTTCTCCATCTTTGGCTGCAAAGAATATAATCAATCTGATTTCGGCTGCGTGGCGCTGGAGCAGCCGAGAAGAGACATCCCATGTCCAAGGTCAGGAGCGGTGGCCGAGAGCGGATACCCCACGTCTAAGGTCAGGAGCGGCGGCTGCGCTTTGCTGGACCAGCCGTGTGGAGATACCCCACATCCAAGGTCAGAGAAACCCCTGTAAGACGGTAGGCGCTGGAGAGCTGTGAGGAGATACCGCACATCCAAGGGCAAAGGAGAAGCCCCAGCAAGATGGTAGGAGGGGTGAATTCACATTTAGAATCAAACCCCGTTCCCACCAGAGATGCTGAGAGGGCTCAAACAAACCTGCGCGCCAGGACCCACAGACCCCATAGAGACTGAGACAGAACTGTGTTTGAGCGTCTCCTGTGGGGGTATGGGTCGGCGGTGGTCTGCTGCAGGGACAGGGGCTCTGGGTGCAGCAGACTTGGGTTAGGTATAAGCCCTCTTGGAGGAGGTCACCATTAACCCCACCCTAGAGATGCCAGAACTTACACAGGACTGGGAAATAGACTCTCGGAGGGCACAACAGAACCTTGTGCACCAGGAGACAGGAGCAGTGACCCCACAGGAGACCGTCCTGGACTTGCCTGTGGGGGTCTGGGGGTCTCCGGCAGAGGTGTGGGTTGGCGGAGGCCTGCTGCAGGGCTGGGGACACTGAGTGGAGCAGTGCATGCCTGGGACCTTTTGAGGGAGGTCACCATTATCTTCATTGCTTCCACCACAGTTTGGCCCAGGTAAATAGCGGGGAACACAACTCCACCCATCAACATAAAATTGGATTAAAAACTTACTGAGCATGGCCCTGCCCATCAGAACAAGACCCAGTTTCCCCCTCAGTCAGTCTGTCCCATCAGGAAGCTTCCTTAAGCCTCTTGTCCTTCTCCATCAGAGGGCAGACAGACTGAAAACCACAATCACATGCTTACAACCCTGAGCTTATGAGGCAGATGACTGGAGCTTGCTGGAAATCCAGCCATGATGCAAGAGATGATGCAGAAGCAGGACCAGGCTCTAAGCAATCTGGAGAGCATCCCTGGAGGGTGTAATGCCTTCTGCCACATGTACACGGACATCAAAGGGCCCATGTTTACAGCTGCCCAGAAACAGTTTGGCAGAATCCCTTTTCTTTCCTGGCTGGGAACTCGGACAGCTCATCCTCCCAGCCTCTGCGGACTGAGAAACAAGAGCTGCTCCCTAACCCCTGGAGCACCTTGACCCCCACCTCCCAGGCCCCTGGGTCTGGTGGGGAGGTTACTGGGTGCCTGGGGACCATCCAGGTACCCCCAGCAGTCTCCAGCCCCTTTGGGATCAATGCGGTTAGCCTGGCAGAAAACGAAGAAGAGCTAAAGAACCTCTTGGTGACAGTAAAAGAGGAGAGTGAGAAAGTTGGCTTAACACTCGACATTCAGAAAACTAAGATCATGGCATCCAGTCCCATCACTAAATGGCAAATAGATGGGGAAACAATGGAAACAGTGACAGACTATATTTTTGGGGGGTCCAAAATCATTGCAGATGGTGACTGCAGCCATGAAATTAAAAGACGCTTGCTCCTTGGAAGAAAAGTTATGACCAACCTAGATAGCATATTAAAAATCAGAGATATTGCTTTGCTAACAAATGTCTGTCTAGTCAAAGGTATAGTTTTTCCAATAGTCATGTATGGATGTGAGAGTTGGACTATAAAGAAAGCTGAATACCAAAGAATTGATGCTTTTGAACTGTGGTATTGCAGAAGACTCTTGAGAGTCCCTTGGACTGCAAGGAGATCCAACCAGTCCATCCTAAAGGAAATCAGTCCTGAATATTCATTGGAAGGACTGATGCTGAAGCTGAAACTCCAATACTTTGGCCACCTGATGAGAAGAACGGACTCATTTGAAAAGACCCTGATGCTGGGAAAGATTGAAGGCAGGAGGAGAAGGGGATGACAGAGGATGAGATAGTTGGATGGCATCACCTATTCAATGTACCTGAGTTTGAGTAAGCTCCAGGAGTTGATGAATTGGGAAGCCTGGCATGCTCTAGTCCATGAGGTCGCAAAGATTCGGACATGACTGAGCAATTGAACTGAACTGAGCCTGGAATCAGAGATGTTCAACAGCCTGGAAATGCAGGCCCTTCACCAGCAGATCTCTGAGAACCCCCAACTGATGCATAACATGTGCAGCATGATGAAAACGCTTGCTCAGAACCCTGACTTTGGTGAATGTGCCACTCTTCACAGGGAACCCCTAGCTTCAGGAGCAGCTCTGCCTGCAGCTCCCAGTCTTCCTGCAGCAGCTGCAGAATCCAGAGTTGCTCTCCAGTCTGACCAATCCCCGAGCCTTGCAGGCACTGCTGCACATCCAGCAGGGACTTCAGACCTTGCAGACTGAAGCCCCCAGGCTGGTACCCAGCCTTGGCTCTTCTGGGATGGCCTGGACCTCAGCATCCTTGGCAGGTAGCAACGCGGAATCTGCGCCCAAGGTGCCCACCTCCTCTCCAGCCCTGCCAGTCACATCCTCTCCAACAGGTGCCTCCAGTGCTCAGCAGCAGCTCATGCAGTGGATGATCTAGCTTTTGGCCGGAAGTGGAAGTTCACAGGTGCAAACTCAAGAAGTGAGATTTCAGCAGCTGCTGGAGCAGCTCAACTCCATGGGCTTCATGAAAGGCCAGACTGCAGGCCCTGATAGCCACAGGAGGGGACATCAAAGCAGATATCAGGAGACTCCTGGGTTCTCAGTTATCGTAACCTCTCAGCCCTGGTCCTCCTGCCCCTCCTTTCCCTCGATGCCAACGTTTGGTTTCTCTATCAATGAGACCCTCTCTGGGTCATCCCTTCTGTTATGTCTTTATCCTTTGTCCTCTCCAGACAGCAGGTTGACTTTAGAGGTGTGGGCCCCAGCCCCATAACTCTCAGAATTCTGGTTTTACTTCTCCACCTCTTATAGAACCTTTTCTCCTGGCCCTGCTTGCAACAGAGCTATTTGTGCAGTTTTTATTGATTGGCGCCTCCTCCTTGCCCCACAACCATCTTTTTGCAACCTTCAGACTTCTCAGTAGCAGTGCAGAGTTGAGGAGAAACCCATTCTCTGGTTTATTGGAACAGGGTCTTCCATCTCTACCGCTAGAGTTTTGCTTGTCTCATGTTTAGTTTTGGTAAGTCGTCCTTATTTTGCTTCCCCATCCCCTCCCACGTCTAGCCCACCCAGTACTAGACTTCCACACTCTGAAGGCGGGGCAGGTGAGGCAGGCTGTGCTTTTCCTCCTCATTCCCTGTCCTCACTTTCACAGGGTTTACTGGGACTTGCAGGGGAAGGAAGATGCCTGTTCTCTCTGTCCAAAGGGAGAGGCGAAACAGCACTCTGGAGCAGATGTTAACAAGCCCTGGACCAGCCTGGCTAGGGGAGGAGGGAATGAGACTTTCTAGAGGAAGGGAATGGGGGAAACAGCCTGAGTTGAGGACTTGGAATTGACAGGGAATGGAAACACTAATCGTTCTTTTAGGCCAGAGAGTCCAGGCTCTGGCCTGGCAAAGGAGACTTAGAGATGTTAATGGAATTTGAGTTGAAGAAAAGGGTTCAGTGGAGCTAAACAGTATGGCTCACAGGGGATTATATTGGTTCTGTTTCCTCAAACATACATGCTTCAATACATACACACACATTTCCATGAACCCAGGACCTGCCTGCATCTCCAAGTACCACTGATTTAATTCCTGCTGAAAAGATATGCTGAGGATTGGAGTCTGTCTCTGCAGTGGCTGTGTGTGTGGGGGGGGGGAGGGGGGTGCCATGCACAGCACACATGTGCATGTGAGTTGAGTGGGCGGGGGGATACCTTGTTGATTTCTGGTTTAGAGTTTTCTCCCACCAGACAGAAGTAGACTGAGGGGTCAGTCTAGGTCAGGAATACATACAGCCTAGGGAGCTCAGTCTCTGGGCCTCTGGGCACCGGGTAACCCAAGGATAGTGTGGGTACCCCTTCTGAAGCTGTCAGAGCTGTGACTGGCACCCTTTTAACTCCTCCCCTCATTGCTTTTTGGGAATAGTCAGGGAGGAGTCTTTCTGTCTAGAACCCCTGGCCTTTGGCTTCTTGGCTTCTGCCCTTGAGCTTTTGCTGTTTCCCTCTAGGCCAGAAGGTTCTATCTGAGGATGGAAAGGAGAGTGCCACAATGATGCCCTTGATCTGGAATTGGACTTTACTCTAGTGGCACACAGAGAAGGCTCAGATCACCTCCTCTCTCTGCTTCTTAGTCTGCTTGGAGTACCCATTACTGAGAACATGGAGGCAATATTGAATTTTCTCCAAGTGGGAAAAGGTCCCAAGCAATCCAGAGAGGATGTCTGTGTGGTTTTCCCTCCCTACCTCCCCCAACTCCCACACTAGCCTTTGTAAATAAATAGTGTGATCTTTGTTGTGAAAAAAAGAAAAGAAGGAAACAATAGCAAAGATCAATGAAACTAAGACCTGGTTCTTTGAGAAGATTAAAAAAAAAAAAAAATGAAAAATCACTAGCCAGACTCATCAAGAAGAAAAGGGAGAAGGCTGAAATCAATAAAATTAGAAATGAAAAAGGAGAAATTACAACAGGCAACACAGAAATACAAAGGCTTATAAGAGACTACTACAAACAACTATATTCCAATAAAATGGACAACCTGGAATAAATGGACAAATTCTTAGAAAATTATAACCTTCCAAGACTGAACCAGGACGAAAGAGAAAATATTAAGAGATCAATCACAAGCACGGAAATCAAAACCTTAATAAAAAATCTTCCTAAAACAAACAAACAACAAAAAAAAACCCCACAGGGACACAGATGAATTCTACCAAAGTTTAAGAAGAGCTGGCACCTATCCTGCTCAAACTCTTGACTCTGAAAGAGTCTTACAGACTAAGGAAAACTCCCAAATTCATACCACAACCAGAAAAAATTACAGGCCAATATCACTGATGTACATAGATGCAAAAATCCTCAACAAAATTCTAGCAAACAGAATCCAATAACACATCAAAAGGATCTTACATCATGATCAAATGGGCTTTATTCCAAGCATGCAAGGATTCCTCAATATATGCAAATCAATCTATGTGATTACACCATATTAACAAATTGAAAGCTAAAACCCATATGATCATCTCAATAGATGCAGAGAAAGATTTTGACAAAATTCAACACCCATTTATGATAAAACCTCTGCAGAAAGTAGACACGAAAGGAACCCACTTCAACATAATAAAGGGCATCTATGACAAACCCACAGCAAACATTATTCTCAATGGTGAAAAACTGAAAGCATTTTCTCTGAGGTCAGGAACAAGACAAGGGTGTTCACTCTCATCACTATTATTCAATATAATTTTGGAAGTCCTGGCCACATCAGTCAGAGAAGAAAAAGAAAAGAAATCCAGATTGGAAAAGAAGAAGTAAAACTCTCACTGTTTGCAGGTAACAACACTATGCATAGAGAATCCTAAAGATACCACCAGAATATTACTAGAGCTAATCAAAGAGTATAGTAAAGTCACAGAATATAAAATTAATACACAGAAATCCCTTGCTTTCCTATACACTAACAGTGAAAATCAGAAAGAGAAATTAAGGAAACAATCCTATTGACCCCTGCAACAGAAAGAATAAAATACCCAGGAAGAAACCCACGTAAAGGGACAAAAGACCTGTATGCAGAAAATTATAAAACACTGATGAAAGAAATCAAAGATGACCCAGCTGGAGAGATGTATCATATTCTCGGATTGGAAGAATCAATATTGTGAAAATGACTATATTACCCAAAACAATCTATAGATTCAATGCAATCCTTATTAAACTGTCAATGGTATTTTTCACAGAACTTGAACAAAAAAATTCACAATTTGTATGGAAACACAAGAGACTCTGAATAGCCAAAGCAATCTTGAGAAAGAAAAATGGAGCTGGAGGAATCAACATTCCTAACTTTAGACTATACTACAAAGCTACGGTCATCAAGATTGTGTAGAACCAGCACAAAAACAGAAATGTAGACCAATGGAACAAGATAGGAGCCCCAGAGATAAACCCATGCACTTATGGGCAGCTTATCTTTGACAAACAAGGCGAGAATATACAATGGAGAAAAGTCAGTCTCTTCAATAAGTAGCACTTGGAAAACTGGACAGCTTTGTGTAAAAGAATGAAATTAAAACACTTCCTAACACCATACACAAAAATAAACTTAAAATGGATTGAACACTTCAGTGTAAGGCCAGAAACTATAAAGTTCTTAGAGGAGAACATAAGCAGTGTATTCTTTGACATAAATCACAGCAAAATCCTCTTTGACCCACTTCCTAGAGTAATGGAAATAAAAGCAAAAATAAACAAATGTGACCTAATTAACTTAAAAGCTTTTGCATAGCAGAGGAAACAATAAACAAGATGAAAAGACAACTCTCAGAATGAGAGAAAATAACTTCAAATGAAACAACTGACAAAGCATTAATCTCCAAAATTCGTAAGCAGCTCATACAGCTCAATATCAGAAAGAAAAAAGAAAACTGCTCAATCAAAAAATGGGCAGAGGACCTAAACAGACATTTCTCCAAAGAAGACATGCAGATGGCCAATGAACACTTGGAGAGATGCTCAACATCACTAATTATTAGAGAAATGCAAATCAAAATTGCAGTGAGGTATCATCTCACACCAGTCAAAACAGCCATCATCGAAAAACCTACAACCAATAAATGCTGGAGAGGATGTGGAGAAAAGGGAATTTTTCTGCACTGTTGATAGGAATGTAAACTGTTACAGCCATAAGGAGAACAGTATGGAAATTCTTTTGAAAAACTAGCAATAAATCTACTATATGACCCAGCAATCCCACAACTGGGCAGGTACCCTGAGAAAGCCATAATTCGAAAAGAAAGATGTACCCAAATGTTCATTGCAGGACTACTTACAATAGCCAGGACATGGAAGCAACCTAGATGTCCATCTACACATGAATGGATAAAGCAAATGTAGTACATAATACAATGAAATATTACTCAGCCATAAAAAAGAATGAATTTGAATCATTCTAGTGAGGGGATGAAACTAGAGCCTGTTATAGAGTGTGAAGTAAGTCAAAAAGAGAAAAACAAATATCATATATTAACGCATATATGGGGGCTTCCCAGGTGGTGCTAGTGGCAAAGATCCCACCTTTGGCAAAGAACCCAACATGCCAATGCAGGAGACATAGGAGACACAGGTTCAATCCCTGGGTCAAGAAGATCCCCTGGAGGAGGGCACGGCAACCCACTCCAGTGTTCTTGCCTGGGAAGTCCCATGGACAGAGGAACCTGGCAGGCTGCAGTCCATGGGGTCACATAGAGTCAGACACAACTGAAGCGACTTAGCTTGTGAGCATGAACACGAATATATGGAATCTGGAAAAATGGTATTGATGAAACTATTTGCAGGGAAGGAATGGAGACACAGATGTAGAGAATGAACTTGTGGATGCAGTTGGGGAAGGAGTGCATGGGACGAATGGAGAAAACAGCATCAACATATATACACTGTCATGTGTAAAATAGATAGCTGGTGAGAAGCTGCTATATAACACAAGGAGCCAAGCCTGACGCTCTCTGATGATGGAGAGGGGTGGGGTAAGGGGAAGCTCAAGAGGCTCAAGAGGGAAAGAATATGTGTTTAGTTATGGCTGATTCACATTGTTGTATAGAAGAAGCCCACACAGCTCTGTAAAGCAATTTTTCCCCAGTTAAAATTAAATTAAAAAAATATACTACAGAAAAAAGAGAGAAACAGTATGTATCTCACGAACAGTATGAAAAGGCAAAAAGATATGGCCCTGGAAGATGAGCCCTCCAGGTCAAAATGTGTCCAATATGCCACTGGGGAATAGCAGAGGGCAATTACTAGTAGCTCCACAAAGAATCAAACAGCTGGGCAGAAGTGGAAGTGATGCTCAGTTGTGGATGTGTTGGGTGGTGAAGATAAAGTCTGATGCTGTAAAGAACAACATTGCATAGGAATATTGCATATTAGGTCCATGAATCGAGGTAAATTGTACATGGTCAAGCAGAGAAGAATACAGCCACCCTACATCTGTTTCTTCCTCTTAAGCTTATCCAACAGAAGACACTTTGGAGGTGTTGTAATTTAAACCTCTAACTCAATACCATAAATATTTTTTATCTTGTGGGCCCTACATTCTCTGTTGCAATTACTTAGCTCTGTTATTTTCATGCAAAATCAACTACAGACAACATATGAACAAATAGGTGTTGCTAGCTTCGGTCTGAAATGGGCCAAATACGACCTGAGAACCCCAGATCTGTGTCAAACCCAATGCCTGCTTCAGGCTGAAGCTGCAGGACCAGCAGGCAGGCCAGAGCCACAGCAGAACAGAATGTATTTCTGTCTGCTGTCTGTACTGTGCCTGGGGGTGGTAGGTCATTCTGATTGTTGTAGTCCCACAGGACCAAGGGCACTCATGGGGCATCCCTGGATTGCAGCCACAAACACCAGCACCAAAGGTAACAACCAGGTCAGTGGACACATGTGTGGTTCCCTTCCTAGAGATGCTGGCCCTCTGGAGCATGGAGAGGTAGCATAAAGTTAACCCGCCCTCCTCCAAGGTCTCTGGACACAATGACAGTCAGACCTTAGAAGTGTGTTTAGACAGAAGTCTGTCCTGAGACTGCAACTGTGAAGATGAGCCAGTGGACTTCTTTCAGACTGACTGCCTCCATTTGCTGCCTCCTGCTGGACTACCAGGGTGGTAGCCAGTTAAGAATTCTTTCTCCATTTGTTACAGTTCCATGAGACCAAGGGAACATTTCATGCAAAGATGGGCTCAATAAAGGACAGAAATGGTGTGGACCTAACAGAAGCAGAAGATATTAAGAAGAGGTGGTAAAAATACACCAGAAGAACTGTACAAAAAGATCTTCACGACCCAGATAATCATGATGTGTGATCACTTACCTAGATCCTGGAATGTGAAGTCAAGTGGGCCTTAGGAAGCATCACTACGAACAAAGCTAGTGGAGGTGATGGAATTCCAGTTGACCTATTTCAAATCCTGAAAGATGATGCTGTGAAAGTGCTGCACTCAATATGCCAGCAAATTTGAAAAACAGTAGTGGCCACAGGACTGGAAAAGGTCAGTTTTCATTCCAATCCCTAAGAAAGGCAATCCCAAAGAATGCTCAAACTACCACACAATTGCACTCATCTCACATGCTAGTAAAGTAATGCTCAAAATTCTCCAAGCCAGGGTTCAGCAGTACATGAGCCGTGAACTTCCAGATGTTCAAGCTGGATTTAGAAAAGGCAGAGGAACCAGAGATCAAAATCTCAACATCTGCTGGATCATTGAAAAAGCAAGAGAGTTTCCGAAAAACACCTATTCCTGCTTTATTGACTGTGCCAAAGCCTTTGACTGTGTGGATCTCAATAAACTGAAAAATTCTTAAAGAAATGGGAATACCAGACCACCTGACCTGCCTCTTGAGGAATATGTATGCAGGTCAGGAAGCAACAGTTAGAACTGGACATGGAACAACAGATGGGTTCCAAATAGGAAAAGGAGTACGTCAAGGCTGTATATTGTCACCTTGCTTATTTAACTTATATGCAGAGTATATCATGAGAAATGCTGGAGCAGATGAATCACAAGCTGGAATCAAGGTTGCTGGGAGAAATATCAATAACCTCAGATATGCAGATGACACCACCTTTATGGCAGAAAGTGAAGAAGAACTGAAGAGCCTCTTGATGAAAGTGAAAGAGGAGAGTGAAAAAGTTGGCTTAAAACCCAGAGGGATCAGGTAGAGAGGGAGGTGGGAGGGGGGATCGGGATGGGGAATACATGTAAATCCATGGCTGATTCATGTCAATATATGACAAAACCCACTACATATTGTAAAGTAATTAGCCTCCAACTAATAAAAATAAATGAAAAAAAAACTCAGCATTCAGAAAACTAAGATCATGGCATCTGGTCCCATCACTTCATGGCAAATAGATGGGGAAACAGTGGAAAAAGTGGCAGACTTTATTTTTTTGGGCTCCAAAATCACTGTGGATCACTGCAGCCATGAAATTAAAAGGCACTTACTCTTTGGCAGGAAAGTTATGACCAACCTAGACAGCATATTAAAAAGCAGAGACATTACTTTGCCAACAAAGTCCGTCTAGTCAAGGCCATGGTTTTTCCAGTAGTCATGTATGGGTGTGAGAGTTGGACTATAAAGAAATCTGAGTGCAGGAGAATTGATGCTTTTGAACTGTGGTGTTGGAGAAGACTCTTAAGAGTCCCTTGGACTACAAGGAGGTCCAACCAGTCCATCCTAAAGGAGATCAGTCCTGGGTGTTCATTGGAAGGGCTGATATTGAAGCTGAAACTTCAATACTTTGGCCACCTGATTGGAAGAGCTGACTCATTGGAAACTATCCTGATGCTGGGAAAGATTGAAGGCGGGAGAAGTAGGGGATGACAGAGGATAAGATGGTTGGATGGCATCACTGACCCAATGGACTTGAGTTTGAGTAAACTCTAGAGCTGGTGATGGACAGGCAGGCCTGGTGTGCTGCAGTCCATGGGGTTGCAAAGAGTTGGACACAACTGAGCCACTGAACTGAACTGTGACCTGCAACCCCACTGCCCACAAGAGCTGAGCTATCTAGATGTGTCTCCTGGGCAGCAGCCACAGAGATCTGGGTGCTAGATGAGGTTGCCAACTTCTACCTGGAAGTTGCTAGACCCTGGAGTGAGACAAAGGGAATGTGTAAATATGGCATCTGCCAGCCTGGATCCCTGGATTGGCTGCTTGATGTGTATTAAATTAGATGCCTGCTCCTTAGGCTGATGCTCTAAGGTAAGCAAATAAACATTTTCAGAAAGTCTGGGTACTTTTTTGTGGTTGCCTCTGCACTGGTGCCTGGGTGTTTGAGTCTGTGTGCTGAGTCCTTTGGACTTTTCTCAGTTCACTATAGCTTTGTGGCTTTGCAGACACAAGCCTCATTGGCTTTCAAAGCTTGATGCTTTGGGGGCTTTTCTCTCAGATGCAAGTCTTAAAAGCTTTGGTGCCCAATGTGAGGTTCTGTTGTCAGACAGAAATTTGGGGTTTTGAGTTCCCTCCCAATTGTGGATTGCCACACTAGAAGGCGGGTTTATGGTAAGAGCATGTCTCAGCCTCTTTTACCTGCTTCAGTTTGGGTTTTATCTCATTTGCCCAATGTGTAGGAAGTAGTCAGCTAGTTTTGTTTTTTTTTTTCCCAGCAGAAATTGTTCTATATGTAGCTGTAGATTTGGAGTGCCCATGGGAGATGGTGGGTTCATGATCTTCCTACATTACCATCTTGAACTGGAAAACCTAAATTTTAATTTCTAATTACTTGTTGCTAGCATATAAATAATTTTTATATATTGGCTTTGCATCCTATTGCTAAATTCTCTTATTTATGCCAGCACAACATTTCTGGAGAGTCCAGAGAATTTTGTATATATACAATAATTTCATCAACAGAAAGAAATTAATGTAAGATGGCAATGGTAAGTCCTTTATGTATCAGTAATTACTCTAAATGTAAATGAATTGAATCCAGAAGTCAAAAGGCACAGACTTTCAGGATGATTTAAAAAAATAAGACCCAATTATATGCTGCCTCTGAGAGACTCACTTTACTATTAAGGACACATGAAATTTTAGACCCTGGAGGAGGGCGTGGCAACCACTCCAGTATTCTTGCCTGGAGAATCCCATAGACAGAGGAGCCTGGTGGGACATAGGGTCACACAGTCGGACATGATTGAAGTGACTTAGCATTCATGCACACATGTAATTTCAGAGCAAAGGACAAAGGTATTCTATGAAAAGTGGAAACAGAAAGTTTGGGTACTTAGTTACTTACATAAAATAGAATTTAAGCTAAAGATGAGATAAAGAAGGTCATTATATAATGATAAATCAATTTATCAAGAAAACGAACAATTGAAATATATATGCACTCCATATCAGAGCACCTGAACATATTAAACAAATACTAGCACATCTTAAGGGAGAAGTAGACAAATAAAATAATAGTAGGACTTAAATACCCCACTTTCAGCAATTTTCCTTCATTCAGACAGAAAATCAACAAGGAAATGTTTGCCTTGAGCTGTATATTAGACCGCATGGACCTAACGTATTTATAAAACATTATCTCCAGCAGCAGCAGAATACACACTCATCTCAAGTACATACAGACTGCTCTCTAGGTTAGATCATGTAACAGGCCATAAAACAAGTATTAGGAAATTCAAGAAGATTGAATTCATATGAAGTTTCTTTTCTGACCACATGGTATGAAACTAGAAATGAACAACATGAGGAAGATTGGAAAACTAATAAGCAGATGGAAACTAAACAACACACTCCTGAAAATCAATGGGTCAAATAATAAAGCAAAAGGGAAATAATATCTTGAAACATAAAAATGGAAACACAACACACCAAATGTATGGGAGGCTGAAAAAGTAATTGTTAGAGTGAAGTTCATGGCAATAAATATGTATTAAGAAAATAGAAAAATATAAAATAAAATTCTAACATTATCCATCAAGGAATTAGAAAAAGGAAAAAGCCTGAAGTTAGCAGAATGAAGAAAATTTAAAAATTCAGAGCAGAAATAAAGGAAATAAATACTGTAAGAGGATAGAAAAAATAAATAAAATGAAGAGCTGGTTTTTAGACCAGATAAATGAAATTGACAAACCTTTAGCTAGACTAACTTAAAAAATAATAAATAAGTGAAACAAGGAGTTAAAGAGGCGACATTACAAATGTTATACAAATGATAATTATGAACGACATTACAAATGACATATACTACAGATATACAGAAGCTCATAAGAGATTATCAATAACAAGTATATGCCAACAAATGGCCCACCAAGAAGAAAAAGACGCATTCCTAGAGATATACAACCTACTAAGACTCAATTATGAATAGAAAATAAAAACAGACCAATCACCACTAAGGAGAGTGGATCAGTAATCAGAAACCTTCCGACACAGAAAAACCCAGGACCAGACAGCTTCACTGGTGAATGTTACCAAACATTTAAAGAAGAACTAATGCTAATCCTTAAACGTTTCCGAGAGAATAGGCGATGGGGGAACTCTCAAGCCCATTTTATGAGGCCAGCATCATTCTGATACAAAAGTCAGGGTAAGACACTAGAAGAGAAGGAAACTATAGACCACCATCCCTGATGAATATATACTAAAAACTTATCATCAAAAATATTAGGAATCTGAATCCAACAGCATATATTAAAAGGATCCAACACCATGACCAAGTGGGATTTCTTCCTGGGTTACAAGAATGGTTCAACATATACAAATCAATCAATGGGATACACCACATTAATAGAATAAAAGCAAAAATCATACGAGTGTCTCAATAGATACAGAAGAAGCATTTGACAAAATATGGCATCCTTTTATTTTTTTTATAATAAACCCTCAAAAAATTGGTTATAGAGGGAACATATCTCAACCAATAAAGGCCATATGACCACCTTTGACCAGCCCACAGCCAACATCATACTCAAAGGCAAACATTGAAAACTTCCAGGCACAAGACAAGGCTGCCCTCTCTCACTGCTCTTTTTTCCCCCTTAATATCTATTCTCCAGGCAGGAATACTGGAGTGGATTGCCATTTCCTTCTCCAGGGGAGCTTCCTGACCCAGGGATCAAACCCAGGTCTCCCGCACTACAGGCAGACTCTTTACCGATTGAGCCATCAGGGAACCTAATATCTATATCTGTATATTCTTCGTTGAAGTATAATTGACTCACAGTGATTCAGTGCACAGCAACATGATTCAGTGATAAATAAACATGTGGATTATTTTTCAGATTATTTTCCATTATTGGTTATAAGATATTGACTATAGGTTCCTGTGCTATCCAGTAAACTTTTGTTATTTGTTGCATATCTATTTTTTAAAATAAGATATATAGCATTCTATTAATACTAAGTCCAAAAAGTGAAATAAAAATGTCTAATTTTTGAAATAGGCAAAAATTCTTTAACTTTTCTAAAATATTTATATTATACATACAATTTAAATATATATATGTACATATATATATATATATATATATACACAAGAGCTTTTCTACTATGCTGATTAAAGCCTTGAGAAAGAACATAAAAAAAGAAGAGATGGAGAAATTGGAAAAAATAAACTAAACGAAATGGGAGCACTGAATATGAAATGAAAAAGTGAAACAAACTAGATAAAAGTAAAAGATAATCATATAGTCCAGTTGTTTTTAAAAATGGTTGCTCATTAGAAACTTATCTGGAGCTTTGGAGGAAAAAAAGCAATACCTGGGTATTTTCAGTTTTCAAAAAATTCCAGGATAATTCTGATATGCATCAGGATTTTAAAAAGTGATTACAGTTTTTTTAAAAAAAGTGATTACAGTTTTTAAATGGTAATTTGGTGATATAGAATTCTATTATTTTTCTATTGAACAATCATGAAGTGAGTAATAGTCACATAATCACAATAGTAAAAAATGTTCATCAGTTTTCTCAATCGATAGCCAGACAAAAAATAAGAGATAATTACAATTGCAAGTCATAATGGGAACATGACTAACCTAACAATATAAAATAATTATATATGACTTGGGGGGTCAAGCAGAGTGACGTGGTAAGTGGAAGTGCATACATGCACATGGTTTCATCTGCCCAGTCAATGTCTTTTGGTTGGTGCATTTAATCCATTTATATTTAAGACACTTATTAATATGTATGAGCCTATTACCATTTTCTATTGTTTTGAGTTTATTTTCTGTAGGTCTTTTCCTTCTCTTGTGTTTCCTGCCTAGAGAAGTTCCTTTAGCATTCGTTGTAAAGCTGGTTTGGTAGTGCTGAATTTTCTTAACCTTTGCTTGTCTGGAAACCTTTTGATTTCTTCATCAAATCTGGAGGAGAGCCTTGCTGGGTAGAGTATTGTTGGCTGTAGATTCTTCCCTTTCATCACTTTAAATATATCATGCCATTCCCTTCTGGCTTGCAGAGTTTCGGTTGGGAAATTAGCTGATAGCCTGATGGGAGTTCCCTTGTAGTTATTTGTTGTTTTTCCCTTGTCGCCTTTAACATTTTATCTCTGTCTTTAATTTTTGTCAGTTTCATTTTTGCGAGTCTCAGTGCCTTCATTCTTGGGTTTGTCCTGCCTGGGACTCTCTGTGCTTCCTGGACTTGGTTGACTATTTCTTTCCCATGTTAGGGAAATTTTCAGCTATTAGCTCTTCAGATATTTTCTCAGGTCCTTTCTCTTTCTTTTCCTTCTGGGCCCCCTATAACGTGAATGTTGGTGCATTTAATGTTGCCCAGAGGAAAGCCTTTGACTGTGTGGACCACAACAAACTGTGGAAAATTCAAGAGAAGGGAATACCAGACCACCTGACCTGCCTCCTGAGAAATCTGTATTCAGGTCAAGAAGCAACAGTTAGAACTGGACATAGAACATCAGACTGGTTCCAAATTGGGAAAGGCTGTATATTGTCACCCTGCTTATTTAACTTATAGGCAGTCTACATTATGCGAAATGCCAGGCTGGATGAAGCACAAGCTGGAATCAAGATTGTCAGGAGAAACATCAATAACCTCAGATATGCAGATGACATCACCCTTATGGCAGAAAGTGAAGAGGAACTAAAGAGCCTCTTGATGAAAGTGAAAGAGGCTGAAAAAGCTGACTTAAAACTCAACATTCAAAAAATGAAGATCATCCAACCTGGGTTGGTGATCTGTTTCACCCTTGATAATATACATGTTTTGATGCTGTTCTCTCGAAACATCCCACCCTCGCCTTCTCCCAGAGTCCAAAAGTCTGTTCTGTACATCTGTGTCTCTTTTTCTGTTTTGCATATAGGGTTATCATTACCATCTTTCTAAATTCCATATATATGCGTTAGTATACTGTATTGGTCTTTATCTTTCTGACTTACTTCACTCTGTATAATGGGCTCCAGTTTCATCCATCTCATTAGAACTGATTCAAATGAATTATTTTTAATGGCTGAGTAATATTCCATGGTGTATATGTACCACAGCTTCCTTATCCATTCGTCTGCTGATGGGCATCTAGGTTGCTTCCTTGTCCTGGCTATTAGAAACAGTGCTGCGATGAACATTGGGGTGCACGTGTCTCTTTCAGATCTGGTTTCCTCAGTGTGTATGCCCAGAAGTGGGATTGCTGGGTCATATGGTGAGACAAGTGCTCGGGGCTGGTGCACTGGGAAGACCCAGAGGGATTGGATGGAGAGGGAGGTTGGAGAGGGGATTGGGATGGGGAATACATGTAAATCCATGGCTGATTCATGTCAATGTATGGCAAAAACCACTACAATATTATAAAGTAATTAGCCTCCAACTAATAAAAATAAATGGAAAAAAAAAAGAAAAAAAAACCCAAAAACGAAGATCATGGCATCCAGTCCCATCACTTCATGGCAAATAGATGGGAAACAATGGAAACAGTGAGAGACTTTATTTTTGGGGGCCCCAAATCACTGCAGATGGTGATTGCAGCCATGAACTTAAGAGACACTTGCTCCTTGGAAGAAAAGTTATGACCAACCTAGACAGTATATTAAAAAGCAGAAACATTACCTTGCTGAGAAATCTCTGTCTAGTCAAAGCTATGGTTTTTCTGGTAGTCATCTTTGGATGTGAGAGTTGAACCATAAAGAAGGCTGAGCACTGAAGAATTGATTCTTTTGAACTGTGGTGCTGGAGAAGACTCTTGAGAGTCCCTTGCCTTGCAAGGAGATCAAACCAGTCAATCCTAAAGGAAATCAACCCTGAATATTCACTGGAAGGAGTAAACTGAAGCCCCAATACTTTGGCCACCTGATGCGAAGAACTGACTCATTTGAAAAAACCCTGAGGCTGGGAAAGATTGAAGGCAGGAGAAGGGGACAACAGAGGATGAGATCATTGGACGGCATCACCAACTCAATGGACATGAGTTTGAGCAAGCTCCGGGAGTTGGTGATGGACAGGGAAGCCTGATGTGCTGCAGTCCATGGAGTCACAAAGTGTCAGACACAACTGAGCAACTGAACAACAAGAAAAAGAGGTCTCTTAGGCATCGTCAGTTTTTCTCATTCTTTTTTCTATATTCTGTTCTGCAGCAGTGATTTTCACCATTTCGTCCTCCAGGTTATTTAGCCATTTTTCTGCCTCAATTATTCATTGATTTCTTCTAGTGTATTGTTCATCTCTGTTTGTTTGTTCTTTAGTTCTTCCAGGCCATGGTAAAAATTTCTTGGATCTTCTCCATTGTTTTTCTGAAATCCAGGATCATCTTCCCTATTGTTATTCTGATTTCTTTTTCTGGAAGATTGCCTATTTCCACTTCATTTAGTTGTTTTCTGGGTTTTTATCTTGTCCATTCATCTGGGACACAGCTTTCTGCTTCTTCGTCCTGATTAACTTTCTGTAATGTGGTTTTTGTTCTAGCCACTGTGGGATTGTGGTCCTTCTTACTTCTTCTGTCTGTCCTCTGATGGAAGAGGCTAAGAGATTTGTGTAAGCTTTCTGATGGAGGGACTGGTGGTGGGGAAAACTGGGTCTTGCTCTGGTAGGCAAGGTCTTGCTCAGTAAAGCTTTAATCCAATTATGTGCTAGTGGGTGGAGTTAGACTCCCTCCCTGTTAGTTGCTTGGACTGAGGTGACTTAGCCCTGTGGTCTGTGGACTGTATGGTAGGGTTAATGGTGACCTCCAAGAGGGCTTACACCAAGGGAGACCTTCCAGGACTGCTGCCGCCAGCGCCCCTGTCCCTGTGATGAGCCCCTGCCAACCCACACCTCCACAGGAGACCCTCCAACACTAGCAGGTAGTTTTGGTTCGGTCTCCTGTGGCATCTCCGCTCCTTTCATCTAGCACTTTGTGTGCACAAGATATTGTTTGTGCCCTCCAAGACTGGAGTCTTTGTTTCCCCCAGTCCTGTGGAAATTCTATAATCACATCCTGCTGGCCTTCAAGGTCAGATTCCCTGGAGATTCTCAGTCCCTTTGTCAGATCCCCAGGCTGGGAAGCCTGACATGGAATTCAGAATCTTCGTAACACTGGGAAAACTTCTTTGGCATTATTGTTCTCCAGTTTGTGGGTCGCCCACCTAGCAGGTATAGACTTTGATTTTATCGTGATTGCGCCCCTCCTACCATCTTGCTGCAGCTTCTTCTTTGTCTTTGGATATGGGGTATCTTTTCTTGGTGGGTTTCAGCATTCTCCTATAGATGACTGTTCAATTGCTAGCTGTTATTTTGGTGCTCTTGCAAGAGGAGATGAGCACACGTCCTTCTACTCCACCATCTTGAACTGGATTCTCTCACTGCTCTTATTCAACATATTATTGAAAATCCTAGCTAAGAAATCCGACAAGATAAAGCAATAAAAGACATCAAAATTGGAAACGAAGAGGTAAAAATTGTCATTATTGGCAGATGATATAATCTTATGTATCAAAAATTCTATTGACTCATCCAAAAAACTGCTGGAACTTAAAAAAAAATTATGTAAAGCTACCAGATATAAAATCAATATACAGGGCTTCCCTTGTGTCTCAGTGGTAAAGAATCTGCCTGCCAATGCAGGAGACAAAGGTTCAATTCCTGATCCAGGAAGATCGCACATGCTACTGGGCAACTAAGCCTGTGGGCCACAACTAGTAAGCCTGTGCTCTAGAGTCCAGGAGCTGCAACTACTGAAGCCCACATGCCCAAGACCCATGCTCTGAAAAAAGAAATGCCATCAAGAGAAGCCACCACAATGCGAAGCCCACATACCACAACTAGAGAGTAGTCCCCATTCTCTGCAACTAGAGAGTAGTCCCCATTCTCTGCAACTAGAGGAAAACCCTTACATCAACAAAGACCCGTCACAGCCAAATAAATAAATACAATTTTTTAAAAAGAGAAAGAGAAAAAAAATTAAATAAAATCAACATACATACAAGAAGTATGGTATTTCATAAAAATAGATACATAGCCCAATGGAATGCTATAAAGAGCCCAGAAATATATGGTCAACCCCATGTATATGGTCAAGTATTATTTCTTAAGAGAGCTAAGAACAATCAGTGGGGAAAGTTTAGTTTCTTCAGCAAATTATGATGAGAAAACTAGGTAATGACAGGCAGAAAAATGAAATTGAATCTATATCTTATACCACTCACAAAATTAACTCAAAATGGGTTAATGACTTAAACATAAGAACTGATACTGTAAGACTCTTAGAAGAAAACACAGGTGGTAGTCTTCTTCACTTTGGTCCCAGCAATGATTGAAATCAAGCTGGAATCAAGGTTGTTGGGAGAAATATCAACAACCTCATACATGCAGATGATATCACTCTAATGGCAGAAAGTGAAGAGGAACTAAAGAACCTCTTGGTGAGGGTGAAAGAGGAGAATGAAAATCTGGCTTTAAGCTCAACATTCAAAAAACTAAGATCATGGCATCCAGTCCCATCACTTCATGGCAAATAGATGGGTAAAAGGTGGAAACAGATTTTATTTATTTATTTTAAAATGACAGGTTTTATTTTCTTGGGCTCCAAAATCACTGCATTTGGTGACTGCAGCTATGAAATTAAGACACTTGCTCCTTGGAAGAAAAGCTATAACAAGCCTAGACAGCATATTAAAAAGCAGAGACTTGACTTTGCTGACAAAAGTCCATATTGTAAAACTATGGTTTTTCCAGTAGTCATATATGAATGTGAGATTTGGAACATAAAGAAGGCTGAGCACCTTTGATGCTTTCGATACTTTTGAATTGTGGTGCTGGAGAAGACTCCCAAGAGTCCCTTGGACAGCAAAGAGATCAAACCAGTCAATCCTAAAGAAAACCAACTCTGAATATTCAGTGGAAGGACTGATGCTGAAGCTGAAGCTCCAGTAATTTGACCACCTAATGGGAAGAGCCAACTCACTGGAAAAGGCCTTGATGCTGGGAAAGATTGAGAGCAAGAAGAGAAGGGGAGCCAGAGAATGAGATGGTTGGATGGTATCAGTGACTCAATGGACATGAGTTTGAGTGAACTCTGGGAGACAGTGAAGAACAGGGAAGCCTGCCATGCTGCAGTCCATGGGTTCACAAAAAGTTGGACTTGACTTGGCAACTGAACCACAACTATAATGATTGTTTTGGATAGGGCACCAAAAAACACACGCAACAAAAACAACAAGAAACAAGTTAGACTACATCAAACTAAAAAACTTCTGCATAGCAGAAGAAACAATCAACAAATCAAATGGCAATCTATGGCATGGGAGTAACCATGATAAGGGCTTAATATGTAAAATACATATAAAGGTATACAACTTAGTAGAAAATAAACAACCCAACTAAAAAGTGAGCAGAGGAACTGAAGAGTCATTTTTCCAAAGAAGGCCTCCAAATTGTCAATATTTACATGAAAAGGCTCTCAATGTCACTAATCATCAGTTAAATGTAATTCAAAACAATAATGAGCTAATGCCTCACACCTGTTAGAATGGTTGTTACAAAAAAGATGAGATAGCAAGAGTTCAAGGCTGTGAGAAAAGGGATGCTTGTGAACTGTTGTGGGGAATGGAAACTGGTGCAGTCACCAGGGAAAACCGTCTCTGTACTGCCTATTTAAAAATAAAATTACAAGCCCTGGAACCCTCATTGCTGGTAGAAGGGGACTATGGCACAGCTCCTTTTGTACTGAGATCATACCAAAGGGGAGGAGAGTGCTGGGCACAGTGCCCAGATACTCACCCAGTGGGAAACAGTCAGGGGATCAGAGAGCCCACACAGAAAGCTGTTTGGTGTGGTCCTCACGCCAGAAGGTCATCCTTTCTCCCAGCTCCCAGAGACATAGCTCCACTAGGAGGTACAGGCTTATGCCCTTTGTCTTAACCAGCTATGAGCACCAGCCAGATGCATAGGAGGAAAGGGAATGCAGTGTACATAGGTGGGGTCTGCAGTTAGGGTTTCTGGAGTTGGAGGTGGTTGCTTGATGTCAGTCCACTTCCAGTCATGTGTGTATCGGCAAGCATATGTTCATCCATATATTTTTTCACTTAAAAAAAAAATGTAAGAGACTTCCCTGGTGGTCCAGTGGCTAAGACCCTGAGCTCCTAATGGAGCAGGATTGAGTTTGATCCCTTGTTGGGGAACTAGATCCCACATGCCACAGCTAAAAAGATCCTGCATTAGGAGAGGGTGAGATGTATGCAAAGAGTAACATGGAAACTTACATCACCATATGTAAAATAGATAGCCAACGGGAATTTGCTGTATGGCTCAGGAAACTAAAACAGGGGCTCTGTATCAACCTAGAGGGGTGGGATGGGGAGGGAGACGGGAGGGAGTTTCAGAAGGGAGGGGATGTATATGTACCTCTGGCTGATTCATGTTGAGGTTTGACAGAAAACAGCAAAATTCTGTAAAGCAGTTATCCTTCAATAAAAAAAAAAAAAAAAAAAGATCCTGCATGCCACAATGAAGACAGAAGATCCCGTGTGCTGTAACTAAGTCCAGGCACACCATATATATATATATATATGTAAATTTTAAAGTTGTGAAATACTGAAAGAAATAAAATATAAAACTACCATACTACACAGCAATCCCATGTTTGTATATACATAAAAGGGACTAAAAACAGGATACTGAAGAGATCCCTGCACTCTGAAGGGATTATTGTGTTACCAACCAGGTTTCTCGGGCTCCTTGTGCTAAGTTGCGTCAACCGTGTAACTCAGTATGACTCTATGGACTGTAGCCCACAAGCCTCCTCTGTCCATGGGATTCTCCAGGCAAGAACATTGGAGTGGGTTGCCATGTTCTCCCCAGGGGATCTTCCCAATCCAGGGATCGAACCTGCATCTCTCTTGCATTGGCAGGCAGGTTCTTTTCCACTAGTGGCACCTGGGAATGCACTCCCATGATTATCCCAGGAAACACCCAGGTTTCTTGGACTCTTTAATCAATAGGAATTTACAAGAGGCCTGACAAGAAATTTACACAAGGGTTTATTGGGACTCCTGCTGCAGCAGGGGGCAGTGAGAACAAGTGGCAGGTGCCCTTGCTCATGCCCATGTTTGTCCAGGTGCAGCACTGCAGCAAAGGGTCTCAGGTTTCAAGTCCCAGCCTGTCTCATTCCCCTCTGAGTGACTTCACATTCTTATTCCTAAGGGGTAAGGGGCCACAGGTCTATTCTCCTGAAACTTCTTCCTGCTGGATGGGGGCCGCAGACCCTAGCCTATCCTATAGGTGTAGAAGTCCTTCACTGACTGCCAAGAACCGGTAGGGACCTGGGCTACCCTCTGCTGGAATGGGCTGAATTCCTTGAGCCCTCATGAAGCTTTCTTGCAATTGCTGGAGCCTAGAAGACACAAGCCTAACCAAAAGGTTAAACAGACAAGGGCCAAAAAGAGCAACAATTAAGGGGCCTAGGAAGGGAAGGAACCAGGTTAACTGTGGAGGACTTTCCTGTTGACCAGAGAGTGGAGGTGATGTTGTCCCTGCCAGAACTGTGAAACCACTCTGCCTGGGCATGCTTTTCCTTAAAATTAACATCTGTTTGTCCTGTCACATTGGTCCAGGTGTAGCAGGAAGCATTGAGTACCATGCAAAGTCCACCTTCTTCTGTGAGGAGGTTGTCAAGAGCCAGATCATTGTCAGGAACTGCCTTAGCAAAGAAACACTAGAGGTCTTAAGTCTGTTAAGGCTTGCTCTGTGTGTTCTGTCATAGAACCCAGCTGTGTGGTAAGATTTCTCAGTGTTGCCTCACGACAGGGAAAGACTCCCCATGGAGCTGCTGGTTCCTATGGCCAGTTCTGCCCCGCCAACATCATTACTAGTGCTCTCTGGTTTTGGCAGTGAGCCGGAGTGTTTCTGTTATAGATAAAAGTCCCTCTTATCCCTCCAACTCCTAGGGTGCACTCTCCTATGTAGTGGACATTATTTATGCATTTATAGGCTGTAGCTTGGTTGGAAAATGACAGGGCTTGGCCATAATTCTACAACATATGATGGTTTGGATATCCACAGAAGAAAACAGACCCTGCAGGGGTGCAGACCTGAATTTCTGTCTCACAGTTGTTAAGACCAGACAGTTCCTGAAGGACATAACTATTTTTAGTACTTGAACAATTAGGGGACAGCAGAACATTATATCAATAATGAAGCATGTAAAACTCAATGTTTTTAACAAGATGCTTGTGTATGATCCTGCCCGCTCCATAGGCCAGATCACTGTTTGCCTAGAATCCTGCAGATGGGCAGAATTGGATTGACCAGATGGATGGGATGTTTCCCTTTCCATGGTGTTTAAGGAGATGGGGCCATAGTTTGAAACAGGACACCAGTTGGTAAGGTTTTGGATACAGTTTATCCCTATAAAACAGGCAGGATCTCTGGTGAAATTATTTTTCAGGGGGTTCTGGGGGTATATGAAACAAATGCCATTTGTGCAGTTTCACAAGTGCTTTGGGCCGGTTATATGGGTGAGTCAAGTTAAAGCACTGGAATAGTCCCCTAGATGGAGAAGGCAATGGCAACCCACTCCAGTACTCTTGCCTGGAAAATCCCATGGGTGGAGGAGCCTGGTAGGCTGCAGTCCATGGGGTCGCAAAGAGTCAGACACGACTGAGCGACTTCACTTTCATGCATTGGAGAAGGAAATGGCAACCCACTCCAGTGTTCTTGCCTGGAGAGTCCCAGGATGGCAGAGCCTGGTGGGCTGCCGTCTATGGGGTTGCACAGAGTCGGACAAGACTGAAGCGACTTAGCAACAGCAGCAGTCCCCTAGAAGGTGCAAATGCGACTAGCAGAGGTCGAGGGGTTGGCATTTGTCCCCAGTGTAGATTGTTAATCACCATTGGACCTGGCAGGTTCAGGGGAAATGCAGGAGAAAGGCCAGTAGCCAGTTGGGGGTGTTGTATCCAGTATTCTTTTCAATGCTCCCCTTCAGACGATTCTAGAAATGGTGACAGGTGAGGTTTCTTGTCACTGTCCTCTAGTTACAGGGACTAGTACGGGGGGCAGGGTTGATAGGATGAGCGTGTCTGTGTGGGGTGTTTCCCTCACACCCAGCATGGACAAAGGAGCTGCTTCCCCAGTGTGGGTGGCTTAGCAAAGCAGTAGAATGCAGGCAAGAGTTACAACAGCAAGAATGTCAAATAGGAGTCCAACCCAGCACATCATTTTACTTATCTATTGATGTTGTTCAGTCGCTCAGTTGTATCTGACTCTTTGTGACCCCATGGACTGCAGCACACCAGGCTACCCTGTCCTTCATTATCTCTCAGAGGTTGCTCAAACTCATTTCCATTGAGTTGGTGATGTCCTCCAACCATCTCATCCCCTGTGGTGCCTGTCTTGAATAGGTCTCTCAGATTTTTCACTGGCTCACAGGTAGGTTATTCTTCTGTTGTGACTCGTGGTGTTTTTGGAGGTGAAAGCTTTAGTCTGAACAAATGTACCCAATTAGATATGCTTTGCAGTTTGACAGAAGTGGGCATGACAAAATATGGTATAGGGATCCTTCTATTTTGACAATAGTTGGTCTTTGGGAGACCCATCTTTCAAAGTTTTAAGAAATTTATCTCTGGGTTTATTTCTGATGGAACTGCTCCTTCTGCTGTATATTTATTGGAACTGGCAGTGCCTTGTGGGTATCCTCCTGAATTGCTTTCTGAACTAGCCTTAGATTAATAGTATATCACAGGGCATGATTTACTTCCTCTTCTGGTAGAATGTCAGTAGTAAGAAAAGGTCTCCCACAGGTCATTTCAAGTGGGCTTAGTCTCAGACCACTCTTGGGGGTTACATGGACGCTGAGGAGTACAGTAGGAAGCAAGGTGGTCCAGAGTGCATGAGTTTCTTGGCAGAGCTTTGCTAAGGTTTTCTTTAAAGGATGGTTCATTTTCTCTACCTTCCAAGAGGTGTGCAGCATCTAATCTATCCCTAGGGCCATTATGAGTCCCTCTGGTTTTGCCTATAAAAGAGGGTCTGTTATCACTCTGCAGGGACTTTGGAAATCCAAATTGAGAACTTACTTCTTTTATAAGCAGTTACAGGCTTCGTTCCCTGGAGAAGGAAATGCCAACCCACTCCAGTATTCTTGCCTGGAGAATCCCACGGACAGAGGAGCCTGGCAGGCTATAGTCCATGGGGTCGCAAGAGTCGGACATAGCAACTAAACCATCACCACAGGCTTCATCAGACTTTTCAGATTGGGTGGGAATGGCTTCAACTCATCCTGTAAAAGTATCAGTGAACACAAAAAGATATTTATATCCTGATTATGGGGGTATTTGGGTGAAATCTAACTGGCGGTCTTCCCAAAGGTATGTCCCGTGATGTTGAACTGGCCTGAGTAAAGAAGTGCGGAATTGGGTAAGTCTCTGGGTTATTATGGACACATAAATCACAGGCAAGCATCACTTGTTTTTACTGTTCTTTTAAGCTCCTTTGCAGAAAAAGCCTTTTGTGCCAAGTCCTATAGTACATCTCTCCCATAGTGGGTGGCATCATGTAAGCTCTTAGTGAGTTTCCATTGTTGGGCCTCAGGGATTAGAAACTTTAGTTCAGTTCAGTTACTCAGTCGTGTCTGTCTCTTGGCGACCCCATGGACTGCAGTACGCCAGGCTTCCCTGTCCATCACCAACTCCCAGAGCTTGCTCAAACTCATATCCATTGAGTCGGTGATGCCATCCAACCATCTCATCCTCTGCTATCCCCTTCTCCTCCTGCCTTAAATCATTCCCAGCATCAGGGTCTTTTCCAATGAGTCAGTTCTTTGCATCAGGTGGCCAAACCATTGGAGTTTCAGCTTCATCATCGGTCCTTCAAATGAATATTCAGGACTGAGTTCCTTTAGTATGAACTGGTTATATTTCCTTGCAGTCCAAGGGACCCTCAAAAGTCTTCTCCAACACCACAATTCAAAAGCATCAATTCTTTGGCACTCAGCTTTGTTTATAGTCCAACTCTCACATCCATACATGACTACTGGAAAAACCAAAGCTTTGGCAAAGTAGCGTCTCTGATTTTTAATATGCTGTCTAGGTTGGTCATAACTTTTCTTCCAAGGAGCAATCGTCTTTTAATTTCACGGCAGCAGTCACCATCTGCAGTGATTTTGGGGCCCCCCAAAATAAAGTCAGCTACTGTTTCCACTGTTTCCCCATCTATTTGCCATGAAGTGATAGGACTGGATTCCATGATCTTAGTTTTCTGAATGTTGAGTTTTAAGCCAAATTTTCACTCTCCTCTTTCACTTTCATCAGAGGCTCTTTAGTTCTTCTTTGCTTTCTGCCATAAGGGTGGAGTCATCTGCATATCTGAGGTTATTGATATTTCTCCCGGCAATCTTGATTCCAGCTTGTGCTTCATCCAGCCCAGCATTTTTCATGATGTACTCTGCATATAAGTTAAATAAGCAGGGTGATAATCTACAGCCTTGATGTATTCCTTTTCCAATTTGGAGCCAGTCTGTTGTTCCATGTCCAGTTCTAACTGTTGCTTCCTGACCTGCATATAGGTTTCTCAGGAGGCAAATCAGGTGGTCTGGTGTTCCCATCTCTTGAAAAATTTTCCACAGTTTGTTGTGATCCACACAGTCAAAGGCTTTGGCATAGTCAATAAAACAGAAAGAGATGTTTTTCTGGAACTCTCTTGCTTTTTCAATGATCCAGCAGATGTTGGCAATTTGATCTTGGTTCCTCTGCCTTTCCTAAATCCAGCTTGAACATCTGGAAGTTCATGGCTCATGTACTGCTGAAGCCTGGCTTGGAGGATTTTGAGCATTACATTCCTAATGTGTGTGATGAGTGCAATTGTGTGGTAGTTTGACCATTCCTTGGCCTTGCCTTTCTTTGGGGTTGGAATTAAAACTCAACTTTTTCCAGTCCTGTGGCCACTGCTGTTTTTCAAATTTGCTGGCATATTGAGTGTAGCACTTTCACAACATCATCTTTTAGGATTTGAAATAGCTTCACTGGAATTCCATCACCTCCATTAACTTTGTTTGTAGTGATGCTTCCTAAGGCCCACTTGACTTCATATTCCAGGATGTCTGGCTCTAGGTGAGTGATCACACCATCATGATTATCTGGGTCATGAATATCTTGTTTGTATAGTTCTTCTGTGTATTCTTGCCACCCCTTCTTAATATCTTCTGCTACTGTTAGGTCCATACCATTTCTGTCCTTTATTGTGCCCATCTTTGCATGATATGTTCACTTTGTATCTCTAATTTTCTTAAAGAGATCTCTAGTCTTTCCCATTCTGTTGTTTTCCTCTATTTCTTTGCATTGATCACTGAGGAAGGCTTTCTTATCTCTCCTTGCTATTCTTTGGAACTCTGCATTCAAATGGGTATATCTTTCCTTTTCTCCTTTGCCTTTAGCTTCTCTTCTTTTCTCAGCTATTTATAAGGCCTCCTCAGACAACCATTTTGCCTTTTTGCATTTCTTTTTCTTGGGGATGGTCTTGATCACTGCTTTCTTTCCAGTGTCATGAACCTCCATCCATAATTCTTCAGGCACTCTTTCTATAAGATCCTATCCCTTGAATCTATTTGTCAGTTCCACTGTATAGTCATAAGGGATTTGATTTAGGTCATACCTGAATGGTCTAGTGGATTTCCCTATTTTCTTCAATTTAAGAGTGTTTGGCAATAAGCAGTTCATGATCTGAGCCACAGTCCGCTCCTGGTCTTGTTTTTGCTGACTGTATAGGACTTCTCTGTCTTTGGCTGCAAAGAATATAATCAGTCTGATTTCGGTATTGACCATCTGATGATGTCCATATGTAGAGTATTCTCTTGTGTTGTTGGAAGAGGGTGTTTGCTATGACCAGTGCGTTCTCTTGGCAAAACTCTATTAGCCTTTGCCCTGCTTCATTCTGTACTCCAAGGCCAAATTTGCCTGTTACTCCAGGTATTTTTCGAGTTCCTACTTTTGCATTCCAGTCCCCTATAATGAAAAGAACATCTTTTTGGGGTGTTAGTTCTAGAAGGTCTTGTAGGTCTTCATGGAATCATTCAACTTCAGCTTCTTCAGCATTACAGGTCAGGGCATAGATTTGGATTACTGTGTTATTGAATGGTTTGCCTTGGAAATGAACAGAGATCATTCTATTGTTTCTGAGATTGTACCCAAGCACTGCATTTTGGACTCTTTTATTGATCATGATGGCTACTTCATTTCTTCTAAGGGATTCCTGCCCACAGTAATAGATATAATGGTTATCTGAGTTAAATTCACCCATTCCAGTCCATTTTAGTTCACTGATTCCTAGAATGTCAACATTCACTCTTGCCATCTCCTGTTTGACCACTTCCAATTTGCCTTGATTCATGGACCTAACATTCCAGGTTCCTATGCAATATTGCTCTTTACAGCACCAGACCTTGCTTCTATCACCAGTCACATCCACAATTGGGTGTTGTTTTTTCTTTGGCTCCGTCTCTTCATTCTTTCTGGAGTTATTTCTCCTCTGATCTCCGGTAGCATATTGGGCACCTACCAGCCTAGGGAGTTCATCCTATCTTTTTGCCTTTTCATACTGTTCATGGGGTTCTCAAGGCAAGAATACTGAAGTGGTTTGCCATTCCCTTCTCCAGTGGACCACATTCTGTCAGACCTCTCCACCATGACCTCTCTGTCTTGGGTGGCCCCACACGGCATGGCTTAGTTTCACTGAGTTAGACGACTGTGGTCCATGTGATCAGATTGGTTAGTTTTCTGTGTTTGTGGTTTTCTTTCTCTCTGCCCTCTGGTGGAGAAGGATAAGAGACTTATGGAAGCTTCCTGATGGGAGAGACTGACTAGGGGGAAACTGGGTCTTGTTCTGATGGGTGGGGCCATGCTCAGTAAATCTTTAATCCAATTTTCTGTTGATGGGTGGGGCTGTGTTACCTCCCTGTTATCTGACCTGAAGCCAAACTATGGTGGAGGTAATGAAGATAATGGTGACCTCCTTCAAAAGGCTATGAAATCTGCTATGATTTCATTAGAAACTTACCCTCCTTTTTATGCCAGCCTGTGCTTCCTTTTTCATAGCCCCACTTCTCAGCATGTTCTTACTGCTGTGGGGAATACCTGGGGAGGCTAGGGGGTTCAGGGGGCCAATCACCAGAGGCGTAACTTGTTCAGGTTGCCGCAGTCAAGCTGCCTGTTTTGCAGTTTGATCCACTTTGCTGTTTCTTTGGCCTACAAAGGATCCATCCCTCCCGATGACCCCTGCTATGGACTACTGCTACCTTGGTTGGGAGCTCCACTCTTTCTAAAAGAACCAGAATCAAATCTTTACATTTTGGGGGAAATTTCTAGTGGTTAAAATTTCAGTTTCTTTCCAAATGGCAGCATGAGCTTGTAGCATGTGGAACCTACATTTAGAGTCAGTAAAAATATGCAGTTTCTTATCCTTCCCTAATTGCAAAGCTCTCCTTTGTGCAATTAGTTCAGCCTTCTGGGCTAGCATCTGGGGTGGTGGGGCCTAGGCTGCTATGATTTCATCTCGACTAACCTTGGCATACCCTGCCTTTTAGGTTCCTATTTCTATAAAACTGCTCCTATTAGTAAACCATTTGACTCCTGTCTGTCAAGAGGTTCATCTAGAAGATTGGATCCACTATAGTAAGTTTGGTCTATGGTCTCTATACACTGATGCAGTTAGTCTGTACTTTTGACTGCTGGAAGCAGAGTTGCTGAGTTCGGTGTTTGGCACACCTTTAAGGTACTGTCAGAGATGTCCATTAGGCAGGTCTAATATCTTTTTAACTTTTCTCCTGTCAACCAATGATGGCCTTTGACCTCCAGCACAGATTGTACCCAATGAGAGGTTAACACAACTAAGTGTCATCCCAGGGTGAACTTGAAGGCCTTATTAACCAACAGGTCTGTGGCTGCTACTGCCCACAGGCAGCTTGGCCTCCCAAGGCCACTAGTCCAGTTGTTGTGAAAATTAAGCCACTGGCCGCTGATCTGGTCCCAGCTTTTTAGTCAGGTTTCCTAGTGCTGTCCCTGACTTCTTATGAACATACAGGGTAAAGAGTTTTCCAAATTTGGAAGCCCCAGTGCTGGTACTCTACTCAACTCAGGCTCTAGAGTCTCAAATGTCCACTGGTGGTCCTTATTCCATGGAAGGGCTTCCCTTTCTCCTCCCTTTAAAACCTCGTAGGCCATAAGACCATAATTTGGAATTCAGATATGACAGAATCCAGTCATTTTGAGAAAGCCTCAGGTTGCCTCTTTGTGCCTGAAGATAGTAATGAACTACTTGCTGTTTTTGATCTATGGCCAGGGCTTGTGCTTATGGGGGTCAAAACAAATCTTAAATACTGAACCTTTTGCTGTGAGATCTGAGCCTTGATTTGGGGAGATTTTATGTACCATTCTTGTAAAAAAATTTAGGACCTTAACAATATGTTGATCTGAATCTTGCATTGTCTCACTACTTATCAATAAATCATAAAAATATTGTAGGCGAGTCCCTTCTCAAGGCTTAGCCCCCTTGATGATGCTTTTCCAACAAGATGGGGGCTGTCTTCAAAGCCCTGTAGAATCACTGTTCAGGTATATTGGGTAGCCTACAGGGTGCCAGGGTCCCTCCATTCAAAGGCAAAGAAATTTGCGCAATCCATCATCAAAATCAGCATTCCAGGAAAACAAAGTTTTCTTAGGAGAGAGAGAAACCAAGTCTAGTCTTGCACCAATCTACACTTAAAATCCATTTACCTAAATAAATTTAATCTAGTCTTAGAAAGTTCTGACCATGTACAAAACTTTTCATAAACCTCCTGCAACTTTCTGTATTCATATTATCCTGTCTTTCACTTTCTTTTTTATCCAGAAACAACCAGCTCTAGGACACCCACCACTTTTTCCCTCATACCTTGCCACTCCTCATACCTTCTTCTACCAAAAACATACTTTCAATTTTCCTTGTATACAGAAATATTTCCCTTATAATTGTTAACTTTAAAGCCTTAATCTCTAGGAAAAACTAAGAAACAAGTAAATGTTTGTCATACTAGCATTTCCTGACTGGAATATCCCATACCCTCCAGGAACATGTATTTTCCCAAGAACAATTTCTTTCCTCAATGTAGGTACAGGACATGTGTTTAATAAATCAAAATATCTTTAGTTTCTCTCTTGTAAGGAGACAAAGCAAATAAATTTAGACCTGTTTATCAATTAATATTCCAATATTTTATCTTACTTGAAATGGCTTGGATATTCAATGAGTTCCCATCTTTAACTTTAATTTCAAATTACCAAAATCTGGAGGGACTATTTTAGATGGGAATTTCCAAAACCAAATTATTCCTATAGAGTTTACCAAAAGTCCTTATCTCTGTTACATTTCCTTAAAAGTTTCATCATATCAGGTGATTTTCCTTGTTGACAAATTTTATAGCAGAAACAATATGCACTTATTGGTTTCAAGTAACTGAGTACAATAAAAAATATTATACTTAATGCTGATGACTCTAAAGACAAGTCTGTGTTAATTAAATCCATAAGCTTAAGCTAGCTCTAATGCCAGATATTAATTTATTCCTATTTCCCAGATCACATTAATCTGAAAAGTACCCTGGTGAGTTTCTTTTATATTTCTGAAAATGTATATACATGCTTAATGTCCTTTAAGCCAATTAAATATGCTCATTTATAAGTTAATTTTTACATAAACCAGAACCAGAGATAACATAGTTTTCCTGATTGAATTTTAAAAGTCTGAGAGACTGCAGATGGATAAAATGGCTCCTGAGAGCCCAAGCAAGACACTTACGTTGTAAAGGCAGAGAGAACGGCCAGCTGCTCCTGTGGGCTGTGCTTTCATGCCAAGCTTTAGACGCTGCGCCATGCCCACAGTGTGGCAGGGCCTCGCAGGGCTATTCGGACTGACGTAGATACCTGTAAATAAATGAGCTGTACATGAAACAGAGGCTCTTTCGAGTCCACTGACTGAGACTCAGCATGTGGCCAGTGACAGACTCTTAGAGACACAGGCGGGAAACAGAGACGGTCTCGCTGCGAGGCGGCCTCCAGAGGACTCTGTCCAGCCCATCATCCCTCAGCCTTCTGCAAGCTGGAGTCGGGAACAAAACAGAAAAGCACTGGGTGGGGGGAAGTTGTGAAACAGGTGACCCAACAGAGAGTCTCCAGGGTGAAAAGGGACAAGAGTGTAGGTGTGAGGACCAAGGCAGTGAAGAAGGGAGAAGGGACAAAAAGACTGAAAAGAAGACTTAAAAAAAGACTGAAAAAAAAGAGAAAGAGAGAGTTTGCCATTTCAACCCAACCCTCTTGGGTTCTATTCACCAAGGGACCAAGGAAATCCTGCATTTGTGACAACATGGATGGACATGATGAGGCCATTATGCTAAGTGAAATAATGAACAGAGAAAGATAGATAACAGATAGATATCGATCTATCTATAGATAATAGATAAAGAAAGAGAAATAACAGAGAAAGATAAATACTGCATGGTATCACTTTCATGTCTGGACTAGAGGAAATAGGGAGGGGTGGGTAAAAGGGTTTTGTTGTTGTCCAGTCGGTCAGTCATGTCCAAATTCTGTGACCCCATGGACTACAGCCATTTGGCTATAAGATGAAAAGGTCTGTGGATGTTATGTAAAGCATGCTGACTATATTTGTTAATACTGTTATATAAATAAATGTATTATTATTAATAAAAAATTATTATTAAAAACAAATATTTTCACCAAAAAAGTATATATGTATGTGTAGTGATGGATGTTAACAAATTAATTAGAAGGGGGAATACCTTAAAAACATAAATGTATATCAGATCACCACAATGTACACTTTAAATATCTTACAATTTTGTTTACAAATTATACCTCAATAAAGTTGAAAAATAGTATAATATGAGAGAAACTGTAGCAGGGGCAAAGCTAGGTTTTTGTGAGGATTGGCCTTTTTCTGGTTCATTTTATTCAAAGGCATAGCTTTTGAGGAGTCTAAAATTAGAGTACTGGGTAGTTAAGAGGACTCTTTGCCTAGCTGGGCCTTGAAAAATTGACTAATTTCTTTAAGTTTGTGTGGGACTTTCCCAGTTTTTGCACCAAATATCCTGCATCCTTAGAAACCCCTCAGTCCCAGAAAAACTTGGGCAGTGGGTTCAAGCCTTAAACTCAAACTTCAACGCATGAGATGGCTGAAAACTCTGGCGCTCTGTCTTAACTGGTCATCATGAGTCAGTAAATGCCAGAAGGGCTGACGGGATACCTAGTGTCCCCAAAGACACCCAGATCATTTCCATTGTCAGATTTTAAAATTTGCTTTTACTTTAAGTCTTTTACTAAATCTTTCAGAAACTATCATCGTTCAGGGCTCAGCTCAAATATCTTTTCCAAAAGTGACCTACGTAAAGTGGCCATATTCTCAGGGCTCATTCTCTAAGAGATCTATGACATGTTCTTTATGGCTGTTATTTGTATCTCAAATTATTCACTTGATTATATGCTTTCTGTCTGACTAACCCTAATCTAAGTGTCTGTTCAGTGATATGAATTCTTAAGAGCACAAACTTTGTCCAGCTTGTTTGCTTCCACATATAGAAGGCTTCCCTTGTGGCTCAGACAGTAAAGAATCCACCCACAATGCAGGAAACCTGGGTTCGATTCCTGGGTTGGGAAGATCCCCTGGAGGAGGGCATGGCAACCCACTCCAGTATTCTTGCCTGGAGAATCCCATGGACAGAGGAGCCTGGCGGGCCCCAGCCCACAAAGAGTCGGACACGACTGAGTGACTAAGCACACACACAGGCTATCTAGAACACTTTCTGCAATTCCTAGGTCCTAAAGAAACACTTGTTGAATCTGTAAATAAATGGATGGATATTTCCTGCTGAGTTGTGTTTTCAGAGTTTCTCAAGACCTTAAGGCTGCCTCACTGAAAGTTCAGTTCAGTTCAGTCACTCAGTCATGTCTAGCTCTTTGTGACTCCATGGACTGCACCACATCAGTCTTCCCTGTCCAACACCAATCCCGGAGCTTGCTCAAACTCATGTCCATAAAGTCAGTGATGCCATCCAACCATCTCATCCTCTGTCGTCCCCTTCTCCTCCTGCCCTCAATCTTTCCCAGCATCAGGGTCTTTTCCAATGAGTCAGTTCTTCACATCAGGTGGCCAAACCATTGGAGCTTCAGCTTCAGCATCAGTCCTTCCAATGAACACCCAGGACTGATCTCCTTTAGGATGGACTGGTTGGATCTCCTTGCAGTCCAAGGGACTCTCAAGAGTCTTCTCCAACACCACAGTTCAAAAGCATCCATTCTTCGGTGCTCAGCTTTCTTTATAGTCCAGATCTCACATCCATACATGACTACTGGAAAAAACACCTTTGACTAGACGGACCTTTGTTGGCAAAGTAATGTCTTTGCTTATTTATATGCTGTATAGGTTGGTCATAGCTTTTCTTCCAAGGAGCAAGCATCTCTTAATTTCATGGCTGCAGTCACTGTCTGCAGTGATTTTGGAGCCCCCCAAAAAGTAAAGTCTGTTTCCATTTTTTCTATTCGCCATGAAGTGATGGGACCAGATTCCATGATCTTAGTTTTCTGAATGCTGAGTTTTAAGCCAACTCTTTCACTCTCTGCTTTCACTTTCATCAAGAGGCTCTTCAGTTCCTCTTCACTTTCTGCCATAAGTGCCATGTCATCTGCATATCTGAGGTTATTGATATTTCTCCCAGCAATCTTGATTCCAGCTTGTGCTTCTTCCAACCTGGTATTTCTCGTGATGTACTCTGCATATAACTTAAATAAGCCGGATGACAATATACAGCCTTGATGTACTCCTTTTCCTATTTGGAGCCAGTCTGTTGTTCCATGTCCAGTTCTAACTGTTGCTTCCTGACCTGCATGCAGGTTCTTCAACAGGCAGGTCAGGTGGTCTGGTGTTCCCATCTCTTTTAGAACTTTCCCCAGTGTGTTGTGATCCACACAGTCAAAGGCTTTGGCACAGTCAATAAAGCAAAAGTAGATGTTTTCTGGAACTCTCTTGCTTTTTCAATGATCCATCGGATGTTGGCAATTTGATCTCTGGTTCCTCTGCCTTTTCTAAAACCAGTTCGAACATCTGGAAGTTCATGGTTCATGTACTGTTGAAGCCTGGCTTGGAGGATTTTGAGTATTATTTTGCTAATGTGTGAGATGAGTGCAATTGTGGTGTAATTTGAACATTCTTTGGCATTGCCTGTCTTTGGTATTGGAATGAAAATGGACCTTTTCCAGTCCTGTGGCCACTGCTGAGTTTTCCAAATTTGCTGGCATATTGAGTGTAGCACTTTCACAGCATCATCTTTGAGGATATGAAATATCTCAGCTGGACTTCCATCACCTCCACTAGCTTTGTTCGTAGTGATGCTTCCTAAGGCCCACTTGACTTCACATTCCAGGATGTCTGGCTCTAGGTGAGTGATCACACCATCGTGATTATCTGGGTCATCAAGATCTTTTTTGTACAGTTCTTCTGTGTATTCTTGCCACCTCTTCTTAATATCTTCTGCTTCTGCTAGGTCCATACCATTTCTGTCCTTTATTGTGCCCATCTTCGCATGAAATGTTCCCTTGGTATCTCTAATTTTCTTGAAGAGGTCTCTAATCTTTCCCATTCTATTGTTTTCCTCTATTTTTTAAAAATTGATCACTGAGGAAGGCTTTCTTCTCTCTCCTTGCTATTCTTTGGAACTCTGCATTCAAATAGGTATATTTTTCCTTTTCTCTTTTGCCTTTAGCTTCTCTTCTTTTCTCAGCTACATTGGAAGTTATGTCTCAGTAAATAACTCCCTCCTGACAATCTGGGTTTCCTTCTCCAGTGGACTGAAACTGAATCATTTAGTGAGACTACTTGTCCAACTGGTTTTTCACAGGTAAACCAAGGAGCAGGAGCACAAGACAAGACCCAGAAGTTTATCTTACAATAAACTTTTGTCTTAGAAATCACTATGAAACTCACAGCTCAACTGCCCATGAACATCTTCATATGTCCTTCAGAAAGTCATGCAGGAGTGGCTTTATGTTAATGATCAGTCTGTCAAAGCAAAATGCAAATGATTATTCACCACTCTGGTGAGTGTGTGAACTAGTGTTGTGGACTGTTGATGAGCTCAGAGGGAGAGGTCAGGTACCAGGGAATCACACTGTGGCAGACTCTCATCAGTGCATTATCCCTGATTGCTGTCAACGGTCAAGGAGGCACTAAAGGAAAAATAAAACTGAAATTGGAGGCTGGTTTAAGGAGAATGATTGTGCTGTGATTGTGGTGTTTCTTATGAAGAACACCCTTGACAGTAAATACTAAGATATGACTCATAAAATACAATTTAGGGATACTTTCTCTGTAAGTTGGAAAGTATTTTACTCATAGATCTGTGGTACAGGGAACTGAAAAAGGACAAAACATTTTTTGAGTGCTTTTATAAGTCAGGTTAATAAAGTAAGATATATTAATATAAACATAATTATATGAAGACAACAACAATAGCTGTCATTAACTGGGTGAATCAGAATTCTTGGATCCATCTTCAACTCTATTCTTCCTCTCACACCGTATACTCAACCATTCTGCAAGTCCTCTTGCCTCTGTCATCAAAATACATCCATAATGTGATCATTTCCATCATCTCTAGTGTTCCCATCCTGTTCCAAGGTCTCATCCACTCTTGCCTGAATTATTGCAATGAACTTTAACTGATACTATATAACTCATTCCTAAATTTGTTGAACATTTAATGACAGCTTCAGCAAAGGCAATGTATCTTTGTTTATGAACAAGTTGAATAAAATCAAACAGCTGCTTATTTAAGCTTTTGAGTGGTGAGGGGGAAAGCCATTGTCAGTAGTGATGGGAAGAGGCAGACAATGACCAGCCAGCCAAATCCTTGCTGCATGTTTTCATAAATAAAGTTTTATTGGAACACAACAATGCCCACTTATTTGCATATGATATATATATCATATATATATGCCCATGTTACAATGGCAGCATTGAATAGTTCAAACAGAGACCAAGTAATCTGCAAAGCTTAAAATATTTACCATTAAAAAAAAACCCATCAAATTCATAGGAAAAAAAAGATTAGATATGTGGTTGCAAGAGGCAGGGGGTGCAGGGAAGGGGAATTGGAGGAAGGTGATCAAAAGGTAAAAACATCCAATTATAAGATAAACAAGTTCCAAGAATGTAACATGTGACATGACTGTGGTTAACATTGGTATTAACTATGTGATGCTCAGTAAAGTCATTAAAGAGTAGAACCTAAGTGATCTAATCACAAGGAGATATTTATTCTTGTCTTTTTATTGTATTCATATGAAATTTTGATGCTAACGGAACCTACTATAGTCATCATTTCATAATATATATAAATCAAGCCATCATACTTGATGCCTTAAACTTAATAAATACAGTGATGTGAGTCAATTATTTGTCAATAAAACTGGAAAAAACTTACTATTTGGCCTTTATGAAAAAGCTTGCCAATTCCTAAGCTATAGGACATATCTAGTATTCTATTAAAACCACTGTAATAGGGCTTGCTATGTTTACTTTGCTTAAGTCTAGCAAGTAAATTTCTATATGCACTATTCTTGAATTTCTAGAATACATGTGTAAAGAAATGTTGTCAAAAGTCAGATCGAGATTATGTTGCCTTCCCTAACACAACCCTAATTGTATTTTCAAGAAGCGTAAAACTCAGTTTCAGTGATCTGAAAATAATATCAGAAGTAATTAAATTCTCGGGCCATCACAAATTAAAATTAGTTCTCTGGCCAAATTGCAACAAATGTTCTTTGTGGCTCCATTTCTGTTACATTTACAAGTTGGATTAGATTCTTCTTTTTCTTTCTTTCTTTTTTTTTTTTTACTAAACTGGACCAATTTTTGGAAGAAATCATTCCATTCTGGAAGCTTCCTTTGAGGCACATGTTCATTTATTGCCTGATGTGAGATGATCTTACTGATGAACTATCTACATTACTCCCATGTTGGATCATCCAGTCCCAAGAGTTTAGATAGCATATATAAACTCTATATTCTTAACAGATCTCAACTTACTCACTTTCACGGCTCCCCCGACATTTCCCTGCATCTTATTTTTGTCCAGAACTATACTCTCAGTCTCCCCCAGCCTCATCTGCTTTGCTTCAGACTCCAGCTAGCTGTGGACACCCCATCCTTCTAGCATCTCAGGCTAAACAGCCTGGACTCAGCCTCAGACTACTCTCTCATATTCTGTATCAGAACTAAAAGACAATCTTATCAGTCCAAAAAATCCCCACCCAGAATCTTGTCCCTTCTCAGTATCTCCCTGCTTACCACCTCAGCCCCATCTCCTCTTCTGATAATTCACCAGCTTCCCAGTTGATCTCCCAATGCAGCAGCCAGAATGATCCTGCCAGAGCTTATATCAGACTTCTCCTCTGCTCAAAGCCCTCCACCTGTTACCAAGTTTAAGCTTGTATTACCTGCTGCAGGACTGGCTGATACATTGAGAGATGAGTTTTTAAGGCAAGGAATAGCAACTTTATTCGGAAAGCCAGCAGACTGAGAGGATGGTGGACTTGTGTCCCAAAGAACCATCTTATCTGAGTTAGAATCCAGGCTTCTTTTATAACTATTTAAGAGAGGAGGCAGTCAAACATTTTCTGGTTTTGGTCAGCCTCTGGAGGGGATGTATGAATTTCTTCCTCCCACAGTCATTCACAGGTGGGCCTGTTCAGGCTGTTTCCTGTGGGTTAAACAGAAGTATTTTAGCTTAATGCTCATTACCTGGGAGGCAGGGTTCCCAGAGATGGGCCACTATGTATAATTTAAGCTTATAGGCAACATCCCTTAAGATTGACAGCTGATCACTCCCCAAAACTCTGCAGTTCAGAAGGGAGTAGCAGGAAATATTTAAAGCAATGAAAGGGAAAAATCTATAACCAAGATTACTCTAGCCAGTAAGGATCTCATTCAAAATCAGTGGAGAAATCAAAAGTTAAGACAAGCAAGAATTAAGAGAGTTCAGTACCACTAAACTGGCTTTCCCTGGTAGTGCAGATAGTAAAGAATCCACCAGCAATGCAGGAAACCCAGGTTCAATCCCTGGGTTGGGAAGATCTCCTGGAGAAGGGAATGGCTACCCACTCCAGTATTCTGGCTTGGAGAACTCAGTCCATGGGGTCACAAAGAGTTGGACATGACTGAGTGTCTTTCACTTTAATGAAACAACCTGGAGAAAAGGTGGTGCTCGAGAGGGGAGACAAATAGGAAGAAAAACAGTCACATTTCAGAATAATATGCAAAGATTAAAGTATACAAATGTCTAAAATAAAGACCATTACAAGAGACAAGGAAGGGCACTACATGATGATCAAGGGACCAATCAGAGAAGACATAACAATTGCAAACACTAATATACCCAACATAGTAGCGCCTCAATACATAAGGCAAATGCTAATAGACATAAAAGAGGAAATCAGCATTAACATACTAATAGTAGTAGACTTTAACATCCTACTTACACCAATAAACAGGTCATCCAGACAGAAAATCAGTAAGGAGACACAAGCTTGAAATGATACATTAGACCAGATAGACCTAATGGCTATCTATAGGATATTACATTCAAACACAGAAGAATGCATTTTTTCCCTTAAGTGCACACAGAACATTCTCCAGCATGGATCATATCTTGGGTCACAAATCAAGCCTCAGTAAATTTAAGAAAATTGAAATTGTATCAAGCATCTTTTCTGACTGTAACACTATGAGATGATATATCACTTACAGGAAGAAAACTAAAAAGTACAAACAGCTGGAGGCTAAACAACACACTTCTAAATAACCAAGAGGTCACTGCAGAAATCAAAGAGGAAAAAAAAAAACAACGCTAGAAACAAATGACAATGAAAACATGATGACTCCAAACCCATGGGATGTAACAAAAGCAGTTCTAAGAGGGAAGTTTATAGTAATACAATCCTACCCCAAGAAACAAGATAAACATTAAAATAAACAACCTAACCTTACACCTAAAACAATTAGAAAAAGAAAAATAAACAAACAAACAAAAAATCTCCCAAAGTTTGTGATTGTCTTAGAACGCAGAAGGTTCTGCTGTGTCACATGGTGAGAGTCAGAGTGAAGGTCCCTGCAGCAGCCTGTGTGGTCCAGGCCCTGAGGCCTCCCCAGCGCATCTCCTCACTCCCCTCAAATTCTGCGGTGGATTCGCAGGCCACTCCATACTCCTGGACCCTGGTGACCACCTCCTCCTTTGCATCTGGCTTCTCTGTGCCTGGACCATCTGTGGAGCTTCCTTGCTCACTTACTCCATGTCTCTGCTCCAGTATCACTTTATCAAAAAGGCTGTACTGACTGCCTTTGCCTCACCATCGCTTTCCAGAACATGCATAACTTTTATTATATCACCTACCACCACCTGGTATATGCTTTTTTACTTTTAGGATCTCAGAATAAGGACTTTGTTCATTGCTGTGAACCCAAGTACCTAGAAGAGTGCCTGATATGTGGGAAATTTTTAATACGTATTCTTGAATGAATGAATAGTCACTTACCTGTGTTTCTGGTTCCATGTTAAATCCTTTACATACGTTATCCTATTGGATTCTCATGGCAGAAAATATCGTGACAGCCTTTTAATGTTGGTGAGTGATTTTCCCTAAGTCCCACAGACTGTAAGTATATCAAGATGTGCAGGTTTCAAATCACTAAGCTTTCTTATTGCCTCTTCTACTGCTTCTTAGGAGAAGCTTACAAGAATTTACTAAAAGATCACTAACATTATTAGATGTTAAAATTGAACCACGGATACTTCTTGGACTCAGAACAGATTTGTGTTAGCAGTGAGAGGAGTTATATTCCACTTCACTTGTGCCTGAGGACTTAAGACAGTAGATACAAAACATCCATATTCCAAACCCTGCAGCACCTGCAAATTTGATGTACACAAACTGGTCTTCTGGTGATTAGCCATTCTTTCTCAGTGAGAGAGTAAAAGGATTGGGGTTCAACTGGCCAAGGAATTGAAGATAGAGAAGAGTTTTCTTTAGACCTAATACCTGCCATAGTGGGGGTGGAGAGATTTTCCCTAACTAGTGTGAGGATTTATTATTATTATTTTTTAAGGTGAGTCGCACACGTTTATTGCGGGTCCCAGGTGGGATGGGGCCCCGGCAGGTGCTCCGGTGCGGTCTGGCCGCGCAGCGGTGCTAACCGTCTGGAAGACACCAGCTGCTTCTTGCTGGAGCTGGCGTGGAAGCAGCCCTGCAACGCAGGCAGAAGGCCTGTCAGGCCCCTTCCCGTGCGAGGGGCTTGCCTGCTTCGTGTGTGCGTGCGTGTGCAGGCGTGTCCGACTCTGTGTGACCCCATGGGCTGTAGCCCACCAGGCTCCTCTGTCCATGGGATTCTCAAGGCAAGAATACTGGAGTGGGTTGCCATTTCCTTCTCCTAGTATGAGGATTTAATGGAAGTACCCTTACCCAGTGCATGGGCGTACACAGAAACCACACAGATTGCCGCAGTATTTTGGCAACTGGAGGGAGGCTGGAACCCGAGGACCAGAAGGCAGCGGGGGACAGAGCTGGAAGGTGAATGGGGGAATCCAGCCCAGCAGAGAAGGACAAATCTTGGGTTTTCCAAATATTCAGGAAGATTCAAATTGCAGTGTGATTTAAGACCTAGCAGCAGACACTCTGACTCTCTCTGGCCTCAGGAGGAAGTTTGAACACACAGAAGAGGGTAAAGGTGACAACAGAACAACCCCACCCCCCAGCTGCCCTGAACCAGGGCAGCCATGAGCTGGTGAAGCCACCCCAGGCCTCTTAGTCCTGGCGGGACTGTCCTTCTGTCCCTGGAAGGTGGAGCGCGGTGGCCTCCAGCAGCGATGGACTCGGAGCGCAGTGGCCTCCGGCGGCGATGGACGCGTCCTCTTGTGGCATTGCTCCTTCCTTTAACCCCTTCCCTCACTCTCCCAATATGTTTCTTGGGATCATCTCCTAAACAAACCTCCAGCCCTCACACCCTAGTCTCAAGATCTACCTCTGGGAATCTGAACCTAAAGGAGACCCTGGCAAACATCTACGATCTGTGAGGCTGGAGTTCAGGAATAGTGGACGCTGCCGCACAAGCAGGTTAGGCCACTGGCATTGTTCTGACACACACGAGGACATGCATTTTCCTGATGATGGGCTCCTCTCTCTGCGCCGCATAGGAATGCGCACGAGAGGAGAGCCTTGCAGCTGTGCCCCTGGAGACCTGGGGTGGCACGGGGGTGGGCGTGTGGAGGGGGCAGTCCCTGACCCTGTTCCCCAGGTTCTGTGGAAGGTGGGCAGCCTGCCCTGCTGACGTCTGTGCTTTCACTCGGGGAGTGGGGGCCAGGACGTGAAAGGCAAGGAGCTTCCCCTGCATCGAGGCAGAGGTCCTCCCCGGCCCCACCCAGTGAACGCTGACTGACCATGAGGAAATGCCAGATGGATGACGCTGCTGATGTGAGCTGCACTCCCTAGCACACCTCAGACACAAACTCAGAACTCGGTTCAAATATGACAGGACTAGAAAATGACCCCACGCAACCACCGACTTTTTAGGACCCTTCTGCAAAACACAATCCGAAACTACTTTAGACTCTAAAGCAGTGGTCCCCAACCTCTTTGGCATAAGCAGCCAGTTTTAAGGAAGAAAATTTTTCTGTGGAACAAGGTAAGGGGGAATGGTTTGGAGATGATTCAAGCACATTACTTTCATTATGCCGCCGCTGATCTGACCGGAGGCAGAGCTCAGGCAGTGACAAGCCATGGGCGCTGGCTGTAAATACAGAGGAAGCTTCACTCCCTTGCCCACTGCTCACCTGCTCTGTGTGTGGCCTGGTTCCTGATGTCCAGGTACCAGTTCATGGTCCGGGAGTTAGAGACCCCGCATCTAAGGCCATTCTACGCACTGTAGATGGAAAGAGTTTTATTATTACTTAGAGATGGTACAAATGTATACTGTATTTAAGACGTTAAATTTTCTCTTGGTTCGTGATCTATCAGTTTGTTAAGCTATTTTGTAAAGACCAGAAAGAAATGTATAGCTACACATGACACTTAGACTTTGTCAGATGCCTGTCGCTCTCTGTTAGTCACGTGTTCATTTTCCTGCTTTAGCTTCTGGTTAATGCCACACACAAAAAAGCTTCAGCTCAATCTTAAAATTCTAAGCCATCTTTCTTTTCTATCCATAGCATATATGGTTCAATAATATTGTATTTCACCTACTCTAGTACATAAAATTTATGTACAGACTGTTTCTTCCTAGACATTGTTACCATCTCTTCTTAGATTTCAACTTGTAAGGAGAAGTTGGCCTCATTGGAAGAAACTAGCTCTCTTCAAAACACAGTTCCCTATTACCTGACCAACTAAACTATCATTTTTCAACATGATAGTTCTCTTATTTTAGAGGTACCTTTTAAAGTACAGATCTCATAATTATAGACTTAAAATAATCCTTAAAAACATTCACATATTTCCTTTCTCATAGAAAGTCCAGTATTGTAGCATTACGTCTTTTGTATGTTAAAAATATCAGGATGTATATTATTGAATTTCATGCTAGATTTTCAATGGACTTACTGATAAATGGGCATTCTGTGTCTTAAATTTCATTGTTTTATATGTATGTAGCAGGCATAATATATATTTACACAAATTCTGAAAGAGATGGGAATACCGGACCACCTGACCTGCCTCTTGAGAAACCTGTATGCAGGTCAGGAAGCAATAGTTAGAACTGGACATGGAATAACAGACTGGTTCCAAATAGGAAAAGGAGTACATCAAGGCTGTATATTGTCACCCTGCTTATTTAACTTATATGCAGAGTACATCATGAGAAACGCTGGGCTGGATGAAGCACAAGCTGGAATCAAGATTGCCGGGAGAAATATCAATAACCTCAGATATGCAGATCACATCACCCTTATGGCAGAAAGTGAAGAGGAACTAAAAAATCTCTTGATGAAAGTGAAAGAGGAGAGTGAAAAAGTTGGCTTAAACCTCAATATTCAGAAAACTAAGATCATGGCATCTGGTCCCATCACTTCATGGGAAATAGATGGGGAAACAGTGGAAACAGTGTCAGACTTTATTTTAGGGAGCTCCAAAATCACTGCAGATGGTGACTGCAGCCATGAAATTAAAAGACGCTTACTCCTTGGAAGGAAAGTTATGACCAACCTAGACAGCATATTAAAAGCAGAGACATTACTTTGCCAACAAAGGTCCGTCTAGTCAAGGCTATGGTTTTTCCAGTGGTCATGTATGGATGTGAGAGTTGGACTGTGAAGAAAGCTGAGTGTTGAAAAATTGATGCTTTTGAACTGTGGTGTTGGAGAAGACTCTTGAGAGTCCCTTGGACTGCAAGGAGATCCAACCAGTCCATCCTGAAGGAGATAAGTCCTGGGTGTTCACTGGAAGGACTGATGCTGAAGCTGAAACTCCAGTACTTTGGCCACCTGATGTGAAGAGCTGACTCATTTGAAAAGACCCTGGTGCTGGGAAAGATTGAGGGCAGGATGAGAAGGGGATGACAGAGGATGAGATGGCTGGATGGCATTACCGACTGGATGGACATGGGTTTGAGTAAATTCCGGGAGTTGGTGATGGACAGGGAGGCCTGGCGTGCTGCAATTCATGGGGTCGCAAAGAGTCGGGCACGACTAAGCGACTGCACTAAACTGAACTGATACAATATATAAAATATGTGTAAATGTATGATGTGCATGTTATTTATAAACATGAGTATGATTGTAACATGTGTAATATTATATATATTTTACACACAAATATATTGGTTTCATACAGCATATATGAGATATACTTAGAATATATATCACATATGTATTTATAGACACACATTTGTTACCCATAGCATATATCAAACCTATTTATGTCTTGTATATCATATATGTGTTTTTTACTGAAGTCATTGACTTCATTTTCAGCTGTTTCACTTTCTCTCTTGTGTTCATTCTTTAAAAGTCCTCTCCATCCTCACCTCACCTCTGCGTCAGGGGATGTGCTTTATTTACAGATTAGGCTCCTGCAGTAACATTTGAAGGACTGATGTGGCCTGGAATGTGTTTACTATTCTGTTTAGACAGTAATCAGATCGAATCCTTCCAGAAAGGTCGACTGGTGCTTGGGGAAAAAGCAGCTCACATTCTCATTTCTGTTCTGAAGTGCAATTTACTCTGGTTTTAGGTAAGTTAATCCCGCTTTACTTGAATGTATAAAACTTGATAGTTGTTGAGGGCATGTCACTGAGCTGTGTTTCTGGTTTTGTCACTAGAGTTGACCTTGGACAAGGAACTGCAAACACCTCTCTGCTTTGCTTTGTCCGTGTGAGAAATGAGAATAATAATGTGCCCACTTTACAAAAAGGAGCCTTAATGAGTTTTGCTTTCATGGAGCATTATGAGATCCCAAGGCAAGGGGTGCTGGAGGGCTGACTTGCTGCAGAAATCTAAAAGTGCTGTTTCATCTGGTATTTTAGAGATTTCTCCCAGGGTTGCAGTGATCTCAGACCATCAGGTTTTTTGAGTTGTGAAGGAATGGATTTGGAAGCTAGCAGGAAGACATGGGAATTTGTGTTAAATTTTCCTATTTGCTCTGGATCTGAGTTTTCTGTACACTTATGTGATTCTGTGAAATTAATTAGCTTGGATATTCCCCGTAAAAACAAAAATGAAGCCTGAAAATTATATCTGTCACCTTTCTAACAAGGTTTGCCCAGTGCCCAGATGGCCAGTGTTCAGGCAAGGCCAGCAGTAGAAGGAAGAGCGTGGTGATGGTGAAATGAACCGCCATCCTGGGAGCCTTCCCTGTGGGTGTGGGTTACAACAGGGACAGGAGCTGATTATGAGTTTCTGCAGGAAATTGTACAGTAAGAATCATGATGGTCTTGTTTCTGTAATAAAACAGTCACCATTATTCTACAAATTGGGCTGATTCTCCTGATGACTTCAGGAAAATCACTCTGCACCTCTGTATCTACCGCTGACAAGAGCAGATGGGTGTGTAAATATAACCCAGGCTTTGTCTTGCCAGCGGCCAGTGGTGTGAGCTGGATGAACTGGTTATCTGCTCACTGGAGCCCCTTCTCCAGGCCCCCTCCAGCCTTTCCCCAGCCCCCTCTGTCCTCCGTGCTGCTGCCATCTCCTTCCTGGAAACACGCCCTTTCCTGCCTGAAGCCCCCTCCAGGCTGGCTGTGGTCTACAGTTGTCATCCTGCACCCTACATTCGAGCTGGAGTACATTTCCCCGGGTTTCCTTAAACAGCAATGCCCTTCCCTCTCCCTTTATCAAACCAGTCCCTTTGCCTGCAAACGCTCTTTGCTCATCACCATCTTACAGACGCTAAAGCTCCTGCATCTGCTCCAAGGCTGTGGGCCTTCCTGGGAAGCCCTGCTTCTGGCAGACAGGTCCTCACTCTGCCTACCCCACCCCACCCCCAGCGCTCCCTCACATATCCTTTCTGCCTCTCACACCGCACAAGCTGTCTCTCCCCTCCTGCCTTTCATCTTCCTTCCCCAGCTTCCACCTGAACCAGGCATTTGTATCTACTGAATGAGTGAATTGTATCTCAGATATACAGAATACAGATATGCTCTTAAACCTGATTGGAGGTACAGCTTCCAATGAGCCTCATTTTAGGTGAGAGCTTTAGAGGAGACACTGGACTCCCCTGAGGTCCTTGTGCTACACTCAGGCAGGGACCATGGGCCTCAGGTTTCACTGATCCCATTTTAGTAACATGGTAACACAAGGCTATGGTCAGGAGATGCTGACATGTGTAATCACAGAGTGTTCAAGCTGGAAGGGGTCTTACTGAGGTCACTTGTCTAATCTTAGGTAACCAAGTAAGGAAACCGAGGCCAGGAGGGTTGCGTCTTTCTCCAGGTAATACCAGAAGGTTGAATCAGAACTGAAATCAGAACCTGGAATCCCCTAACCGCTGTCAGGCTACTCTTGACCTCCAGCCATGGCTCTGCCAGACACCTTCCCTGCTGCTCAGCAAGGACAGGGGTGGTGGGAGGAAGGGCACGATGTTCAATGCTCTTCCATCAAATGACAGCAATAGGATCAGAAGAAAGTTGACCATGATATTTTTTAAAAATTTATTTATTTTTAATTGGAGGATAATTGCTTTACAATATTGTTTTGGTTTCTGCCATACATCGACATAAATCAGTCATAGATATACATATGTGCCTTACCTCTTCAGCCTCCCTACCAATTCCCACCCATCCCACCCCAGTAGAGAGCAAGTGGGAATTTGCTGTATGATGCAGGGAACTCAAACCCGTGCTCTGTGACACGATATTTATTTTAAGAAAAACTGAGGGTCTGTGGTAGCAGCCAGCTCCTGTCCTGCTTCTGCATGTGACCAGCCCTCTGCCCATCTGAGACCCACTGAAGGATGGGAGGACATGAGTCTGTCCTCTGCTCCTGCACCTCCTTCAGCCCTTGGATTCATGCACATGCCGGCTAGTTTGCCTTTTCCCCATCCCACAGCACACCATGCTCCCTCAGCGTTGAGGTCTCTCAGAATCAAATTTTTAATGTGCTTTTGGCCTTGGAACTTTAAGAAGGAAAGACACAAATGAAGTCACATAATATATGATGAGAACATCCTGTGTAACTTTCAGATTGGATATTCACACACCAGCGTTTATATGTTCAGAAAATTTTAAATGGAGGGATCTGTCCTTGCCACTAAATGGGTAAATAAAGTGTGAAATAAAACTAGAAAGGAGGTGGTGTTGATCTAGATGATCTCTAAAGATATCTCCAGGGAAAAATTTCTTTTCAGTGATGGAATCCAGTGAGAAAAAAACCTCAAAGTTTCTGTTGGTGCTGTTTGCATATTCTCATCAGTAAGTAGGAAATAAAAACTAAACCAACCCATTTAACTAGACTTTGGTGCCCATCAGTTTGTGCCCTTCAGGCTTCCTCACATCTCTTGTAAGTACACTTTATGGTTACTTGTCAGCATGTTGCAAATGCCTTTAGTGAGAAGCTTTGCACTGATCACTTAGGAAGACTTTCTTAACTTTCCTTGCTATTCTTTGGAACTCTCAATTCAAGTGGGTATATCTTTCCTTTTCTCCTTTGCCTTTTGCTTTGCTTCTTTTCTCAGCTATTTGTAAGGCCTCCTCAGACAACCAGTTTGCCTTTCTTTTTCTTGGAGATGGTCTTGGTCACCACCTCCTGTACAATGTCATGAACCTCTGTCCATAGTTCCTCAGACCCTCTGTCTATCAGATCTAATCCCTTGAATCAATTTGTCACTTCCACTGTATAATTGTAAGGGATTTGATTTAGGTTATACCTGAATGATCTAGTGGTTTTCCCTACTTTCTTAAATTTAAGTCTGAATTTGGCAATAAGGAGTTCATGATCTGAGCCACAGTCAGCTCCCAGTCTTGTTTTTAGCTGATTGTATAGTGCTTCTTCATCTCTGGCTGAAAGGGATATAATCAATCTGATTTCAGTAACAAATATCTGGTGATGTCCATGTGTAGAGTCGTCTCTTGTCAGAAAGGGTATTTGCCATGACCAGTGAGTTCTCTTGGCAAAACTCAGTTAGCCTTTGCCCTGCTTCACTTTGTATTCCAAGGCCAAATTTACCTGTTAATCCATGTATCTTTTGACTTCCTACTTTTGCATTACAGTTCCCTGTGATGAAAAGGACATCTTTTTTGGGTGTTAGTTCTAGAAAGTCTTGTAGATCATCACAGAACTGTTCAATTTCAGCTTCTTTGGCATTAGTGGTTGGGGCATAGACTTCGATTACTGTGATATTGAATGGTTTGCCTTGGAAATGAACCAAGATCATTCTGTTGTTTTTGAGATTGCACGCAAATACTGCATTTTGAACTCTTTTGTTGACTATGATGGCTACTCCATTTCTTCTAAGGGATTCTTGCCCACTGTAGTAGATATAATGGTCATCTGAATTAAATTCATCCATTTCAGTCCATTTTAGTTCACTGATTCCTCAAATGTCAATGTTCATCCTTGCCATGTCCTGTACGACCACTTGCAATTTAACTTGATTCATGGATCTAACATTCCAGGTTCCTATGCAATATTGCTCTTAACAGCATCTGACTTTATATTCATCACCAGTCACATCCACAACTGGGTGTTGTTTTCACTTTGGTTCCCTCTCTTCATTCTTTCTGAAGTTATTTCTCCACTGATCTCCAGTAGCATATTGGGTACCTACCGACATGGGGAGTTCATCTTTCAGTGTCACATCCTTTTGCCTTTTCATCCTGGTTATCTTCCTAAGCCTTCCTAAGTGATTAATGCAAAGAAATAGAGGAAAACAATAGAATGGGAAGGATTAGAGATTTCTTCAAGAAAATTAGAGATACCAAGAACATTTCATGCAAAGATGGGCACAGTAAAAACAGAAATGGTATGGACCTAACAGAAGCAGAAGATACTGAGAAGAGGCGGCAAGAATACACAGAAGAACTATAAAAAAGAGATCTCAGTGACCCAGATAATCACGATGGTGTGATCACTCACCTAGAGCCAGGCATCCTGGAGTGTGAAGTCAAGTGGGCCTTAGGAAACATCACTACAAACAAAGCTAGTGGAGGTGATGGAATTCCAGTTGGGCTATTTCAAATCCTAAAAGACGATGCTGTGAAAGTGCTGCACGCAATATGCCAGCAAATTTGGAAAACTCACCAGTGGCCACAGGACTGGAAAAGGTCAGTTTTCATTCCAATCCCAAAGAATGTTCAAACTACTGTACAATTGCACTCATCTCACACGCAAGCAAACTAGTGCTCAAAATTCTCCAAGATAGGCTTCAACAATACATGAAATTCCAGATGTTCAAGCTGGATTTAGGAAAGGCAGAGGAAACAGAGATCAAATTGCCAACATCCCTTGGGTCATCAAAAAAACAAGAGAGTTCTAGAAAAACATCTATTTCTGCTTTATTGACTATGCCAAAGCCTTTGACTGTGTGGATCACAACAAACTATGGAAAATTCTTCAAGAGATGGGAATACCAGACCAGCTGACTTGCCTCTTGAGAAATCTGTATGCAGGTCAGGAAGCAACAGTTAGAACTGGACATGGAACAATGGACTGAAAAGGAGTATGTCAAGGCTGTATATTGTCACCCTGCTTATTGAACTTATATGCAGAGTACATCATGTGAAATGCTGGGCTGGATGAAGCCCAAACTGGAATCAAGATTGCTGGGGGAAATATCAGTAACCTCAGATATGCCACCCTTATGGTAGAAAGTGAAGAAGAACTAAAGAGCCTCTTGATGAAAGCAAAAGAAGTGAGTGAAAAAGCTGTCTTAAAACTCAACATTCAAAAAACTAAGATCAAGGAATCAGGTTCCATCACTTCATGGCAAATAGATGGGGAAACAATGGAAACAGTGACAGACTATTTTCTTGAATTCCAAAATCACTGAGTGTGGTGACTGCAGCCATGAAATTAAAAACACTTGTTCCTCGGAAGAAAATCTATGGCCAACCTAGACAGAATGTTAAAAAGCAGAGACATTACTTTGCCAACAAAGATTGTATAGTCAAATTTATGGTTTTTTCAGTAGTCATATATGGATGTGAGAGTTGGACCATAAAGAAATCTGAGAACCGAAGAGTTGATGCTTTTGGACTGTGGTGTTGGAGAAGATGCTTGAGAGTTCCTTGGACTGCAAGGAGATCCAACCAGTCCATCTTAAAGGAGATCAGTCCTGAATATTCACTGAAAGGACTGATGCTTAAGCTGAAGCTACAATACTTTGGTCACCTGATGGGAAGAGCCAACTTATTAGAAAAGATTGAATGCAGGAGGAGAATGGGAAGATAGAGGATGAGATGGTTGGATGGCATCACCAACTCAATGGACTTGAGTCTGAGCAAGCTTTGGGAGATGGTGAAGGACAGGGAAGTGTGGTGTGCTGCAGTCCATGGGGTCACAAAGAACTGGACACGACTGAGTGACTGAACAAAAACAGTCCCTCCCATCAGAAAGCTTACACAAACCTCAGCCTCATGCATCAGAGGACAGACAGAAGAAGCAAGAAGTACAGTCTCACAGCAGCTAACATGCAAATCGTATTATAGAAAGTTAATCACATGCACCCACTCCAGTATTCTTGCCTGGAGAACCCCATGGACAGAGAAGCCTGGCAGGCTACAGTCCATGGGGTTACAAAGAGTCAGACATGACTGAAGAGACTTAGCACGCATGCAATCACAGTGAAAAAGCAGAAAGTTATGTGCCAGATGAATGAACAAGATAAAACCCCAGAAAAACAACTAAATGAAGTGGAGATAGGCAATCTGCTAGAAAAAGAATTCAGAATAATGATAGTGAAGATGATACAGGATCTTGGGAAAACAATGGACAAGATGTAAGATATGCTTACCAAAGACCTACAAGCACTAAAGAACAGAGATGAATAATACACTGGAAGGAATCAATAGCAGAATAACTGAGGCAGAAGAATGGATGAATGACATGGAGGACAGAATGGTGGAAATCACTGCTGCCAAACAGAATATAGAAAAAAGATTGAGAAGAAATGAAGATAGCCTAAGAGACCTCTGGGACAACATCAAGTGCACCAACATTCACATTAAAGGTGTCCCAGGAGGAGAAGAGAGAGAGAAAGGACCTGAGAAAATATTTGAAGCTGAAAACTTCCCTAACATGGGAAAGGAAATAGTCAATCATGCCCAGAAGCACAGAGTCCCAGGCAGGATAAACCCAAATAGGAACACATCGAGACAAGGGAAAAATTGATAAATAATATACAAGGGAACTCCCATCAGGATATCAGCTGGTTTCCCAACAGAAACTCTACAAGCCAGAAGAAAATGGCACAATATATTTAAAGTGATGAAAGGGGAGAACGTACAACCAAGAATACTCTACTTAGGAAGACTCTCATTCAGATTTGATGGAGAAATTAAAAGCTTTCCAGACAAGCCAAAATTAAGAGAATTCAGAACCACCAAACCAGCTTTACAACAAATGCTAAAGGAACTTCTCTAGACAGGAAACGCACGAGAAGGAAAAGACCCACAGAAAATAAACCCCAAATATTAAGTTTGGTTGATCATATATATATCAATAATTACCTTAAATGTAAATGGATTAAATGCACCAACAAAAGACATAGACTGTCTGGGCAGATAAAAATATGTCCATGTATGCACTTCCACTTACAGCATCACTCTGCTTGACCCCCCAAGCTGTATGTAATTATTTTATATTGTTAAGTTAATCATGTTCCCCTTATGGCTTGCAATTGTAGTTATCTTTTATTTTTTGTCTGGCTATTGATTCTGAATACTGATAAACATCCTCTACTATTGTGATTATGTAACCATTACTCACTTAATACCATTGTACCATGATTTGTCAAGATAAAAATAATAGAACTCTGTATTACCAAAACTACGATTTAATAGAAAAATATGTAATCATTTTTAAAAATGCAGATAGATATCAGAATTATATTGAAATTTTTTGAAAAATATAAATGCCAAGGTATTGCTTTTTTTTCCTCCAGAGCTCTGGACATGCTTCTAATGAGCAGTCATGTTTAAAAACAACTGGACTATATGATGATATTTTATCTAGTTTGTTTCATTTTTTTCTATTTCATATTCAGTGCTCCCATTACCTTTATTTTATGTTATTCAATTTCTCCATCTCTTCCCTTTTTTTTTTTTTTTTTTTGATGCTCTTTCTGAAGCCTTTATCAAGTGGAATAGTAAAAGCTTTTATCAGTTCAGTTCAGTTGCTCAGTCATGTCCGACTCTTTGCGACCCCATGGACTGCAGCACGCCAGGCCTCCCTGTCCATCACCAACTCCCACAGTCTACCCAAACTCATGTCCATTGAGTCAGTGATGCCATCCAGCCATCTTATTCTCTGTGGTCCCCTTCTCCTCCTGCCCCCAATCCCTCCCAGCATCAGGGTCTTTTCCAATGAGTCAGCTCTTCACATCAGGTGGCCAAAGTACTGGAGTTTCAGCTTCAGCATCAGTCCTTCCAATGAACACCCAGGACTGATCTCCTTTAGGATGGACTGGTTGGATCTCCTTGCAGATCTCCAAGGGACTCTCAAGAGTCTTCTCCAACACCACAGTTCGAAAGCATCAATTGTTTGGCACTCAGCTTTATTCACAGTCCAATCTCACATCCATATGTGACCACTGGGAAAACCATAGCCTTGACTAGATGGACCTTTGTTGGTGAAGTAATGTCTCTGCTTTTAATATGCTGTCTAGGTTGGTCATAACTTTCCTTCCAAGGAGTAAGTGTCTTTTAATTTCATGGCTGCAGTCACCATCTGCAGTGATTTTGGAGCCCCCCAAAATAAAGTCTGACACTGTTTCCACTGTCTCCCCATCTATTTCCCATGAAGTGATGGGACCAGATGCCATGATCTTAGTTTTCTGAATGGTGAGCTTTAAGCCAACTTTTTCACTCTCCTCTTTCACTTTCATCAAGAGACTTTTTAGTTCCTCTTCACTTTCTGCCATAAGGGTGGTGTCATCTGCATATCTGAGTTTTTTGATATTTCTCCCAGCAATCTTGATTCCAGCTTGTGCTTCTTCCAGCCCGGTGTTTCTCATGATGTACTCTGCATAGAAGTTAAATAAGCAGGGTGACAATATATAGCCTTGATGAACTCCTTTTCCTATTTGGAACCAGTCTATTGTTCCATGTTCAGTTCTAACTGTTGCTTCCTGGCCGGCATACAGGTTTCTCAAGAGACAGGTCAGGTGGTCTGGTATTCCCATCTTTTTCAGAATTTTCCACAGTTTATTGTGATCCACATAGTCAAAGGCTTTGGTGTAGTCAATAAAGCAGAAATAGATGTTTTCCTGGGACTCTCTTGCTTTTTCGATGGTCCAGTGGATGTTGGTAATTTGATCTCTGGTTCCTCTGCCTTTTCTAAAACCAGCTTGGACATCTGGATTTTCATGGTTCACGTATTGCTGAAGCCTGGCTTGGAGAATTTTGAGCATTACTTTACTAGCGTGTGAGATGAGTGCAATTGTGCAGTAGTTTGAGCATTCTTTGAGATTGGAATGAAAACTGACCTTTTCCAGTCCTGTGGCCACTGCTTAGTTTTCCAAATTTGCTGGCATATTGCGTGCAGCACTTTCATAGTATTATCTTTCAGGATTGAATTAGCTCAACTGGAATTCCATCACCTCCACATGCTCTGTTCATAGTGATGCTTCCTAAGGCCCACTTGACTTCACATTCCAGGATGTCTGGCTCTAGGTAAGTGATCACACCATTGTGATTTATATACATATATAAATAGTATGTATAATATATATATATTAGAAAACATGAATTTTTGCCTAACTAGAAAATTTGTGGCATTTTGATTCCACTTGTTTTGAGTTAGTATGAATAGAGTACTAGACTTCTAATTATAAAATAGATATGCAACAAGTAACAAAGGTTTATTGTATAACCCGGGGGACTATAGTCAATATCTTGTAATAATTTATGATGGAAAATAATTTAAAAAATTATATATATATATATAACAGAATCATCTTGCTGTGCATCTGAAACATTTTAAGTCAATAAACCTCAATAAAAAATATATTCATATATAAAGAGAAGAAAAGCAACCCATATAAAAACACATTGTAATTAAATTGCCAAATGTTAAAAACAAGCAGAAACTCTTACAAACAACAAGAGAAATACAATTTGTTATGTTAAAAACAAGCAGAAACTCTTACAAACAACAAGAGAAATACAATTTGTTATGTACAAGGGAATTCTCTTAAGACTGAAATTTTTAGCAGATATTTTGCAGGACAGAAGGGAGTGGCACAATATAGTCAAAGTGCTGAAAGACGAAAACTGCCAACCATAAATATCCTAACCAGCAAAGATGTTCTTCAGAATAAGGAGAAAAAGAGAGTTTTTCAGACAAGTGACAAATGGGGTTCATTACCATTAAACAGCCTATAAATAATGTTAAAGGAGTTTCTTTAAGCTAACAGAAAAGATACTAATACTAATTAGTAACAGAAAAACATGAAAGTATAAATCTCACTGCTAAAAGTTATAATCTAATACTGCAATAGTGGTAGGTTAATCACTAATGTTAATAAATCTGGTATGAACATTAAAAAACATTAAAAACCATATGGATGCTGATGTAAAGTGTATGAGTTAGAAAAAAAGGAAAAGTAGCAATCGTAACTTTGACTACAACAGTCTATGAGGGTATACACAGATATAAAAAGATATGAAAGTTAAAGGGTTAGCCAAACAGTCGTGTCGAACTCTTTGCGACCCCATGGTCTGTCCATGGAATTCTCCAGTCAAGAATAATGGAATGGGTTGCCATTCCCTTCTCCGGAAGACATTCCCTACCTGGGGAGCAAACCTGTATCTACTTCATTGATATAAAAAACAGAAAACTTGAGGGTGGCTAGAGCTTAAGAATGTGTTCAAACGTAAGTTGTCATTAACTAAAAACAGAGTACTATAGCTCTGAGGTGTTTTATGGAAGTCTCTTGGTTACCACAAAGCAAAAACCTATGCTAGCTGTCAAAAAGATAGAAAGGAATCTAAGCATGCAACTACAAAAAATCATCCAATCAAAGAAACAGAGCAAGGAAGAAGAAAGGGACTGAACAATTACAAAACAGCCAAGACACAAGAACAAAATGCAATATTAAATCCATACTTGCCAAAAATTGTTTTTATTTTTTGAACATTAGTGGCATTTCTGCAATCATGCTATTACAATTAATGAATGCATCAATAAATATCCTTATGTAGACTTCTTTTGTATAAGTATATAGATATCTTGGAATTAAGCTAACAAATTATACTTATTTTTAAAAAAGTGTTCAGTTCAATTTAGTCGCTCACTCATGTCCGACTCTTTGAGACCCCATGAACCACAGCATGCCAGGCCTCCCTGTCCATCACCAACTCCCAGAGTCTACTCAAACTCATGTCCATTGAGTTGGTGATGCCATCCAGCCATCTCATCCTCTGTCATCCCCTTCTCCTCCTGCCTTCAATCTTTCCCAGCATCAGGGTCTTTTCAAATGAGTCAGCTCTTCACATCAGGTGGCTAAAATATTGGAGCCTCAGCTTCAACATCAGTCCTTCCAATGAGTATTCAGGACTTGGATCTCCTTGCAGTCCAAGGGACTTTCAAGAGTCTTCTCTAACACCACAGTTCAAAAGCATCAATTCTTCTGTGCTCAGCTTTCTTTATAGTCCAACTTTCACATCCATACATGATCACTGGAAAAACCATAGCCTTGACTAGATGGACCTTTGTTGGTGAAGTAATGTCTCTGCTTTTCAATATGCTGTCTAGGTTGGTCATAACTTTCCTTCCAAGGAGTAAGCGTCTTTTAATTTCATGGCTGCAATCACCATCTGCAGTGATTTTGGAGCCCCCAAAAATAAAGTCAGCCACTGTTTCCACTGTTTCCCCATCTATTTCCCATGAAGTGATGGGACCAGATACCATGATCTTAGTTTTCTGAATATTGAGGTTTAAGCCAACTTTTTCACTCTCCTCTTTCACTTTCATCAAGAGGCTCTTTAGTTCTTCTTCACTTTCTGCCATAAGGGTGATGTCATCTGCATATCTGAAGTTATTGATGTTTCTCTTGGCAATCTTGATTCCAGCTTGTGCTTCATCCAGCCCAGCGTTTCTCATGATGTACTCTGCATAGAAGTTAAATAAGCAGGGTGACGATATACAGCCTTGACGAACTCCTTTTCCTATTTGGAACCAGTCTGTTGTTCCATGTCCAGTTCTAATTGTTGCTTCCTGACCTGCATACAGGTTTCTCAAGAGGCAGGGAATTTTCCACAGTTTATTGTGATCCACACAGTCAAAGGCTTTGGCATAGCCAATAAAGCAGAAATAGATGTTTTTCTGGAACTTTCTTGCTTTTTTGATGTTCCAGTGAATTTTGGCAGTTTGATCTCTGGTTTCTCTTCTTTTTCTAAAACTAGCTTGAACATATGCAAATTCACAGTTCACGTGTTACTAAAGCCTGGCTTGGAGAATTTTGAGCATTACTTTGCTAGCGTGTGAGATGAGTGCAATTGTGCAGTAGTTTGGGCATTCTTTGGCATTGCCTTTCTTTGGGATTGGAATGAAAGCTGACCTTTTCCAGTCCTGTGGCCTCTGCTGAGTTTTCCAAATTTACTGACATATTGAGTGCAGCACTTTCACAGCGTCATCTTTTAGGATTTGAAATAGTTCAATTGGAATCCCATCACCTCCACTAGCTTTGTTCGTGGTGATACTTCCTTAGGCCCACCTGACTTCACATTCCAGGATGTCTGGCTCTAGGTGAGTGATCACACCATCGTGATTATCTAGGTCATGAGATCTTTTTGTATAGTTCTTCATAAAGGAGTAAATCCAAAGAATTTTGACCTTGAAATATATTCTTTGTTTATTGAAATTTCTTGAAATTCATAACAAATATAGTATAAAAGGAAAAAAAATGTTAAATTCAGAGAAACAGCATAGAATGGTGGGTGAAGGGGCTGGATATGTGGAGAGATTGGGGAGATATTGATCAAAGGGTTCAAGTTTCAATTGTAAGATGAAAAAGCTATGGGAAATGTAATGTATACCATAGTGGCCATAGTTAGCAATACTGCAATATATACTTGAAATTTGCTAAGAGAATAGATAGTGTTCTCACAATACACAACAAAAAACTTGATAACTACGTGAGGTGATGGATATGTTAATTAACACGAGAGTGGTTAATTTCACCAATTATCTGTATGTCAGATCCTTACACTCTACCCTTTTCATTGTTATTGTTTGAACCATTGCTTATTTATTTGAAGTTTTGTTGACTTACAATATTATATTAGTTTTATATGTAAAATGTAAAGATTCAATATTTTATGGATTATACTCCATTTAAAGTTCTTAGAAAACAGTGGCTGTATTCCCCTGTGCTGTGTGCTATATTATTGTTGCTTATTTGTTTTACATGTAGTGGTTGGAGTCTTTTAATCCCAATCTGCTGACTTGCTCCCTCTTCCTTTCATGACTGTAACCACTAGTTTGTTCTTTATACCTGTGATTGTGTTTCTCTTTTGTTACATACTTTTTTGGGTTTTGTTTTAGAATTCACATATCAGTGATAACATAGAGTATTTGTCTGACATTTCACTAAGTATGATACTCTTTAGGCTCATTCACATTGTTGCAAAAAGCAGAATTTCTTTCTTTTTTATGGTTGAGTAATAGCTCATCTTTATCTATTCATTTTGTGGTGATACTTAGGTTGCTTCCACATCTTTTGTTAAAATTAATTTATTTTTTAATTGAAGGATAATTGCTTTACAGATTTTTGTTCTTTTCTGTAAAATCTCAACATGAATTAGCCATAGGTATACATATATCCACTCCCTCTTGAAACTCCCTCCCACCCCCCACTTCATTCCACACCTGTAGGCTAATACAGAGGTGATATCTCATTGCAGTTTTGATTTGCATTTCTCTAATAATGAGTGATGTTGAGCATCTTTTCATGTGTCTGTTAGCCATCTGTATGTCTTCCTTGGAGAAATGTCTGTTTAGGTCTTTCTCCCACTTTTTTATTGGGTTGTTTGTTTTTCTGGCATTGAGTTGTATGAGCTGCTTATATATTTTGGAAACTAATCCTTTGTCAGTTGTTTCATTTGCTATTATTTTCTCCCACTCTGAGGATTGTCTTTTCACCTTGCTTAGAGTTTCCTTTGCTGTGAAAAAGCTTTTAAGCTTAATCAGGTCCCACTTGTTTACTTTTGTTTTTATTTCTGTTACTCTAGGAGGTGGGTCATTGCTTTGATTTATGTCATTGAGTGTTCTGCCTATGTTTTCCTCTAAGAGTTTTCTAGTTTCTAGTCTTACATTTAGGTCTTTAATCCATTTTGAGCCTATCTTTGTGTATGGTGTTAGGAAGTGTTCTAATTTCATTCTTTAACATGTAGCTGTTCAGTTTTCCCAGCACCACTTATTGAATAGACTGTCTTAGCCCAATTGTATATTCTTGCCTCCTTTGTAAAAAATAAGGTACCCATAGGTACTTGAGTTTATTTCTGAACTTTCTATCTTGTTGCATTGGTCTATATTTCTGGTTTTGTGCCAGTACCATACTGTCTTGATGACTGTACCTTTGTAGTATAATCTGAAGTCAGGAGGTTGATTCCTCCAGCTTCATTCATTCTCAAGACTGCTTTGGCTATTCAGGGTCTTTTGTGTTTCCATATGAATTGTGAAATTTTTTGTTCTAGTTCTGTGAAAAATGCCATTGGTAATTTGATAGGGATCGCATTGAATCAATAGATCACATTTGGTAATTTAGTCATTTTTACAATATTGATTCTTCCTACCCAGGAACATGGAATATCTCTCTGTTTATTTCATTTTTTATTTCATTCATCAGTGTCTTATAAGTTTCTGTGTACAGTTTTTTGTCTCCTTAGGATAGTTTATTCCTAGATATTTTATTCTTTTTGTTGCACTGGTGAATAGGAGTGATTCCTTGATTTCTCTTTCTGATTTTTCATTGTTAGTGTATGGGAATGCAAGTGATTTCTATGTATTGATTTTGTATTCTGTGACTTTGCTGAATCCTCTGAATAGCTCTAGTAATTTTCTGATAGTATCTTTAGGGTTTTCTACGTATAGTATCATGTCATCTGCAAAGAGTGAGAGTTTTACTTCTTTTCTGATCTGGATTCCTTTTATTTCTTTTTCTTCTCTGACTGCTGTAGCTAGGACTTTCAGAACTATGTTAAATAATAGTGGCAAAATTGGACACCCTTGTCTTGTTCCTGATCTTAGGGGGAATGCTTTCAGTTTTTCACCATTGAGAATAATGTTTGCTGTAGGCTTCTGATATATGGTCTTTACTATGTTGAGGTAGGTTCCTTCTATGCCCATTTTTTGAAGAGTTTTAATCATGAATGGGTGCTGAATTTTGTCAAAGGCTTTTTCTGCATCTATTGAGATTATCATATGATCTTTATCTTTCAGCTTGTTAATATGGTGTATCACATTGATTGATTTGTGTATATTGAAGAATCCTTGCATCCCTGGAATAAACTCAGCTTGATCATGGTGTATGAGCTTTCTGATGTGTTGCTGAATTCACTTTGCTAAAATTTTGTTGAGGAGTTTTGCATTTATATTCATTCATGATATTGGCCTGTGGTTTTCTTTTTTTGTGTGTTGTCTTTGTCTGGTTTTGGTGTCAGGGTGATGGTAGCTTTATAGAGTAAGTTTGATAGTGTTCCTTCCTCTGCAATTTTTTGAAAGAGTTTTAGAAGAATAGGCATTAGCTCTTCTCTAAATATTTGACAGAATTCTCCTGTGAAGCCATCTGGTCCTGGGCTTTTGTTTTTTGGGAGATTTTTGATCACAACTTCAATTTTAATGCTTGTAATTAGTGTTCATAATTTCTATTTCTTCCTGGTTCAGTCTTGGAAGATTGAACTTTTCTAAGAATCTCTCCATTTCTTCAAGGTTATCTATTTTATTTCCATATAGTTGGTCATAATAATCTCTTATAATCCTTTGTATTTCTGCATTGTCTATTGTAACCTCTCCTTTTTCATTTCTAATTTTGTTGATTTGATTCTTCTCTTTTTTTCTTGATGAGTCTGGCTAAAGGTTTGTCAATTTTGTTTATCTTCTCAAAGAACTAGCTTTTAGTTTTATTAATCTTTACTATTGTTTCTTTCATTTATTTTTCATTTATTTCTGCTTGGGTCTTTATGATTTCTTTCCTTCTACTAATTTTGGGTTTTTTTTTTTCTTCTTTTCCCAGTTGTTTTAGGTATAAATTTAGGTTGCCTAGTCAATGTTTTTCTTGTTTCTTGAAGTAGGTTTGTATTGCTATAAATGTCCCTCTTAGAATTGCTTTTGTTTCCTCCCACAGGTTTTGAGTTGTCTTGTTTTCATTGTTATTTGTTTCTAGAAATTTTTTGATTTCTCTTTTGATTTCTTCAGTAACCTGTTGGTTATTTAGAAACGTGTTGTTTAATGTCCATGTGTTTGTGTTTCTTACAGTTTTTTTCTTGTAATTGATATCTAGTCTCATAGCATTGTGGTCAGAGAAGATGCTTGATATGTTTTCAATTTTCTTAAATTTACTGAGATTTGATTTGTGACCCAAGATGTGGTCTATCCTGGAGAATGTTCCATGCGGACTTGAGAGGAAGGTGTATTCTTCTGCACTTGGATGGAATGTCCTGAAGATATCAGTGAGACCATCTCATCTAATGTGTCATTTAAGACGTGTGTTTCCTTATTAATTTTCTGTTTGATGATCTGTCCATCGGTGTGAGTGGGGTGTTAAAGTCTCCTGCTATTATTGTGTTCCTGTCATTTTCTCCTTTTATGTCTTGTTAGTGTTTGTCTTATGTACTGAGGTGTTCCTATGTTGGGTGCATAGATATTTACAGTTGTTATGTCTTCCTCTTGGATTGATCCCTTCATCATTATGTAGTGTCCTTCCTTATCTCTTGTAATCTTTATTTTAAGATCTACTTTATCTGATATGAGGATTGCTCCTCCAACTTTCTTTTGCTTTCCGTTTGCTTGGAATATATTTTTGCATCCTCTCACTTTCAGTCTATATGTGTCTTTAGGTCTGAAGTGTGTTTCTTGTAGACAGTATATATATGGGTCTTGTTTTTGTATCCATTCAGCCAGTCTGTGTCTTTTGGTTGGAGCATTTAAACCATTTACATTTAAGGTAATTATTGATATATATGTTCCTGTTACTATTTTCTTAATTGTTTGGGGTTGATTTTGTAGATCTTTGTTCTTCTCTTATATTTCCTGACTATATAAATCCCTTTAGCATTTGTTGTAAAGCTAGTGTGGTGGTACTGAATTCTCTTGACTTTTGCTTGTCTGAAAAGCTTTTGATTTCTCCATCAATTTTGAATGAAATCCTTGCTGGGTACAGTAATCTTGGTTGTAGATTTTTCCCTTTTAGCACTTTAAGTATATCCTGCCATTCCCTTCTAACCTGCAGAGTTTCTGCTGAAAGATCACCTGTTAAGCATATGGGGTTTCCCTTGTATGTTACTTGTTGCTTCTCCCTTGCTGTTTTTAATATTCTTTCTTTGTGTTTACTCTTTGTTAGTTTGATTATTGTGTGTCTTCCCTTGTTTCTCCTTGGGTTTATCCTATATGGGATACAGGATATCCTGTATATCCTTGTGCCTCTTGGATCTGATTGACTGTTTCCTTTTCCATTCTGGGGAAATTTTCAATGATAATCTCTTCAAAAATTTTCTCACACCGTTTCTTTTTCTCTTCCTCTTCTGGGACCTGTATAATTCAATATTGGTGCATTTGATATTGTCTCAGACGTCCCTGAGACCATCCTAAGTTCTTTTCATTGTTTTTACTTTATGCTGCTCTTCAGAAGTAATTTCCACCATTTTATCTTCCAGCTCACTGATTCATTCTTCTGCTTCAGATATTCTGCTATTTATTCCTTCTAGAGTATTTTTAATTTCAGTAATTGTGTTGTTTTTCTCTGTATGTTTATTCTTTAATTCTTCTAGGTCTTTTTAAATTAATTCTTGCATTGTCTCCATTTTGTTTTCAAGGTTTTTGATCATCTTTACTATCATTATTCTGAATTATTTTTCATGTAGTTTGCCTATTTCCTCTTCATTTATTTGGACTTCTGTGTTTCTAATTTGTTCCTTCATTTGTGTAGTATTTCTCTGCCTTTTCATTATATATTTTTTTAACTTTTTGTGTTTGAGGTCTCCTTTTCCCAGGTTTCAAGGAAAGTTGAATTCTTCCCTTGAAGAAGTTTGAATTATTTCTTCTCTTTGGTTTCTGCCCTCCTAAAGTTGGTCCAGTAGTTTGTGTAAGCTTTGTGTAGGGTGAGATTTATGCTGAAGTTTTTGTGGTTGTTTGTTTGTTTGATTTTCCTCTGATGGGCAAGGTTGAGTGAGGTGGTAATCCTATCTGCTGATGACTGGGTTTGTATTTTTGTTTTGTTTGCTGTTTAGATGAGGTGTCATGCACAGGGTGCTGCTGGTTGAGTGATGCTGGGTCTTGTATTCAAGTGGTTTCCTTTGTGTGAGTTCTCACTATTTGATACCCCCTAGGCTTAGTTCTCTGGTAGTCTAGGGTCTTGGAGTCAGTGCTCCCACAATAAAGACTCAAGGTTTGATCTCTTGTCAGGAACAAAGATTCCACAAGTGGCTTGTTATGGCATTAAGTGAGATTAAAACAAATATCCAAAATCAAGAAACCAGAGATGACCCCCAGACAAATGGCAGTTACAAAATCAGGCAAATAATAATTAAAATAATGGAATATAGACATATACATATACACCCATAAGCAATGTCAAAACAACCCAACAAAAATAAAGCTTAGTAGATTGATCCAGTGAACAAAGGAATATAAAATTATATTTACCAGTTAGGAATAAAACTAACTAACACACAATCTGTAAATCAAAACTAAAGCAAGGTACCAAGTGGAGAATAAAGCAATGAAAACAAAACTAACAAATATATTGAGAGGAAAGGAAAGAAAGAATAGATATGCAAAGTTAAATAGAGGTAGATGAGAAAGATTTATATACGTTAAAGATTAACTGCAATGGGAACAGGATAGTAGGAAAGGCAAACAAAGGAATAAACGTAGGAAAAATATTATAGGTTTTAAAAAATTAAAATTATAAAAAAGAGGGGGACAAAAGGAATAAGAAAGAAAAAAAGAAAAAAAAAAAAAAAGAAGAAGAAAGAAAGGAAAACCCCACCAAGCTGCAAAAGCCCAATGTAGAGGCAGAGGTTTATAACAATAATAAAAGTGTGACTGAATATACACATGTTCATACACACCCATAAGCAAGATCAAAACAGTCCAACAAAAATAAAGTACAATAAATTGCCCCAGCGAACAAAGGGGAATTAAAATTATATCTACCAGAACAAAACTAACTAAAGCACAAACTGGAAAACAAAACTAAAGCAAGGTGCCAATTGGGGAATAGAGCAATGAAAATAAAACTAACAAATATGTTTTGAGGAAAGGAGAGAAAGAAAAGAAAGAATAGATATGCACAGTTAAATAGAGGTAGATAAATAAGATTTATATATATTAAAGATTAACTGCAAGGGGAAAAGAACAGTAGGAAAAGCAAACAAAGGAGTAAAAGTAGAAAAAAAATAGGTTTAAAAAATTAAACTTAAAAAAAAGAAAAGAAAAAAAAAAAAAAGAAAAACTCCACAGAACTGCAAATCCCAACGTAGAGGCAGAGGTTTATAAGAACAATCAAAATGTGACTGAGAAAAAAAACCAAAACACCTCAAAAGCTTAATTGGATTTCAAGGTGCCAATAAAATCAACAGCTACAACAGATAGGGGAAAAAAGAAAAATCAAAAAAGAATCTACAAAACAAGTCAAAACATAAGAATAATACATGCTTTTCTTGAGTCTCTGCTGTCAGAGTCCTTTCCCTCGCTGGGAGTCACAGTCCACCTCACCTCTCTAGGACGCCCTCCAACACTGGGCTGGTCTCTGGGCCTGCCGTGGGGGCAGCTCAGGCTCTAATCTGGTCCTACTCCCGTGCGTTCTTGCCTCCAGTGTCCACAGCTATCAGAACTAGTGAGTTTACTTTTGTGGGAGCTCTCAGTGTCCTTTTATCTATTCCATAGACAGAGAGTCTGCCTTGTTGATCATGTGGATTTAACCTGCAGCTTGTATGGCTGGTGGGAAGGTTTTGGGTCTTCTCCCTTAGCCACACTGCCCCTGGGTTTCAGTTGTGGTTTTATTTCCACCTCTGCATGTGGATCGTCCACTGGGGTTTGCTCCTGAGGCTGCCCTGGAGGACTTGGGTCTGCCCCAGGGAGGTGTGGAGGTGGTGCAGCTGCTTGGGTCTCAGGGGTTCTGGCAGCACCACATACTCAGGGGGTTGGCAGCTAGAGCAGCAGGAAATACAGTGCTCTACAAGCGTATGGCAGCCAGTATTGGCCAATACGCTCCAGTATCCTTGCCTGAAGAACCCCCCCCACCCCACCCCGACAGAGAAGCCTGGCAGGCTACAGTCTACAGGGTCACAAAGAGTCGGACAGAACTGAGGCTACCCTGCACCCAGAGATGCAAGACTCTTTTCGCCTGTGGCAGCTCTGCCCCAGTGAGGATTGAGCATGAAGGTGGTCAGCTGCTTGGCTTGTGGGGACCCTGGTGATGCCAAGTGTGCAGGGACATAGACTACCTCTGCCACAGGAGTTATGGCCCTATCTGAGTCTTTTTTTGAGTCTCTTGTAGCTGGTGATCAGAAGGCCTCTTTGGCCAGTCTTTCTCCGTAGTGCTGCCCGTTCAGGCCATGATCTTAGTTTTTTGAATACTGAGTTTCAAACCAGCTTTCTCACTTTATTCTTTCACCCTCATCAAGAGGCTCTTTAGTTCCTTTTCATTTTTTGCCATTAGAGTGGTATCATCTTCATATTTGAGGTTGTTGATATTTCTCCCAGCAATCTTGATTCCAGCTTGTGATTCATCCAACTAGCATTTTGCATGATGTTGTTGTTGCTAAGTGGTGTCTGACTCTTTGTGACCCCCCCATGGACTGCAGCATGGCAGGTTTCCCTGTCCTTCACCAACTCCCAGAGATTGCTCAAACTCCTGTTCATTGAGTCGGTGATGCCATCCAACCATCTCATCCACTGTCGTCCCCTTCTCCTCCTGCCTTCAATCTTTTCCAGCATCAGGGTCTTTTCCAAACTGTCAGCTCTTTGCATCAGGTGGCCAAAGTTTTGGAGCTTCAGCATCAGTCTTTCCAATGAATATTCAGGATTGATTTCCTTTAGGATTGAGTAATTTGATATCCTTGCAGTCCAAGGCACTCTCAAGAGTCTTCTTCAACACCACAGTTTGAAATCATGAATTCTTCAGGGCTCAGCCTTCTTTACAGTTCAACTCTCACATCTGTGCATAACTAATGGAAAAACCATAGCTTTGACTATTTGGACCTTTGTCAGCAAAGTGATGTCTCTGCTTTTTAATACACTGTCTAGGTTGGTCATAGCTTTTCTTCCAAGGAGCAAGTGTCTTTTAATTTCATGGCTAAAGTCATCATCTGCAGTGATTTTGGAGCCCAAGAAAATAAAGTCTCTCACTGTCCATGGTTTCCCCATCTATTTGCTATGAAATGATGGGACTGGATGCCATGAACTTCATTTTTTTGAATATTGAGTTTTAAGCCAGATTTTTCACTCTCCTCTTCCACCTTCATCAAGAGGCTCTTTAGTTCCTCTTTATTTTCTGTCATAAGTGTGATGTCATCTGAATATCTGAGGTTATTGCTATTTCTCCCACAGTCTTCATCCAGCAAAGCATTTTTCATGATGTACTCTTCACATAAGTTAAATAAGCATTTTGACAATATACAGCCTTGACTTTCCCAATTTGGAACCAGTTCTATGTTCAGTTGTAACTGTTGCTTCTAGACCTGCATACAAGTTTCTCACGAGGCAGGTTAAATTTGGTATTCCCATCCCTTTAAGAATTTTCTACAGTTTCTTGTGATCCACACAGCCAAAGGCTTTAATGTAATCAATGAAGCAGAAGTATATGTTTTCCTGGAATTCTCTTGTTTATTCTACTATCCAATGAATGGTGGCAATTTGATCTCTAGTTCCTCTGCCTTTTCTAAATCCAGCTTGTACATCTGGAATTTCTCAGTTCAGGCAATATTGAAGCCTTGCTTGGAGAATTTTGAGCATTACCTTGTGAGTGTGTGAAATGAGTGCAGTTGTGTGGTAGTTTGAACATTTTATGGCATTGCTTTTCTTTGGGATTGGAATGAAAACTGACCTTTACCCAGTCTAGATGGACTGGGGAAAGAGACTCTTGGAAGGCACCAAGAAGCCTTGTGTGCCCCAGGACTCAGGTGAAAGGAGTGGTGACCCCACAAGAGACTGAACCAGACTTGCTTGTGAGTATTCAGGAGTCTCTGGTGGAGGTGTTGGTTGAGCGTGGCCTGCTGCGAGGTCAGGAGTTGACTGACTGCAGCAGTCCTGGGAGTTGTGGCATGCTAGCTTAAGTCCTTTTGGAGGAGGTCACCATAACCCTACCATAGTTTGGTCTCAGGCCAAACTACGGTGGGGGAACACAGCCCTGTCCATCAGCAGAAAATTGGATTTAAGATTTACTGAGCATGGCCTTGCCCACCAGAGCAAGACCCAGTTTTCCTGACAGCCAGTCTCTCCCATCAAGAAACTTCCGTAAAACTCTTATCTTCATCCATCGAAGGACCAACAGAATGAAAACTACAATCACAGAAATGTAACCAAACAGATCACATGGGTCACAGCCTTGTCTAACTCAATGAAACTATGAGCCATGCGTAGAGCCACCCATGATGGATGGGTCATTGTGAAGAGTTCTGACAAAATGTGGTCCACTGGAGAAGGAAATGGAAAGTCACTTCAGTAGTCTTGCCTTGAGAACCCCATGAACAGTATGAAAAGGCAAAAAGATAGGACACTGAAAGATGAATTCTCCAGGTCAGTGGGTGCCCAATATGCTACTGGAGATCAGTGGGGAAATAACTCCAGAAAGAATGAAGAGACGGAGCCAAAGCAAAAACAATACCCAGTTGTGGGTGTGACTGGTGATGGAAGTTAAAGTCTGATGTTGTAAGGAGAGATATTGCATAGGAACCTGGACTATTAGGTCCGTGAATCAGTAAATTGGAAGTGGTCAAATAGTAAATGGCAAGAGTGAACACTGACATTGTAGGACTCAGTGAACTAAAATGGACAGGAATGGGTGAATTTAATTCAATTCTACTACTGTGAGCAAGAATCCCTTAGAAGGAATAGAGTAGCACTCATAGTCAACAAGAATTCAAAATGCAGTACTTGGGTGTGGTACTCTCAAAAATGACAGAATGATCTCTGTTTGTTTCCAAGGCAAACCATTCAATATCACAGTAATCCAAGTCTATGCACCAACCACTGATACCGAAGAAGCTGAAGTTGAATGGTTCACATGATGTACTCAGCATATTAGTTAAATAATCAGGATGACATACTTCTTTCCTGATGTTGAACCAGTCACTTTTTCCATATCTGGGTTCTTTCTAACTGTTACTTTTTAAAAATGTATTTATTTTAAATTGCAGGGTAATTGCTTTAGAATGTTGTGCTGGTTTCTGCCATATATCAACGTGAATCACCCAAAGTATAGATATGTTCCTTCCTTCTTGAAATTTCCTCCCACCTTCCATCCTATCCCACCTCTCTAGATTGTTACAGAACACCAGGTTTTGTTCCCTGTGTTATGAAGCAATTTTAACTGTTGCTTCTTGACCTGCATACAGGTTTCTCGGGAGACAGATATGGTCTGGTATTCCCATCCAGAAATTCTAAGAATTTCCCACCGTATGTTGTGGTCCACACAGCCAAAGGTTTTAGTTTAGTCAATGAAGCACAAGTAGATGTTTTTCTGAAATTCCCTTGCTTTCTGCATGATTCAGTGAATGATGGCAGTTTGATCTCTGGTTCCAGTGCCTTTTTCTAAAGCCAGTTTGTACATCTAGAAGTTCTCAGCTCATGTACTGCTAAGACATAGCTTGAAGGATTTTGAGCATAACCTTGCTAGCATGTGAAATGAGTGCAATTGTACAGTAGTTGCAATAATTTCTGGCATTGCCATTCTTTGAGATTGGAATGAAAATTGACATTGTCTAGTCCTGTGACCACTGCTGAGTTTTTCAAATTTGCTGACATACTGAGTGCAGCACTTTAACAGCATCATCTTTAAGGATTTGAAATAATTCAGCTTGAATTCCATCAGTGCCATTAGCTTCGTTCATAGTAGTGCTTCCTAAGGCTCACTTGACTTCACATTCCAGGATGTCTGGCTCTGGGTGAGTGACCACACTATCATGGTTATCTGGGTCATTAAGAGCTTGTTTGTATAGTTATTCTGTGTATTCTTCCCACCTTTCCTTAATCTCTTCTTCTGTTAGGTCCTTGCCATTTTTGTCCTTTATTGTGCCTATGTTTGCATGAAATATTCCCTTTGTAGCTCTAATTTTCTTGAAGAGATTTCAAGTGTTTCCCATTCTATTGCTTTCCTCTATTTCTTTGCCTTGTTCACTTAAGAAGGCTTTTTTATTTCTCCTTGCTATTCAGACGTGTACATCTTTCCCTTTCTCCTTTGCCTTTCACTTCCATTCCTTTCTCAGCTATTTTTAAGCCTCCTCAGACAACCACTTTGCCCTCTTGCATTTCTTTTTCTTGGGGATGGTTTGGGTCCCCACCTCATGTATAACGTTGCGAACCTCTGTCCATAGTCCTTCAGGCACTCTGTCTATCAGATCTAGTCCCTTGAACCTATTTGTCACTTCCTCTGGATAATCATAAGGGATTTGATTTAGGTCGTACCTGAATGGTCTAGTGGCTTTCCCAACTTTTTTCAGAGTCTGAATTTTGCAATAAAGAGGTCACAATCTGAGCCACAGTCAGCTCCAGGTCTTGTTTTTGCTGACTGTATAGAGCTTCTCCGTCTTTGACTGCAAAGAATATAATCAAATCTGATTTCAGTACTGACCATCTGGTGATGTCCGTGTGTAGAGTCTTCTCTTGTGTTGTTGAAAGACAGTGTTTGCTATGACCAGTGAATTCATTTAGCAAAATTTGGTTAGCTTTTGCCTTGCTTCATTTTGTACTCTAAGGTCAAACTTGCTTGTTGTTTCAGGTATCTCTTGACTTCCTACTTTTACATTCCAGTCGCCTATAATGAAAAGAACATCTTTTTCTGGTGTTAGTTCTAGGAGGTCTTGTAGGTCTTCATAGAATTGTTTCCTTGGTATTAGTGGTTAGGGCATGACTTGGATTACTGTGATGTTGAATGGTTTGCCTTGGAATGAACCAAGATCACTTTGTCATTTTTGAAATTGCACCCAAGTCTGATTTCAGACTCTTTTATTGACTATGAATAATACCTCATTCCTTCTAAGGGATTCTTGCCCACAGTAGTAGTCATCTGAACTAGATTCGCCCATTCCCATCCATTTTAATTCACTGATTCCTAAAGTGTTGACGTTCACTCTTGCCATCTCCTGTTTGACCACTTCCAATTTACCTTGATTCATGGACCTAACATTCCAGATTCCTATGCAATATTGCTCTTTACAGCATCGGACTTTATTTTCACCACCAGACACACCCTCAACTGGGCGTTGTTTCCGCTTTGGCTCTGTCTCTCTATTCCTTCTGGAGCTATTTCTCCACTGTTCTTCAGCAGTATACTGGACACCTCCCAACCTGGGGGTCTCATCTTTCAGTGTCATACCTTTTGCCTTTTCAGGCTGTTCATGGGGTTCTCCAGGCAAGAATGCTGAAGTGATTTGCCATTCTCTTCTCCAGTGGACCACATTTTGTCAGGCTGTAACTAGCAGAGACATGCCCTTCAGTGGCTCAGTGTAGCTGGCTGACATGCCCAGTGTCCTGGTTGTTCCACTGCTGCTCCTCACTAAGCATTTAAGCCTTCTCTGGTCGTTGGGTGTCAGTCAGTCTGGGGTCTGGGGCTGAGGCAAAGGTCCTGCTGGAGTGGCTGAGAATGGGGTCTGGGAAGGCTGGAGCAGATGTTGGAGTATGCTGAGGAGTGGAGGGCACTCAGGCCTCACCGCTGTTGCTGGCCACCCTGTAGCTGATCAACCACCCAGGAGTCACTGTCTGGTTAAAGATCATGATGATTAGTAAATCTAGAAAATAAAATTTTATGGTTACTGCATTGCTTTATGAGGTGAACATTTTCGTTTCTCTAATGATGTCATGTGTCCATAGATAAAATATGACTTATTGCTTGAATGAGACAGGATTCAGCATCTACTCTATTCCTCTTTTTATATATGTTTAATGAGAGATATTATTTACATAGTAAACAGAAGAAAATGGAAAAGTGTTTCATTGTTGTTGTTGATAAGCTGTGTCTGACTATTTGCAGCCCCAAGGACTACAGCATGGCAGGCTTCACTATCTCCTGGAGTTTGCTCAAATTCATGTCCATTGAGTCAGTGATGCTATCTAACCATCTCATCTTCTGCCACCCTTTTCTCTTTGCCTTCAGTCTTTCCCAGCATCACAATCTTTCCCAATGAGTCAGTTCTTCACATCAGTTGGCCACAGTATTGGAGCTTCAGCCTCAGCATCAGCCCTTCCAATGAATATTCAGGGTTGATTTCCTTTAGGATTAACTGGTTTTATCTCCTTGCAGTCCATGGGACTCTCAAGAGTCTTCAGCACCACAGTTCAAAAGCATCAACTCTTTGGTGCTTAGCCTTCCTTATGGTCCAACTCTCACATCTGTACATAACTACTGGAAAAATCATAGCTTTGACTAAACAGACCTTTGTTAGCAAAGTGATCTGCTTTTTAATATGCTGTTTAGGTTTATCATACCTTTCCTTCCAAGAAGCAAACGTCTTTTAATTTCAGGGCTGCAGTCCCTGCCCACAGTGATTTTGCAATCCAGGAAAATAAAATCTGTCACTGATTCCATTTTTCCCCCTTCTATTTGTCCTAAAGTGATGGGACCAGATGCCATGATCTTAGTTTGATCATAATTTTTGATATATCAAAAACTGTATTTTATAATCTAGCTATTGACCACTGTTACACCTACTTTTAATTTTATTTAAGGCAAAATATAGAAATGTGCTGATTTGTCAAAGCAGTTTTGGGTTAGTTTTTAGAATTATTAACATTCTCAGTTCCTGGGAAATTCACAGGAAATCTTTATCAAGGCTTCAAATACCCCTTAATCTTATCTGGTTTTCTTTCATTTACAGACTCCTGTGTATAGAGATAAGACTAGATGGCAACTCAGTAAAACTCAACCCTGCAAAACTGTAAAGTGTGTATTTTAGGATTTTTCCTATTGGCTGTGAATGGAACATATCTGTTCTGAGAAGAATAAATTAATATTATTTGGAATAAGTTTTCTATTTCAGGGTAGTATGTCAATTGATTTGCAAACATTTTATCCTATTTCCATTCACAAAGAAATGTCCTACTTTAAACTTGCAAATTAATGTGCTCTGTGGAAATTCACAGCTGGAAGAAAAGGTCTTGGGCCACCAGTAAGTATGGAACTTGTAAGAGGTCGATAAAGGATTTTTAACATTATTTACAGTGAAGTTAAAATTAATTTTTTTAATTTACAGTGAAATTAAAAGACACCCCTTGGAAGGAAAGTTATGACCAACCTAGACAGCATATTAAAAAGCAGAGACATTACTTTGCCAACAAAGGTCCATCTAGTCAAGGCTATGTTTTTTCCAGTAGTCGTGTATGGATGTGAGAGTTGGACTGTAAAGAAAGCTGAGTGCCAAAGAATTGATGCTTTTGAACTGTGGTGTTGGAGAAGACCCTTGAGAGTCCCTTGGATTGCAAGGAGATCCAATCAGTCAATCCTAAAGGAAATCAGTCCTGAGTGTTCACTGGAAAGACTGATATTGAAGCTGAAACTCCAATACTTTGGCCACCTGATGTGAAGAGTTGACTCATTTGAAAAGACCCTGATGCTGGGAAAGATTGAAGGCAGGAGGAGAAAGGGACAACAGAAGATGAGATGGTTGGATGGCATCACCGACTCAATGGACATGGGTTTGGGTGGACTCTGGGAGTTGGTGATGGACAGGGAGGCCTGGCAGTCAAACACAACTGAGCAACTGAACTGAACTGAACTGACAGTGAAATCAAGAATATATTTCTATCAAGTTAATCTAATGTAACATATGCATAAGATGAATGAGTAAAGAAGCAGAGAAATGGTTAAAAACAAACAGGAGCCTTTACTAAGACAAAAGTAAATATGGATTCAGTACCATTTCAGTACAAGTTAGTTATTTCTTCTATGCATCTGAATAAATGTTCAAGATATTATGAGATGCTACCTTACCTTCACATGTGTTCTTTTACCTGAGGCTGTAACACTGACTGGTTAGGGAAGTTTTTCACTTCCTTCCTGAGGTGTTGTGCCTTTTGGCAGTTGTCTAGGAATGAGAAAAGGGGAGTTGTTAGAGGAAATTTTTCTCACTGCTTCTGCCCCCTCTGACAAAATATCTGAATTCAGAATATCCCAACTCTCTTAGCCTAGGTTCCCCTAAAGTGGAGCCTGAGACAAGGGCTTGCCTACAGGAGCAGTGAGGCAGGAGAAGGGGAGTTGGCCTCTGCTACGGAAGCCTGGCTGTTGCTGCAGTGTGTGTGAGGACACCCCTGTGAACAAGCGCGGGGGCAGCCTTTACTTGCGTGTGTTGTGGCTCCAGGATGTTCCCGCAGAGAGTCACCATCCTTACCTGTGGAGTGTCGCCTGTGTGAGCTCCCACCCTGTCACAGTACCAGAGAAGCGGAGACCAGGACCTTCCAGGCTGTGCCTGCAGGAACTGACCAAGGGAACAAGGCGGACTGCATGAGGCCACAGAGGTGGGATCTAGGGCCACGCTGAGCCCCTTCCAGAAACCTGTAGGCTCGAAGAACCCACAAGGCCCTGTCGGTTCAGGAAGGCTTTGCTGAGACGAGCGGCTTGAATTGTTTCTCTGGACCCTTGGCAGCTTACATACCCTGTAAGAATGCATCTAAGCACAATTAGGAATACGGGAGGAGAGTACCTTTCTTCTGTGAAGAGCAAAGAAAGTGATTGTTGAAGGGGAGGTGGGAAAGACTTTAACACCGGGACTTGTAGCATAATCCCAGGAAGGTCAGTTTTAAGGGGGGATCATATGGAGCTTGATCCCTTGAGTTTTCTTGACAACATATCCAATGTTCTTCATGGGTTTACACATCCACTTTTAAGTCACCCAAAACCCATGTGGAGAAATTCACCTTCAGAAAGAGGAGCCTACTGTTCATTGTCCCAGTGTGGAGGGCTTGTGCTGACCGGTTCCAGCTCTCGGGCTTCTTGGCATGGAAGCATGATCTCTGAATTCTTTCTCCACATTTCCGCCCACTTCTGCTCAGTCCTCTTCGCAGTATCCTCTTTGGCGTCTCCCATTCAACATGTGACCTGAGTTCCTTCCTTTGTTCTCTCCTTAATCTCTGGTCTTCGTACTCTCCAGATAGATCTCATTCACTTCCATGGATGTGGAATACTTATTTACCAAATATTTATCTTTAGCTCTGAATCCTCTCCCAGAGCTGCAGACCTGTTGATATACACCTGCTTTCCTGGGTATCCTCCCTAGTAATGTCTGAGGGTGGCCGGAACTGGCATGCATTACTTCTGAATCTATGCTTCCCCCTAATTCCCTATCCAAGTGCATCATTATTCACTTGTTCAAACAAGTTGGAAAATTGAAAAACACCCTGGATATCCTCCTGCACTTTCCAACCAGTCTTTTATTTCTCGATACTTTTGCATAGATCTGCTTTTCACCATCCCCATGCCACTAGGTGAGTCCAGGACTGCATTGCCTTTTGCCTGGATCAGACGAGGCTCCAAGCTGGTCTGACTACCCCCATTCACTTCAGTCTTCCATTCTATTCCCCAAATTGCTCCCTAAGAGTGATCTCACTAAAATGTAAACCAAGTCATGTTACTCCCTTGCTTAAAATTCAATGAACTTACTTTGCTAACAGAATAAAATTCCAGCTGCTTAGCATGGCTTATAAAGTCCTTTATGATTTAATTCTGACTACTAGTGTTACCAAAACAAGCCATTATGCAAATACTGTTTCCACCACCTGGAATGCCCTTGTAAATATAATTGAGCTTCATTAATATTGCACTGCGTTAAGGGGGCTCTTGATCTGGTTTTCCCTACTTTGGGAAACAGAGTTCTTTCTGCTTCAGAATTCTTTCTGAAATATTTCAAGCACACAGGAAAGCAGAGAGACATAATGAGAAACACTGCCAACCTTTGGCAAATCTTAAAATCTTGACATGTTTGTTTCAGAAGTATTTTCTTTGTTGAGAAAGTCAGAAAGAGAGAAACAAATACCATACGATATCACATATATAGAAGGCAAATCTGTGTATCTATGAAACAGAAAGACTCAAAGACATAGAGAACAGACCTGTGGTTGCCAAGAGAGGAGAGACAGGGGCAGCATTATATAAATTTGTATTATATACGTTTGTATAACTGGTTCATTTCGCTCTACAGAAGAAATTATCACATTGCATGAGACTTACTTCAATAAGATTTTTAAAAAGTCCTCACACTAATAAAAAATAAAAAAATAAAAGTGCTGATAAAAAAAATAAATAAATAAAAAGTCCTCACAGATACAGTTAGACCTCCACCTTTCCTTCCAATACTCCCTACCCAGAGGTAGCCACCTTACTAAATTTGGTTTTTATCATTTTGTACTTTTACTGTGCTGCTTTTGTCACCAGAAATCCTATATATTGTCTTGTCACACACTTTCAAGCTTTATGTAAGTGGTGTTACATGGTATGCTTCCTGCAGCTTGCTTGTTGGCTCAACAATGCTTTGAGGTTTATGCAAGTTGATAAATGAGACTCTAATTCTGGAGGCTATTTCGTATTCTGTCGTATGAACAGACCATAGTTTACACATTTATTCTCTTTAGTGGATATTTAGGTTGTTTGCAATTTTCCCCTGTTACAAATAATGCTGCAGGGAGCATCTCCCATTCATCTCTCCCTGTGTACACATGGGTCACTAGGTTATATGGCTAGTGTAGGTTAACTAGGTTATATACTTAGAATTCCTAGTAGAAATATATGTACATCGATATATGTACATCGTAAACTTTAGTATCTAGTTTTCTCCCAAAATTTTTCAAGAAATGTTAGCATAAATTTTTCTTCAAAGGCAGTAGAACCTTGACTTTACTACTCAGATAGGGTCCAAGTATGAATCTAGTCCAAGTATAAAACTGAACAACACAACATGAGGTAATGAAGCTAGCGTAAAGTTATCAGAGAACTTTGTAAATGATCACAACTGTATTGAATTATGAGAATTTCAGTACCTACTCTGTGTGCATGAGTGTGCATTTGTGTGTATGTTTTGTTTGAATTCTATGGTTCTGGTATGTCTCTAGGTTCTTTGGGTGAACTGGCATTGATGGCGTTCTAAAGAATTAGCTTTCTTTTGAGAGCTCAGGCTCTAGGAACTGTTTCTGTCCATTCACATAGTCAGTCGGTTTTTATTGTGTGCCCACTCCACAGTTGGCACCGTTCTGAGAGCGGGCGGTGTACGAGGGAATACGGGAGACAGAACCTTGACCCTCACAGAGCTTACATTCTGGTAGAGATGGGCAAGCAAACACATACACACAAAAACATGTAATACGTCAGCTGGTTTAGGGAAAGGGGATGAGGGAACGCTGGTAAGGTCATGGAGTTGCTCTTTCACAAACAGTTGTCCTGGAAGACCTGGACACAAAGGCGATATTTAAACAGGTCCTAAAGAAAGTGAGAGAGAAAGCCATGCATTTCCAGGAGGGAAAAGCTTTGGAAGTAGACGGGAGAGTATGCCCAAGAATTCTGACATGGGGACTGCTTTGCAAGGTCGAGGCTCAGCAGGGAGGCTGGAGCGCCGAGACTGAGTGAGCAGGGAGAAGGGGGTGAGGTTAGGGTAGCAGAGTTGGGCAGAAGCTGTTGATTTTGCTCTGACTTGGGTGGGAAGCCATTGGAGGGATTGGAGCACAGGCTTGCTGTGATCATACCTGAGTTTTTGAACAATGACTCTGGTCATAAGAACAGAAGCGGGGAGATCAATTGAAGAGGCTGTTAACAATATTCTCAGTGAGGCGTGCTTGTGGCTTTGGACCATGATTTGGGCAGTGGAAGTGCTGAGGGGAGGTCAAATGGTGGGTGTATTTTGAAAGAGATTTTGTGTTGAGTTGGATGTGGGATGTAAGAGAAAGAAAAGAGTCATGGTGATGCCAGGGTTTCTTCTGTGAATGAAGAGTGGAGAAACTGGTAACTGAGACAGGTAAGATCAGAACAGTAACAGGCTGGGAGGAGTAAGCAGTTTCTTCTGGGTTATGGTAAGGGTAAGATTCCTACAAGACTCCCAAAATGTTTAGTGGGCAGTGAGATATTCATGGTTGAGGTCTAGGCTAGAAGTATATGTGTGGGAGTCATCAACACTCGGATGTTTTTGAAAGTGTGAGACTGAATGAGCTATGCTAGGAAGTCAGTTTGAGTAAGCTGAGCTGTGGAGGGCTGAGTCCCAGGCTCCCCAACACTTAGAATGACAGGAAATGAGGGGGAGACACAAGGTGATGGAAGGCAAGTCTTTGAGGCAGGATGAGAGTCTGGTGTCCCAGAAGCCACAGGAACAATGTGTTTCGAGAAAAAGGATGTGGTAATTCTATTAAATGTTGCTGGAAGATCACAGTTTTAAGGATCAAAAATTCATTATAAATTCTACAACATAAAGATTATTGGTGACCTTGACAGAAGCTATCTTAATGGAGTGGAGGAATCAAATGCCTGTTTGGAGCAGGTTCAAGGGAAAATGTGAAGAAAAGGATTAGATAAAAAGAAAATAAACTACTCTTTCAGGGAAGAGTTTATTGGGAAGCCTCTGTTAATGCTTACAGTCTAAGTTTAAAACCCCCTGACAGCTGAATGGCAACCTGATTCTTGCTGTTTTGATGCCCTCAGTGACCTTGGCAATAGCAGTCGGATTGTTCCCTCCATTAATTTCCTTCTCATTGTTGGCCTTATCTGCAGGCCTCTCCATATGTGTGAATTCTTAGATGGAAAAATTATTCTTGACTTCCTGAATGTTTTGTATAACCATATCATGTTATAATCACATTGCTTCCCTGGTGGTTTGTTGGTAAAAATCTGCCTGACAATGCAGAAGCTGCAGTTTTGATCCCTGGGTTGGGCAGATCCCCTGAAGAAGAAAATGGCAACCCGCTGCAGTGTTCTTACCTGGGAAATACCATGGACAGAGAAGCTTGGTGGGCTATAGTCCCCAAGATCACAAAGAGACACAACTTAGCAACTAAACAACAGAAGTGGTGACTTTATGAAAATAAGTGTTGTGACTTGCAGGGCCCTCAGTGCTGCTTACAGAATGTGCCTAGTACTTAGCAATGTTCAGGTAATATTGCTTGAATAAAACAGAATCATTTTAAAGGAAGGTAGGGTTCAGGCCTTCTCTTCCATTTAAACCTGTGCCCTTTTATTTCTGTAGGGAAGGAAGAAATAGTCTTCACCTTCAGAGAAGCCAGAAAGAGGATGCTTGTGGAGAGTCTGGCCAAGACTGGTTTTTATTTGCTTATTTAAAAAATTTTAAATTTTATATTGGAGTATAGATGATTTAAAATGTGTTAGTTTCACGTGTACACAAAGTGATTTAGTTATACATGTTCACATTTCTATCCTTTTTCAGGTTCTTTTCCCATATAGGTTAGTACAGAGGGATAAATTAGGAGGCTGTGATTAACACATACATATTTTGTTCTTATCCCAAGTTCTCCTAGCTGAAGTCAGAGGGGGCCTCTCTGATGTCCACCCTGAGGGTGCTGCCTGGTCTAGCGTCTTCCATGTGCTCCATCACGGTGATGGTGCTGTTGAAGGTGACCCTGGAAGGTGACTTCCTTATGCACCATTAGGTCAGACTGAGGGCTCCATTAGTTCTTCACTCAAGCAACTGTATTTTCCTAATGTGCCTTCACCAAGCACCGATGCCATTTCATTCCCAGAATCATTTCAATTAGATTCCAAGTGGTCTTTTATTGCGCTTTGGAAGTTTTGAAATGACATTATTCCTACATTCAATCTGCTGTTCTTTCATTTTCTCTGATTCTTCATGGCTGAAAGCCCCTGGGTGATTTTTCATGTGTTATTTGGACAACTGGAAGTCGTCTGAAATATAGTTGGACACCATTCCGAAAGAATATTCTCCTTTTATCTGTATTCTCTATGCTTATTCTTTGGTTTCTACTATTAATTAGCAAATTCATTTCCCGATATCCACAATGAGGTTACAATAAATGTGCCGAGTTAGGTATCCAGCAAAGCCAATGTATTCAGAGTGGTAACAAGAGACCAATTCTAGTCTGATAAACACTATTAAGAGGGAAAGATAAATCAAATCTTACTGCCTTAGTCAGCAAGTTTTATTCTACGGAAGGAATCCAAGCTGAAACACAGCTGTAATTTGGCGCCTTAGCTCAAAGTGACTGCTTTGTATTTTTCTCGAGGATCAGAGCATCCAATCTGTATGCTGCTGCTCAGATGCACCGTAACAAGTGCCGCCTTCACCTGGGTTGTTCAGAAGGCCCATAAGTCTTGGTCACTTGGTGGATTTCAATGCACAGCCATGAATTCCACAGGGCATTAATTCTGCTCCGTCGCTTGTCCATTTGAAATAAAAAGTGTCTGTGAATACATTATACTTGGGCACCTCTAAATCCCTCCTTAGTTTGCTGTCATTCTCAAGGTCACCCATCTCCTTTGCTATCATTATTTCAGCATCCACAGCACCTTTGAAGTTTGCTGCTATTATGTCCTTTTTTCTTTTATCTTTGACAGCTGCATCAGCTCCTACTCTTGAAGAAATTAACATTGCTTTTTGTTCACAAAGTAAGATTATTTGGAAAGGTCAATGGATATAGCACATCAGTCTGGTATGTTTCTAGAGAGACATGCCTGCCACATTTCAGTGATTCCCTGGGTTAAAGGTATAGCTGGTTCATGATGAACATCCATGTAGAAATGATTATTGTAAATTTGAAAGAAACAAATTTCATTTAGAAGATTTTATGAGTGGCTCTATTAGAGGAAAGAAAGAGAATCACACCATTGCTACAGAGCTGGCTCTATGGGGACTGTATGCTCGGGGAGGGTACGCTTGTTTTCATCTAGCTTCCCTCACCAAGTTTTTCTATTTCTTTTCTTTAAAGATATTTTTTTGATGTGGACCATTTTTAAAGTCTTTATTGAGTTTGCTACAATATTGCTTCTGTTTTGTTTTGATTTTTTGGCCATGAGTCATGTGGTAGCTTAGCTTCCGACCCAGGGATCTAACCCACATCCCCTGCATTGGAAGGGGAAGTTTTAATCACTGGACCACTGGGTAAGTCCCTGAACAAGTTTTCCTTGACTGGGAAAGTCACTGTTGCTTTCCCAGTCATGTTTTCAGTGCACATGGGGAGTTAACTAAATATTATTTTCACTTTTATTAGGCATTTCCATTTCAGTGACTTGGATTAAACCATGGTGAATCTAATATTATATTTCCTCTTACTTTTTGTATTAGTGGATATTGTCTTATGATATTGATTCTACCAGCAGTTAGGTTAGAATACAAATGATAAAAGATGAAATTTTGAACCAGGAAAAGTAAAAAACATATATAACTCCTGAGGGTAAAGAGAGGTAGATGGACATGAAGCTGGAGGCTGTAAGAAATCATGTTTTCAGCAATAAGTATCTGAATCGTGCCAATAGTACACCACTTGATCTGAAATTCCTTTGTGTTAGAGGCAGATGCATGTTTTACCACGGGCAATGGTAGCTCATCCAGGCTTAGCAAATGAAGAACAGATAGAGACCAAGTGTATCGGCATTATTAACATTTTGTCAGCAAGCCTCCATAGTGCCACAGATGCATGACAGGACTTTAGGAGAATCAAATGTAACAGCTCAAACTGATAACGTTAATTGCAGTTGCCCTTTGTTGTAATTGCTGGAGCTGTAACAGTTTGACCTTTTCATAGGTTGTGAGACATGGAGTAGGGAGGATGGTGAGGCTGTGTGAATTGACTTGTTCGGGTTGCTAGCAATGTGAGAAAGTTCCTTCTGTGACACTGATGAAAACTGGTCTTCATTTGTTCTACAAACAAGGTAAGCATATAATTTACCATCCAAAGTAGGAGAATTTTGAAAAGTAAGCAGGAGTGCTATTAAACTAGGACACAACCAACTCCATATTGCCAGAGATTTTTATTAGAAATGAAATGACTTAAAAATATTCCTATTCTTGTGAAACACTTTCTTGTCTGTGTTGTAACAGAGACCTGAATTCACCTAACATGGACTTGGTGAAAAAAAGTACTTTTCATTACTCTAGGAGGTGAGTCAAAAAGGATATTGCTAATTTATCTAAGAGTATTCTGCCTATGTTTTTCCTGTGTTTAAGTTTTAATCAGGTCCCACTTGTTTACTTTCATTTTTATTTCCATCACTGTAGGAGGTGGGTCATAGAGGATCTTGCTTTGATTTATGTCATTGAGTATTCTGCCTACGTTTTCCTCTGAGAGTTTCTAGTCTCTGGCCTTACAGTTAGGTCTTTGATCCGTTTTGCGTTTATTTTTGTGTGTGGTGTTAGGAAGTGTTCTGATTTATTCTTTGGCCTGTGGCCATCCAGTCTTCCCCGTGCCGCTCACACAGGAGGCTGTCCTTTCTCCACTGTGTGCTCCTACGTCTGGTGCTATAGATCGGTGGCCACAGGCTCCGGGTTTATCCCTGGGCTTCCTGTCCTGTCCCAATGGGCTATGTTTCTGTCTTTGTGTCAGTACCATGTCTTGATGGCTGTAGCTTTGTAGTATAGTCTGAAGTCAGAGAATGTGATTCTTCCAGCTCCATTTTTGTTTCTCAGGATTGCTTTGATTATTTGGGGTCTTTTGTGTTCCCATGTTGTTCTTCCCTTACTAAGTCATGTAAGTCACCCATGGACTGTAGCCCACCAGGCTCCTCTGTTCATCGAATTTTCCAGGCCAGAATACTGGTGTTGGTTGCCATTTCCTTCTCCAGGGGATCTTCCCAGATTAGGGGTCAAACCCACGTCTCCTGCACTGGCAGGCGGACTATTTACCACTGAGCCACCAGGGAAGCCCCTTGTGTTTCACAAAGTGTAAAATCTTTTGTTCTAGTTCTGTGAAAAAATGCCGCTGGTAATTTGATAGAGATTGCAGAAAAAGTACTTTTTGTGGGAAATACTGAAAAATTTTTATCTAGGAACAATAAATATTGGGCTATGAAAAGAAACATTTACTTTGGTTTTATCTTAAGACTTAAGTCTAAGCCTATTAAGTCAAGTTGGAAGACACAGACCTGTTCTTCCCAGCTAATAGGACAGTGACTCAGAATGTGTTACTGAGTTTTTGGGAAAGAGAAGGTCCTGAAGGACTGGTGATGGAGAGTCAGGCATCTGTCAGTTCAGCCAAGGAAGAACCTACAGGGGAAAAGCAAACTTGAGGACAGGAAGAGCAGTCAGGATGGCAGCGTAGAGACAAAAGCAGCTACCATCATTTCCCTTTGTTTTCTCTTGAAGACAGAACCATCTCAAGACTGGCTTGCTTGTGGGTTCCGGAGGATCCGGATATGCTGCCCTTGAAAGAGGCCAAGGAATTTCTTCAGCCCAGTGGATGAAACAAAGAACCTCTAGTTGGATTTTGATGGCAGATGAAGTGTGAAATTGTATGTTTGCTATTCCTTATGTGGCTTTCCCTGTTTGTTATATTTCTTTTTATTTAACTGGTAGAAAACAGGCCTGACCTGTTTGTCAGCTATTTTCGGCAGGGCACGTTGGCCGTTGGAAATGGACTGGGATGTAACAGCTGAAGTTATGAAACTGATTTGATCCCTACTGGAATATAATCACCCAAGGAGCCCAGGCCCCTCTTACTGTCTTACTTAACTGCTCTGGGCTAGGATGTGGGTAACTACAATTTAAGAAAGATTCTCAGATAGTTCTACCATGTAGCCAAGCATGTGAACCACTAAGTCAGAGTATCTCTTGCAGCAACAGTCCACAAAATTAATTTACTGAATGCAATTAATTGATTAATGAAATTAATTAATGTTAAGCCTTCATAGCTTAACCTGCAGGTCTGTAGTTCATTACCCTGGTTGCTCAGGCGCAGGTGTGCTGGTGAGATTCTCTCAGCTTTTATTGATCTGAACAAGGTTTCATTTTGGTTCCACTTTTAGAGGATAGTTTCATTGAGTATAGCATTGTTTGTTGACAAGCTCTTTCTTTCATTACTTTAAAGATATCATTGTATTGTTTTCTGGCCTTCAGGATTTTATATCTAGAAGTCAGCTGTAATAATTATCTTTTTAAAAACAAATGTGTGTTATTTCCCCCTTTCTAGCCTTAACATTATCTCTTTGTCATTTATTTTAAGCAATCTGATTATGATGTACCTTTTTAATGTTACTTCTTGGAGTTTATTGAGCATCTTGGATCTGCTGCTTTATGAAAAAAGTGAGTGTTAGTTGCTCAGTTGTGTCTGACTCTTTGTGACCCCGTGGACTGTAGCCTGCCAGGCTCCTCTGTCCATGGAATTGGAATTCTCCAGGCAAGAACTTTGGAATGGGTAGGTAGCCATTCATTTCTCCAGGGGTTCTTCCCAACCCAGGGATCAAGCCTGGGTATCTTGCATTTACAGGCAGATTCTTTACTGTCTGAGCCACCATGGAAGACCCTGCTACTTTATAGTTCTCATCAAATTTCAACCACTATTTCCTTAAATAGTTTTTCCTGCCTTTCCTCCTTTTATGGGACTCCAATCGCATATATTTTAGGCTAATTAATTTTACTTACTAAGTTATTAATTTATTTTTAGTAGACTATTTTTTAGGGTAGTTTTAGATGCACATGAAAGTGCAGGGAGAGTATGTAGAATTCCCATACAACCTTGTGGCCACATGTACGCACCCTCCAGAGTCTGTCCTGCAGAATGGACACTTGTTTCATTGGATAGTCATCAACAGTTCACTACCACCCAGAGTCTATAGTTGGCGTTAGGACTCCCTCTTGGTATTGTACATTCTGTGTATATATTTGACAAATGTAGATCTTGTAACATAACATATATCTAATATTGTACTATTATACAAAATAGTTTCAAGGGATTCCCTGGTGGCTCAGTGGTAAAGAATCCGCCTGCCAATGCAGGACATGTGGGTTTGATCCCTGGGTCAGGAAGATCCCCTGGAGAAAGAAATGGCAACCTGCTCCAGTATTCTTATCTTGGAAATCCCATGGACAGAGGAGGCTGGCAGGCTATAGTTCATTGGATCACGAAAGAGTTGGATACGACTTAGTGACTAAACTGAAATGCAAAAGTAGGAAGTCAAGATAAACCTGGAGTAACAGACAAATTTGGCTTTGGAGTACAAAATGAAGCAGAGCAAAGGCTAACTGAGTTTTGCAAAGAGAAATGCACTGGTCATAGCAAACACCCTCTTCCAACAACACAAGGGAAGACTCTACACATGGACATCACCAATGGTCAATTCAGAAATCAGATTGATTATATTCTTTGAGCCAAGATGGAGAATCTCTCTACAGTTAGCAAAAACAATACTGGGAGCTGACTGTGGCTCAGATCATGAACTGCTTATTCCCAAATTCAGACTTAAATTGAAGAAAGTAGGGAAAACCACTAGACCATTCAGGAATGACCTAAATCAAATCCCTTACGATTATACAGTGGAAGTGACAAATTGATTCAAGGGATTAGATCTGATAGACAGAGAGCCTGAAGAACCATGGACAGATGTTGGTGACACTGTACAGGATGCAGTGATCAAGACCATCCCAAGAAAAAGAAATGCAAAAGGCAAAATGGTTGTCTGAGGAGGCCTTACAGGTAGCTGAGAAAAGAAGCTAAAGGCAAAGGAGAAAAGGAAAGATATACCCATTTGAATGCAGAGTTTCAAAGAATAGCAAGGAGAGATAAGAAAACCTTCCTCAGTCATTAATGCTAAGAAATAGAGGAAACAATGGAATGGAAAAGACTAGAGATCTCTTCAAGAAAATCAGAGATACCAAGGAAACATTTCATGCAAAGATGGGCCCAGTAAAGGACAGAAATGGTATGGACCTAACAGAAGCAGAAGATATTAAGAAGAGGTGGCAAGAATACACGGAAGAACTATACAAAAAATATCTTCATGACCTAGAAAACCACGATGGTGTGATCACCCACCTAGAGCCAGACATCCTGGAATGTGACGTCAAATGGGCCTTAGGAAGCATCACTATGAACAAAGCTAGTGGGTGTGATGGAATTCCAGTTGAGCTATTCCAAATCCTAAAATATGGTGCTGTGAAAGTGCTGCACCCCATATGCCAGCAAATTTGGAAAATGCAGCAGTGGCCACAAGACTGAAAAAGGTCAGTTTTCGTTCCAATTCCAAGGAAGGGCAATGCCAAAGAATGCCCAAACTACTGCACAATTGCACTCATCTCACACGCTATTAAAGTAATGCTCAAAATTCTCCAAGCCATGCTTCAACAGTATGTGAACTGTGAACTTCCAGATGTTCAAGCTGGATTTAGAAAAAGCAGAGGAACCAGAGATCAAATTGCCAACATCCCTTGGGTCATCAAAAGAGCAAGAGAGTTCCAGAAAAACATTTATTTCTGTTTTATTGACTATGCCAAAGCTTTTGACTGTGTGGATCACAACAAACTGTGTGAAACTCTTCAAGAGATGAGTATACCAGATCACCTGACCTGCCTCCTGAGAAATCAGTATACAGGTCAAAAAGCAACAGTTAGAACCAGACATGGAACAACAGACTGGTTCGAAATAGGGAAAGGAGTATGTCAAGGCTGTATATTGTCACCCTGCTTATTTAACTTATATGCAGAGTATATCATGAGAAATGCTGGGTTGGAGGAAGCACAAGCTGGAATCAAGATTGCTGGGAGAAATATCAATAACCTCAGATATGCAGATGACACCACCCTTTTGGCAGAAAGTGAAGAAGAACTAAAGAGCCTCTTGATGAAAGTGAAAGAGGAGAGTGAAAAAGTTGACTTAAAGCTCAACATTCAGAAAACTAAGATCCTGGCATCCAGTCCCATCACTTCATGGGAAATAGATGGGGAAACAATGGTAACAGTGAGAGGCTTTATTTTCTTGAGCTCCAAAATCACTGCAGATGGTGACTGCAGCCATGAATTTAAAAGAGACTCCTTGGAAGAAAAGCTGTGACCAACCTAGACAGCATGTTAAAAAGCAGAGACATTGCTTTGCCAACTGTGGTCCGTCTAGTCAAAGCCATGGTTTTTCCAATACTCATGTATGGATGTGAGTTGGACTATAAATAAAGCTGAGTGCTGAAGAATTGATGCTTTCAAACTGTGGTGTTGGAGAAGACTCTTGAGAGTCCCTTGGACTGCAGGGAGATCCAACCAGTCCATCCTATAGGAAATCAGTCCTTAATATTCATTGGAAGGACTGAAGCTGAAGCAGAAGCTCCAATACTTTGGCCACCTGGTGCTAAGAACTGACTCACTGGAAAAAACCCTGATGCTGGGAAAGATTGAAGGCAGGAGGAGAAGGGAACAACAGAGGATGAGATGGTTGGATGGCATCACCGACTCGATGGATATGAGTTTGAGTAAGCTCCAGGAGTTGGTGATGGACAGGAAAGCCTGGTGTGCTGCAGTCTATGGGGTCAGAAAGAGTCTGACATGACTGAGTGACCAGACTGAACTGAACTAGTGACTAAACAACAACAAAATGCTTTCACTGCCCTAAAAATCCTCTCTGCTTGTCTGTGCACCCCTCCTTCCCCACTGCCTCTGGCAACCCCCGATGTTTTGACTTTTTCCATAGTTTTACCTTTTCTAGAATGCTATACAGTTAGAATCATACAGTATATAGCTTTTTCAAATGAGCTTGTATTACTTGGTAACATGCACTCAAGTTTCCTTAATGTCTTTTCATGACTTGACAGCTCAGTGCCTTTTAGCACTGAATAATATTCCATAGTCTGGCTGTATGACAGATTATTTATCCATTCACCTCCTGAGAGACATCTTGATTACTTCCAACTTTTGACAGTTATGAATAAAACTGCTGTATATAGCCATGTGCCATTTGCAGGTTTTTGTGTAGACGTAAGTTTTCAACTCATTTGGGTAAATACCATGGGGTGCAATTGTTGGATCATAGGCTAAGACTGATTTATTAGTTGCTCAGTCATGTCTGACTCTTTTCAACCCTGTGGACGGTAACCCAACAGGCTCCTCTGTCCATCAAATTCTCCAGGCAAGAATACTGAAATGGGTAGCCTTTCCCTTCTCAAGCGGATCTTCCCAACCCAAGAATTGAACCTGGGTCTCCTGCATTTAGGCAGATTCTTTACCATCTGAGCCACCAGGAAGCCCTGTTTAGTTTTATAAAAAGCTGCTAAACAATCTCCCCAAATGGATGTACCATTTTGCATTCCTATCAGCATTGAATGAGAGTTTCTCCTGCTCCATAGCCTCACCAGCATTTGGTATTGTCAGTGTTTTGGATCTTGGCCATTCCTATAGATATCTTGTGTACTATTTTTCAACTGCTTTATTTTTCTTCTGACTTTTTAAAGAAATTTCTTTATATATCAGGGGTATCAGGTGCTCTCTGATGTAAACTGTAAATATTTTTTCCTGGTTTATCATTGTCATTTCTCTTTTGAGTTTGGTTATAGCATTTTTTTTTTTTTTGGCCTTAAAAACCTTGTTTAGTTTTAATTTTTCAAAATTATCCTTTTTTATCTTATTGCTTCTGGACATTGAGTCATGGTTAGGAACTTTTCCCCCTCTTCCAGGTAATAGAGGAATTTACTCACATCTTATTATAGTACTTCTGTCAATTTTTGCCCTTCCTTTCTTCCTCCCTCCCTTTTTTTTCTCCCCTCACTCCCTCCCTCCTGCCTTCCTTCCACCCTTCTTTCCTTCCCTCCCTTCTGCCTTCCTTCTCATCCATCTACATTTAGATATCTAATTCATTTGGGGTTTGTCTTGGCGTATATTGTGACATGTAGATGCAATGATACAGTCTTCCAAATGACTATTCAGTTTCTCAATACCATTATTAATATTTCTGTATTGCCCTCCCCCACTGATTTGAGATACTATCTTTATTACATAATAAATTTACATACACACATAGGCCTATTTCCACATACTTTCTTTTGACCCATTGTTTTTCGAAGCCTATCCATTGATTTTTCTGGATAGCACACAATTTTAAATATAGAGGTTCTATAATAGTGTTTTAATATCTATTTAAATTAACCTCTCTCATTTTTTTCTTTTTTTCCCACGTTTTCTTGGTGCTTTTTCTTTTTCACTTTTTTTTTTTTGAAATGTATATAGACTTACTGATAACAGCACATTTACAGGGAAAGTTACCTATAATTTATATTTATTGATCTCACTCCATGCCAAGCACTGAACTAAGCACAGTTGTATTGAAAGTGAAAAAGAGCAAGTGTTTGTCACTCAGTCCTGTCTGACTCTTTGCGATCCCATGGATTGCCACCTGCCAGGCTCCTCTGTCCATGGAATGAATGCTCCAGGCAAGAGCACTGGAGTGGGTAGCCATTCCCTTCTCCAGGAGATCTTCCTGACCCGGGATTGAACCTGGATCTCCTGTATTGCAGGCAGACTCTTTACCATCTGAGCCTCCAGGAAAGAAGAAATAAAGTTCAATGTGACCAGTATTTCTAGTTCATAGATAAAGACTCCTTAAGAATAGAGGGCTTCATGTGTAATGCTTGATGAGAATGCTTAAGAGGTGATCAGTGTGAAGGAGTGTTTGTCCTGTTTTTATTTTTTTAAATTGTGGTAAAAAACATAAAATTTATTAATACTTCTTAACCATTTTTAAGTGTGCATTACATGGTGTTACCTATATTTGCATTATGGTGAAATGGATTTTCAGAACCTTCCCATCTTGCTTTATTTTTAAATATTAACTTTAAAATCAACTTGTGTGTATCTGGGGAAAAACTTACTGGCATTTTTGGGAGATTGAAGTAAATTTACAAGTTAACTGAGGGAGAATTGATATATTTATGATGTTTAGTCTTCCTATTCAAAAACATTGTTTGTCTTTTCATTTGCTCAAGTCTACTGTTTTATATTTCACATGTAATAGGAAAATTTCCTCAAATAAATTTACATATATCTTGTTGTAATCAAGTAACTTTCTTTGCTGTTGTTTCTGTAAGTTGAGTCTTTTCATTCATCATACCTTCTACCTAGTTATTGCTTGTATATTTGAAAGCTATTGCTATCTCTATAATAAAATTAGAATTTCACTGCTAAACTCTCCTAATATTTGTAATGCTTTTTATATTGATTCTCTTAGATTTTCTGGATATGTCATCTGCAAATAGAGACAGTTTTATTTATGTCTTTGAAAGTTTTCTGCCTTTACTTGCTTCCTCTTGCCTATTGTATCTTGTACCTGATTATTGTCCAATATTTTAAGACTATCCTATTTTTAACCTCCACAAATTAGATATTATTATTATTTTATACCATCTATTTAAAACAACATTAAGTATAATTTATTATTTTCTTTTTAAATAGCTGTTTAGGGTGAATTCTTAAGTGTGCTTTAAATATCCTTTAAAAAACATAAGTATTTAAATTTAGAAATTCTTCTCTAAGAAATATTTGAACAACAATTTTCAAGTTTGGATATATAATATTTTCCTTATTATTTAGTTCTACTATTTTCTAACTCCATTATTATGTCTTATTTGATTAATAAATTATACATAATTTATAAAAATTACATACAAATTTAAATGACTAAATATATAAGTTTGAAATATTTTTTATTTCCAGCTTTATTTTATTTTGATAAGTCATTTATATGGTGGCACAATTTTGTGCCTTATTTGTGTCTTATTGAGACTTGGTTTAAAGTCAAGTAGATAATAAATATTGTAAATGTTCCATGTGCTTTCTTTGGTAATTACTGAATATCTAGGTATACCAGTAGTTCAAATTTCCCAAGTATGTTACTTATCCCTCTAGCTTTTCTCTACTTGAGCTCTCTTTTATTAAGAATAATGTTTAAAATTTTAAAAATATTCTTCCAGATCTGTCAAATATTGCATTACCCATATATTGAAGTTGTATCATTATTTATATACTGACAAGATTTTAATTTCTTCCTGGTTATATATTTTTATTAACATGTGTTCATTAACATATGGTGAATCTCTTCATCCCCTAAAGATGCTTTTTGCCTTAATGTATATATAAGTTTTGATGCTGGTGTGGCATCATTACCACCTAGTAGACTTATAGAAACATCCATGCGGAGAAGGCAATGGCACCCCACTCCAGTACTCTTGCCTGGAAAATCCCATGGATGGAGGAGCCTGGTGGGCTGCAGTCCATGGGGTCACCAAGAGTCGGACACGACTGAGCGACTTCACTTTCATTTTTCACTTTAATGCATTGGAGAAGGAAATGGCAACCCACTCCAGTGTTCTTGCCTAGAGAATCCCAGGGACGGGGGAGCCTGGTGGGCTGCCATCTATGGGGTCTCACAGAGTTGGACACAACTGAAGCGACTTAGCAGCAGCAGCATGCTGAGGTCTAAATTAGAAATTCTGAGTGAATTGGTGTGAGACATGATAACTTAAAGAAATTTCCCCCAAATATTACAATGTCCAGTTAAGTTTCAGAGCTACTAGTCTCACCCCCAACCCACACACACCTTTTAGATATTAATAGAGTCACACTGGTTTTAGTTTGGCTAAATTTACCTGGGTAGTTTTTCCACATGTTAACTTTCTAACATTCTCTGTCCTTTGTATATTAACATTTGTCTTTTGTAAGTTGCGTAGAGCTGGATTTTTTTTTTTTTAATTACCAACTTTAAAATGTCTGTCTTTTCACTATTGTCCATTTACTTTTATTGTTATTCCTACTGTTTTTATTTCTATGATCTTATTTAGTACTTTGACTTTTTCTATGTTCCCTTTTCCTTCTACTCTAACTTTCTGTCTTCTGATTATATTGCAGTTAAAATTTTAATTAATTTTTAATTTTCCTTTATTAAGTGTAATTGATAAAAATTGTATATTTTTACAGTGTATGACATGTTTTGATATATGCATCAAATGTAATCACAATGTAATTATGTGAAGAGATATAATAAGCTAATTAACATATCTTTAATCTCATATACATATATATATATACATACAGTGATGGTGGTGGTGGTGGTTTAGTCGATAAATTATGTCCAACTCCTGTGACCCCATGGACTGTAGCCTGTTAGTCTTCTCCGTCCCTGGGATTCTCCAGGCAAGAATACTGGAGTGGGTTGCCATTTCCTTCTCCAGGATCTCCAGGGACCTTCCCAACCCAGGAGTTGAAGCTGGGTCTCCTGCATTGAAGGCAGATTCTTTACTGATTGAGCTATGAGAGAAGCCCTTACAGTAGTGGGGACATTTCAAATCTACTCTCTTAACTAATTTCAAATATGTAATACAATATTATGAACTATAGTCACCACACTGTACATCAGACCTTCAGAACTTATTCATCTTGCATAATTGAAACTTTGTACCCTTTGACCAGCATCTCTCCTTTCCTCTCTCCCGCCAGCCCCTGGCACCCACCATGCTGCTCTCTGCTTCTATGAGTTAGACTTTTTTAGATTTCATATATAGATGAAATCATACAATATTTGTCTTTCTCGGTCTGACTTATTTCAATTAGCATAATGTCCTCCAATTTTATCCATGTTGTAAAAGACAGAAATTATTTCTCTAAAAACTGAATAACCTTCCATTACAGGGATACCACATTTTCTTTATTCATTCATCTGTTGATGGACATTTAGGTTGATTCCATATTTTGGCTATTAGGGAATTCTGTGCTTCCTGGACCTGGATGTTAGGGAGGTTTTCAGCTATTATGTCTTGAAATATGTTCTCTACCTCCTCTTTCTATCTTCTCCTTCTAGGGCATTATAATGTGAATGTTAGTACACTTGATGCTGTTGTAGAGGCCTCCTAAATTGTTCTCATTTCTTTTTATTCTTTATTCTTCTGTTCAGTTTCAGTGATTTCTACTACTCTACCTTCCCGCTCACTTTGAGCCATAGCTGTAATTTAAACTTGTCTCATAAATACATTTAAAAAGTAAAAATAAATGTTGTTGATGTTGTTACTAATTTGTGTCCAACTGTTTTGCGACCCCATGGACTGTAATCTGCCAGGCTCCTCTGTCCAAGGGGTTTCCCAGGCAAGAATACTGGAGTGGGTTGCCATTGCCTTCTCCAGGGGATCCTCCTGACCCAGAGTTCAAACACATGTCTCCTGCTTGGCAGGTGAATTCTTTACCACTAAGCCACCTGGGAAACCCTAAAAATAAATAGGTAAAACTAATTATAATAATATATTTATATCAAACCTAAGATATCCAAAATATAATTTTAGCATGTAGCCAATATAAAAAATTATCAGTATTATACATTCTTTTTTTTTCATACTAGGTCTTCAGAATCTGACCTGTATTTTACAGTTACAGCACATATCAACTTGGATGCCAATTTTCATCAGAAATTCTTGATTTGTAGATTTCATAAAATTTGTAGTTGAAAATAATTAAGTATTTGTCTTTAAACTTAAAGTAAATTAAATCAAAGAGTTTCTTAGTTGCATTAGTCAAATTCCAAATGCCCAGGTCACTCATGCTACTGGACAACATAGTCCTAGAATGTGATTTTTCATCACCTGCCTGCGTCTACCGCTTGCTAGTTATCTGGGCTTGTTATTAACCTGTACAAGTCTTGGTTTCCTTGCTTGCAAAGCAGACTAATAATATAACCTAGTTTGTAGAATACTTTGAACCTTACATCAGATAATCTGTGTAACATAGTGCAATGCCTCCCACATACTAAGTGCTCACTGATGGTTGTTACTTTGGCAATTAGGATTCTAGGAATGGGAAACAGACTGGTGTCGGGAAAATGGCAGAATCTGTTTTGAATACTCTGACTATGAGGTGAGTGAAGATGGGAGATCCCATGGATTAGAAGAATCAGATTCAGACTCAGGTGAAAGACGTGGGCCCACACAGACCATAGGAGAAGAGAAGCTCGGGGACACTCTCATGACCACCATGGCTCTATCATCCACTTTTCTCTCTTTCCTGAAAGACTGTAAACTACCTCATGTTTCTTGGATGCAACTGAAAAACTGAATTTTTAATTTAATTTTAACTACTAGAAATTTTGCCTGCACATGGTAGGCATTTAAGAAATGTCTATTAAATTGAGTGAACAAGTTGAACTCAACAAGAGACTAAAGGCAACAAGAAAATAGATAATTGAATATCTGATCGTATGTTTTAGGGCAATGACATAGATCAAATTAATATTTTGGCATACTCTCAGATATACTTTTTAAATAGATAAAAAGCATCAATTTTGTGCTAAAACTTTGGTGTATAGAAAACATCATTCTCAAAAAGGCATTGTGCTTTAATTCAAAATAATGCAGTCTTTTAAAAACATTTATTCTCATTATTTGCAATTTTAAAGCACTCTCTACGCTTTTTGAGAGTATGAAGACTGTGAAAGTCATATGGAAGGTACAAAAGAAATTACCCAGCCCACCTTCCTTCCGGCAAATCTTTCTCTCAAGAGGTACACATCAAAGAATGCTATTAGTGAAGGACAAGGAAACAGTTTGGATGTGTGATGTTGCTTCTCCATTTGTGACACTTGCAGCATTCTTGAGGCTATCTTGGTTGGCAGGTTGAAATAGCTGTCAAGTCCTTCCCTGTTCTCTGTAAATAAGGCTGTCACTCACAGGGCATCCCCTTACTTCAGGTAGGGAACAGAGGTTAATGACTTCAGAATGGAAAACACAACAACCATCTAAAGGACTTTTGTTTTGTTTTTATTTTTTAATTGAAGGATAATTGCTTTACAGAATTTTATTGTTTTCTGTCAAAACTCAACATGAATCAGCCATAGGCATAACTCCTCCCTTTTGAAACTCCCTCCCGTCTCCCTCCCCATCCCACCCCTCTAGGTTGATACAGAGCCCCTGTTTGAGTTTCCTGAGCCATACAGCAAATTCCCGTTGGCTATCTATTTTACATATGGTAATGTAAGTTTCCATGTTACTCTTTCCATACATCTCACCCTCTCCTCCCCTCCCCACCTGTCCACAAATCTATTCTCTATGTCTGTTTCTCCATTGCTGCCCTGCAAATAAATTCTTGGGTACCGTTTTTCTAGATTCCATATATTTGTGTTAGAATACAATATTTATCTTTCCCTTTCTGATTTACTTCACTCTGTAACTCTGTGTAACAGAGTGTAGAGCCTGTATAACAGGTTCTATATTCATCCACTTCATGAGAACTGACTCAAATGCGCTCCCTTTTATGGCTGAGTAATATTTTGTCGTGTATGTGTACCACACCTTCTTTATCCATTCATCTGTCGATGGACATCCAGGTTGCTTCCATGTTCTAGATATTGTAAATAGTGCTGCAATGAAAAATGGGATACATGTGTCTTTTTCAATTTTGGTTTCCTCAGGATATATACCTAGCAGGGGGATCGTTGGGTCATATGGTGGTTTTATTCCTACTTTTTAAAGGAATCTCCATACCGTCTTCCATAGTGACTGTATCAATTTATATTCCCAGTAACAGTGCGAGAGGGTTCCCTTTTCTTCACACCCTCTCCAGCATTTATTGTTTGTAGACTTTTTGATGATGGCCATTCTGACTGGTGTGAGGTGGTATCTCATTGTGGTTTTGATTTGCATTTCTCTAATAATGTTGAGCATCTTTTCATGTGTTTGTTAGCCATCTGTACGTCTTCTTTGGAGAAATGTATGTTTAGGTCTTTCCCCCACTTTCTGATTGGGTTATTTGTTTTTCTGGCATTGAGTTGTATGAGCTGCTTGTGTATTTTGGAAATTAATCCTTTGTCATTTGTTTCATCTGCTATTATTTTCTCCCACTCTGAGGGTTGTCTTTTCACCTTGCTTAGAGTTTCCTTTGCTGTGCAAAAGCTTTTAAGTTTAATCATGTCCCACTTGTTTACTTTTGTTTTTATTTCTGTTACTCTAGGAGGTGAGTCATAGAGGATCTTGCTTTGATTTATGTCATTGAGTGTTCTGCCTATGTTTTCCTCTAAGAGTTTTCTAGTTTCTGGTCTTACATTTAGGTCTTTAATTCATTTTGAGTTTATCTTTGTGTATGGTGTTAGGAAGTGTTCTAATTTCATTCTTTTACATGTAGCTGTTCAGGTTTTTCCAGCACCATTTACTGAACAGGCTATCTTAGCCCAATTGTATATTCTTGTCTCCTTTGTAAAAAATAAGGTATCCATAGGTGCATAAGCTTATTTCTGGGCTTTCTATCTTGTTCCATTGGTCTATATTTCTGTTTTTGTGCCAGGACCATACTGTCTTGATGACTGTAGCTTTGTAGTATAATCTGAAGTCAGAAGGGTTGATTCCTCCAGCTCCATCCTTCTTTCTCAAGACTGCTTTGACTATTCAGGGTCTTTGGTTTTTTCATAAGAAGTGTGAAATTTTTTGTTTTAGTTCTGTGAAAAATGCCATTGGTAATTTAATAGGGATAACATTGAATCTGTAGGTTGCATTTGGTAGTATTGTCATTTTCACAAGATTGATTCTTCCTACCCAGGAACATGGAATATTTCTCCATCTGTTTATGTCATCTATGATTTCTTTCATTCTTGTCTTATAATTTTCTGTGTACAGATCTTTTGTCTCCTTAGGGTAGTTTATTCCTAGGTATTTTATTCTTTTTGTTGCAATGGTGAATGGGATCGATTCCTTAATTTCTTTTTCTGATTTTTCATTGTTAGTATATATAAATGCAAGTTACTTCTGTGTATTAATATTGTATCTTGAGACTTTGCTAAATTCATTGATTAGCTCTAGTAATTTTCTGATAGTATCTTTAGGGTTTTCTATGTATAGTATTAGGTCATCTGCAAACAGTGAGAGCTTTACTTCTTCTTTTACACCCATGGGTCTTTTTATCATCTCATATGGACCACCTCTTCTCCCATTCTTGCCAGGATTCAGACCAGCCTACTTTTCTAAGAATCTGCCCATTTCTTCCAGGTTATCCATTTTATTGTCATATAGTTGTTCATAGTAGTAATTGATAATCCTTTTATTTCCACATTGTCTTTTGTAACCTCTCCTTTTTCATTTCTAATTTTGTTGATTTGATTCTTCTTTCTTTTTTTGTTGATGAGTCTGGCTCAATGGTTGTCAGTTTTGTTTATCTTCACAAAAAACCAGCTTTTAGTTTTATTAATCTTTACTATTGCTTCTTTCATTTCTTTTTCATTTATTTATGCTCTGATATTTATGATTTCTTTACTTCTATTAATTTAGGGGATTTTTGTTCTTCTTTTTCCAGTTGTTTTAGGTGTAAAGTTAGGTTGTCTATTTGATGTTTTTCTTGTTTCATGAGGTAGGATTGTATTGCTATAAACTCCCCTCTTAGAACTGCTTTTGCGGCATCCCATAGGGTTTGAGTTGTCATGCTTTCATGGTGATTTATTTCTAGAAATTTTTTTATTTCCCTTTTGATTTCTTCAGGAGCTTTTTTGTTATTTAGAAACATATTGTTTTATCCCCACGTGCTTGTGTATTTTTTTACAGTTTTTTTCTACAGTTTTTTTCTTGTAATTGATACCTAGTCTCATAACGTTGTGGTCAGAGAAGATATGATTTCAATTTTCTTAAATTTTCAAGTTTCTTAAATTTACTGAGGTTTGATTTGTGACCTAAGATGTGGTCTATCCTTTAGAATGTTCCATGTACACTTGAGAAGAAAGTATATTCTTCTGCATTTGAATAGAATGTCCTGAAGATATGAATGAGACCCATCTCATCTAATGTGTCATTTAAGACGTGTGTTTCCTTATTCATTTTCTGTTTGATGATCTGTCCATTGGTGTGAGTGGGGTGTTAAAGTCTCCTACAATTATTGTGTTACTGTCAGTTTCTCCCTTTATGTCTGTTAGTGTTTGTCTTATGTGTTGAGGTGCTCCTATATTGGGTGCATAGATATTTACAGTTATGTCTTCCTCTTGGATTGATCCCTTCATCATTATGTAGTGTCCTTTCTTATCTCTTGTAATCTTTATTTTAAGATCTATTTTGTCTGATATGAGGATTGCTACTCCAGCTTTCTTTTGCTTCCCATTTTCATGGAATATATTTTTGCATCCTCTCACTTTCAGTCTATACGTGTCTTTAGGTCTGAAGTGTGTTTCTTGTAGACATATGGGTCTTGTTTTTGTATCCATTCAGCCAGTCTTTGTCTTTTGGTTGGAGCATTTAATCCATTTAGAGGGATGGGATGGGGAGGGAGGTGGGAGTGGGGATCGGGGTGGGGAACACGTGTAAATCCATGGCTGATTCATGTCAATGTGTGGCAAAAACCACTACAATATTGTAAAGTAATTAGCCTCCAACTAATAAAAATAAATGAAAAAAACAAAAAACAAACAAAAAAATTCATTTATATTTAAAGTAATTATTGATATATGTTCCTATTGTCATTTTCTTAACTGTTTGGGGTTAATTTTGTAGATTTTTTCCTTCTCTTGTATTTTTTGACTATATACGTCCCTTTAACATTTGTCATAAAGGTGATTTGGTGATACTGAATTCTCTTAACTTAGGCTTGTCTGAAAAGCTTTTGATTTCTCTATCAATTTTGAGTGAGCTCCTTGCCAGGTACAGTAATCTTGGTTGTAGGTTTTTCCCTTGCAGTCCTTTAAATATATCCTGCCATTTCATTCTGACCTGCAGAGTTTCTTTTGAAAGATCAGCTGTTAAATGTATGGGATTTTCCTTGTATGCTTCTTATTGCTTTCCCCTTGCTGCTTTGAATATTCTTTCTTTGTGTTTAGTCTTTGTTAGTTTGATTAGCATGTGTATTGGTGTGTTTCTTCTCGGGTTATCCTGTATGGGACTCTTTGCACCTCTTGAACTTGACTATTTCCTTTTCCATCCTGGGGAAATTTTCAGCTATAATCTCTTCAAAAATTTTCTCATACACTTTCTTTTTCTCTTCTTCTTCTGGGACCCCTGTAATTTGAATGTTGCTGCATTTGATATTGTCCCAGAGGTCTCTGAGACTATCCTCAGTTCTTTTCATTCTTTTTATTTTATTCTGCTCTTCAGAAGTTTTCCCCACCATTTTATCTTCCAGCTCACTGATTCATTCTTCTGCTTCAGATATTCTGCTATTGATTCTTTCTAGAGTATTTTTAATTTCATTAATTGTGTTGTTTGTCACTGTATGTTTATTCTTTAATTCTTCAAGGTCTTTGTTAATTGATTCTTGCATTTATTCCATTCTGTTTTCAAGGTTTTTGATCATCTTTACTATCATTATTCTGAATTCTTTTTCAGGTAGTTTGCCTATTTCCTCTTCACTTACTTGGACTTCTGTGTTTCTAGCTTGTTACTTCATTTGTATAGTATTTTTTTTTGTCTTTTTATTATTTATTTTTAAACTTATTGTGTTTGACATCTCCTTTTCCCAGCCTCCAAAGTTGAATTCTTTCTTTCTTTTGGTTTCTGCCCTCCTAAGTTTGGTTCAGTGGTTTGTGTAAGCTTTGTGTAGGGTGGGGTTTGGGCTGTTTTTTGTTTGTTTTTCCTCTGATGGGCAATCCTGAATGTGGTTTATCCTCTCTGCTGATGTTTGGGTTTGTATTTTTGTTTTGTTTGTTGTTTAGATGAGGCGTCCTGCACAGGGTGCTACTGGTTTTTGGGTGATTCTGGGTCTTGTATTCAAGTGGTTTCTTTTGTGTGCATTCTCATCATCTGATACTCCCTAGGGTTAGTTCTCTGGTAGTCTAGGGTCTTGGAGTCAGTCCTCCCACTCCAAAGGCTCAGGACTTGATCTCAAATTTTGCGTGATTCTATATATTCTTTTCCACTGGTCAGGTACTCCTGTCTGCTCTCTGCTGGTGTTCTGCATGTACTTCTGTGTCTGAAGGTGTATTCCTGATGTATCCATGGAGAGAGATGTACTCCACGTCCACCTACTCCTCTGCCATCTTGTTCTCCCAAAAGGACTTTTAATACCAAGAGAATCATAGGAGAGAAATTGAATCAAATAATTTGAATATAAATCAGCTTTATTACAAGCTGCATGTGTGAAAATGGTTTATATCAGTTGAAGTTTTGTGTTACTTAGGAAGAGTAATAAAAAGAAACAAAATAGATTGAAAGTGGTTACCCTTGAGAAGCTTTTTTTGACTTTTTGGCAGGATTCACCTGTGGTTGCTGATGCCCATGAAATGTGTCTCATTCCACTGTTTTTTTGTTTTGTTTTGTTTTTTAACTTCAATTCTGCTTTACAAGTAAGACTTCTGATAGTTCCCCCCACCCCTGCAACCTTAGAATATCTTTCATTTATCATTTAGTTTAGTGGTTATAGAAATGAGACAAGGAAGCCTCTGTATCTGGGGAAATGCTGACATTTTAAGGCTTCTGATAAGTGGTCTTTTAAGGTCAAATTCTCTAAGAGAAATTGAGAGTTTTTGAAGGGAGCGATCCCATTTAATTTAAATCAGAAGGTCCTGGAAACAGAAATTAGAATTGTAGAAAAGGGATTTTAGGAAAGAAACATAACCCTGCACCCACACATTCATGAATCTGTGACTGGTGGCAATGGGAATGTAGTAATTTAGAATTATTTTGTTTCATAAGCTTCTTTTATAAAAATTAACTAATTAATTTTAATTAGAGGCTAATTACTTTACAGTAATTACAGTGGTAGTTTTTGCCATACATTGACATGAATCAGCCATGGGTGTACACGTATCCCCCCATCTTGAACCCCGCTCCCACCACCTCCCTCCCACCCCATCCCTCTGTGTTGTCTCAGTGCACTGGCTTCGAGTGCCCTGTTTCATGCATCAAACTTGGACTGGTCATTTATTTCACATATAGCAAAATACCTGTTTCAATGCTATTCTCTCAAATCATCCCACCCTTGCCTTCTCCTACAGAGTCCAAAAGTCTGTTCTTTACATCTGTGTCTCTTTTGCTGTCTTGAATATAGGGTTGCCGTTATGCAAGGCATACTGATAGCATATGTACCCTTTGCAAAGGATGCCCAGTTTGCTTATAGATGTCCTTCAGTTTTGTAGTTCTTAAACTGAATATTTTTGTTTCTATGAACTTCTTATAGCTTTCTTGTTATTGTTAATTCAATAAATATTTAAAAAGCTTTAATACATGCATAGCACTGTTCTAAGCACTTGAGCTTAAAGTGGAGAATAGAGGCAACATGGTGGTTTGCTATGAGTTTTATAGTCTATTATGGATGTGAGAGTTGGACTATAAGGAAGGCTTATATTGAAGAATTGATGCTTTTGAATTGTGGTGTTGGATAAGACTCTTTTTTTTTTTCATTTATTTTTATTAGTTGGAGGCTAATTACTTTACAATATTGTAGTGGTTTTTGTCATACATTGACATGAATCAGCCATGGATTTACATGTATTCCACCTCCCTCTCCACCTAGTTCCTCTGGGTCTTCCCAGTGCACCAGGCCCAAGCACTTGTCTCATGCATCCAGCCTGGGCGGGTGATCTGGATAAGACTCTTGAGAGTCCCTTCGACTGCAAGGAGGTCAAAATAGGCAATCTAAAAGGAAGTAAACACTTGAATATTCATTTAAAGGACTGATGCTGAAGTTGAAGCTTCAATTCTTTGGCCACCTGTTGCAAAGAATCGATTCATTGGAAAAGACCCTGATGCTGGGGAAGATTGAAGGCAGGAGGAGTAGTGGGTGACAGATGATGAGATGGTTGGATGGAATCACTGACTCAATGGACATGAATTTGAACAAACTCCAGGAGATAGTGAAGGACACAGGGGCCTAGAATCCTTTAGTCCATGGGGTTGCAAAGAGACGGATGGACTTAGTGACTAAACAACAACAAGGGGTAGAGATGCAACAGACAATAAGTGAAGTGAAAGTGGAAATGTTAGTCTTCTGGTCATGTCTGACTCTTTGTGACCCCGTGGACTGCAGCCCACCAGGCTGCTCTGTCCATGAGTTTCTCCAGGCAAGAATACTGGAGTGTGTAGCCATTCCCTTCTCCAGGGGCTCTTCCTGACCCAGGGATTGAATGTGAGTCTCCTTCATTGCAGGCAGATTTTTTACCATCTGAACCATCAGGGAAGATTGTAAAGAACTTATAAGAAGAAGGAGTAAGAGATCTGAAGTCTGGTTAGGAAATTAGAGATATTCAATCTAAAATATGTAAGATAATAAGAAACTAATCAGGTAGAGATCCTGGTCACTGGATGGGAGTGTCCATCTTCCTTCAGATAGAATGACACTTACTTTAGCCATCTTACATTAGTCCATGTCTCGCTTTAGACAGAATGACACTGGGACATTGGTCATGTAGTGGTAGATAACTAATACATCAATATGCTCTTCCCACCCAACAAGTGGCTTCCTCTCTGGGCCTTGCTCAATGTTTATGATTTATAAAGGTCACTGTGGAACTTCCAGAGAGGAGAGACCATGATTTGCTCTAGGAAATGAAAAGTTCATGTGCTCATAGTTCACAAGTGAGGAGAGTGGCATAGGCAGGGTTGGAAGTGTAGGTAGAGGGTTGTGGGTGTTTTGTTAAGACTGCTAAATATCATCTTCCTAGATGATTTTTTCTTGTAACTGTATGGGAAATGGATTGGAGGGAGAAAAAACTGTAAAAGGGACTTATTGTAATGTTACAGGTGAAAGATAGTGGCAGCTTGGACTAGGTTGGTAGTATTTGACAACAAGTACATGGATTCAAGATGTATTTTGAAGGTAGGCTCTAGAGGACTTGCTGTTGAATTGAATATGGATGGAGGTTAAGGGGGAGAGAGAAATTATGGAGAACATTCCAGTTAGTTTCAGGCTTGAATATCTAGGTAGATGGGAATATCTGGAAGAATAGTTTTTGGAAATTGACCTCTACCTCAGACGTGTGAGGTTTAATATTGCAGGCATGGCAAGTAGAGATCTCAAGTTGACAGTTGGATATTTGAATCTGGAGGCATAAATATGGGATTCTTTTGCTTTTATATGTATTTTTACATGTTAGGATTAAATGAGTGATTTTCAGGAGAGAGTTGAGATACCCTTGGGCTGAGCCCTGAGAAATGACCATATTTGGAAGGCAGGCAGAAGATAAGGAGTCAGGAATGGAGACTGAGGGGAAGTGGCCTGAATTGCAGGAGGAAGGGTGTGACAATGTGGCATCCCAGGAACCACGGCAGGACAGGATTTTCATAAGGAGAGACTGCTAGATTGAATGTGAGATGGAGTGAGATGAGGATAAGAAAATGTCCACTGGAAATGGCACAAGAAGATGTGGTATTTAGTACTAAGTTCTGAAGGTAACATGAGCAGAATAATAGGTTCAAACCCAGCTACAGATCTTCATCAAGAAGATGGATTTATTTACATCCCAATAAGCCCATCATAAGCTGAAGATACTGTAAGTGAAAAATTGTATCTAATATACTTACTGAACCTCACAGCTTAGCCCAGCCTAGAACACTGACAATAGCCTGCAGTTATGGGGTTGCAAAGAGTTGGACATGACTTAGGGACTGAATGACAACAACAAAAATGAGCAAAATCATCTAACACAAAGCTTATTTTATGTTGAAGATGAAACTCTCATGTAACTTGTTGAATAATGTACTGCAAAGGTGAAAGACAGAATGATTGTAAGGGTACAGGATCGTTGTAAGTATCAGTTTTTCATCCTCATAGTGGTATGGTAGCAGGAAGCTGCTGCATTATACTACATATCACTAGCCTTGGGAAAGATCAAAACTCTAAATACAATTTATAAAAAAAAGACCAGAAAAGGTAGGAAAGGGAGAGGACTTGAACTTGGGAAGGGAGGCTAACATTACTTTGCCAATAAAGGTTCATCTAGTCAAAGCTATGGTTTTTCCAGTAGTCATGTTTGGATGTGAGAGTTGGACTATAAAGAAAGCTGAGCGCTGAAGAATTGATGCTTTTGAACTGTGGTGTTCAAAAACACCATGTTTTGTGGAAGGAGAGAGAGGAAATCCTTGCCTGATTGTTCCTGTTTTAGTGAAGTCACTGAGAAGGATGATGTGGATGGAGGGGAGGAGACCAAGCCAGTGCAAGAGTCCCCAGGACGTGAGGGGAGAGGCCAGGAGGACACCTATGTCAGTAGTAGTGAGCTGTGCTAGAAACATATCTCTCCTCCTGTAGGTTTTGCTTCCCAAAATGTGGAGGATAAAATATGCTGATTTGTTTCCACGTTTTTCCTTCTGTCTGGCTCTTGGTTTGTTATTAATATTGGGAGGCTCTTGGGAAATTCTGCCAGCATAAATTTAGATACATGGGTGGAACTGCTTACAGACAGCACAGAGAGTGGGACACAGTATCCACAACATCAGGCTGTTTCAGTGAAGGTTTGGAAGCTGCACCAGAAGGGACATGATATGATTTGAAATAATTACCTTGGCAGCAAATGCAGAGACAATTTACCAGAAAAGTTGTCTTACTTTAAAATGCTGTGCCTTGCTCTCAGAATAGCAAAAAACAAACAAACAAACAAACAAAACAAAAAACAAAACAAAACAAAACCATAAAACAAAAAACTAACTCCTAGATAGAGTGAAAAGAATTACACAAATATTGTGATAATTATTTGCCCCTCCTTTAAGTGGAGAAGTATATATAAAATTCCTATCTGAATAGGTGATTTAGGTATGAATTTTAACACATGCAGCCTGGACAACAAAGGACAGAAATGGTATGAACTTAAAAAAAGCAAAAGTTATTTAAGAAGAGGTGGCAAGAATATACAGAAGAACTATACAAAAGAGATCTTCATGACCATCATGAACCATGATGGTGTGATTGCTCACCTAGAGCCAGACATCCTGGAATGCAAAGTCAAGTGGGCCTTAGGAAGCATCACTACGAACAAAGCTAGTGGAGGTGATGGAATTCCCGTTGAGCTGCTTCAAATCCTAAAAGATGATGCTGTGAAAATACTGCCTCAATATGCCAGCAAATTTGGAAAACTCAGCAGTGGCCACAGGACTGGAAAAGGTCAGTTTTCATTCCAATCCCAAAGAAAGGCAATGCCAAAGAATGCTCAAACTACCGCACAATTGCACTCATCTCACATGCTAATAAAGTAATGCTCAAAATTCTCCAAGCCAGGCTTCAACAGTATGTGAACTGAGAATTTCCAGATGTTTAAGCTGGATTTAGAAAAGCCTCAGAACCAGAGATCAAATTGCCAACATCACGTGGGTCATCAAAAAAGCAAGAGAATCCCAGAAAAACATCTATTTCTGCTTTATTGACTATGCCAAAGCCTTTGACTATGTGGATCACACCAAACTGTGGAAAATTCTTCAAGAGATGGGAATACCAGACCACCTGACCTGCCTCCTGAGAAACCTATATGCAGGTCAGGAAGCAACAGTTAGAACTGGACATGGAACAACAGCCTGGTTCCAAATAGGAAAAGGAGTACATCAAGGCTGTATATTGTCACCCTGCTTATTTAACTTATATGCAGAGTACATCATGAGAAATGCTGGGCTGGATGAAGCACAAGCTGGAATCAAGATTGCTGGGAGAAATATCAATAACCTCAGATATGCAGGTAACACCACTCTTATGGAAGAAAGCAAAGAGGAACTGAAGAGCCTCTTGATGAAAGTGAAAGAGGAGAGTGAAAATGTCTTAAAACTCAACATTCAGAAAACAAATATCATGACATCTGGTCTCATCACTTCATGGCAAATAGATGGGGAAGCAATGGAAACCATGACAGGCTTTATTTTTTTGGGCTACAAAATCACTACAGATGGTGACTTCAGCCAAGAAATTAAAAGATGCTTGCTTCTTGGAAGAAAAGCTATGACCAACCTAGACAGCATACTAAAAAGCAGAGACATTACTTTGTCAACAAAGGTCTGTCTAGTCAAGGCTACAGTTTTTCCAGTAGTCATGTATGGATGTGAGAGTTGGACTATAAAGAAAGCTTAGTGCTGAAGAATTGATGCTCTTGAACTGTGGTATTGGAGAAGACTCTTTAGAGTCCCTTGAACTGCAAGGAGATCCAACTAGTCAATCCTGAAAGAAATCAGTCCTGAATATTCATTGGAAGGACTGATGCTGAAGCTAAAGCTCCAATATTTTGGCCACATGATGAGAACTGACTCTTAGAAAAAGACCCTGATGCTGGGAAAGATTTAAGGCAGGAGGAGAAGGGCATGACAAAGAATGAGATGGTTGGATGGCATCACTGACTTGAGTGACATGAGTTTGAGTAAGCTCCACGTGTTGGTGATGGACAGGGAAGCTTGGCATGCTGCAGTCCATGGGGTCACAAAGAGACGGACACAACTGAGTGACTGAAATGAACTGAGCCTGGACAACTGTAAATATCTAACAGTTCCCAAATAAGAAGTAACCTTCAGAATGGAAAGAACATAAGCAATGTATAGTTACCTCTTATGTATAATTATCTTCCCCCAAGTGTGGTAAGTTTCACTCATTCATTTTCAGTATTTTTGTGGGGTAGGAATACAGAGTGGTTTGGTTGGATGGTTCTGACTCATGGCTCTAATGAGGCTTCAATCCAACTTTCATGTGGGGCTGCAGTCTCATCTGAGAGTTCAGCTGAGGGTAGGTATGTACTCAAGCCCATCATGTGGTCACCAGAAGGGCCCAGTGTAGTGTCATCATGACATCCAGTGAACTTCCCCCAGAACCAGTGATGAGATGAGAGGGTGTAAGTACCAGGAGACAAGGATCCCTGGGTATCACCATGGAAGCTGACAATCATTGGTGCTGTGTTAGATCTCCACAATATGCAACATGTTCATCATTTGGCTGTGTGACCTTGGGAAAGCCAGCTAACATTTTTGAGGTGCAATTTTCTTTTTGGATGATCTCTATTAACCTTCTTTCTCTAAAAGAAACCCCCAGTCTATTCCCTAAATCTTGTTTATTGTCATTCGGTCGCTAAGTCATGTCTGACTCTTTGCATCCCCATGTATTGCAGCACGCCAGGCTTCCTTGTCCTTCACTTTCTTCTAGAGTTAGCTCAAACACATGTCCATTGAGTCAGTGATGCCATCTAACCATTTTAGCCTCTGTCACTCCCTTTTCCTCTTGCCCTCAATCTTTCCCAGCATCAGGGTCTATTCCAGTGAGTCGGCTCTTCGCATCAGGTGGCCAAAGTATTGGCGCTTCAGCTTCAGCATCAGTCCTTCCAATGAATATTCAGGGTTAATTTCCTTTAGGAAATTGACTAGTTTGATCTTCCTGCTGTCTAAGGGACTCTCAAGAGTCTTCTCCAGCACCACAGTTTGAAAGCATAAAGTTTTTGGCACTCAGCCTTCTTTATGGTCCAACTCTAACATCCATACATGACTACTGGAAAAAGAAGAGCTTTGACTATATTGACCTTTGTCAGCAAAGTGATGTCTCTGCTTTTTAATACACTATCTTGGTTTATCATAACTTTTTTTTTCCCAAGGAGCAAGCATCTTTTAATTTCATGGCTGCAGTCACAGTCTGCAGTGATTTTGGAGCCCAAGAAAATAAAATCTGTCAGTTTCCACTTTTTCCCCACCGTGAAGTGATAACACCAGATGCCATGATCTTAGTTTTTGAATGCTGAGTTTTAAGCCAGCTTTTTCGCTATTCTCTTTCACTTTCATCAAGAGGCTCTTTAGTTCTTCTTTGCTTTCTGCCATTAAAGTGGTATCATCTGCCTATCTGAAGTTATTTCTCCCAGCGGATCTTCATTCCAGCTTGTCAGTCATCCAGCCCAGCATTTTGTATGATGTACTCTGAATATAAGGTAAATAACCACGGTGACAGTATACAGCCTTGACATACTCCTTTCTCAATTTTGAACCAATCCATTGTTCCATGTCCAATTCTAACAGTTCCTTCTTGTTTTGCATACAGGTGTTTCAGGAGACAAGTAAGGTGGTCTGCTATTCCTTTCACTTTAAGAATTTCCCGCAAATTTTTGTGATCCACAGTTAAATGCTTTAGCATAGTCATTGAAACTGAAGTAGATGTTTTTTGGAACTCCCTTGCTTTTTCTATGATCCAGCAGATGGTGGCAATTTCATCTCTTGTTCCTCAGACTTTTCTAAATCCAGCTTGTACATATGGAATTTCTTGGTCCGTTTCACATACTGCTGAAGCATAGTTTGAAGGATCTTGAGCATAATCTTCTTGGCACGTGAAATGAGTGCAATTGCATGATAATTTGAATGCTCTTTGGCATTGACTTTCTTTGGAATTGGGATGAAAACTGACCTTTTCTGGTCTTGTGGCCACTGTTGAGTTTTCGAAATTTTTAAATAAATACTGGAGAATAGTTAAACCACTGAAATAAAGTTACCCATCACCTTTTTTTTTTTTTTAAATAAAAAGAATTTTGTATCTCAATAAATCATGTATCATATAATTCATCTATTTAAAGTGTACAATTTAATGGTTTTTAATTCATGGAGTTGTGCAATCATCCTCACAATCAATTTTAAAACATTTTTATCTTCCAAAAAGAAATTTCATAACCATTAGCAGTTCTTCCTCATTCACACCTGCCCCCCAACACCATCCCCATCCATAGGGAATCAATACTTTATTTTCTATCCATGCAGATTTGCCTGTCCTGGAAATTTCCTATGTATTGAATCATACAATAGGTGCTTGTGACTAGTTTCTTTCAGTTAGCATGTTTTCAATGTTAATCCATGTCATAGTGTCAATACTTCATTCCTTTTAATTGAATAATCATATTAATATTCCATTGAATGAATTCACCACATTTCTGGTTTTTTTTTGCAATTTTTTTCTTGCTTATTTTTTTATTTTTAAGTGAAAGACAATTGCTTTACAGAATTTTGCAATTTTCTGCCAAATATCAGCGTGAATGAGCCATAGGTATACATATGTTCCCTCTCTCTCGAACCTCCCTCCAAGCTTCCTCCCCAACCCACCCCTCTAGGTTGTTCCAGAGCCCCTGTTTGAGTTCCGTGAGTCATACACCAGATTCCTGTTGGCTATCTGTTTTACATATGGTGATGTAAGTTTCCATGTTACTCTCTCCAAACGTCTCATCCTTTCCTTCCTCCCCCTCCCCCACCATGTCGCTAAGTCTGTTCTGTATGTTTGTTCCTCCATTGAAAGGGAAAGTCTCTCAGTCATATCTGACTCTGCGACCCCATGGACTGTAGCCCGCCAGGCTCCTCTGCCCATGGGTTTCTCCAGGCAAGAATACTGGAGTGGGTTGCTGTGCCTTTCTCCAGTGGATCTTCCCAAACCAGAGATCGAACCCAGGTCTGCCACATTGCAGGTGGATTCTTTATCATCTGAGCCACCAGGGAAGCTGTGCTGTAAATAAATTCATTGGTCCCATCTTTCTAAATTCCATATCTATGCTTTAGTGCATGATATTTATCTTTTAGTCTCTGACTTACATCACTCTGTATAATAGGCTCTAGGTTCATCCACCTCGTTACAACTGACTCAAATGCATTCCTTTTCATGGCTGAGTAATATTCCATTGTATGTATGTACCATGGCTTCTTTATCCATTCATCTGTCGATGGACATCCAGGTTGCTTATGTTCTAGGTATGTATTGTAAATAGTGCTGCAGTGAATATTGGGGTACATGTGTCTTTTTCAATTTTAGTTCCCTCAGGGTATATGCCTAGGAGTGAGATTGCTGGGTCATATGGTGGTTTTATTCCTAGTATTTTAAGAATTTCCATACCATCTTCCATAGTGGCTGTATCAGTTTATATTCCCATCAACAGTGTAAGGAGGTTCCCTTTTCCCCACACCCTCTCTAGCGTTTACGTTTGTAGACATTTTGATGGTCGTTCTGACTGGTGTGAGGTGGTATCTCATTGTGGCTTTGATTTGTACTTCTCTAATAATGAGTGATGTTGAGCATCTTTTCCTGTGCTTACTACCTATCTGTACGTCTTCTTAGGAGAATGTCTGTTTAGGTCTTTTCCCCACTTTTTGCCTGGGTCGTTTGTTTCTCTGGCATTGAGTTGTATGAGCTACTTGTATATTTTGGAGATTAATCCTTTGTCAGTTGTTTCATTTGCTATTACTTTCTCCCATTCTGAGGGTTGTCTTTCCACCTTGTTTATAGTTTCCTTTGCTGTGAAAAAGCTTTTAAATTTAACTAGGTCCCACTTGTTTATTTTTATTTCCATTATTCTAGGAGACGGATCATAGAGGATTGTGCTTTATGTCGTCTAGTGCTCTGCCTATGTTTTCCTCTAAGAATTTTCTAGTTTCTGGTCTTACATTTAGGTCTTTAATTTATTTTGAGTTTATCTTTGTGTATCATGTTAGGAAGTGTTCTAATTTCATTTTGTTTTAACATGTAGACGTCTAGTTTTCCCAGCACCACTTATTGAAGAGGCTATCTGTGCCCCATTGTATATTCTTGTCTCCTTTGTCAAAAATAAGTTATCCGTAAGTCCTGGGTTTATCTTTAGGCTCTCTCTCTTGTTCCGTTGGTCTATATTTCTCTTTTTGTGACAGTACTATACTGTCTTGATGACTGTAGCTTTGCAGTAAGGTCTGAAGTCAGGAAGGTTGATTCCTCCAGCTCCATTCTTCTTTCTGAAGTCTGCTTTGGCTATTTGGGGTCTTTGGTTTTTCCATAAGAACTGTGACTTTTTCCTTCTAGTTCTGTTAAAAATGCCATTGATAATTTGATAGGGATTACATTGGGAGGGATTGGGAGCAGGAGGAGAAGGGGACGACAGACGATGAGATGGCTGGATGACATCACCGACTCAATGGACATGAACTTGAGTAATCTCCGGCAGTTGGTGATGGACAGGGAGGCCTGGCATGCTGTGATGCATGGGGTCGCAAAGCGTCAGACACGACTGAGCAACTGAACTGACTGACTGACTGACATTGAATCCATAGATCGTATTTGCTCGTGTAGTCATTTTCACAATATTGATTCTTCCAACCCAGGAACATGGAATATCTCTCCATCTGTTTATATCTTTGATTTCTTTTTTCAATGGGTTATAGTTTTCTGTACACAGTTCTTTTGTCATCTTAGATAGGTTTATTCCTAAATATTTTATTCTTTTTGTTGCAGTGGTGAATGGGATTGAATCCTTAATTTCTCTTTCTGACTTTTCATTTTTAGCGTATAAGAATGCATGTGATTTCTGTGTATTGATTTTGTATCCCATGACTTTGCTAAATTCACTGATTAGCTCTAGTAATTTTCTGATAGTATCTTTAGGGTTTTCTATGTACAGTATCATATCATCTACAAACAGTGAGCATTTTACTTCTTTTTGATCTGGATTCCTTTTATTTCTTTTTTTCCTCTTGTTGCCGTAGCTAGGACTTCCAAAACTTTGTTAAATAACAGTGGTGATAGTAGGTACGCTTGTCTTGTTCCTGATCTTAGAGGGAACGCATTCAGTTTTTCACCATTGAGAATGTTTGCTATGGGCTTATCATATATGGCCTTTACTATGTCAAGGTAGGTTGTTTCTATGCCCAATTTTTGAAGAGATTTTATTACTTTGTCAAAGGCTTTTTCTGCACCTATTGGGGTTATCATATGGTTTTTATCTTTCAATTTGTTAATATGGAGTAATCATAGTGATTGATTTGCATATATTGAAGGACCCTTGTGTGTGTTAGTCGCTCAGTTGCATCTGACTGTTTGTGACCCCATGGGATATACCCACCCCAGGCTCCCCTGTCCATGGGGATTCTCCAGGCAAGAATACTGGAGTGGTTGCTATGCCCTTCTCCAGGGGATCTTCCCAACCCAAGGACCGAATCCAGCTCTCCTGCATTACAGCTGGATTTTTGCCTGAAGAATCCTTGCATCCTTGGCATAAACCCAACTTGATCATGGTGTGTGAGCTTTTTAATGTGTCATTTAATTCTGTTTGCTAGAATTGCAATCATAGTGATTGATTTGCATATGTTGAAGAACCTTTGTGTGTGTTAGTCACTCAGTAATGCCCAACTCTTTGTGACCCCATGTAGTATACCCACCCCAGGCTCCTCTGTCCATGGGGATTCTCCAGGCAAGAATACTGGAGTGGTTGCTATGCCCTTCTCCAGGGGATCTTCCCAACCCAAGGATTGAATCTGGATCTCCTGCATTACAGCTGGATTTTTGCCTGAAGAATCCTTGCATCCCTGGGATAAACCAAATTTTATTATGGTGTGTGAGCTTTTTAATGTGTTGTTTGATTCTCTTTGCTAGAATTTTGTTGAGGATTTTTGCATCTGTGATCATCAGTGTTGTTGGCCTGTAATTTTCTTTTTGTGTGTTGTCTTTGCCTGGTTTTGGTAACAGGATGGTGGTGGACCCATAGAATGATTCTGGAAGTGTTACTTCCTCTGCAAATTTTTGAAAGAGTTTTAGAAGTGTAAGATTTAACTCTTCTCTAATGTTTGATAGAATTCACCCATGAAGCCATCTGGCCCTGGACGTCTGTTTTTTTGGGAGATTTTTATCACAGTTCTGATTTCAGTGCTTGTAATTGGATTGTTCATAATTTCTATTTCTTCCTGGCTCAGTCTTGGAAGATTGAGCTTTTCTAAGCTGTCCCTTTCTTCCAGGTTGTCCATTTTATTGCCATAATAGTATCTTATAATCCTTTGTGTTTCTGCATTGTCTGTTGTAACCTCTCCTTTTTCACTTCTAGTTTTGTTGATTTGATTCTTCCTTCTTCTTGATGAGTCTGGCTCAAAGTTTATTGATTTTGTTGATCTTCTCAAAGAACCAGCTTTTAGTTTTATTAATTTTTACTATTGTTTCTTTCATTTCTTTTTCATTTATTTCTGTTCTTATCTTTATGATCTTTTTCCTTCTGCTAATTTTGGGGATTTGTCCCATTTTTTTAGTTGTAAAGTTAGATTGTCTGTTCGATGCTTTTCTTGTTTCTTGAGGCAGGATTGTATTGCTATAAACTTCCTTCTTAGAACTGTTTTTGCTATATCCCATAAGTTTTGAGTTGTGTTTTTACTGTCATCTATTTCTAGAAATATTTTTATTTCCCTTTTGGTTTCTCCAGTAACCTGCTCATTATTTATAAACGTATTGTTTAATCTCCATGTGGTTTTTTTAAAGTTATTTTATTTTAATAGATATCTAGTCTCATAGTGTTGTGATCAGAAATGATGCTTGTTACAAGTTCAATTTTCTTAAATTTGCTGAGATTTGATTTGTGACCCAAGATGTAGTCTCTCCTGGAGAATGTTCCATGTGCACTTGAGAAGAAAGTGTATTTTCCTGCATTTGGATAGAATGTCCTGAAGATATCAATGAGATCCATCTGGTCTAATGTATCATTTAAGGCTTGTGTTTCCTTATTAATTTTCTATTTTGATGATCTGTTCATTGGTGTAAGTGGGGTGTTAAATTCTCCCACTATCATTGTGTTACTGTTAATTTTTCCTTTTATGTCTGTAGTGTTTCTCTTATGTTTTGAGGTGCTTCTATGTTGGGTGCATAGATATATACAATTGTTATGTCTTCCTCTTGGATTGATCCCTTGATCATTAAGTAGTGTTCTTCCTTATTTCTTATAATATTCTTTACTTTAAAGTCTATTATGTCTGATACGAGGATTGCTACTCCAGCTTTCTTTTGCTTTCCATTTGATGGAATATATTTTTCCATTCATTCACTTTCAGCCTATAAGTGTCTTTAGGTCTGAAGTGGGTTTCTTGTAGACAGCATATATATGGGTCTTGTTTTTGTATCCATTCAGCCAGTCCATGTCTTTTGGTTGGAGCATTTAATCAATTTACATTTAAGGAAATTATTTATATATATGTTTCTATTGCCATTTTCTTAATTGTTTGTGGGTTGTTTTTGTAGATCTTTTTCTTCTCTTGTATTTCTTGGCTATATAAGTCCCTTTAACATTTATTGGTGGTACTAAATGCTCTTAACTTTTACTTGTCTGAAAAGCTTTTGATTTCTCTATCAATTTTGAATGAGATCCTTGCTGGGCAGAGTAACCGGGTTGTAGATTTTCCCCTTTCAGTACTTTAAATATATCCTGCCGTTCCCTTTGGGCTACAGAGTTTCTTTTGAAAGACCAGCTGTTAAGTGTATGGGGTTTGTCTTGTATGTTACTTGTTGCTTTTCTCTTGCTGCTGTTAATATTCTTTTTTTGTGTTTAATCTTTGTTAGTTTGAGTAGTTTGTGTCTTATTTTGTTTCTCCTTGGGTTTATCCTGTGTAGGATTCTTTGTGCTTCTTGGACTTGATTGACTATTTCCTTTCTCATATCAGGGAATTTTTCAAGTATAATCTCTTCAAAAATTTTCTCATACCCTTTCTTTTTCTCTTCTTCTTCTGGGACCCCTATATTCCAAACGTTGGTGCTTTTGATATTTTCCCAGAAGTCTCTGAGACTATCCTCAGTTCTTTTCATTCTTTTTACTTTATTCTGCTCTTCAGCAGTTATTTCCGCCACTCTACCTTCCAACTCACTTATCCATTCTTCTGCCTCAGATGTTCTGTTATTGATTCCTTCTAGAGTATTTTTAATTTCAGTAATTGTGTTGTTTGTCTCTGTATGTTTATTCTGTATTTCTTCTAGGTCTTTGTTAATTGATTCTTGCATTTTCTCCACTCTGTTTTTGAGGTTTTGGATCATCTTTACTATCATTATCTGAATTCTCAGGTAATTTGCCTATTTCCTCTTCATTTATTTGCACTTGTGTGTTTCTAGGTTGTTCCTTTATTTGTGCAGTATTTCTCTGTATTTTCTTTTTTCTAAACTTATTGTGTTTGAGGTCTCCTTTTCCCAGGCTTTGAGGCTGAATTCTTCCTTCCTGTTGGTTTCTTTTCTCGTAAGCTTGGTCCAGTGGTTTGTGTGAGCTTCATGTAGGGTGTGCCTTGTGTTTTCTGGTGAGAGGAGGTGAATTTTCTTTTGTTCCCTTTGAAGGGCTAGGCTGAGTGAGGTGTTAATCCTATCTGATAATGACTGGGTTTGTTTTTTTTTATCTTATTTTTGTTTGGATGATGCGTCCTGCACAGGGAGCTAATGGCAATTGGGTGATGTTGAGTCTTGTATACAAGTGGCTGCCTTTATGGAAGTTCTCACTATTTGATACTCCTGAGGGTTAGGACTTCTCTGGTAGTCTAGGTTCTTGGAGTCAGGACTCCCACTTCAAAGACTCAGAACTTGATTTCTGGCCAGGAATGGAGATTCCACAGGTGGTCTCTTATGGCATTACATGGGAATAAAACAAATACAAAAAAACAAGAAACAAAAGATGCACACCAGACAAATGACAATTACAAAATCAGGCAAATAGTAATGAAAATAATGGAATATATACATATACACATACACCCAGAAGCAAAACCAAAACAGTCCAAAAAAAAAAAAAGGACAATAGATTGACCCAGAGAACAAAGGAAACAAAAAATGATATCCACCAGTTAAGAACAAAATTAACTAAAGGACAAACTGGAAAACAAAATTAAAGCTGGGTGCCAACTGGGGAGTAAAGCACTGAAAACAAAACCAGCTAACAAATATGGTGAGAAAAAGAAGGAAAAGAAAGAATACAAATGCAAACTTAACTAGAGGTAGATGAAGAAGATATTAAGATTATATTAAATATTATGTATTAAAGATTAACTGCAACAGGAAAACAACAGTAGAAAAGCAAACAAAGGAATAAATGTACAAAGAATTTAAAATTTAAAAAAATTTTTTAAAAATTAAAATAAAAAATAGAGGAAAAAAGAGGAAAGAAAAAAGGAAAACCCTATAGAACCACAAAAGGCCAAGATAGAGGAAGAAGTATATAATAGGAAAAAAAAAGTGTGATTAAAAAAATTCTCAAAATCTTAAATAGGTTTAATAGTACTAATAAAATTGATAACTACAACAGAGGGAAAAAAGAGGGGAAAAAAAAGAAAGAAAAATCTAGAAGCAATGACAGAACAAGTCAAAAGATAAGAATATTAAATATTTTTCTTGAGTCTCTGCTGTCAGCATCCTTTCCCTTGCCTCCCTAGGACGCCCTCCAACACTGTGCTGGTCTCTGGGCCTGCCGTGGGGGCAGCTCAGGCTCTAATCTGGTCCTACTCCTGTGTATTCTTGCCTCCAATGTCCTCAGCTGTCAGAACTAGTGCACTTTCTTTTGTGAGAGCTCTCAGTGTCCTTTTAGACATTCCATAGACGCAGAGTCTGCCTAGTTGATCGTGTGGATTTAATCTGCAGCTTGCACAGCTGGTGGGGAGGTTTTGGGTCTTCTTCCTTAGCCACACTGCCCCTGGGTTTCAATTGTGGTTTTATTTCCACCTCTGCATGTGGGTCGTCCACTGGGGTTTGCTCCTGAGGCTGCCCTGGAGGACTTGGGTCTGCCCCTGTGAGGGCCAGGAGTGGAGGCGGTGCAGCTGCTTCGGTCACAGGGGCCCTGGCAGCACCAGAAACTCAGGGAAGCCAGCAGTTAGGGCAGCAGGAAATATAGTGCTCTACAAGGGTATGGCAGCCCACTCCAGTATTCTTGCCTGGAGAACCCCACTGACAGGAAGGCCTGGCAGGCCACAGTCCACAGAGTCGCAGAGTTGGACATGACTGACGTGACCCAGTGTGCACAGACGCAGGGCTTTTTAAGTCTCTGTCAGCTCTGTCCCAGCGGGGATCATGCATGGACGTGTGCGGGGTTTTGAATCATGGGGACCCTGGCAATACTGGCTGCATAGGAGTGCCGGCAGCTATCGTCATAGGAGATATGGTTCTAATTAGAGTTTTCTCTAGCCTGCGGCAGCTCTGCCCCAATAAAGATTGAGCTTGAAGGTGCTGCAGCTGCTTGGGTTGTGGGGATCCTGGCAGTCCAAGTATGCAGGTACATGAACCGCCTCAGCCGTAGGAACTATGGCCTCATCAGAGCCTTTTCCTAAGTCTCCAGCAGCTGGCGATCAGAAGGCCTCTTTGGCTGGTCCTCCTTTGCTCCACCCATTCAGGAACTTAGAGGGCTCCCCTGGCTGGGGTCCTTCTCTGCCTGGCACGTCAGGCACTTAAAGTCCTTCCACTCACCCACCCCCTGGCTGGGGTCCTTCTCTGTTGCTCAGTTCGTCGGGTGCCTGAAGGGCCAGCCTCTCTATTGTTCAGGTGCAGGTGCTGGCTAGCGGGGAGAGAGAGGCTACAGTGATGGCTGCATCCCCTATGCATGACTCAGCAATACTGCCTTGCTCCACGGCTGCCTGGCTTTCCTCCGCAAGTATTTCTCCCCACAATCTGCCCCCACATCCCCTCCGTCTGTCTCTCTACAGTCAATGGCAGCCCCCACCCTGGGATTGCTCCACAATCCCTATGCTCCAGCTCCCAGCTGCTGCACCTTCCAGGGGACCCGCGTCCCTGTCTGGGGTTTGTATGGCTATGGCAAGGATTGTCTGTGTGATTCTCATTCTATTTACACTGTCGCAGATTACCGGCTTCACTCAGCCTCAAATGTTTCTTCTATGTCTCAAATAATTGCCTTGATGAGGGGATTGGACCCCTGCTTCAGTTCCCCCACCCCCCAAGGGCACGTCCAGTCCTACCAACTCTCCTATTTTCCCCCCTACTTCCTTCATCTACCATGTTTTGCGTGGTTCTATACACTGTTTTCTGGTTGGTCAGGCACTCCTGCCCGCTCTCAGCTGGTGTTCTGCAAGCTCTCCTGTGTCTGAAGGTGTATTCCTTATTTATCTGTGGAGAGAGATGCACTCCACGTCCACCTACTCCTCTGCCAGCTTGTTCTCTACAACACGTTTTATTTATCCATTCAGCAGCTGATAGACATGTGGGTTGTTTCAGTTTTTTGGTTGTTATGAATGATGCTGCTATTTACAGTCACCAGTATGAAAACAATGTAAATGTGCACTGACAACTGAATGGATAAAGACGTGGCACATGTATACAATGGAATATTACTCAGCCACGAAAAGAAGAAAATACTCCCATTTGCAGCAACACGGATGGAACTAGAGATGATCACACTAAGCGAAGCAAGTCACAGAGAGAAAGACACATCCCACGTGACATCACATATGTGGCACCTAGAAAATGAACATATCTATAAAACATACAAACAGACTTGTAAAATAGAAACAGACTCACAGACATAGAGAACAGCCTTGTGCTAGCCAAAGAGGAGAGATTTGGGGAGGGAAGTGTTGGGAGTCTGGGGTTAGCAGATGCAAACTATTATACGTAAAATGGATAAACAAGTTCCTACTGTATAGCACAGGAAACTACATTCAGTATTCTGGGATAAACCACATTGGAAAAGAATGTGAAAAAGAATATCAATGTAGAATTGAGTCATTTTGCAAAACACAGCATTGTAAATCAACTATGCTTCAATAAAACTAAAAAGTAATGCTACCGTGAACTTTCATGTACAAGTTTTTGTGTGGACATATGTTTTCATTTCTGTCTAATATATACTTAGGAGTGAAATTGCTTTTTCACATGGTAACTCTATGTTTAACATTTTTAGGAACTGCCAAACTGTTTTCCAAAGCAGCTATATCATTTTGCATTTCCCCAACAAGGTATAGGCTTTAGTTTATTTCCCTGCCAACTGTTTTTGTCTGATTTTTAATGTTATAGTCAGCCTAAGGGGTGTGAACTGGCAACTCATTGCATTTTCCTGATGGCTAGTAATGCTGATCATCTTTTCACGTGCTTATTGGCCATGTGAAATGTCTTCTTTGGAGAAATGTCTATTGGAATTCTTTACCCATTTTAGAACTGGCTATTTGTAGTTTTTACTGTTCTTTATATATCCTAGATACAAGTTTCCTTAAGACTTGATATCTTCTGGAGGTGTAAAATGTAAAGTTAAAGTTCAGTATCATGTTTTGTCTTGATACCTGGAAAACCTAGAAGGGCTTGAGTACCCTGGCTCCCCACTCTGCTCCACATGTGAGGACCCCAGGCCAGACATCTCTCCTTGTCAAACGGACCAAGTGTAGTTCCTGCTTACTCTTGAGCGGTGGGTTTCAGTTCCCCGCCAACCCTTGGAATAATTCAGATAAACCAGTCACAGCTTCCCAGGAAGCCAGAAGGCATCCACCCTCTTGATGACGCAAAGGTGGACTCCACCGCCCCTGGTGGTTCCCTCCGCTGCTCCATGCCGCCCCGTGTGGCCTGCAGGGCGGGTGTCCTGCCTGGGCTGAGTGTTTGTGGCTCACCAGCTGCTGCCGATCTCAGCTGCTGTCTGTCAGGTGTCGCTGTTCGGGCATTCTTGTAACTCTAGGGGGGAACGTTTCCCTCACTGGCCAGCAAAGAGGAAGCAGTAAAGACGTATGTTGGATTTGCAGTTTTTCCCTTTTCTGTCTGTCATCTTCACTTTCTTTTTCTAAAAAATTTATTTTGTCCAAGTATTTGATTTGCAATTTTGTGTTCATTTCTGCTACATAGCAAAGTAATTCAATTATACACATATACATATATATAGTATTTTCCATGTTCTTTTTGATTATGATTTATCATAGGATATTGAATATATTATACTTCCCCATGTTATTCAGTAGGACCCTGTTGTTTATCCATTCTGTACATCATAGTTTGCATCTGCTAATCCAAAACTGCCACTCCCTCCCTCCCCGCCCACTCCTTCCCCTTGGCAAACACAAGTCTGTGAGTCTGTTTCTGCTCATAGATATATTCATTTGTGTTGTATTTTAGATTCCATATATCTGGTGGAATTTTGGGCTCCAAAATCACTGCAGATGGTGACTGCAGCCATAAAATTAAAAGATACTTGCTCATTGGAAGAAAAGCCATGACCAACCTAGACAGCATATTAAAAAGCAGAGACATTACTTTGCCAACAAAAGTCCATCTAGTCAAAGCTATGGTTTTTCTAGTAGCCATGTATGGATGTGAGAGCTGGACCATAAAGCAAACTGAGTGCCGAAGAATTGATGCTTTTGAACTGTGGTGTTGGAGAAGACTCTTGAGAGTCCCTTGGACAGTAAGGAAATCCAACCGGTCCATCCTGAAGGAGAGCAGTCCTGAACTTTCATTGGAAGGACTGATGTTGAAGTTGAAGCTCCAATACTATGGTCACCTGATGCGAAGAACTGACTCATTGGAAAAGATTCTGATGGTGGGAATGACTGAAGGCAGGAGGAGAAGGGGAAGACAGAGGATAAGATAGTTGGATGGCATCACCGACTTGGTGGACATGAATTTGAACAAGCTCTGGGAGTTGGTGATGGACAGGGAAGCCTGGTGTGCTGCAGTCCATGGGGTCACAAAGAGTCGGACATGACTGAGCAGCTGAGCTGAACTTAGGTTCCACATATAAGTGGCACCTTATGGTATTTCTCTGGCTTACTTCACTTAGTATGATAATCTTCAGGTTCATCTGCATTGCTTCAAATGGCATTTTTTCGTTCTTTTTTTTATTATGGCTGAGTAGTATTCCATTGTATGTATATATAATACACATACATACCACATCTTCTTTATCTACTCATCTGTTGATGGACATTTAGGTTTTTTCCTTGTTTTGGCTATGGTGAGTAGTGCAGCTGTGAACATTTAGGTGCATGTATGTTTTTGAATTATATTTTGTCTGGATATACGCCTGGGAGTGGCATTGCTGGATCATACGGCAGCTCTATTTTTAGTTTTCTGAGGAACTTCCACATTGTTTTCCATAGTGGCTGCACCAATTTACATTCCCACCTATAGAAGGAGGGTTCCCTTTTCTCCACAGCCTCTTCTGTATTTATTATTTGTAGAGTTCTAAATGAAGACCATTCTGACTTGTGTGAGGTGGCAGGCACCTCATTGTAGTTTTGATTTGCATTTATCCAATAATTAGTAATGTTGAGGATCTTTTAATTTTCACTTCCTTGATGGTATGATTTGAAGGACAAAATTTTTAATTTGATGAAATCCTATTTATCATTTTGTTTTGTTTTGGTACTTATGTTTTTGGTGCCATATCTAAGAAGGCTTTGCTTAACCCACATTCACAAAGATTTGTTCCTATGTCTCCTCCTAAGAGTTTTATGGTTTTAGCTCTTACATTGAGACCTACTCTCCACTTGGGGTAAATGTTTGCCTGTGGGGTAAAGAATGATTCCAACTTCATTCTTCTGTATGTGGATGTTAATTGTTCCGCATCATTTGCTGAAAAGAGTATTTTTCCCCACTGAGTTATTTTGGCACCCCTGTCAAAATTGCCCATTTCTTTTTGACTGTCATTCTGTATTTGGAGAAGTTTCTATTTTTTGAGTTCCACGTCCTCAGTGTAGAATCAAACTTCAAGTTTGTAGCCGTTTCTGCAGGTAAAGTGTAGCATGTGTCCTGGGATGCAGCTGTCAGATATTTCTGTGTGAGACATGGACCCAGAGGGAGCAGTGTGAACTCACAGGCCAGGTGTGGACGCCCACTGGCTAATGCAGTGGCCGCAGGGGCCACAGCAGGAGGTACCCAATTGTACATTGGGTACATTAGACATTGTACCCAAGCTCCTCCTTGGGTCTCCAGGTCTTCCAACCAACACTTCTGTGAATTATCACATCCTTTTTTGCGTAGCAGCCAGTGTCAACCAAGAGTATGACTGATACCCATGCTAAAGGCAGATAATGTAGAATTCTGGGAGTGAATTGCACTTTAGTTTTCCATTCAGCATGGATCTGACAATTCCTACTGGGTTTTGAGATAGGGATGTAGAAGATATTCTTACAAATAGTGGCATCTGTTTTAAGCCCATCAGGTACAACCCTGGTTATTCCGTTCACTGCTAAAGTAAAGACAAGCAGTGAACTCCCTGATCCAAAGTTGCACATACACTTTACATGCTCATTTCTCCCCAACTCTTCTCCATTCTCCCCCTGTCCTGTTTATTAGCTCTATCCCACTCGTCGCTCTATCCCTCCTGCTCCTGTTTCTTAGCTCTGCAGGATGTTCTTGGACCTGGATACATGTTGAACTTGAATCTCCTTCTTGGAGAATGAGACCTGATGAATGTCTCTAATTGGGGCCATCTAAACTGGCCTGTTGCTTCGCCCCGTAAGACCTAATCCCTGAATCCAGGTAGCCTGGCAGGTGGGAGGTTGCACATGCCCAGGTTAGCTCGACCCATTTAACTCCAGCTATCTGGATGTAGGGGCAGACCAGTTACCACATGAAGTAGAAATAAATTCTATCTCATGGGCGCTATGATCTGGAGAAGGTGGACACTGCACCTGAGGGGCAATGGGAACTCTAAGAGGGGGTGACAGAGAAGCTGCAAATCACTTTCAGAAGCTTTCTCTACATTCTCCTTGAGGGGGACCCAGTTCTATTCCAACTCCTTTCTTCTGGAAGAATTATTAGGTAAACCGGCTTTACTTCCATGCTGTGCTCAGCGGCTCAGTTGTGTCCAACTCTTTGCGACCCCAGGCTCCTCTGTCCGTGGGACTTTTCAGGCAAGAATACTGGATTGGTTTGGCATTTCCTTCTCCAGGAGATCTTCCAGACCCAAGGCTCAAACCTGTGTCTCTTGCATTTCCTGCACTGGCAGGCAGATTCTTTACCACTGTGCCACCTGGGGAGCTCTTTACTTCTCCATGGAGACACAAATCCTTAAGAAACAAGGCCCACTACTTATTAATGATTTCAAAGATTTGTCCTTTTTAATGTCCTTCTGTGAGGGGATTAGATGAAGGGTATGTCTCCAGAATCCTCTGTCCTCTAGAAATTCCATATTTTTTATTTTTCTTCACCACAAAATTCACATTTTGGGGCTCTGGAGCCCCTTATAATGACTACCTTAAGAGCTACAAACAATGGTATGGGGCTGAGTTGGGGTGGGGTGGTGGGGGTAGAGGAGGCTGTCATCAGCTGCCGGCATTAGCTGCCCGGTAGTTACTGGGTAATGCGGTCCTGACGGTCCCTAATATAGAGATGTATTACATTTTCTCTATCCATCCCTGAGAACTGAATTCTACTGTCATTTTCTTTTCGCCTCATAGACGATCAGCTTAAATCCTTGCCTATGTTGTTAAAAACTGGAATTGGTGTGAACAGTGTCGTTGGGGAAAGTTAGACATTTTTGAGAGCATGAACCAAGAAAAATAGATTGGTTAAAGTAATGTGAAATGGTCTCTATCAAAGTCATTATGTTTGATCGGTTTTTCTAAGGCATTAACCTCAGAGGTGTCTTGGAGAGATGCTTTCAAGATACAGTGCTCTTATAAAAGATGACAGCAGAGTCAGTGGGCTAGAAAATAAACTAGGACCTGGAGGACCCCATCTGAAATTCCACCTTCCTACTGAATCTCTGAGGTACAATGCAAAGTCACTGAGGCCATCACTGCTTCAGTTTTGCTACCTGTAAAGGGGAACAATAGCTTCTTATTATAGTTTGAAAGCTCAAGAATTTCTTCATATTACAGAAGCATTACACATTTATTCAGAGAAAGATGCAGATGGGTAAGAAGAGTGCAAAATACGTCTGCAAGCCTCCTTTCCTAGCCCAGAAGAAATCATTACTTCTCTCTAGTGCATGTCCTTTGAGATCTCCGGCTTATCTTTGCATCCTAAGTTTTGGGAGTCACTCTTTTTTTCAAAGATGTTTACTGAAATTCATTTTATTTATTTATTTTTTGGCCATGCTGTGTGGCACGCCGGATCTTAGTTCCCCAACCAGGGATGGAACCCGTGCCTCCTGCAGTGGAAACACAGATTCTGAACCACTGGCCCACCAGGGAAGTCCTTTGGAGACCATTCTTTAACAATGATTGATGAACATGAAATATTCTGTAAAATTTCAGCCCATTTCAATATGTCACCCTTCGCTTTCTTGTTGAAGTAAGGTAAGGTGAATCATACCAAAAGATATATAAAATTGGTGTAAGAGATAGACTTCATGTTGCATCACAAAATTGTGAATTTATACTACAGGAAGTAGGTAAAAATTCACAAATGGATACATATGCCCAGGGCAACCACATTAGCAAACAATGATCTTGTGGAACCTTGTGGACTGTATACAACAGGTCCTCAGTCAACAGTGGAGGGGAGAGTAATTCTTGTTAATGGGACAACACAGGATGAACACAGCAAGCTCCTTTGCTGATGGAAAAACGCTGTTAAGTTGGGTTCAAGGATTGAGAGAGATCCTGACCTCTATGTGATGCTGCATAATCCAGGCCATAGTGACCACGGTGACCCAGCGACCACACTGAGTTGCCCAGTTCATTTTAGACTTTGTTGTTGTCATGAAATTGTGCATCTCCCAACACGCCCAGGGACCCTGAGGGCCTCTCTGGGTAAGTTTTTTTGTAAGGGTCTTTATGGAGAGGCAAGTGGAGCCCTCCAATATTATTATCTCAGAGTGGGGAGGGGGTGGCTGAGGTCTGGATTTCTGAGATGGCTTCTCCATTACATGGACAGTTCATGGACTGGGAACCAATTGCTTAGGAAGAGACATGGGAGAGATATTTTACACGGAACACCTTGTGCATTTCAGTTTTATACCATGCATGTACAAATATCATCTATTACAAAAACAAATAAAATTTAACATTTAGAAAAATCTAAACAGACAAATAGCAGTGAAAAAATCCAGCATTTCAGGTGGACGTTGGATTGCTACACAGCATTTAAAAATCCTGAATGCAATATAATTCTCTTGGAAGGATCAAAGGAATATGATAAAATATTCACTTGCAGAAAATTCTACTTCCTACAATATTCTGGATTAATGGAAAAAATCTAGAGATGTTCCTTTTAGACCAGACTGTACTCCAATTCGGTGCTGTGGCCACAGGACTCAAACCACCCTAAATAAACCCACTGGGGAATATTGAAGGATAGCGCCCAACTCAGCTGTGAATTAAGCCTTCCTTCACTGAGTGAAACATGTTCTGTGTTATCTTCTCCACAACAGAGAAACTTGAATAATCCTGACCATGTTTTCTTATTTTTAAACTTTTATAATGCATTATTTTTAGGTCAATGGACCATTTTTGAGACTCTCTGAGAGATGGTGTTTGTCTCTTGGTTCATTAAGTTATGCACAATAGCATTTGGAACTTCACTTACTACACTAGTAGGTCATTTATGCAATCTGTCCACATGATTTGAATACGTGCTGCTAATGGTACTAGATTAGAGCCTGTAGTTCTTTTGCACAGTAGATTACACCATGACTTAAGACATTAATGTGACTGCACTGAAATAGTCTGTATTCATCCCACGACCTATATTTATTTTCCAAAAAGATTGCATTTTACTTTTAATTTGGGCAAGGGATGAGCTTACCTGTAGAAAACACACTTAAAATAGACTGTACTCTGATAACTTTTCTTTGTTTAGAAATTTCATTTATAGTCCTGGGCAAGCACGTGTTTTGAATTTTCTACCTACCTATCAATTATTCACCTATCATGAGGGTGTTCCAGAAGATAATAACTGAAAGAAAATGCCAAGTGAAATTATTTCCATGTTAGTAACTCAAGGCCAGATGTAAACATACATTTTCTGTGCACCTTTCGGCATCCACTGCCTTTGCAATACTGAATTTGGTTTTGTGTGTTTCTGAAATCTTCTAGACTCCCTTTCCCAGTCACGGTCTCCTCATGCTCAAGCTTTGCATCTCTTTCCCTGTGTTCTTACCTTTCATCTCTTCTCCTCTGGGCCAACAAGACCATCTGCAGGCTTGTAAACTGATATTCCTGGCTCAATCTCAGTATAATTAGGGGAATAGTTTTCAACAGTCTGGATTTCTGCTTTTCTCTCCAAACTGTGAGGTTGATTAAATTATGCACCTGACATCTATGTTCTTAAAGCAGAAGTTCATCTAAAGGACTGCAGCAATCAAATAAAAATTTCCCCTTATTTTGTTTTCCTCTGAGCTGTTTTTATTTTGAGCAATGGCAAGGACACAATGGCAACAAAACATAAAGTGTAAATGAACAGCTTAATAAATTTTTATAAAGCAAAGAGTACTTAATTGTCAGCCAGGTGAATAAACAGGACTGGGCCAGCACCCCAGGATGCCCTCGTGCGTTCTTCCTCCCTGCCCACAAGTTTCCATGCTCTTGACTTTCCTGCCAATTTATTCCTTCCTTTTCTCTATAATTTTACCACCCATGTGTGTGTACTCCCTCCAGTGGTAATTCAGTTTTGTCTCCTCTTTTTTTTTTAATTTTTATTTTTTTATTAGTTGGAGGCTAATTTGGGTCAGATGCCACTGACAAGAAGCAAGTGAGAGGTGAGGGGACAGAGGGGAGGACATCCATTCCCGGGCTCCTTCTGCCCGGGTGTGGTGGTTGACCCAAAGCCAGAGGGCAGGCGGCCCGTTTGGAGAAATCTGTGCGGTCAGGCTCCCAGCACGGACACGGCCGAGAGGGCTGACAGCTGGACCTGGGGGCGAATGGAGCGTGTCCAGAGGGCTTTTTTCTGCTTGACCTTATTTTGAGAGATTTATACACATTGTATTGTATATTAATAACTGTTTTATTTTCATTGCTGCATACTGCTCTGTTGTGTGAATTTATGGTTATTTATCTATTTACTTTTGATGGAAATTTGGGCTGGACCTTGCCTTTGGCCATCATAACTGACATCTATTGAGGCACACATGTATGTTTTCTATTGTTAGAATTCATAGAATATACCTAGTAGAAGAATTGCTGGGAATTCTTATATGTGGCTTCAACTTCAGGAAATAATGACAAGTATTTTCTAAACTTGTTGCCCTGATTTACGCTTGCCCTGAAATCGCTCCCTGATTTACGTAGCAGTTTGTGAAATAGAGTTGCAAATCTTAGGTACTGCCAATCTTTTAAATTTTAGCCATACTAAGTGTAGTGTTATTTCATTTGGATTTCTTTCAACAGTAACGAGGTCACTCACTGTATACATTCATTGACTATTTGGATAACTTTTGTGTTCTAGTTCCTGATCCATTTTTCTTTTTTTTTCAAATAATATTTCTGTAATTCTCTTTCTCTTTGATGTTTAATCAAAGACTTTCCTTCCTGAAAGTTTTCTACTCTGCATATTTTTACCTATTAATAATGGGACTCTACTCAGCATAATTTCTATGTATATGCTAAAAATTTTGTTTGGATATTCATTTTCCTCTGAGAAATACTGCAGCATGTTTTCCTTAAGCTTTGGCAGTCTAGGAGCCTGTTTGCTTTTAAAATATTTTTTTTTTTTTTCTTTTTTTTTCTTTTTTTTTTTCTTTTTTTTTCACGAATTTGCGTGTCATCCTTGCGCAGGGGCCATGCTAATCTTCTCTGTATCGTTCCAATTTTAGTATATGTGCTGCCGAAGCGAGCACTGCTTTTAAAATATTTTATGATTTTTTTTTACTTTTACTTCTTGAAGTTTTCATCTTGTTCATTTTCTACTGCATTGTGCATTGTCTGCCTTTTCCTTATTATATAAAGATATAATATTCCTTATTACAAAAATCATATATATGTCTTCTTACTTATAGTTTGCTTTTTGCCTGTCTTATGTATTTTTATGGTTATAAGCTTTAAAATTATTTTAAATAATTTATTACCCTAATTTATTAATATTTCCTTTGCATTACTGCTTATATGTTCTATGTAAAAAAATAATTCCCTCCTTATTTAGATTTTTTTCCCAATTTCTCTTAATAGTGTTTTATAGTTTTATGTGAAGAAGACTGGTACATCTTTCATTAATATTCCTAGGTATTTTATATTTTTGACACTATTGCAAATAGTTATCTTCTTTGAGCTTCACTTTCTAATTGTTTGTTTCTGTTACAGAGGAGCAATACTAATTTTTGTATATTCATTTTGTATTACATAGCAGCTTATTTTCCACTCAGGAAAACAGGAATTATTTTAAGTATTTTATACAAAGAGAACGTAATATAAGAGATTTGTAACAGGTGATAGAGGAATTGAAAATTGAAAGAGGAGAGGTAATGGGGCAACTTAAATTATAAAAACCAGTGAGCTGTTTCCACCTGTAGACTGCAGGAAATAAAAAGAAGGTGGCATTACTGAAGCCCAGCATCACTCAGAGAGAGCATGTGCAGCAGGATAAGAAATCAGTAGTTCCCTGAGATGCCATAGGGAGCAGAGAGAGAAAAACACCCTGGATCCACTCCCACCCCCACTATTATTCAGCCAGGCTCTTCCATTGGCTGAATGAGTGTAAATAGAAGCCACAGGCCAAAATAAATTGCAAAATTTTGTTCCCTTCAATACAGTACAGGACAGGGGAGAAATAGAATAGATGGGGGATGGATAGGTAACTGACCAGATTATGTGTTACTTGCTCTGATAATTTCTCTCTCTCCTTGAATACACACAATCATGTCTTCCACAAATAATGGCAATTTTATTACCTGCCTTTCAATCCTATGAATATCTATTTATTTTCTTTGACTCATTGTACTGCCGATGTAGGTGGATTTTTAGGCTCAGAGACCATCAAGTCACTCTCCAGTCTTCTGGAGCTATCTGTAGGTTCTTCCTGGGTATCATGAGCCCATCTGTGATAGGTAGGACTAACTGCCTATCTCATTTTTAGAATCAAAGGTTCATGAGATTTCAGAGCTGGAAGGGCTTTAAGAAGTTATCTTGTACAGGAATTGGCAAGCTACTATTCTACAGCCCTTGGGCCAAATTTCACCTGCTAGTTATTTTGTAAATGAAGTGTTACAGCCGCGCTTTGGTCATATCTGTGGTTGCTTTTGTGCTGCAACGGCACAATTGACTAGCTGGACAAAGACCGCATGGTCCTCTAAGCCCCAAATATTTATTATTTTGACTCTTTGCAAAATAAGTTTCCTACCCTTGTTCTAGTCCACCCTCTTCATTTGACAGATGAGGAAACTGGTCACCACCCATGGCCACACAGCTATTAGTAGGGGACGTGGATTAGATCACAGACCTCCAGACTCCTAGATTGGTGTTGTTTTCACTGCATTACATAATTAGAAACTTCTCCGGATTCAATGTGGAGTCTGCTGTAAGATGGGGCAAGACGGAAGGCCTAGTGTGGAGATGGCCCGGGGCCGGGCCCTTCGGTTGGGGGCCAGCGGGGACTCAGGGGGTGCAGCTCTCCTATCTGTCTGCCTTTCTCTCTATTATGGATGAGACCATGGCAGTAACAGTTCTCCTTTGCCCTACAGCAATAAAAAGAGGGAAAAAATGTGAAGAATGAACCTCTTCTCCTCTTGTGCAAAGCCCTCTCCCCCACATGCAGTGCCAGGCTGATGTTAGCTTAGCTTCCTCAAAGTACTGCACAATTTAGATTCATCAATTTCAGCTTGAAAGTGTTGTGAATGTTATTGTTTGCTTGAAAGTTAAGATTTCCAAAGGACCTTGAATTATTATTTACTGTCCTTGTTGCCGTTATTCACAGCTCCCTAGACACAGAAAACGTTCAATTAAATTTTCAAGCAGTACTGTTTGATGATGGATACAGGGAGGATTTCTACTGAAAAGGAATGACTTCACATTTACTTTTCTCAGTATCGAGGCCTCAGCTTTCTTCTGTTTGAAAAGTCATAATCATTTTAAAAATGTTAAATGATTTTAATTTTTTCTTTCTTATGTCCTTAATATCTCACAGTCTCACTGTAGAGACTTTAAATGGAAAGACTGACTTTAGATTACAAGTTTGTCTTTGTCCTCTACTGTTTACCAATACATTGTTTGGGGGTTTAAGTGCCAATTATCATAAAAGAATATTTGCTTAACTAGATATTCCCATAAGTGAGGGTCTTATAGTAAGAGAGATAAAGAGCTTTATTTTCTGTTAACCTAAACTTATTCTCTCTCTCTTTTTACTACTATGTAGAAGAATTCTCTTTCTTAAAGTTCATTTTAAATCCTTCCTGCTTTGATTTCTTTGCAAAGCTATGACTTCAGTCAGAATATTTTAGAACTCAAATGCTGGATTTAATGTTTTAAAACATTTATTTATACAGTTAAGGGAATTGCTGTTTCTTTGTCTTCAGGAGCACGTTCCTTTAACTCTGATCTCATATCCTATCTTCCCCCCTGGACAAACCCTGGAGAGGCGTCTGAGTAACATGGAGGTGGGTGAAGACTGGGTCGCCCATCACTTCGCAGGACTCCCATCACCTGACGTTTTCATCCTCTGAACCACCTTCCTCAGTTATATCTCTTGAGGGAGACGAGAGTGGTTTGCTGTATTATTGTTTTCTAAGTCTGGAATATATAAACCTGCTTATGACACCATGGTTCCAGAAAGCAGGCTGGATGTTTTACCTCAAAATGGGGAGAGGGGGAACAGGTGATGCTAAGTTGAGCACAAAATCTAGTGTCCTCTGCTCCGTCTTTGATGTGGGTTCCCGTAGCCAATGCCTGAGCATTTGATTCCCTACTAGCTGTGTAATGAAAAAGTCTAGGTTTTGCCCATCTGTTACTAAAATGAGGGCAGTTTCAGTAATGTACAAATTTCTACCTCTTAAGGTTCCTACTCCTAGACCAAAGATAATTTAGTTGATTTTTGCCCCCATCGTTCCTCCTTGTTGATTTCTGAGACTCCCCAGTGGCCTGTGTATCTGTTCTGTCTGTCGTCCACAGCTACTCTTGACAAAAGAAGGATGCCAAAATATGTCCCCTGCAGAACTCATGGGGTTCTGCTGGGGAGATAGCCCCATAGCCCAGTATCACTCAGAGGTTCCCTTCTCTTTCCAACATGGGTTCTGCTGGTCAGATAATCGCTGCTGAAGTCAGACTGCAAAGAGCCCAATGCCATTTGCCACTCAGCTGCAGGACTGGGGGACTGCAGTGCTCTAAGTGGACAGAAGGCAAAAGGAAAAGGACAGATTTCTCTTACGCTGTGCACCTATACCAGTGCCCCCTCCCAGTATTACCATCCTCCCAACCTTCTTGACCCAACAGTTTGCTTTTAGGTGAAACCTAATTAAGATCTTTCTGGCTTTGTAGAAGATTTCAGCCTGTTGGCCCACAAGATCATGACATTTTGAATTGAGAGAACATTCTTTCTTGCTGAATGATGTTTGGTTGGAGACTAGAAATATTAGATTTCTTTTTTTTTCACTTAAAATTTTTTTTTTTAATGGAAGGATAATTGCTTTACAGAATTGTGTTAGTTTTTGCCAAGCATCAACATGAATCAGCCATAGGTATACACATGTCCCTTCCTCTTGAGCCTCCCTCCCACCTTCCTCCCTATCCTACCCCTTTGAGTTGTTACAGGGCCCTGGTTTGAGTTGCGTGAGTTATGCAGCAAACTCCCATTGGTTATCTATTTTACGTATTGTAATATAAGTTTCCATGTTACTCTCTCCACACATCTCACCCTCTCCTTCCTCCTTGCCCGTGTCTGTAAGTCTGTTCTCTATGTCTGTGTCTCTGTTGCTGCCCTGCAAATAATTTAATCAGTACCATCTTTCTAGATTCCATAGATATACGCTTTAGTATACAATATTTGTTTTTCTCTTTCTGAGAAGTGTCAGATTTCTTAATGGTCTATCTTTTTCCATCCATGGACTGACATTTCCCACTTTCGCATTCCCAGTGCTCCTCTCCATTCAGGGGATTCACATATATCCAGAGAAGCTGGGCAGAAGCAAGTAGAAAAGTTAGCTAAGTCAGATGTGTACCCAGGTGAAGCCTGGGTATGGGCCAGAAGCCAGGGCTAGGACCTTTGACTCAGAGGGAAGCAAATGCTTAAAAAAATTTTTTTTATTAAAGTATAGTTTATTTACAATGTAGTGTTAATTTCTTCTGTACAGCAAAGTTATACACACACACATATTTTCTTTCTAATACTACATGCCATTATTGTTTGTCACAGGATATTGAATCTAGTTCCCTGTGCTATATATAGGAGGGCTTCTCAGACGGTACTAGTGGTAAAGAATCCGCCTGCCAATGCAGGAGACGCAAGAGACCAGGCTTGCACCTTGGGTTGGGAAGATTCTTTTGAGGAGGAAATGGCAACCCACTCCAGTGTTCTTGCCTGGAAAATTCAGAGGATCCTGGCAGCTGCAATCCATGAGGCTGCAAGGAGTTGGACATGACTGAGCAACTGAACACAACAACAGCATATACAATAGGGGTCTGTTGTTTATCCATCCTGTATACAGTAGTTTAGGGCTTCCCAGGTGGCTAAGTGGTAAAGAATCTGCCTGCCAAGAAGGAGATGTGGCTTCAATCCCTGGGTCCAGAAGATCCCCTGGAGGAGGAAATGGCAACCCAATCCAGTATTCTTGCCTGGGAAATCCCATGCTTGGAGGAGCCTGGCAGGCTACAGCCCATGGGGTCTCAGAGAGTCAGCTATGACTTAGTAACTATACAATAAGAACAATATAATAGTTTGCCTTTGCTAATCCCAAACTTAACAGAAGAATGGATAAAGATGTGGTACGTATATTCAATGGAATATTACGCAGCCATCAAAAGGAATGAAATAATCCCATTTACAGTAACATGTATAGACCTAGAGATTATCATATTAAGCAAAGTAAGCCAGAAAGAGAAAGGCAAACTTCATATGGTATCACTTGTATGTGGAATCTCAAATATAGTACAAATCAGCAGGAAATAAATATCTAGGAAACAGAATCACAGACACAGGGAGTGAACTTGGGATTGCCAAGGAGGTAGGGGACGGGGAGGGAAGGACTCTATGTTTAAGATGCTCACTTTGCCTTCTCTTGGTATCTTATGATCCTGTGTTTCTATTGATTCCTTCATGACAGTCTTAGAAAAGATTACATCATGTTACCTTGAAAAACAGGGTTGCTCTTGGAGAAAATGCTTAGAAGAAAACTGTTGCCCTTTCTTACCCAAGGCCCACATGCCAGTTACCTTCTGGAATACTTCACTGTATTCAGAACAGTATGCCTTCTATTTATCAGATTTGGTACTCTGAGTCTGATTTTTTGAGCCAAGTTCCTTACTCCTTTATGGCCAATGGTTCTGAATTTTTAGTGCCATTGACCTCTTCAGAAGCCTGAGGGCCTTTCTTAGGGATTACCGTATTAAATGCATAACATGAAATACATGAGTATAAAAGAGCCTAAATGTAATAAAATACAGTTAACTAAGTATTTTTAAAAATTTCCTGCTGCTTTTTAAAAAAATGTTTAATAACAAGATCCAGTGATGAGTCTAATAAACAATTTTGAAATGGTGATAAAATGATATTTTGAATTAACAGCAATAATTCTAATATGATGTGGAAGTATCTGTGCTTTCTGTTGGTGACAAAGTTATGGGTACTGTTAACATTGCTCTGTTTGGGGCTTCCCAGGTGATGCTAATGGTAAAGAACCCACCTGCCAAGGCAGGAGCTATAATGTTGCTCTGGTTTGTAATAGAAGGACATGCTTTGTTGCAGTTAAAGATTAGTGAAAATAAATATAAATTGTTTTTCTATCCAAGTTCACAGATCTGGGGTTCATGGATCCCTGGTTAATGTGTGAGCTCTTAGCCCAGCCTCGCTCCCGGGAGGATTCCTGGCCTCCTGGTGCTTAACTCAGGGCAAGGTGGACAGAGGCCATTCCATCCTCCGTCTGCAATCCCTGCACCCCAGCAAATCTGGCTGTATGGACGTTTCCTTGTGCCTTGCTGCATCCCTGTCCTTGAAGGAGATCCCTCCCATCACACTGTCAGAGTGAGCCATTTGATTTATTCTTTCACTTGATTAAAATATCCCGAATGGCTACTGTTTATGTTGTGAGTGTACACTAAGCTTATGGGAATATATGTAACATTTACTTTAGACTATTACCAACCTTTCCATGCCACGTTCAGATCCAACTACCTCCTTGGGGCCTCCCCTGGCATTTTCAGATGCCGAGGACTCCCAGCCTGTGTTCTCTGGCCTCCACTGTTGTCATCACTTTCTGTGGTGAGCAGATGGCGTCTCTTGTCTCTTCTTCCGGATCATAAGGCCTTTGAAGAGAGTGTTTAGGTGTTAATTTATTGATGTATTCTCCCCAGTACCCATCCCAGTATCTTGCACATAGCATCCTATTTTATCATATTCTCATTAGTTAATTATTTAAAATGCCACATGGTAAGCACATAAGAAAAAACATTTGTGGCCACATTTCAACTAAAAATAATGATTGATAACATTTTGGTTGAATCAATATAAAATTTTCTTGAAAAAGCCACTCTTCACTGTAATAAGTGCTGTTTATAGGGAGGGGGCATTTCTACTCATCTTTCTGCATCAGGTTGACCTAAGCGTAGACCTTCTGACTTGATAAAACCAAAGAATTCTTTGTTAATTCAATTGGTCAGGCTATTTGCTAGGGTACATGTTAGGAAGGAAGGCATCTCCTCCCTGTATACAGGTGAGGTTGTCATCCATCCCTACTCTGGGGCCACCAACCACCCTAGTCTGTGGTGGGGATGTATTGGGGATAGGGCAGAAAGTAGGAGCCCTCTCGGCTCTTTGAGCCTAAACTGTGCTTCCCATCTAACTTCTACCAAAAAGTCATTGTATGGGGGCTATTGGTTGTCTTCCCAATTATTATTAGGTTTTACTTTGATTTCCTGTTGTCTATTTTGCAAAAAAAACTCCCTTAGTTCAGATTTTCTCAAGGAGGTTGGGTGAACAAGGCTGGAGTTGGTTATTTCTGGGTCTCTGTCCATGAGGCCATCAGAATTTTGTCAAAATCTCATCTCTAACCTAAACATCACAGAGGAGAACTACAATGGGAAGTTGACCACATTCTGTTGATTACACAGGCAGCACTGTTTTCTGTTTATTTTGGATTTTAGAATATCATGAAAAAAAAAGTCACCCAATTTCATAATATGAATGGTATGAAGTTCTGTTTGTAAGCTCTGGACACTCATGGCAGGTTTGGGACAGATTTGGAGATCTGTACAGTGAAAGGAGATCCAGATGGGGTGGGCTTTTCATGGTGTCATAATGAGGAGAGAAGGCGGGTTCACCAGGGTGGGCTTGCTCTCCCAGACGAGGCGATGGGAAGAGTCCTAGAGCTGAACTGCTCTGTCTAGTTTTGCAGCTGACAGCTGCAGGCTCACTGTGGCATTTCTAGGTGACTTGATTTTTTTTTTTTCATTTATTTTTATTAGTTGGAGGCTAATTACTTTACAGTATTGTAGTGGTTTTTGCCATACATTGACATGAATCAGCCATGGATTTACATGTATTCCCCATCCCGATACCCCCTCCCACCTCCCTCTCCACCCAATCCCTCTGGGTCTTCCCAGTGCACCAGGCCCGAGCACTTGTCTCATGCATCCAGCCTGGGCTGGTGATCTGTTTCACTATAGATAATATACATGTTTTGATGCTGTTCTCTCGAAACATCCCACCCTCGCCTTCTCCCACAGAGTCCAAAAGTCTGTTCTGTACATCTGTGTCTCTTTTTCTGTTTTGCATATAGGGTTATCATTACCATCTTTCTAAATTCCATAGATATGTGTTAGTATACTGTAATGCTAGAGCTGTGACCTGGTTTTATAACTTATCCTGCTGTGATATAAATGATACAGATGAAAATCCATTAATATCACAGAAAAAAATGCCTGTACAGACTATTCATGGCATGGTTCTATAATATCTCAAATGTTTAAAACTTAAACATTTTTTACACAATAATCTATATTTTGGGTCCCTCCTCCTGCTTTGGAACACTATCTCTTCAGCAGTAGGTATTAGCCATGAAATCTGGGGACTAGATTTACCAGCTGGCAGCATCTAGGGATTAACTCAGCAGTTTTTTGAGTGAAAGTTTCTTAAAATTTCTTAAATATTTTATATGCCACGATTTTTGTCCAGCAATGTATTATAGGAATCAGGTGAAACAGATTGTAGTTGATAGAAAATGAGATGTTGATCTCCAAGGACATAATTTTCTTCACCTGTAATAACTTGTATTAAAGTCAGAGAGCTTTTAAATCAGTTCACCTTAACTACTCCTAGGAGAAAATATTTTGTTTAACTTCTATTCTTGTATTTTTCTTCCAACATGAACTTGTAAGTGGTTTTCAGAATATTGGTGAAGCTAAAAGACCAAATGGAATTCTGGAAATAAACCATCTTTGTCCTGTAAGCTATCTGTTCATATGGAAATGGATGAGAGGGAAAATAATGCACTTTTGCATGGAGCTCTGCAGGAAATTAGCTAGAGAGCATGAGACTTGTACATCTAATTGCTTTTTTAGTGTCTCCTGTTGGATGTCTCAAAGGCAACCAGAAACCAGACCTGGGGTCTCCTGTCTCATCTTATTACATTCCTCACATGGTGAGTGGTATAATAACCTTTCACCCAGTGGCAAGGGCAGAATAATGTATTGAATGGCTGAATTGTGCCTTTTCTCCTCATGCTTCTCCTTTCCAGATCACTTGAGAAAGGTGCGACTTTGTCATATAGTGAGAGTCTCTCAGTGTGACTCCCAGCCTCAGGGATCCTGGCTGGGCTGAAGCAGTGTCTGAGGTCTAAGGCTGGCCTTTGGAAAGGCTTCAGAAGGCAATGGCAACCCACTCCAGTGTTCTTGCCTGGAGAATCCCAGGGACAGCGGAGCCTGGTGGGCTGCGGTCTATGGGGTTGCACAGAGTCGGACACGACTGAAGCGACTTAGCAGCAGCAGTAGCAGCAGCAGCCAGTTTCAGAGGGAGGAGCTGAGTAGGGGAAAAGTTTTGAGGACCAGCAGAGAGGAAGGGAGGGGAGAAACCTGTGAGGATCTCTGCAGGGGACCTGAGTGGCACTTCCAGGCTGTGTCCCTAGGAGGTGGTATGCCTCAGGGGAAAGAGTTCTTGTCCCTAAGGAGCTGGATTTAGCCCCACCAGAGGTTTCTGTGACGTGGGAGTAGTAACACCCTAGGAGCCGATAGGATGATGAAAACGAGCATCATGAACAGAACCGTGGTAACTGCAGATGGAGGCTGTTCAACCGGGAGGAAGACTGCTGGAAACAGCCCTGGAGAAGGGCCCCTGTGGTTGAGAGAGAACAGGGCGGAGGGCGAGGCACAGTACATGGAAAGAGACCCTCTCGGTCCACAGTCCTGGCCTGCTGATCTGCTCAGCACACAGGCTTCTTGAAGTAGACTGCTCGCTTGGTCTTCACCCCCGCTCAGGGAAATGGCCCTCCTCCTGAAAGTGAGTGCATGGGCCCCATCTGCTCCTGTCCCTCTTCTCCCAATTTTCCCTCCTGTCCTTTCTTCCTTCCCTTTAATGAAGTGAGCCCCAAACAGGTATGTGTTGAGGTCTGCCTGGAAAACAGGAGTCAAGCTCTGTCAACTAAGCCTCATTAATAAAGGGAATAAGAGCAGCTTTCCAAGAGGACTGTTGAGAGGAATGCTCTCTGTGAAGCAGTTATCATGACTCTGGCTCCCAGGCTTGTGGGACCACGATGGTCCCAGGCTTGTCATGTCCTGACACTGGGACTCACTGTCACTCATTTATGGTAAACAAGCTGGGTTCCTGAGCTCATCTTGCCCTTGGCTTCCAGCTTGACCCAGAGTCCCTGGTCCCATGTGCCCACCAGCTGGGCTCTCATCCACTCATTTCTGAGTGAGCATATTCTTATACTCTTACCATAGAGTCTCCCAAGAATAACAAGTAATTTTTAAAGGCTTAAGTAAGAACGTGTCTATCATAAGGACTTTTATTGAAAGTAGGAGGGAATTTTCAATTGAAAAAATATCAGTTAAAAAATATTAGCTGTGCTTTTTGTTGTTCTTAAAGTTAATAAGACATGGATGTGAACTTTAAATAGTTTATCGTTTCAGTTCAGTTCAGTCGCTCAGTCGTTTCCGACTCCTTGTGACCCCGTGGACCGCATCATGCCTGGCCTTCCTGTCCATCACCAACTCCTGGAGTTCACTCAAACTCATGTCCATTGAGTCGGTGATGCCATCCAACCATCTCATCCTCTGTCATCCCCTTCTCCTCCTGCCCTCAATCTTTCCCAACATCAGGGTCTTTTCAAATGAGTCAGTTCTTTGCATCAGGTGGCCAAAATATTGGAGTTTCAGCTTCAACATCAGTCCTTCCAATGAACACTCAAGACTGATCTCCTTTAGGATGGACTCTTTGGATATCCTTGCAGTTCAAGGTACTCTCAAGAGTCTTCTCCAACACCAAAGTTCGAAAGCATCAGTTCTTTGGTGCTCAATTTTCTTTATGGTCCAACTCTCACATCCATAGATGACCACTGGAAAAATCATAGCCTTGACTAGACGGACCTTTGTTGTCAAAGTAATGTCTCTGCTTTTTAATATGCTATCTAGGTTGGTCATTACTTTCCTTCCAAGTAGTAAGCGTCTTTTAATTTCAAGGCTGCAGTCACCATCTGCAATGATTTCGGAGCCCAAAAAAATAAAGTCTCTCACTGTTTCCACTGTTTCCCCATCTTCTTGCCATGAAATGATGTGACCTGATGCCATGATCTTAGTTTTCTGACTGTTGAGCTTTAAGTTTATGGTTTGAATGTATATAAAAATTTTTAGTCATGTACATGCTCAGTCGTGTCCAACTCTTTGGGACTCCATGGACTGTAGCCCACCAGGCTCCTCTGTCCATGGGGTTTTCCAGGCAAGAGTACTGGAGTGTGTGCCATTTCCTCCTCCAGGGGGTCTTCCCGACCCAGGGATCAAACCTGCATTTCTTGCATTTCCTGCAAGAAACTGGCAGGTGATTCTTTACCACTATAATTTAAAATATAATCTCTGGCAGATGACAAAATACTCTGACAGATGACACTTGATTATTTATTGGTTCTATCTCTTTCTATCTTTTCCATCTGGGAATTCTTGCATTACTGCATCTAAAATCTCTGTGATAGTTAATTACATTCCACATACCAGTAAGTTTGCCATGAAGTTAATAAAATTTAAGCTCTAGGACCCCCACCTGTACTAGCTCTTCTAAGGTTCAGTTCTAATTTTGTTACTATACTTTGTATAATTTTTGTTAAAAAAAGAATTAACTTCAGTTCAGATGCGGCAAGGGCTGGAGTTGTTCCTGGCTCCTCAGGAAGGGCTTTTTCCCCAGGTGGTAGGTGGCCCACTGTTCCTTCTGTCTTTTCTCCGGGGTGAGCTCAGGCTTATGCCACTGCTGACCTCCTTCTGCAACTTGTAGCTTTCCATTCACTGGTCCTCCCTCTGGGGCTCTCCCTGTGAGAACAAAGCTTGTCTTCACAAAATATAAGCCAGCAATTCTGAAAATATTTTTGTTGTTTAAATAATGTGGTAGCAAGCCTCCCTCTCATCCTATTCTATCCTCTAAAGGGAACCACTGTTCAGCATTTGTGTCCATCTTTCTGGATCTTTCTTTGCATTTGTAAACATGGATACTTTAAAATTTTTGCACTAAAATTGTATTATGTTAGCAAACAATTATGCTATGTGTATTGCTCTGCAAATTTTTTATTTAGCAGTTTGTCTAGGATATCTGTCCAGTACACATAGACCTAACATTCTTTAGAAACTATGTGGTCCCTGGATCTGGATGTCTTTTTCCTTTCCTGGGTTAGAGAATTTTTCTGCTATTATTTTGTCAAATAAGTTCTGTGCATCTTTCTCTCTCTCTTTTCCTCTGGGATCCCTGTAACACTTCATGTTGTCAGAAGTCTCAAACTATCTTCATTGTTAAAAAAATTTCTTTTTTCTGTTCATCTTGGATGGTTTCTTGGAATGAACCTGGAATATCCTTGGATGAACCTGGAATGTTAGGTACATGAATCAAGGTAAATTGGAAGTGGTCAAATAAGAGATGGCAAGAGTGAACATTGACATTTTAGGAATCAGTGAAGTAAAATGGATGGGAATGGGAAAATTTAATTCAGATGACCACTGTATCTACTACTGTGGGCAAGAATCCCTTAGAAGAAACTGAGTAGCCCTCATAGTAAATAAAAGAGTCTGAAATGCAGTACTTGGATGCAATCTCAAAAACAACAGAATGATCTCTGTCCATTTCCAAGGCAAACCATTCAATATCACAGTAATCCAAATCTATGCCCCAACCATTAATGCTGAAGAAGCTGAAGTTGAACATTTCTATGAAGATCTACAAGACTTTCTAGAACTAACACCCAAAAAAGATCTTCTTTTCATCATAGGGGACTAGAATGCCAAAGTAGGAAGTCAGATACTTGGAGTAACAGGCAAGTTTTGCCTTGGAGTGCAAAATGAAGCAGGGCAAAGGCTAATAGAGTTCTGCCATGAGAAAACATTGGTCATGGCAAACACCCTTTTCAAAAATGCAAGAGAAGACTTACAACAGCACCAGACTGTTGACACCGAAATCAGATTAATTATATTCTTTGCCACCAAATATGGAGAAGCTCTATACAGTCATCAAAAACAAGACTGGGAGATGATTGTGGCTCAGATCATGAACTCCTTATTGGAAAATTCAGACTTAAATTTAAGAAAGTAGGGAAAACCACTAGAACATTCAGGTAAGACCTAAATCAAATCCCTTAGGATTAAATAGTGGAAGTGACAAATACATTTAAGAGATTAGATCTGATAGACAGAGTGCCTGAAGAATCATGGACAGAGGTTCATTACATTGTATAGGAGGAAGTGACCAAGACTATCCCCATGAAAAAGAAATGCAAAAAGGCAAAATGGTTGTCTGAGGAGGCCTTACAAATAACTGTGAAAAGAAGAGAAGCTAAAGGCAAAGGAGAAAAGGAAAGATATACCCATTTGAATGCAGAGTTCCGAAGAATAGCAAGGAGTGATATGAAAGCCTTCCTCAGTGATCAGTGCAAAGAAATAGAGGAAACGATAGAATGGGAAAGACTAGAGACCTCTTCAAGAAAATTGGAGATACCAAGGGAATATTTCATGCAAAAATGGGCTCAATAAAGGACACAAATGGTATGGACCTAACAGAAGCAGGTCCTAAGCAGGTTAGGTTAGGTCTTAACCTAAGCAGATTAGGTTAGGACCTAACCTAAGCAGTAGATATTAAGAAGAGGTGGCAAGAATACACAGAAGAACTATACAAAAAAGATCTTCATGACCCAGACTATCATGATGGTGTGATTACTCACCTGGAGCCAGACATCCTGGAACGTGAAGTCAAGTCGGCCTTAGGAAGCATCACTACAAAGTTAGTGGAGGTGATGGAATTCCAGTTGAGCTATTTCAAGTCCTAAAAGATGATGCTGTTAAAGTTCTGCACTCAATATGCCAGTAAATTTGGAAAACTCAGCTGTGACCACTTGACTGTTTTCTTTCTCGACAGTTTTCATTCTAATCCCAAAGAAAGGGAATGCCAAAGAATGTTCAAATTACCACATGGTTGCACTCATCTCACATACTATCAAAGTAATGCTCAAAATTCTCCAAGCCAGGCTTCAATAGCATGTGAACTATGTATGACCTTCCCAATGTTCAAGCTGGATTTAGAAAAGGCAGAGGAACCAGAGATCAATTTACCAACATCCGTTGGATTATCAAAAAAGCAAGAGAGTTCCAGAAAAACATTTATTTCTGCTTTATTGACTACACCAAAGCCTTTGACTATGTAGATCACAACAAGCTATGGAAAATTCTTAAAGAGATGGGAATATCAGACCACCTTACCTGCCTCCTCAGAAATCTGTATGCAGATCAAGAAGCCAGACATGGAAAAATGACTGGTTCCAAATCAGGAAAGGAGTACGTCAAGGCTGTATATTGTCACCTTGCTTATTTAACTATATGCAGAGTACATCATGAGAAATACTGAGCTGGATGGAGCACAAGTTGGAATCAAGATTTCTGGGAGACATATCAATAACCTCAGATATGCAGATGACACCACCCTTATGGCAGAAAGTGAGGAAGAACTAAAGAGCCTCTTGATAAAATTGAAAGAGGAGAGTGAAAAAGTTGGCTTAAAACTCAACATTCAGAAAACTAAGATCATGGCATCTGATTCCATCACTTCATGGCAAATAGAGTGAAACAGTATGGGACAGTGAGAGACTTCATTTTTTGGGCTCCAAGATCACTGCAGGTGGTAACTGCAGCCTTGAAATTAAAGATGCTTGCTCCTTGGAAGAAAAGCTGTGACAAACCTAGACAGCGTATTAAAAAACAGAGACATTGCTTTGCTGACAAAGGTCCAGCTAGTCACAGCTTTGGTTTTTCTAGTAGTCATGTATGGATATGAGAGTTGGACCATAAAGAAAGCTGAGTTCGGAAGAATTAATGGTTTTGAATTGTTGTGTTGGAGAAGACTCTTGAGAGTCCCTTGGACTGCAAGGAGATCCAACCAGTCCATCCTAAAGGAAATCAGTCCTGAATGTTCATTGGAAAGACTGATGCTGAAGCTGAAACTCCAACATTTCAGCCACCTGATGCGAAGAACTGACTTATTGGAAAAACCCTGAGCTGGGAAAGATTGAAGGCTGGAGGAGAAGGGGACGGCAACAGATGAGATGGTTAGATGGCATCACCGACTCGATGGACATGAGTTTGAGGATGCTCCAGGAGTTGTTGATAGACAGGGAAGCCTGGCATGCTGCAGTCCATGGGGTCTCAAAGTGTTGAAAACGACTGAGCAACTGAACTGAACTGGGTAATTTCCAGTACTCTCTCTTCTGGATCAGTTATCCATTCCTCTGTCATCAAATCTACTGTTGATTCCTTCAAGTGTGTTTTTAATTTCAGATTTTGTGTTCTCCAGGTCTGTTCGGTTCTTTATATTTTTTAACTCTTTGTTAAACTCCCTGTGTTCATCTGCTTTTCTCTGGAGTTCATGATCCTTACCTTGAGTTCTTTATTGGGTAGCTTTGCTAGCTTTTCTTCTGGAGTTTTGTCTTGTTTCTTCATTTGGAGTATATTTCTCTGTGTACCCATAATCTCCCTCATTTGGGTTTATTTGTGTTTTGGATGTGTTAATTATGTTTCCTGATCTTGGAGAAGAAGCCTTCTGTAGGAGGCATCCGATGGGACCCTCCAGCACCCTGCGGCCTGCAGAACTGAGTTTGTTAGGGGACCCCCAGTGTGGGCTGCCTGTGCCCTGGCAATAACAATTGCCAGACTGACTGATGAGGGCATGCTGTGAGCAGGGCTGGCCCCCGCCCAGTTGCCTTATGGGTCCGCCTCCTGTGGTGGCTGCCAGTCTGCTAGTGGGTGGGGCTGTTTCATGACACAGCTTTCTGTGTGGCTCTGGAGGCCCTAGAGCAGATGCTGGTCTGCTGGTGTCTGGGTCTGTGTCCTGGGGCTCCTGGCTGTGGAATGTGGAGTATCCTCAGGCTGGTGTGGGCCTGCTGGTGGGCTGGGCTGCATGCCCAGATGAGTGTGTGCACATCCTGGGGATGCCAGCCTGATGGTGGGTGGGTAAGCCCCTGGCACAAATAGCTAGAGGGAAGACTCTGAAGTGGCGTTTTCCAGCGCCAGAAGTTCTCAGGGCTGACTGAGCTCTCAGAAATGCCTTCTTTCTCAGGGACAGTCTGAGCTGCCTTCTGACTCTTGGGAGGCTCTCCAAGAGCAGCAGATGTGTCTGACCCAGACTCTTTTTATGTTTTTGCTTCTGTGCTGGGACTTGGAACTTGTGAAATTCTGTGTGTGCCTTTGAGAGCAGCGCTTCTGTTTCTCAGAGCCTCTGGTTCCCTCACGTATAGATTTCACTGGCCTTCAAAGCCAGATGTTCTGGGCACTCAGTTTCCTAGGCAAGAGCTCGAGCCTAGGAGCCCAATGTGGGGCCTGGACCCCCTTGCCCCTGGGGAGAACCTCTGCAGTTGTGATTACCCTCCCATCGGTGTTCTGGTTTTCTAAGATGTTGATCCAATTCATCTATCTGGACACCAGTATCAGGCTCCCTTGATTATTGTAGACTAAAAAATTCTGAAGTTGTGTTAGTCTTCTGACTTTGTTCTTTCTCAAATTCATTTTGGCTATTCTATGCCTTTTACATTCCCACATGGATTTTAGAATGAACTGGTGAATTTTCAGCAAAGAAAGCTTGTTGGAATTTTAATTGTGATTACATTGAGCCTAAAGATCAATTTTGGAAGAATTGGCATCTGAAAAAATTGAAACTTCTGATTTATAAACATGGTTTATCTCTCCATTTATTTATCTATTAATGTATTTTAGCAATATTTTTTCATTTTCAGAGTACAAGTTTTGTTTACCTTTTTACAGGTTTGTCTCCATTATTTCATATTTTGATGTTACTCTAAATAGTTCAGTTCAGTTCAGTTCAGTTGCTCAGTCATGTCCGACTCTTTGCGACCCCATGGACTGCAACATGCCAGGCCTCCCTGTCCATCACCAGCTTCTGGAACTTACTCAAACTCATGTCCATTGAGTCAGTGATGCCATCCAACCATCTCATCCTCCGCTGTCCCCTTCTCCTCCTACCTTCAATCTTTCCCAACATCAGGGTCCTTTCAAATGAGTCAGCTCTTCACATCAGGTGGCCAAAGTATTGGAGTTTCAGCTTCAACATCAGTCCTTCCAGTGAACTCTAAATGGTATTTTTTGTTAATTACAATTTCAATTTGTTCATTGCTAGTATAATAGAAATATAATTGATTTTTTATTTGCTCTTTTTTCCTATAACAATGCTAAACATTTATTAGTTTTGATTACTTTTCTATAGTTTCCTTGGAATTATCTACATAGATACTTATGTAATCTGCAAATACAAAGAGTTTTACTTTTTTTATAGTCTAGATGACTTTTCCTTGCTATATTGCACTGGCTGGATTCTCTATTACGGCTTTAAATAGAAGTTAGTGAGAATGAAATACCCTACTTATTCACAGTGTTAGAAGAAAAGTATCTAGTCTTTCATCATTAAGTATGATGTTACCAATAAGTATTTATAGATTCTCCTTTCTTCCTAATTTTCTGAGAATTTTTTTTTTTAAATCAGGAATGGATGTTGAATTTTGTCAAATGTTTTTGCTGTGTCCGTTGAAATAATCACATTCTTTTTTAGTGTGTTGATATGGTCAGTTACATTGATTGATTTTTGTCTGCTGGGATTTTGATTGGTACTTTATTAAATATTAAAAAGAAGGGTTGCTATCTTTCCAATAATGAGTTATGAAATTTATGAAACTTGACAACATTTTGCAGTTTTCTGTATAGAGGTCTGGCACATATTTCTTCCTCTCCCTCTTTACTTCCTCCCTCTTTTCTCTCTCTTTTTTGTTTGAACTCTTTAAGGGTAGATTGCCTACATACTCGTTTTAAAATATGTCCACCTGTTTTTAGCACGTCTTCCATCAGAAGTAGTTTCAAGCCCCCTTTTCTTGAATTTTGGTTGGTCTTAGTGACTTGATTATGAGAATGGAATGCAGCAGCTGATGCTATGTGGCTTTTCAGCTATTTCTGAGAAAGCCAGATCTCATTAAGGACATTCTCTTGCATTCTGACATTATATTCTCTTACATTATACTATCTTTTGTGGTTCAGCCTTTACCCTGGTACCTGGAACTAGATTCTAAATATATTTAAAATAATTTTAAAAATAGTAACTTGTTCTACCTCTAGGGACTTGATAAAGCTGGAAGTGACAACCCAGCTTGAGCTGGGTTGGGGATGGGAGTGGGTGGGAGATAGGGAGTGGGAGAAAACTGTGTGAAGGAAATATTTCTATTATAATTCAACACATAGGAAAACAAAGACCCAGAGAGGGTAAATTACTTGCCCATGTAAAGGTAGACCCACAAATGAAGCCCCCAGGCCCTATCTGGCTCCAATGTTCTGGTCCTTCCTCGCTCTGCCAAAGAGAATAGGATTAATATGTCATATCTTCCTGGAGGACATTTTATTTGAGTATTTTAAATATTAAGCTATACATGATATATTATGGAGTATAACAAACAACTTACCATCTTTTAAAAAGACAAAACCAGAGAATTAAAAGAAATATCATCCTTGCAGCTTCTTATTTTGGACTATAACTCCAAAATTATCAATTTACCTCTTCCGTTTTGGTAGGAGTTTTAAAGATAATTCTGATCCAGGGGAAAAAATGAAATGTATTGTTCCATGCTTTGCAGGGCACCAATCACACAATTCTAAAATTACTAATACATTTTTGGTTGTCAGTACATGCCAAACACGATGCTTATCATTCTTCCTCATTTGTATTTACTACCTTCCTACAAACTAGACAGTATTACATCCTATTTTAGGTAAAGCCCCTGAGTCTCAGGCTGAGCAGTTTGCCTACATTTTCATAGACAAAGCAGGGACATAAGGTTAGGTCTCTTTGTTTCCAAGGACTCTGCTCCTAATCCCTAATATTGCTTAAGCAAAGGATTCTTGAACTGGAGCTCCTTGTAAGATGCATGGGGTGGAAATGTTAGTTGTAGATGTGGGCAATACTTGATTAGCTCAGTGAAAGAATTAGTTGCTCAGTTGTGTCCTACTCTTTGTGACCCCATGGACTGTCACCCGCCAGCCTCCTCTGTTCATGGGATTCTCCAGGCAAGACTACTGGAGTGGGTTGCCATTTTCTCCTCCAGGAGATCTTCCCAACCTGGCATGGAACTCAGGCCTCCTGCACTGTAGGCAGATTCTTTACTGTCTGAGCCACCATAGTGTAATTCTGCATTTCAGCATGGTCTACAGGGGGACCATTCTGTGCAAGTTAGATCTCTGATCTCTCAGGATAGAACCTGTTAGGGCTTCAGAATGCAGCCCTCAGCTCCTCTCTAACTGGCCAGCCAGTTTGCAGTGAGGTCTCATACCTGGCTGTGCATCTGCTCAGCCATCTGTAGTGTGAGATGTCAATCATTCTTACCTTAGGGACACCATGCAATTTCAGTTTAGGAAAATTACCGTCCTGCAGAAGGATAAAGCAAGATGCCAGTGGTAAAGATATTTTAATAACATGCCTTACTTTCCTAGATATATGGATTGTAAACTTAGAATTTTAAAGTACATGAATAATCTCCCAGCCTCTGAAGGCAGTTTATTTTATGCCTAACGGATCACTGGCTCTTATGTCCTCCTTCCTAGGGCATTGTCTTATCAAGTCTGACAGTCAAGGTTTGCAGGCCAAATAAAACCACAGTGTCTCTGGGATAAATAAATTGCTCAAATCAGCTCTATGGTCACTCTGTGAGTATCTGGCTTTGGTCATTGTGGTTGTGGCAGAGAGTGGGCAGTGGTGAACAGGGGTAGGAGGAGCCATAACCTGGCTGGTCATTCAGTAGTTTTTAGAAAGGATGCTAGTTTAGTGGGGTGGTGAATCTTCTAGTTGATGATTTATTATTTCAAAAGACCTGAAACTGTTACACGCATCACTCCCTCACTTTCTCTCCTGTGATCAAGTGAATATGATTTCAACAGCTTTATCTCCCACGAACATCCAACCCACACACTGATTTTCAGTTTTATTTGTGTCCTACATCACAAATGTCAAGGGACAGTGTTCACAGTGAGGTTTTATTTTAATGTCTAGTGATGACTCTCAAAGCGGAGGGGACTCGACAGGTCAGGAGACCCAGGGCTACTTCTTGTTTCAGATTTGCAGTTTGTGCTCATTTGAATGAATTTTCGTTATTTCTTGCTCCCGTTACAGACAGAATTCACAGCCTGCAGTTATATAAATGGAAACTACTTCTGGTGGCAGGATGTGACCTTCCTCCTCAGAGCTGGCACTTTTCCCAGTCTCAATGAATGGGGCTGTCATCTTCCTAGCCACTCATGCCAGGACCCAAGAGCCATCCTAGGACTTCTGCCCCTTTGGCTGTACTCAGCCCATCACCACGTCCTTTTCTTTAGTCCTGAAATAGCCCCTTCAGCAGCCTCCCTGGCACCCTCTTGGTGCTCCTTCTCATCAATATTCTCTACCTCATAGCCAGAGTGATATTCTCAAGTTATGAATGCATTGGAACAACTCATAAATATATGTTTAGTGCCTACTGTGTGTAAGGAATACAGTGGGGAGTAAAATAAAGCTCTTCCCTCATTAAAATGCACAAGGAATTGCATTAGATTCCCAACTGCTCCTCCCCTACCCCCATCACCGCACCTTGAAACAGTTCCATAGATTTCTAGGTGTTCTCAGGTGAAAACCCAGTACGTTTCCAGGGGAATTCGTAACCATGTACCCATCCCTTCAGCCTCGCTTTTGTCAACATTCACTTCATTCTAACCTCCCTGCCTGTTGCTGTGCCTTAATTATGCCAACCACCTCCCATTCTTGGGCCTTTGCACGCCTTGCCCTTCCTGTCCAGAATACATTCAGCTTTCACTCCCATCATCAGCTCTTAAGGTCTCACTTCAAATGTTTCTTCCAGATGGAAGACTTCCTGGGTCCCCCAGACTAGGCCGCCTCCTTGAATTCTATGCTTTCATAGTAACATAAGAACTTTTGTGGTAGTCATCACAGTTCTTCTTAGGATTAGTTAATTAGTGACTTGACCTCCACAAGTCTTTAAGCCCCATGAATTTTTTAAAAATTGAAGAATTGTTGATTTACAATGTTGTATTAGTTTCAGGTGTATGGCAAAGTGATTCAGTTTATACACACACACACAGGTACATTTGTGTGTATATATATATGTATTCTTTTTCAGATTCTTTCCCATAGAGGTCATTACAGAAGTTTGAGTAGAGTTCCCTGTGTTATACAGTAGATCCTTGTTAGTTATCTATTTTGTACAGTGAAAGTGAAAGTGAAATCTCTCAGTTGTGTCCAACTCTTTTCGACCCTATGGACTGCAGCCCGCAAGGCTCCTCCATCCATGGGATTTTCCACGCAAGAATACTGGAGTGGGTTGTCATTTCCTTCTCTAGGGGATATTCCTGACCCAAGGTTCAAACTCAGGTCTCCCACAACGCAGGCAGACTCTTTACCATCTGAGCCACTGTAGTAGTAGATACATTTTATATTAATATATATATCATAATGTATACACATAGTTGTTGTTCAGTTGCTAAGTTGTGTCTGACACTTTGTAAGCCCATTAACTGCAGCACACAAGGCCTCCCTGTCCTTCTCTGTCTCCTTGAGTTTGCTCAAACTCATGTTCATTGAGTCAGTGATGCCATCCAACCATCTCATCCTCTGTTGCCCACTTCTTTTGCCCTCAGTCTTTCCCCATATCAAGGTCTTTTCCAATGGGTCAACTCTTTGCATCAGGTATTCAAAGTATTGGGGTTTCAGCTTCGGCATCAGCCCTTCCAATGAATATTCAGGACTGATTTCCTTTAGGATTGACTGGTTTTATCTTTCTGTCCAAGGGACTCTCAAGAGTTCTCCAGCAACACAGTTCAAAAGCTTAATTCTTTGGTGCTCAGCCTTCTTTATGGTCCAACTCTCACATCCTTACCTGACTACTGGAAATACTGGAGAAACCATAGCTTTGACTATGTGGACTGTTGTTGGCAAAGTGATGTCTCTGCTTTTTAATATGCTGACTCAAATGCGTTTGTTTTTATGGCTGAGCTATATTCCATTAAGTTTATGTACCACAGCTTCTTTATTCATTCATTTGTTGATGGACATCTAGGTTGCTTCCATGTTCTAGCTATTGTAAAGTGAAATGAAGAAGTGGAAGTTGCTCAGTCATGTCCGACTCTTTGTGACCCCATGGACTATACAGTTCATGGAATTCTACAGGCCAGAATACTGGAGTGGGTAGCTGTTCCCTTCTCCAGGGGATCTTCCCAACCCAGGGATTGATCCAGGTCTCCTGCATTGCAGGCAGATTCTTTACCAGCTGAGAGAGGAGGGAAGCCCAAGAATACTGGAGTGGGTAGCCCATCCCTTCTCCAGTAGATCTTCTTGACCTAGGAATCAAACTGGGGTCTCCTGCATTGCAGGCAGATTCTTTACCAGCTGAGAGAGGAGGGAAGCCCAAGAATACTGGAGTGGGTAGCCCATCCCTTCTCCAGTAGATCTTCTTGACCTAGGAATCAAACTGGGGTCTCCTGCATTGCAGGCAGATTCTTTACCAGCTGAGAGAGGAGGGAAGCCCAAGAATACTGGAGTGGGTAGCCCATCCCTTCTCCAGTAGATCTTCTTGACCTAGGAATCAAACTGGGGTCTCCTGCATTGCAGACAGATTCTTTAGCAACTGAGCTATGAGGGAAGCTATTGTAAACAGTGCTGCAAGGAACAATGGGATACATGTGTCTTTTTCAATTTTGGTTTCCTCAGCTTATACGCCTAGGAGTGGGATTGTTGGATTCATATGATGCTTTTATTCCTACTACTTAAAGGAATCTCCATACTGTCTTCCATAGTGGCTGTATCAATTTACATTCCCACCAGCAGTGCAAGACTTTTCCCTTTTCTCCACACCCTCTCCAGCTTTTACTGTTTGTAGACTTTTTGATGTTGGCCAATCTGACTGGTGCGAGGTGATATCTCATTGTAGTTTTGATTTGCATTTCTCTAATAATGAGGGATGTTAAGCATCTTTCCATGTGCTTGTTAGCCATCAGTATGTCTTCTTTGGAGAAATGTCTGTTTAGGTTTTTCACTCATGTTTTGTTTAGATTGTTTATTTTTCTGGTATTGAGTTGTATGAGCTGCTTATAAATTTTGGACATTAATCTTTTGTCAGTTGTTTCATTTGCTATTATTTTCTCCCATTCTGAGGGTTGTATTTTCACCTTGTTTATAGTTTCCTTTGCTGTGCAAAAACTTTTAAGTTTAAACAGGTCCCATTTCTTTACTTTTGTTTTTATATCCATTACTCTAGGAGGTGGATCAGAGAGGATCTTGCTTTGATTTATGTCATCTAGTGTTCTGCCTATGTTTTTCTCTAAGAATTTCCTAGTTTCTGGCCTACGTTTAGGTCTTTAATCCATTTAAAGTTTATCTTTGTGTTTGGTGTTCTCCAAACCAAGCTTCAACAATACGTGAACTGTGAACTTCCAATGTTCAAGCTGGGTTTAAAAAAGGCAGAGGAACCAGAGATCAAATTGCCAACATCTGCTGGATCATCAAAAAAGCAAGAGAGTTCTAGAAAAAATATATCTGCTCTATTGACTATGTCAAAGCCTTTGACTGTGTGGATCACAATAAACTGTGGAAAATTCTGGAAGAGATGGGCATACCAGACCACCTAACCTGACTCTTGAGAAATCTGTATGCAGGTCAGGAAGCAACAGTTAGAACTGGACTTGGAAAAACAGACTGATTCCAAATAGGAAAAGGAGTACATCAAGGCTGTATATTGTCACCCTGCTTATTTAATTTATATGCAAATTACATCATGAGAAACGCTGGGTTGGAAGAAGCACAAGCTGGAATCAAGATTGCTGGGAGAAATATCAATAACCACAGATATGCAGATGACACCACCCACGCTTATGGCAGAAAGTGAAGAACTAAAGAGCCTCTTGATGAAAGTGAAAGAGGAGAGTGAAAAAGTTAGCTTAAAGCTCAACATTCAGAAAACTAAGATCATGGCATCTGGTCCCATCATTTCATGGCAAATAGATGGGAAACAGTGGAAACAGTGAGAGACTTTATTTTTCTGGGCTCTAAAATTACTGCAGATGGTAACTGCAGCCATGAAATAAAAAGATGCTTACTCCTTGGAAGAAAAGCTATGACCAACCTAGACAGCATATTAAAAAGCAGAGACTTTACTTTGCCAACAAAGGTCTGTCTAGTCAAGGCTATGGTTTTTCCAGTAGTCATGTACGGATGTGAGAGTTGGACTATAAAGAATTGAGCACCAAAGAATTGATGCTTTTGAACTGTAGTGTTGGAGAACACTCTTGAGATTCCCTTGGACTGCAAGGAGATCCAACCAGTCCACCTTAAAGGAAATCAGTCTTGAATGTTCATCGGAAGGACTAATGTTGAAGCTGAAACTCCAATACTTTGGCCACCTGATTGGAAGAACTGACTCATTTGAAAAGACCCTGATTCTGGGACAGAGTGAGGCAGGAGGAGAAGGGGACAACAGAGGATGAGTTGGTTGGATGGCATCACTGACTCAATGGACACGAGTCTGAGTCAGCTCCGGGAGTTGGTGATGGACAGGGAGGCCAGGCATGCTGTGGTACATGGGGTCGCAAAGAGTCGGACACAACTGAGCGACTGAACTGAACTGAACTGAACTGAACTGATGGTGTTAGGAAGTGTTCTCATTTCATTTTTTTAACATGTAGCTTTCCAGTTTCTCCAGCACCACTTATTGAAGAGGCTGTCTTTCCCCCAGTATATATTCTTGCCACTTTTGTCAAAAATAAGGTACCCATAGGTGCATGAGTTTATTTCTGGGCTTTCTGTCTTGTTCCATTGGTCTATATTTCTGTTTTTGTGCCAGTACCATACTGTCTTGATGACTGTAGCTTTGTAGTATAATCTGAAGTCAGGAAAGTTGATTCCTCCAGCTCCATTCTTCTTTCTCTAGACTGCTTTGGCTATTAGGGGTTTTCTGTGTTTCCATATGAATTGTGAAATTTTTTGTCCTAGTTCTGTGAGAAATGCCATTGGTAATTTGATAGGGATCGCATTGAATCTGTAGATTGCATTTGGTACTATAGTCATTTTCACAATATTGATTCTTCCTATCCTGGAACATGGAGTAAACTCCATGTGTTTATGTCATCTTTGATTTGTTTCATCAGTGTGTTATAATTTTCTGTGTACAGTTCTTTTGTCTCCTTAGGTAAGTTAATTCCTATATACTTTATTCTTTTTGTTGCTATGGTGAATGGGATTGATTCCTTACTTTCTCTTTCAGATTTTTCATTGTTACTATATAGAAATGCAAGTGATTTCTGTGTATTGATTTTGTATCCTGCAACTTTGCTAAATTCACTGACCAGTTCTAGTAATTTTCTGATAGTATCTGTAGGGTTTTCTATGTATAGTATCATGTCATCTGCAAACAGCAAGAGCTTTACTTCTTTTCCAGCCATGGGTCTTTTTATCATCTCATATGGACCAGCTCTTCTTTAATCCTTGCCAAGATGCAGACCAGCCTACTCTGGAGCACAGGGATGGAGATGGTGTGCTTATTGTCGAGGAGGCAGGGACTCCTCTGAGCTGGCTCACCAAGGACACGTGGGCAATGTGGTTTTCCCTCCTTCAGGTTTAAGTCCTGGTCTGCTCCTGAAGATCATAGGCAGAATGTCCACAGAGAGCTTTGCTTCCTCTTGCTTAGCCCTGACTGCTCCACATGAGCATGAAAGAGGCCAGGCTTGTCTACGTATCTTGGTACCAGTGTGAGTCTAGCTAACCTGAATTTTTGTTTCTTTCTAACGGGACCAAACTTTCTCTCTTTTTGATGCCCCAAACTGTTATTTATCTGGTGACAAGGATTCAAGTGGGGCTGTAGAATAGTCTCAAATATTTCTTTATCTTTTCTTTCCTAATTCAAGCTGATAGATAGTACACTTTGTTTCAGAGGATTCTGGTTCTCTTTTTCAAAAGCATAAACTGTTGTGTGGAACAGGATTGCCAGGGAGAGGAAGGCTGTAGAAATACTCTCTGCTTGGACCAGACTCAAGATTCAGCAGGACTCAGGGAGTGTGCCTTGTGGGGCATCCCAGAGGCTGTGTCCAAGCCCTCCCTGTCCTTAGGTGGCCTGGAAGTGGCAGGCCAGGGGACCTGGTGGGACCACACAGGTAGGGCAGGGTGATTTAGAAGTCACCCTGAGGAGGGATGTCCAGTGACAGGAGGCCTCCCAGTGCTGGGAGTCCGTGTGGTCTCAGGACAAGGTGTCAGACACAACTTAGCGGCTCAACAACAACAACAAGCCTTCTATATGTTAGTTTTCAAGATTGCCTGGTTACAGAGGGTATCCTTTTGTCTTTTGGTTACACTCCCTTTATAGACTTTTCAGTAACTCTCAGAGGAAAGTACTTTGGAAAAGAAATGTAAAGCTACTGTATTAGGAGAACATTGTTCACTGAAAAGCAATAAGAACTGAAAGCAATAATTTTTTAGTGATTTAAAACAAAGCTTAAGAAATGACATGAGTGTGATCAAAGCAGAGAGTATCCTTACAGCCTTCCATTCTCTGGTAATCCTGTCCCTCCAAATAGTTTATGCTTTGAAAACAGAACCAGAATCCTCTGAAACTAACTTTTTTGAGGCAAGGAAAAATAATGTGTGCCATCTGCTTGAATTAGGAAAGAAAACATAAAGAAATATTTGAGACTATTGTACAGCCCCACTTGTTAACAATTCAGGACATCAAAAATGAGTTCACGGAAACTTGACATTTTCTGAGAGACACTTTATTTGTAGCAGCAAGGAGTAACTGCAGTAAATAATTCTGTGTGTTATAACATCCATTTTAATCTAATCTATGGTCCAGTATTGCAGAAGTTTCTTCTTCCTCCCACTGCAAACCAATTCAGGAAACACACCCTCCTGACCCATATTCCCTGGTCCTCTGATCTTGGGGACTTTCAGTCAGAACCTGATACTTATGCTTGAGTAACACAAAATAAACACCCACAAAACTTTGTGGCTTGATTATTTCTAAAATCTACATTATTGTAGTTGGCAGAACACATCAGCGATGTTCTGCATTTTGGTCCAGTGTTTATGAAGTCCACTTCAAGGCATGTAAACCCTTGTTTCCTATTTAGACCCTTAGCCCAATGTGCTGGGGCAAAGTGTCTCAAACTGTAATGTGCATTGAACCACCTGGGTCCTCATTAAAATGCAAGTTCTGATGCAGCACAATGGGATAGCTCAGATTCTGCATTTCAGACTACCCCCTAGGTGGTTCCTGTGGTCAAGAACCACACTCTGAATAGCCAGGGCCTAGGATCTGACTGGAGACTCACACCAGCTTCATGTTGTGAGAGATGGGAGCTGTTACCAAGGGAACTTCCTTCTCTTTTCCTGGAGAACTGACGCATTGAATATGACAGTGTGATGGGAATTCTCTAGAGGCTGCACTCTGACAGTTACTGCCACCTCTTCAGCTTTATGATGAGATAACAGAGTCCTATTGTGGTGCGATATTCAATTCTCCTACTGTGTCCACAAGTCTGTTCTCTATGGATACATCTCTACTGCTGCCCTGCAAATAGGTTCATTGTACCATTTTTCTAGATTTCATATGCATGCATTAATATATTATTTATGTCAGAGAGTAGTCTATATTTTCCTCTAAGAGTTTTATAGTTTCTGGTCTTACATTTAGGTTTTTAAAGCGTTTTGAATTTATCTTTGTGTATGGTGTTAGGAAGTGTTCTAATTTCATTCTTTCACACATTCTTTTATACTAAGTATGCACATGTGTGTGTGCATGCTTAGTCACTTCAGTAGTGTCTAACTCTTAGAATAGCTACCAGGCTCCTCTGGGCATGGGATTCTCCATGCAAGAACACTGGCGTGGGTGGCCATGCCCCATTCCAGGGCATCTTCCCGACCCTGGAATTGAAATTGCATCACCTGGGTCTCCTGCCTTGCGGGCAGATTCTTTACCCACTGAGCCACCTGGGAGGCCCTCACTTAAGCATAGCTGTCCTATTTTCCCAACACCAGTTACTGAAGAGAATATCTTTTCTCTGTTGTATATTCTTGCCTCCTTTGTCAAAGATAAAGTGCCCATAGGTGCTTGGGTATATCTTTGGGCTTCCTATCTTGATCCATTGCTCTATACTTTTATTTTATTTTATTTTTTTTTTATTTTTTAAAATTAATTTATTTTAATTGGAGGCTAATTACTTTACAATAATGTGGTGGTTTTTGCTATACATCAACATGAATCAGCCATGGATGTACATGTGTCCTGTCATCCGGAACCCGCTTTCATCTCCCTCCTCACCTCATCCCTCTGGGTTGTCCCAGAGCACCAGTTTTGAGTGCCCTGCTTCTTGCATTGAACTGGTCATCTATTTACGTATGGTAATATACATGTTTCAATGCTATTCTCTCATATCATTCCACTATATTTCTATTTTTGAGCCCATATATTGTCTTGATGGACATGGAACAACAGACAGGTTCCAAATCAGGAAAGAAGTACATCAAAGCTGTATATTGTCACTCTGCTTATTTAACTTATATACAGAGTACATCATGCGAAATACTGGGCTAGATGAAGCACAAGCTGGAATTAAGATTGCTGGGAGAAATATCAATAACCTCAGATATGCAGATGACACCCGCTTATGGCCAAAAGCAAAGAGGAACTAAAGAGCTTTTATCACTCTTGATGAAAGTGAAAGAGGAGAATGAAAATGTTGGCTTAAAACTCAACATTCAGAAAACAAAGATAATGGCATCCGTTCCCATCATTTCATGGCAAATCGATGGGGAAGCAATGAAAACAGTGACAGACTATTTTCTTGGGCTCCAAAATCACTACAGATGGTGACTGCAGCCATGAAATTAAAAGACACTTGCTCCTGGGAAGAAAAGCTGTGACCAACCTAGACAGCATATTAAAGAGCAGAGACGTTACTTTGCCAACAAAGGTCTGTCTAGTCAAAGCTATGGTTTTTCCAGTAGTCATGTATGGATGTGATAGTTGGACTATAAAGAAGGCTTTGAGCACCAAAGAATTGATGGTGTTGGAGAATTTTGAATTGTGGTGTTGGAGAAGTCTCTTGGAAGTCCCTTGGACTGCAAGGAGATCAAACCAGTCCATCCTATAGGAAATCAGTCTTGAGTATTCATTGGAAGGACTGATGCTGAAGCTGAAACTCCAATACTTTGGCTACCTGATGTGAAGAACTGACTCATTGTAAAAGACCCTGATGCTGGGGAAGATCGAGGGCAGGAGGAGAAGGGGATGACAGAGGATGAGATGGTTGGATGGCATCACTGACTTGATGGACATGAGTCTGAGTAAGATCTGGGAGTTGGTGGCGGACAGGGAAGCCTGGTGTCCTGCAGTCCATGGGGTCTCAAAGAGTCGGACACAATGGAGCAACTGAACTGAACTGAACTGAACTGAACTGAACTGTCTTGATGACTGTAGCTTTGTAGTATAGTCTGAAGTAAGGAAGGTTGATTCCTCCAGCTCCATTTTTCTTTCTCAAAATTGCTTTGGCTATTTGACTCTTTTGTTTTTCCATGTGAATTGTGAATTTTTTTTTGTTCTAGCTCTGTGAAAAATGCCATTGGTAATTTGATAGAGATTATATTGAATCTGTAAATTGCTTTGGGTAGTATAGTCATTTTCACAATATTGATTCTTCCATTCCAAGAACATGGTATGTCTTTCCATCTGTTTTTGTCATCTTTGATTTTTTTCATCAGCATCTTATAGTTATCTGTATACATCTCTTTTGTCTCCTTAGGTAGTTTTATTCCTTGTTGTTTTATTCTTTTTATTGCCATGGCAAATGGGATTAATTTCTTAATTTCTTATTCTGAGTTTTCATTGTTAGTGTATAGGAATGCAAAGGGTTTTTGTATACTGATTTTGTATCCTGTGATTTCACTAAGTTCACTGATTAGCTGTAGTATTTGCTGGTAGCATTTGTAAGGTTTTCTGTGTATAGCATCATCTGAATTTATTTTATGTCTTTTTCTTCTCTGATTGCCATAGCTAGGAGTTCTAGAACTATGCTGAATAATAGCAGTGAGAGAGGACACCCTTGTCTTGTTCCTGATCTTAGAAGAAATGCTTTCATTTTTTTGCCATTGAGAATAATGTTTGCTGTGGGTATGTCATATATGGCCTTTATTATGTTGAAATACGTTCCTTCAATGCCCATTTTCAGGAGAGTTTTTTTTTTTTTTTTTTGTCATGAATGGGTGCTAAATATTGTTGAAAGTTTTTTCTGCATCTATTGAGATGATCATATGATTTACCACTTTTGAGAGTCCCTTGGACAGCAAGGAGATCAAACCTGTCAGTCCTAAAGGAAATCAGTCCTGAATATTCATTGGAAGGAACGATGCTGAAGCTGAAGCTCCAATACTTTGGCCTCCTGATGCAAACAACTGACTCATTGGAAAAGACTGATGTTGGGAAAGATTGAAGACAAAAGGAGATGAGGGCAGCAGAGGATGAGATGGTTGGATGGCATCACTGACTCAATAGACAAGAATTTGAGCAAGCTCTGGGAGATAGTGAGGGACAAGGAAGCCTGGAATGCTGCAGTCCATGGGGTTACAAAGAGTTGGACATGATATAGCAACTGAACAATGCAACAAAATGATATATCACATTGATTGATTTGCATACATTGAAAAATTCTTGCATCCCTTGGATAAACCTGACTTGATCGTGATGTATGTGTGACTCTTTTAATGTGTTGTTGGATTCTGTCTGTCAGAATTTTGTTGAGGATTTTTGCATCTATGTTCATCAGTGATATTGGCCTGTAATCTTTTATTTTTGTGGTATCTTTGTCTGTTTTGGTATCAGGGTGATGGTGGCTTCATAGAATGAATTTGGAAGTTTTCTTCTTCTGCAATTTTTGGGAAGATTTTGAGAAGTATAGGCATTAGTTCTTCTCTAAATGTTTGATAGAATTCACTTGTGAAGCCATCTGGGCCTGGATTTTGTTTGTTGGGATTTTTTTTTTTTTTTAATCGCAGTTTTGATTTCAGTGCTTGTAATTGACTTGTTCGTAATTTCTATTTCTTCCTGGTTCAGTCTTCGAAGACTGAAATGTTCCAAGAAGCTGTCCATTTCTTCAATGGATATACAAATGTGTGATATACCATTTTGTTGTGTTGTTCAGTTCCTAAGTCATGTCTGACTGCAACATGCCAGACTTCCCTGTCCCTGTCTCTGGGAGTTTGCTCAAGTTCATGTCCATTGAGTCAGTGGTGCTATCCAACCATCTCATCCTCTGCTGTCCTTGTCTACTTTTGTCTTCAATCTTTCCCAATATTAGGGTCTTTTCTAATGAGTCAATGAGTCAATTCCCTGTAATTGATATCTAGTTCATTTTATTGGCATATAGTTGCTCATAATAGTCTCTTAAAGCTTTATATTTCTATATTGTGTGTTATATCTTTTTTCATTTCTACTTTTGCTGATTTGATCTTCTTCCCTTTTTTCTTGATGAATCTGTCTAATCATCTGTCAATCTTGCTTATCTTCTTGAAGAACCAGTTTTTACTTTTATTGATCTTTGCTATTGTTTCCTTCATTTTTTTTTTTTTTTTACTAATCTTTGCTCTGATCTTTAAGATTTCTTTCTTTCTACTCACTTTGGGCTTTTGCTTCTTTTTCTAGTTGCTTTAGGAATAAGGTTAGGTTGTTTATTTTATGCTTTTGTTTTTTGAGATAGACTTGTATAGACTTATCTATAAACTTCTCTCTTAGCAGTGATTTTAGTGCATCCCATATGTTTTCATTGTAACTTGTTTCTAGGTATTTTTTGTTTTCTTCTTTTATTTCTTCAGTAATCTATTGGTTATTTGGAAATGCATTGTTTAATATCCATGTGCTTGTGTTTTTAAACAGTTTTTCTCCCTTTTAATTGATGTCTACTTTCATAGTATTGTGGTCAGAAAATATGCTTGATACAACTTCAGTTTTCTTAAATTTACCAAGCCTTAATTTGTGACCCAAGATGTGAACTATCCTGGAGAATAGTTTATGTCCACTTGAGAAGAAAGTGTATTCTTCTGTATTTGGATGGGCTATTCTGAAGATATAAAGTAGGTTCATCCGATACAATGTGTCTTTTAATTCTTGTGTTTCCTTATTAACTTTATGTTTTGATGATCTGTCTATTGATGCAAAGGTCTGTACAATCAAGGCTATGGTATTCCCAGTGGTCATGTATGGTTGTGAGAGCTGGACTATAAAAAAAGCAGAACCCCCAAGAATTAATGCCTTTGAACTGTGGTTCTGGAAAAGACTCCTGAAAGTCTCTTGGACAGCAAGGAGATCAAACCAGTCAATCTTAAGGGAGATCAACCCTGAATGTTCACTGGAAGGGCTGATGCTGAAGCTGAAGCTCCAGCATTTTAGTCATCTGATGCAAACAGACAACTCATTGGAAAAGTCCCTGATGCTGGGAAAAATCGAGGGCAGAAGGAGAAGAGGGTGTCAGAAGACGAGAGGGCTGGATGGCATCACTAATGCAATGAACATGAACCTGGAAAAACTCCAGGAGTTCGTGAGGGACAGGGAGGCCTGGCGTGCTGCAGCCCATGGGATCACAAAGAGTCGGACATGACTGGGTGACTAAACAACAACAGTTGGTGCAAGTGGGGTGTTAAAGCTCCATACTGTTATTGTATTACTGTCCATTTCTCCTTTTATGTCTGTTTTTGCCTTATGTATTAAGGTGCTTCTATGTTGGGTGCACCAATTTTTGTCTTCTTGGATTATCTTCTTGATCATTTGTAGTGCCCTTCCCTATCTCTTGTAATATTCTTTATTATAAGATATATTCCGTCTGATATAGGAATGGCTATTCCAGCTTTTTTAAAATTTCATTTTCTTTTTTTAAAAAAGTTTTATTTATTTATTTTAATTGGAGGCTAATTACTTTACAATATTATAGTGGTTTTTGCCATACATTGACTTGAATCAGCCAAAGGTGTACATGTGTTCCCCATCCTGAACCCCCCTCCCACCTCCCTCCCCATCCCATCCCTCAGGGTCATCCCAGTGCACCAGCCCTGAGCACCCTTTCTCATGCATCAAACCTGGACTGGCGATCTGTTTCACACTTGATAATGTACATGTTTCAATGCTATTCTGTCAAATCTTCCCACCCTTGCCTTCTCCCACAGGGTTCAAAAGTCTGTTCTTTACATCTGTGTCTCTTTTGCTGTGTCGCATATAGGGTCATCGTTACCATCTTTCTAAATTCCATATATATGTGTTAATATACTGTATTGGTGTTTTTCTTTCTGACTTACTTCACTCTGTCTAAGGAATATCTTTTTCCATCCTCTCACTCTCAGTCTGTGTGTGTCCCTAGGTATTAAAGGGTCTCTTGTAGGCAGTATATATAGGGGTCTTGTTTTTGTGTCCATTTAGCCATTCTGTGTCTTTTGGTTGGAGCACTGAATCCGTTTACGTTTAAAGTAATTTTTGATCCGTGCGGTCCTATTGGCATTTTCGTAATTGTTTTGGTTTTGTTCTGTAGGCCTTTTCCTTCTCTTGTGCTTCCCACCTATAGAAATTCCTTTTGCATTTGTTGTAAAGCTGTTTTGGTGGTGCTGAATCCTCTAAACTTTTGCTTGTCTGTAAACTGTTTATTTCTCTATCAATTTTGAATGAGATCCTTGTTGGGTAGAGCAGTCTTGGTCGTAGGTTTTTTCCTTTCATTACTTTAAATATATCCTGTCATTCCCTTCTGGCCTGCAGTGTTTCTGCTGAAAGATCGGCCGTTAACTGTATGGGGCTTCCCTTGTATGTTACATACTGCTTTCTCCTTGCTGCTTTTAATGTTTTCCCTTTGTGTTTAATTTTTGTTAGTTTGACTAATATATGTATCAGCATGTTTCTCCTTGGGTTTATCCTATATGGAACTCTCTAAACTTCTTGGACTTCATTGACTATTTCCTATCCCGTGTTAGGGAAGCTTTTGACTCTAATCTCTTCAAAAATTTTCTCAGATCCATTCTTTTTCTCTTCTTTTTTTGGGACCTCTATAATTCATATTTTGATGTGTTTAATATTGTCCCATAGGTCTCTGAGATTACCCACAATTCTTTTATTCCTTTTTCTTTAATCTGCTTTTCAGCAGTTATTTCCACCATTCTATCTTCCAGCTCACTTATCCATTCTTCTGCCTCAGTTATTCTGCTATTGATTCTTTCTGAAGTATTTTTAATTTTAATTGTATTGTCACTGTTTGCTTGCTCTTTATTTTTTCTAGGTCCTTGTTAAATGTATAAAATGGCTCTTGCATTTTCTCCATTCTATTTTTGAGAGTTGGGATCATCTTTACTATCATTTAACTCTTTTTCAGGCAGTTTGCCTATTTACTCCTCTCTTCATTTATTTGCTTTTATTGGTTTTTACCTTTTTTCTTTACTTTCATAACATGTATTTTTGTTTTATCTGACTTACTGTGTTTGAGTTCCTTTCCCCAGGCTATAGGGTCATACTTCTTCTTGCTTTTGGTTTCTGCCCTTGGCGGGTAAGGTTGGTCCAGTGGTTTGTGTAGGCCTTGTCTTGGGAGGGACTTGTACCTGCATTCTGATGGGAGAAGGTGAGTTTTTTTCCTTCTGCTGGGCAGGGCTGTGAGAGGTGGTTTGTTTTGGGGTGTCTTTGGGGAAGGCTGTATGCTGATGATTGGGTTTGTGTTCTTGTCTTGCTTGTTGATTGGGTGAGGCATCCTGCTCTGTGTGCTGCCAGCAGTGGGTGGTGCTGGATCTTGGATACATGTGGAGGCCTTTCTGGAAGTTTTCACTAGTTAATACTTCCTGGGGTCAGGAGTTCTCTGGGAGGGGGCTGACCTCTGGACCTGCTCTGGGGACAGTCCAGACTCTAATCTGGTCCTACTCCTATGTATTCTTGTCTCTAATGCCCACAACAGTCAGAGCTATGGCATTTTCTTCTGTGGGATCATTCATTGTCCTTTTATATATTCTTTTGGTAGTCAGTCATGTCTGACTCTTTGAGACCCCATGGACTTTAGCCTGCCAGGCTTCTCTGTCTATGGAATTCTCCAGGCAAGAATACTGGAGTGGGTTGCCATTTTCTTCTCCAGGGATATATTCCTTAGACACAGAGTTTTCCTGGTTGATCATGTGAGATTCATCTGCAACTTGTACAGCTGGTGGAAAGATTTTTGATCTTTATCCTTAGCCATTCTGCCCCTGGAGCTCAACTGTGCTTTTATCCCCACCTCTGTATCTTGGTTATCCACAGGAGTTTGCTCCTGAGGCTTCCCTAGAGGACCTGTGTCAGCCCCAGTGAGGACCCCACGTGGAAGTGGTGTGGCTGCTTGGACTGCATGGATCCTAGTGTCACCAGGTATGCAGGGAGACCGCAGGTCTTGGGAGCAGGAGATATGTTGTCATTAGGACTCTTTTCTAGTCCCTGCAGCTCTGTCCCAGTGAGGACTGAGTGTGGATATGGTGCAGTTGCTTAGATTGCAGGGGCCCTGGTGATGCCAGGCACTCAGGGAAGCTGGCAGCTATGGGGACGGGAGATACAGACATGAGATATGGTTCGCTTCCGTCACACATTCTGGTGAACTTGTGTACCTGTCTGGGATACGTAGGGCTTGTCTGTGTAGTTGTCACTACATTCAGACTGCCACAGATCAGCAGCTTCAGCCCCGACAGCCTCAAATGCCTCCTTTCTCAGTCCCAACCAATTGCTCTGATGTGGGGATCTCACCCCTGCTTCAGCTCCCACACTCCCAGGTGCAAGTCAGTCCCACTCACTCTCTTCTTTTTCCTTTCCTTCCTTAATCCTACTGAGTTTTGTGTGGACCTATATATTCCTTTCTGCTGGTTACGGGCTTCCTCCTGGGCTATGTGGAGCCACTGAAATCTGTGCAGAGGAATGGCATGATCCCACTTACAAGTTACAAGGGCTACTGAGTTGTTTTATGGCTAGAAAGCGGGGCCCAGGTGAAGATGCTAAAGATACTCTGTGGGCAAGAAGGATGAAATCCTGTAGCAAAGCTGTGAGTATGGAGAGAAGCAGTCAGGAGATAAAAATTTGGCCTTGCATTGTAGCCAGAAATCAAACAGAACTGTATCAGAAACTTTCTTTGTTAACGATTAGCTGTGTGGCCTTGGGCAAATTACTGAAACCCTCTGAAGCTGTTTCCTCATGATGAAAATGGCAGGGTGATCACCACTACATTCATAGGTGTAGGAAGTCATAGGACTACGTGAGTAAAAGACTAACATGGTGTCCAGTATGAAGGGTGGTGTAGTTGGCGCTTATGGACGGGGATGGGGCATCCATAAATGAGACAAAAGGGGTTTCACGTCCTGCTTTTCTTCTTTGTGTGGTCTAAAAAGGGGTGGTTCCTGGCCCTTTGGTCAATCTCCATAGCCTCTGCTGAGCACTTAGCAGGTTTTCAAGTTTTTAGATTTAAGTCCAAAATAGACTTTCTAGACCTGATCTCTGATTTGAGCTCCATTTTAAAGTTATTTGTTGAGCACTTACTAAGGGCTCTGTTTTATATGTAAATTTTTGCTTAATCTTAATTATCCAATATGTATCTCCTCACCTGATTCCCATCATAAACCACTGACTTTTTCTAGCTGTTCAGTTTTTGTATCTGTCCAATAATTTGTAGAGAATCTTTTAGAGCTTTGAGAAAATTTCCCTCACCTGGAGCCTGTTTTTCTGGCCAAATAGTTTCTGATCTTCTTATAACTTAACCTGCTTCTAAATCAGAGGAAATAAGAGAGATGAAGGAATAGAGATATGAAGTATATTAAGCTTCTATAAATGTGTCTCAGTTAAGTGCCTTATTTTATTATTTTAAAATTCAGGTATTTGAGTACTGTTCAAACAGTTCCTTTCTTTCTCCTCTCCCCTCCAAATTTCTCATACCGAAAATACAGTATGTGCTTTGAGTATTTCATTCAAGTTTAAAGTTCTGTTACATTAAAAAAATGTCCTCTGCTTTCCATTTACAAAAATCATAACAGTAAAGTTTTAGATAAGAAAATGAATTGCAGGGATTTCAGTGGATTGCAAAGTTGGAAAAAAAATTCATTAACATCTCCTTTATCCAGTAAAAAGCTGTTTGTAGTCACTGGAGAATTTAAGGTTAAAGACAAAATTTTGAGGGAAAGCCTATTGATTTTTGGTTAATGATACAAGAAAAATAAGGGTAAAATGCCAAGTACAAGTTTCTTCTATTATTCTGAAGGGATTAAAAAATCACACCAGCAGAATGTTGAAACATAACCAGTAGCTGTTATTGATTGCTAAACGCAAACACAAATAAAAGCTAATTCAAAATATGATTATTCCCTAAAATAAAAATATGATTTATGATTCTATAAAAATATGATTATTATTTTTTCACACATATTAAGCGCCAAAAAACAGCATTTCACTAAGCTTGGAAAGGTTTATTTTAAAGCAGATGTTGGCTTTGCTGTAGTAACTCTTGCTTTTCCCCCAATGTTCTAGCTGGATTATCACTTTTATAAATCTGAAAAATGCATTTGTACATTAGTCAGGTGTAGAAAGAAACATGTACAACTAGCTTTTAGGGCCAAGTTTTTTTTTCTCCAACAAAAGTCAAAGAGATGATTGCTAAAGGCTTTGTATTGTTTTCCAGTGAAATTGATCTTTTATGAAAGGTGCTATTTGATGGGACATGCAAGATTTTAGGGAGTTATGCAGTACCAAGAGAGAGATGGACATGCTGAACGAATTTAGAAAGTCAGTGGAGAACATAAGCATAAGTCATATATTCTGTATTTGCTTAATATAAAGAAAGATTAACATTTGGTCCACCCACAATACTATCAATTATGGGTTTAGAATTTAAAAGATGGGAAAAAAAGAGAGAGAAAACCTAAACAATTCAATGCAAGCAATAAGTTAACTCAAGTCTTTGACCAATTCTTAAAAATAAGCTATCCAATTAAAATAATTAACTTGGTTGCATATGTTGACAGAATTGAAATAAATTCTTCATGTTTGTATAATAGAAAAGCAGGTTAAGTATGCCAGTTTTCTATTTTTTCTTTACCCACCAATCTCTCACTGATTGTGTTAACTGCTAAGTTGACTTTTCTGGTATCTATAAAAATCTGATGAAGCTTTATATATTTGCTTCTTTTGATTAGTCACTTATAGTTGATCAAATTTGGACTACTATTTGGTTTTTCCCTAATTTCACTTTTTCTCAAGTGCACACAGAACCTTCTCCAGAATAGATCACATCCTGGTAAATCTAGCCTTGGTAAATTCAAAAAAATTGAAATCATTCCAGTTATCTTTTCTGACCACAATGCAGTAAGATTAGATCTCAATTACAGGAAAAAAAAAAAAAACTATTAAAAATTCAAACATATGGAGGCTAAATAACACGCTTCTGAATAACCAACAAATCATAGAAGAAATAAAAAAAGGAATCAAAATATGCATAGAAACGAATGAAAATGAAAACACAACAACCCAAAACCTATGGGACACTGTAAAAGCAGTGCTAAGGGGAAGGTTCACAGCATTACAGGCTTACCTCAAGAAACAAGAAAAAAGTCAAATAAATAACCTAACTCTACACCTAAAGCAACTAGAGAAGGAAGAAATGAAGAACCCCAGGGTTAGTAGAAAGAAAGATATCTTAAAAATTAGGGCAGAAATAAATGCAAAAAACAAACAAACAAACAAACCAAAAAACAAAAGAGACCATAGCGAAAATCAACGAAACTAAAGGATGGTTTTTTGAAAAGATAAACAAAATTGACAAACCGTTAGCAAGACTCATTAAGAAACAAAGGGAGAAGAACCAAATCAACAAAATTAGAAATGAAAATAGAGAGAACACAACAGACAACACTGAAATACAAAGGATCATAAGAGACTACTACCAGCAGCTCTATGCCAATAAAATAGACAACTTGGAAGAAATGGACAAATTCTTAGAAACGTATAACTTTCCAAAAGTGAACCAGGAAGAAATAGAAGATCTTAACAGACCCATCACAAGTACGGAAATCAAAGCTGTAATCAGAAATCTTCCAGCAAACAAAAGCCCAGGACCAGACGGCTTCACAGCTGAATTCTACCAAAAATTTAGAGAAGAGCTAACACTTACCTTACTCAAACTCTTCCAGAAAATTGCAGAAGGAAAACTTCCAAACTCATTCTATGAGGCCGCCATCATCCTAATTCCAAAACCAGAAAAAGATGCCACAAAAAAAGAAAACTACAGGCCAATAAAACTGATGAACATAGATGCAAAAATCCTTAAAAAATTCTAGCAAACAGAATCCAACAACATATTAAAAAAATCATACATCATGACCAAGTGGGCTTTATCCCAGGAATGCAAGGATTCTTTAATATCTGCAAATCAATCAATGTAATATACCACATTAACAAATTGAAAGATAAAAACCATATGATTATCTCAATAGATGCAGAAAAAGCCTTTGACAAAATTCAACATCCATTTATGATAAAAAACTCTCCAGAAAGCAGGACTAGAAGGAACATACCTCAACATAATACAAGCTATATATGACAAACCCACAGCAAACATTATCCTCAATGGTGAAAAATTGACAGCATTTCCCCTAAAATCAGGAATAAGACAAGGGTGCCCACTCTCACCACTACTATTCAACATAGTTTTGGAAGTTTTGGCCACAGCAATCAAAACAGAAAAAGAAATAAAAGGAATCCAGATAGTGAAAGAAGAAGTGAAACTCTCACTGTTGGCAGATGACATGATCCTCTACACAGAAAACCCTAAAGACTCTACCAGAAAATTACCAGAGCTAATCAATGACTATAGTAAAGTTGCAGGATATAAAATTAACACACAGAAATCCCTTGCATTCCTATACACTAACAATGAGAAAACAGAAAGAGAAATTAAGGAAACAATACCTAATCCAAACTCTTTTATTTGGAATTTAGACCTTTTATTACCTAATCAGACAAATAATGGAGATTTCCTTTTTTCTTATATGCCAATTTCATAATTATTTTCTTAATGGAATTTCCACATAGTCACAAAAGCATAGAGAAAAATATAACGAATTTCATGTGCTTTTCAAAGTTTCAATAATGATTGAATTACTCCCAGCCTGTTTCCTCTTTCTCTTTATTTCTCCATCCCTCCCACTTGTTACTGTCCATTTTAAAGCAAGCTCCAGGCATGATTTTCTTGTTCAGTTCAGTTCAGTAGCTCAGTCGTGTCCGACTCTTTGTGACCCCATGGACTGCAGGATGCCAGGCTTTCCCTGTTGGCATCACCAACTCCTGGAGCTTGCTCAAACTCATATTCATCGAGTAGGTGATGCTATCCAACAATCTCATCCTCTGTCATCCCCTTCTGCTCCCGCCTTTAACCTTTCCCAGCATCAGGGTCTTTTCCAGTGAGTCAGTTCTTTGCATCAGGTGGCCAAAGTATTGGAGTTTCAGCTTCAGCATCAGTCCTTCCAATGAATATTCAGGACTGATTTCCTTTAGGATTGACTGGTTGGATTTCCTTGTAGTCCAAGGGACTCAAGTGTCTTCTACAACACCACAGTTCAAAAGCATCAATTCTTTGGTGCTCAGCTTTCTTTATAGTCCAACTCTCACATCCATACATGACTACTGGAAAAACCATAGCTTTGACTAGATGGACGTTTGTTGGCAAAGTAATGTCTCTGCTTTTTAATATGCTGTCTAGTTTGGTCATAGCTTTTCTTTCAAGGATCAAGCCTCTTTTAGTTTCAGGACTGCAGTCACCATCCGCAGTGGTTTTGGAGCCCCGCAAAATTAAGTCTGTCACTATTTCCATTGTTTCCCCATGTATATGCCATAAGTGATGGGACTGGATGCCATGATCTTTGTGTTTTGAATGTTGAGTTTTAAGCTAGCTTTTTCATTCTCCTCTTTCACTTTCATCAAGAAGCTCTTTAGTTCCTCTTTGCTTTCTGCCATAAGGCTGGGTTTATCTGCGTATCTGAGGTTATTGATATCTTATTGGGGGGGGGGGTCAATAATTGTATGTGTTCTCTTAAAGAGAAATGGTCCTCTATTTTAGTTCCATCTTATTTGCCTTCCCTCCAGTTATTTTTATTGCTGTTTTACAGAGAAATATACCCACCAATTTTATTGCTCCTCCCTGCATTTTGCATGCTGTTTGTTCATTTTGGCCTTCATTTCCTTCTAGACCACATATTTTAAGCAATTCTCTCATCAAAAGAGAATGGTTGTGACTCTTTGTGAATTCTATTTCTCAATTTTGCATGTGTGCTCCCTATTAAATAATATTTATCTGGAAATAAAATACTTGGCTGACAGTTATTTTTCACAGCATTTTGAAGTTATTTCCCCATCGCCTTCCAAATTTTACAGTTGTTTTGTAAATAAATACAAATCAACTATCAATCTAGTTGTCACTATACATTCCTTCTTCTGTTGATTCCCTTCAATGCATATGAATATGGATTTTTAGCTTGTTTGTCTCAGCTTCTTGAATCTGAGAATTCACAGATATGATTTGGAAAAATTCTCAGCTTTTATCTCTTTAAATATTGCCATATGACCCAGCAATCCCACTCCTGGGCATACACACCAAGGAAACCAGAACTGAAAGAGACATATGTACCCCAATGTTCATCGCAGCACTGTTTATAATAGCCAGGACATGGAAGCAACCTAGATGCCCATCAGCAGACAAATGAATAAGGAAGCTATGGTACATATACACAATGGAATATCACTCAGCCATTAAAAAGAATTCATTTGAATCAGTTCTAATGAGATGGATGAAACTGGAGCCCATTATACAGAGTGAAGTAAGCCAGAAAGATAAAGACTAACACAGTATACTAACACATATATATGGAATTTAAAAAGATGGTAATGGTAACCCTATATGCAAAACAGAAAAAGAGACACAGATGTACAGAACAGACTTTGGGACTCTGTGGGGGAAGGTGAGGGTGGGATGTTCTGAGAGAATAGCATTGAGACAAGTATACTATCAAGGATGAAACAGATCACCAGCCCAGGTTGGATGCATGAGACAAGTGCTCAGGGCTGGTGCACTGGGAAGACCCAGAGGGATCGGATGGGGAGGGAGGCGGAAGGGGGGATCGGGATGGGGAACACATGTAAATCCATTGCTGATTCATGTCAATGTATGGCAGAAGCCACTACAATATTGTAAAGTAATTAGCCTCCAACTAATAAAAATAAATGGAAAAAAAAAGAGAAAAAAAATCTTAAAAAAAAAAAATATTACCTCTCTCCATTCTATTAATTCTCTTCTTCTGAAAGCTCCTATTTAAAATAAATTGGGCTTTCTTAGTTGGTTTTCCAAGATTTTTAACTTGTTTTTTGTAATTTGCATCTCTGGACTGCAGTAATATTTAAGATGTATCTCTCAGCTCTCTAATCTTCTTTGGGGCTTCCCTGGTAGCTCAGTCAGTTAAGAACCTTTATGCAGTGCAGGAGACTTGGGTTTGACCCCTGAGTTGGGGAGATCCCCTGGAGAGAGGAATGGCAACCCATTCCAGTACTAGTGCCTGGAAAATCCTAGGGACGGAGGACTCTGGCGGGCTACCGTCCATGGAGTTGTGAAGTGTCAGACATGATTTAGAGATTCAGTTCAGTTCAGTTCAGAACGCTGTTTCCATTGTCTCCCCATCTATTTCCCATGAGGTGATGGGACCAGATGCCATGATCTTAGTTTTCTGAATGTTGAGCTTTAAGCCAACTTTTTCACTCTCCTCTTTCACTTTCGTCAAGAGGCTTTTTAGTTCCTCTTCACTTTCTACCATAAGGGTGGTGTCATCTGCATATCTGAGGTTATTGATATTTCTCCCGGCAATCTTGATACCAGCTTGTGCTTCTTCCAGCCCAGTGTGTGCAAAACTGCTCTGGAGGAACCCTCCCAAATTCCAGGCTTATAAGCGATAGGCCAGCACAAAACAAAAGCAACAAAGATATCCCCTAAACTGACTCAAGATCATGTGGGGACAAACCCCCCATGGGGAAGAATTGACAGATACATACAAGAAGTTAGAGCTGGAAGATCATCTAGTTACTAAAAGACCACCTGAGAGAAAATGTGAAAATAGCACATATAAGGTTAAAAGACAAGAAATTAACTGCCCTGTTCTGGAGGGTAAAACTGGGACAATAAACAGGTACTCAGTGACCTCCTGGTAAAAATCAAATGGTGCTTTGAGAAACAAAATCATATAGTGGTGGTTCTTGAGAAACCTGTATGCAGGTCAGGAAGCAACAGTTAGAACTGGACATGGAACAACAGACTGGTTCCAAATAGGAAAAGGAGTACATCAAGGCTGTATATTGTCACCCTGCTTATTTAACTTATATTCAGAGTACATCATGAGAAACGCTGGCCTGGAGGAAGCACAGGCTGGAATCAAGATTGCTGGGAGAAATATCAGTAACCTCAGATATGCAGATATCTGAGGTGTCTCAAATATGCAGACACCACCCTTATGGCACAAAGTGAAGAGGAACTAAAAAGCCTCTTGACGAAAGTGAAAGAGGAGAGTGAAAAAGTTAGCTTAAAGCTCAACATTCAGAAAACTAAGATCATGGCATCTGGTCCCATCACCTCTTGGGAAATAGATGGGGAGACAGTGGAAACAGTGTCTGAATTTGTTTTTTTGGGCTCCAAAATCACTGCAGATGGTGATTGCAGCCATGAAATTAAAAGATGCTTACTCCTTGGAAGGAAAGTTATGACCAACCTAGATAACATATTGAAAAGCAGAGACATTACTTTGATAACAAATGTCCGTCTAGTCAAGGCTATGGTTTCTCCAATGGTCATGTATGGATGTGAGAGTTGGACTGTGAAGAAAGAAGAACACAGAAGAATTGATGCTTTTGAGCTGTGGTGTTGGAGAAGACTCTTGAGAGTCCCTTGGACTGCAAGGAGATCCAACCAGTCCATCCTAAAGGAGGTCAGCCCTGGGTGATCATTGGAAGGACTGATGCTGAAGCTGAAACTCCAATACTTTGGCCACCTTATGCGAAGAGTTGACTCATTGGAAAAGACCCTGATGCTGGGAGGGATTGGGGGCATGAGGAGAAGGGGACGACAGAGTATGAGATGGCTGGATGGCATCACCGACTTGATGGACGTGAGTTTGAGTAAACTCTGGGAGTTGGTGACGGACAGGGAGGCCTGGTGTGCTGCGATTCATGGGGTCACAAAGAGTCTGACATGACTGAGTGACTGAACTGAACTTACTGTAAGACCCAGGGGTAGCATTGATCCAAGACAGACTTTTGTGGGAATTTCTCAGTTTAGAGACCTCAGACTGCAGACCATGAAATTAGAAGAAATTTGGATTACAAAATTGTGTGGCTTACAAATCTGGAGCTTAAATTTATTAGCAGATACTTTTCTTTCCTTTTTTTCCCTTTGTCTGGAGTTCAGAGCTAGACAAGTTTTCCCATTGTCTTACAACACAGCTTTAAAATAAATGAATCATTAGAATTCCTAGGCTGTCAAATATGCTACAAAAGAAATTGTCTGTTGTAGTGAATATGGAAAATCTAGAGGGAAAAAAAAGAAACAGAGGAAAAAATAAACAAAATGACCTATTATCATGTTATCAGCTGACCACTGTAACGTTCTGATGTTCTTAAAGTTCTATTTTTGGTGGCTCAGATGGTAATGGATCTTCCGCAATACAGGAGACTAGGGTTTGATCCCTGGGTCAGGAAGATACCCTGGATTGGGAGAAAGGCATGGCTACTTCAGTATTTCTGCCTGGAGAATTCCATGGACAGAAGAGCCTGGCAGGCTATAGTCCATGGGCTCACAAAGAGTTTGACACAACTGAGTGACTAACACTTCATATATTTTTTCTCAAGAAAACCCAAAAAGCAAAAAACAACTAGATCATATATTGCACTTTATTTTGTAACCATTTTCACTTAAAAATAATACACCATAAAATATATACATATCTCTAAATATTTTTCTATAGCAGGTTTTCAACTAGAGTGATTTTTCTCTCTCAGGGGACAGTTTTGACTGTCATAAAAGGGGAGTGCTGCTGGCCTCGAATGGGTGGAGGTCAGGGATGCTGCTAAACATTTTACTACAAGGAGGACAGACACTCCCCAACTCCCAGCAAAGAACTATGTGACCCAAAATGTCATCAATGGTGCCGAGGTTAAACAACTTTTACAACATTGTTTCAATGGGTGCTAATAAGATTGTCTCTTTTTAGAATTTAATTTTTAGTTGAAGTATAGTTGATTTGTAATATTGTATTAGTTTCTTGTGTATAGCAAAGTGATTCAGTCATACATAAATATGTATATGTTCTTTTTCAGATTCTTTTCCATTATGGTTATTATAAGGTATTGAATACAATTTCTTGTATCTTTTTAATTTTTTTATTCTGATCTTCAAAATTCTTATTGCTAAAAAGCTTTTGGAGCCCTTATTATTTTTCTTGTGACTTAAGCAATAATACCTGCTGTCTTGCACTATCTTTTTATTTTATCTAACAGTCTGCTTTCTCTCTAAGGAGCTGCTTCTCTGTGCTGTGTTTGTTGATGACCAATAGGCCATCAGTTCCTGCCTACTGATAATGGTGGAGACAGTTAGCGGTATATAAACAGTGAGAATGCAAGGCCTCCTTTGTAGATTAGCAGCAGTGTGTTGGGACGTGCTAAGATGCTGTTCCTTAGCAGTTGTGTGATTTGGACTTGTATTTTTCTTCTTTTGATTTCAGTTGGAAACTGAGTATAATAATATTAATACTTAGCTTGTCAGTTTTTGTTAGAATTTGAGAGCATGTGGGCAAAATGTCTGTAGGAAATTAGTAGTTGTCATAAAAGTGATAGAACATGTATGTTTAGGGGGACCCATATGAGAAACATCTTGACTAAGATGGAACTTCCATTAATTTCTTATTTACATGTTTTCTTTCTTTTCAGTCTTTTAACTTTATTGAGGCTTTCAACGGCTAAGTCAAATATATCTCTTGGTAAAGGTCACATTGCACTTGGAAATATGTGGTTTATTCTCAAATATCTTTATATACTGAGTTCTAAGATAATGATAAGAACAAACTCTGTATGATTTCAATACTTTTAGACCATGAAATTTTTTGCACCTTGTTTTATGTCCCTGGATATATTCCAGTGTCTCCTGGTTTATAGCTTATGGGAACATGAATGGAATTTATATCCTTCTGTTTTATGTGAAAATTGTATAAATCTTAATTATGTTGAATTGGTTCATAGTGCTTTTTAGGTCTACTATATCCTACTTTTCCCTCTATTCATTCTGCTATTTTTGAGAATTTGATATTGAAACTCCAACTTAGAACCTTAATTATCTACTTAAAAATTGCAAAATATAGTGTAACTATATGTAACTTTGTTCTGTGTTTTCCTAGTTTCCACGTTACCATTTTGTTCTTGTCACTCAGTCATGTCCAACTCTTTGTGACCACACAGACAGAAGCAGGCCAGGCTTCCTTCTCCTTTACCATCTCCCAGAGGTTGCTGAAACACATGTCCATTGAGTTGGTGATGCATTCCAACCATTTCACCATCTGTCATCCCCTTCTCCTCCTGCCTTCAATCTTTCCCAGCATCAGGATATTTTTCAATGAGTCAACTCTTCGCATTAGGTGGCCACAATATTGGAGTTTCAGCTTCAGCTTCAGCATTAGTCCTTTCAGTGAATAATCAGAGTAGATTTCCTTGAGGATTGACTGGTTTGATCTCCTTGCAGTCCAAGGGACTCTCAAGAGTCTTCTCCAACACCACAGTTTGAAAGCATCAATTCTTTGGTGCTCAGCCAATTTTTATTGTCCAGATCTCATATCCATACATGACTACTGGAAAAATCATAGCTTTGACTATGTGGACTTTGTTGGTAAAGTAATATGTCTGCTTTTTAATATGCTGTGTAAGTTTATCACTGCTTTTCTTCCAATGAGCAAGCATCTTCTAATTTCATGGCCACAGTCACTGTCCAAAGTGAGTTTGGAGCCCAAGAAAATAAAGTCTCTCACTGTTTCCGTTGTTTCCCCATTTATTTGCCATGAAGTGATGAGACTGGATGCCATCATCTTCGTTTTTTGAATGTTGAGTTTTAAATCAGCTTTTTCACTCTCCATTTTCACCTTCATCAAGAGGCTCTTTAATTCTTCTTCACTTTCTCCCATAAGGGTGTTGTCATCTACATGTCTGAGGTTATTGATATTTCTCCTGACAATCTTGATTCCAACTTGTGGTTCATCCAGCCCAGCATTTCGCATGATGTACACTGCATATAAGTTAAATATGCAGGGTGACAATATACAGCCTTTATGTACCTTTATGTCCCAATTGTGAACCAGTCTATTGTTCCATGTCTGGTTCTAATTGTTGCTTCTTGACCTGCATACAGGTTTCTCGGGAGGCAGGTAACATGGTCTGATATTCCCATCTCTCTAAGACTTTTCCACAGTTTGTTGTGATCCTCACAGTCAAAGGCTTTGGCATAGTCAATAAAGCAGAAGTAGATGTATTTCTGGAATCTCTAGCCTTTTCTATGATCTAGTGGATGTTGGCAATTTGATCTCCATGTTATCATACTTTCATAATTAAAAAAAACAACAACTGTTGAACTTCCAGTGAACTAGTAAAAGACAGACATTACAGAGTCAGATTCTATGCAAGTGCAAACCAGTTTCTTTGGTGTGAACAATGCTGTTTACATAGTCAGTAGAGAGAACTGTGGTCCCTCCTTCAGTCAATTGGGGCACCACCCAGCGCACTGAAGCAGTAATTTACCAGCAGCCTGGAAGTAGTAGAGTGAGTGTTTAGTGCAGCAGGTCGTGGGGTTTAACATTGTCAAGCAAGATACTTTTATGTTAAGATCACTTAACAGGTCTGGCCTTGGGCAATATTGTGGAATGGGCAAGGTTGGTCTTTATTTCTCATTTCACACCACTCAGGACTTAGCTGTACTGTCACCCCCGGCCAGAAGTCCTGCACTTGCTCCTGGAGAGTGTTATTCTTCGCTGGCTATCACAGCAGAAATGCTGACATGCATTCTCTCAAAACACCAGCCAATGGAGGTGCCAGTGGTATGTGCATTTTAACAGGGGTTTTCTAAAGACCAAAAAGGCTTTGAACTCAATGGAATGAGTCCTTCAGGGGAATTAAAGATCATGGGGGAGATAGTAAGATGTGGGGAACCTTTCCAACACCTCCAAAATAATATTTAATTAAACTGATGCTTTCTCATAAGGCTAATTTTTGAGATACATGTAGAAATTTTGAGGATCACTTGGAAGAAATGCAGTGTGCTTTCAGGTACTATATCTGCATTTTAATTTATTGAGCATCCCTCCTGTCTGAAATACTGTCAGTTTTGTACATTAGCACCTCAGCAAAGGCTCATATTCATCCTCTGATATAAATAATCACAGTTAGGGATGAGGTCAAAGAGGTTGAATGACTACACCTCAGGAGCTGTCAAGGAACACACTTTCATACCATTTGCAGGAGAAGACTCACCAGAGTTCCCTGCTGGTCCTGAAAAATGCCAGTGTCTTTTCTAGAGTAGATCTCTGTGATGAATTAGGAGCTTAGGACTTCTGTACCTCTGTGTTCAATATCCCAAGGGATTCTGCCAAGATAGGGAGCCTGGGGCAGAGGATGGGAAGTTACTGTGGTTAATTTCTTGTATTTCCTTCCATCTTTATTGCTGGTTGTGGCTAGTCTAGTTCTGAAAAGGATGGGTTGTAAATCCATATGTGTGTATGGGTACATGATGGGTTAATGTGTGTATGGGCATGTGTAGATATATACATGAATTCTGAATTGGTGTTTTGAAGTATCCAGGTCAATTGGCTATATGGATTTTCAAATGTCACAAGTAGTTTTAGAAATGATTGGCATTACCTAAGCATACATGGCATCTGGTCCATTGTTTTATCAGCTGTATCTTTGCAATTGGTGTTCATCCATTGCTTTCCCATCTACTGGGTGGGGTTCAGGACACAATACACCTTATATAGCATCTTGGCATATTGAATATTTAAAGCTACAGGAGTTTGAGAAAATAGCAGATGCAGAAATGTTGCTCTGTCCTTCTCTCCTGAAACAGGTCATAGACCCTCACGTAAGGGGTGCCCTCCCTACACCTGGCGGAAAGGAGCATTCTTCTCTCAGAAGAGTCCTTAACAACCAGGCCTTGCTAAATTTCCCCCATGCACTGCTCTAACCTCACACTCCTGACCTGCTTCATTCTTTCCTGACTGCCCCCTCTTCATCAAAGTCCATGTATAAATGTCAGATCTGTTTCTTCAGGTCTTCATTTCCTTAGGAAACCTCTTGCATCATGTAAAACTCATACTATGTAAATCCTTATGTTTCTCTCCCATGAATCTGTCTGTTAGTTTAATTTTCAGAACCAGTGATCCTAAGAGAGTAAAAAAGAACTTTGTCTTTTTTGTACACTCTGTAAATTTTGTTCTGTTTGCAGGAATTCCTCTGATAAACAAGACTTCTAGATGGGTATCTCAGCACTTATTTTTGCTCACCACACCCTTAGTGCTTATTGTTATTTTTCAGACGCTCAGTCATGTCTGACTCTGTGACCCTGTGGACTGCAACATGCCAGGCTTCCCTGTCCTTCACCATCTCCCAGAGGTTGCTCAAACTCATGTCCATTGAGTCAGTAATGCCATCCAACCATCTCTACTTCTGTCGTCCCCTTCTCCTCCTGCCTTCAATCTTTCCCAGCATCAGGGTTTTTTCCAATGAGTCGGCTCTTTGCATCAGGTGGCAAAGTATTGGAACTTCAGCATCAGGCCTTCCAATGAATATTCAGGGTTGATTCCCTTTAGGATTGACTGTTGAATCTCCTTGCAGTCCAAAGGACTCTCAAGAGTCTTCTCCAACACCACAGTTCAAAAGCATCAATTCCTCAATGCTCAGCCTACTCTCACATCCATACATGACTACTGGAAAAACCACAGCTTTGACTAGATTGACCTTTGTTGGCAAAGTAAGGTCTCTGCTTTTTAATATGCTGTCTAGGTTTGTCATTGCTTTTTTTCCAAGGAGCAAGCATCTTTTAATTTCATGGCTGCAGCCACCATCTGCAGTGATTTTGGAACCCAAGAAAATAAAGTGTTACTCTTTCCATTGTTTCCCCATCTGTTTGCCATGGAGTGATGGGACTAGATGCCATGATTTTCATTTTTTGATTGTTGAGCTTTAAGCCAGCTTTTTCACTCTCTTCTTTCATTTTCATCAAGAGGCTCTTTAGTTCCTCCTTGCTTTCTGCCATAAAGGTGATGTCATCAGCATAGCTGAGGTTATTGCTATTTCTCCCATCAACATTGATTCCAGCTTGTGCTTCATCCAGCCTGGCTGTGGGGAGAGAGCAAATAAGCCAAGATGGTGTTTCCAGGCTCTCTTGCCCCATGTTTTGTAGATAATGACTATGACAGCTGAGCTCATTTATAGTACTGCGCATGGACATCATGAGGTACTCACTTTGTCATGGGCTGTTTTTGATATATGAGCTCCAACCAAATAAGCCACAGCATTACTGCAGTGTCTTGGCTGTGTCCATTGTGTTGGCCAGAAGAGGAGGGAATACAGCATGTCTACTGCTACGGCTGCTGCGTCAGCCAGGAGAGAATAAATGTGTCTGCAGTTCCTCTGGCTCCTCAAGTCCTCTCCCAGCCTCTTAGCTTGTGTCTTCCCTACCCTGGATTCAGCAAACACTGTGAGCAGCAAGGCAACTGGTGTCACAAACAGGTTGATCAGGGGTACATTTGGCATAGTTGGCAGGACACCCAGCAGGTAGAAGAGCCTGATACTCCACTGGGTGTAGGAAGCCACTGGCCACCGTATAGCATGTGGCTGCGATTCTCTTGGTTTGGGCTCCATTGGAAGACTGGGAGGCAGTGGGCGGTTCACCAGATAGTGTTGAAAAGGTGTTACTGGTGGTGAGTTCCCATTTACTGGACAAGGCGGCATGGACTTCTGCTGGCACTGTGAGTTGGATTTCCTGACTACCTTGAAGGTGAATATGGATAGTGTCTTACGAGATGCCATCCTGGTGCACGATGTGCAGAGATGCTCGGAAGAACTAGAGCAATGTATATTGGCATTAGAGCAAGAACCCCGTGGCCCTGAAGAACCCAGCATCTGTGTCAGAGTGTTGGTAAGTGATGGTGATGATGAACGTTATGAGACTGCGGGTCCCCGCTTGGCAGAGAGGCCCCTTGTTCAGTGGAAAGTGAAGCATGAATAGCCTAGGGCCCGGGGTGACATCCTCATGGGGCCCCCAATATGACAAAGTTCATGATGCATCAGGTGGTGTTGGTCTACTTGGGTGTGCAGTTTCGGCAAAGACAAGGAGAACCCTGGGCAGCTGGCTTCTGTGACCCTGGGGATGAGGCAGAATAGCTGGCATCCACAACCACTCACCCCTCACTGAGACAAAGGTTGCAGAGCACTGGGTGACTCATGCAAGGGCAGCTGACCAAATGCACACCCTCATGGAATGAATTAGCACGGCCACCCACACCAGTGGTCGGAAGTGGGAGAGCTCCCAGACACTGTGAGTGAACGGCAGACCAATGCTGAGTTGACCCAAGTAGTGAGAACTGGGCATGAAGCCGTCAGTCTTCAACCCAAACACCTGAGGCCCAGATGATGAGCGTTTTACTGGCAGCATTCGCGATGCCATTTGAACAATGCCCCATCTACCTCTTGGATCCCTGGCTGCTATTCTTGTGCCCTGTGTGTGGTGCCCCACCTAAGAGGTGATCTCGATGGCGGCTAGCCCGGGAGAAATAGAGGGACAGTGGCAGGCAAAAGGGATTAGAACTGTGAAGATCCTGAAGGGGGCCCAAGCTAGTAAAGGCCCCATCTGGGTGACAAGAATGAAACTGTGAGCTGATTTGCTGGCACCAGGTGTTGACAAAAATAAAACTGATAGACAGCCCAGGGCTCTGTGCCTAGAGCTATGGAGGCAACTGAGACTGGGTCAGCAGTTTACCAAGTGTGGGAAGCACCCACAGCAAGAGTTACGGGCAGTTCAGTTAAAAGATTGCATGACACCCAAGGATGTTACTTTTGATGATGCCCTTTTCTGTTTTGAATAGGGCTTAGACCAAGGTGTCTTCCTGAAGAGCCCAAGTAGGGACTGGAGGCCCCCTGTAGAACTTGCAATTCACTGGTCACCAGCTAATGTACAGAGAGTAATGGCCCAGGTTGACATGGTTGCTGAATGCAGCCTTGTTTATGGAAACCCAGAGGAGTTTCCTGGTCCTAGTGGTTGATGGCTGTGGTGGCCAAATAGTGTGTAAAAGCTGTGTCCTTCCTTTTGGAAATTGGATGGCTTCCTGTGCAGAGGCAAAGGCTTTGTCTTATGCTGTAGATTTAGAACAGTGTTCTGTAAAGTGTTCAGGGTTCCCTCAGATTCAGAAAACTGTAATCATATGGATGGGCTGTGAATGCTGCCAAGATCCCCTCCTTGAAGGGGTGGGCTGGGGGACTGCAGGTCCTTAATAAAATTCTGCAGGAGTGGAGTTGCCCCTGTGGAGGCTTTCCTGAAATTGCACAAGGACAGATGGTGGACTGGACTTGGCCATGTGAGATAAAGGCACTCCACACGCAGTGGGTGGCCCCTCTAGCCCCATGAGTGCAAGGACTGCAGCATGCATTCCAGGTGATACCTGGCATTGGGTTTTACTATGCATTGGGGATGTAACTGTTTGTTGTGGCATCCACTGCTGTTGCAAGATGTAGATTCAAGGGTCGTTGTTACTCGCCAAGGGAGTATTGCAGGAGACGGACTACATGTAGATGGTGAGGTGAGAGACCTTGAAAGAGTGAAGTGTGGGAAGAGAGCAAATGAACCAAGATGGTGTGTTCAGGCTCTTTCGCCCCATGTTTTGTAAATGATGACTGTAACAGCTGAGATCATTTATAGGCCTGCACCTGCAGTCATGAGGTACTCACTTGGTCGTGGGCTACTTTTGATGTATGAGCTCCACCCAAAACAGTGGTGGCGTTACTGCTGCATCATGACTGTGTCCATTGGGTCAGCCTCCAGAGGAGAGAATACAGCATGTCTACTGCTACGGCTGCTGCGTAAGCCAAAGGCTGTGTATGTTAGGTTACGCTATGGCTGCTGCATCGCTCAGGAGAGAGTGTGCATTTCCTGTGACTCCGTCAGTCTTCTTCCAGCCTCTTAGCTCGTGCCTTGCCTACCCTGAGTTCAGCGAACAGTGGGAACAGTGAAACAAGTTGGATCATGAACAGGATGATCAGTGATACACCAACATTTCCCATGATGTACTCTGCATATAAGTTAAATAAGCAGGGTGACAATATACAGCCTTGACATACTCCTTTCCTGATTATGAACCAGTTTGTTGTTCCATGTCTGCTTCTAACTGTTGCTTCTTGACCTGCATACAGATTTCTCAGGAGGCAGGTAAGGTGGTCTGATATTCCCATCTCTTTAAGAATTTTCCAGTTTTCTGTAATCCACACAGTCAAAGGCTTAGCATAGTGAATAAAGCAGAAATAGATGTTTTTATGGAATTCTTTTGCTTTTTCTATGATCCAGCAGATGCTGGCAATTTGATCCCCTATTCTGCCTTTTCTAAATCCAGCTTGTACATCTGGAAGTTCTTGGTTCACTTGGATAAACAGCAAGGGCTTTGGGTCATAGAATGGAGTTTTACCTTGCCACAACATAGGGCCTTTCAGAATTCCATTTGTAACCTGGGGACCATAATATCTACCTCTCAGTAATGCTGGGCAATTGGAAATCAGATGACTAAGCATGTAAAACAGTACCTGGCACACAGTAAAATTTGGAGAAAGGCTTATACCTGTTTGCATGTTGATCTTAGGAGTAAACTACTACATATTAAAGACATGGAGCACAGTATCCTGCATATAGTGCTCCAAAATAATTTTTTGAACAAGTAAAAAATTGTGTTACTCATTTTCTGTACATGGCATTCATCCTTTCATGACATACAACAGACAGCTATGGATAGTTGGCCTTAAATAAGAGAAATGCACAAGGGTCCACCAAGAAAGGCTGCTACTCCTAGAACTTGTTCATGGTAAAAGGTCACAGACAGTCTCTCAATTAAAAATCCCTTTGTGTATGTGCAGTTTTAGTGAGAAGAAAATGTTTGTGTTGGGATTTCAAAATTTATATGCTTTAATATCTTGAAAATTGGAACTATATTTTAGAGAAGAGACTCTCAAATTTCACAAAAATTGCATGTAACAATTTCCTTAATGTCTCTTTTGGAACTTTGGGGTAATGTTTCTAAAGTTGGATGAAAGCTGACCTAATGCATTTTTCTTTTCTGCAGACTTAGGATGGGCTGTTTCTGCAGGTTAAGTAAAACAAGATCTTGACTGATACAGTTGGTTTCTAAAAAACAGGTCAAGGTTTTCTGACATTGCTCTGAGAAACAGGAATCAAACTGTCTTGCAAAAAATTGAGATGTCAGTTTTCTCTCTTCTAACTGGGAAAAATACAGGAAGTTTCTGTTTATTATCTCAAGATCTGAAGACTCACATAGACAGTGCAGGAGAGAACTCTGCTTTAGATGTGTCTATGTCCCAGCTCTTTCAGGAGGAATGCAGAATCTGGTTTGTGAATCAGGTTACATGCATTGTTGATTTCACAGGGTCATTTTCATAGCTCAGCACTCATAGGTGGAATATGAAACAGGACCAGCATACCTAGAACAGCTGTCCCTAAGACATTCTAAAGGTTCCAAGGAAAAACTCTGTTTATAATGTAAATAAGACCTCCAGGGAAGGCTTACAGATAAAAGTAACTCAAATGACTCCAGGTAAAATTGATCTCACTGTGGTCTCTGGTAAGCAGTGAGAACTAGGTGCATAGACACATGGTGCTGGGTCGCTGGGTGCTTTGGAAACACAAAATGGCAGCTTTACTTCTTGCCTCATTGTCAATTCCTTCAGGGCAGGAGGGGTATATTTGTTCACCTTCAGGAGCTCTAGGATCACATTCTTCATGTGATTGGCACTCCAAAACCTTCTGTTGATTGGATGAGTGAAAGAGTATTGACCACACTGACAGGGACCAGCTTGAGGCCACTTTAGTTAGAGCTATGAAATGTACCATGTGGAACTCTGGACAGATCCAATGTCCCTGCGTCTTGTCTTAGGAGCTTGGGAGGCTGCACCATTATCCATGTGGCTCTATACTGAGTGAGTTCCTAAAAGGAGCGTGACTACATGTGATTTTTTTTTTTTTTTTTTGCAGAAAACTGAGTGTATTACATAATACATAAATTAATAAAATATCTACATTGTTTCTATCCTGATGCAGCTTGACTATAACTCCCATGAGAATCATGTTTGTGTCTTGCTCTATTACACTGAGACACAATGTTGTATAAGGGATAAAAAATGGATTCTAGACTGGCTGCCTAAATTGGAGTTTCAGGTCTGCCAATCACTGTGTGACCTGGACAAGTTACATAACCTCACTGTGGTTTGATGTTCTTATTGGAAAAATGGGATTTGAGTGCTTTTCAGAAGATGAAATAAAGTGAATGTGCATAAAACATCTAAATCAGTGGTTGGAATATGGTAAATTCTCAGTAAAGGTAGCCATTTGACAGAACTTTGTTCTTACACTTTTCCACAGATTTTAAGAACAAGGGCGTATACCTAACAGGCACCTGGTCTCTGCCTCTTGCTTTACATACCTTACTTATCATGAGCCAGAATTTGGTGTAAAGCTGGTCTCTCCTCCTCTATGAGTAGATCTAGTAACTGCAGGGGTGAAGCACCTGTGCTAGTTTTTGAAGCTGCTGTGGCAAATCACCCCAAATGTGGTGGCTTAAGACAGCAGAAGTTCATTCTCTCATTCATCGAGAATCAGTTTCGCTGGCCAGAATCAAGGTGTGAGCTGGAGTTCTCCAGGAGGACTTCCTCCTTCCTGGTCTCGCCCAGCCCCTCGTGGCTGCCGACACTGCTGGACTTGGGGCTGCATCGGTTCCAGCTGCCCCTGGTCCCACTGCCTTCTCTTCTGTGTGCGACTCCCTCTAATAAGGATGCTTGGGGCCACATTCAGTGCCCGTGCAGACAATCCAGGGCCTGCAAAGGCTAGTTTGGGGCTTGCAAAGATTAGAACGTGGATCTCTTTGTTTGAGAAATGGGCCATTTCTCAGCTTATTACAGCCCCTATAAGGATTTCTCAAATTATGATTTCAAAGATTCTATAATGAGATTGAGTACACTTATTAAACCATCCTCAAAATGGGCATTACATAGCCTAAATGGTATATCTCATTGAGTATCACTAAATTCAAATTAATCATTATTCTTTTTATTTTTAAACTGAGTTTTAAAAACTTTTAAACATAAGTTAGATTAATCTTGGCATTCCAGCATTTCCTTACAGTTTTTTTTATTGACCTAATGGTATTATCTTTTTATTATAAAAAAGAAAATTGACCTTTAAAAAGGTAGTGCGTTACCCCAAATCAAAACTTTGAGCCAACCAAGGATAGCAGACAAAGTCTTTCAACATCTAAGCAATTATTCTTTATATTCATCCTACCGACAAATTGCTTTCTTAGCAAGAATGTTTGCATTTTATTTTGAAAAATGTATTTTAAAGAATCTTTTAAAAAAGCTTAAAAATCTTTTTCAAGACTTTAGAAAATGCTTTAATGATATACTTTAGATAGCATAAATATTGCTCTGTGTGAGGTCAAAGTAAAGATTAAGGAGGATTTCTTTGCCTTATAGTTTAGTCCATAGTTTTAAGAAAATATGAATTTGCTATAGCATAATTGCTACGGAGTTATCTGTCTAACTGCTATGGTGTTATCTCTGTCAAAATCAAATGAATGTTGGTGTTTTGAGCTTCCCGTGTACAATACAAGCATTAAAACACTGACAAATGTTGTGTGGCCAGACTGATAGCCTAGAGTGAAATATTGGCAATTACAGAGGATGGATGGCAAGAAAGAGCTGACAAAGGAGACTGTTCGTTCTATAGCAGTCAGCAGCCTGGCTGGGAAGGTCAGGCCATCATTGTCTTACTCAGATTTTTGTTTCCTTTGTTTCACTTGTTCTCCCATTGTCTTGTAATATTTGCATATCTGAGAATTGGAATAATTTATTCCTAAACTATTTTGTAAAAATTCTTCTTAGTCACAAGAATGTTCTCTAACCATGAAAGTTCCCTGTAGATTACACCTTAGTAAGTCTTTCATGCAAAAGAGAGAGGGGGTGGTAGGATGGCATAATGATAGGCCTTATTCATGGATCTTTAAGATTTGTAATGTGGCTTGTAGATACTGACAAATCTAGCGAATTGCAGTAAAAGTAAAAATAAACCCACTGTGAGGACTGGTCTAATATCAGATTGGCAGAGAACAATAAAATGAGGCCAAACAGGAAAGTAATTGTGGCACATGTTCCCCGCTGTCCCTGCATCCTGTATTGACTGGTAAGTGACTTGGTGTTGTATAATCCGTCTAAGGACCGAGAGGGTACTAAAATACCACCTGAGTTCTCTGATGTAAAGGTTATACTTCCCTGGTGGCTTGGACGGTAAAGCGTCTGTCTACAATGTGGGAGACCTGGGTTCGATCCCTCAGTCAGGAAGATCCCCTGGAGAAGGAAATGGCAGCCCTTGCTTGGAAAATCCCATGGATGGGGGGACCCTGGTAGGCTACAGTCCATGGGGTCACAAAAAGTCAGACATGACTGAACGACTTCATTTTCCTTTCTCTCTGATGTGAAGGGGTTCTATGAATGTGATAAATAACTTTCATTAGGTGTTGTAATTTTTAATTTTTTTTAAGATAGAGAGCTCTATGTCAATTAAGCATTTCTTCACAGAAATATCATAAATGGATTAGATGTCAGCAAGTTCCTAGAATGGTTAAACAAAATGCATTATTCACAAAACAAGGCAGATGTTATTTGTACATATGCTGTACCTTTTGTTAAAACCACACACACACATCAGTTCATCTCTAACTTTATTATTGTGTATGTTTATCTATTTATCTAACTACCTACCTATCTGTCTAATCTTTACTTTTAATAACCTCTGTGGTAAGGTAAGTATTTCAAGATAGAAGCCCAGGCCCTTAGAATATCAAGCTACAATGGAAAATCTGGTTTTGTAAAACAGCTGGAGTTAAAGGTAAGCTTTTCCGGGGTAAATCTCAGTGAGATTGTTGGTTTAAAATAGTGAGTCAATCAGCTTTGGTTTCATAGAAACCACCCCACCTCTCAGTAGCTCAAAATAACATGGTTTAACCTTGACCCTGGCCACACATTGGGGGTCCATGTGTCTCTCCTCTCCTAGCTGGATCATATTAGCCTCTTCCAATACTTTCTGGAAGCCAGAAGGAACAAGCCAAATCATGTAAACACCTTTGAAATCTAACTGTGTCAAATTCACTAACATCCAATTTGCTAACAATGAAAATAGACCAAGATGTGTCACATGACCAAGCTAAACATGAATTAAGCTGAACAGCCTCTCAATACCTCCCTCCCTGGAAGTACGGGAAGAGACTGAATATTTCTGAACAATAATCCAAGTCACAGCAAGTACAAAGTCTCACTTTTGTCTTGGTTATGAACAGCCCAGCGATGGGTGGTGCTGCCCGAGGACCACCGGGCCCCTGAAGCTGCCCCCCGTATGCCTCGGGGGAAGCCAAGGATGAGACGCGGAGCGGCTGCCCCTCCCGGCGTCTGCGGGGCCTCCGCCTCACCCGTCTGCTCTGACTGGGGAAGGGGAGGCCCAGCTGGGTCCCGTGTGGTGCAAAGGAAAGCAGTGGCCTGTGGTGGAAAGAACTGGGACTTTGCTGTCAGAGAACCACTGGCTGAATTTCAGTTCACCTGAAACTCAGCTCACCACCTCACCTCAGTGACGGTGGAAAACACGATCACTAGGTGAGTCTCTGTCCTAAATGCAACCTGGAAATAATATCCTCGTGAGAGCAACTTTACCTTGTAAGTGATGTGTCTTGCGCAGTGTGGGGCCCAGGGGAGGTGCTCAGTGGGCCTGAGTTCTCCTCCTCCTGAGGGAGGAGGCTGTGTAAGGAGTGAGGAGAATAAGTGATACTAGAGACAACCATTTGTCTCTGGATTATTTCCTTGCCTGGTGCTCAATTCTGGAACTGTTGCTTTACTTTTAATGTGCTTTTGTCTCTTCAATTACATTAAACGGATTTTGGAGGAAACGGTCTCCTTGAACGCTCTGGGTCTCACACAGTACCTAGCCGTGTCACCCTTGTGAGGAGGAGTCGGGAGAGGAAGAAGAGGTCTCTGTCAGCCTCACCCCTGCCACCCTGAACTCTCACTTTCTTCTGGCTGTCTTCTGCTCATCTCTAGAGTGCAGATGGGGCTCTAGCCTCTACAACTGTGCCTGACACATAGTACAAGTGCAATGAAAATGCTTCAGGTAAAAAGATAATCCCTCTTCACTCCAAAAGCTTCAAAAATTCTACAATAAAGTTGGCTTAAAGCAGAGAAATAAGTGGCTGAACTTTTAAAAAATAAAATGTATTAAACATTATTTCCAATGGTACATCATCAGATTTCATATCCCTTCTTCCCAGAAAAATAGTAATTTGAAACAAATGAAATCCTGTTTGCCACATGAAAAGATTCCTCTTGAGGTCACTTGTGATTTCTATTTAGCCGTGAAAACAAAATCTACTCAGGCAGACATCCTTCTAAATTCACCATGTTGACAAAACACCCATCTGCAGTACACAGGTTGGTTATTTAGTTTGCCCAGTGATTTACAGCTTTTATATAATAACTCAGCAAACCTGTTGGAGGTTGAATAACTTTCATGAGTTCCCCATTGACTCTCAATGATGACAATTCCTGCATCAACCAAAAATACATTTACCACTGAAACACAGGAATATTGTTTGTTAGTTTCCCCTAAATTGCCTGTAAACCTAATTTTGTGATAGAAACTGAATATACCTAAACATCTTGAACTATTAAAGTAGTCAGAGGAGTGAGGCCAGATTTCTGTTGTGCTTTCTCATGGGATTCCCGGAGGATGTCTTATGGATTTAGTCAGTGTTGCTATTTTTATCATTTCTGGCACCAATTTATCCTGGGAAACATTTCTTTCACTCCCATAAGAAACCACGAAGAGTTTTGAAGAGATGAGGGATGATGCATTTCTACTCTCTCTCTCCCTAATCTGTTGTTTTGAGAAAACATTTTATAAATTTCTTTTATACCCACAGGACATCTCTAGTTGTCCTAAGCTGGATGTGGACCCTGGCATCTGGAGTCATGGCTCTACAACTTGGGCAACTTACTTAACCTTCTTGTTGCTCGTTATCTTCATCTATAAGATGGAAATTAGAATTACTCTATGGAAATTAAATGAGTTGCTATATATTAAGGGTTTACAGTAGTGTCTAGTACCAGTAGGCACTATGTAATTACTTGCTACCATTTTTATGTCAATGGCATTTTTCCTGGTTTATTGTTTATACTCTGTTGTTTGGGTCTGAATACCACCGTGATTGGGGTTTCCCAGGTGGTGCTTGTGGTAAAGAACCCACCTGCCAATGCAGGAGACATGAGAGATACAGGTTCAGTCACTGGGTTGGGAAGGTCTCCTGGAGGAGGAAATGTTAATCCGTTCCAGTATTCTTGCCTTGAGATTCCCACGGCTGGTCAAGCCTGCCAGGCTATGGTCCATAGGCTTGCAAAGAGTTGGACACGACTGACGCAACTTAGCATGCACACACCACTGTGATTACAAGCTGATCGACTTCTTTCTTTTTGCCTTCTCACCTTTCATCTGTTTTTAGAAAAATCTATTCAAAATTGGAAAAAAAAAATCTTTAATAAAAGCAGTTCATCAGGCAGGAAGGAATTTCTAAGCTGTCTAGAGAGGTTACTCTCTTCTTCCAGCTTTGTTGCCTTTTATGTTTTCCTTTGGGCAGCAGGCTCATTTTGAAATTGTAAAGAGTTGTGAAGCTCTGGTCTTGCATTAAAATAATTTCTGATGCAAATCAAAACCACAATGAGGTACCATTACACGCCAGTCAGGATGGCTGCTATCCAAAAGTCTACAAGCAATAAATGCTGGAGAGGGTGTGGAGAAAAGGGAACACTCTTACACTGTTGGTGGGAATGCAAACTAGTACAGCCGCTATGGAAAACAGTGTGGAGATTTCTTAAAAAACTGGAAATAGAACTGCCATATGACCCAGCAATCCCACTTCTGGGCATACACACTGAGGAAACCAGATCTGAAAGAGACACGTGCACCCCAATGTTCATCGCAGCACTGTTTATAATAGCCAGGACATGGAAGCAACCTAGATGCCCATCAGCAGATGAATGGATAAGGAAGCTGTGGTACATATACACCATGGAATATTACTCAGCCGTTAAAAAGAATTCATTTGAACCAGTCCTAATGAGATGGATGAAGCTGGAGCCCATTATACAGAGTGAAGTAAGCCAGAAAGATAAAGAACATTACAGCATACTAACACATATATATGGAATTTAGAAAGGTGATAACGATAACCCTATATGCAAAACAGAAAAAGAGACACAGACATACAGAACAGACTTTTGAACTTTGTGGGAGAATGTGAGGGTGGGATATTTCAAAAGAACAGCATGTATACTATCTATGGTGAAACAGATCACCAGCCCAGGTGGGATGCATGAGACAAGTGCTCGGGCCTGGTGCACTGGGAAGACCCAGAGGAATCGGGTGGAGAGGGAGGTGGGAGGGGGGATCGGGATTGGGAATACATGTAAATCCATGGCTGATTCATATCAATGTATGACAAAACCCACTGGAAAAAAAAAATAGAAATAAAAAAAAAATAATTTCTGATGCATCCAATTTGCATGTTGAAAGCCATCTTTCCAGAAACACAAAGCCATCATTTGGGGAAAATAATCACTTCTCCAATTTAATGTCAGTGAAGAATTTCTTGCAGCAAGAATGAAAAGCAAGGTTAGAAAATGCATCAGATAAGAAACTAAAAATGATCAGATTTTATTTATAATGGAATTCACAATGTATTAGGCACCCTTGGGGTATCATCGTGTGTTCTTTTCATTAGTACCTCTTATGTGTTCTGTTGTCTTTCATTAAGATGTCTCATTTCTCTCTTCCTGGAGAATCAAGGCAGGAATTTAAACTTCCAGGGCACAGCAATAAACCACCTGTTGTACAGATGCTTCGTGTTATTGGGTATGAAGGCAGATTGGGAATAAAAGAGATGCAATATTTTAAAAATTGAGGTGTTATAAATTGGGTCAAATGTTTGCCTTTAAAAGTTCTGTCTCAGGATGCAAATGACCTATTTGACAAATGTCCTAGGTGGCTTATTAGAATATAGTACAGATTGCCCAGACATTTTGTTAAAGAGAATGGTTTCTCTTGCCAAAATAAAACACCCTTTCTTGTTGTTTACTCACTAAGTTGTGTCTGACTCTTTGCAATCCCATGGACTATAGCATGTCAGGCTTCCCTGTCCTTCACTATCTCCTGGAGTTTGCTCATACTCATGTCCATTGAGTTGGTGATGCTATCCAGCTATCTCATCCTCTGTTGCCCCCTTCTTTCTGCCCTCAATCATTCCCAGCATTAGGGTCTTTTCCAATGAGTCATCTCTTCACATCAGGTGGCCAAAATAATAGAGCTTAAGCTTCAGCTTTAGCACCAGTACTTCCAATGAATATCCAGGATTGATTTCCTTTAGGATTGATTGGTTTGATCTCCTTGCAGTCCAAGGGACTCTCAAGAGTCTTCTCCAGCACCACAATTTGAAAGTTTGCACTCAGCCTGCTTTATGGTCTGACTCTTTGCAACTTCATGGACTGTAGCCTGCCAGGCTCCTCTGTCCATGGCAAGAATACTTGGGTGGGTAGACATTCTCTTTTCCAAGGGATCTCTCCAACCCAGGTATCGAACCTGGGTCTCCTGCACTGCAGGCAAATTCTTTACCATCTGAACCATCAGGGAAGCCCCCAAAACAACTTGGAGGAAATTAATATGTCCCTAAAAGCTCTATTACAAGGCATCCTGTGACCTTTGATATGTGGCAGAAATAATTAATATCTGAGAAAAGCATTCTGTTAGGGAAACCACTGACCAAAACCACCTGCTCTGTCCAGGCCTGATAGTAACCATTTGCGTGAGTTACTCTCACCACCTCCTCTCACAACAGGAGGTCCTTTTTAATGAACATGGAACTAACAAGCTACCACCAAGGGGAAGAATTTGGAAAAGATCAAAAGGAAAGAGGAGACACCAGTCCATGTGTCCTACGAAACTCCCAGAATCCTTCTCACTGGAATCTATCTTGGTTGAGTGATGTGTGTGCTAGTCACATCAAATTGGCTAGTCAGAATGATTGGCTAGAGACTGATCTGGGGTGACCTCAGACTGCAACAGCTTGGAGCAGGGCTTGGGTTCCCAGTCAGAGATTGAGGCCAGGATGCAGCGTTAAAAGAATCAAATTCTAGCCACTATACAGGTGGCATTGACAAGGGCCTGGGCCCTTCAGCTTTGCAGAAAAGAATTTCCACAAAGATGGAAAGTAGTGAAGCAAGTAGACCATTTATTAAGAGAAAAAGTACAGTATGTGTGGATAGACAAATGGGCAGACTCAGAGGGAGAGTCACTAAATCACACCCTTGTGGTAGTTTGAATCACCTTTATGGGGCATTTCTTCTATGGGGTCAGGATTCCTTTGGCCAATCACTTTGACTTGTTTGGTTCACAGTCCATATTTGGTAGATCTCAGGATCCTCCCATGTGTGAACACCCATTTCTTAGCCAAGATGGATTTACCAAAGAGGTGTATGAATAGAGAGCAACCCTTCACATAACTCCGCTTTTGACCTCCAAGGAGCCTTTTCTGCACATGTGTGCTTGGGGAGGTCTCCTGACTTGGAGAATAAGAAATATGTGGTCTGGGCAGGGCAGGGCCCACCCTCCTCTCTTCACTGTCCCGCTGTTCACACCTTGGAGTTTTAGTCCATACGGAATGAATCTCTAATCACTTTACCCTGGGGAAGCCCATCTACTTCCTGCCTGAAGATAGTTCAGAAATTAACTCAATCACCATAAAATCTGAGACTGCGGGTCATGTGACAGAACAATTCTGGGTTCCTTTACCCTGCTGCTCTCCACCCAGGCTCCCTTTCCTAATAAAGCCTCTTGCATTGTCAGCACATGTGTCTCCTCAAACAATTGATTTCCAAGTGTTAGACAAAAGCCCAATCTTGGTCTCTGGAAGGGGTCCCCTTTCCTGTAACAAATGGAGACCTTGGTAGAACTTTTCTGCCCTGCAGCTGACATCCTGATCACTTGGGGTATTCAGGGACCAGCTTGCCCACTGATGAACCAGACCCAGAGGCTGCAAACAGGACTCTTTTATCCCTGGTCTCCTCCTGACATGGACAACTGGCCAGAGTGCCCTGACCAGGTAAGAAACAAGAGACTTTATTGATCTGTCTCCTCTTAGAAAAGGCAGAGGAACCAGAGATCAAATTACCAACATCTATTAGATCATATAAAAAGGAAGAGAATTCCAGGAAAATGTCAATTTCTGCTTCATTAACTATGCTAAACCTTTGACTATGTGGATCACAACAAACTGTGGAAAATTCTTAAAGAGATGGGAATACCAGACCATCTTACCTGGTTCCTGAGAAACTTGTATGCAGGTCAAGAAGCAACAGTTAGAACTGGACATAGAACAATGGACTGGTTCAAAATAGGGAAAGGAGTACATCAAGGCTGTATATTGTCACCCTGTTTTTTTAACTTATATGCAGAGTACATCATGCAGCATGCAGGCTGGATGAATCACAAGCTGGAATCAAGATTGCTGGGAGAAATATCAATAACCTCAGATATGCAGATGATACCACCCTAATGATAGAAAAGGAAGAGGAACTAAAGAACATCTTGATGAAGGTGAAGAGGAGAGTGAAAAAAGCTGGCTTAAAACTCAACATTCAAAAAAAAAAAAAAACTAAGATCATGGCATCCAGTCCCATCTCTTCATGCCAAATTAATGGGGGAAAAAATGGAAACAGTGCCAGACTTTATTTTCTTGGGGTCCAAAATTACTGTGGATGGTGACTGCAGCCATGCAATTAAAAGACGCTTGCTCCTTGGAAGTAAAGCTATGACAAACCTAAACAGTATATTAAAAAGCAGAGGCATCACTTTGCTGACAAAGGTTTGTATAGTCAAAGCGATGGTTTTTCCAGTATGGATGTGAGAATTGAACCATAAGGAAGGCTGAACACCAAAGAACTGATGCTTTTTGAACTGTGGTGTTGAGAAGACTCTTGACAGTCATTTTGCCTTGTGAAATGGGAAATTCTGGTTCTGTTCCACTGGAAGCCATCTTGGGCAAATTCTGTCTAACTGGAAAGATTTTGGCTATGGATCTATAACTAAGAGTTGATATTTTATTATAACACTGTGTGGCCACTATCCTGTATAGACTCCAGAGAAATTTGGTTTAGGTAAAACTACTGAAAATTCCAAAACTGGTTCTTTTTGCATGTAGAGTTAGTGAAAGAAAGCTTGATAAAATTTCTTCTCAGAATTCTGACCCTGAGGGAATAAGTCCTAGTAGGAAAACTTGATTTTCTCTCCCTGCGCCTTGAGACCAAGGCTCACAGCATCACTTATCTAGACTACCTTTAATTCCCGAGACTGAGAGGAAAAATGGGTTAAGGAACTTTTAAAATTTACCTATTCCAACTGTTATTTATAAGCTAGCAAGTTTTATATTATAATACCTGACTCATAGCTAAGTTTATAAAAGGGGACTGTAAGATCTCTGGTTGTGTCTGTCTATATGTTTATGTGTACATTATCTTTGTTTTTACTTTTGCACGGTTTTATCAAAATTAATTTGTAAGTGAACTCTACTTAATCAGATTCAAGGAAATTAAGTACTTATATAAATTCTCAAAAAAAAAAAAAAAAAAAAAGAAGGTAATTGGCCAGAATAATTTCAGGTTCATGTGAACTAGAAAATATTCAATATTAAATTAATACCTGGTATTAATGTTTAAGTTTGTTGTTTAATTAATAGAGATAGATCTATAGTGTCACCAATATTAAATATAATACCTTTATTGTACCTAGGTTTGATAGAAGTCAAATAAGACACTATTGTGTCAGTTGCAAATTTGTCAGCAAGAAAAATAACTTGATATCATGAAATTTTTGTAAGTATATGAAATGCAAGTGAAAAACGGTTTTTGGATGAACTTTTTAAGAATAGTTATGTTATGAAGTGAGAAATAGATTAAAGGGACTAGATCTGATAGACAGAGTGCCTGATGAACTATGGACGGAGGTTTGTGACATTGTACAGGAGACAGGGATTAAGAACATCCCCATGGAAAAGAAATGCAAAAAAGGAAAATGGCTGTCTGAGGAGGCCTTACAAATAGCTGTGGAAAGAAGAGAAGAGAAAAGCAAAGGAGAAAAGGAAAGATATTCCCATTTGAATGCAGAGTTCCAAAGAATAGCCAGGAGAGATAAGAAAGCCTTCTTCAGCAATCAATGCAAAGAAACAGGAAAGCAACAGAATGGGAAAGACTAGAGATCTCTTCAAGAAAATTAGAGATACCAAGGGAATATTTCATGCACAGATGAGTTTGATAAAGGACAGAAATACTACAGACCTAACAGAAGTAGAAGATATTAAGAAGATGTGACAAGGATACACAGAAGAACTGTACAAAAAGGATCTTCACGACCCAGATAATCACGATGGTGTGATCACTCACCTAGAGCCAGACATCCTGGAATGTGAAGTCAAGTGGGCTTTAGAAACATCACTGTGAACAAAGCTAGTGGATGTGATGGAATTCCAGTTGAGCTATTTCAATTCCTGAAAGATGATGCTGTGAAAGTGCTGCATTCAATATGCTGGCAAATTTGGAAAACTCAGCAGTGGCCACAGGACTGGAAAAGGTCAGTTTTCATTCCGACACCAAAGAAAGGCAATGCCAAAGAATGCTCAAACTACTGCACAATTGCACTCATCTCACACTCTAGGAAAGTAATCTTCAAAATTCTCTAAGCCAGGCTTCAGCAATACATGAACCATGAACTTCCAGATGTTCAAGCTGGTTTTAGAAAAGGCAGAGGAACCAGAGATCAAATTGCCAACATCCACTGGATCGTCGGAAAAGCAAGAGAGTTCCAGAAAAAGCATCTATTTCTGCTTTATTGACTATGCCAAAGCCTTTGACTGTGTGGGTCACAACAAACTGTGGAAAATTCTGAAAGAGATGGGAATACCAGACCACCTGACCCGCCTCTTGAGAAACCTATATGCAGGTCAGGAAGCAACAGTTAGAACTGGACATGAAACAACCGACTGGTTCCAAATAGGAAAAGGAGTTCGTCAAGGCTGTATATTGTCACCCTGCTTACTGAACTTACATGCAGAGTACATCATGAGAAACGCTGGGCTGGAAGAAGCATGAGCTGGAATCAAGATAACTTGGAGAAATATCAGTAACCTCAGATATGCAGATGACACCACCCTTATGGCAGAAAGTGAAGAGGAACTAAAGAGCTTTTTGATGAAATTGAAAGAGGAGAGTGAAAAAGTTGGCTTAAAACTCAACCTTCAGAAAACTAAGATCATGGCATCTGGTCCCATCACTTCATGGGAGATGGGGAAACAGTGTCAGACTTTATTTTTTGGGGCTCCAAAATCACTGCAGATGGTGATTGCAGCCATGAAATTAAAAGATGCCTACTCCTTGGAAGGAAAGTTATGACCAACCTAGATAGCATATTAAAAAGCAGAGACATTACTTTGCCAACAAACGTCTGTCTAGTCAAGGCTATGGTTTTTCCAGTGGTCATGTATGGATGTGAGAGTATGACTGTAAGGAAAGCTGAGCACTGATGAATTGGTGCTTTTGAACTGTGGTGTTGGAGAAGAGTCTTGAGAGTCCCTTGGACTGCAAGGAGATCCAACCAGTCCATCCTAAAGGAGATGAGTCCTGGGTGTTCATTGGAAGTACTGATGCTGAAGCCAAAACTCCAATACTTTGGCCCCCTGATGTGAAGAGCTGACTCATTGGAAAAGACCCTGATAATGGGAGGGATTGGGGTGAGGAGGAGAAGGGGATGACAGAGGATGAGATGGCTGGATGGCATCACTGACTCGATGGACATGAGTTTCAGTAGACTCCGGGAGTTGGTGATGGACAGGGGGGCGTGGCGTACTGCGACTCATGGGGTTGCAAAGAGTCAGACATGACTGAATGACTGGACTGAACTGAACTGATGTTTTATAAATCCCTACTTGAGGATAATCTCCACAGATACTTTGTAATGTGAAATTTTATAGTTGTATTTAATTAAGCTAAATGATGGAAGCTGGTTGAATAGCTGGATCATTCCCAAATATAATAAGACACTGAAACATCAATTACTGAACAGAGAAACTAGAACTATTTGGGACTGTTCATGAACATATTTGGTACCACCCTGTAATGTCCTCTATAAGTAAACAAATGTTTGCTGGTATATAGGTTCACCCATCTACAGAATGGTAATGTAAAAGACAATTAATAATTGCTTACTTCTTCAGTTCAGTTCTCACACTCATACATGACTACTGGAAGTACATAGTTTGACTAGATGGACCTTTGTCAGCAAAGTAATATCTCTGCTTTTTAATATGCTGTCTAGGTTGGTCATAGCTTTTCTTTCAATGAGCAAGGGTCATTTAATTTCATGGCTGCAGTCATAATTTGCAGTGACTTTGGAGCCCCCCAAATTCTCTCACTGTTTCCACTGTTTCCTCATCTATTTGCCATGAAGTGGTGGGACCGGATGCCATGATCTTAGTTTTCTGAATGTTGAGCTTTAAGCCAACTTTTTCACTCTCCTCTTTCACTTTCGTCAAAAAGCTCTTTAGTTCTTGTTTGCTTTCTGCCATAAGGATCGTGTCATCTGCGTATCTGAGGTTATTGATATTTCTCCTGACAAATATTGATTCCAGCTTGTGCTTCATCCAGCCCGATTTTCACATGATGTACTCTCCATGTAAGTTAAAAAAGCAGGGTGACAATATATAGCCTTGTCGTACTACTTTCCTGATTTGCAACCAGTCAGTTTTTCCATGTTTAGTTCTAATTGTTGCTTCTTGGCCTGCATACAGATTTCTCAGGGGGCAGGTATGGTGGTCTGGTATTCCCATCTCTTTCAGAATTTTCCACAGTTTGTTGTGACCCACACAATCAAAGGATTTGGCTTAGTCAATAAAGCAGAAATATATGTTTTTTCTGGAACTCTCTTGCTTTTCTGATGATCCAGTGGATGTTGGCAAGTTGATCTCTGGTTCCTCTGCCTTTTCTAAAACCAGCTTGAACATTTGGAATTTCTCAGTTCACATACTTTTGAAGCCTGGCTTGGAGAACTTTGAGCATTACTTTGCTAGTGTGTGAGATGAGTGCAATAGTGCAGTAGTTTGAACATTCTTTGGCCTTGCCTTTCTTTGGGATTGGAATGAAAACTGACCTTTTCCAGTCCTGTGGCCACTGCTGAGTTTTCCAAATTTGTTGGCATATTGAGTGCAGCACTTTCACAGCATCATCTTTCAGGAATTGAAATAGCTCAACTGGAATTCCATCACCTCCACTAGCTTTGTTCGCAGTGATGCTTCCTAAGGCCCACTTGACTTCCTATTCCATGATGTCTGGCTCTAGGTGAGTGATTACACCATCGTGATTATCTGGGTCATGAAGATCTTTTTCTATAGTTCTTTTGTGTATTCTTGCCACCTTTTCTTCATATCTTCTGTTTATATTAGGTCCATGTCTTTTCTGTCCTTTATTGTGGACATCTTTGCATGAAATGTTGCCTTTGTGTCTCCAATTTTCTTGAAGAGATCTCTAGTCTTTCCCTTTCTACTGTTTTCCTGTATTTCCTTGGATTGATCACCGAGGAAGGCTTTCATATCACTCTTTGCCATTCTGTGGAACTCTGCAATCAAATGGGTGTATCTTTCTTTTTCTCCTTTGCCTTTTGCTTCTCTTCTTTTCTCAGCTATTTGGAAGGCCTCCTCAGGCAATCATTTTTCCTTTTTTCATTTCTTTTTTTGGGAATGGTCTTGATCACTGCCTCCTGTACAATGTCACAAACTTTCATTTATAGTTCTTCAGGCACTCTGTCAGATCTAATACCTTGAATCTATTTGTCACTTCCACTGTATAATCCTAACAGATTTGATTTAGGTCATACCTGAATGGTCTAGTGGTTTTCTCTACTTTCTTTAAGTCTGAATTTTGAAATAAGGAGTTCATGCTCTAAACCACAGTCAGCTCCTGGTCTTATTTGTGCTGACCATATAGATCTTTTAGACCTTCAACTGCAAAAGATATATTCAGTCTGATTTTAATATTGACTATCTGGTGATGTCCATGTGTAGAGTCTTCTCTTGTGTTGTTGGAAGAGGGTGTTTGCTCTGACCAGTGTGTTCCCTTGGCAAAACTCTGTTAGCCTCTGCCCTGCTTCATTCTGCACGCCAAGGCCTAACTTGCCTGTTACTGTTATCTCTTAACTTCCTCCTTTTGCCTTCCATTTTACTTAGTTCTTAGTTTTCACTAGAACATATAGTTTTTAAGAGTTGAGGACTCTAAAGATGTAATTAAAGTTTATAACAATAAAAATAAAGGAAATATTTCAGCATACCATAGGAAAATAGGATATACATTTTCAGTGAAGAATGAATTACATTTTAATAAGGAAAAAGAAAGTGAATCTGTTGTAGAGCTGGTTCTGGATGGAGAAGATAATATGAAACAGACCAATAAGGCTGAAGAAAGTGACGGAGGGTTAGTACATCATCAGGACTGACTAAGTTTAAAATTAATGGAATAAATGAATTTTAAAAATAAGGTGGCACAAAATTTGAATTTGACTTTTCTCTCTGATAAGCAGACAAATTTTCTTAAAATATGAGCTGCCTCTGATAAGAAATAAGTTTATTCACCTTTTAAGTGATCTGCTCTGTATTTGTCTTTGAAATCTTTTGTCACTTTGATTATGTAATTATCTATTGTTTCATAATGACCTGTCTGACTGAATGTTCTAAAAATTTTTCATATGTTTTTGCAAAATTTTCCAAATCAAATTGAAATGATATTATTTCACTTTATTTCATTATTTCATTTCATTATCATTGAAATGAACTTATTTACAAGACAGAAACAGACTCACAGACTTAGAGAATGAACTTATGGTTACCAGAGGGACGGACGGGGAGAAGTGATAGTTAGGGGAGTTTGGGATTGACATGCACACACTGCTATATTTAAAATGTATTACCAAAAAGGACCTACTGAGTAGCACAGGGAACTCTATTCAATGTAATGTGGCAGGCTGGATGGGAGGGAAGTTTGCTGGAGAATGGATACATGTATATGCTTGGCTGAGTCCCTTTGCTGTTCACCTAAAACTGTCACAGCATTGTTAATTTGCTACACTCCAATATAAAATAAAAAGTTACAAAAATGTAGTGAAGTTTCTTTGACTTCTATACCTTCAATGGGCTCCTGAAACATCCCAAAGAAATATATTAAACCAACTAGGACAAAAAAAAAAAAGAGAGAGAGAAAAAAATAAACCAATTAGGTTCATTTGATACACTAATTACAATGGGAAGTAATTAACAAATGAATAATAAATCTTCTTAATTATATTGTATGATAAATGACACTAATATAGATATTCTAGAAATTATATGAAATTCCTAAAAATATAGCATGCCCTGACAAAATATTATCAGTCATAATTCTAGTTATTATCTGAAAGTTTTGTATGTCAGAGTAGTAACCAAGTTTCTTTGTCAATTGCATTGTAATCAGATTTTAAATGTTCCTTTCTAAATCTTTTGTCATTATAGATGGTTTTGGCTTTATTCTAATGCCTTTGCAAAAATTTTTCCTCTTCAAAAAGATTTATATAAAAGATTTTTGGATAAATAAATATTTCTGACTTTCATTTCATAATGCTGAACTGGGTAAGAGATTAAAGAATTCTAGTGGGAAAACCAGGATTCCCAGGTGGCTCACTGGTAAAGAATCTGCCAATGCAGGAGACACAGGAGATGAGGGTTTGATTCCTGCGTCAGGAAGATCCCCTGGAGAAGGAAATGGCAACCTATTCCAGTGTTCTTGCCTGGAAATCCCTATGTATACAGGAGCATGGTGGGCTGCAGTCCTTGGGATCACAAAGAGTTGGACATAACATTTGACTGTATGGATCACAAAAAACTGTGGGAAATTTTTAAAGAGATGGATATATCAGAACACCTTACCTTCCTTCTGAGAATCCTGTATGCAAGTCAAGAAGCAACAGTTAGAACTGAACATGGAACAACTGACTGGTTCCAAATTGGGAAAGGAGTACATCAAAGCTGTATATTGTCACCCTGCTTATTTAACTTCTATGCAAAGTACATCATACAAAAGTCCAGGCTAGATGAAGCCAAGCTGGAATCAAGATTGCCAGGAGAAATATCAATAACTTCAGATGTGCAGATGACACCACCCTCAGAGCAGAAAGCAAAGAACTGAAGAGCCTGTTGATGAGGGTGAAAGAAGAGAGTGAGAAAGCTGGCTTAAAACTCAACATTCAAAAGACTTAAGATCTTGGCATCTGGTCCCATCACTTCACGGCAAGTAGAAGGGGAAAAGTGGAAGCAGTGACAGACTTTACTTTCTTGGGCTCCAAAATCACTCTGGACGGTGACTGCAGCTGTGAAATTAAAAAGACACTTGCTCCTTGGAAGGAAAGCTATGCCAAACCTATACAGCATATTAAAAAGCAGAGATGTCACTTTGCTGACAAAGGTATGTACTGTCAAAGCTATTTTTTCCCCAGTAGTCATGTACAGATGTGAGTGTTGGATCATAAAGAAGGCTGAGCTTTGAAGAATTGGTGCTTTTGAACTGTGATGTTGCAGAAGACTCTTGAGAATCCCTTGGACTGCAAGGGGATGAAACCAATCAATCCTAAATGAAATCAGTCCTGAATATTCAGTGGAAGGAGTGATGCTGAAGCTGAAGCTCTAATATTTTGGTCACTTGATGCGAAGAACTGACTCACTGGAAAGGACCCTGATGCTGGGAAAGACTGATGCAGAGGGAGAGGGGAGCAGCAGAGGATGAAATGGTTGGACAGCATCACTCACTCAACTGACGTGACTTTGAGCAAACTCTGGGAGATAATGGAGTACAGAGGAGCCTGGCATACTGCAGTCCATGGGGCTGTAAAGAGTTGGACACAAATTAGTGACTGAACAACAACAGTGGGAAACCTGATGACTTGATAAAGCTGTTAACAAGAGGATTAGTTACTGAGTAAACTAATGAATATGGTTATAATCTGCTTACAGCAATTTGTGAGCAGATTTGAAACATTTATATTTTCCTCTCTACCTGCTCCCTCCAGAGACTGAAAACTCTTAGGTTCTCAGCAGTTTTATCAGATAAGTTAGGAAGATCACCTCCTAACAGGTGCAGGGATCTGAAGGTATTTTGTGAAAAGGGAGGAATTCTCTTAAACCTGTAAGACAATAGCTGTAACAAGTCCTTGGCATGATTTTCCTGGCCCTGAGAGGACTTCTATAAATTAATCAGACTTAATTTTCAGACAAATTAATCTTGATTTGGCTATATTAAAAATGAGGGTGATTTTAAAGAAAAACAGATGTTTCAATGGATATCAAATTTTAACTCTGCTCATTTGTCACCAAGCTTTATTTCTCAAATAATTCCTTGCTGTTTTGTTATGTTGCTTCAAAATTTAATTGAATCATCAAAATGACACTCTAAGTTTCTTTCTGAAGCTTAACTTAGTAATTTGTCTGTGGATGAAGGTCAAATGCTCCATGATCTGCAAACAGGTTAACACCAGGCTATGGTTATTTAAATTTAAAGGTTCTCTTACACTGGGGACAGTTAAACATTTTAGGGGTAACCCTGCTAACAATACTAGGAAATTGGGCTGGGTGCCTTATGGACAAAGTTGATACATATTTTCCCTTAAAGATAAGGACTGGTACAGAGAAGATGAAGCACCTGGGATACATACACAAGATTGTACCTAATGCAGCTCTTGACTCAGCTTCTTACTTATGACCTTACTAATACTGTTGCTCTACTGTTTTTTATATTGCCTCTTTTACAAAACTGTTGTTTTTTACATTACCAAATGTGTGATTGAACGTTTGATGAAATGATGATATATAGTTCCATATGAGATCAGTGATTCTAATAGTGTGACTCTAGATATGGGAAGAAACAATAAGGGGGAATATTTTCTTAGACCACAAGAGACTAGTAAGATAGGTAGGTGGTCTAGAGACTTTTGACTGCTGTTAATAAGGGCTAGTAATCCAGTAGCAGCACATTGAGTGGCCTGTCAGTGAAATCTTGGCCAGACCTCGAAATGAGTGTTTCTAGCACCATGGAATGAAAAAATTGCCACTAAATGCCCCCAAATCATGGTCAAATTTATGACCTTGAATGGGTCCTGCCAACTGAAAATTAGCACTTACCATCTGCCTCTGCTAGGATTAAGTTAACAGCTACTGCCGCCACTGAAAGAAGTTCGGGGTTGAAATCAGGAATGAGGCACTTTGTCCTCTGGGTAAAAAATGGCAGAAAAACCTTCAGATAGATACTTTTAGGAAAAGATTTTATGAGCCCAAATTCTTGCATCTTCTCATATCGAGAACAGCACTAAATTATTACCAGTGACATCTGCTTTGGTTATTAAGGAGAAAAACTACAATTAAAAGTGAAATAGAGCAGCTGTAGTTCAGACATCCAAGGAAATAACTAAGTGACACTATGGGGGTGATTTCAGACAAGGTCTTATTTGCTAAGAACTTGAATTTCCTGAGCTGTGTCAGACTTAACTGCCACCAGCCATTCTCAAAACAACGTCTGCCAGCAGTTGGAACTTTACTTTTTAAAGGTTTCTTCTTGTAACTAGAACATTTTTAGACAATGACATTGCTTGAGATCATACATTAATGGAAAGAATAGACATAATCTGCTGCTACTGCTGCTGCTAAGTCGCTTCAGTCGTGTCTGACTCTGTGTGACCCCATAGATGGCAACCCACCAGACTCCCCCGTCCCTGGGATTCTCCAGGCAAGAACACTGGAGTGGGTTGCCATTTCCTTCCCCAACATAACCTGTTAGTTCCGTCTAAGTCAGTTTTAACTTTTAATGTGGTATTAACACAAACATAACCTGTCACCTTTGTGTTAATACCACATTAAAAGTTAAAACCGACCTCAGTTCAGTTCAGTTCAGTCACTCAGTTGTGTCCGATTCTTTGCGACCCCATGAGTTGCAGCATGCCAGGCAGGCCCCCCTGTCCATCACCAACTCCCGGAGTCTACTGAAACTCATGTCCATCAAGTCAGTGATGCCATCCAGCCATCTCATCCTCTGTCATCCCCTTCTCCTCCTCACCCCAATCCCTCCCATTATCAGGGTCTTTTCCAATGAGTCAGCTCTTCTCATCAGGTGGCCAAAGTATTGGAGTTTCAGCTTCAGCATCAATCCTTCCAATGAACACCCAGGACTGATCTCCTTTAGGGTGGACTGGTTGGATCTCCTTGCTGTCCAAGGGACTCTCAAGAGTCTTCTCCAACGCCACAGTTGCAAAGCATCAATTTTTCGGTGCTCAGCTTTCTTCACAGTCCAACTCTCACATCAATACATGACCACTGGAAAAACCATAGCCTTGACTAGACAGACGTTTGTTGGCAAAGTAATGTCTCTGCTTTTTAATATGCTATCTAGGTGGTCATAACTTTCGTTCCAAGGAGTAAGCGTAAAACTGACTTAAATGAAAGTAAAGAACTGGATACCTGGCTACACATCTCCCCAAGGTGCAAGATCCAGACTGGATTTCAGGCTTATTCTGAATTCCTCAGGGAATGAGATTTATTTTATCTATTAAAATTCCAGTTGTCACCTCTCCAACTGCTTCTATTTAGGTCTGTTACACCAAAATGGCAGACCAAGGGATTGAGATTTTAATCATACATTACTCAGATCCAGGACTTGGGACTTGGAAATATTTGCAATTCAGTGTCTATTCTTCAAATTGGGGCAGGATTATGCCCCATTTTATCAGGAAGAGTTGTTGTTGCCCACTTCCTAAAATCAAAACAGAATGACTCTATGGGGCTTTGTAGTACAAGTTATTTGTGTCCCCTGTTTCTTGTTTGTAGGATATAGCCCTCAATCAGCCTGCTTGACCTTCTCTGAGTTCCAAAGGGCAGATTCAAACAATTGCTAATCATAGAAGGGAGGAAATGAAAACAGGGGAGGAGCAGTCAAGTGATGGTACAGCCCTGGGACAAGGTCCTGGTTCCTACTCAAGGAATATGCTTAACAGTATCTTTGATGTAGAAAACCCTAAAGACTCCACCAGAAAATTACTAGCGCTAATCAATGAATATAGTAAAGTTGCAGGATATAAGATTAACACACAGAAATCCCTTGCATTCCTATACACTAACAATGAGAAAACAGAAAGAGAAATCAAGGAAACAATACCATTCACCACTGCAGCAAAAAGAATAAAATACTTAGGAGTATATCTACCTAAAGAAACAAAAGACTTATACATAGAAAACTATAAAACACTGATGAAAGAAATCAAAGAGGACACAAACAGATGGAGAAACATACCATGCTCATGGATTGGAAGAATCAATATTGTCAAAATGGCTATTCTACCCAAAGCAATCTATAGATTCAATGCAATCCCTATCAAGCTACCAACTGTTATTTTTCACAGAGCTAGAACAAATAATTTCACAATTTGTATGGAAATACAAAAAACCTCGAATAGCCAAAGCAATCTTGAGAAAGAAAAATGGAACTGGAGGAATCAACCTGCCTGACTTCAGGCTCTACTACAAAGCCACAGTCATCAAGAGAGTATGGTACTGGCACAAAGACAGAAATATAGATCAATGGAACAGAATAGAAAGCCCAGAGATAAATCCATGTACCTATGGACATCTTATCTTTGACAAAGGAGGCAAGAATATAGAATGGAAAAAAGACAACCTCTTTAAGTGGTGCTGGGAAAACTGGTCAAACATTTGTAAAAGAATGAAACTAGAACACTTTCTAACACTATACACAAAAATAAACTCAAAATGGATTAAAGATCTAAATGTAAGACCAGAAACTATAAAACTCCTAGAGGAGAACATAGGCAAAACACTCTCCGACATAAATCACAGCAAGATCCTCTATGACCCACCTCCCAGAATATTGGAAATAAAAGCAAAAATAAATAAATGAAACCTAATTAAACTCAAAAGCTTTTGCACAACAAAGGAAACTATAAGCAAGGTGAAAAGACAGCCTTTAGATTGGGAGAAAATAATAGCAAATGAAGCAACAGACAAAGGATTAATCTCAAAAATATACAAGCAATTCCTGCAGCTCAATTCCAGAAAAATAAATGACCCAATCAAAAAATGGGCCAAAGATCTAAACAGACATTTCTCCAAAGAAGACATACAGATGGCTAACAAACACATGAAAAGATGCTCAACATCACTCATTATCAGAGAAATGCAAATCAAAACCACAATGAGGTCCCATTACATGCCAGTCAGGATGGCTGCTATCCAAAAGTTTACAAGCAATAAATGCTGGAGAGGGTGTGGAGAAAAGGGAACCCTCTTACACTGTTGGTGGGAATGCAAACTAGTACAGCCACTATGGAGAACAGTGTGAAGATTCCTTAAAAAACTGGAAATAGAACTGCCATATGACCCAGCAATCCCACTTCTGGGCATACATACTGGGGAAACCAGAATTGAAAGACACACGCGTACCCCAATGTTCATCACAGCACTGTTTATAATAGCCAGGACATGGAAGCAACCTAGATGCCTATCAGCAGACAAATGGATAAGAAGTATGGTACATATACACATGGAATATTACTCAGTCATTAAAAATAATACATTTGAATCAGTTCTAATGAGATGGATGAAACTGGAGCCCCTTATACAGAGTGAAGTAAGCCAGAAAGATAAAGACCAATACAGTATACTAACGCATATATATGGAATTTAGAAAGATGGTAACGATAACCCTATATACAAGACAGAAAAAGAGACACAGATGTATAGAACAGACTTTTGGACTCTGTGGGAGAAGGCAATGGTGGGATGACCTGAGAGAATAGCATTGAAACATATATATTATCAAGTGTGAAGCAGATAGCCAGTCCAGGTTGGATGCATGAGACAAATGCTCAGGGCTGGTGCACTGGGAAGACCCAGAGGGATGGGATGGGGAGGGAGGTGGGAGGCGTGTTCAGGATGGGGAACACATGTAAATCCATTGCTGATTCATGTCAATGTATGGTAAAACCCACTACTATATTGTAAAGTAATTAGCCTCCAACTAATAAAAATAAATGAAAAACAAAACAAAACAAAAAACAGTATCTTTTAGTTCTTCTGCAGAACTGGGGCCTCCAACCTAGTGGAGGATGGTAACTTCAGGCTAAGTGCAAGGTTCCTGGAACACCACCTTGTTACCTCAGCACCAGTCAATCAGAAGAAATTCACTTATCTTGCAGCCCTCACTTCAAATTTGGCTTTCCTTTTCTGGACCCAGTGATGATCATCCTGTTAGGCCTCCTGTTTGGCCCCTGTCTGTTTCATCTCCAACAGAGGCCATCAGTTTCAGGCTAAATTGTTGTTGCTATGAGGGTAAATGCTATTTCAGCCACAGAATAAAACTCAGTTTAGATCAGGTGCAGAGAGACTTCTATTGCACTAGGCCGACTATGCCCACTCTCAGCAGGAGGTAGTGATAGAAGAAAGAGACCTCCACTTCAGTTCCTGAGAAGTATCTTGAGTGTGAAATCTCTCAGGGAGACGTTGTCAGGGAAACCATTGACCAAAACTGTCCACCCTGGCCAGGCCTGATAGTGAGAGGGTAACAGGCAGGAAGGCCAGGGGTCTCCAAACAGAGGAAATAGGCTGCAAGTGCCAGACATTTTTATCTTTCTTAAGTGGCAGGAGGAAACAAACCAGCAATATATATTTTTTCTTCTCTATACAAATTTAAAAGGAGGTTTCTCTTAAAATGCTGTGTTGCCATGACACCTGGTTTCACCTGAAGCTAACTACTCTCAAACCTTGAGTTAACCAATACATTTCTTTTTCTTATAGAAATGTTGTCTTAAGCTATGTTAATGTGCTATGCATTTACCCTAGACTCTAAGTTCCGCCAAATGGCCTAAGCTACTTACTCAGATACTGTTCCCCTAATCTATGTAAACAAAACTATTTGTTGGCAATCTGCCCTTCTACAAGATTCAAGTCAATCGTTTTATGGCCAGGGATGAATTATCTGGTGCCGTTCTAAATTTTAAGACATTCCTTTCTTTTCATTAACAGACTGTGAGTGACTATATAACTTACAGCTAAAGACTAGGAGGCGGGTACTCTTTTTCCCCCATCTGATGCCTATGTCAGAAGCTTTCTCTATCTCCTTTATACTTTAATAAAACTTTATTACACAAAAGCTCTGAGTGATCCAGGCTCATCTTTGGCCCCAGATTGAATTCATCTCCTCCGGAGGCCAGGAATCCCAGGGTCTTATCATTCAGCAACAACCTTTCAGTAGCAACCACTTACCTGAGTTATCTCGCAACAGGAGGTCCTGGAAAGGAATGTGGAACTAACAAGCTACCACCAACCAGAAGAATTCAGGAAAGATCAAAAGGAGAAAGAGGATGCCAGTACATATGTCCTACAAACCTCTCAGAATCATCCTCACTGGAATGCATCTTGGCCGAGTGATGCACAGGCCACAAGTAAGGACCCCAAGTCAGAGTAATTGGCTGGAGACAACATGGAATCTAATCCCACCACCATAAAACCCAGGACGGTGAGCCATGCGACAGAGTATCTCTCCTAGATTCCTTATCCTGCTGCTCTCTGCCCAGGTACCCTACCCAATAAAGTCTCTTGCTTTGTCAGTATGTGTGTCTCATCAGATAATTCATCTCGAAGTGTTATATAAGAGCCTAGTCTCAGGTCTTGGAAGGGATCTCCCTCTTTCTGTAACAACTCCAGTTTGGTGTCTATTTGAAAACAAAGGCTAAGTGGGGTTGGTGGTAGATCAAAGAAAGAGTGCCTACTTTTCAGGACACTCCAGTTTTTAAAGTGGAGGAAGCAATGGCAACGCACTCCAGTATTCTTGGCTGGAGAATCCCATGGACAGAGGAGCCTGGCAGGCTACAGTCCATGGGATCACAAGAGTCATACATGACTTAGTGACTGAAACACCATCAACACCAGTGTTTAAAGACTGTTGAAGTAATTCAGTTTGAAAAAGCCCCCAAACATAAATATTGTCCCCATTAGTTTGATGGAATGCAGAAATGGTCCTGTTCTTCTATTCACTGATTCCTTGCCATAAAATTGAGACTGGAAGCAGAAAAATGGAGATAGAGTCTTGCTTCTTTGGGTGCAGTTCTTATGATGAAATTCTTACTTACATCTCTATGAATGTAAATACAGAAGATGAGAAAAGCAGCATCTATTCTTAGGTAACATGTAGTACTACCTGCTTCTTTCCCTCCATTTTCAATTTTCACAGCCTGATCCTAATCATCTTTCCCCATGCTCTAGCAGAGCTCCTTGTCAGCCCTCCTAAATGTTCTTCCTATCAGGGCAGAGAGATAGCTATTCTCTCCTAAGGGCCATGTCTTTCCTTTTTATTTTTATTCAGATTTGCCTCTCAATTGTATGTGTGTGTGTGTGTGTTTTCTGGTCAGGGGAAGAACTATGAGGCTTAGTTTTAAAAACTTAAAAAAAATAAAGAGAAAAACTCTTGAAACTTAAGAGTAAACTAAAAACTTAAATCCCCACACTCCTTAAACTATTTCTAATATTGACATGTGTGTGTTCTGCCTATTGCTTTATGACAAAACAACAACACCCCCCTACCTATAAATTTGTGGCTTGAGAAGTGCTTGATCATCTCTCATGACTCTGTGGGTTGGGAATTTGGGTAGATTTTGGCTGGGTGATTCTTCCCTGTAGTGCTGGTGAGGTCACGTGGTAGTGTAGAACCAGCTTTGTCTTTAGGGTCCAAGCCAGTTTCACTCACATTCCAAGAGTCTGGATCCTTCTCCCTCACCAGACAGCCTAGGATCTCCCCTGATCTCTGCAGTGGGTAACTGGAATGTTACTCCAAGAGCAAATTCCCAGAGGTAGGAGTGGAAGTACCAGTCTAGGGGGTGAGGAAATGAACCTCACTTCTGCTGTCAAAGCAGAGTCTGCCTGGAGTCTCAGAGGGACTTAGCAAAGAACTTGTGGCCATCTTTAGTCTGCCTTAGTCTACCCCTGAGCCACACATTAATTACGCTCCTCTCATATGCAAAATATTCCCTTCTAAGATCACAAAATCTCATTCCTTTCCATCACAGGTTGGCAAATTTTGGCCAGCTGCTATTCTCACAAATCGGGTTTTATTGGCACAGAGCCCCGTCTGTTAACCTGTACGTGGTCTGGCCTGTGGCAGCGTTCATGCTACTGAAGCAGAATGGAGCAGCTGTGCCTGAGCCCTCGTGGCCTGCAAGCCTGGAATATCTCACACTACTTCCTGTCCATAGAAGGCTGGGGTCCAAAGATGCTTTTTCCTTTCGAGTGGTTTCTGTTCTTTTAATCCAAGAAGACAACATTGCTTTATAAACTTTTAAATTTTCCTATGTATCAATTTATAATAAACTTATTTAGACAAAAACCATACCAATGTTTCCTGGGTCCTTCTCTAAGAACACTAGAGGACAATGCCCATAAGATTTGAAAAAGCCCTGCTGCTTGACTGAGAAGGTGTATTTAGTGAACCATTAAGATTCTTAGAGGGTCCTCTAGGCACACTCTTAAATATTTCTGAGGTCTTAACAAGTGGTCTTGCAGCCATGCCTAGAGATCTTCAGCCTGAAGTCATGTTTTGCTGATGGCACCCTGGGTTTGATCTTCATCTTAAATCTATTTCCTTGGGAATATGTTGCTGGGAGAAACTAAGGATGTAAATTTTTATTTTCAAACCTAGAAAGTCCTGGATTTCTCATATTTCCTCTAATTCTGTTAAAAGTTCATCTGTCTTCTCTAATATGTTGACACAAGAAACTAGAAGCAAATTGGCAGCTTCCGCATTCTTCATTCCAGATCTCGGATTTCTTTAGGTAGCCTTCCTAGTTTTCACAGGAACACAGGTGCTGACCTTCAGCCTTTTCCCCACTACATAGTCACACCTTCCTCTCCTTCAAACCCTCACCAAGGGGCTCTCCAAAGTCAGCGGCACATATTTTACATTTTTTAAGGGCAGCATCCCCTTTCCAGGTACTACATTCTCACGTATCTTCTATATTTAAATGCAGAATCATGGACATCATTCCCATTTACCTTTTTTCTTCTAGAATTTGATATACTCTCTACTGCACACACACAAAACTTGAAAATTACCCTTTCTTCTTTCTCTGGATGTTCTGCTCTAATGAACATGTGTTCTGAATATCCTGACTGACTTGTGTTTTGTGTTAAAGAATTCTTAAGTCAAATAAGATTGTTTACATCAAAATTATTTCTTAGGTTTGCTTTCTTCTATCTTTTTAATGCTATAACTTGACGGGAAAAATTGAAAGGAAAAAACAGAAAAAATTTAAATATAAGGACAAGAGAAAGGTCACAGGTGACTGACAAGTGTCTTTATCTTTGACTTAGTTTACATGATACTTTAAGAATTGCTTGGTAGTCATATAGATCAGTGGAACAGAATAGAAAGCCTAGAAGTAAACCCATGCATCTACAGCCAATTAATCTGTGGCAAAGTAGGCAAGAATATACAATGGGGAAAAGACAGTCTCTTCAATAAGTGGTTTTGGGGAAACTGGACAGCTACGTGCAAAAGAATGAAATTGGAACATTTGCTCACACCCTATACAAAAACAAAAACAAAAAAACACTAAAAATGGACAAAACACTGAAAAGCATAAAACTCCAAGAAGAAAACATAGGCAGTATATTCTTTGACATGTCAGCAATATTTTTTGTATCTGTCTCCTCAAGCATGGGAAACAAAAACAATACTAAAGAAATGTGATCTAATTAAACTTAAAAGATTTTTCACAGTGAAAGAAATCATCAACAAAACAAAAAGATAACCTACTGAATGAAAGAAAATATTTGCAAGAGATATGTCTGATAAAGGATTAATATCCAAAATACAACTCAATATAAAAAAAATCAAGCACCCCAAATAAAAAATGCACAGTAGACAAGAATAGACATTTTTCTAAAGAAAATACAAATGACCAAGAAGCTCATGAAAAGATGCTCATCACCACTAATTATTAGGGAAATGCAAATCAAAACCACAAGGAGATATAGCCTCACATCTGTCACAATGACTATTACCAAAAAGACCACAAGTAACAAGTATTGTTGAGGATGCAGAAATGTTTGCACAGTTGGTGGGAATGTAAATTGGTGGAGAACAGTGTGGAGGTTCCTCAAAAAAATTAAAAAGAGAGTTAACATATGATCCACTAATCACACTCTTGAGTATATATCCAAATAAATGAAAATACCTATTCAAAAAAACTGTGTGTACCTCAATGTTCATAACAGCATTATTTACAATAGCCAAGACATGGAAGCAACCTCAGTGTACATTGATAGATAAATGCACAAAGATATGGTATATATATGTAAAATATGAAATATTAGCCCCCAAAATGAAATTTTGCCATTTTCAGCAACATGGATGGACCTGGAGGGTATCATGGTTAGTGAAATGTCAGACAGAAAAAGAAAAATACTGTAAATTTTCACATTGTCTAAAAATTACAACAAATGAATGACTATAACAAAATAGAAGTGGATTCACAGATACAGGGAAGAAACTAATGGTCCCACAGGGAAGAAGAGTGGGTAGAGGGGCAGGATAGAGGGGGGGATTAAGCGATACAAACTGCAAGATATAAAATAAACAGTATAGAAGAATTTAATGTACAGCACAGGAACTATAGCCAACATTTTGTAGTAATCTTAAATGGAGTATAATCCATAAAAATACTGAATCACTATGCCGCACACCTGAAACTAATATAGCATTGTAAGTCAACTATACTTAGATAAGAAATGAGAAAAAAAGTCTGATACGTAAGTATATCATGACAAATAGCCACAGCATGGACTTTGACCTTTATTGTTCCTGTTCTTCATTCTCTGATCATCCTCCACCCTAATCAATGGGCAAGGCTGAGAGATTATCAGGTGAGTGTGGGCTCTGTGTCCAAACAAGTAGTTGTTTCTGGGTTGTGAACACTGTTTTATCTCAGCAACAGGTGTTTTTTTAACTGTCTTAATTCGCTGGCACCTTTTTGCTCAGCCTTGTTAGGGTGGGGCTTCTTGAGAAGGCTGTGGGGAAGGGGAGGTATGGAGGCTCAAAGTTAGAGGGCAGCAGAAGACAGGGTGTACTTTGGAAACAGTATGACCTGGGAATTTTTCCAAAACACATGCACCTAAACATTCCAATAGGACTCCTTAGATCAGGGAGGTGCTTGTTTTTCCAACAACTCTCCATGGTTTGGTAGATAGGGGAGCAATGTCTTCTCCAGTAACTGTGCCTTAGATTCCGTTTGACCAGCTGATTTCACTTCAGAATTTTCTCAGCTTGTGGTTGGATGCTGGATTTGTGTCAGAGGAACTTTCTAGAACTTTGGAAAAGTTACTTCTTTGGGGGCCTCAATTACTACCCATCCTTCCTACCTGAAAGAGGAATTTCAAATATTACAGTGGCTGCAGATACCTAAAAACTCTAAAGAGACTCAAGGGTCCTTTCACAGGGTGTTTTCCATGGAGAAGAGATGATCTGAGTGGTCTGCATTCCCAGTTTGAAAAAAAATCATCTCAATGTGACTTTCAGCTGCAGCCGCAAGTGTCTCCACATCCGAGAGGGAGATACTCAACCACTGTGACAGACTCCTGAGGAGGTCTCCAAAACCCACCAGACAGCTGCTGACTCCTCTCCCTTACCAACGTGGGGACAGGTGAAGTTGGAGTCTTAAAGATGATGTTTGGGGAGGGCTTTCATAGTTTGGTCTGCCTTCCCTTGGAGAAGCAGAGCAGGAGGCAGGCTTCACATGGTCAGTGGGCCCCAAAGAGGAGCAGATAGGCTTCCCTGGCAGATGATGTCTGCTTGGTCCTGAAAAGTGTCCACTGGGCCATCTGGCAGTGAGTGTAGAGAGGAGATGGAGATACAGTTACTGGGAGTGTAACTGACCAGCCCCTTGTGCTCACTTATCCAGAGTTTGCCCGGCTAAGGATGCAAGAGTGATTGCCTTGGGCTGGATGAGGTCAATATGGGAGAGTCAGAAGTGGGATATCTTGGATTTTGCCCAAGAGACTTATGAGGGCAGGAGGCTGAGCTGTCCCCTCAATTACATAGAGGCTGAGGGGCCAGTGGGGAGCTGAAAGAACTTCAAGTGAGAGACCCAGTGATGGTGGGGTGCAAATGGCTTCAGAGAATCTACAAAATATGCTATGAGTGAAAAGCCTAGATCTCAACATCTGCCCAGCCAGACAGCACCGTGCTTATAGTACCATGACCCAGAGGAGGCAGAGAGGGTAGTTGGGAGGAAGAGAAGTGACAAGAGTGGCCAGAGAAGATGGTGACACAATATCTCCCTTCCCAGCACAGCTGCAAGCACCAAGCAGGACAAACAGCTGCTAAGTGTCGGAGACACAGGAGAAAAGCTTTTACTCTAAATGAAGTCATAAGTTTCTTATTAGGGGGTACACATACATGCTTGCATAAAGCCTTTGACTGTGTGGATCACAACAAACTGTGGAAAATTCTTAAAGGGATGGGAATACCAGACCACCTTATCTGCCTCCTGAGAAACGTGTATGCTGGTCAAGAAGCAAGAGTTAGAACCGGACATGGAACAATGGACTGGTTCCAAGTTGGGAGAGGAGTGCTGTATATTGTCACCCTGTTTATTTAACTTCTATGCAGAGTACATCATGTGAAATGTGGGGCTGGATGAATCACAAGCTGAAATCAAGATTGCCAGGAGATATATCAATAACATCAGATATGCAGATGACACTTATGGCAGAAAGTGAAGAGGAACTAAAGAGCCTCTTGATGAAGGTGAAAGAGGAGAGTGAAAAAAGCTGGCTTAAAACTCAACATTCAAAAATCTAAGATCATGGCATCTGGTTCCATCACTTCACGGCAAATTGATGAGGAAACAATGGAAACAGTGACTTGGGCTCCAAAATCACTGCAAATGGTGATTGCAGCCATGAAACTAAAAGATGCTTGCTCCTTGGAAGGAAAGCAATGACAAACCTAGACAGTGTATTAAAAAAGCAGAGATATTACTTTTCCCAACAAAGGTTCATATAGATGTGAGAGATGGACCATAAAGAAACCTGAGCACCAAAGAATTGATGCTTTTGAACTGTGGTGTTGGAGAAGACTCTTGAGAATCCCTTAGATGGCAAGAGATCAAACCAGTCAATCTTACAGGAAATCAACCCTGAATATTCATTGGAAAGAGTGATGCTGAAGCTGAAGCTCTAATACTTTGACCACCTGATGCGAAGAGCTGACTTGTTGGAAAGACCCTGATGCTGGGAAAGATTGAATGCAGGAGGAGAAGGGGACAACAGAGGATGAGATGGTTGGATGGCATCACTGACTCAATGGACAAGTTTGAGCAAACTCCGGGAGATGGTGAAGGACAGGGAAGTCTTGTGTCCTGCAGCCCATGTGGTCACAAAGAGTCAGACACTACCGAGTGACTGAACAACAACAACAAAATAATATTTGCATTATATCACATTATATTATTCCTATATGTGTGTATATATATATATATGAATTTATAGACTAGTAAAAAAAATCATGAGAATGTCTCAACTGTTTACATGTTTATAGGGACAGGGAAAGAAAATACTCAGGCCCTTAGAGCAGGTTTAAATGGGCAGTGAGAGAAGAGAATAAAGTTATTTTCTGTTGGACCTGAGTCATCATACTTATTTAATATAATGCTTATGCAGAGGACTGAGACATGTAAAGTGCCATGTTATGTCAGATAATTTCCTGGTCCCACCTCCATGGATAACATATTGGTTTAGCTACTAAAGTATTTCTCTACCTTTCACATATGTGGGTGAAAGTTGATAGATATATCTCATTTCAGAAACTCTACCAAATCCTTGCGGGAGTGAAATCACTGGTAGACACTGAGGGCAGAACCTTTTCCATTCTGTGGACCACACTTTGATTCCCAGTGATGGTCTAATTGTCCTCAGCTAATACCTGAGGACAGGGGCCCGAATGGTCTTTTCGTTTGGCCCAATATCCCAGAATCAGTGTCAAGGCAACAGCCTAACATGTTCCTCGGAAGCTGATAACAAATTCTGTAGGAAACACCTTTCAGAGCCTGAGAAGTTCTCTCATTTTGGAAAGCTTCTCTCTATTGCCATTTCTAGACACAATATTCATAGCTGAACTCAGCTGGTTACTGTTTAAAATGTCAAAGACTTGGGTAAAAGAGACACAGAATTATTTTTCTTTTTGCAGTTTATACTGAGCTTTCTGGAAATGGTCATCCTTTAATTACATGCCAACGTTCCTTAAATGAAAGTGAAATTGTGTGGATGTTAAAAATCAATATGGATCCCACACTTAAAAAAATTTAAAATCTCTGGATCAAGATGGCAGAGTAGGAGGATGTGCTCTCATCTCCTCCCGTGAGAACACCAAAATTGCAACTAGCTGTTGAACAACCTTTGACAGGAGGACACTGGAACCCACAAAAAGAAGATACCCCATGTTCAGACACAAGGAAGAAGCCACAATGAGATGGTAGGAGAGGCACAATCTCAATAAAATAAAAACTCAAACTTGCTGGGTGGGTGACCCACAAACTGGAGAACCATAATACCAAAGGAGTTCTCCCACAGTCCTGAAGGTTCTGAGCCCCATGTCAGGCTTCTCAGCCTGGGAATCTGATAAAGGGACTGGGAATCGCCAGGGAATCCAACTTTGATGGCCCCTGGGATTTGATCACAGGACTTCCTCAGGATTGGGGGAAACAGACTCTGCTGTAGGAAGGCACAAACAAGACCTGTGTGCACCAAGACCCAGGGGAAAGGAGCAGTGAGCCCACAGGAGGCTGAACCAGACCTGCCTGCCAGTGTTAGAGGGTCTCCTGTGGAGGTGTGGATCAGCAGTGGCTTGCTGCAGGGATGGGGGCACGGGCAGAAGCAGTCCTGGAAAGGGCCCCTTGCTGTAAGACCTCCTGGAGGTCACCACTAACCCTACTGCAGAGCCCATAGACCTGAGAGCTTGTCTTCTCAGGCTAAATGACTAACAGGGAGGGAGTACAGCCCCAACCATTAGCAGACACTTGGATTAAGGCTTTACTGAACATAGCCCTGTCCACCAGAGCAAGACCCAGTTTTCCCCACCACCAATCCCTCCCACCAGGGAGCTTACACAAGCCTCTTAGCCTCCTCCATCAGAGGGCAGACAGAAGAAGCAAGCAGAGCCACAATCCCACAGCAGCTAGAACAAAAACCACGTTATAGAAATTTAATCAGGATGACAAAGCAGAAAATTATGTCCCAGATGAAGGGACAAGATAAAACCCCAGAAAAACAACTAAATGAAGTGGAGATGGGCAATCTTCCAGAAAGAGAAATCAGAATAATGATAGTGAAGATAACCCACAATCTCAGGAAAACAATGAAGAAGATACAAGAAATGTTTACCAAAGACCTAGAGGAACTAAAGAACAAACAAGATGAATGCTACATCAGAAGGACTTGATAGCAGAATAACTGAGGCAGAAGGATGGATAAATGACCTGGAGGATAGAATGGTGGAAATCATTGCCACAGAGCAAAATATAGAAAAAAGAATGAAAACAAACAAACAAACATGAAGACAGCCTAAGTAGGCCTCTTGTTGTTCAGTTGCTAAGTCATGTTTGACTCTTTGTGATCTAATGAACCACATCATGCCAGGCTTCCTTGTCCTTCACTATCTCCTGGAGTTTGCTCAAACTCATGCCCATTGAGTCGGCGATGCCATCCAATCATCTCATCCTCTGTTGTCTTCTTCTCTTCCCACCTTCAATCTGTCCCAGCATCAGGGTGTTTTCCAAAACGCCAGCTCTCCGCATTAGGTAACTAAAGTATTAGAGCTTCAACTTCAGTATCAGAGACCTCTGAGACAACACTGAATGCATCAACATTTGCATTAAAGTGGTCCCTGAAGAAGAGGAGAGAGAGAGGACTTGAGAAAATATTTGAAGAGATAATAGCTGGGAACTTCCATCACATGGGAAAGGAAATAGTCAACCAAGTCCAGGAAGCACAGAGTTCCAGGTAGGATAAACCCAAGGAGGAACACATCGAGACAGATAGTAATCAAGCTGACAAAAATTAAAGACAAAGATAAAATATTAACAGCAACAAGGGAAAAATGACAAATAATATAAAAAGGAACTCCCATCAGGTTATCAGCTGATTTCTCAACAGAAACTCTACAAGCCAGAAGAGAATGGCATGATATATTTAAAGTGATGAAAGGGAAGAACCTACAACCAAGAATACTCAGCAAGACTCTCATTCACATTTGACCGAGAAATCAAAACTTTCCAGACAAGCAAAAGTTAAGAGAATTGAGCATTACTAACCAGAGATCAAATTGCCATCATCTGCTGGATCATCAAAAAAGCAAGAGAGTTCCAGAAAAACATCTATTTCTGCTTTATTGACTATGCCAAAGCCTTTGACTGTTCGGGTCACAATAAAGTGTGGAAAATTCTGAAAGAGATGGGCATAGCAGACCACATGACCCACCTCTTGAGAAACCTATTTGCAGGTCAGGAAGCAACAGTTAGAACCGGACATGGAACAACAGACTGGTTCCACATAGGAAAAGGAGTATGTCAAGGCTGTATATTGTCACCCTGCTTATTTAACTTACATGCAGAGTACATCATAAGAAACGCTGGGCTGGAAGAAGCACAAGCTGGAATCAAGATTGCCAGGAGAAATATCAATAACCTCAGATATGCAGATGACACCACCCTTATGGCAGAAAGTGAAGAGGAACTAAAAAGCCTCTTGATGACAGTGAAAGAGGAGAGTGAAAAAGTTTGCTTAAAGCTCAACATTCAGAAAAGTAAGATCATGGCATCTGGTCCCATCACTTCATGGGAAATAGATGGGGAGACAGTGGAAGCAGTGTCAGACTTTACTTTTTTAGGCTCCAAAATCACTGCAGATGGTGACTGCAGCCATGAAATTAAAAGACACTTACTCCTTGGAAGGAAAGTTATGACCAACCTAGATAGCATATTAAAAAGCAGAGACATTACTTTGCCAACAAACGTCTGTCTAGTCAAGGCTATGGTTTTTCCAGTGGTCATGTATGGATGTGAGAGTATGATTGTAAGGAAAGCTGAGCACTGATGAATTGATGTTTTTGAACTGTGGTGTTGGAGAAGAGTCTTGAGAGTCCCTTGGACTGCAAGGAGATCCAACCAGTCCATCCTAAAGGAGATCAGCCCTGGGTGTTCATTGGAAGGACTGATGCTGAAGCATCCAATACTTTGGCCACCTGATGTGAAGAGTTGACTCGTTGGAAAAGACCCTGATGCTGGGAGGGACTGGGGGCAGGAGGAGTAGGGGATGACAGAGGATGAGATGGCTGGATGACATCACCGACTCAGTGGGCATGAGTTTGAGTAAACTCCGGTAGTTGGTGATGGACAGGGAGGCCTGGCATGCTGCGATTCATGGGGTCGCAAAAAGTCGGACACAACTGAGCGACCGAACTGAACTGACTGAATCCAGCTTTGGGCTTCTCCAGTGGCTCAGTCGTAAAAAGTCTGCCTGCAGGGCAGGAGATGCAGGAAACACGGTTCGATCCCTGAGTTGGGAAGATCCCCTGGAGGAGGGCATGGCAATCCACTCCGGTATTCTTGCCAGGAAAATCCCATGGACAGAAGAGCCTGGTGGGCTACAGTTCATGGGGTAGCAGAGTTGGACATGACTGAAGTGACTGAGCAAGCACGCAAATCAGTTTTACAACAAATGCTAAAGGAACTTCTCTAAGCAGGAAACATAAAAGAAGGTAAAGACCTACAGAAATAAGCCCAAAACAATTAAGAAAATGGTAATAGGATCATACATATGGATAATTACCTTAAATGCAAATGGATTAAATGCACCAACCAAAAGACATGTATGCATGCATTTCCACTTACCATACCACTCTACTTAACCCCCCAAATTGTATGTAATAATTTTATATTGTTAGGTTAATGCTAACCATTATGGCTTGCAAGTGTAAGGCCATTTCATTTTTTTGTCTGGCTATTGATTGTGAAAATAGCCAGAAAACATCTTCTACTATTTTGAATTTTGCTTAATAAAATAATGGGATCATGATTGGTCAACAGAAGATAATAGAATTCTGTATCACTAAAACTACCACTTAGTAGAAAAACCTGTAATCATCTTTTAAAATCAAATGCATATCAGAATTATCTCAGAAGTTTTTGAAAAATATAAACGCTCAGATGTTGCTTTTTTTCCTGCAGAACTCCAGATGTGTTTCTAATGAGTAGCCATGTTTAAAAACAACTGGACTGTATTATGATCTTTTATTTAGTTTGTTTCACTTTTTCTATTTCATAGTCAGTGCTCCTATTTCATTTATTTTATGCTTTCCAATTTCCCCATCTTTTAAAAAAAATGTTCTTTCTCAAGCCTTTATCAAGTGTAGTAGAGATATTTTTGTATAGAAAACCTTTTGTATGCATAGTATAGCATGTATATTTTAGAAAACTTTTGAATTTTTATCTAGCTAAAACATTTATGAAATTTTGGTTCCACTTGTTTGATTTAGTATGAATAGAATGCTAGACTCATAATTTATATTCAGTCAAAAATTTTGATATAGTTCCAAAACTTCTAATCCAATTCTGAGAATATAAAGAAAAATTATATTATAAAAAACAGGAAATTAACATGTGATACACTGTTATTAACTGAAGTACAAATTTTGTTCAAATCTTATGTAATTTTATGCTTGTGTCCATTATTTGTATTCACATCTTATGCAAGACTTTACATTGTATTTAATTGCATTGAGCAGCTCCAGCAACATGCAACAAATTCTGGTAAATTCTCTTTCCATTTTTGTTCAATTACAAATATTTTCTAAATTTCCTTGTTATGGTCTTTTAGATTTGCCTCTCACTTAAAAGTGCACATTTAATTTATAAATGCATGGGATTTTAAAAAGTGTCTTTGATATTAATTTCTTATTTAAATGCTTTCTTCTCTGCAATCACCATCTGTGTTTTATCAGTCCTCTAACTTAACTGAGGCTTTCAATGACTTAGTCAAAGATCTCTCTTGGTAAATGTCATGCTGCTCTGGAAAATATGTGGGTTATTTTCAAATATCTTTTTATATTGATCTCTAACATAATTCCACAGTAATAAGAGAACAGACTCTGTATGATTTCAATACATTTAGACCTTGAAATTTCTGCACCTGGTCTTGTCTCTGGATATGTTTCAGTGCCTCCTAGTTTATAGTCTATGGTAACTTGAAAAGAATTTGTATCCTACTGCTGTGTGATAATCGTATAAGTTTTAATTATGTCTAATTGGTTCATACTGCTTTTCTGATCTACTATATTCTTCTACATCTCTGTTCATTCTATTAATTTCTGAGAGCTTGATATTAAAACTCCAACTAAAAATCTTAATTCATCTACTTAAAACAATTCTAATATATAGTGGAACTATGGGTAACTTTGTTCTGTATTTTTCAAGTCTCCTGTAAATGTGTTATTATATTTTCATAATTAGAAAAATAAGAAAAATTAAAAATTAAAAATAGAACTACCATATGGTCCAGTAATCCTATTTATAGGCATTTATCTTCTAAATTGAAATCAGGATCTTGATGATATTTGTGTTTAAAAGTTTACTGTAGCAGTATTCACAATAGTCAAGAAGTGGAAAAAATGTAAATGTTTATGGACAGATGAATGGATTAAAAAAACATGGTACATGCATACAGTGGAGTAATATTCAGGCATAAAAAGGAAGGAAATCCTATCTTATGTAACAACATGAGTGAACTTTGGGGGCATTGTACTAAGTGAAATAAGCTAGTCACAGAAAGACAAATACTGCAAAATTCCATTACAGGAGGTATCTAAAATAGTTAAACTCATGGATGCAAATAATAGGATTGTAGTTGCCAGGGGCTGAGGGTGGGGAAGACAGGGCATTACTAATCAAAGCATAAAATTCCAGTCACGCAAGATAAATTCCTGAATCTGCTGTACAACATTGTACCTGCAGATAACAATATAATATTGTTAGACTTAATGTGTTAGGAGGGTAAACCTCATGTGTTCTTACCACAGTTAAATTACAGAAAAAAAGTGTGAAGTAAAATGAAATAAAATGATAAAAAAGGAAAAATTAACATAAATAAATATTTTCACTTGTGAAAAAAATCAATATGGACCCCACACTTCCCTCCATAACTCTAGTGTTGCAGTTTATAATGTGATTTTTTTTTTTTAAGGGAATTGAGGGCAAGTTTTCATTCCTGAATTTTGAAACAGTTCTACCGTCATTAACTTCTTCATTAAAAGGAATATAAGTTTGACTGACTCTCTGACTTTATAGTCTTTAAATACCAACTCCACCCTCGTGGAGGTATCTGAGGGTTCTGCCCAGCCCCCAGCCTTCTCCCCTGGGAGCTGCACCGCGGCTGCCCACCTACCGCGTCTGCACGCGGCTCTTGCCTTTGGCCGCAGCAGACTGCGCTAGGCGTTAACCTCCAGCTGAGCCGGGTCAGTTGAGTCTTTGTTTGAAAATTTGGAACCCGGCTGCGGAAACGCTGTTAATTTCTTCAGTTGTCTTGCCTGAGGTGACACATGTTCCTGAGCAGAAGCTGCTGTTGTGGGGTGGCCGTTCTGAATCTTACCGGTTTTCAGTTAAGTCAACAAGCTGAGAGACGAAGGGTTGAGACCACACGGACAGAGTGAGCGTGAGGCCAGGAGGGCGTTTTCTTGGCCCCTGACGGCTCCTCCTCCTGGTCCCAGTCCTCCTGATGCCAACAGCAGAACTTCCATTCATGACACACCTCGAGGGCCTCACAAGACTTTCTCCTTTCTGCTCATTGGGTTAAGTGGGCTTCTGTTATTGGCAACCAAAAAATCAAATTTATTGAGATATTCATCCAGTTATAAAAACAAACTTCAATGGTTCAACAAATTCATTGGTTTCCATTGTCAACAGCCTGTCGCTTAGAAATTTGCTTCAGCAGACATCTGGGTAATTTCAGAGGACATGCTGCCTACATTCTCTAAATATCCCTCGTTGCCTGTGTCTTTGTCTTGAAACCTTAGCAGAAAACACTCACTTTTTGTAATTGTAGGAGAACTGACGTTCTCAAGACTGTCACCAGCCAGCGCTGATGCCTGGCGGGCACCTGCGCTCCTCTGCCCCATCTTCTCCCCTCATCACCGCAGGGGCTGGGGGTGAAGGTTCAAGCCCCACACCTCCTACTTGCTGGCTGTGTGTTGTGTGGTAAATTACCTAACATCTCTAAGAGTCAATTTCCAGATATTCAAAATGGGAAGCAGATATTAACAACAATTCTGGATTAACCAAGTTTGAAAGAAAATCCCTAATCACAGGTTATCTGGCATCATGCTACCTGCTTTGAAGGTTGAGGCCAAGCCTGCTCCTGGAGCATCACCAAGCATCCTCCACCAGGTCAGCCAGCTGAAGACCACTTTTCCCAGCCTCCCTTCTAATAGCCACATTGCTTATATGTATATAATTTACTTGGGTATATAATTAAAAAAAACCATACAATGTACTAACTAGGATTTAAAAAGAAACAAAAAGAAATATATCTATCTATCTATCTATATATATATATATAGAGAGAGAGAGAGAAAGTTAATAAGAATTTTAAGATGTGAACTTGTAAGTGTCCTAGAAGGTAAAACAAAGTTGTCACATGTTTGCACCCAAACATCCAACTTCCATGAGTGTGACAGTTACACGTTCAGACCGATTCAGGAGTGTGTTGGATGATAACTCATTCTAGGAGTTGAGGTGCCATTGACCACATGGTATCCCCACATGGGAAACAACTTTTGGAAAATTCTGAACAAAAGAAAATGTCATTTCCCTTGATTGACAGAAGTTGTTTATATCAAAATCCTTCCAAAATGATTTGTTTTCATAGATAAAATATAATTAGGTTCAGATAATAATAAATTTGAAAAAGATAGTTTTACTTACGTGATGCCTGGTGGAATATTCTAAAGTTGTGGGGAAAGTGGGAAGCTTCTCTACTGTGTTAGCTCCACTCACTGGCTGTCAGATGTAGGCTCCCGTCAGCGTGACAAATGAGGCTGCCCTCCCCCAGGTAGGCGCCCCCACGAGAGGTGCTGAGCGGATCCTTGGGGTAACAGGGAGGTGCCCAAGGAGACGCCCGGTCTGGGGCATCCTGCCCAGTGGGATTAAAGGGTTGCAGTTTCCTTCCTCAGGATCTGGTAGGTCTTTGCATTAACTTTTTGTGTTTTTTTTTTGCTTTATGACTATTTCTCAAAAATAGCATATTCTTTTTAAATCATTTGTACACCCAGTTTGAGAGACATTACTTACCAATTGTTCTCTTGATTGAAAAGTCCTACTGTAAACCCACAAACCAGAGCAATGCCAGCAGAGTAGATGCACGCAAGATCTCTAATAAGTGAATAAATTATTTACTTTAACCTTCTTCAATGCTTTCGAAGTTACATATATTGCTTTTTATCTTATATGTGATTTTTTCGAAAGTACCATTGACATGTTCCATAATTGCCAAAATGATATTTTAATGGTAAAAACTTTTTATTTAAGAGGATTTCCACTTTTTCCTCATTATCTAGTAGCTTTTGTTAATAAAATCTCAGAGTTTATGTTATTTTAAAAACTTTTCCACTAAGAAACCTTCTGTGCTTGACATTTTCCTCTAGTTTCATAACCAGATTTACAATTATTTAGATATCATATTTTAATTGGTCTCCATGTTCACCTTCTATTCTTTTTTAAAAAAATTTATTTATTTTAATTGGAGGCTAATTACTTTACAGTATTGTAGTGGGTTTTGCCATACATTGAACTGAATCAGCCATGGGTGTACATGTGTTCCCCATCCTGAACCCCCCTCCCACCTCCGTCCCCATCCCATCCTTCTGGGTCATCCCAGTGCACCAGCCCTGAGCACCCTGTCTATCGAACCTGGACTGGCGATCTGTTTCACATATGGTAATATACATGTTTCACTGCTATTCACTCAAATCATCCCACCCTCGCCTTCTCCCACAGAGTCCAAAAGACTGTTCTATGCATCTGTGTCTCTTTTGCTGTCTCACATACCATCGTTACCATCTTTCTAAATTCCATATATATGTGTTAGTATACTGTATTGGTGTTTTTTGTTCTGACTTACTTCACTCTGTATAATGGGCTCCAGTTTCATCCACCTCCTATTCTTTTATGCCAGCTTTCCTGTTCTTGAACTGTTAATTATATTTCTTTCTGCTTATCTGCAAATAATTTTTTTCAAGGATACAAGAGTGGCATCTTTCTAGAAACCTTGTATTTGATCACATTAATTGAAAGACCCCTTGGACAAACATTGATTTCTTAGGTTAAAACCCTTGAATAATGAGTTTCTGAATAACTGAGAGTTGGTTTGAGCGATACAGTATTTTAAAGAATACTATTTCCAAGAATGCTATTATTTACATTGTTCTAAAATACAAAATTAGGAAAAGAACAGATGGATTTGTCAGGTTTTTAATGTAGAGTAACTCTTTATTGCTAGTCATGAGAAACCCTCCCTACCCTCCCTTTGAGGACCAGATACTTCAGGTATGTCAGAGGGCTTGGCAGTCATTTTATACTTTCATTTATTCAAGCAATACTAAAAAGGTGTATGATTCATCAGCTTTTCTTGAGCAGTTACCATTTTATCTCATAAACATGATTCAAAAGAAGAGGAAATTGTGATTCTTGACATTTGAAGAACTTACTAACTTGTGCAAAAGACATGAAATCCTTAAAATAATTGGAAAGCCAATTACAAGGCAGTGGATGATCTAAAATCGCATATAAGTCATGTTTGTAAAGCGTAAGTCAGATGTTTCTGCTGCAGGTAAAAATCTTTAAATTATCATGTGTGCATATAGGTGTGTATATTTATACACACACACTTTATATACGTAAGAGTTGTGAAGCTATTTGATTTTACATTTAGGGTATGCCAATGCCTGGTGGCTTGGTGGTAAAGAATCTGCTTGCCAATGCAGGAGACACAGGCTTGATCCCTGAGCTGGGAAGTTTCCCTGAAGTAGGAAATGGCAACCTACTGCAGTATTTTTGCCTGGAAAATCCCATGGACAGAGGGGACTGGCAGGCTGCAGTCCATGGGGTTGCAAAAGAGTCGGACATGACTTAGCAACTAAACAACAACAACAAATCTCTGTTTAGGGTATTGAAAATTTAAAGATGATTAAAACTGAGTAAGGCACTCAAGAAACTACTAGAAAGGTGAGGAAAAGAATCAGCAAGCAGTGAAGGTAAAGTTAAGACCCATTTGTAGTAAATGGATAACACAGCTTCCTGGGGAGAGGTGCATCCTGATGCTATTTCAGTGTTGATTAGATGTATAGCTGAACAGAGATTGTTAAATCTCAGGTTAAAGGGAAAATGCCACTGTATTAATTACAGTTATATGATTTCATCAGCACAGAGGAAGTCTTGGCTTTTGACACTGCATCTTGCATATTTGGCATTCAGAATTATTGCTTGACCTGATTTTAATTCAACCTAAAACTTTTTTTGGTAATATTAACTTTTGGGGGCTTCTTGCTCTGCTGGTCTTCAGAGAATAGAACACAGAGATGGCAGAATTGGTAAGCTCTAAGATAGCTTGGATTAACCCAAAAGTTTTGTGATAACTAATTGATATGTCAGCTAGGCCCCAGTGTATGCAATTATGTGATTAAACATTATTCTCAGTGTGTTTTTTTTTTCATTTATTTTTATTAGTTGGAGGCTAATTACTTTACAATATTGTAGTGGGTTTTGTCATACATTGACATGAATCAGCCATGGATTTACATGTATTCCCCATCCCGATCCCTCTGGGTCTTCCCAGTGCACCAGGCCCGAACACTTGTCTCATGCACCCAACCTGGGCTGGTGATCTGTTTCACCCTAGATAATATACGTTTCAATGCTGTTCTCTAGAAACATCCCACCTTCGCCTTCTCCCACAGAGTCCAAAAGTCTGTTTTGTACATCTGTGTCTCTTTTTCTGTTTTGCATATAGGGTTATCATTACCATCTTTCTAAATTCCATATATATGTGTTAGTATCTCAGTGTGTTTGTAAGGGCATTTCTTGATAATATTAACATTCATGCTGATAGAGTCATGTAGATGACTTCCCCCAATGTGGCTGGGTAAGAAGGGTCTTTTGCTAAAAATAGCTATAAATTTTAATATTATAAATGACATATCTTTTGATATAATAAAAACATGAAAAAAAAAAAGAGAAAAAAGAACAAAGTTGGAGTAGGAGAGAATTTGTTCCCTATGCCTGACTGTCTTGGACTAGCAGACTGGTTCACTGATGCCTTCAGACTCAGACTTGGACTGGAACCACTGGCTCCCTGGGTTCTCAGGCCTTTGAACTTGGACTGGGGCTCCCGCTCCCTGACTGCAGGTCTTAGGACTTGTCAACTTTCATAATCACATGATCCGATGCCTTATTATTTATCAATCATCTATCTTTCTATGTATATATCTATCCATATATCTATGAATCTATGTATCTATTTTGTTGTTCAGTTGCTAAGTTGTGTCTGACTCTTTGTGAACCCATGGACTGCAGCACACCAGGCTCCTCTATCCTCCACTCTCTGCTGGAGCGTGCTCAAATTCATGTCAATTGAGTTCAATTCAGTTCAGTTCAGTCGCTCAGTCATGTCTGACTCTTTGCAACCCCATGAATTCACAGCACGCCAATCCTCCCTGTCCATCACTAACTCCCAGAGTCCACCCAAACCCATGTCCATCGAGTCAGTGATGCCATCCAACCATCTCATCCTCTGTCGTCCCCTTCTCCTCCTGCCCCCAATCCCTCCCAGCATCAGGGTCTTTTCAAATGAGTCAGCTCTCTGCATCAGGTGGCCAAAGGATTGGAGTTTCAGCTTCAGCATCAGTCCTTCCAATGAACACCCAGGACTGATCTCCTTTAGGATGGACTGGTTGGATCTCCTTGCAGTCCAAAGGACTCTCAAGAGTCTTCTCCAACACCACAGTTCAAAAGCATCAATTCTTCAGTGCTTAGCTTTCTTTATAGTCCAACTCTCATATCCGTACATGACCACTGGAAAAACCATAGCCTCAATTGAGTGGGTAATGCTCTATAACGATCTCATCCTCTGCTGCCCTCTTTCCCTTTTTCCTTCCATCTTTACCAGCATCAGGGTCTTTTCCAATGAGTGGACTCTTTGAATCAAGTGGCCAAAGTACCTGAGCTTCAGCTTCAGCACCAGTCCTTGCAATGAATATTCAGGGTTGATTTCTTTTAGGATTGACTGGTTTGGTCTCCTTGTAGTCCGAGGAACTCTCAAGAGTCTTCTCCAGCACCACAATTTGAAAGCCCCAATTAATTGGTGCTCAGCCTTCTTTATGGTCCAACTGTCACGTCTGTACATGCCTACTGGAAAAACCATAGCTTTAATTATATGGATCTTTGTCAGTAAAGTGATGTCTTTGCTTTTTAATATGCTGTCTATGTTTGTCATAGTTTTCCTTTCAAGGAGCAAGCATCTTTAAATTTCATGGCTGCAGTCACCATCTGCAGTGATTTTGGAGCCCAAGAAAATAAAACCTGTCACTGCTTCCACTTGTTCCCCTTCTATTTGCCATGGAGTGATGGGACCAGATGCCATGCTCTTAGATTTTTGAATGTTGAGTTTTAAGTCAGCTTTTTCACTCTTTCACCCTCATCAACCGTCTCTTTAGTTCCTCTTCACATTTTGCCATTTTGAGTTCTATTACTTGCATATCTGGGGCTGTTGATATTTCTCCTGGAAATCTTGATTCCAGCTTGTGATTCACCCAGCTTGGCATTTCACATAATGTACTCTGTATGTAAGTTAAATAAGCAGGGTGACAATATACAACTTTGTTCTCCCTTCCCAATTTGGAACCAGTCTGTTGTTCCATGTGAGGTTCTAACTGTTACTTTTTGATTCACATACAGGTTTCTCAGGAAACAGGGAAGGTGATCTGGTATGTATCTCTCCATGTATCTGTGTATCTATCCATGTTTCTATTTTTGTAACTATGTATATATGCATGTATGTATCTATCTACTTAAGTGTCTTTCTGTCTGGCTATCTATTTATCTACCTATTATCTCCTATTGTTTCTCTTTCTCTGGAGTATCTTGACTAATAAAACTTTTGCTACAAAGAGTGTTTATAGGGAAACAGAATTTTAAGGTGAATTGGTTCTGAAAATTGGCTCTCTGCACTGATTAATTTTAAAGACAGTAGTGACTCTTTCTGGTACTAAAGAGATCACTGAGTCCCTGCCCTGATTTGGCAGTAGAGATATGAAAACCATCAACATTGGGTACTCTTCACCAACCACTTCTACCAAAAAAAAAAAAAAGGATCTACATGATTGTGTATATGACATTTTTCAGCGTTTTTTGGCAAACTAATGAGTATATTGAGATTGACTGGTTGCTCCTGTTGTTGCCGGATGAAGAGAGGAAAGAAAAGGGTGAGCTCAAGGATGGAATTTGACAAAGATCAGTGTCCCAGAAGCCCGTAGCCTAGTGCCCAAGGTGATGCTTGTACCAGGTTCTGTGAGCAGTTAGCTGGAATTGTTGCAATGATGCAAAAACATGGGACTGTATCAGCCTCTTTAAGGGTAAGGACAAACTTTTTATCTTTGAAAATCTTGTAAGGCTGTGGGCATGGTGCATTTTTACTGGTGTCTACTCAGTAAAGGCTGGCTAAGTGGGCCATGTCCTTGATGACGGGACATTTCTCTTCCTGTTAAGGTTTTTCAATAGCGATAGAATTGTCTGATAGCTGACGAATGAGTGCTAAGGTGCAGTGTTCTGTGGACTAATAAGGTGAGTTTATTTGTACTGATGTGCCTTTCCCCAGGTTAAACACTTCCTTGGGTGGCAATGTTTTTGATTTATAACTGGCTTGACTACTAGTGAGAAAGTGATGTTAACTTTAGGGCCGTACATATGGGGCATCTTTTGTCTCCGTTTTTGACCCAGTTCAGTTAAGTAGGATAATCATGTTAACTAGATCATCAGGCTGTTTTGAAAAATATTTTAATAAAATATCCCCATGCCGGTGCATCCCTTTGGTGATGAATCAAAACTTGGAATAATCTCCAGCTCAGGAGGAGGAAGAAAATTGTCATAGGAAGTTCTGAGATTCCTCAACCCACCCGAGAGCAATTACAATAATGATCATGTTAACAATAATAAAAGCCAAAAACCCCAAGAGCGTTTACCGTTATGTGATATTAGAGTTAGAAGTTCTTTGTGGGAGGAGGGTGGTGATCTAATCGGAAGAGGGTGAGGAGGCTGAGAGGCTTGTCTTGTGGTTACATCTATACAGAGCTTTGCCTAAGACTGGGAAATGGCATCTGTTAAAATCAAAGGTGGAAGAGGTGTGTGAGGGAGGAGTCTGGGAAAGGCAGGTCCAGGAGGCAGGAGGAGGTTGTTAAGCTGCCTCACTCCCTCTCTTTATTCTCTCCCTCAAGCTGCTGCTTTTCTTTTTAAAATTGAAGAATAGTTGATTTACAATGTTCTGTTAAGTTCTACAGTACATCAAAGTGATTCATACATACAAACATACATACATACATATATTTTAAAAATATTCTTTTTCATTATGGTTTACCTCAGAATATTGAATATAGTTCCCTGTGACAAGGTACTTCTTGATGTGTGATGCTTTGCCTTTTCAGAACTCAAAATAATTTATTCCCATCAGTATGTCTATTGCAGACATGATTCCTGTGCAGTCTTTGTCCAAAGGAAGTATTATTGATCTTATAATTTCTGTTCCATGCCTTTGTCTCACAGGATGATGCCCACCTGTGGAAGAGAGAAATGCTAAACAAAGACCCCAATGGTAGGCGATGAAGTTCTTTTGTGAGGTGCCCTTCGCGTCGTATATGACCTCGTCTTTTATCAAGCGTCAAAAGATTGGGTGACAGAGGGTTAATATCCCTTCGTTTATACACACATTCAAAGTCTGAGTATTACACATTAGTGATCAGGGCAGGTTAAATGTGTTCTCTCTGCTGCAGTCATTATAACCATGCGGTCAGTGATGGTCTGAATCTAGAGCCTCCTAAACCAGTCTTGAACACTCTCAGTCATCATTCCTAAAAGTGAAATATTATCTTCTGTGTACATGAGCTCTTGAGAGCTTTCATAGATGTAATTAAGTATTCATAAAAGGCAAGTAACACTTTCAGCTCAAGCTGCATGCTGGTTTGTTTTACCAAGCGTTTGCAAAAGTTCTCCTGATTGATGATTAAAAGTGGGTTAACAATATGGGTTTATTCCTCCTGGGGTATCAGTCACATTTCTTTAGTGGTCTGTGAGCCTCGCCTTGGGGCATATGCTCCAAGGTGCTAGGTCCAGTGTAAAATTCCAGATTTAACTTTATATATTAAGTGTGAATATTTGGTTTTGGATTCTTGAGTTTTGCCTGGGGCACCTTATCTAATTAATCATCCCACAGGTTAAGAAATCCTCAGCTCAGTCTTTTCTGCTTTGTTGAAGGAAATAGAGGTCTCAGTCTGAAAAATAATCCTTATCTGATGTGTCACAACATACAGATTTTAAGATTTAAATACATTTTCTTTTTAAATGTGGTGGCCTTACAATGCAGAACGATGGAATGTTTGCATATACCCACCACTCGCCAACACTGTCAGACAGAAAGGTTAATACTGTAAAGGAATGGCTATTAAATAGTTCTTTTATTTTCCATTCAGATCACATACGCTTTTTCTGAAAGAGACTGCACAGCATGAAGTCTGATATTACAGCAGTGGCTTCAAGAAGCAATAATTGAAGACTCCTCATTAAACTGGTTCATAAAAGAATCCTATTAAAACCAATACAAATAATAAAACTTGAAAATGCTACTCTAAATTCTACGAGGGTGGTGAAGATATGCTACAGTAACAGTCTTCCCACTCGTAGGGTAATTTTGAAAGTCTGAGTTTTTCCAAGCCAAGCAGGCACCTCACGACTGAATATAAGATGCGTTTGATCCAAGCCTGTGCCTCTTACAGTCAAGCCTCTTAGCACAAGAACTGATCCCTCATCATGCCAGAATGCCCAGCCAAAGGGTTGATATCTTCAATCACTCAATTAATAGGTAATTCTCACAGAGAGGCTGGATACCTATATCCACCACATCTTCTTCGCCCCAGGAAAATCCAGCTCATTTCATATGCTCATTTCACTAAATGAGACTTTGGCCAAACTGTATGTAGATGGTAAGTGGATCCAGTGTAAAAACAATCATGAAAAAGTTATTTCTTTCCCTTTTAAATCACAGAGGTGGCTGCGGAAGGCCCTGAGTGTGCAGGGCATCCAGCTGCCCTCACCCCCCTGATGGTGCCATGGCCTGTCCTCCCAGGAGGGCATGCCCCCCACCCCCCAGCCCCGGCCTCCTAAACTTCTCCCAAACTTCTTCCTCACTCAGGTTTCACACCTGTTTGTGATCTGGAGATAAAATTGATATGGATGGGCATTTGTGTCTCAGCCAAGGGTGACCAATACATTTCTTGATTATGGATCTCAGAGAACTGGGGTGATGCATCTTGGATATCTATATGCTCCAGTTCAATAGTTTCTCAGTTTTTCTGACCTGAAAAGCATAAGGGAGTCCTCTACTAAGCCCTTTATCCTCTGAGCCACGCAGTGATTGTTATCACCAACACAATAGTCATTCAATAGCTAGCTGGAGTCTCTGTAGTGTTTCTTCTTGCTCATTTTAATGAGTGTGATTTTTGCTGCCCCTTCCACTCAATGTTTCTTGTACCCTTTTAATGACTCCTCAGCCTTTAGATTCTAGACCAGTGGTTCTCACACTGCCTATGTCAGAACACCGGGAGGGCTTTGATAACTCAGGTTGCTGGACTTCCATTCCCAAAGTTTCCAATTTGGTAAGCATGGGGTAAAGCCAGGGAATTGTATTTCCAATAAATTCCCAGTTGATCCTGATACTACTGGGAACCATTGCTCTAGAAAGAAGAGAAACTAAAGGAGTTAAGGGATCCATTGTGAGAGTCAGTTACAATCTCTGCTTTAACCCCTTTCCAGCTGGGTGGACTATCAGCTGACAAAGCTTCCTAAACTTCAGTTTCTTTGCTACTAAAATGAGTTTAACAAAACATCCCCAGCAGGTTGTTAAAAGGAAGAAATGAGATCATGCTTATTAAGCATTTGAAAGAAAAGTTGTTGTGATGGGTCTTTTATTGTTATTGTTTTATTTCTTCTTTAGAACTCAATTTTCAGGACTTCTAATTGAATCATAAAAGATCCTTTAAGCACTCAATTTAGTTAAGGAAAGTGTGCGTTTGGAAAATAAGAAAATAAAATCCCTTTTGGAGGATTTTGACAAAATAATGAATTTAAAATTCATCTGGATATTGCCAAAGAGTTTAGAAAGAAGGCTCCTTTTTTGGTTAGCGTTTTGTCCCACCAAATATTAAAGGAGTCTACAATGTCCTGCTAATCAAAACAACATGGTATTGGCTTAGGAAAAGGCAAATAGCTTAAAGATTAGAATAAGCACTCATATATATATGATTTCAAGTCAGTGAAGGAAGCATTAAATAATGTTGGAGAAATTAGCATTGATTGAAAAGAGACTTTACTGATTGCTTCTATCACATAAGGATAATTCCAGGATGGGTTTCTAAAACCTAAAATGTATCAAAATTTCTTTCAATGTTTGTGATACAGTGTGATGTTTGTATAATTGTGAGGAATAAAAAGAAATAAAGGAAAAAGATATCACGTCTGAATTAAATTGAATTTAAAATATCTATTTGAAAAAGGTGTTTATTATGAATCATAAAGGGAAAAACAATAATGAGGGAAAAACAACCTAGAAACAATTATTTGAATCATACAGATAAGAGTTAATGACAAAACCATCCTTTCAAAGTAATAAAACAAAATACAAAGTAACACAAACACTTTATTCAAAGTAATAAAACAAAATAATGCAACAGAAAAACAGGCAAAACATATCAATAGTCCATTCAGAACAGAAAGAAGAAACATAAAAGACTTACCCAAACATGGGTAAGATTTAGTATTGTTAATGTTTAACCTGATTGATGGAAGCTGATCATTGCCACCTAATGCTCTTGGAAATGCAAGTTTATGCAAATTTGGGGAGCAAATTAAAAATCACAAATATTTGGAAACAGCAAGTGTACTTCCAGAAACTTATGCACTAGAACTACTTTCAAGTAGATGCAATAAGTTCACAGGAATGTTTATTGAGGCTTTTCTGTTAATACTGAAACATCAAAAATGGTCTAAATGTGCTTCAGTGGGGAAATGGTTGACCATATTCTGGTGCATTCACAATATGGGGTACCATATATAAAATAGGGCCTGAACATCCAGCAAAATGAAAACAGATACTATGAAAAAACCACCTGCAAGATAAATATAGCAGACATCAAATTGAAAGCATAGTTTAATTTGCAAGAACTTAAGAAATATTCACAGGGGCCAAAAAGAGAGAATTAAAGAACTTGAATGTTAGGCAAGCCCCAGGGTGCTCTGAGGGAGTTCCCAGATGGCCCTAGTGGTAAAGAAGCCACCTGCCAATGCAGGAGACATAAGAGATGTAGATCACACCTGGGTCTGGAAGATACCCTAGAGGAGGGCATGGCAATACACTCCAGTTTTCTTGCCTGGAAAATACCACGGACAGAGGAGCCTGGTGGGTTATCGTCCATGGAGTCGCAAAAGAGTTGGACCAGACTTAGTGACAAAACAACAACAGGATGCTCTGAGGGCTTTTGTTTACAGCAGCCATTCAAAACAGGGAGAGAGGAAGGCTGGGGCTGGGGCTCTGTCCTGCGGCTCTGTCCTGGGGCTGGATCCCCGCTGAGGTAACAGTGTGCTGGAGATTCACATCTCATAGCAAAGGGACGAGAAAAAGACACTCGTCTGTCTCAGACTGGACTCTGGGAGAAAAACGTAAAAGAATTCCTAAATCAAAAAGGGCTAAAACAAATCAACAGAAAAATAGGAATAATGAAATTTGCAGGAGTCAAAAACAGTCGAAACCATATGAAAAAATGATCAAATGCACTGGTGATTAGAAAATCACAATGTAAAACAAAAATGGAACTTCTGTCAGCTGGGCAATTATTACAAATCAGAGGATACCTATTGTCTTAGTCTGTGTGGACTGTTAAAACAACGTTACAGTAAATGCGACAGATTGAGTGGCTTATAAACAGGAGACATTTATTGCTCACAAGTCTTTGAGGCTGGAAGGCCAAGGTCAGGGTGCAGCATGGTCAGGCGAGGGCCCTGGTCCAGGTCTCAGCCTTCTCGCTCTGTCCTCACGTGGTGGAAGGGGCAAGGGAGCTCTCTGGACCTCTCTGAGATGGGCACTAACTCTGCCCACGAGGGCTCCACTCTTATGACTTCAGCCCCTCCCAAAGAGAGCACCTATAATGGGAGAATAAAGTGGAACAACTGCTTTGGACAAAAAGGTGGTAATAACTGGACATTTTAAGACATCATTTCTTATGGTTCAGCAGTCCATGTCTGCACTCACACCTTTGAGGAGCTCTCACTCAGGGACGTGATGCACTTACAGGAATGATAATAGCATTTGCCACAGCAAAAGTTAGTAACAACCTAAATATCCAATAAAAGAAGAATGTATAAGCGCATTATGGTGGAATCAGATAGTAGACTGGCATTTTGCAGTGAAAATTAAGGAACTAGGGCAACATATACCCACCCAAGTGACTCCTACAACATAACTTTGAATGAAAAGTATAAATTGTAGAGGAATGCCTACAATGTGATGCCATTCCTATAAACTTTATAAACGTGCAAACACTACTGGATACTGCTCAGCAGCACATATATTTTTATGCTTGTGGCTAAAATAAACATAAAGAAATGTATGAGGATGATAGACACAAATTTAGAATAAAAGCTGTCTTTTATGGGGATACGAGTAGGTGGTGTTCTTGTCAGGTATACAACATGGAACAAACTCCGTGTTTTCAGGTATATAACCACTGGAACAACTGTCCAGAGGTAAGTAATGGTATAAAAAATGTCAACAAAGCTCAGAATATTTTCAGTCTTCCAAAATAGCAATTATATAGATTATACATAAACCTGAAGAAAGATCTTGATATTATAATAAGACAATACGAATGAGAAGTTTCAATATTTATGCTACATTAAAAAATACAGAAAGAAGCATGTGGGCAAAGATTGAAATGTAATATGCAAAAATGTAGGTAATTTTTCTGTTAAGGTGGTTTATGAATAATTAAAATTATTTTTACTATTGATATACTGTATTCTCAATTTTCAATCATTTAAAAAGTTTATCTAAGAATCAATTAAAAAAACCCCAAAGACTCTGAGTAGTGATCTGATAACTCAGTAGAAATCGAATAACCTGTGATTCAGAGCTCTTACTGCTCAGAGCCACCAAAGTACATGAAAGGGTTGAAGCTGCTAAATTGAGGAGTGCATAATTTTTGTTATGGATGAAATGTATGTAGGACATATTTCAGCAACTTTTATGTAAACACGAAATCACTTAAAAATAAAATGTAAAAATATTCACAAAGAAAAATTAAACATGGACCAAAGATCCTAAAAAAAAAGTAGTGAAGAATTATTAAAATACAAGGCATCTTCTAGAGCTTCTATCATTAATGATACTGTCCCTCACACCTGTCAAGATGGCTATTATCAAAAAGCCAAAAGAAAGGTGTTGGTGAGGATGTGGAAAAATTGGAGCTCTTGCACAATGGAAATACAAAATGGTGCTGCCAGTGTGGAAAACAGGATGGAGTTTCCTCAAAAAATTAAAAATAGAATTCTACTTTTGGGTATTTAGCCAAAAGAATTGAAATCAAGATCTCAAAGAGATATTAACACTCTTATGTTGTAGCACTATTCATAATATCCAAGATGTGAATGCAACCTTCATATACTTGGCAGATGAATGAATAAATAAAATGTAGTATATACATATAGTGGAATACTATTCAGCCTTAAAAAAGAAGTAAATTTTGTAAGATGCAGAAAGATGTATGAAACTTGAGGACCTTATGCTAAATGAAATAAGCCATCACAGAAAGACAAATACTGCATGATTCTACACATATGAGGTATCCAAAATAGGCAAATTCATAGAATCAAAGAGTGGCATGGTGATTCCCAGAGGCTGGAGGAGTCACTAATCAACAGGCAAAAAGTTCTAGTTAAGCAAGAGAAACCCTACAGACATGCTCTATAACATCATACTATAGTCAACAATAATGTACTGTGCACTGAAAATTTCTTAGGAGATCTACTGATCTCATGTTAAGTATTTATATCACAAGGAAATATTTGTTTTTGGTTGCACCAGATGGTATGTGTGATCTTAGTTCCCTGACCAGGGATCAAACCTGCACCCCCTGCATTTGAAGCATGGAGTCTTAACCACTCGTCCTCTCAGGGAAGTCCTAATAAGTTTGTTAAAAAAGAACATAATTCTGGCACATGAATATCTTGACCACTGGAAAATAATAGAAAGTTCAGAAACAGACCCAAATATGTAAAAGAATTGGCTCCAAGAAACCATAGAAAATAGGCATATGATAAAGTAAATTACAATGGAAAAGACTAACTTTTAAATAAATGGTGTTGGAAAAATTGGATAATCTTTGAAAAGGAGAACATAGTATCTATATTCAAACCATGCTTCCTAATGAGCTCCACATGTGTCATCTGTTTTGGTGAGCTTGTGATTTGAACAGTCCTCTTTCCCAGCTCTGAGAAAGGGCCCAGATGCAGTGGCATGTGGCAGGTGCTGAGAGCTTAGTTTCTCGGCCCCATTCCTGCTAAACATAACCAGGGCTCGATGCAGTGTTGGGTAGTTCCACAACTTGCACGGAGATAGCATGCGATACCCTGGTACATCTTGTGCCAGAAAAGAGCTGAAAGAGTGAGGACATGTCAAAAGAACACAGAACAACTGCTTGATGGGTTGAATTCCCAGTCGTGTCTGACTCTTTGTGACCACATGAACTATGCAGCCTGTGGAATTCTCCAGGCCAGAATACTGGAGTGGGTAGCCGCTCTCTTCTCCAGGGCATCTTCCCAATCCACGGATCGCACCCAGGTCTCCCACCATGCAGGCAGATTCTTTACCATCTGAGCCACCAGGGAAGACCAAGAATACTGGAGTGGGTATCCTGTCCCTTCGCCAGTGGATCTTCCTGACCCAGGAATCGAACCAGGGTCTCCCGCATTGCAGGCAGATTCTTTACCAGCTGAGCTACCCAGGAAGCCCAAATTCCAGAAAGTATTGTACAAACTTTGAAAAAAATGGCACAGTAATAGATTAAAGCATATTGAATATAAAAAATGACAAAGAAGCAATCAGATCCTGGGACATTTCTCAAGACTATCACCGACCCACACTTGGGCTTGCTTGCCTCGCATGTGGTAAAGCCAGCCTGTTGACATGGGGGTGTGGTGAAGAAAGGTGCAGCTCTCACTGCAAGGCCAAGTGAAGGGAATGGGCAGCTCATGCTCAAAAGACCCAAACTCCTCGATGGCTTTTAAAGACAGTGTGAGTGAGAGGGTCATGGTTTACGTATAATTCTTTGCAATCCCACTCCTGGATATAAACCCAGAGAAAACTATAATTCAAAAAGATACACGAGTCCTTGTGCTCACAGCAGCAGTATTTACAACAGCCAAGACATAGAAACAACTTAAATGTCCATCGACTGATGGATGGATAAAGAAGAAGTGGTATATATATACAATGGAATATTACTCAGTCATGAAAAAGAATGGGTTAATGCCATTTGCAGCAACATGGATGAACTTATGGATTATCACACTAAGTGAAGTCAGAGAAAGAAAAATATCGTATGATATCATTGACCCATGGAATCTAAAATACAACACAAATGAACTTATCTACAAAACAGAAACAAACTCACAGATAAGAGAACACACTTACGGATGCCAAGGGGAAGGGGATGAGGGAGGGATGGACTGGGAGTTTGGGATTCGTACATACAAAGTATTACAAATAGAAAAGATAAGCAACAAGGTCTTACTGTATAGCATAGGGAACTATATAAAATATCCTGTGATAAACTGGAATGGAAAAGAATATGAAAAAATGTACTTATTTGTATAACTGAGTCACTTTTATGTATAGCAGTAATTAACAAAACATTATAAATCAACCATACTTCAATAAAATTGAAAGAAAACAAGCAAATTAAAAGGAAACAAAACCCTACTCTCTGATTAGTCGATGGTGAGGTAACGTGATGTTTTGGGAATCTCATTCATCAACCTTCTGGTTCCACAAGTGACTGGGGTCTATGCACTTGTGGACAGTATGCAGTTAACTTCCTCCATCTGATGGGGGTTTCTGCAAAACAACTCATGGATATGGTTCCGGATATTGCTTTCATCCCCTCAGGAGGAACTAAAAGTCTCTGACTTTGTTTTATGGCTAAACCATTATTATTTTGTCTTATTTGACTGTTTTCTTTGTTTATGCATTTTTTCACTTCTCTGATTAAATCTGATCTTTGAAACTTGGGGAAGGCATAAGAGGCTAAAGAAAAAAAGGTCTGAAAAAAGGATCCTGTCTGTTCTGGGGAAGGCCCTTCAGGGTCCTGCTTGGTTTTACTATTGACTTGGACTCTTCAAAAACTTTCAGTCATGAAAAACAAAAAAGATGATAATGTCTAAGGTGAAGGAGACTAAAGAGACATGACTGCTAAAGGAAATTTGTAATTCTTGACTGGATCTTGTTTAAAAAATACAGCTAGAAAGGACATCTTTGTAGACCATAAACTGTATATTAGACATTATTGTACCACTGTTAAATTTCTGGGTTATGGTAATGGTGTGTTTATGTAAGAGAATGTTCTGGTTCAAAGAGATGTTTGGAATATGACTAGTGGTGAGGTGTCATGAAATGCAAGGTGTGTGTTCTGTGTGTGAGAGAGATGAGGGGCAGCTGGATACAGCACAGGTGGGAAAATGTTAACAATTGGTGGGTCTAGATGAAGGATGTGTGGTGTTCACTGAACTGTTCTTTCAGTTTCTCGTTGTTTAGTTACTCAGTCATGTCTGACTCTTTGTGACCCCATGGACTGCAGCATACCATGCTTCCCTGTCCTTCACCATCTCCCAGAAGTTGCTCAAACTCATGTCCATTGAGTCGGTGATGCCATGCAAATATCTCATAGCTTTGCAATTTTTCAAAATAAAAAGTAGAGGAATAAAGGCAAAAAATTTCACCATCAAATCATCATTTATATATATATGGATATTTATAGATCATGCAATTACTTCAAAGTTCTTATAAATTAAGGCAAATATAAGGAATAAAAATCTAAGTATATTAAGGAGTAAATGATGTTAGTAGAAACCATCTGTCTCTACTTGACAGATTACGATGTAGATCCATGAATAAATTAACTCTCATAAGGTCACCCATTAATGTGTATAAGATTCCACTTCTGTGAGTTTTATACAGCAACTGAACATCAAATATGGGCTTTTGAATACTTGAAATGTTCTTTCCAGATTGCTGGCTTGAGGAAGCTCATTCTATTAGCCTTTGTCAGAGAGAACAGAGCTTTCAAGGATTTTGTTTTTATTCTTTATATATCTGCTATTTTTTGCTCACATTTCAACAGGGATTAAAATATCAGTAGGGATGCTTTCTACTTCTTAACTCAGTTCTCCCTAAACTGGTGACACAGTTGGAAGTCCATTAGATCTATTGAATAAGGCAATAATGATGGTGAAATGAACAATACAGCAAGAGTCTTAAAACAGATTCTAACCAAGAGTTAATATTTTGAAAATGTACAGCATCTTTTCTGTTTCTCTGAGTTAACCCAGGACTCATCTAAAACCCTGGACCATCATGTGTTATTCCCATATGCCTGGAGAAGGAAGCTGACACAGGGCTTGTTCCTCAAATGTTCCTGTGTTGCAGAGTACAGATCCTGCTCTGTCCCCTACTGGCTGGGCTACTGTGGGCAAGTCTCTCAGCCTCTGGCTTAAATTTCCTCATGTGTTCAATTCAGTTCAGTCACTCAGTTGCGTCTGATTCTTTGTGACCCCAAGAATCGCAGCACGCCAGGCCTCCCAGTCCATCACCAACTCCCGGAGTCTACTTAAACTCATATCCATCAAGTCAGTGATGCCATCCAACCATCTCATCCTCTGTCGTCCCCTTCTCCTCCTGCCTTCAATCTTTCCGAGCATCAGGGGCTTTTCAAATGAGTCAGCTTTCCGCATCAGGTGGCCAAAATATTGGAGTTTCAGCTTCAACATCAGTCCTTCCAATGAACACCCAAGACTGATCTCCTTTAGGATGGACTGGTTGAATCTCCTTGCAGTCCAAGGGACTCTCAAGAGTCTTCTCCAACACCACAGTTCAAAAGCATCAGTTTTTCAGTGCTTAGCTTTCTTTATAGTCCAACTCTCACCTCCATACATGACTACTGGAAAAACCATAGCCTTGACTAGACAGACCTTTGTTGGCAAAGTAATGTCTCTGCTCTTTAATATGCTGTCTAGGTTTGTCATAACTTTCCTTCCAAGGATCAAGCGACTTTTAATTTCATGGCTGCAATCACCATCTGCAGTGATTTTGGAGCCCAGAAAAATAAAGTCAGCCACTGCTTCCATTATTTCCCCATCTATTCGCCATGAAGTGATGGGACTGGATGCCATGACCTTAGTTTTCTGAATGTTGAGCTTTAAGCAAACTTCTTCACTCTCTTCTTTCACTTTCATCAAGAGGCTCTTTGGTTCCTCTTCACTTTCTGCCATAAGGGTGGTGTCATCTGCATATCTGAGGTTATTGATATTTCTCCCAGCAATCTTGATTTCAGCTTGTGCTTCATCCAGCCCAGCGTTTCTCATGATGTACTCTGCATATAAGTTAAACAAGCAGGGTGACAATATACAGCCTTGACGTACTCCTTTCCCTATTTGGAACCAGTCTGTTGTTCCATGTCCAGTTCTGTTACTTCCTGACCTGCATACAGGTTTCTCAAGAGGTAGGTCAGGTGATCTGGTATTCCCATCTCTTGAAGAATTTTCCACAGCTTGCTGTGGTCCACACAGTCAAAAGCTTTGGCATAGTCAATAAAGCAGAAATAGGTGTTTTTCTGGAACTCTCTTACTTTTCTGATGCTCCAGAATGTACATGGGGATAACAATGTTATCTGATTCATAGATTTATTGACAAGAATAAATGGGCATGCTCATGGCACAGGACTTCATGCATAGTAAATATATAGTTATTTTTTCTTTATTAAGCTCCACCTTGTCAACTAGATATTTCTCAAATGACTACAGAGTTTAAAATAGTTTATATTTTACAGATATGGTTGACTTTTCTAGTTTCATATTTGTATATCATGATGACTTGACTAGAAATTGTTGTGTATAAAAGTAGACTAAACTTTTGACATTAAAGTGGATTTAAAAAAAATACTTCTATGTTTGCTGTCCTTCCAGGATTTTTATTTTGGTCAGTGCAATTTCAATATATTTTCCCCCTATATTCCCTCATGGCTCACACAGTAAATAGTGTGCCTGAAATGAGCGAGACCTGGGGTTTGATCCCTGAGTTGGGAAGATTCCCTGGAGAAGGGAACGGCTACCCACTCCAGTATTCTTGCCTGGGGAAGCCTATGGACAGAGGAGCCTTACAGGTTACAGTCCATGGGGTCGCAAAGAGTTGGACATGACTGAATGACTTTCATTTTCTACTTTTCCCCCTATATATTAATATAATATCAGGAAATACCAACCATATAAATAAATAAACCAAAGTAAGTTTGTGATAACCTCAAATATGCAGATGACACCACCCTTATGGCAGAAAACAAAGAGGAACTAAAGAGCCACTTGATGAAATTGAAAGAGGAGAGTGAAAAAGCTGGCTTAAAACTCAACATTCAACAAAGGAAGATCACAGCATCCAGTCCCAACACTTCATGGCAAATAGATGGGGAAACAATGGAAACAGTGACAGACTTTATTTTCATGGACTCCAAAATCACTGCAGATGGTGACTGCAGCCATGAAATTAAAAGACACTTGCTTCTTGGAAGAAAAGTTATGACAAACCTAGACAGCATATTAAAAAGCAGAGACATTACTTTGCCGACAAAGGTCAGTCTAGTCAAGGTTATGGTTTTTCCAGTAGTCATGTATGGATGTGAGAGTTGGACTACAAAGAAAGCTGAACATTGAAGAATAGATGCTTTTGAACTGTAGTGTTGGAGAAGACTCTTGAGAGTCCCTTGGACTGCAAGGAGATCAAACCAGTCAATTGAAAAGGTAATCAGTCCTGAATATTCATTGGAAGGACTGAAGCTGAAACTCCAATACTTTGGCCATCTGATGCGAAGAAGTGACTGATTGGATAAGACCATGATGCTGGGAAAGATTGAAGGTGGGAGGAGAAGGAGCTGACAGAGGGTGAGATGGTTGGATGACATCACTGACTCGATGGACATGAGCGTGAGTAAGCTTGGGTAGTTGTTGATGGACAGGGAGGCCTGACATGCTGCTGTCCATGGGGTCACAAAGAGTCAGACACGACTGAGCGACTGAACTGAACTGAACTGGAGGTTTTTTCCAAACATTTTAGATTGAATCTAGTGCTTCAGTGATACTTTTACATCAAGGGTTTTTTTCCTCACAAGAAGTAATTTTATGTTTGACTGAGTTTTACAATGTATTTAAGAATTTGGAGTTGACACAGGTATTTAGCAGTGGCAATCAGGTTCAACAAGAAGAGTGTGGACCTTCCCAGCTTGGGCTTCTGTTCCAACTGCTTCCTGGCTCTTTACTTCTTGTAAAACCACTCTGCATGTTGGTGCATTTATTCATCCTTCTGTTAGTACTTAACACACACCGGCTTTGCTCGGTGCTCAGGAGAAGATGTAAGAGGAGGCCTTATTGTCTAGGAACAGCCAATGTAATTAGAAATAGGACTCATACACCTAAACAGGTATCTTAGAATGGATGATAATGCATCAATGGCCAAAATGAATGGTGTAGGTAAGTGAAGATTAGCGAAGCCAGGAATAGGCAGAAAGACTGCTCTGTTTGTGATGAATGAGTTGTTTACTAAACGATGAGCCGGTTTGTGAATTTAATGCAGTCCTGGCAGAATTCTGATAGGACCTGTGGGAATTGCCTAAGGAGAGGTTCTTAGTAACTGACCTGGCTCTTCGGAGGGTTCTTGGTTCCCACACCCTCTTGAAGCCAGAGCTGGGCATTCAAGCAGATTAGCTTCTCCCAGCCTTCATGCTCCTGCCTTCTTACCCTCGAGCGTTTGGAAGCTCCTTTACTTCTCTCAGGCATCAGCCTTAGATGCTTGTGGGCGAGGGCTGGGAGGGCCTACCTTCCACGAGTTCAGCCTGGGTGTTGGCCACACTGTCTGCCAGGCTTCACTGACATTTGACCCTGTGCCCATGCTTTACATGTTTCAAAAATGCTAGAAAATTACTATGTGAAATGCCTGGTAATTCCAATTAGGGCCTTGATGGTGGCTAGAAAGTTGGCTGACAGTTGGGGAATGCATGTTTACAGTGGGTCTTGGGGAAGAATAACATGTGAGGGAACTAGGGATGGCTAGGTATTTCTCTTGGAATTGAGCTGCTTAAAATCAAATGGTTTTTGTATCAAGTTTCCTAGTAGGTGCCAAACAGATAAAAATAACCTTCAAGGCATGATTTCTAATGAATATGAAATCTTGCTTTAAGCAATCTATCTCAATGGAAATACTGGCCTCATGGAGAGAGAAACTAAGGAGAACTTACATATTGATATGAAAATTAGGATGATTTTTCCTCTGGTAATTTGTTTCCTGACCTGAGAAAATATTTGTGTATAAAGAGAATTACCCAGAGGGATGGGCTGGGGAGGGAGGTGGGAGTGGGGTCAGGATGGGGAACACATGTACACCCATGGAGGATTCAAGTCAATGTATGGCAAAACCAACACAATATTGTAAAGTAAAATAAATAAATAAATTATTTAAAAAAAAGAGAAAATTACAGAAGCTATAATTTATTTTCTCTGAGCATGTGTTACTATAATACTACAAAAATGCAAAGGCCTCACCATCTGAAAACATTAATAAAGTAGTTCTAAAAATATCCATCACAAAATTGGTCAATACTTATTAAATATATCTTTAAAAAAGAAGAGACACAAACATCCATGGAATAGCCTAATTGGTTCCAAGTGTGAGAATGCGTGGGCTTCCCAGATGGCATTGGTGGTACAGAATTTGCTTGCCAACGCAGGAAACGTAAGAGATGTGGGTTGGCTCCCTGGGTTGGGAAGATCCTCTGAAGGAGGGCATGGCAACCCACTCCAGTATTCTTTTTTTTTTCTTTCTTAGGGGTAAGTGAAAACACAATCCACTCCAATATTCTTGCCTTGAGAATTCATGGACAGTGGAGCCTGGCAGGCTACAGTCCACAGGGTCGCACAGAGTCGGACACGACTAAAGAGAGTTAGCACATATGTGAGCACGCATATCTTCTGGGAATGCTCTTTCCTCTTAAGAAGAAATATCGTACTTATTCTTCAAGGTTTATTCTAAGAACATAATGAAAGCAAATGGAAACAGTTATGTGTGGTTAAAATTGTTTATTTTGTTAGATATTTACACCTCATCTACGGGCTTCTCTAGTAGCTCAGTTGGTAAAGAATCTACCTGCAATGCAGGAGACATTGGTTCGATTCCTGGGTTGCGAAGATCCCCTGGAGAAGGGAAAGGCTACCATTTCAATGTTCTTGCCTGGAGAATTCCACGGACAAAAGACCTGGGGGGCTGTAGCTGGGATCGCAAAGAGTTAGACATGGCTATACAACTAACTCTCCTTTCCCTTTTCCTATGGGTTCCATAAGAAAACAAAATAGACATTTTAAAAGAAAGAAATAACTTTGAATCAATGAAATTAGATGACTTAATTTTATTAAAAAGTCAGAAATATAGGATAAATGGTAAATGCAGCATGGATAGTTTAATTTTTGTTGTCCTGGATTAGAGACTGTTTCATTTCCTACTCTTGCTGTCTTAGAAGGGTATTAACTGCCATGCAGAGCTTTTGGAAAGCAGCTGTGAACCTGCAGATTCCACTTGCCTGCCAATATTTTATGACCAGACAGATGTGTATGCAAATCACACCTGTTCTAATTCCAGAAGCCCTGCTTCAGTCAATCACTCTAACATAACTTCTGTCTCTAAGAAATAAAATGCACCAAAGAATATTGAGGGCTGGACAACAAAGGTGTCAACAGCTCCCCCACCAAGAGCATGGCTGAAAGCTATGGTCACATTTTCTGAGCTTTCCAGGACCCCAGGGAGCACTCAGTGACGGATTAATGAAAACTGGGAGGTGAGAAGCCTGGTGGGTGTGTTGGAGGCACATAATGTGTTGGAGGCACATCTTGCTCTGAAGATGTTTCTCTTTGCTCCTCTGTTCAGAAAAATCTCTAAGTGAAAATGGCCTTGCGTGGAACACTAAGAGAGGTAAATCTCATTTGGAAAGTCAAACTTGGGGGAAGGTAAAAGGTAAAATAACTGACATTTACCATTTTACTATTCTGATTACTATTAAAATATTTTGATGTTGAATCTGGCACAAACCAGGTTTCATAACCCAGAAAAGCAAGAGCCACGTTTCCTATTATGATATACTTATAAGGTAAGAAAATCTGCTTTTATTAACCCACATCCCTAGAGACATGGTTTAAGTTGAATCCAGAGTGTTAAAAATTTCTGAAGCATTTTTAATCACAGAAAAGCAAGTTGATTCTGAATTGATGATGGGCTTGTACATCTGTGTTCTGCCACCAGTCTGGTACTTCTCTGCCCTTGCCCTCGTATTTTCTTTGCTTGGTGAAAGCAGGCTGTTCGGTATATGGTCAGAATTTTCAGGGCTACATTTGCACTCCATGCAATTAGTTTTCACTGCATTCTTTGCAAATGCTTGATTGTTGGTGACAGTAACTGTGTCTGTTTTAATTCACAGAAGCCATAGATGTGGCCGAGCCTCTGCAACCTGGCTGACTGGCTCACCCAGAGCCAGAGTTCTTTGTCATTAAGAGTCTCACATCCTTTTTTCTCATCCTTTCCTGTATCACCACTGTAAAGTCTTTGATATAAATAGAGCGCATACTCAGATCTTACAATGATATTCCAATTTTATCCAACAAGCTTACTCTGATCTTTTATTGATAAGTATTCTGTATCACTTTTGAGGACCTCAAAATTTGTACCCAAGATGAAATCTCCATCAGTAAGATTCCACTACAATGTTCTTTTATTTATAAGGCATAAAATTCCAATTGCCTTGGAGACAAGTTTGTGCAGAATACAGTCTCAAAGAAGCTACAGCTTAAGTTTTACAGTGTGGGGATCATTGTGATTCACCACATATACCTACGTCTGTGCAGGAAACAAAAAGGCCAGGTCCAACACAGCTTCCACATCCTGGAACCGTTTGTGGGACTGAAGCAATGGGGTTTTTGAGATCCAGCGGGACCTGGTCTTCCTGCTGTCACTTCCGGGAGGGCTGAGCAACACCTGGGCCTCCCATCTTTGGTCCCTTGGGTTCAGATTGACTGGCAGTGCAGGACAGGATGGGGAAAACATGAGCGTGAAAATGTTCAATAAAATGATTTCATCATTGAGCCTGCCAGAATCACAGAGATGCTTTTAGAGAGCTTTTTAAATCTTTGGCTGTTGCTTCTGGGCAAACGTATCCCTTGCTACTCTCACTTTTCTGTTTCCTTCCCTCTCCTGTCTTCATATGCAAATTCTTTACTGATATATATTTACCTAGTAATGTAATAAAATAAAGCTCTTACAGTAGATTCACCTCAAGCTATTAAAAATTAGTGTTTATCATATGTCCAGGCTGAGAGTTGGACACGCTGTTCAGCATTCACTGACTTCTCTGTCCTCTGAAATGATTTGGGATTAGATCTACGAGCATACCACTCATGGCCCTGGTCTGTGGTACCAGAGCATGGAAAATGACACCTTGAAACTATACTTCACTCTGAAAAATAGATGGAAAGGATGCTACTTGAGCCCAGCTCAGATGGACCTTGGTGGGGCTGGAGGTAGCTGGAGGAGTGTTCTCAGAGAATGAGCAGGAAGTGCCGGCTGGGGTGTAGGTCTCTCTGTCTTTGTTTGACAGTGCAGTGGGGATGCTTTGTTTCTGAAACACCAGGAAAGACAGACATATACATAACAAGAACATAAGGGCAGAGACTGAAAATTCTGAGCTTGTCTGCAAACACTCGCCTCCTGCTCGGAGTCCAAACTTAAAGCACCCTGAGCACAGCCAAGGAACAGCTGAGGGGACGGTGTTATCCCAAACTGCACAGAGGCGCTTTGGAGAAGTGATCCCACAGCTACAACCACAACCTCGTACTTATGACCTACAATACTTTTACCCCAAGCTTGAAAATAAGTAAAACAAATAGAATCTCAGGGATTCTGTTTACTGTGGCTGTTCAATGCCGTCTTTTCAAGTTGGGGTTATTGGCAGTGGAGAGGATGCGGCCAGATCTTGTGAAGGGCGCTGAGGGTGGATCTATCACCCTCCCGGAAGCATCTGCTTGAAGGGACACCGTCTCACCTCAGCACTTCTGGTACCAGCTGGGGACCAAGTTCCACTCTGGGGATGTGCAACCTGGGCAGTGGGTGAGTCAGCACAGTTCAGCTTCCCCAGTTACATGTTGGAAACTCGTCTGCCATCTAAAGCTGTCTGCTGTCTTGTGACTTATCTGTCAGCAGTGAACCTATGACTCCAGGTAGTTCATCCAAAAAATCAAGGAAAAGATACGGAAATTGAATATATTCAGTTTATTTAATATTAGTTTCCATGAAGGCTCTGAGTTCAGTGTTTATGTGTTTCTTCTGACTTGGTTCACTAGTTTTCTGGCTCTAATCTGTTTACAAATATAGGCTGTGAGTTTACCACCATTTTTTAATTAAAGCATAGAAATAGAAAATACAATATTTTTTGTATGTAAGAGAGGGTCATAATATGAATTCTTAAAAACTTGACAAAAGACTGGATCTGTGAGCATCTGTTCTGTTTAGTGACATAGATGATGACGTGTTGTGTGAACTGCTCTTTCAAAGGTACATTGTTGTTTTCTTGCTGTGGGCCTGTCTTTATCAGAAAGTTCAGAAAGATTCTTGGTGTAACATACATGATGTGTATTTATATAGAAATCTCTCCAGGCATCTTAGGTTGCAGACTATTATTTTGGAATTTTGGAAGCTTCCAGGAAAATTTTAAGCAGAATAGATATTTAATCTTGGTCAAATGGAGACATTTATTTAATCTAAACCATGTCTTATGGTGTTCTGTATATAAGAGTGCATACATTTGGTACAAAACCTGGAAGGTATAGAGAGAGAATCAGTGAAAAATAAATCAGTACCCCCAACTGCCCAGAACTTGCCCAAAGTCACCCCATCATTTTCTTCTTTTTGCTTATACACATGTGTAATACACACATTATATTACATCCATCCTATCTATGATTTATTTAATCAGGCCCCTCGTTTTTTTTTTTTTCCTTGTCATTATCCATTTAATTTTTTTTCTTTTTGACTTTTTTTTCCCCCTTTATTTATTTATTTATTTTTTTCAGTGGGTTTTGTCATACCTTGATATGAATCAGCCATAGAGTTACACGTATTCCCCATCCCGATTCCCCCTCCCACCTCCCTCTCCACCCGATTCCTCTGGGTCTTCCCAGTGCACCAGGCCCGAGCACTTGTCTCATGCATCCCACCTGGGCTGGTGATCTGTTTCACCATAGATAATATACATGCTGTTCTTTTGAAACATCCCACCCTCACCTTCTCCCACAGAGTTCAAAAGTCTGTTCTGTATTTCTGTGTCTCTTTTTCTGTTTTGCATATAGGGTTGTCATTACCATCTTTCTAAATTCCATATATATGTGTTAGTATGCTGTAATGTTCTTTATCTTTCTGGCTTACTTCACTCTGTATAATGGGCTCCAGTTTCGTCCATCTCATTAGAACTGGTTCAAATGAATTCTTTTTAACGGCTGAGTAATATTCCATGGTGTATATGTACCACAGCTTCCTTGTCCATTCGTCTGCAGATGGGCATCTAATCAGGCCCCTATTGATGATATCTATGAACAAAGCTGTGAGCTGTGTATTTAGAACACACTTCCTGTGGGTACCTGCATGGCTCTTTCCTCATCTCACTCAGGGCTGTTTAAATGCCACCTCCTCACCTGCCTTATGGAAACAGCCTCCATCCCCCCTTCCTGCCTACCCCTCTCACCCTGCTCGAATTTTGTTCATGCATCACTTGACATTATGCTTTTAAAAAATTCTTTTCTTCTTTGATGTGGACCATTTAAAAGCCTTTATTGAATTTCTTACAATAGTGCTTCTTTTTATATTTCGGTTTTTTGGCCATGAGGCAGACATGTTAGCTCCCTGACTGGAGAGCAAACCTGTACTTCCTGCACTGGAAGGCAAAATCCCAGCTACTAGACCACCAGGGAAGTCCCTGCACTGGTGTATTGGCAGCCTACCTCCCCACCCAGCATAAGCCTCAAGAGACTCCACACTTTGCTGTTCCTTTTCGGTGCCTACACTCGTAGCTGGTATGCAGTTGGTGCCCACTAAGTATACTTATGAAATGCATAGGTCATTTTGCAAGTATGAGTAATTTTTTAGGAAAAATTGCTATAAGTGGAATTGTTACGTTAAAGGATATGGGTGCTGGAGATTTTTCCAAATTGTAGAAATTTATCCTTCCATCAGCAATGTACCAACAAAAACAAACTTAAAATTTTTCCCTGAGATTATCCTACTAAGTGAAGTAAGTCAAAAAGAGAAAGACAAACACTATATGATATCACTTATATGTGGAATCTAAAATATGACACAAATAAACTTATCCATGAAACAGAAACAGAATGACGGACATAGAGAACAGACTGGTGGTTGATAAGAAGGTGAGATTGGATGTGGTGGGAGGTTGGAGTTCGTAGAAGGCAAGCTGTCACACATAGAATGGATAAACAGCAGAGTCCTATTGTATCGCACAGGGAAGTATATGCAATATCCTTGAATATATATTCTATATACATACACACATATATATGTGTGTATAACGGAGTCACTGCTATATAGTGGAAATTAACACAACATTGTACATCAGCTATACTTCAATATACACAAAATTAAAAGACACATGCTCCTTTGAAGAAAAGCTATGACAAATATAGACAACACATTAAAAAGCAGAGACATCACTTTGCTGACAAAGGTCCAGATAGAGAAAGCTATGGGTTTTCCAGTAGCCATGTATGGATGTGAGAGTTGGGCCATAAAGAAGGCTGAGTGCCAAAGAAGTGATGCTTGTGAATTGCTGGAGAAGACTCTTGAGAGTTCCTTGGACTACAAGGAGATCAAACCAGTCAATCTTAAAGGAAATCAACCCTGAATCTTCCTTGGAAGGACTGATGCTGAAACTGAAGCTCCAGCACTTTGGTCTCCTGATGTAAAGAGCCAACTCTGGAAAAGACCCTGATCCTGGGAAAGATTGAGAGCAGGGGGAGAAGGGAGCGGCAGAGGATGAGCTGGGTGGATGACATCACCGACTCAATGGACATGAGTTTGAGCAAACTCCGGGAAACAGTGAAGGACAGGGAAGCCTGATGTGCCTCAGTTCATGGGGTTGCAAAGTGTCGGACATGACTAAGTGACTGAACAACAATAAATACCTCAATAAAAAAATGTTTTGTTTTTCTTTCACCAGTGGGAAAAAGTTTTTTCCAAGTTGATATAACCCATGGTATCTCATTTTAGTTACAATTTGTGTTTATTTTATGACTGATATGTATGCTACCCAAAGTCTTTAGCCATTACAATGACTGGCCACATCTGAGGCCCAAACGTCTTTGTGACACTCATGTCCTTATACCTGATATTGCTGTTACCTGTCCCCTGGACTCTAGGTACATGGTGGTTCTTGCCTGCCTTGGTTTTGTCTTTGCTCAGTTACTCTGAAACCCATAATTTATGTGTATAGAACACTGTTTGGTAAGATCAGAGATGAAACATTTCCTTAATTGCAGCCCCAAGTTTTCTTCTGATAAGATGTCCACTTCGTAAATGTTTCCTGCTCCAGCCTTTTAACTACTGGGGAGCAGAGAAGTTTCCAGCACCCAGAGAAGGCCCCCTCTCTTGAGCATTTTTAGTGTCCTTGTCCTGCAGAGTGTCCACACACCCCTGTTGCTTAGCCAGCCCTATAGCCACGTTTATAGGTTAATTTTGGTAGTTACTTTGACTTTTAGATTTCTTACGTAAGGAGATCAAAGCAGTCAATCCAAAAGGAAATCAACGCTGAATATTCACTGGGGGGACTGACGCTGAAGCTGAGGTTCCAGTACTTTGGCTACTTGATGCAAAGAGCTGACCCTCTGGAAAAGACCCCGACCCTGGGAAGAATTGAAGGCAGGAGGAGAAGGGGGCAAAATAGAATGAGACGGTTGCATGGTATCATGAACTCAATGGACCCGAGTGTGAACAAACTCAGAGATAGTGGAGGACATGGAAACTTGGCGTGCTGCAGTCCATGGGGTGGCAAAGAGTTGGACATGACTGAGTGACTGAACAACAAAATTCTCTTTGACCTTGTTCTACTTTCAGGTCATATTTGTGGCCTCCGTACCACCAGGAAAACCAGCATCAAGGAGGACATCTTGCCATAATAATTGAAAATACCAGGATTTGATGTACAATTGGGCCTGAATAAAAGGGTGTTATCTTTCCATTATGTTGTTTCTTAGTTAATCATAGCCCAGGGATTCTTTAAATTTCCCCTTTAAAACTGTTTGCATGTGCTTTATCTGTGTATTTGAACCATCATGATTTTACTGCAAGGTGAAATAGACGTTTCCTGTTGAAATGCATACTTTGGCTCATTGGATGAAATCTCAATGTATAAATTGTAGGATTCTCATGACAAGAATAAAACAATGTCACTAAGATGATCAACACCAGATTCTCTTGTTACTGTAACTCTAGTTATACTAACATTTGTCTAGCCACCCCCAATCCCTCACCCCACTAAAGAGTAAAAGGCATGGATTATTTACCTGTAGTGACTTATACCAAATATTAAAAAATGGTGCCATTCCAAGAACACTGAAGCAAAGATATCAAAATAATTTTTAGTTCTCCTGAAAATTTGTGTTGTCTTATTTCTAACAAGAAATCAAATACATTGTAAATGTGATTTTCTATTTTTGAAAGGTAGCCTAGTATTGTCTGAATATTAATGTGATTTGTGCTTATAAAAATTTGTTGTATGATATTTGCTAGATAAACCTTTCATTCCTTTATTTTTCTTTGGGTAATGAATTATGAAGAATCATTATTTAATACCTATCAGTGGTGTGATAAAATCCAACAATGAAAACAGTTGGTTATATATTGATCAAAATAAAATTGAAAAATCAGAGGAATATTTTTTTCTAAAATATTTCCCCCCAAATTTTCAAATCAGTAAATGCTCTATTTGAAGAATCCCATGGACTAAAAAACACATCACATGTATACATCCAACTATACAGGAAAAAATAAGATGACAAAAGACTTTTATTCAATAATGGTACAGGAAATTTTTGCAGTAATACTTGCGGGGCATGAACTTGATAAGAGAAATCTTTAAAAACACTACACTGTCTTTATAAGCTGCAGCCATAACTTAGGGCCTGATGATTTTGAAAAGCTCCAGTGGCTACAAGAAGATGATCTTGGCACTACAATATAACATCCCTAAAGTGCTGTGGGCGACTACAGTGTACAGTCTATAACTTACAGTGTATAACTTACAGGTGTATACAAGTTGTACAGTGTATAACTTAGAAATATCTTCATGCTGAGATTTAACACTTGGAGGTCAGTGCTGGTAAAGTTTGAAAAAATAAACATATCAACCAAATAACCTTTATTATTGTGTTCACTAGGGAGTCTCAGTATGAAATCTTTTCACATCAAGACTCATTTCAACACTGAGTCAAAAAGCCTAAAGCATGCAGGAGATCAATTGAGCAATGACAAGATTCTTAAAAGACATGTGAACTACTGAACTCTTGTGTATACAGTGTTACATTTAATGCACTTAAACATATATCACTTAAAGATGACTTTTCCAAGTATGGCAAAATATGTATTCTTTGACCCACATCTCCTGTGTCTCCTGCATCGCAAGCAGATTCTTTACCCACTGAGCCACGGGGGAAGCCATTCTTTGACCATTAACTCATTTTCTAAAAGGCAGTTAACCAAAGAGATAAAAATTACCACTTAAGATATGCATAAAATTAAAGTATTAAAAGAAGTTAAATAAAAATTTATTTTCCAGATGGAGAAGAGAAGTATGTTAGGGCAGCAAAATTATTTTTCTATGATAATAAGATGATGGATGCCTGTCATTATACATTTGTGCAGAGGCATAGAATAGACAACACTGAGTGAACTGTAATATCAGCTCTGGAGTTTGGGTGATTATGACATGTCAGCAGGGGTTCTTTGATCGCAACATATGTGCCACCTCGGGGTGGCATTGATAATGAGGGAGACTGTGCATGCGCAGGGGCACGGGGTATACGCACCTCTGCCTAATGTTGCTGTGACTCTGTAACTACTCCAAAAAGACAATCCTAGTTTTAAAAACTCAGTTTCTTTTATTTATTTTTGCTTTTGCTTTATTTTTTAATTAAAAAAATTAACTAATTTATTTTAGTTGGAGGCTAAATACTTTACAGTATTGTGGTGGTTTTTGCCATACATCGACAAGAATCAGCCATGGGTGTACATGTGCTTCCATGTCCTCGCTATTGTAAACAGTGTTGCAATGGACATTGGGGTACATGTGTCTCTTTCAGATCTGGTTTCCTCAGTGTGTATGCCCAGCAGTGGCATTGCTGGGTCATATGGCAGTTTTATGTTTGCTTTTATATTAAAACAATTAACAGCTGTTTGGAAGTATAATAGACATATAGTTAACAGCATGCATTTGTAGTGTATATGTTGATATATTTTGCATGCATTTGCACCAGTGGAAGCATCTACACAATCTGCATAGTGAGTGTTTCTATGACCACCAGGGGTCTCCTTATGCCCCCCAAAATCCCCCTCCTTTCCCACCCAGTCCTCATCCCTAGGAAGCCACCAATTTTTCTGTCACTATAGAGATAAGGTGGCATTTTATAAGGTTTATATACATGAAATTATATAGTATGTGACCTTTTGGTCTTTGTTCACTTAGAACAATTATTTTGAAAATCAACCACTTCATGGCATTTCTTTTTTTAATGCTGAGTAGTGTTCCATGGTAAGAATACACCACACTTTGTTTATTCATCCTCTTGGTGGTGGAAATTTGAATTGTTTCCGGTTTTGAGCAATCACAAATAAAACTGTTATGACCCTTGTGTATCAGTCTTTGTGGTCACATATGTGTTCTTTCCTCTTGGGAAAACAGCTGTGGGTGCACAATGAGTTCTAGGGTGCGTGTATATTTAACTTTCCAATAAAGTCTAGGCTCTTTCTTGGATGTTTGTTCCATTTTATGTTACCACTTAGTAGTGGAGTAATAGTGAGTTCTAACTCCTCCTCATGCCAACACTTGTGATCAAGCTTTAATTTCAGATGCTCCAAGAGCTGTGTGGTGTCATCCAGTTGTAGTTTTAATTTTCATTTCCCTATGACTAGTGACATGGAGCATCTTTGAATGTACTTATTTGCTATCCATGTATCTTCTTGGGTGAAGTGTCTATTAAGATATTTTGCCTTTTAAAATTGAATTGTACTTCAAGTTCAATTACCCCTTTTTCATATAACTATGAGACTGAACTTAAACCAATAGTTCACATGATTATTGCCCTACTGCAATGTCCATGGATTTATCACACGGGAAAAATACACGTTTGGGGTACAATTTGACCTATGGTGGTGGATTCCTCTGTGAGGTAGTGTTTATATTTGCGACCTGGATGACAATTTTGTGTTTTGACACTGCTGAACTCTACTGTACACCTCAGTTCAGTTCAGTTCAGTTGCTCAGTCGTGTCCGACTCTTTGCGACCCCATGAATCACAGCACACCAGGCCTCCCTGTCCATCACCAACTCCCGGAGTTTACTCAAACTCATGCCCATCGAGTCGGTGATGCCATCCAGCCATCTCATCCTCTGTCATCCCCTTCTCCTCCTGCCCCCAATCCTTCCCAGCATCAGGGTCTTTTCCAATGAGTCAGCACAGTAGGTACATGCCTCTTTGAGTTGCTGTGACTTAGCCTGGCACTATACTTGCAGTACATGTCAGTAAATAATGGTGGAATAAGTGAACAGATGGATATTCTGAATTGCAGAGAAACTGGGGCCAAATTATATTATAAGCTTAAACCAGCATTATATTTATTCACTTAAATTTTTCTTAATTTTTCTTGAAGTAAAGTAGAGGCAATTATTTGTGGAGAAATGCAGGAGTCAGAGTCTCCTAATCTCATATCTTCAGTGTTTGAAAGAGTGAAAAAATATCTATTGTTTTACATTCTTTTTGCTTTTTGTTTTCTACTTACTGCTCCTTCTCTTCCCTGCCACAGATAGATTACAAATGCATCACTGCTCTGGTTAAAAAATTTTAATGTTTTCCCATCAAACTAAGGATAAGTTCCAAACTCGCCTTCACGTCGCTCAGGTCCCATAGTGCATCCTGGTGCCACCCCACACCCCCCGACTGCCAGCCTCTCCTGCCTGCTCCCCGCAGCTACCCACATAGGCCTTGATGCCCCCCAGATGCTGTGTCCCATCTGTTCTTCCCCTCATTTGAAATAAATTGCCCCATTTTATCCTAAATTTTTTAAATTTATTTTTTAATTGGAGGAAAATTGCTTTACAATGCTGCTTTACAAAATTGCTTGACAATGTTTATGATTTCTGTCCTACTACAACACAAATCAGCCGTAATTAATTATACATATATCATCTCCCTCTTGAGCCTTCCTCCCCTCCATCCATCCCACCCCTGGGTACATATATAGAATGGAATATTACTTAACCATAAAAAAGAATGAATTTGAGTGAGTTCTAGTGAGGTGGATGAACTTAAAGTGGTTTGAATAATGTCTCTAGCAGAACAAATGTGTGAAGCTCCCAGGGGTCCCCTGAGAGCTGACCCCCATTTGGATGTAACTGTCATAGATTAGAGAGGTAACCACAGTGACTTCTAGTGACTTCTAGCTTCTGGAAATAAAGGTGGTGACTTTTCTTGCCAAGCAGGGGTGTTTGTTGTCAAAGGGAGGCCATTCCATGGCTCCTGACTCTCCTGGAGGTGGGCAGCACTTTCTGAACAGTGAATCACGCAGCATTCAGACTGGTGGCACAAACATCTGTCGTTCTGTCCATCTTCCTCTCTGTGCTATTGCCTCCACAGTCAGCTTTTTAAGCTTGAATGAGTGTCCTCAGGGATATAATACCTAACTTTCCCTTCAAAGTCAAGTGTAGTTGAATTGACAGGAACAGAGTTATTAAAGCTACATTGCATAATTTGTTTTTTATTTGGATCCATTTTATGCCCTTAATACAGACATTGTTATTTTGCTAGAAAAAGGAGGCTCTATTCAGGGAGAAGAACATGAAAAATGACCTAGGGAGAAATAGGCTCTTTCTAATGAAGATATATATCAGTGTAAGAACTTATTAAAAATATACCATTTATAATGCACAGATTGTAGTCATTGCAGTGGCCATCATTGTTATTCTGAGCTGTTTCTCCAGATTTTCAAAGGAGACCAGTGTCCTTAGACAGTCTCTTTTGTCAATGATGGATTTTTCTTTTCATGTCACAGGACTATAGGATTTGTTCCTTTACTTAGTTCAAAGGGATGCACTTCTGTTCATCCCTGTTTTCAATAATTTCCCTTCTATCTTGTCTCCTCTAAGCTGGTTACAGGAGTTAAGTTTTTTTCTCCTTTTCTGAAAATAAACCAAACAGAAATTAACATTCTGCTTCAAGGGAATTTAAAACTTCCATAAAAATATGTTCCCTGTAGAATTTCTGTAACAATCAATTTTGTTTCATGTAAGGTTGTTTTGATGTCTTGTGTTTTAACAGCTAGGAGCACTGTGCATTTGTATCATGCCCAAGAAAAGGATGCATCCTGCCTCAGGTGGACTTTTTCTACATTTGCATGAACAGTTTTTGCAAACATTGAGCTTTTTTTTTTTTTTTTTTAAGGATGGAAATAGCCCCTGAAAAGCATCACTGGAACCAGCTTGCTGGTAATTGTAAACAGCAGCAGCAGATGGACTGTGTGGAAGCTAGATACTGGAAGTGGTATTGTCTGATGTGAAGGAGCCGTGTGCATCAGTGTGACAAGTCTAACAAGCAGTAGTAATGGAAGGGAGACAATGGGAGTATAAAAAGAACTATGGATCATGTATCATCTTATTTTATATAACCATAGAGTGAGGATGTCATCTCACTAGTGGCAGAACTTTCCAGAGAAGAGGATGTGATTTATAGAGCTCAAGCCATGCAAAGCTTGCAAAGTGTTGGATGCTATTTATCTTATGGGTTGGGGGCCATTATGGGCTGAATGGTTGTGTTCAAAATTCATGTGTGAAGGACCTTCCCTCAATGTAATGGTAGTTTGGACAGACTGCCTTTGGGAGGTAACTAGGGTTAGGAGGTCAGGAGGGTGGAGCCTTCATGATGGGGTTGGTGCTCTGGCAACAGACACTAGAGCAGCCCTCCCACCCCCCATTTTCTCTCTCTCTCTCCCCCTCTCCTTTCCGTCAACACACAAGAAAGTCATCTGAGCACATAGCAAGATGGCACCCAGCTATGGGCTGAGAGAAGATGACACCTACCCTGCCAACACCTTGATCTTGGAGTCCCAGCCTTCAGAACTGTGAGAAATAAATTTCTGTTGTTTAGGCTGTCCATGCTATTGTATTTTATATGTCAGCCTGAGCTGACAAGGACAGGGGCCATGAGAGAATGTGTGCGTGTGAACCTGGCATGGTGAGGGGAAACTCGAGTGTAGCAGTTTTTACATTACGACCATTCCGGTCTTTCACGTCACAGCTGATGGCAGGTTGAGGTGGACCCACCACCACCTCCCACCACAAACAAATTATGACTCACAAAGGAGCAGACTGTGAATCCTGCTCTCTCCTTCATCAATGCCAGTCATTTATCTTGGATCTCCTTATTGAGACTGGTTTTTAATTTTTTTGTTTTTAAAATAATGGGGACTCAGACGGTGAAGAAGAACTCACCGTTTTCACATATGGGCAACTCTGACAAAGTTTTGGATTCTCTGAAGTTGAGTTCAGCTCAGTGGGGGTTGGGAGGAGAGGAGTAATTTGGTCCCAGGGGCTGATCTGGCAGAGTGTGGGTGGACCCGGCCCAGCCCTACTCCCCATCCCCACCCAACACTTTCCCAGGCATGCTTTATCTCCAGGTCCTCTGGGGTTGCCTGGTTCCAAGACTTGCTGTTCTTCTCTGACTCCCCATGAGCCACTCTTTCAATGCTGAGCCCCACGGGGGAAGAGATTGGCTAATGAAACCAGAGGTAATCTAAACTAGACATTTCAGAGGAGATGTCTGTTTGTTTTAATGGCAACTTTGGGTTGTTTCTCTTTTCCCTACCCCTGTTACACACAAGAGTTAACAGTACTCAACAGCATGTGTTTATTGGATCCCTCTATATATTAGGCATTGTATAAGCTGCCAAGTACAAGGATGAGTAAGACCTGGTCTCTGAACTTGAAATGCTTCCATTTCAATGTGTAATAGGAGAGTGGGTGGAGTAAGGCAATAAATAAACAAAACTAATATTAATGTATTATGTTTTCTGGTTGAGGAAAGAGAGGTTCATTCAGGCATGGTCACAGAAAAAGTAAGAGTTAAATTTGGAGCTTGAATGATAAAAGTCTGACAAACAGGATTGCATAATAACAGCCTTCTAAGGCAGGCAGGCGTGAAGAGACTTTAGCATTTAGACAGCTGAGAATCTGGCTACAAGGTCAGTGAAGTGGATTTATGACAAGGAGATGGCAGGAGATGACCCTGGAAAGTTGGGTCATATCTAGACTGAAAAACGCCTTGTAGGATAGGCTATACAGTTCCCCTACCTCAATCTTGCCAAAGGGGAATGGCCAACAGTTTTAAGCAGGAAGTTATTGTAGAAGTTTGATTTCTGGACAATCCACTTAGGGTGGAATGACAGGCGTTAGATCAGATTGAAGCCTGTGGTGACATTCGCAGGGATGGGGATGCTGTGGTTTAGGCAATGCAAGTGAAAGAAGGAGACAGAGAAGATTACAGGGCTTGGCAGATCTAAAAAGGAGGGGCAGTTGGTTGCACTTCCCTACATGTAAAACTTCAGAACTGAGGATTTTTGAACTGGTAAGAAGAAAATTAGGAAATCATGTCTTCAGTGGGATATGATGAGAATAGACTCTGATGTGGTCATTTACCAGAAAACACTTAGTCTTATGTCATATAAATGCTGAGTTTTAAGTACAGGGGTGGAAACAGATGCCTAGTTTCCTGATGTATCTAAATATTTCTAACAGTTTCACCTGCCTCCAAGAACTACATAGAAGAGTAACCTGTGTCATATTGAAACTCATGAAGCAAGTTAATGACAAAGTTAAATCTCACTTAAACTTGACTTTTTTATGGAATAGTTTATTTAAATACACAATTGAATTAACCAAAGGTATCCTTCAATAAATAGTAACCAAAGACCATACTTTGGAGAACTCCCTCTCCATTTGTTTCTGATCACAGATCAGTTGTCATTTGATATAAGCAAGTAGGGCACAGTGAAATGATGAATAAATACCACTTGCTCTGGTGATCTCCACATATTTCATTATTCATTCATTTAACTGTGACCCTATGTGCTTATGCTCTGGACACTTTTCTAGGTATTAGGACATATTCTTTGATACCAAGATGCTTATAGTTTGGCAAACATTATCTCAAAAAAATAGACATGTAGGAGCAGATATCAATATGGAAATTTTATTACTTGTGGTTAAATATGAAAATGCTGATTAGAAAATATACATCTTTCATTTAAAAATAAAAACCAGTATGCTTATCCTTTTTCAGAATATTTAAAGAAATTCTTGTTCGCATTGTAAAAAAAAGTAATTCTGAAAAAGTATTATTTTAAATATATTATTTTGCTTGTTTTCAGTGATTAGATTCGTACTCCTAATATCTTTATTGCAGTCTGCTGTGATAATTTTAGCATACTAACATAATGTGATCAAAACACTAATTCTTCTGTTTCTTGGTGATCACAGTACCAAGAGACTATTTTATATATTTAAACTAATAAATTTTAAATCATATTAAATAGATTAAATGCTTTGCCTCCCCCTCCCCGAGCTGTTCAACCACCATTATGTAGAATGCTGTGCCAAGAAATAAGAAAATCTATATGAAACGGAACATTTTCTAAGAAAAATGTTATCCAACTGAATTTAGAAGAATCGATGCTTCTTATTAGAAATAGTTCTTTATATTAAAAAAGTTAGTCATAATGTATCCATGTAAAAAGAACCTGGCCTAAACTTATCTTTGACAAAGAAAGGAGGCAAGAATATACAATGGGAAAAAGAGAGTCTCTTCAACAGGTGGTGCTGGGAGAACTGGACAGCTTTGTGTAAAAAAAACAAAAACAAAAACATGAAATTACAACACTTCCTAACACCATACACAAAGATAAAGTCAAAATGGATTAAAGACCTAAATGTAAGGCCAGAAACTATATAACTCTTAGAGGAAAACGGGCAGAGGACTCTTTGACATAAACCACAGCAAGATCCTCTATGACAGACCTTCTAGAGTAATGAAAATAAAAACAAAAATAAACAAGTGAGACTGAATTGAACTTAAAAGCTTTTGTGCAGCATAGGAAACTATAAACAATGTCAAAAGGCAACCCCCTCAGAATTGGGGGAGAAAATAATAGCAAATGAAACAACTGACAAAGGATTAGTTTCCAAAATATACAAGCATCTCCTGTAAGTCAATACCACAAAAGCAAACAACCCAAGCAAAAAGTGGGCAAAAGACCTAAAGAGACATTTCCCTAAAGAGGACATACAGATGGCTAATAAACACACGAAGAGATGCTCAACATCGCTCCTTATTAGAGAAATGTAAATCAAAACTGCAGTGAGATATCACATCACACTGGTCAGAATGGCCATCATCAAAAAATTTGCAAACAATAATGCTGGAAAGGGTGTGGAGAAAAGGGAACCCTCTTGCACTGTTGGTGGGAATATAAATGGATACAATCCCTAAGGAAGGCACTATGGAGATTTCTTAAAAAACTAGGAATAAAACTACCATATGACCCAGCAACCCCACCACTAGCCATATACCCTGAGCAAACCAAAATTTAAAAAGACCCATGTGCCTCCAATGTTCTTTGCAGGACTATTTATAATAGCTAGGAAATGGAAGGAACCTAGATGTCCACTGACTGATGAATGGATAAAGAAGCTGTGGAATATTGCTCAGTCATAAAGGCAAACACACTTGAGTTGGTTCTAATGGGGTGGAGGAACCTAAAGCCTATTATACAGAATGAAGTAAGTCAGAAAGAGAAAGCAAACGTTGTTTATTAAGGCATATATATGAAATCTAAAAAGATGGTACTGATGAACTTATTTGCAAGGCAGCAGTGAAGAGGCAGATGTACGGAACAAACTTATGGACACGGGGTTGAGGAAGGTGAAGTTGGGAGGAGTGGAGAGAGTGACATGGAAGCATATGCACTACAATAGGTAAAATGGTGGCTCAGATGAGAAAGAATCTGCCTGCAGTACAGGAGACCTGGGTTTGATCCCTGGGTCAGGAAGATCCCCTGCAGAAGGAAATAGCAACCCACTTAAGTATTCTCTCTTGGAGAATCCCTTGGACAGAGGAGCCTGGCGGGCTAGAGTCCATGGGGTCACAGAGTCGGACAGGACTGAATGACTAACACTTTCACTTTCATATATAAAATAGATGGCCAGTGGGAATTTTCTGTATGACTCAGGGAACGCAGACCAGGACTCTGTAACAACCTAGAGGGGCGGGATGGGGTGGGAGGTGGAAGGGAGGTTGAAGAAGGAAGGGAAATATGTATACCTATGGGTGATTCATGTCGATGTATGGCAGAAACCAATACAATATTGTAAAGCAATTATCCTTCAATTAAAAATAAATAAAGAAAAAAAAGTACCTGGCCCAGAAGAATTTAAGAACAATTCTTACCAAAGGTAAGAAATTGTTAATTTATATTACAATTGATCTTTGAACCATATGGGTTTGAACTTCATGGGTCCATACATACATGATTTTTTTTTCAATAAACATATTGGAAAATTTTTTTTGAGATAATTTGAAGAAATTTGAAAACTATATAACCTAGAAATATTGGAAAAATTGTGTGTTGTGAATGTGTAAAATGGATGTAGAAACTTGTGTATGTTATCAACTATCAATATACACAAATCTATTATCAAAAGTTATCAAAATTTAAACACACAAACATAGAATGTACATAATACCACTCACAGCTGAGAAAAATATAAGCCCACATAAAGACATGATATATTTCATTTTTACACAGGGATTTTTATTCTTTTTTAATTTTTATTTTATATTGGAGTATATTTGATAAACATTGTTGGGTTAGTTTCAAGTGTACAGCAAAGTGATTCAGTTATACATATACGTGTAACTATTCTTTATGAAATTCTTTTTCCATTTAGTTTACTACAGAGTACTGAGCAGAGTTCCATGTGCTATATAGTAGGTCTTTATTGGTTATCTATTTTAAACATAGCAGTGTTTACATGTCAATACCAAACTCCCAATCTATCCTTTTCCCTCACCCCAGTTTTCTCCTCTGGCAACCATAAACTATAAAGAAAACTCTCACTGTTTGCAGATGACATGATCCTTTACATAGAAAACCCTAAAGACTCCACCAGAAAATTACTAGAGCTAATCAACGAATATAGTAAAGTTGCAGGATATAAAATCAACACACAGAAATCCCTTGCATTCCTATACACTAACAATGAGAAAACAGAAAGAGAAATTAGGGAAACAATTCCATTCACCATTGCAATGAAAAGAAGAAAATACTTAGGAATATATCTACCTAAAGAAACAAAAGACCTATATATAGAAAACTATAAAACACTGGTGAAACAAATCAAAGAGGACATAAATAGGTGGAGAAATATACCGTGTTCATGGATCAGAAGAATCAATATAGTGAAAATGAGTATACTAGAAGACCCTGATGCTGGGAGGGATTGGGGGCAGGAGGAGAAAGGGACGACAGAGGATGAGATGGCTGGATGGCATCACCGACTCAATAGGCATGAGTTTGAGTAAGCTCCGGGAGTTGGTGATGGACAGGGAGGCCTGGCGTGCTGCGATTCATGGGGTCACAAAGAGTCGGACACGACTGAGTGACTGAACTGAACTGAACTGAACCCAAAGCAATCTATAGATTCAGTGCAATCCCTATTAAGCTATGAATGGTATTTTTCACAGAACTAGGACAAATAATTTCACAATTTGTATGGAAAAAGAAAAACCTTGAATAGCCAAAGCAATCTTGAGAAAGAAGAATGGAACTGGAGGAATCAACCTGCCTGACTTCAGACTCTACTACAAAGCCACAGTCATCAAGACAGTATGGTACTGGCACAAAGACAGAAATATAGATCAATGGAACAGAATAGAAAGCCCAGAGATACATCCATGCACCTATGGACACCTTATCTTTGACAAAGGAGGCAAAAATATACAACGGAGAAAAGACAGTCTTTTTAACAAGTGGTGCTGTGAAAACTGGTCAACCACTTGTAAAAGAATGAAACTAGAACACTTTCTAACACCACACACAAAAATAAACTTGAAAAGGATTAAAGATCTAAATGTAAGACCAGAAACTATGAAACTCCTAGAGGAGAACATAGGCAAAACACTCTCTGACATAAATCACATCAGGATCCTCTATGACCCACCTCCCAGAATATTGGAAATGAAAGCAAAAATAAATAAATGGGACCTAATTAAAATTAAAAGCTTCTGCACAACAAAGGAAACTACAAGCAAGGTGAAAAGACAGCCTTCAGAATGGGAGAAAATAATAGCAAACAAAGCAACTGATAAAGGATTAATCTCAAAAATATACAAACAACTCCTGAAACTCAATTCCAGAAAAATAAACGACCCAATCAAAAAATGGGCCAAAGATCTAAACAGACATTTCTCCAAACAAGACATACAGATGGCTAACAAACACATGAAAAGATGCTCAACATCACTCATTATCAGAGAAATGCAAATCAAAAGCACAATAAGGTACCATCACACGCCAGTCAGGATGGCTGCTATCCAAAAGTCTACAAGCAATAAATGCTGGAGAGGGTGTGGAGAAAAGGGAACGCTTTTACACTGTTGGTGGGAATGCAAACTAGTACAGCCACTATGGAGAACAGTGTGGAGATTCCTTAAAGAACTGGAAACAGAACTGCCATATGGCCCAGCAATCCCACTGCTGGGCATACATACCGGGGAAACCAGAACTGAAAGAAACATGCATACCCCAATGTTCATCACAGCACTGTTTATAATAGCCAGGACATGAAAGCAACCTAGATGTCCATCAGCAGATGAATGGATAAGAAAGTATGGTACATATACACAATGGAATATTACTCAGCCACTAAAAAGAACACATTTGAATCAGTTCTAACGAGATGGATAAAACTGGAGCCTATTATACAGAGTGAAGTAAGTCAGAACGAAAAACACCAATACAGTATACTAACACATATATATGGAATTTAGAAAGATGGTAACAATAACCCTGTATGCGAGACAGCAAAAGAGACACAGATGTATAGAACAGACTTTTGACTCTATGGGAGAAGGTGAGGGTGGGACGATTTGGGAGAATGGCATTGGAACATGTATATTATCATATATGAAATGGATCGCCAGTCCAGGTCCAATGCATGAATCAGGGTGCTCGGGGCTGGTGCACTGGGATGACCCAGAGGGATGGGATGGGGAGGGAGGTGGGAGGGGGGTTCAGGATGGGGAACACATGTACACCCATGGAGGATTCATGTCAATGTATGCCAAAATCAACACAATATTGTAAAGGAATTAACCTCCAATTAAAATACATAAATTTATATTAAAAAGAAAGAAAGAAAGCTGAGAGCTGAAGAATTGATGCTTTTGAACTGTGGTGCTGGAGAAGACCTGAGAGTCCCTTGGACTGCAAGGAGATCCACCCAGTCCATCCTAAAGGAGATCAGTGCTGGGTGTTCACTTGAAGGACTGATGCTGAAGGTGAAACTCCAATACTTTGGCCACCTTATTCAAAGAGTTGACTCATTTGAAAAGACCTTGATGCTGGGAAAGATTGAAAGCAGGAGGAGAAGGGGACGACAGAGGATGAGATGGTTGGATGGCATCACCAACTCGATGGACATGAGTTTGAGTAAACTCTGGGAGTTGGTGATGGACAGGGAGGCCTGGCATGCTGCAGTCCATGGGGTCACAAAGAGTCGGACACGACTGAGCGAGTGAACTGAACTGAACCATAAATTCATTCTTTAACTTTGTGACTCTGTTTCTATTTTGTAAAGAAGTTCAACCGTATCATTTTTTTTTAAAAAAATTCACATATAAACAGTATCATATGATATTGGTCATTTTCTATTTGACTTACTTCACATAGTATGATGGTCTTTTGGTCCACCCATGTTGTTATAAATGGCATTATTTCATTCTTTTTAATGGCTGAGTATAATATTCCTTTGTATAAATGTACCACATCTTCTTTATCCATTTCTCTATTGATGGATGTTTATGTTGCTCCCATGTCATGGCTATCGTGAAGAGTGCTGCAGTGACGCTCTGGTACATGTATCCTTTTGAACTATGGTTTTCTCTAGATATGCACCCAGGAATGGAATTGGTGAATCATATGGTAGCTCTACTTTTAGTATCTTAAGCAACCTCCATGCTGTTCTCCATAGTGGCTGCATCAATTTACATTCCCACCGACAGTGTAGGAAGGTTCCCTTTTCTCCACACTGTGTCCAGCATTTATTTTTTTGTAGACTTTTAAATAATGACTATTTATTATTATCATATATTACCATATATCACCCGATTTACATTTCTCTAATAATTAGTGATGTTGAACACCTTTTCATGTGCCTGTTGGCCATCTGTATGTCTGGAGAAATGTCTATTTAAGTCTTCATTCAGTCATGTTCTTGAGCACCTTCTGTGAGTTTGCACTGTGACAGATCCATGGTTTTATGGAGAAACCATTTTCTAAAAGTAATTTTTGCCCCAGTGGCCTCTTCACAGAACCACTCATAACTGGAGATAATTTTTAGTTTTCTCAGCTTCCATTAAAAAAAAGTATAAAGACATAATATTGAATCACACCTCGCTAAATTTACATGGGGCACACTGTTCTACAGCAGTAACTTTCTAGTCACCTGGGTTACTAGTGTGCTGAGTTCAGTTGTGGTGAGGATCCACTTGAAATGCATGTGATGCTCATCATCTCCACATGAGCAGTTCATCTCTCACATAGGCTGTGTATCACAGTAAAAAGTGACCTCTTGCCATCCTTGCACAATGTTCATCATGTTTAATGTAATATTGTAAACCTTGAGTAGCACCATGGGACCCACGGAGTGCTACTAGTGACGGTGGAAGAGCTCCCAGGAAGCAGTGAAAAGTCATGACGTTACAGGAAACATTGAACTACTTTTTATATAAGATGAGTTGGGGTCTGCAGCTGCGATTCCCACCATTTCAAGATAAACGAATCCAGTATAGGGACTACTATAATGGAACAAGAAAAGGAAATTTGTGAAACTGTGGCTGCACTTATACCAGCAAGCATGAGAGCCTGGCACTCTTTGTGAAATAAGCTTTTATCTCAATTGAAAATGCAGCTTTTATGTGAGTGCAGGATTCTTTTAAGAAAGTTATATCTAAAGTCTCTAACATGATTCAAGGAAAATCAAAGTCACTTTATGACACCTTAAAGCAAAAGGAATGTGAAGAATCTAAAGCTGGAGAAGTTAATGCCAACAAAGGATGGTTTGATAATTTCAGAAAGATGCTTGGCCTAAAAAATCATCAAGATGACAAGAGAAGCAGCTTCTGTTGACCAAGAGACAGCAGACAATTTCCAGATGCCATTAAGAAAATCAGTGAGGAGAAAGAATATCTGCCTGTTAGGCTTTTAATGCAGACAGAAGTGCTTTACTTTGGAAAAAGATGTTGACAAAGGACATTTATTAGTAAAGGAGAGAAGTGAGCCCTAAGATTTAAGGCAGGAGGGATAGGTTAATTCTACTGTTTGTGCTTAGGTAGCATCACTATGAACAAAGCTAATGGAGGTGATGGAATTCCAGCTGAGCTGTTTCAAATCCTAAAAGATGATGCTGTTAAAGTGCTGCACTCAATATGAACTGAACTGAACTGAACTGAACTGAAAAAGGTCAGTTTTCATTCCAATTGGAAAAAAGGGCAATGCCAAAGAATGATCATTTCACATGCTACCTAGGTCATGCTCAAAATCCTCCAAGCTACACTTCAACAGTACGTGAACTGAGAACTTCCAGATGTACAAGCTGTATTTAGAAATGTCAGAGGAACAAGAGATCAAATTGCTGACATCTGTTGGAACATAGAAAAAGCAAGAGAGTTCCAGGAAAACATCTATTTCTGCTTCATTGACTATGCTAAAGCCTTTGACTGTGTGGATCAGAACAAACTGGGGAAAATTCTTAAAGAGATGGGAACACCAGACCTCCTGACCTGTCTCCTGAGAAATCTGTATGCAGGTCAAGAAGCAATGGTTAGAACTGGACATGGAACAACAGACTTGTTGCAAATTGGGAAAGGAGTACATCAAGGCTGTATATTGTCACCCTGCTTATTTAAATTATATGTAGAATACATCAAGCCAAATTCTGGGCTGGATGAAGCTCAAGCTGGAATCAATATTGTGAGGAGAAATATCAATAACCTCAGATATGTAGATGACACCACCCTCATGTCAGTAAGTCAAGAGGAATTAAAGGGCCTCTTGATGACGGTGAAAGAGGAGAGTGAAGAAGCTGGCTTAAAACTCAACATTCAGGAAACTAAGATCATGGCATCCGGTCTGATCACTTCATGACAAATAGATGGTAAAGCAATGGAAACAGAGAAAGATTTTATTTTTTTTGGCTCCAAAATCACTGCAGATGGTGAATGCAGCCATGAAATTAAAAGACGCTTGCTCCTTGGAAAGAAAAGCTATGACCAACCTAGACAGCATATTAAAAACAGAGACATTACTTTGCTGATGAAGGTCTGTACAGTCAAAGCTATGGTTTTTCCAGTACTCATGTATGGTTGTGAGAGTTGGACCATAAGGAAGGCTGAGCACTGAAGAATTGATGTTTTTGAACTGTGGTGTTGGAGAATACTCTTAAGAATCCCTTAGACTGCAGGAGATAAAACTATTCAATCCTGAAGGAAATCATTCCTGAATATTCGCTGGAAGGACTGATGCTGAAATTGAAGCTCCAATACTTTAGCCATCTGACAGGAAGAAGGGACTCTTTGGAAAAAACCCTGATGCTGGGAAAGATTGAAGGCAGGAGAAGGGGACAACAGAGGTCGAGATGGTTGGATGGCATCACTGACTCGCTGGACATGAGTTTGAGCAAACTCCGGGAGATGGTGAAGAACAGGGAACCCTGGCGTGTTGCAGTCCATGGGTTCACAAAGTCAGACATGACTGAGTGACTGAACAATATCAACTCTGTTTTTTGCAAATATAGTCAAGGTTGTGGTCAGAACTTCCCTTTCCTATAAAGCTGCTAACCTCCAAAACCTAAGGCAGAAGATAAACATCAGCTGCCAGTCTTTTGATTGGACAACAAGAGAGCCTGGAGTGTGAGAACCCTTTTTTTATTTTTTGGGATTGATTCCACTGATGCTTTGTCCCTGAAGTCAGGAAGTATTTTGCCAGGGAAGCATTGCCTGTAAAGTTCTTTTGACAGTGGAGACAATGCCTCTGCCCACCAGAACTGCATGACTTCAACACCAAAGTCATAGTGGTCTACTTGCCCCCAAATACAATGTCTCTGCTTCGGCCTCTAGATCAGGAGCTTGTAAGCACCTTTGAGGCTCTATGGAAAGGGTGATTAATGCTTTAGGAGAGAACCTTGGACATTATGAAATTCTGGAAGGATTACACCATTAAAGATGCCATCATTGTTGTGAAGAAAGAAAAGAAAACTGTGAAAGCCATCGACTCCTTCCCCTACCACACCCCTCAGATAAACTCCCATTGGAGAAAACTGTGTCCAGACGTTGTGCATCACTTCACAGGATTTACAGAACCAATCAAGGACATGATGAAGAAACTTGTGGATGTGTCAAAAAAGGTAGAGGGTTTCAAGAGACAGATCTTGGAGAACTTCAAGAGCTAATAGACACCACACCAGAGGAATTAACAGAAGACAGCTTGATGGAGATGAGTGCTTTGAACCAGCGCCAGACAGTGAGGATGAACGTGTTGAATAAGCAGTGCCAGGAAGCAGATTGACGGTAGAGAGTCTGACAGAAAGGTTTTGGCTATTCGACTGCTTTTGACTTCTTTTGTGACATGGACCCTTCTGTGACATGAGCACTGAGACTAAAGTAAACAGGGAAAGAGAACTGGTCCTATATAGAAATATTTTTAGATAAGTGAAAAAGTGAAAAGGCAGACATTGCAATATATTTCTGTAAAGTTACACTGAGTGAGGCTGCCTGTCCTACCTCCCCTTCCACCTCCTCTACTTCTTCCGTCTCTACCATCCCCGAGACAGCTGGACCAACCCCTCCCCTTCCTCCCCAGCTTGCTCAACCTGAAGACCTTTATGATCCACTTCTGGTTACCAAATAATATATAATCACCATGAAGCACAGTTCATACACTTAATCTGTTATTTCTGTGTGTGAGCGTCTCATGTGAAAATCTAATAACTGGCAAAAACTGTATGAGATGTTTTTGTGTCATCTTCATCATCATCACCTAAGTGTCCATTATGTAGAACATCATGTGCAAGATTTGTATTGAAGTGGATTGCCTGTCCTTACATAGACATAAAGTGAGTGATATTTAATGTAATATTAATAATGTGTTAGTTTTCTTATTGTTTTATAACTTTGCTTTCAAACAATTACAAGTACTATATGCCTCTTTCTCTCTTGAATTGTAGAAACTTCGTATCAGTCTATCATTACAGGTAAATTGTTTTTAAAAAACAACACAGTTTTCTATACTGTTATGAATATGACTGTGATACTCTGTGCCATAGAATTTTTATCACAATTCATTCATTAGTGTGTAGGTTAGGCTACTGTGAAGCAGTTGCATCAATTACGTTGTTGTTAGCTGCTCAGTTGTGTCCAACCGTTTGCGACCCCATGGACTATAGCCCTCCAGACTCCTCTGTCCATAGAATTTTCCAGGCAAGCATACTGGAGTGGGTAGCCATGCCCTTCTCCAGGGGATCTTCTCAACCCATGGATCAAGACTGGGTCTTCTGTGTTGCAGGCAGATTTTTTACAGTCTGAGTCATCAGGGAAGTCCATCAATTACATTAGACAACATTAAAGCAATCATATTGCTGCTTCTTTATTACTAATGCATGAATGGTTATACCTCTATAAAAACATTAATTTTTTTTTCACAATATCTTTTCATTTTTGATGTCTTGTGTAGTAATACATGTAACATATATAGTGTTTTGTGTCATATAAGGCAATATTGATGAAGGTACTGACAATTTATCTTGTAAGCAGACAACATAAAGTTATAACATCAATAAGTACAGTAATATAAACATATATTCTCTTTCTTATGAATTTTTAAGTAGCATTTCTTTTCTCTAGCTTACTTTATTTGAAGAATACCATTTATAATACATACAACATACAAAATATGTGTTAACTGACAGTTTATGTTGTTGATAAGGCTTCCAGCCAACTGTAGGATATTAGTAGCTAAGGTTTTGGCAAGTCAAAAGTTGTACATAGATTTTCAGCTCCACAGTTGGTTGCTACCCTTAATTCCTGCCTTGCTCAAGGGTGAACTGAATATGAAAAAGATGGAAGCCTTTTTAATTTTTTAAGTCCTGTATATATATAAGAAAGCTGAGTGAGTGAGTATACCACAAAGGAAATGACAGACATGTTTTATTTATTTTATTTATTGTGTTTTTGAGGATAAAACATGAGTAGCTTTAATAATGTAGCAGCAAATCAAGCTCATCAAATATACTTAAATTTGAAATATCATGAGAACTGCCATTAAAATCAGAAATTATCACTATTAATATTGTACAGGTGATTTTAGCCAATGAATGGAATAAAAAAATCAACAAATAGCTCCAATACACAAAGAAACAAAAAAAAAGAGAATTAGAAAGAACACATTATGTTTAATTTTCAAACATTTTGATTTTCTCCTCAACCAAAAATTATTAAGGTTTCTACAAATATTTAAGGAAGGTGATTGCCATTCAGTCAACATATAAAAGTAGCTATACTATATGGATACATTTCCGTTTAGAAATGTAAATGATGAAATTATATTCTTTAAAATAACTGGAAAACTTAGAACATCCAGGAATAAATCTAATCAAAATGTGCAACATCTATGAATTAGTTTCCTATGCTGCTGTAACAAATTACCACAAAGTTAGTGTCTTTTTTTTTTTTTCAAAGTTAGTGTCTTAAGGCAACACAGATTTATTGTTTTATTGTTTTCAAGGTCAGGAGTTCAAAATAGTTAGACATGATTGCATTCTGTCTGGGGTCTCTTGAGGAGAATACATGTTATTACTCTTTCCAGTTTCTGGAGACTACCTGTGTTCCTTGGCTTATGAATCATTCTGTTATCTTACTAGACAACATTTGCATCACTTTGACCTCTACTTCTTCGCAGACTCTTCTGTTTCCCTCTCCCATCTTTTAAGGATTGTGATTACATTGGGCCTACCTGGATAATTCAGAATAATCTCCCTCATCTCAATAACCTTAATTTAATCACATCTACAATGTCACTTTTTCATGTAAGGCATTAAAGTAGATTATTCAATCTACTATAATCTGTATGAAGATGAGGCACTATAATGTCATCATTAAGACTTAATTTTAGAGTCAGACTACTTGAAGGGGAATTGTAATTCTATCACTTAGATTTACTGGTTTTATGATTGTAAGAAATTTTGCTAAGCTTCTTTTTCTTAAATGTAAAGTAATAATAATTATTCTTCATTCCACAGTGATTTCAGGAAATAAGATAAATCACTTAAAGAGTTTTGCACAGTTTGATAATTTAAGAAAACATTGCATCCATAATCAAGAACAGCATGTGATAAAAAAGAAAGCTTATAGACAACAAAGTATTCTTGGTAAATATAGTTAAACTTATCAATATAAAATTTTGTATTTTATACAAAATGTCAGGAAGTGTCATAATATAAAATAAGAGAATGGCTTCCCAGGTGATGCTAGTGGTAAAGAACCTTCCTGCTAATACAGGAGATGTAAGAGACACAGGTTCGATTCCTGGGTCAGGAAGATCCCTTAGAAGAGGAAATGGCAACCCACTCTAGTATTCTTGCCTGGAGAATCCCATGGACAGAGGAGTCTGGCAGGCTACAGTCCATGAGGTCACACAGAGTTGGACATGACTCAAGCAACTTAGCACGCACACAAGCAAAATAAGGCAACCAAGGGAAAACATGAACTAAAGTTTAAAGACATAGAAGATAATTTTAGAAATTTCAACATTTGATAATGGGCCATCCAGAAAGAGAGAACAGATTTAACAGAGAAAGTTATAACAGGAATAAAAGCAGGTAGTTTCTCGCAGCTAAAGAATGATATGAGTCTTCCAATGGAAGAGAATTATTAACTGCTAAATGAAAAGACTATTATCAGACTTCTTATGGGAAATTCTAGATTCTGGAAAGCAGTGGAGTACCGTGTTAAAAATCTGTTAGGCAATGAATTTCAACCTAGATTTCTATACCTGGTCCAATTATCACTCAGCATGAAGAAAAGATACATTTTCAGCTGCACAGAGACACAGAAGTTTACCTACCATGAGCCTTCATTAAGGAAGCAAAGTGAGGCAATGAAATAAAAAAAAGGACTTGACATCTGAGAACTAAGGAGAGAAATGCAGGCAGTCTTATAAAAAGTGTGGCTAAAACCCAGAAGGTAATTAGCCTAGGTTGGAGTAGGAGGTCTTGTTGGGTCACTATCTCTAGTGTGTGTAGCCTTAATCTGTAGGGTCCAAAATGTCTCACTGCCTTGTCTGTATCTCATCCAATGGAAAGGAAAAGGGAAATAGGAGAACCTCCCCTTAAGTACATGATCAAATGATGCTCATTTCTGCTTATGTCCTACTGGCCAGAAATTAGACCTGCTGAACCAAATCACATTTGCTGGATCGGAAGCTCAGGCTCCCAGCCTTGTAGCCTAAACTGTTTCATTATTCCATCTGCTCTTGAAGACTGTTTACTAAATGCTTACCATGTGTCAGACACTGTGATAAGTTCTTGAATTAACTTACTTCATCTTCAAAATAATCATATGAGGTAATATTCTCATTTAGAAAATAAAAAAAGAGAGACACATGGAGTTTAAATTATTTTCCCAAGGTCACACAGCAAGTAAGTTGAAGAGTCAGGATAAGAATTCACATCTATCTAATGCTAGTGTTTAGAATCATTACCAGACTGTCTTGCCTTCATCTTGATTGTCACCTGATGCAGCGAGTCATGGTCCACAACCACCAGAGCTGAGCTCTGGGTGTCACCACTGCCTTGTATTATATGCCTCGGAGCTGTGGTCTCCCGAAAGGACTTAAAGGGACACTGATACGAACTTTGAGTAAAGATCCTACTTGTAAAATGGGGCTGATGGGGAGCAACTCTTGATTGTCTGGGATATAACTGAAGATTCAAATGTTTAAATTAGGGGTGTCTGGAAGCATTTCCTCACATCTTAGCTCTATAAATGGAAATGCTTTAGGCATAACCCACAGGTACTAATCATTTCTTAAAATCCATTAATTTGCTTTGTATTTAGAATTTTTTTTTTCCAAAATGAGAAACTCCTTGATATTATCTATTTAAATTCTGTTACAACTTTGAGTCTTTTCCTGTCTTCATGTGTCTTTTAATTGGAAAGTGAATGAGGCCCAGCTTGCTTACTGCCTCCAAATTTGGAAATTAACTCAGTGCCAGTCAGTGTGCTATGTAAGGAGCAGGTATTAAAAGATAGAAAGCTGAGCCACGGCTACTTCATATGCTTATTAGCAGGCCTGAGCAGATATATTGACATCCGGAGGGAAAAAGTAATATCATACGAAATCACTTATTTGTGGGGTATAAAAAATGATACAAAACAGAAATAGACTCTCAGACAGAAAACAAATTTATCATTACCAAAGGGGATAGGCAGGGGAAGGATAAATTACAAGACTGAGATTAACATAAGCACATTATTATATATAAAATAGATAATCAATAAGGGCCTACTGTATAGAACAGGGAACTCTACTAAATATTTTGTAATAAACTCTAAGGGAAGTAATCCAAAAAAGAATATATATGACTGGGTCACTTTGCTGTGAACCTGAAACTAACACGAGGTTGTAAATCAACTATACCTGAATAAAAACTTTTTGAAAAGAAAAAATGGCTCAATGTTTAGCATGCACTTTCTCAAAAAATTAATGCTTGTCTTGTGAAGAGGTCTCTGTATGTTGGTGATAGTACATGTAGGTGAGCAAGTGTTTCCATGGTTAGGAAAGTCAGCTGGTGGAGAAATTTTGAAGGGCACCAGCCTTGAAGTGTCCGCTCTGTTCTGGAAGACTTTGGAGTATTAGGGTTTGGCCTCATTCCTCAAGTCTGCTCTTCAGAGGGATGCCAAATATCTCCAATGACTGCTTGGCTAAGGCCCCCAGGACTTTATTCTAGGGCACATTAATCAGATTTGGAGAAATGCCCAGACTGGGAGAAAGAATGAATCTGGTTTGAAAATAGTACCTGTGAGCATACAGTGGGATTTGCCTCAAGGTGGGTCCCCAGCCACTTGAGGGGGTGGGAGGGCAGGGAAAGAAGGAGGTGGAAAAGTGCATCTCTCGGTACAGTAAGGAGCAGGTCTGAAAGGGATGTGTCTGAGCAAGGAGTCCTGGGATGATTCATTTCTCTGGATGCTTTTCCTTTGAACTCTCAGAAAAGCCAAGCTTACTAGACAGTTTCAGTTTTCTCCTGGATGTAATCCTCTTTAATTTCTCCAGCCCGTCAGTAAAATCAGATACTCCTGAGCAGCTGTGTGTGGGAACTGTTCTGAATAAAGTGAGGGTAAACGGACATGTGAATTGCGTCAGTTCTCAAGAGCTATAATGAGGGAACAACTTCACCGTCAGGGGCTGGGGGTGTCAGGCAGGTCCACTTTGCTGCTCTAAATGTTAGGGGCAGCACTTACAGTAACAGTCTGGGGAGTAGGCAGGACAGGAAGGGCTTACAGAAAACCCACCTCTTCTCTCTCCAGATGGTGGCAGCGAGTGGTGGTGGTGGTTTATGGTTTCATGGAGGGAGGGTGATAATTGGAAGTAAACTTTGCGGTTAAGTGCTTGTTTATTTGTCCGTCTTTTGCATTGTCATAATTTTATGACCAGTCTCCTAGTAAGATTAAAAACTAATGGTTAGCTAGACTTATTGTGGTAAACATTTCACTATACATATGTATAAGTAGTATCAAACACCTAAAATTAATATAATTCTATATGTCACTTACATACCTCAATATATTTTTTTAAAGATTAAAAGATAAGTGGTTTCTTCTGATAATTACCATCACAAAACTTGCCTGGGTAAAATATTATTACTTTTCTCTATACATGTTTGTACAAAGAAATACATTTTAAAGAGATTTCCGATAAGGGCATTTGTGCACAGAATAAATGTTCATATGTCCTTTTACAAATACAATTCTGGTTAAAAACCAATATGCTTAGATTAGCATTTATAGTGCAATTCAAAGATAAGGACGTGTTCCTAACATACACCAGGCCTGCTGGAAACCGGGAGAGTTTGTAAATAATTTAACAGTCTTCAGTAGTATAGGCTGTGGAACATCTGGCATCTCTTTCTTCTTTTTGGATTGCACATTTTCAGATTTGTTTTGCCATCTTTCCTGTTTTTCCCCTAAACTACCCAATAAGGAAAACTGAAAATCTGAAATGTACTCATCCTCCTGACTGCTTTTTTCTCCCTCTAACTTTCCCGGCACCAGATGACAGAAGGAAGTTTATTTCCATCATCAAGACACACTGATACTATTGAGAAGCCATTCTCAAGACAAACCTCTTACTGATACCCCACTGCCAGAAGGGTTGCTTAGCTCCACTGAAAGCCATGTTGTGCTTTTTCTGGCTACAGCTGCTGCACATAAATGAGGTAGCGAAGGTCTTAGAGTCATTTTATGGCTATTCTTCCATGTTCTCAGAGTCAAGACTTCTCTGAGTCCTTATTAACATGCTTTCTCCACCACCCTTCGGGTCCAAATTGCTGAGTTAAAGTATACATCAAATCTTGGAAGTTCCTGCCTTGTTGGAGAAGAACAAGTGCTGTTCTGATGAGGAAACTCCATATGCAGCAGTTGCACTGGCCCTGTCCTCATCTATCACATCCAAGTCTCCTGTCGGAGGTGAGGGGTTGCAGCCATCAGCATTTTTCCCACAAGGCCTTCGGGGCAACTGTTCTTCTGGTAAATGTGCTGGAAAGTGGTCCTGTTTGGAGCTGTTCATGTCCACAGTCTTGACTGAGAGTCATTTTCTCTCTTTGTCCTATCCTGAAACAGCAGAATGTTTGAGTTTTACAGGGACAGTGAACACAGAGATTACTGTATCTTTTCTAGAGTTGCCTGGTGATTTGAATCCTGAGCAAGTTAGGTTATGAGATTTTGCATACTGTCACAGGCATTGATAAGGAAAATATTTTTAGAGCGATTCCATTATGAAGTGACATATTTCCAGTTTGCAGCCCAGCTAAGACTACGAATGACTAACCAAAAACACAGAGAATATTATTGATGGATTTTGGGTCTTCCAAGGAAAGCAATTCTCAATGTTGTAACAGACAATCCTAAAATCCCTGTCACATTGTACAGTTAAATCCCATTTTTCATTCACACAAAATCTACTGGGGGAGAAAGAGCTTTGTTACATGGTGTAAACTGAGAATTCAGACTTTTTTCATTTTGTGGGGCAGCGTGTTCAAGTAAACCTGTATGCAGATCAAGAAGCAACATTTAGAACCCTGAATGGAACAACTGATTGATTCAAGGTCAAGAAAGGAGTATGGCAGGACTGTCTGCTGTCACCCTGTTTGTTTAACCTACATGCTGAGCACATCATGAGAAATGCCCAACTGGATGAGTTACAAGATGGAATCAAGATAGGCTGGAGAAATATCAACAACCTTAAATATGCAGATCAGCTCAATTCAGTCACTCAGTCTTGTCCAAATCTTAGTGACCCCATGGACTGTAACACTCCAGGCTTCCCTGTATATCACCAAATCATGGAACTTGCTCAAAAACTCATGTCCATTGAGTTGAGATGCCATCCAACCATCTCATCCTCTGTCATCCCCTTCTCATCAGGGTCTTTTGAAATGAGTCAGTTCTTTGCATCAATTGCCAAAGTATTGGAGTTTCAGCTTCAGCATCAGTCCTTCCAATGAATATTCAAGACTGATTGCCTTTACAATTAACTGGATTGATCTCCTTCTAGTCCAAAAGATTCTCAAGAGTCTTCTCCAACACCACAGTTCAAAAGTATACATTTTTCAGCACTCAGCATTCTTTATGGTCCAACCCTCACATCCATACTTGACTACTGGAAAAACCATAGCTTTGACTATATGGACCTTTATTGACAAAGTAATGTCTCTGCTTTTCAACATACTGTCTAGGTTGGTCATAGTTTTTCTTCCAAGTAGCAAGCATCTTTTAATTTCATAGCTGCAGTCACCATCTACAGTAATTTTGGAGCCCAAGAAAATAAAATCTGTCACTGTTTCCATTATTTCCCCATCTATTTGCCATGAAGTGATGGGACCAGATGCCATGATCTTAGTTTTTTGACTGTTGAGTGTTAAGTCAGCTTTTTCACTCTCCTCTTTCACTTTCATCAAGAGGCTCTTTAGTTCCTCTTTGCTTTCTGCCATGAGGGTGGTATCAAATGCATATCTGAGGTTATTGATATTTCTCCTGGCAATCTTGATTCCAGCTTGTGCTTCATCCAGCCTGACATTTTTGGCATGATGTACTCTGCATGTAAGTTAAATAAACAGGGTGATAATATATAGCTTTGCCCTACTCCTTTCCCAATTTTAACCAGTTTGTTGTTTCATGTCCGGTTCTAATTGTTGCTTCTTGACCTGCATACAGGTTCCCCAGAAGGCAGGTCAGGTGGTCTGGCATTCTCATCTCTTTCAGAATTTTCCACAGTTTGTTGTGCTCCATGCATTCAAAGACTTTGACATAGTCCATAATGCAGAAGTAGATGTTTTTGGAACTCTCATGCTTTTTCAATCATACAATGGGCGTTGGCAATTTGATCTCTGGTTCCTCTGCCTTTTCTAAATCCAGCTTGAACATCTGGAAATTCTCAGTTCACATACTGTTGAAGTCTTGCTTGGGGAATTTAGAGCATTATTCTGCTAGCATGTAAGATGAGTGCAATTGTGCAGTAATTTGAGCATTCTTTGGCACTGCCTTTCTTTGGGATTGGAGTGAAAACTGACATGTTCCAGTCCTGTGACCACTGCTGAGATTTCCAAATTTGCTGGCATATTGAGTGCATTACTTTAGCAGCAGCATCTTTTAGGATTTGAAATAGCTCAATGGGAATTCCATCACTTCCACTCGCTTTGTTTGTAGTGATTTTTCCTAAGGCTCACTTGACTTTACACTCCATGATGTCTGGCTCTAGGTGAGTGATCACACCATCGTGGTTATCTGGCTCATGAAGGTATTTTTTGAATAGTTCTTCTGTGTATTCTTGCCACCTCTTCTTAATATTTTCTGCCTCTGTTAGGTCCATACAGTTTCCATCCATTATTGTTCCCTTGATATCTCTAGTTTTGTTGAAGAGATCTCTAGTCTTTTCAATTCTATTATTTTCCTCTATTTCTTTGCGTTGTTCACTTAAAAAGGCTTTCTTGTCTCCCCTTGCTATTCTTTGTAACTCTGTATTCAATGAGTATATCTTTCATTTTCTTCTTTGCCTTTAGCTTCTCTTCTTTTATCAACTATTTTTAAGGCCTCCTCAGACAGCCATTTGCCTTTGTGCATTTCTTTTTCTTGGGGTTGATCTTGATCACTGGGGATGATGCTTAATCATGTACAATGTCATGAACCTCAATCCATAGTTCTTCAGGTACTCTGTCTATCAAATCTTATCCCTTGAATCTATTTGTCACTTCCACTTTATAACCATAAGGAATTTGATTTAGGTCATACCTGAGTGGCCTAGTGGTTTTCCCTACTCTCCTCAATTTAAGTCTGAATTTTCCAATAAGGAGTTTATGATAGGAGCCGCAGTCAGCTCCCAATCTTGTTTTTGCTGACTGTGTAGAGCCTCTCCATTTTGGCTGCAAAGAATGTAATCAATCTGATTTCAGTATTGACCATCTCATGATGTCCATGTATAGAGTTGTCTCTTGTGTTGTTAGAAGAGTGTGTTTACTGTGACCAATCTGTTCTGTTGGCAAAACTGTTAACCTTTGCCCTGCCTCATTTTTTAATTCCAAGGCCAAACTTGTCTGTTACTCCAGGTATCTCTTGATTTTCTACTTTTGCATTCCAGTCCCCTATTATGAAAAGGATTTCTATTTTGGTGTTAGTTTGGAAGGTCTTGTGGGTCTCCCTAGAACTGCTCAACTTCAGCTTCTCTGGCATTCAGGATTGGGGCATAAACTTGGATTACTGTGATATTGAATGGTTTGCCTTGGAAACGAACACAAATCATTCTGTCATTTTTGAGGTTTTACCCAAGTACTGCATTTTGGACTCTTTTGTTGACCATGATGGCTACTCCATTTCTTCTAAGGGATTCTTGCCCACAGTAGTAGATATAATGGCCATCTGAATTAAATTCACCCCTTCCAGGCCATTTTAGTTCACTGATTCCTAAAATGTCTATGTTCACTCTTGCCATCTCCTATTTGACCACTTCCAATTTACCTTGATTCATGGACCTAACATTCCAAGTTCCTATGCATTATTGCTCTTTACAGCATTGGACTTTACTTTCATCACCAGTCACATCCATAACTGGGTGTTGTTTTGGCTTTTGCTCCATCTCTTCATTCTTTCTGGAGTTAATTTCTCCACTGATCTCCGGTAGCATGCTGGGCACCTACTGACCTGGGGAGTTCACCTTTCAGTGTCATATTGTTTTGCCTTTTCAGACTGTTCATGGGGTTTTCAAGGCAAGAATACTGAAGTGGTTTGCCATTCCCTTCTCCAGTGGACCACGTTTGGTCAGAACTCTCCACCATGACCTGTCCGTCTTGGGTGGCCCTACAGGGCATGGCTCATAGTTTCATTGAGTTAGACAAGGCTGTGGTCCATGTGATAGATTTGATAAGTTTTCTATGATTGTGGTTTTCATTCTGTCTGCCCTCTGATGGATAAGGATAAGAGGCTTATGGAAGCTTCCTGATGGGAGAGACTGAATGTGGGGTAAACTGGGTCTTGTTCTGATGGGTGGGGCCATACTCAGTAAATCTTTAATCCAATTTTCTGTTGGTGGGTGGGGCTGTGCTCCCTCCCTGTTGTTTGGCCTGAGGCCAGACTAAGGTGGGTGTAATGAAGATAATGAGGACCTCCTTCAAAATGACTTGTGCATGCACTGTTGTATTCAGTACCCCCACCCTGCAGCAGGTCACTGTGGACCAGCACCTCTGCTTGAGACTCCTGGACACTCACAGGCAAATCTGGCTCAGTCTCTTGTGGCGACACTGTTCCTTTCTCCTGGGTCCTGGTGCCCACAGGGTCTTGTTTGTACCCTCCAAGCATCTGTTTCCCAGTCCTCTGGAAGTTCTGTAATCAAGTACAGCTGGCCTCCAAAGCCAGTCCCTTTGCCGGATCCCCTGGTAGGGAATCTGTTGTGGGTCCTAGAACTTTCTTAACAGTACAAGAATTTCTTTGGTATAATTGTTCTGCAGTTTTCAGATATGCAGATGATACCACTCTAATGGGAGAAAGCACAGAGGAATTAAAGAGCCTTTTAATGAGGGTGAAGGAGGAGAGTGAAAGAGTTTGCTTAAGAGTAAATATTTGGGAGGGAAAAAAAAAGATCATGGCATCCAGCCCCATTGCTTTATGGCAAATAAATAGAAGGGGAGAAGGTAGAAGTAGTGACAAATTTTGTCTTCTTGGGCTCCAAGATCACTGGGGAAGGTGCTGCAGCCTTCAGAAGGTGATTGCTTCCTAGCAGGAAAGCAAAGGAAAGCAACACACTAGACAGTGTGTTGAAGAGCAGAGACATTACTCTGCCCACAAAGTCTGTGTAGTCAAGGCTATGGTCTTCCCAGTGGTCATTATGATTGTGAGAGCTAGACCATAAAGACGGCAGAACAAGAAAGAATTGCTGCCTTTGAACTGTGGTGCTGTAGAAGACTCCAAAAGTCCCTTGGACAACAAGATTGAACCAGTCAATCTTAAGGGAGATCAACCCTGAATAGTCATTGGAAGAACTGATGCTGAAGCTGCAGCACCAGTATTTTGGTCATCTGAAAGAAACAGATGATTCATTGGAAAAGTCCCTGATGCTGGGAAAGATTGAGGGCAGAAGGATAAGAGGGCATCAGAGGATGAGATGGCTGGATGGCCTCACAGATGCAGTGAACATGAACCTGGGCAAACTCTGAGGGATGGTGAGGGAAGGGAGACCTGGTGTGCTGCAGTCACGGGTTGCAAAGAGTCAGACGTGACCGGGTGACTGAACAACAAGAACATGTTCAAATTTGGCCTTTAAGTTTCACAGAATAATGGGAAGAGAGAGGGACTAGAGCAGCGTTGGCAGACTTTTTCTAAAGTATTATAGAGTTAATATTTTTGGTTTTGTGATCTGTATGGTTTTGTTGCAATTGTAACAGAAAAGCAGCTTTAACTGTAGCTTTGTTTCAATAAAGCTTTATTTACAAAAATATATGATGGGCTGGGTTTAGCTGCCAAGGTATAGCTTGCTGACCACTGGAGTAGTCTTGCAGGTTATATATTTATGATTTAGACAAAGGAGTAGCATGTAATTCTTCCATTCATTCTGTTGACAAGAAATTAGTCCCATGGTCTCAGCCCAATTGAAAAAGAACTGAAATGAATTTTACCTGGGTGCCCAGAAAAGAAGAAATGGATATTATGGACCCCAGCAGCCTCTGCTACACTCTTTAACAGTTTAATGTGAACTGGCTCTTTCACGCAAACCAGAAGCTTGTAATGATTCAATTTTTGGTTAAGATGTTAGATTATTTAAAGTTACATATATCTTTGCTACTGTGGTTTTTGTTGGAAAAACCAGTACGATGACAAAGTCTCAGAAAAAAGTTATTCTGCAATGTGAATTGAAAATTTTATTGCTCTTGTGATCTTAGTTCTGATGTTTCATAGAATTGGAGGAAAGTTGCCTGCAATTAAAACAAAGCAGATGAGTGCTGCCTATCTGATGAGTGCATCCAATCCACTCTGGCTGGATGTGGAGCAGAGGAGTTTCCAAAGTCACAGTTTGACAGAGACTCAACTTGAGGAGTCTGGCTAGTCCTTAGGAGTTGCTTGATTTCATTTATAAAAGGTATCTAAAGCAATAAAATTCAGATAAGCAGAGAATTCAAGAGTGATGGGCAGAGGTAGGGGAATTGGGAGGGAGGTGATGTTATCCAATGACACAGTGTTTCATTGTTATAACGTTCCAGAGGTCTGATGTAGAAAATGGTGCCTATAGATCACGCTACTCTACTGTGCACTTACAATTTGTTAGGAATGTAGATCTCCAGGATGGAACTAGATGTCCATCAACAGATGAATGGAGAAAAAAGTTGTGGTACATATACACAATGGAATATTCTGCTACATGTTAACACAATGCCATAGACTGGCTGGCATATAAACAAAGGAAGTTTATTTTTCAGTTCTGGAGGCTGAGAAGTCAAAGATTAAGGCACTGGCAGATTTAGTGTGTGATGAAGGCCCATTTCCTGGTTCATAGATGACTGTCTCTTCACCATGTCCTCATAGGGCAGAAGTGGAGAGCAAGACCTCCAGAATCTCTGTTATATGAGCAATCAGACAAGAAAAACAAACAAGTCATCAAAATTGGAAAGGAAGTAAAACTGTCACTGTTTGCAGACGACAGGATACTATGTATAGAAAACCCTAAAGTCTTCACCAAAAAACTTTACAACTAATAAATGTAATCAGTAACATTTCAGGACACAAAATTAATATGTGAAATAATAAAAGAAGTCTGTTGCTTTTCTATAAACTAATAGTGAACTATCAGAAATACAAAGCAAGAAAAAATTCCTATTAAAATCTCATCAAAAAGAATAAAGTATCTAGGATAAACTTAACCAAAGGGGCAAAAGATCTGCCATCTGTAAACTATAAAACACTGATAAAGGAAATAGAAAAAGAAAGAAACAAATGGAAAGCTATACTATGTTCATAGATTGGGAGAATTAATGTTAAATTGTCCAAACTACTCAAACTGTGGCTTGGATTATGAACTCCTTATTGCCAAAATCAGACTGAAATCGAAGAAAGTGGAGAAAACCACTAGACCATTCAGGTATGACCTATATCAAATCCCTTATGACTATACAGTGGAAGTGAGAAATAGATTTAAGGGACTAGATCTGATAGACAGACTGCCTGGTGAACTATGGATGGAGGTTCGTGACATTGTACAGGAGACAGGAATCAAGACCATCCCCAAGAAAAAGAAATGTAAAAAAGCACAATGGCTGTCTGAGGAGGCCTTACAAATAGCTGCGAAAAGAAGGGAAGTGAAAAGCAAAGGAGAACAGGAAAGATAGACCTATTTGAATGCAGAGTTCCAAAGAATAGCAAGGAGAGATAAGAAAGCCTTCCTCAGTGATCAGTGCAAAGAAAGGGAGGAAAAGAGTAGAATGGGAAAGACTAGAGATATCTTCCAGAAAATTAGAGATACCAAGGGAACATTTCATACAAAGATGGGCACAATAAAGGACAGAAATGGTAGGGACCTAACAGAAGCAGAAGATATTTAGAAGAGGTGGCAAGAATACAAAGAACAACTGTACAAAAAAGATCTTCACACCCAGATTATCACGATGCTGTGATCACTCACCTAGAGCCAGACATCCTGGAATGTGAAATCAAGTGGGCCTTAGGAAGCATCACTACGAACAAAGCTAGTGGAGGTGATGGAATCCCAGTTGAGCTATTTCAAATCCTGAAAGATGATGCTGTGAAAGTGCTGCACTCAATATGCCAGCAAATTTGGAAATCTCAGCAGTGGTCATAGGACTGGAAAATGTCAGTTTTCACTCCAATCCCAAAGAAAGGCAGTGCCAAAGAATGCTCAAACTACAGCACAATTGCACTCATCTCACATGCTAGTAAAGTAATGCTCAAAATTGTCCAAGCCAGGCTTCAGCAATACGTGAACCGTGAACTTCCAGATGTTCAAGCTGGTTTTAGAAAAGGCAGAGGAAACAGAGATCAAATTGCCAACATCCCCTGGATATTCAAAAAAGCAAGAGAGTTCCAGAAAAACATCTATTTCTGCTTTATTTGACTGTGTGGATCACAATAAACTGTGGAAAATTCTGAAAGAGGTGGGAATACCAGACCACCTGACCTGCCTCTTGAGAAACCTGTATGCAGGCCAGGAAGCAACAGTTAGAACTGGACATGGAACAACAGACTGTTTCCAAATAGGAAAAAGAGTACATCAAGGCTATATATTGTCACCCTGCTTATTTAAATTATATGCAGAATACATCATGAGACATGCTGTGCTGGAGGAAGCACAAGCTGGAATCAAGATTGCCAAGAGAAATATCAGTAACCTCAGATATGCAGATGACACCACCCTTATGGCAGAAAGTGAAGAGGAACTAAAAAGCCTCTTGATGAAAGTGAAGGAAGAGAGTGAAAAAGTTGACTTAAAGCTCAACATTCAGAAAACTAAGATCAGGGCATCTGGTCCCATCACTTCACAGCAAATACATGGGGAAACAGTGGAAACAGTGGCTGACTTTATTTTGCTGGGCTCCAAAATCACTGCAGATGGTGATTGCAACCATGAAATTAAAAGACACTTACTCCTTGGAAGGAAAGTTATGACCAACCTAGAGAACATATTAAAAAGCAGAGACATTACTTTGCCAACAAAGGTCCGTCTAGTCAAGGCTATGGCTTTTCCAGTGGTCATATATGGATGTGAGAGTTGGACTACAAAGAAAGCTGAGCACTTAAGAATTGATGCTTTTGAACTGTGGTATTGGAGAAGACTCTTTAGAGTCCCTTGGACTGCAAGGAGATCCATCCTAAAAGAGATCAGTCCTGGATGTTCATTGGAAGGACTGATGTTGAAGCTGAAACTCCAATACTTTGGCCACCTGATTCAAGAGCTGACTCATTGGAAAAGACCCTGATGCTGGGAAAGATTGAGGGCAGGAGGAGAAGGGGATGACAGAGGATTAGATGGTTGGATGGCATCACCGACTCAGTGGACATGGGTTTGGGTGGACTCCGGGAGTTGGTGACGGACAGGGAGGCCGGGCGCGCTGCGGTTCATGGGGTTGCAAAGAATTGGACACGACTGAGCAACTGAACTGAACTGAACTGAATCAGCTTGAGAGCAAACTGAGAGCAAAGCTAATTGTAGACAAATTGGGAAATTACATTTTCTCTGCACATCTGAATTGACTTGTGAGTTAAATATTTGCTATCCTTGTATTCTAATGAATTAAAATTAAGCAGAATTGACAAATAAACCAAGTAATTTTTTTGTTGCATTTCAGACTCTCAGCTAATTGGGAAATATTTGTATTATCCAAACTGCATGTATATGTACATCCACCTATCTTGAAAGAATCAAATATAAAAAGCAAAAGCACTTTTAATCAACATTAAGCAGAGATGTAAATTGGATGTTCTCTAAGTTCTATATACACATAATGGTTCACCTCCAAAATCCAAATGTGCCTTTAAAACATGTATCCTTATAGGAAAGTTGCTTGTCTTTTTTATGCAATTGATAGCACCACAGAAAAAGGCGAGTCACTGCATACTTCCCTGTGGTTAACACTGAATGAACCCACATGCCACTTTTTACCCTGAAGCTTCCTGCGTATTCTACATATTATTACTTTGTGCCTGAGATGGAAATTTATCAGAAAAAAAAAATTCAATAAATGTTAAAGAGGGAAAGCGTTCTCAAGTGAGGTGGGTGGGAGGAGAGCAGCGTTTGCTTCCCCTTGTTTCTAAGGAAACACGCTTTTCATTCTCTGCTCTCCCGGTTGGGTACCCTGGGTCGCATCACTGTTCCCTCTGCCCTGCACCCCTCTGGCTGAGGCACTCCGCCAGGCGCAGGCCTGCCCGGGGACGTGGCCTTGGGCAGCGGGGCAGCCCGGTGTCCCCTGGCCCATTGGCATGCCTCCTACCCTGTAGATCGTGATTCGATAGAATCCAAATCTTTAACTGCCTGGAAAGGCCAGGCCGCAGGCTCAGAGGCCTTTTTAAGTCAGGGTTTTTGCACTTATTCTCATCCACGGGAGATGCCAGCATTTTTCTGCCTCACAAACACAAACAGAACTGTACAAACACAAAGGCTGGTGAGATAGGAAGTCTTGCGGAGAAAGGCAGCCTGATTCTCTTGTGGGGGAAAACATTCGCGCTAATGCGTGTGCACCCTTGGTTGTCTTAATCCGCTGTGTGTTTCAGTTCTCAGGGCTGGATGCAGATGGCGACGACACAGCAGATATACGCCAGAGAAGAGAGCAGACAAACACATCAGGGAAGCTGCAGCCGACACAGGGTGGGCCACGTGACCCTGATGCCACAGCCTGACCGGCCAGAGTCGCTTTCTCTTCGTGTGGTTTCCGCGGGACCTCGGGGATGACTGCCCAGCAGTGATTAGCTCAGCACTGGGGGTCTCTGCAGAGATGCTGAGATGCAGGTTCACCCAGAGCCTGGACAAGCAGAACAGAGCCTAGTGGTTACCGCAGCACAGATGCGGGGTCCATGTGCCGGGGTGCAAACCTTGCTTTGTCGTTAACTAATGATGGGAGCGTGCGCACACTTGTAACCTCTGTGAGCCCTCTGAGATGAGATAGGCCGTAAGGACTTTGCCTACAGTGAGGGTTTAATGAGTGAACGTCTGTGGAAAGCCTAAAGCAGTGTCCGGCTCACAGTGCTGTTCAGAGCGTGGCAGCGGCATCAGCAGCTTATTCAAAATGCAGGTTCTTAGGCCCTATCTCTGATCGCCCACATCAGAATTGCATTGCAACAAAATTCTGATAGACATTAAAAGTTTGAGAAGCACTGCTGTGTAAACGGTGTTGGTGTTTCTAGCTGGCACTAACTCTTTGAAGAGATCAGGGTGAGAGGGGCAACACTGCTGACTCGCCTGTCCCTGCCAGGGTCTGAACTCCAGGAAGTCTTTGTCCTCCCTCACAGAGGCGTCTGATTATGCTAGCTGCCTGGTGGCCAATGGACTGCATTCTGGGAGCCTCTGGCCTATATCACCCTCAGCCTGCAGGTCAACCTTGAATGTCTCCCTTACACCCATATACTGAAGTTTCTGACTCCACCAACTTATTTAACCCCAAGTCCCTGTGAGTGCCCCTGTTGGTCAGCTGTACTGGAGGTATTAAATTATATACCACATCCTGAGGACTTTCCAGTTCAGCTGGAAGGTTCTAACCCATTTGCCCTCCTGAGCAAAACAAAAGTATTAGGAACATGTTAGGAGGAATAAGAAATTTGGTATTATTTAACACTTCCCTCCTAGGGCTCCACATCACACAGAAACATTTATAGTTGGCTCCAAGAGGCAATTTTCTACCAGATTTTATAGCAGAGAAGAGAGCTCGGCCTTTAAGGAATGCAAAGGTCAACAAAGCAAAATTCACTCTATTTATTGTATTGGTGTGACATTTGGACCTCCTGGAAGCCAATATTCTTTTCACTTTAGGAAAGGGTTCATTACCATACCTGCTTGCTTTATTTCATATTAAATGGTCTTTAGTAAAGGGAGATGGATGCAGAGACCTTCCATTGGTATTCATGCCAAGCTTATCACAATTCCATGTTGCTTGGCCAATAGCGCAATGAGAAAGGATGATACAAGGATGCCAGGGCCCTGGTGTGTGGCGAACTGAAAGGAAAGTAATTGTAAGTGAAATGGACAGAAGTTTCAGGGGCACACTGGCTCCTGACTCACAGTGGCAGAACAACCCTGTCAAGTGGCAGGAATTCACAGTAATAAGTTTCATATGCTGCTATGGATCAAACTGGAAAAAAGGAGAGGCTAGTTATTTGTTGACTGTGCAATTAATGGCATTCTTGTGGCCAAACAATCCTTCCACAACTGAAATGGTTTGTGAGTTACATTATAGATAGCACTAAGGAAGCTCCTTCATGGATCACAACCTTGTCGTGGCAGAGGGGTTTCTGTAACTTGATGAAGCTATGAGACATGCTCTTCAGGACCACCCAAGACAGATAGGTCATAGTGAAGAGTTCTAGCAAAACTTGGTTCACTGGAGAAGTGAAAGGTTGTTGCTGAACAGTAAGACATAGGGATTCTTGGTCTCTGGAGGAGACGAATTCACTCTGGGGCCAGAGACGAGGCTGGATGGCTCAGAGCTTTTGTATAAAAAAGTTTTATTAAAGTATAAAGGAGATAAAGAAAGCTTCTGACATAGGCATCAGAAGGGGGTAAAAAGAGTACCCCCCTCCTAGTCTTCGGCTGGATGTTATATAGTCACTAGCAGTCTGTTAATGAAAAGAAAGGAATGTCTTAAAACTCAGAATGGCACCAGATAATTCATCCCAGGCCATAAAATGATTGACCTGAATCTTGTAGAAGGGCAGATTACCATACAAATAGTTCCATTTACATAGATTAGGGGAACAATATCTGAGTATAACATACTGGTTTGTCAAGCAGGCTCTGAGCCATTTGGCGGAACCCACTTGAAGACAGAGTTTGGGGCAAATGCATAGCACATTAACATAGCTTAAGACAAACATTTCCATAAGAAAAGATGTATTGGTTAACTCAAGGTTTGAGAATAGTTAGCTTCAGGTGAAACCAGGTGTCATAGCAGCACAGCATTTTAAGAGAAACTTCCTTTTAAATTTGTATAGAAAAGGAAAAAAATATCGCCAGTTTGTTTCCTCCTGCCACTTAAGAGAGATAAAAATGTCTGGCACTTGCAGCCTGTTTCCTCCATTTGGAGACCCCTGTCCTTCTTGCCTGTTACCCTCTCAGAAGGAAATGGCAACCCACTCCAGTATTCTTGCCTGGAGAACTCCATGGATGCCGTGAAAAGGCAAAAAACATAATGCCAAAAAATGAGCCCCCTAGGTTGGAAGATGTCCAATATGCTACTGTGTAAAAACAGAAGACAGTTACTAATAGGTCCAATAAGAAGTGGCTCAGCCACGACAGGAACAACACTCAGCTATGGATGTGACCAGTGGTGAAAGTAAAGTCTGATGCTGTAAAGAACAATACTGCCTAGGAACCTGGAATGTCAGGTTCATGTATGAAGGTAAATTGAATGTGGTCAAGCAGGAGATGGCAAGAGAGAACACTGATGTGGTAAGTGAACTAAACTGGATGTGAATCAGTTCAGTTCAGTTGCTCAGTCGTGTCTGATTCTTTGTGACCCCATGGACTGCAGCACGCCAGGCCTCCCTGTCCATTGCCAACTCTTATAGTTTACTAAAACTCACGTCCATTGGGTTGGTGATGCCATCCAACCATCTCATCCTCTGTCGGCCCCTTCTCCTCCCAGCTTCAATCTTTCCCAGCATCAGGGTCTTTACAGATGAGTCAGCTCTTCACATCAGATGGCCAAAGTATTAGAATTTCAGTTTCAGCCTCAGTCCTTCCAATGAATATTCAGGACTGATTTTCTTTAGGATGGACTGGTTGGATCTCCTTGCAGTCCAAGGGACTCTCAAGAATCTTCTCCAACACTACAGTTCAAAAGCCTCAATTCTTTGGTTCTCAGCTTTCTTCATGGTCCAACTCTCACATCCATACATGACTACTGGAAAAAACCATATCTTTGACTAGACAGACCTTTGTTGGCAAAGTAATATCTCTGCTTTTTAATATGCTGTCTAGGTTGGTCATAACTGTTCTTACAAGGAGCAAGTCATCATCTGCAGTGACTCTGGAGCCCCCCAAAATAAAGTCTGTCACTGTTCCCATTATTTCCCCATCTATTTGCCATGAAGTGATCGGACCAGATGCCATGATCTTAGTTTTCTGAATGTTAAGTTTTAAGGCAACTTTTCCACTCTCCTCTTTCACTTTCATCAAGAGGCTCTTTAGTTCCTCTTCACTTTCTGCCATAAGGGTGGTTTCATCTGCATATCTGAGGTTATTGATATTTCTCCCGGCAATCTTGATTCCAGCTTGCGCTTCATCCAGCCTGGCATTTTTTGCATGATGTACTCTGCATATAAGTTAAATAATCAGGGTGACAATATACAGCCTTGATATACTCCTTTCCCAATTTGGAGCCAGTCTGTTGTTCCATGTCCAGTTCTAACTGTTGCTTCCTGACCTGCATACAGATGTCTCATGAGTCAGGTAAGGTGGTCTAGTATTCCCATCTCTTGAAGAATTTTCCATGGTTTGTTGTGATCCACACAGTCAAAGGCTTTGGCATTGTTGATAAAGCAGAAGTTGATGGTTTTCTGGTACTCTTGTGCTTTTCTGATGATCCAACAGATGTTGGCAATTTGATCTCTGGTTCCTCTGCCTTATATAAATCCAGCTTGAACAACTGGAAGTTCATGGTTCATATGCTATTGAAACCTGGCTTGGAAAATTTTGAGCATTACTTTGCTAGCATGTGAGATGAGTGCAATTGTGCAGTAGTTTGAACACTCTTTGGTATTGCCTTTTTTTGGGATTGGAATGAAAAATGACCTTTTCCAGTCTTGTGGCCACTGCTGAGTTTTCCAAATTTGTTGACATATTGAGTGCAGCACTTTCACAGCATCGTCTTTTAAGATTTGAAAAAACTCAACTGGGATTCCATCATCTCCATTAGCTTTGTGGGTAGTGATGCTTCCTAAGGCCCACTTGACTTCACATTCCAGGATGTCTGGCTTTAGGTGAGTGATCACACCATCGTGGTTATCTGGGTCATGAAGATTTATTTTGTATAGGTCTTCTGAGTATTATTGCCACCTCTTCTTAACATCTTCTGTTTCTGTTAGGTCCATAGAATTTCTGTCCTTTATTTTGCTCATCTTTGCATGAAATACTCCCTTGGTATCTCTAATTTTCTGGAAGAGATCTCTAGTCTTTCCCATTCTATAATTTTCCTTTATTTCTTTGCATCTATCACTGAGGAAGTCTTTCTTATCTCTCCTTGCTATTCTTTGGAACTCTGCATTCAAATGGGTATTTCTTTCCTTTTCTCCTTTGCCTTTCACTTCTCTTCTTTTCTCAATTCTTTATAAGGCCTCCTCAGACAACCTTTTTGCTTTTTTGCATTTCTTTTTCTTGGGGATGGTCTTGATTCCTGTCTCCTGTACAACATCATGAACCTCCATCCATAGTTCTTCAGGTACTCTGTCTATCAGATCTATTCCCTTGAATCTATTTGTCACTTCCACTGTGTAACTGTAAGGGATTTGATATAGGTCATACATAAACGGTCTAGTGGTTTTCCCTACTTTCTTCAATTTAAGTCTGAATTTAAGTCTGGATGTGAATGAGAGAATTTAATTCAGGTGATCATTATATCTACTACTGTAAGCAAGAATCCCCTAGAAGAAATGGTCATTGTCAACAAAAGAGTCTGAAGTGTAGTACCTGGGTCCACCTCAAAAACTACGGTATAATCTTGGTTCATTTCCAAGGCAAACCATTCAATATCACAGTAATCCAAGACTATGCCTCAATCATAAATAGCAAAGAAGCTGAAGTTGACTGGTTCGATGAAGACTTATAACACATTCTAGAATGAAGACCAAGAAAAGATGTTCTTTTCAGCATAGGAGATTGAAATCCAAAAGCAGGAAGTCAAGATATACCTGGAGTAAAAGACAAGTTTGGCCTTAGAGTACAAAATGAAGCAGGGCAAAGGCTAACAGAGCTTTGTTGAGAGAACACGCTGGTTATAGCTAACACCTTTTCCCAACAACCCAAGAGACCACTCTACACAGGGATATCTCCAGATGATCAATACTGAAATCAGATTGGTTATGTTCTTTGCATCCAAAGATAGAGAAGCTCTATAGAGTCAGTAAAAACAAGACCTGGAGCTGGCTGTGTCTCAGATCATGAGCTGCTTATTGCAAAATTCAGGCTTAAATTGAAGAAAGTAGCAAAAACCACTAGGCCATTCAGGTATGATTTAAATGGAATCCCTTATGATTATGCAGTGGAGGTAATGAATAGATTCAAGGGATTAAATCTGATAGACATGGTGCCTGAAAGACTATGGATGGAGGTTCATAACACTGTATAGGAGGTGTTGACGAAAACCATCCCCAAGAAAAAGACATGCAAGAAGGAAAGATGGTTATCTGAGGAGACTTTACAAACAGCTGAGGAAAGAAGGAAGAAACAGGCAAGAGAGAAAGGGAAAGATATACCCAAGTGAATGCAGAGTCCCAGAGAATAGCAAGGAGAGATAAGAACGTCTTCTTCAACTAATAGTGCAAAGATATTGAGGGGATAATAGAATGGAGAAGACTAGATAAACGTTTCTTTTGTCTAGTCTAGAGGGGTCCAGACAACTTAGAGAGGATGGGGTTGGAGCTGGGTTGGACTTCAGAAGATCAATTAATATTTGTGTTGTACTCACAATCTTAAAAAAGATTAATTGTTTAGTCATACAAAACTCAGATATATGAAGAGAAATGCAGGAGTCAGAACCTTGAGGAGAACATCAACTTAACTACTGATGGAGGCTCCATTGGAGGACCTGGGTGGTGTGAGCTGTATGCACTCTAATGCTTTGCTGCAGATGTAGGCAGAATTAGCTGCCATTTGCTGGAAGAGCTGGACAACCACAGGCCACATTCCACAGAAATATGGTCCTGTCACATGGGAGAAAGCAGACAAGATGCATCTTCTCTGCAGCCAGGCAGCCAGGAAGGAGAACTCAGAGGTGCCATACCTCTTGGCTTAGCACTTTCTCCAGGGTGCCCAAGTCAGAAAAGCATTTCTCCTCTCTTGGAAATATACCCTCTCCCCCATCCGCTTGCCTGATATCATTTCCCAGAGTTTATTTTATTTTTTAATGGACTCTGTAAGTGGATTTCCATGCAACCAACCAAATGAACAACAACATCATTTATCTTTCCTTAAATTTGTACATTTTTGTGCTGTCCAGTGTATATATATATATATATATATATATATATATATATATATATATATATAAATAATGTTCTTATAGTGTATTTTTTTCTTTTTAAATTTTTTCTATTTGATATGATATTAATAAAACATTAAGAAAATATTGTAATACTTGAAAATTAAACCTCTTTCCATAAGCAACAGATATATTCCATCCTCATGGATTATGCTTATTGTCTGAGGGTCTTGATGCAGTTGGTTGCTGGTGAGCTCCTTTTCATCCACCTGACTGAGAGCTACTAAAGAGACTCTGGATGATAAGATGAGAAAAGACTTAGGAGAAACAAACAAACAAAACTGCAAGTGTTTGGGCCATCATGTGGAAAGCACATGGAGATTTACTCTGACTAGTCTCAGTGGCTTGCATCTAAGAGTAAAAATTGATTGCAACTAAAAATAAAAATTTTAAAAAGTCATGTGGAGATATTTTACCCACATAAGGGAAAATTTCCCAACAATATGAACCACTTAAATATTGAAGCCAGTTTTCTCAGGAGACTGTGAACTTATCTCTAGAGATGTACATGTCAAATGACAGGAGTTTTTTAAAAGTTATTTTAAGCAGCATATGGCTGGTTGCCTAGATCAGTCAGTTCAGTCACTCAGTCATGTCTGACTCTTTGTGACCCCATGGACTGCAGCACACCAGGTTTCCCTGTCCATCACCAACTCCAGGAGCTTACTCAAACTTATGTCCATCGAGTCGGTGATACCATCCAACTATCTCATCCTCTGTTGTCCCCTTCTCCTGCCACCTTCAATCTTTCCCAGCATCAGGGTATTTTCAAATGAGTTGGTTCTTCACATCAGGTGGCCAAAATCACTCAGGACTGATTTCCTTTAGGATGGACTGGTTGGATCTCCTTGCAGAGTCTTCTCCAACACCATAGTTCAAAAGCATCAATTCTTCAGTGGTCAGCTTTATTTATGGTCCAGTTCTCATCCATGCATGACTATTGGAAAAAACCATGGCTTTGACTAGATGGATCTTTGTTGGCAAAGCAATGTCTCTGCTTTTTAATATGCTGTCGATGTTGACCATAGTTTTTCTTACAAGGACCAAGGCTCTTTTACTTTCATGGCTACAGTCATCATCTGCAGTGACTTTGGAACCCAAGAAAATAAAATCTGTCACTATTTCTATTGTTTCCCCATCTATTTGCCATGAAGTGATGGGACCGGATGCCATTATCTTAGTTTTTTGAACGTTGAGTTTTAAGCCAACTTTTCCACTCTCCTCTTTCCCTTTCTTCAAGAGGCTCTTCTTCAGTTTCTGCCATAAGGGTGGTGTCATCTGTGTATCTGAGGTTATTGATATTTCTCCTGGCAATCTTGATTCCAGCTTGTACTTCATCCAGCCTGGCATCTTGCATGATGTACTCTGCATATAAGTTAAATAAGCAGGGTGTCAATATACAGCTTTGATGTACCCCTTTGCCAATTTTAAACTAGTCTGTTGTTACATGTCCATTTGGCTGGATCAGAATCTCCTAAAAGCCTGTGCTAAAACTAATGGCTCAGTGGCTGTTTCAGATTAACCCAGAGAGTGTGTAAAATATAAAGATTTATGGGTAGAAATTCTCATCCAGTGAGCTTTGGGAGATCCCCATAACTGCAGTCAGAACATCCCAGTGATTGTCATGAGGTATGCCATGAATGGGCTTCTGTTAGTGCAAACAGCCCCTTGGCCCAAGAGCTTGGTTCTGCTGTAAATCCCAACCTTTAGCACTAGCTTCTATTTATTTTCCAAGACCTTGGTTTTACCTTGCCTAGCATGTTGATTTTTTTCTTCAAGAAGTAGGAAACAAGAATAAATGGTTAATGAATGATTAGATATTTTCCCCTCCCAGCTTCCTCTTAAGCCATTCTACAGGCAGCCTATGTGGGCAAGAAAACATTTAACAAAAGATCACAAGGATTAGCAAGTCTGCATGCAGTGGAAAATGATGAAGAATCAGCATGCAGACTTGCTGATCCTTGGGATCTTTCTTTAGATGTTATCTTGCCCACATAGGCTGCCTGCAGTCTTTCCTTTCTTTCAGCACTTATCTCTTAAGTACTGGCTTTCAAGTGTCAAGCAGTCGAACCTGAGTTCAGTAATGTGAGGTATCCCTGGGACACCTTCAGACTCATGATCACTAGGACTCACAGGGTTCAGGGAAGTTGTGACACTATGATTACAGCTTATTGTGTTAGGAAACAGACTGATATCAGCAAATGAAAAAGTCATGCAGGGAAAAGTCCAGTCCAGGTTTTATGCATGAGACACGGTGCTCAGGGCTGGTGCATCCCAGGGATGGGATGGGGAGGGAGGTGGGAAGGTGGTTCGGGATGGGGACCACATGTACACCCATGGCTGATTCATGTCAATGTATGGCAAAAACCACTACAATATTGTAAAGTAATTAGCCTCCAATTAAAATAAATAAATTAATTTAAAAAAAGGAAAAGGAAGATTAAAAACAGAATTCAATGAAAGCTTAGAGATAATTGACAAAACCAATTGAGCTTTTGACTATAATCTTCAAATACTTTATGCTATTGCTCACTTGTAGTTTTACTTTACCCATAAATATATTACCAAAAAAAACAAAACAAAACAAAAAACGTCCAGGAGAAGCCAAGTGTCAGCATTCTCTCTACGGAGTTAGATGGGATGCACTCTCAACAGTGATGAGTGACAATGTTCACAAAAGTTAAGTAAGTTAACTGCCAGTCAGGTCAGGTCCCCCAAGCCTTGGTGTCCAGGGTTTTGACTGGCTGTCAGTCAGGCATTCAGCACCTGAGACACTGAACTTAGCATTTAGTCTCTGCCTCACAGACAGCAGACTGATACACTATGGCACAAAGCCACACTCTTATCAGGCAGGAAATTTCAAGGGCTCAGAGATATTTTTTTGTCCTTGAGCCTAAACTTTAATAACATAATGTCTGGCCATATAGTGAAGCATACATACAGTAAAAACACCTTTAGGACACATTAAGAATTAGAACTCACATTCTTCTCAATATAAGCATTCACTCTTAGATTGAACCTTCCTCTGGCCAGCTCCAACACTGGCCTTCATCCCTCCTTCATGGGCTTTAATAAAGGGGCTCTTGATGTTCTGGCAGTTGGAGGTCATCCCAGCAACTTCTTAACTCTGCTCCTGGTATAATGTCCTTGCTAAAATACCACCCAAGAACAAGCCAAGGGCTAGTTCTTTCTTTGGAAAGCTCAGTGTTTGAGCAACCCAGGTTGTGGAGATGACCTTTCACTGCACAGGGATACTGGTGTGACTTGAGATACCCAACTGACCCCTTCAGCACTCCAGAGATCAGAGCCCCCATGACAGGTGGTATCACTGTGAGTAGATCCCTTTTCTGATGCAAGTGTTGTAGGAAAAGTTGAGAAACACTGATTTATAAATAATTCCCAGGTGATTCTGATAAGCTGTAAGGCTTGGAATCTTTGAGATTAGATGATTGTCAAGGATTTCAAACTATGGTTTCTATGATTCTTGGAGTTAAAATTCCTTGGACACACTTGCTAAGTGTCTTTTTCTTTCTCTGTATACTTATTTGATTAAGTTTAGTTTCTGGCTAAAGATATTGCACTTTGGAGAAGTATTTCCAGATAGAAAATGAGGATGAGAAATAGATATGAGAATTTAGTATCTCAACTCTGTCTCCAGAAGAGGAGGTGACAGGAAGCCATTGGGGTATTAAAGTTGAGAGGGAGTAGGGTGGGATTGGCTCTCTGATCAGTTTCTACAAAGAGCTCAGGACAAAAGACTGTTGTCATTGAAATGTGATGTAATGAAGAGATGTATGACAAATTGTTAAAAAGAAGAATTTAGAATTTTGTTGCAATTCCAGACTGTTACAAGTCTCTTGGTCCCACTTGCCTTATTAAATAAGTGAGATTAAATGAAACTATCTTTGCATGATTATAGTATTAAACACATAGATTGTTTTTTTGAAATTTGCAAATATAACTGCTAATTATTAGATTAAAATTTTGCTTCCCTAAAGTGGGTCTAAAGAAGATGATCTGCCCACAAAGGTTAAATATGCTCTAGAAATTACTTAATTTTCATTTTGGTGTTGGCTTCCTTCTTTGTAATTTGCTACCAGCACCTTATTGTGTTGTCTTGTGGCTTCTAAGGCATCTTTCCTGTGTTTCTCTCTTTTCTCTAATATTTTTCTTATTTTTGTGTCTTTTGTCTACCCTTAAATATTAGTTGTGCCCCAGATTCTATTTTTAATGCCTACTTTTCCTTTTAGGCTCATTCTTTCAGAACTGCTATCGAATAATACAAGTTCACTGAGTGCCTACTACATTCCAGACAGTGTGCAAGGCACTGGGGTTGAGGCGAGAGAAGCAAAGATCCCAGCTTCTCACACATCTGACCATCACTTATATTCAGTTCCTCTCCTCTGCAGTCCTAGCCCTAAATCATACTGAAACAGAGCAGAACCCTGAGTGCCCCCCCACAAGTACAAAGGTCCTTCTATGTCCCTTGCCTCTTGTCTGTAGAAAAGCTGGTCTTTTAGGCCTCCCTGAGTCACAAAAGAGTGGATTCAAGTGGTTAAGGATTAGGACAATAGAGTAAGAGTTTCAGTAACTGGTATACATTACTGAGTTGTCTTACAGATAGTGTAAGCCACCAGGGGAAGAAAGCTAACTATATGATGACCAGACTGCAGCTATGACATGAGCTACTCCATCTATGGCTAGCACAATTCTAAGAACTGGCCTCAAGAGAATGGAATCAACATCATTGCTCATAATAGTCTGCATCTTTGTGAGCATCAGAATAATTGTAGCTTACTTTGCCCATGTATGTAAGCAGGCAACTGAAATTGTCAGCAAAGAGATGCTACAGACCCATGTCAACATCTTCTGCTTGAGAATACAACACTGTGTTAGCATGAAGAAGCTACCGAAGATGGACCTTTGTCTGTAGTCCCATAGAAAGGGAATGATGTCTTGACAAGTGAGAATTTGTAAGCAGCTCTTTTGTCCTTTCCCCATTGGTTTATTTCTGTTCCCCCTGAAAACTTTTATCATAAAAATGAGATCAGTAGGTAATGTTTGACCTAACTCCTGACTTATGCTCTACTAAATGTACACGTACCTTGCCTAACCTGTTGATTTTTTACTTAGATTACAAGAGGAATTAAGTAGTTAAAGAATGACTAGGTATCTACCCAGAGCAGCCCCCTTAGCTATCTTGTGGGCAGACCTTGAGGACAAGACAACATCTGAAGAAAGATCATGAGGAGTCAGTCAGTCTCGCGTAATGTAAAATGATGCAGGGCTTGGCCTCCTGCCTCAGTGATTCACTGAGTTCCTTCCCCCCTTTCCCTTTAAAAGCTGTCATGGCCTAGCAGACTCATCTGAGTTGGTTTTAGGGACAGGAGTCCGCCTTCTCCCAAGATGGTCAGGTTTTCTGATTAAAGCAACTTTCCTTTCTACCAACATTTGCCTCTCAAGCATTGGCTTTTGAGTGGCGCGCAGCTGAACCTGAGTTCAGTAGCAATACACTGAGTACTTCTGTGTGGAGGTCCTATGGGCATGGCATACTCACCGTGGAAAGTTGTTACCAAGCTCATTGTCTTTCACTGTAAGCCTACTTTTCTGGGTTCCCTTCTCTATTAAACAGCATTAACCCAGCTTCTATGTTAGTAAGTCTGTCATCTTCTTTGCACGCTGTCAGCTGTCAGTCCTTGATTACTCTGCCTTTGATGTGCCCCTCATCTCTCCTCCTCCTGCAGATCTGACTTGCATAGATGGACCCGGAGCCATGTCTCCACCGTGTGTGTGTCAGGTTATCACAAGGCTCCAGAGTGTCCTTCCTGCTCCTTGTTTCCTGCTTACGTTCAGTGCCGCCCATGATTATTCCCACCAGGTCGTCCTGGCTGCTCCCGCATCTCCTGCCATCTTCACTCATGCCATCCTGTCCTGGTGGCTTCAGACTAGACAGGACCTCCCCCACCCCCACTCCTGTGTCTGCCACGTCTGGGTGCCTCTGTTGAAGAGCCTTCATCTGTGAAGATGTCTCCACTCCTCCCAGTTATTCATCCATATTTCTCTTACAACATGTTTCATGTAGTTTCATGTAGTATTTTCCATTCCCAGAAACTTGCTCAATGTCTGGTAGAGGAGAGGATGATTTTTTTTGTTTGTTTTGGTGAATGCTGAATAAGCAAAATGAAATTGTTTTTGCATTTTTATATCTAAGGCTCTGTCTCTGTGACCCTTAACAACCTATTTTCACTTTAGCAATTTAGACTGGATCATTGAAGAGTTGATACGTTTAATTGATGAAAATGCAATGTGAAATGCAAGCATTAACTTGCTGGGTTCACATTTAGCTGGGAATTACATTTTAGTACAAAGAGAGAATTAATTTTTTAAAATATCTTTAAGCTTTTCTTTCTTATAATATATTCTGATATATGAGTTGCACCTGAAAAATTAAGATAATTCAGTTTGCTTCATGTATTTTCAGCAAAGGGGCTGAAGAAATTGAAAGCATTCTGAGGTTTTGCAAAGCATATTTGCCTTATATTCTATGTCTACATTTTTTCTTAATATTGTGCTTTACACTCTAATGAAGTAAATACTGAATAGTGATAGGGTTTACTTCTTTCACTGGTTATTGGGAATACAGATGATAGGAAGACATACAGTTAATTTCATTTATTCTATTTATATATTTATTCATAAGCTGGTTGTATAACCCATTATCACTATTTTTCATGGTAGGATTATTGAGTCCAGTTATTATGTGAAGCTTTGGGTTTCTCTTTACATCTAGGTATTCTAGAGTGGTGGCAGATGAGTTTATTATTGCTGCAGTCTGCTCCAGATCATTCTTGGTAATCTGATTCTCTCTACAGGGTGGGTTTTGCAGATATACTTCAGCTCACTTACAGCTCAGGATGACATGCAGCTGGGGGACAATAAAAATTTAGTGATGCTACTGTTGGGTTAGGCTGCATGTGGCTATTTTTACAATTCTTCTAGAGATTTAATATTATTTCCAAGGGATTTTTCTTTTGCAGTGTTTAGTCTAAGACTATTAAGAAGTATAGCAAAAGAATACTTAAGATTCTCACAGACTAAACATTTAAATATAGAACCACCCAGGATACAGTGGGGGAAAAAAAAAAAAAAAGCAAAGAAAAATTGGGGAAAGTGTTAAACTGACTCCAAATACTGTTTTTAGTGGATTGGGTGATACAGAGGGGTTTTTCAGAAAAAAAAAAGTTCTATTAAAACAAATTAGTTTTAAATATCTTTTTCTATTTTCTGGCACTTCAGCTATTACTCAACTCAAATCTAGATCTGTAGCTGTCAGGAAAATGTTCCACCACCTAGCAGCTTGTTGCACACAGGAGGTGGTTTTATTCCCTCTTTGTCTTTACTGACCCAGTCCCATCTGCTGGACTCTGTATAATTCTTGCTCAGTCATTAAGGCTCATAGCAAGTGTTCCTGACTCCAGGATACTTGCCTGTTATCCTTAGGCTGAGTTAGTGTCTGTCTGTTGCCTATTTCTGCCACAGCTATTTTAAATCTCATTTAAATAATGATCTGCTCATCTGCTCACATGTCAGTTTCTGCCCTGAGACTGTGTGCTCCTCGGGACCAGAGGTTGCTTTTTATCATCTGTGCCCAGCTCCATGTCTTAAGTTCAATAGGGGATAATGTGGGGATGTTAGTGTAATAAATAAATGAAGCCAGCTCTTAGGGGGTGAAATTTTCTTTTCAGCACAGCACCATTGAAACCTCTTACTTTGAAAAATTGTATTAAAGAGAATATCAACTAAATTTTATGACATATCTGAATCTCTGCACTAAACTACTGTGTTTAATTTCCTTCTAAAATACAAGCAATATCTCTTGTCCTCTAGTTATTTAAAGGGTTTATTTTAAAACAGAAAGTGAAGGTGAATTAAAAAGCATAAAGTCACAAGTGTAAATTGCTTCCCAATATAATCTCTTGAGTTCATATTTAATAAAGGTAAGTTACTGAATCAACAATTACCTCATGTGTGAGGGTATTTGCACATAAATCACTTAGTTGGCTTGGATCTAACATTGATAGGACATAATTGGTCTTTAAAAGTTTTATGAAGAATCGCAGACTGTGAAATTACAAGTGTTACACTGTCTAATTTTGCCTTTCTATCAAGCAGACACCTGTTTTCTTGGTAGTAGAGATCTCATTTTATATGTATTATTGATCAGTCCATAAGCTAATTCCCTCATGATAATTAGCAGCATGTTACTTTTTAGTTTGCATCAGGAAAAGTTATCAGAATTTTCTAAGCTAATAAACTGTAAACTAGAGTTTTTTCCACCATCCTAAAATATTTAAAGCCAGCACCAAAACATGCATTTTGTGTTTTCTGACTCATGATTTGATAAACCAGTGTGTTGTTTAAGCTTGTGTATGGCACAGAGTTGGGATGTGTGATAAGAGCTGGAAAATGGCCAGGAAACCATTTTTTCTCTGTTTTTCTTAATCTATAAGAGGCTGTCTCCTGAAATTTTGCTTTTTAAATTCTTTTGTTTTACTTTTAGAAGCATCCTTTTCTGTCAGCCTCTTTCCATTTTCTGTTCTAGAGTCTGTGGAAGTGCAGCTTGAGCCCACTAAATTGGTGTCCCTCCCCATTTAGTGGTCTGAGTCTCTGGAGGCCGGCTGGGCACCGCCATCCTCAGAGGGGCTGCTGGATGGCACCGAGTGCCCCTGTCCCCAGTCTAGACCCTGAAGAGCTTGGAGCTCATGAAAATCACCTGAGTGAGTGGATGATTTATCATTCTCCAGTGACTACATTCTCCAGCTAGTTCACCTCATAGCTCAAAGAATCACAAAAGTGGTTTTGCTCGAGACAGACACTGTACTTTGATACAGAAAAGAAGGACTTGTATATTTTGTCATATGAAATACTAAACAAAGGAGTGAACTTAAGGATTTACAGTTAACAATATGAATACTTTACACTAATTCATCAAGGACACCCCAAAGTGAAACAACCTCTGTACCCCAACTATGAGGTTCAGAGGAACAAGTGGCTGATTCAGGCTGCAGAACCAGAAGCTGTACTCACTAACTCATACTGCTTTGCACTGTAGGTGCAATTAAGGCAGGAGATAGATGGACCCCAGGTTAGACATTTACAACTAGCCTCCTATTTATACTTTCAAAATAAAGATAAGCAACAGGTACAGGATAAGCAGCTGGATTTCATCTCCTGTGGGCACTTCAAGATGACAATAATGCTAGGAGCAGAGAGGGGCTGAGTCCTGCTTGCATAAAAGATAAGGAGGCCACCTATTTCTCATTCTTAAGGTCGAGGAGACACCCCCCCCCCCCAACAAACTGCACATGTGCAGAAAGGTACCTCAGGGAGTGGGTGCCAGACCATAATAAGTTTTGCTACTTCCCAGAGATGCTCACACTGAAATCCATCTTGGCTAAAAATACATGAGCACACAGCAGAGGGCCCAGAAGAAATATGGACCCAAAGCCAGACAAAGCAAGACAATCCGCTGGAAGAAACCCAGAACAACTGTCCCCATGTAAGTGGTCTAATTCACCTCAAAAGCTTGTGACATTTTTTCTGAGCCCACCCAGGTGTTTATCCACATGTATTTTTTAATAAATAATTTACTTGTTTCACTACTTTCCATCTCTTTGCTGAAATTCCTTTCTTTGAAGCAGACAAGAGCCAGGGCCATATAGTCACCAGCCCCTGTGGTCTAATTGTTAGGATTTGGTGCTTTCACCTCCACACCCTGGGTTCAGTCCCTGTCGGAAGCCTGAAATCCTGCTTCAAACTGCTGCAGCTATGGCCACCCTGAGGTCACAATGTCAGCTCAATGGAAAGGCAAAGAGCAGCTTCCTATAATTATAAAATAGGGACCTGATGTTCCCTCTGATAGGACCTTAAGGACTCCTAAAAGGTCTGTGGACCATGCCTTTGAGAGCTGCTGTCCTAAGTGATATAAGGTTACAGATGCTCTAATAACAGGCATAGAGAGTGTTTACATGTCTCCCTAGTTCAGTTGTCCCTTGGTCTGAAAGGGATTGGTTCTGGGATCCACCCCACCCATCACAAAATCTGAGGATATTCAATCCCTTATAGACAATGGTGTAGTATTTGCGTGTAGCCTACCCACATTCTCCAAATACTTTAAATCATCCCTAGACTACTTATACTACTTATTACTGTGTACATACTACATAAATAGCTGTAAATTCAATGTAAATGCTATGTAAGCAGTTGCAAACACAATGTAAATGCTATGCAAATAGTTGCCTGAGCATGGCAAATTCAAGTTTTTCTTTTTGGAAATTTCTAAAACTTTTCTCTGAATATTTTCTATCTATGGTTGGTTGAATCCATAGATGTGACACTCAAGGATATAAAGGGCTGACTGTATTAGGTTTGCCCCAGCAGTTCTTACTTCTAGGGTTGGTAAACATTTCAACCAAGTTGGAAATTAATTTGTCAAGTTTCTCCTAAATGTGCTACACTTTTAATTAAGGGGACAGCATTACTAATTGCTAAATAGCTAGCATTTTCTTGCTTTTCAGTGTTGGAGGATGCATTAACAGCAATCACTTCATCCTTATTGTATTTCTTCAAATTTATTTTTAATTGGTGGAAAATGTGTTGTTTTCTGCTGTACAACAATCCTAATCGGCCATCATTATACATATATCACCTCCTAATTTTAGCTTTCATTTTCCTTTTCCATTCTATGCTTCCTTATCTAAAACCATGAGGTATAAGGCAGTGGTGGAGGAAGAGATGGAAGCTTTGTGATAATTAACCTTCCATGGCCTAGGAAATTCACAAAAGTCTGAACAGCTCTTTGGGGAAGTTTTCTGGATACTTTGTGGTGATAGATTGGAGCTAGATTCAAACATATTCTGGCTGTCCTAGATCTCAGAACTGAGAATCTGGCCACCAAATTCTTGATTTAAGTTTAAAAGGTGATATTCAGAGTTTAGTTGTGGGGTAGCTCGTTTCAGCCATGAATCGCACACAGCAATGGCAGAAGGGGAAACTGCCATGCCTATCTGCAATTTGCATTAGGTTTTCAGATTGAATTTGCATAATTTGTGACAATACCGAACTATGGTGTGTCAGTGACAGGTTAGACTTTTGCTTGTGTTAATGTAGTTGTCTTTGTTTAGCTTTGCATTGCAGCCTTCTTTGGCAATCACTGAAATTCTTTTTTATTACAGAAAATTTCTCAGCATGGCCAAGTGGCACTTAAAGAGCTAATGAGAAAGACAACTTGGCTCCAAGCGGCAAAGTCAGAGGACACACGTTGGCTGCCCTGTCTGGAGGTCTGAAGTGAGTCAGCTGCTCTAGTTACTGCCCAGGGCTGCCTGGTCACTGCTCCCTTCCCAACATCCCCTTCTTCACATAGGATTCAGGTTGTTCTTTATCTGTCCAGTTGGGTGCTTTGACTTGAAGCATTGAGCTTTATCTTTCTCATGCATCTTGCTGTCTTTGGCATATTTGTTTTCATTGGTGGTGGTGCCAGGACTCAGCTGTTACATGACAGGCTTTGATAGACTGAATCAATTCTTGTTTTTTCTTCTTGAAAAGCCTATCAGACTTTGTACTTCTCTTTTAAAAATGAAGTGCTCAGGGCTGGTGCATTGGGAAGACCCAGTGGAATGGGATGGGTTGGGGAGGGAGGTGGGAGAGGGGATCAGGATAGGGAACACATGTAAATCCATTGCTGATTCATGGGCAAAAACCATTACAATATTGTAAAGTAACTAGCCTCCAACTAATAAAAATAAATGAAAAGAAAAAAAAAATGAAGGCTGCTTCATAATAGTTACTATTGGGAATAAGAAAAATGTGACACAAGAGATTTATATCATTTCACATTTGATCATGTTGGATAAAGTATCAGGAGGAAAATGTTTTGACTTTTCAGTGCTCATTGAGATGGGAACAAATTTTAGATGTCCCAGAAATCTTACTTTCTGGAAATTTAGTATTAAGAGTATAGTGATTTGGCCTTAACTTTTATAACCCTTTAGAAAGACAGAGAGGGAGAGTGTGTGTTCATTATTTCAGGCTTCCCTCTGCTACAGAAAGGCAGCAGCTTTCCAAGGAGTACTTTCTTTGCATTCAGGACATTGCTTTTCATTTGAATGTTATTGGAAATTTCCTGTAAATTGTGGCTCTGCAAAACCTTAGGATCAGGGCTGAGAGTTCGTGACTTAAACATTTTTGATGCTGCTTCCCATAAAACCACAGATTAATATTGCTAGAACTCATTGCCACAGGATAAGCCATCCAACTGTCTAGATAAAATTGAGGAATAAATTCACAAAGTGGAATGTTTCTTGTTTTTGAACAACCAAGTTAAACTTTTAATACCTGGTCATGTTATTCAAATCCAGACCCTCTCTGTTAAAAAACCATCATGAAATTCAAACTCTGTAAGATTTTCTGAAGGATGTTTAAATAAAACTGACCCAAACTTATGGTTAAAAAAAACATGAAGGATGTGTCTTAGTCTTGTATGACATGAATGAGAATGGTTCCTCTGTGAGGAAGCTTCCATAGCCTTCTGCTGTGTGAACAAGGGTGTGTTGGAAACAGAAGCTTCTTGAGGTCAAGGACTAATGCCCAAGTTAGCAATCAGCTAGTTTTACCAGTTATCTGACCTTGGACAAAGGTTATCTGCATGAAGACAATTAAGTAAAGATAATACAACATGAGAACAGTGCCCAACACATGATAAACACCACCTAAGTCTTAGTTTTGTTGTGTTGTGTGGTTATTGTATAACTGTTGTAATTGAGATGAGACTAGATGTCCAAGAAAAATAAATTAGAGAGGAGAGAGAGAAAGTGGGAAGACAAGACAAAGGGTCTTGATTTTGCAGTACTGACTTGGGTCTGAAGTACCAGCTGGGAGGCCTCTGGGCCCAGGTACCTTATGAGCCAGTGAAACTAGAAAGGGAAAGAAAGAGGAGAACAAGATGGTAGAGGAGTAGGTGGAGTGCATGTCTCTCCACGGATACATCAGGAATACAACTTCAGACACAGAAATGCACGCAAAACACCAGCTGAGAGTGGACAGGAGAACCTGACCAGCAGAAAAGAATATACAGAACCATGCAAAACCTGAGATCAAGCCCTGTGCCTTTGGAGTGGGAGTACTGCCTCCCAGGCCCTAGACTACCAGAGAACTAACCCTAAGGAAGTATCAAATAGTGAGACTTCACACTAAGGAAACCACTTGAATACAAGACACAGAATGGCCCAACCACTAGTAGCTCCCTGTGCAGGACATCTCATCTAAAGAACAAACAAAACAAAAATACAAACCAAATCATCAGCAGACATTATTACCACCTCACTCAGCCTTGCCCATCAGAGGAAAAACAAACATACAAAAAGCTCAGCACAAATCTCACCCTATACAAAGCTTACACAAATCACTGGGCCAAACTTAGGAGGGCAGAAATGAAAAGCAAGAAGGAATTCAACCCTGAAGCCTGGGAAAAGGAGACCTCAGACACAATAAGTTAAATTGAAAAAAAAAAAAAAATATATATATATATATATATATAAAATGAAAAGACAGAGAAATGCTACACAAATGAAGGAAAAAATTAGAAACATAAAAGTCCAAATAAGTGAAGAGGAAATAAGAAAACTACTTGAAAAAGAATTCAGAATAATGATAGTAAAGATGATAAAAAACCTAGAAAACAAAATGGAGAAAATGCAAGAATCAACTAACAAAGACCTAGAAGAATTAAAGAATAAACATACAGAGACAAACAACACAATTACTGAAATTAAAAATACTTCAGAAGGAAACAATAGCAGAATATCTGAAGTAGAAGAACAAATCAGTGAGCTGGAAGATAAAATGGTGGAATTTACTTCTGAAGAGCAGTATAAAGTAAAAGTAATGAAAAGAACTGAGGATAGTCTCAGAGACCTCTGGGACAATATCAAGTGAACCAACATTCAAATTATATGGGTCCCAGAAGAAGAAGAGAAAAAGAAAGGATATGGGAAATTTTTTGAAGAGATTATAGTTGAAAATTTCCCCAACATGGAAAAGGAAATAGCCAATCAAGTCCAAGAGGTAAAAAGAGTCCCATACAGGATAAACCCAAGGAGAAACATGCCAAGACACATACTAATCAAACTAACAAAGACTAAATAAAAAGAAAGAAATTCAAAGCAGCAAGGGGAAAGCAATAAGAAACATACAAGGAATACCTCATATGTTTAATGGCTGATCTTTCATCAGAAACTCTACAGGCCAGAAGGAAATGGCAGGGTATATTTAAAGGACTGCAAGGGAAAAATCTACAACCAAGATTACTGTACCTGGCAAGATCTCATTCAAAATTGATGGAGAAATAAAAAACTTTTCAGACAGGCAAAAGTTAGGAGAATTAAGCACCACCAAAGCAGCTTTACAGTAAATGTTAAAGGGAATTATATAGTCAAGGAATACAACAGAAGGAAAAAGATCTACAAAATCAACCCCAAACAATGAAGAAAATGACAACAGGAACATATATATCAGTAATTACTTTAAATGTAGACAGATTAAATGCTCCGACCAAAAGACACAGATTGGCTGAATGGATATAAAAATAAGACCCATATATATGCTGTCTACAAGAAACCCACTTCAGGCCTCAAGACACATGTAGACTGAAAGTGAGAGGACGGAAAAATATATTCTTTGCAAATAGGAAGCAAAAGAAAGCTGGAGTAACAATCCTCATATCAGACAAAATAGACCTTAAAATAAAAATTCCAAGAGATAAAGAAGGACACTACATAATGATCAACGGATTAACCCAAGAGGAAGACATAACAATTGTAAATATCTATGCACCCAGCATAGGAGCACCTCAATACATAAGGTAAACATAAACACATAAAAGGGGAAATTGACAGTAACACAATAATAGTAGGAGACTTTAACACCTCACTCACACCAATGGACAGATCATCAAAACATAAAATTAATAAGGAAACACAAGTCTTAAATGATACATTAGATGAGATCGTTCTCATTGATATCTTCAGGAAATTCCATCCAAATGCAGAAGAATACACCTTCTCAGGTGCACATGGAACATTCTCCAGGATAGACCACACCCTGGGTCACAAATAAACCTCAATAAATTTGATAAAGTTGAAATCATATCAAGCATCTTCTCCAACCACAATGCTATGAGACTGGATATCAATTACAAGAAAAGAAACTGAAAAAAACATAAACACATGGGGATTAAACAATACATTTCTAAATAACCAGCAGGTTACTGAAGAAATCAAAAGGGAAATTAAAAAATTTTTTAGAAACAAATGACTATGAAAATACAACAACTCAAAACCTATGGGATACAGAACAAGCAGTTCTAAGAGGGAAGTTTATAGCAATGCAATCCTACCTCAAGAAACAAGAAAAACATTGAATAGACAACCTAACTTTACACCTAAAACAACTGGAAAAAGAAGAACAAAAAAATCCCAAAATTAGTAGAAGTAAAGAAATCATAAAGATCCAAGCAGAAATAAGTGAAAAAGAAATGAAAGAAACAATAGTAAAGATTAATAAAACTAAAAGTTGGTTCTTTGAGAAGATAAACAAAATTGACAAACCTTTAGCCAGACTCATCAAGAAAAAAGAGAAGCATCAAATCAACATAATTAGAAATGAAAAAGGAGAGGTTACAACAGACAATGCAGAAACACCAAGGATTATAAGAGACTACTATGAACAACCATATGGCAATAAAATGGATAACCTGGAAGAAATGGACAGATTCTTAGAAAAGTTCAATCTTCCAAGACTGAACCAGGAAGAAATAGAAATTATGAACAACCCAATTACAAGTACTGAAATTGAAGCTGTGATCAAAAATCTCCCAAAAAACAAAAGTCCAGCACCAGATGGGTTCACAGGAGAATTCTATCAAATATTTAGAGAAGAGCTAATGCCTATCCTTCTAAAACTCTTTCAAAAAATTGCAGAGGAAGGAACACTTCCAAACTCATTCTATGAGGCCACCATCACTGTGATGCCAAAATCAGACAAAGACAACATAAACAAAGAAAACCACAGACCAACATCACTGATGAACATAGATGCAAAAATCCTCAACAAAATTTTAGCGCACAGAATTCAGCAACACATCAAAAAGTTCATTCACCATAATCAAGTTGGGTCAGTATACACAAATCAATCAATGTGATACTCCATATTAGCAAATTGAAAGATAAAAACCATATGATCATGTCAATAGATGCAGAAAAAGACTTTGACAAAATCCAGCATGCATTTATGATTAAAACTTCAAAAAAAAAATGGCCTTAGAAGGAATCTACCTCAACATAGTAAAGGTCATATGTGCTAAATCTACAGCAAGCATTATCTCAATGGTGAAAAACTGAAAGCATTCCCCCTAAGATCAGGAACAAGACAAGGGTGCCCAATTTTCCCACTATTATTCAACATAGTTCTGGAAGTCCTAGCTACAGCAATTAGAGAAGGAAAAGAAATAAGAGGAATACAGAACGGAAAAGAAGAAGTAAAGCTCTCTGTTTGCAGATGACATAATAATGTACATAGAAAACCCTAAAGATAGTATCAGAATATTACTAGAGCTAATCAGTGAATTTCACAAAGCCTCAGGATGCAAAATCAATACACAGAAATCACTTGCATTTCTATATACTAACAATGAAAAATCAGAAAGAGAAATTAAGGAATCAATCCTATTCACCATTGCAACAAAAAGAATAAAATATTTAGGAATAAACTTACCTAAGGAGACAAAAGAACTGTACTCAGAAAATTAAAAGACACTAAATAAAGAAATCAAAGATGACATAAATAGATGGACAGATATTCCATGTTTCTGGGTAGGAAGAATCAATATTGTGAAAATGACTATATTACCAAATGCAATCTACACATTCAACGTGATCCCCATCAAATTACCAGTGGCATTTTTCATGGAACTAGAACAAAAAATTTCACAATTCTTATGGAAACATGAAAGACCCTGAATAGCCAAAGCAATCTTGAGAAAGGAGAGTGGAGTTGGAGGAATCAACCTTGCTGACTTCAGATTATACTACAAAGCTACAGTCATCAAGACAGTATGGTACTGGCACAAAAACAGAAACATAGCCCGTTGGAACAAGATAGAAAGCCCAGAAATAAACCCATGCACCTATGGGTACCTTATATTTGACAAAGGAGGCAAGAATATTCAACGGGGCAAAGAAAGCCTCTTCAATGAGTGGTGCTTGGAAAACTGGACAGCTATATGTAAAAGAATGAAATTAGAACACTTCCTAACACCATACACAGAGATAAACTAAAAATGGATTAAAAATCTAAATGTAAGACCAGAAACTATAGAACTCTTAAAGGAAAACATAGGCAGAACACTCGATGACATAAATCAAAGCAAGATCCTCTAGACCTACCTCCTAGAGTACAGAAATAAAAACAAAAGTAAAAAAGTGGGAACTGTTTAAACTTAATAGCTTTTGAACAGCAAAGTAAACTATAGGCAGGGTGAAAACAACCCTCAGAATGTGAGAAAATAATAGCAAATGAAACAACTGACAAAAGATTAACTTCTAAAACAAACAAGCAGCTCATACAACTCACTACCAGAAAAACAAACAACCCAATCAAAAAGTGGGGGGAAAACCTGGACATTTCTCCAAAGAAGACATACATATGGCTAACAGACACATGCAAATATGCTCAACATCGCTCATTATTAGAGAAATGCAAATCAAAACTACAATGGGATGTCACTCTGTGCCAGTCAGAATGGACATTTTCAAAAAGTCTATGAAAGATAAGTGCTTGAGAGGGTGTGTGTGTGGGGATGCTCTTGCACTGTTGGTGGGAATGTAGATTGATACAGCCACTGTGGAGGATGGTGTGGAGATTCCTTAAAGGGCTGGGAATGGGGCCGCCATATGACCCAGCAATCCCACTCTTAGGCATATACCCTAAGGAAACTAAAATGGAAAAAGACACACGTATTCCATTGCTCATTGCAGCACTGTTTACAATAGCTAGAACATGGAGGCAACCTGGATGTCCAACAGCAGATAAATGGATAGAGAGGTTGTGGCACATATGCATAGTGGAATATTACTCAGCCATAGAAAAGAATGCCTTTGAGTCAGTTCTAATGAGGTGGATGAACCTAGAGCCTATTATACAGAATGAAATAAGTCAGAAAGAGAAAGATAAATATCATATTCTAATGCATACATATGGAATATAGAAAAATAGTACTGAAGAATTTACTTATAAGACAGCAATGGAGAAACAGACATAGAGAATAGACTTATGGACATGGGGAGAGGGGAGGAGAGGGTGAGATGTATGGAAAGAGTAACATGAAAACTTACATTACGATATGTAAAATAGATAGCCAATGGGAATTTGCTATATAGCTCAGGCTGGGTCACAGTGGGCTGTTCCCTGCATCTTCCAGAACACAAACTCTCTGAGTGGTGGACAGTTAAGGGGAAGAGTGTATGGTTCACAAGGGGAGACCACCTTGGGCACAGGGCCCCCAGACTTCCTGAAGATGCCTGTGTCCACCACTAACTAGTGGTGAGGTCAGTCAGGTCTCAGCAGTGGTTAATGAAGATGGATGAGCTCGGATTGGGGGCCAGGGCGTCCCATTATTCTCTGAGGGCTGTAACACACCCAACCTCTGTGCACTCTGGAGGGAGGAAAAACTCAGTAAGCTGGGTATTTGGAAATGCATTTTGCTTTTGTTCAGTTGCTTAGTCTGATTCTTTGTGACCCCATGGACTGCAGCATGCTAGGCTTCCTAGTCCTTCACTATCTCCCAAAGTTTTGCTCAAACTCATGCCCACTGAGTGGATGACACCATCCAACCATCTCATCCTCTGTCTCTCCCTACTCCTACTGCCCTCATTCTTTCCTAGCATCAGGGTCTTTTCTAATGAGGTGGCTCTTTGCATCAGGTGGCCAAAGCACTGGAGCTTTAGTTTCAGTATCAGTCCTTACAATGAGTATTCAGGGTTGATTTCCTTTAGGATTGCCTGGTTTGATCTCCTTGCCGTTTGAAGGACTCTCAAGAGTCTTCTCCAACACCACCGTTCAAAAGTATCAATTCTTCAACTCTCAGCCTTCTTTTCATACTGGTCATGGGGTTCTCAAGGCATGAATACTGAAGTGGTTTGCCATTCCCTTCTCCAGCGGACCACTTTCTGTCAGACCTCTCCACCATGACCAGTCCGTCTTGGGTGGCCCCACACGGCATGGCTTAGTTTCATTGAGTTAGACAAGGCTGTGGTCCATGTGATCAGATTGGCCTGTTGTCTGTGATAATGGTTTCAGTCTGTCTGCCCTCTGACGCTCTCTCTCAGTGCCTTCCATCTTACTTGGGTTTCTCCTACCTTGGACGTGGGTTATCTCTTCATGGCTGCTCCAGCAAAGTGCAGCGGAACCAGAGATCCAATTGCCAACATCCGCAGATCATCAAAAAAGCAAGAGAGTACCAGAAAAAAAAATCTATTTCTGCCTTATTGACTATGCCAAAGCCTTTGACTGTGTGGATCACAATAAACTGTGGAAAATTCTGAAAGAGATGGGAATACCAGACCACCTTACCTGCCTCTTAAGAAACCTGTATGCAGGTCAGGAAGCAACAGTTAGAACTGACCATGGAACAACAGACTGGTTCCAAATAGGAAAAGGAGTACGTCAAGGCTGTATATTGTCACCCGGGCTTATTTAGCTTATTAATGCAGAGTACATCATGAGAAATGCCGGGCTGGAGGAAGCACAGGCTGGAATCAAGACTGCCGGGAGAAATATCAATAACCTCAGATATGCAGATGACACCACTCTTATGGCAGAAAATGAAGAACTAAAGAGCCTCTTGATGAAGGTGAAAGAGGAGACTGAAAAAGTTGGCTTAAAGCTCAACATTCAGAAAATGAAGATCATGGCATCTGGTTCCATCACTTCATGGAAATAGATGGGGAAACAGTGGAAACAGTGTCTGACTTTATTTTTGGGGGCTCCAAAATCACTGCAGATGGTGATTGCAACCATGAAATTAAAAGACGTTTACTCCTTGGAAGGAAAGTTATGACCAACCTAGACAGCATATTGAAAAGCAGAGACATTACTTTGCCAACAAAGGTCCATCTAGGCAAGGCTGTGGTTTTTCCAGTGGTCATGTATGGATGTGAGAGTATGACTGTAAGGAAAGCTGAGCACTGATGAATTGATGCTTTTGAAGTGTGGTGTTGGAGAAGACTCTTGAGAGTCCCTTGGACTGCAAGGAGATCCAGCCAGTCCATCCTAAAGGAGTCAGTCCTGGGTGTTCATTGGAAGGACTGATGTTGAAGCTGAAACTCCAATACTTTGGCCACCTGATGCGAAGAGCTGACTCATTTGTAAAGGCCCTGATGCTGGGAAAGATTGAGGGCAGGAGGAGAAGGGGACGACAGAGGATGAGATAGTTGGATGGCATCACCGACTCAAAGGACATGGGTTTGGGTAGACTCCGGGAGTTGGTGATAGACAGGGAGGCCTGGCATGCTGTGATTCATGGGGTCTCAAAGAGTTGCACACAACTGAGTGACTGAACTGAACTGAACAGCCTTCTTTATGGTGCAGCTCATCATTTATGGTCCAGTCATGTTATCAGTACATGACTACTGGAAAAACCACAGCTTTGGCTATATGGACCTTTGTCTGCAAAGTAATGCCTTTGCCTTTTAATAGGCTGTCTAGGTTTATCATAGCTTTTCTTCCAAGGAGCAGGCATCTTTTGATTTCATGGCTGCAGTCACCATCTGCAGTAATTTTGGAGTTCAAGAAAATAAAGTTTGTTTACTGTTTCCATTGTTTCCCCATCTATTTGCCATGAAGTGATCTGACCAGATGCCATGATCTTAGTTTTTTGAACGTTGAGTTTTAGGCCAACGTTTTCACTCTCCTCTTTCACCTTCTTCAAGAGGCTCTTTAGTTCTTCTTCACTTTATGCCACTAGTTTAGTGTCATCGTGTATCTGAGGTTACTGATATCTCTCCTGGCAACCTTGATTCTAGCTTGTGCTTCATCCAGCCTGGCATCTCGCATGATGTACTCGGTATATAAGTTAAATAACATGCAGGTTTCTCAGGAGGCAGGTAAGGTGGTCTGGTATTCCCATGGCTTTAAAATTTTTCCTTTGTTGTGATCCACATGGTCAAAAGCTTTAGCATCACCAATGAAGCAGAAGTAGATGTTTTTCTTGAATTCCCTTGCTTTTTCTATGATCCAATAGATTTTGGCAATTTGGGTATATTTAAATATAATTGAAAAATTCAATGTCTTCTGAGCACCTGGATTATGGGCTGAACTTTATACTTAATGTATTAATTGTTTCTTGTAAAGATATTATTTAGATGTGTTCTTTGATTTGCATGCATGCATGCTCAGTCGTGTCCAACTCTTTGCTACCCCATGGACTGTAGCCACCAGGCTCTTCTGTCCATGGAATTCTCCAGGCAAGAAGACTGAAGTGGGCAGTAATTTCCTACTCTAGGGGATCTTTCTGACTCAGGGATTGGACTCATGTCTCCTGGGTCTCCTGCATTGTAGCTGGATTCTTTACTGCTGAGCCATCAGGGAAGCTGTGTTCTTTGATTAATATGCATATATACTGTTTTTCAAAGTATATTTTATCTTTGATGGCAAAGACCATTCCAAACTGTCTATTGACATCCTCCATTGGGCTTGGAATATTGTGCTCTGGGAACAGTGAGTGTTTAGTGAATATGAATTTGCTGCTCATGGCCCAGGAGAGCAGTGCTCACCTGGTGTGTGGGGCACAGAGGTAGACCAGATTCCTTCACCAAATTATATAGCATGACAATTTTATCAGAGTATCATGCTCTGTGTGCACTCTCAGTCAGGGGCTTCCCAGGTGGTGCTGGTGGTAAAGAATCCTCCTGCCAGTGCAGGAGACATAGAGATGCTGTTTTGATCCCTGGGTTAGGAAGACCCCCTGGAAAGAACATGTGCTTTTGGGATCATGTGAGATATTTTGCACCAGGAGAATGTAAGAGGATCAGGTCAGGGCAGGAGACATTTACCCCTAAGAAAAGCAGCATAGAAAGGGAGTGAATGGAGCCATAACCAGAATTTTTTGTGTGTAATTATTTATTTACATTTTAAGAAAATTTATTTTTTTTTCTTGAAGGATAATTGCTTTACAGAATTTTCCTGTCAAACCTCAACATGAATCAGTGGAGTTTTAATGGAAACTGTGACAGTGATTTCTGTGTTACTAGCGACTTTATGAGATGGCTGGATGGCATCACCGACTCGATGGGCATGAGTTTGAGTAAACTCCGGGAGTTGGTGATGGACAGGGAGGCCTGGCGCTCTGTGATTCATGGGGTCGCAAAGAGTCGGACACGACTGAGCGACTGAAATGAACTGAACTGAACTGAGTGACTTTGATGATGATGATTTTGGTATTTAATTCTTTCAAGAATGCTGCCAAACTTTTAGGATTCAAGAGTGTGACAAAGCTGAAAAGTTGAGAACTACTGCTCTGAGATGATTATATATTTTTAAAACACTGTGATGCACTTGAATGGTAGGCTACTGATTCTTTCAACATCATCCTGTTGGATCAGAAAGAGATGTCTCAGCTGGTTTCCTAAATAAACCCTGTCTATAGTCAAGTGGTCTGGCAGACCCTACCTGGCAGTGACCACTGCAGTGGCTGGGTGTACTTGCTCAGTAGTTGCTTTAGTAGTTCTCTCACTAAAGAGAGAACATGGCCAAATGCAGGGAGACAGTTCATGCAACAGAGCTTAATGTTTGTATCAGTTTCCTTTTCTTCCAGTGCCATGGGGAAGGTGCAGGTGCAAGACGAGATGGATGTTGTACGCATGCGGGGGGTATGTCACAGCTGGGGTGTCCTGAGCTTAGGAAACACTAGACTTACACGGAGATGCTGGCAATCCTGCCCAATCTTTACTTCCAGGGGAGACATTTTTCTTACTTTGGAATGCAAGCATATTTCCTCTGAAAAAATCAAGGAGATATTATTATCCTGGACCGAGTAAGTGAATCTGTTCTCTGACCAAGAAAGTGACACTCTGCTTAGCTTTCCTGGCTGTTTGCTATGGAAATATCTTTGAACAAAACCGTCCTTGAACAAGCATATATGTGCAATGCACTGGGCTTAGTAATAAGGAAGAAGCAACAGAGGCCATCAGATCTGGATTTGAGTTTGAGGTCACTACTTCCTAGCGGTTTACCTAGTGGCTCAGATGGTAAAGAATCCGCCTGCAATGCAGGAGACCCAAGTTCAATCCCTGGTTTGGGAAGATCCCCTGGAGAAGAGAACAGTTAACAACTGCAGTATTCTTGCCTGGCAAATCCCATGGACAGAGGAGCGTGGCGGGCTACAGTCCATGGGGTCACAAAAAGTTGGACACGACTGAGCAACTAAGGATGCACACAGGTGCTTCCTAGTTGTATCATCTTGGGTGAGTTATCTAACCTTCCTGAGAAATCAGGAATGTGGTAGAGCTATTGAGAAAATTAAATTCGATAGAGTATTTAAAGCACTAGTACTTACAGACAAAATAGAGTTTCTCTTGGACACTAAGAAGGTGGAACAGATGCTGGTGTCATCTGGCGGTGTCCATGCCTGTGTTCAAGCCATTCATGGTATAATATGGTCCTTTTATGAGCAACAGAAACTTCCAACCCTGGCAGGCACAGACAGGAGCTGCTGGATGCTCTTCATTAGACATTTATATCTAAATTTGAAAAGGCTAATTCTACTTAATCCAGTGGTCAAATGACAGATCTATTCCCAGCTTCCAGATTTTAGACACTGAATAGCATATTTGGGGAACTCTAAAATGGAACAGAATGAACACATTACAGTTAATTAGGCTCTCTGGAAAGTCTATTGCTGCTTACATAGGCAGCCTAATTATCTTATATTTTAATTTCCTCTTCCTCATGAACAGGTACTGAGGGGCCTCATCAATGAATTAGCTCTCAGCATTTCAGCTTCTATTCCATCTTTGTATGATCAAGAGTCGGTCAGCTGGGTATCACCTCATTCTGTGTAGCCTAGTTTCTTGGATGCAAATTAAACTATTCAATTCAGGATTATTTATTTCAGCATTTCCTCTGGTGTAAATGCTTCTAAAATGTATTTCTCACTCCTTAATAAGAGAGTGTTGAAAATAATTGGTTCAGATTTTAATGATTCAGCATCCCCTATTGAGCATTAGTCATTATTACATTTCATTGTCATAGATGTTGGTCTAAAACTTTTGTTGTCAACTTACTCTCTTCTTACTTACCTCCTGCTCATGGAATGAAGCTTGTTTAATTGTGACACCCTCCAGGCCAGAGTAACAGGCCCCTTCGAGAGCTGTCATCACACCCCAGGAAGTCATCAGTGCCTGCATGGTTGGTCCCTCTGTCCTTGACCCCCAGCCCCCGGTGCCCTGACTGCTGTGATGTCTGTCACACCCGTGGTTGTACCTCGAGCGCCAGCCTCTGAACCTGCCCTGCTCCCCACCTGTGCTCATCTCATTAATGAAGTGAGAAGGGAAGCTCGCTCACTTTTCCCAAGAATTTTGGAAGCGGTTTGAGTGGACTCCCTCCAAAGTAGGGGTTGGCAGAAGCTTCCTGTGAAGGGCAGTTGGTAAACTCTTCCAGCTTTGTGGCCATGTCGTCACTGCCACACATTCCCACCTTCCTCTTCCCTCAGCCTGAGCTTGGGGAGTCCTGCAAGGGCGCACCTGGGGCGGCGGTGACCTGCAGCTCAAGCTTGCTGATCCTCGCTCCAGACACACACTGCCTTATCATTAGAGCAGTGGTCTCCCAAAGAAAACAAATGTATGGTTACCGAAGAGGAAAGGGAGATGAGGGATAAAGCAAGAGTTGGGGATTAACATACACACAATACAATATATTAAACAGATAACAAGATCCTACTATTTTGCGTAGGGAATAATATTCAATACCTTGTAAGGATCTAAAATGGAAAAACGTAGGAAAAAAAATAGAGCAGTGGTACCCCAAATTCTCTAAAAGTGGACTCCTAACAGTAAAACAGCTTTGAGAATATACTCAAGCTATAGGTATTTATTTCTATTTCTAAAATAATTACATTTTAAAATCAAATTGGTATTGTACCTATATTGTAAAACACACAGAAATAGAAATTTAAAAAGCAGGATGTAAAAGGTGAATATACATAGACACTGTAGAAGTTCTTTCTTTTCCCCAGGGGACAATATTGCCTACTTCTTGTGGAAACTGCATGGCATCTCAAAGTTCTCTCTATTAGAGGAAAAAGATGACACTTCCCACATGACACCAGCCCTACAATTTTCTAGAAATCTTAATATCAGCTTCTATCTTGAGTCTACTTAAACTCAAGGGAACTCAATTCATTGGGACCTGTCAAAATAAACATTGAAAAACATTACAAGAATAGACTGAGGAAAAAAAAAATCAGTTCTGTAAAACAGTTCAGAGAACAGACTGTGATCAAAAAGAAGACCATGAAATTTTCATGGTTATTAACCATTTTCCTTCTTATAATGTCATACCTCACTTGAAATGCCAGGGCCACCTTTCAAGAAATAGCACACAACACAGGCAATATAGCGTCTACTCATAAGACTGCTTGGACTTTTCTGTGAGCAATAGCCTTGGACTGATGGCACTTGCAAATAGTTTTGTAAAAGCCATCATCTAATGATTTTTATGTCAGATCTCTAGATTTTTAATCTTGAGTATATGGATTTCATGAGTGCCTAAAGCTGAGTTTTAGTTATCAATGAATACATTGTGATTTTTATGCAAAATGGAATATATGAATGTGACACATACATATTTCTGGGAATATTAACTATTTGGGAGACAGAAATCATAGCAGCTATTTTACTAGAGAGGATTTAATGCAAAGGACTGTTAACTGAGTGTAAAATTATTAACAAGGTAAATGAAAAGGCAGAAAGAAAATTCAAAGTTATCACAGAGGTGGCAATTGCAGGAGGCTGTGGCTGCTCATAAGAGTTGCGCACAGAAAGGAAAGGGGCTGGAATCATTAGCATTTAGAACCTGAATCTCAGATCGTGGGGAAACTGCAGCCCAGGGTGCTGGGACCCTGACCTCCCAGGGGAGAAGAAATGGCAGTGGAGGGTCTCTAAGGGGCGCCCCCGCTGGTTTGGAGAGGGTTGGAATTACTGTATTCAACGGCAGCTTCAGAAGCAAACTGTTCTCGCTGGGGTGGAAAACATCCTTGGGAAGTGCTTAGGGGACCTGAAGGCTGATGGGATGAAGCAAGACCCCTCTTGATCTTCCCATCTTGGGTCTGTCTGGAGCGCCCCCTATCGGTGCTTTGCTCAGCGGGCAAAGCAGAAAAATGGCTTTGTAGTCTGGCAAAGGTGGGTGGATTGGTTGATGAATGGACAGACGGATGGTTAGGATTTTCTTTCTTTCTTTCTTTTCTTCCAGTTTTATTGAGATATAATTGACATATCAGCCAGGAATCAGTTCAGTCGCTCAGTCGTGTCTGACCCTTTGTGACCCCATGAACTGCAGCATGCCAGGCCTCCCTGTCCATCACCAAATTCTGGTGCTTGGTCAAACTCCTGTCCATTGAGTTGGTAATGCCAACTAACCATTTCATCCTCTATTGTCCCCTTCTCCTCCAGCCTTCAATCTTTCCCAGCATCAGGGTCTTTTCCAATGAGTCAGTTCTTTGCATCAGGTGACCAAAGTATTGGAGCTTCAGCTTCAGCTTTAGTCCTTCCAATGAATATTCAGGACTGATTTCCTTTAGAATGGACTGGTTGGATCTCCTTGCAGACCAAGTATAGTCCCTAGTATCTATTTAATCTCAAGAGCCTTCTCCAAAACCACAGTTCAAAAGCATCAATTCTTTGGTGCTCAGCTTTCTTTATAGTACAATTCTCACATCCATACAAGACTATTTACCATAGCTTTGACAAGATGGACCTTTGTCAGAAAAGTAATGTCTCTGCTTTTTAATATGCTGTCTAGGTTGGTCATAGCTTTTCTACCAAGGAACAAGCATCTTTTAATTTCATGGCTACAGTCTCCATCTGCAGTAATTATGGAGCCCAAGAAAATAAAAGTTTTTCACTGTTTCTATTGTTTCCCCATCTATTTGCCATGAAGTGACGGGATTGGATGCCACGATCTTAGTTTTCTGAATGTGTTTTAAGCCAACTTTTTCACTCTCCTCTTTCACTTTCTTCAGGAGACTCTTTAGTTTTTCTTTGCTTTATGCCATGAAGGTAGTGTCATCTGCATATCTGGAGCTATTGACATTTTTCCGGCAATCTTGATTTCAGCTTGTGCTTCATCCAGCCTGGCATTTTGCATAATGTACTCTGCATATAAGTTAAATAAGCAGAGTGACAATATGCAGCCTTAACGTACTCCTTTCCCAATTTGAAACCAGTCAATTGTTTCATATCTGGTTCTAATTGCTGCTTCTTGACCTGCACACAGATTCCTCAGGAGGCAGGTAAGGTGGTCTGGTATTTCCATCTCTTTCAGAATTTTCCACAGTTTGTTGTGTTCCACACAGTCAAAGGCTTTGGTGTAGTCAATAACGCAGAAGTAGATGTTTTTCTGGAACTCTCTTGCTTTCTCGATGATCCAACTGATGTTGGCAATTTGATCTCTGGCTCCTCTGCCTTTTCTCATTCCAGCTTGAACATCTGGAATTTCACAGTTCATGTACTGTTGAAGCCTGGCTTGGAGAATTTTGAGCATTACTTTGCTATCATGTGAGATGAGTGCAATTGTGCAGTAGTTTGAGCATTCTTTGGTATTGCCTTTCCTTGGGACTGGAATGAAAACTGACCTTTTCCAGTCCTGTGGCCACTGCTGAGTTTTCCAAATTTTCTGGCGTATTGAGTGCAGCACTTTCACAGCATCGTCTTTGAGGATTTGAAATAATTCAGCTGGAATTCCATCACCTCCACTAGCTTTGTTCATAGTGATGCTTCCTAAGGCCCATTTGACTTCGCACTCCAGGATGTCTAACTCTAGGTGAGTGATCACACCGTTGTGCTTATTGGGTCATGAAATGAAGATCTGTTTTGTACAGTTCTTTTGTGTATTCCTGCCACCTCTTCTTAATCTCTTCTTCATGTGTTAGGTCTATGCCTTTTGTGGACTTTATTGTGCCTATCTTTGCATGAAATGTTTCATTGGTATCTCTAATTTTCTTGAAGGGATCTCTAGTCTTTCCCATTCAATAGTTTTCCTCTATTCTTTGCATTGATCACTTAGGAAGGCTTTCTTATCTCTCTGTCCTGTTCTTTGGAACTCTGCATTCAGATGGGTATATCTTTAATTTTATCCTTTGCCTTTACCTTTTCTTTTCTCAGCTATTTGTGCAACTTTAAGGTTCCAACAAAAGTCCGTCTGGTCAAGGCTGTGATTTTTCCAGTGGTCATGTATGGATGTGAGAGCTGGACTACGAAGAAAACTGAGTGCTGAAAAATTTATGCTTTTGAACTGTGGTGTTGAAGACTCTTGAGAGTCCCTTGGACTGCAAGGAGATCCAACCAGTCCATCCTAAAGATCAGTCCTGGGTGTTCATTGGAAGGACTGATGCTGAAGCTGAAACTCCAGTACTTTGGCCACCTCATGCAAAGAGTTGACTCATTGGAAAAGACTCTGATGCTGGGAGGGATTGGGGGCAGGAGGAGAAGGGGATGACAGAGGATGAGATGGCTGGATGGCATCACCGACTCGATAGACATGAGTTTGAGTAAACTCCAGGAGTTGGTGATGGATAGGGAGATCTGGCGTGCTGTGATTCATGGGGTTGCAAAGAGTCAGACACAACTGAGTGACTGAACTGAACTGAACTGAAGATGTACAGCATGATGATTTGACTTACATACACCAGGAGGTGATGATCACAGTAAGTTTAGTGAACATCCATCCCTGGTGGCTCAGATGATGAAGAGTCCACCTGCAAAGAAGGAGACCCAAGTTTGATCCCTGGATCGGGAAGATGCCCTGTTGGAGGAAATGGCACCCACTCCAGTACTCTTGCTTGGAGAAGTCCATGGATGGAGAAGCCTGGTGGGGCACAGAGTCAGACACAACTGAATGACTAACTCAGAGAGACACAAAATTAAAAAAAATAGTAAAAAATTATTTTTCCTTGAGTACCCTTAGGATTTATTCTCTTAATAACTTTCCCTTATAATGTGCTGCAAAATTAATTATATTTATCATGTTGCACATTACATCCCTAGTATCTAATTATATTATTGGAAGTTCTTTTTTGTTTTTTGGCTGTTTCATATGTGCCCTTGGCAATGAAAGTATGGAGTCCTAACCAATGGTTCACCACAGAATTCCCAAGTTTGTATGTTTTGGCTCAATTCAGTTAAGTTCATTCACTCAGTTGTGTGCGACTCTTTGCGACCCCGTGAATTGCAGCACACCAGGCCTCCCTGTCCATCACAAACTCCTGGAGTTTACTCAAACTCATGTCCATCGAGTCGGTGATGCCATCCAGCCATCTCATCCTCTGTCATCCCCTTCTCCTCCTGCCCCCAATCCCTCCCAGAATCAGGGTCTTTTCCAATCAGTCAACTCTTCACATGAGGTGGCCAAAGTACTGGAGTTTCAGCTTCAGCATCAGTCCTTCCAGTGAACACCCAGGACTGATCTCCTTTAGGATGGACTGGTTGGATCTCCTTGCAGTCCAAGGGACTCTCAAGAGTCTTCTCCAACACCACAGTTCAAAAGCATCAGTTTTTGGGCACTCAGCTTTCTTCACAGTCCAACTCTCATATGCATACATGACCACTGGAAAAACCATATCCTTGACTAGATGGATCTTTGTTGGCAAAGTAATGTCTCTGCTTTTTTTTTCTTTTTTCTGCTTTTTAATATGCTATCTAGGTTGGTCATAACTTTCCTTCCAAGGAGCAAGTGTCTTTTAATTTCAAGGCTGCAGTCACCATCTGCAGTGATTTTGGAGCCCCAGAAATAAAGCCAGCCACTGTTTCCACTGTTTCCCCATCTATTACCCATGAAGTGATGGAACCAGATGCCATGATCTTACTTTTCTGAATGTTGAGCTTTAAGCCAATTTTTTCACTCTCCTCCTTCACTTTCATCAAGAGGCTTTTTAAAAAAATTTTTCTTTTATTTTTTTTATTAGTTGGAGGCTAATTGTTTTATAATATTTTGGGTATGGTCATACATTGACATGAATCAGCCATGGAGTTACATGTATTCCCCATCCCAATCCCTCCTCCCACCTCCCTCTCCAGCCGATTCCTCTGGGTCTTCCCAGTGCACCAGGCTTTTTAGTTCCTCTTCGCTTTCTGCCATAAGGGTGGTGTCATCTGCATATCTGAGGTTACTGATATTTCTCCCAGCAATCTTGATTCCAGCTTGTGCTTCTTCCAGCCCAGCATTTCTCATTATGTACTCTGCATATAAGTTAAATAAGCAGGCTGACATATACAGCCTTGATGTACTCCTTTTCCTATTTAGAACCAGTCTGTTGTTCCATGTCCAATTCTAACTGTTGCTTTCTGACCTGCATATAGGTTTCTCAAGAGGTAGGTAAGGTGGTCTGGTATTCCCATCTCTTTCAGAATTTTCCATAGTTTATTGTGATCCACACAGTCGAAGGCTTTGGCATAGTCAATAAAGCAGAAATAGATGTTTTTGTGGAACTCTCTTGCTTTTTTGATGATCCAGTGGATGTTGGCAATTTGATCTATGGTTCGTCTGCCTTTTCTAAAGCTAACTTGAACATCTGGAAGTTCACCAGTTCACATATTGCTGAAGCCTGGCTTGGAGAATTTTGAGCATTACTTTACTAGCGTGTGAGATGAGTGTAATTGTGCGGTAGTTTGAGCATTATTTGAGATTTCTTTCTTTGGGATTGGAATGAAAATGACCTTTTCCACATCTAAGGAGCGGCGGCTGCATGGGTGCAGGAGGACCAAGAGAAGCTATTCAACGTTCAAGGTCAGGAGGGGCTGCAGTGGGTAGATACCCTTCTTCCAAGGTAAGAGAAACCCAAGTAAGATGGTAGGTGTTGTGAGAGGGCATCAAAGGGCAGACACACTGAAACCATAATCACAGAAAAGTAAACACTCTGATCACACGGACCACAGCCTTGTCAAACTCAATGAAACTAAGCCATGCCGTGTGGGGCTACCCAAGACGGACGGGTCATGGTGGAGAGGTCTGACAGAATGTGGTCCACTGGAGACGGGAATGGCAAACCACGTTTTGGCTACTTTCATCTAATTCCACCTTCCCCATCCTCTCCTGCCTCTGGTAACCACAGATCTGATATCTTTTTTCTGAGTTGTTGTTTGAAGTATAATTGACCTTAAACTATGTTAGTTCCTATTACACACACAGTGATTTGATATTTGCACACATTTCAAACTTTTTACCATGATATGTTTAGTTACCATACAGAGATTCATAGTTATTGACTGTATTCTCCCCACTATACATTTCATACCGTTGACATCTATTTTGCAGTTGGCCAATAGAAGCCTGCCTGGAGCATCTCTGTTGTGCTGCTTTTTGTTTATCCCAGTTAGACAGTGAGTCTCCTAGGAATTCCAGCTACAGCCGTGACAGAGTGCTGGAACTTGTCTCTAAGACTGTTTGAGGACTAAGAGGGGAGCGTATGGAAAGTACTTAATGTGGTCCCTACCAAACGTGGTAGCATCAGAACTTGGCTTGCTGCCGGTTTGCTCTGTACAGCAGGTTCCCCCTGTGACCCCAGTGTTGCCACACCACTAAGCTTGCCCTTCTCATGATACTCTGAGGCTGCTAAGGACCAGCATCATTGGGGGGGATAGCTATTAACCCATAGCAGCAATGTGTCATTTCTTCAAAGGCATTCACCTAAGGTGAGTGCAGGTATCTGTGTGGGCAGCACCCCTTCAGCCTTTAAAGACATGTAGTTTTCTCTCTATTGTCTGCCATGCAACCCTGCTGTTCCCCTCATCCTGGGTACACCACCAGGTGCTGAATCCCTGTTGTCATGGCTCATTGGTGATGTGAAGCTGCTCGTTGAGTCTATTTTTGCAAGCTTTTCCTTTTGTTATGTTTCTTTTACATCTGATTACATATTTTGCTTCTTGGCTCCTCATGTGAAGTGTATATACGTATCTATGTACATACTATATTTCAGAAGATCTGTTTTCAATGAGACTTATAACTTATGCAGAACAGTGTATTTTTACTGATGAGTGATAAAAAGCTAAGTTTTCATAGAAGGCTGCTTTGTGATCCAGGAATCAGTGTTAAGAGACATAAGATGACTCCTCCCCCACCTCAAACATGTATAGCTATTTGACTTAGCCATCATAACTGTAGGCTTGAAAGGATAAAAGTAATTTGTTATTCAGAAATGATTATTGAATTAATATCAAGCCAGACAGCTAAATAAAGATTAGTGTAATGGCTGCTATTTAGAATGAATAATTTAAAAATAAAACAAAATTGTTTTATGTGTCTGAACAACTGTCTGCCTCATAAATACAAAGAAATAAGGATTGACTCATAACAAAACAGAAACCAACAAAACAAAAAAGCCTTACAAAGCAAGTGGAAGCAAGGGTTGTTTGGGAAGGTTTCCTACAATAATCAATAAACAAATCTATAGAGGGAAGCAAATGGCTTCATACGCACTGTAGCAGGTTGGTCAGGTGTAGCACTGCCAATTTCGCCCTCTCAGCCACGTGGTTTTCCAGTTTAAAGGCGCTGATCTAAGCTGACCTTCTTGGATGAGTGGAGTAACTGTGCTGGCTGATCAGCTGCAGCAGCTCCAGAGACAGTGCTGTGACCTGCCTCAAGCTGCATCAGTGCCTGAGACAACGTTGGGTCACAACGATGCACCACGTTGCTGTCTCCTACCCCCACTCTCCCCTGTTCCACAGACTCACGTATCTGACCAGATCATCCACATGAATGACCATCAGCTACTTCAAGCTTAACATATACAAATCAGAATCCTTGACTTCTTCCTACAAAACCTGCTCCTGCCTGTTTATTCCTCATGCACCAAGTGACACCCATCAGCCACCCATTTCTCAGGCCAAGGACTTCCTACCACCTCTCTTTGGCTTACAGCCTGTAACCACCCCATCTGTTGTACCTTTACCACGTATCTCATTCCAGACATCACGTCTCAGTGCTTACCATGTGGTTTGGTTTTCTTCTGCCTCTGGGATCCTAGGTACTCTCCTCAGGGCAGCCAAAGGGCTAGATTGGAAACACAATCACCTCACATCTTTCACATTCTCAAAATGTGCAGTAAATATCCAAAATGCTCAAAATAGCATCCAGGAAATGTTTTCTCATTTACATTTTCTATAATCACCATGTGCAATTTTTATAGCCTGAACAATAATTTGGTTTTATCTTTGCTTGTATAAGGAATATAACATTTTGAATACAAATTCAAGAAAGACTTCTTGGTACAGTTTTGCTTTCTTTAATCACTTGGTTTGATATACATAATCTGATGCTAATTTCAGAGGCTGCCTTGTATTTTGACTACTTCTATTACCAGTTAGATAAGAGATAGTACACCAGGAGACAGTAAGGTATAGTGAAAAAGGTGTAGATTTTTAAACCATAATACTTAGAATCTAGTTTATTGGACAACAGATTAGCTGAGTAGCTTAGATAGTTGACTTAAGTTTTCTGTTCCTCATCATAAAAATAAAATGGGACTAAAAGTATCTGGCCTCCCTACCACACAGGATTTTTGTGAAGATCAAGTCGATATTTGAAAGTGTTTGGTGAAGTTAGTTGAAAATAACAGAATTACACAATCATCACATGATGAATGGTAAAATCTACAGATGGAGTGATAAATTGTTTTAGGACTCTCATTAAAATGAATTAAGGGTTCCATTGAGTGTTGCATTTGTTATGTGCTATCTTAATCCAATATTCATATGCACAGAGGAGGCTTACATTAGTGGGTGTCAGCTGCTTACTGAATAAAGATGGAAATGATAGATGTGGACCTGGAACTGCCCTGCTGTTCGAGGGAGAGAGCCGTATGCAGCTCAGAGATGCTTGCCTAGGTCCTATGGGACTTCTCATAACCCTAGAGAGAGCTGCTAAGAGCACAGGTGGAGGTGGGCAGAGATAGTGTCCACAACTGAACAGGGAGAGAAGCTGTTGCACTTGTAGCCTCCATGGGGTAGCTGTGAATTTGCTACCAGAAGTAGAGGTCTGGCTGTTCACCGATCAAAAGTCAGTAAAGAGGCAAGTTGGTGGAAAGGAAAGTGTGCTACATTTTGGATGCTGGACAGGAGTGACTCCTGTCCAAAATCTGGCTCCTTCCCACTTACAGTCAGAGGGCAAGAACTTTTATAGGCTGAGGAAGGGGACTACATGCAGAAAAAGCACAGTCAACTCTGACAGCCATGTTGAAATTGGTCATTGGTGGTTTGACAAACATCATTTTTATTAAGTACAGTTAGTCTTTAGTTAGAGGGTCAATTCATTCCCATTTCTTGGAGGCCAGTTCTCAGAATTGTGGCAGCTTATATCGTGACTATAGTCTGATCATAACATAGTTAACTTCTTCCACCTGGTGGGGGTTTCAATATCTATAAGACAGCTACTAGGATATGGCTCAGAGTATTATCTATAGCCCTTGAGGAGGAACTAAAAGTCCTTGACTATGCTTAATGACTAAACTATTATTATTTATTCTTGCTGGACTGTTTTTCTTTGTTTCCACATTTTCTCACTTCTTTGATTAAAATTATTCCTGTATTCTTGTCTGGAAAAGTCCATGGACAGAAGAGTCTGGTGGCTATAGTCCATAGGGTCACAAAGAGTCTGAACCTACTGAGCCACTGAGCACAGAGAGTTATTCCACAGACAAAAGGCAGGCAGAAGGCATGGTGACAGGACCAGACTGTGGGCCTGCTCCACTTCAGGTTCACCTTGAGCAAAAGGTCGCGTGTTCAGAGGGTCTTACAGACACTGTAGGCCAGTCTTGGAAGACTGCAGGTAATGGTGATGAGGGCTAAGGAAAAAGTTCTCAGTCTCCAGGAAAACTGTGAGTTGGAGACTCAGAAGAAGGAACAAGTTTTCAGTTTTGCTTATTCAGTTTAAAGCAACCAAAATTTCACTGAGTACCGGCACAAGGCTAGATCCATTTACATATTATCATATTTGATCTTAAGAAAAAAAAGTTTTACTGGGGTATAATTGATTTACAATATTGTGTTAGTTTTAGGTGTATAACAAAGTGAATCTGCTATCCATATGTGCACTCCTTTTTAGATTCTTTTCCCATATAGGTTATTACAGAATATTGAGTACAGTTCCCTGTGCTATACAGTAGTCCTAGTTAGTTATCTATATTTTATATAATAGTATGTATGTGTGAATCCCAATCTTCAAATTTATCCCTCCCTCACCATAAGTTTATCCCCCTGGTAACCATAAGTTTATTTTCTATATCAGTTACTCTATTTCTGTTTTGTAGATAAGTTCATTTGATCTTTAAGCATGCATTTTTAGGTAGGTATTATCATTTTGCAAATGGGGAAACTCTAGACTCAGAGGAGTTAGAAAAGTTGTTCAAGACCATCCTACTAATAGGTGAACTATCTGGGCTTGAAATCCAGTTCTGTGGTTCCTTTATCCTACATCCTCTTGAGTGCCAGTAAGCTTCTGTGCAGCAGAGGCCTTGACTCTGGCCAGAGACACACCTGTGGGCCTTTCCAGGGGTGCTGGCAAAGTACCTGGTGTGATGCTCTCGGAAGGGATGCAGCCCAGCTATGTGTGGACATGTGATCTGCTTCCTTTAACAAAGGACACCGAGGTTTGTGGCTCAGTGTCTTTGAGAAATTATTGTGATTTTTGTAAGTCCCATATTTTATTGATAAATAAATATTTTGTTATTTTGAACATAGACTTTCAATACTCCAAAACCCTTTCAGTACACCTGCCTTTCAGTGCGTGTTAATATAAGAAGCTGAGATTTTTTGGCTTCACTAAGATCTGGTGTGGTTTTGTTTGGATGGAGGAAACTGGCATCCCCACCTGTAATTCATGACCTCCTTTGTGGACTCAGGAATGTGGTTTGACAAGGATGCTGCTCGTCATTGTGTTTCTGCTCTGAGTCACAAAGCAGCTCATGAGTTCAATGAGATCTTTTCAGTCATGTGTGGCTTCATTTCAAATGCTTCCAGACAATATTTCTGTACTGGGGCAAATCCAAGAGTTAGTAAAAATCCCAGCTTTCCAAATCTAGTTTTCTTCTCATGAAGATTCACATCAGGGATAGACATAAGGTATTGTTTTCAAATTTTTTTTTGGCTTCATATTTTTATTGGAAAAAGTCTTTTTAACTCCTAAAGCACAGAGATGTTTATTTTTATCTTCAGTTACAGTGCATACTCAGTCGCTCAGTCGTGTCCAACTCTTTGCAATCTGTAGCCTGCCAGGCTCCTCTGTCCATGGGATTTTTCTAGGTGAGAATGCTGGAGTGGGTTGCCATTTCATCCTCCAGAGGATCTTCCCGACCCAGGGATAGAACCCGAGTCTCCAGTGTCTCTTGTATCAGCAGGTGGATTCTCTACCACCTGGGAAGCCTTCAGATATAGTAGTAAAATCCAAAAATAAGGACATTTTATCTTACTTTATTTTCTTTGGCATTTTATAGCTTAACTCTTTAAAATGAATTTATAAAAATTGTGTGTTCATATATAAAATGATAGTTGCTGTGTGTATGCTAAGTTGCTTCAGTTGTGTCTGACTCTTTGCTGGAGTCATAAATGACTCTTACTCTATGGACTATAGCCCACCAGGCTCCTCTGTCCATGAGATTTTCCAGGCAAGAATACTGGAGTGGGTTTCCATGCCCTCCCTCAGGGTATCTGCCCTGATCCAGGGATCCAACCCACGTCTCTTGTGTCTCCTGCATTGGCAAGTGGTTATTTATCACTAGGGCCACCTGGGTCTCAGTAATTCTTTTCTAAGGAAAATTATTTTGTATATTTTAGCAAGGAAACAATGCTGGGTATAAATCAACCAACCATATATAGTACAGAGGGTGTACTGCTAGCCTATATTTTCTGAAATCAGCACTGCTTTAATAGCTTAATTTGTTATAAGTGGAATATCCATTTCAAAATTATGTTTCAAAACACCTAGAAGACATTAATTTAAAAGTTTTGACATTTCCTTTTATTCAGTCCCTGAGGCCAATTCATGGACCTCATACTGCAGTTTAAGAAATGATGTTTTAGAGGAAAACCACAGATTTGATTTATTGTAGGAAAAGTTAGTTTCCATGATCCATAAGATAGGCCCTTTCTACTGTGAGAACCTTTATGTATTATTCGGTTGGGCAAGTCAACTGCCTTACCTGACTGGAATCAAGGAAAGCAGTTTCTCTACTGTTCTGCAGCATGGAAAATGCCTTTATTTTTATTTTATTTATTTATTTGGGTCATTTGTAGTGACGTGAATGGACCTAGAGAGGGTCATACACAGTGCAATCAGAAACAAAGAAACAGATATTGTACATGAATGCATATATATGAAATCTAGAAAAGTGGTACAGACGAACTTATTTGCAAAGCAGAAGTAGAGGCACAGACGTAGAGAACAAATGTGTGGATACCAAAGGGGAAAGAGTGGGGGTTGAGTTGGGAGATTGGGATTAACACATATACACTATTGATACCATGTATAAAATAGATAACTAATAAGGACTACTGTGTAGCACAGGGAACTCTGCTTGATGCTCTGTGGTGACCTAAATAGGAAGGAGTTCAAAAAAAGGAGGAGATGTGCACATGTAGAGCCGATTCCCCTTGCTGTACAATAGCAACTAACAACATTAGAAAGCAACTATAATCCAATAAAATTAATTTTTTAAAAATGCAAAAAAAAAGCCTTTATTTTAGACAATAGAGTACAGTTTACAGTGAATTTCCAGGGTATTTTGTACTTGGTAAGGCTGTGTTTCGGAAATCTCTTCCGTATAACAAAACATGTCCACATTTGATAGTTTAAACAACACTGAATCTTTTGGGGAATACGGCAATGATGTTTTGCTGCACTCTGATCTTTCCCAATCTCCCAGGCAGCATTGCTGGGACCCCTCCAGGCTCCTAGAAGGGAGAGGGGGAGGGTGACCCCTGGAGCGGGAGCTTCTGCCTGCAGCAAGCTTGCTGATACCACACTGACCATGGCGGTCACTTGGCCGAGTGCAGTTTACAGGCTGGGCATCCTGAGAAGTGAAGTTTGCTAGGGGCTGCAATTCAGCCTGCCTATAGGCTGCTGTTTATCACCTGGTTCCTGTCCACCTCTGCCCCTTCCCCCAGTAACAAGAGCCTAGGTGCACAGCCCCCTAAAATAAAGACTCCTGTTGCTACTTTAGTTCATCAGCTTGTGATTGAGAAGCTACACTTTTGGGCCGTGGGAGTTCAGTGTGTGACCTCAGGATACTGTCTTTATTATACATCTCTAGTTGTGAAATAAATCCCTCAAACATAGCAGCTGGAAGCAACAAAACAGTCCTTTTCTCACATAGTTTCTTTCTTTCTTTTTTTTTTTTCCATTTATTTTTATTAGTTGGAGGCTAATTACTTTACAATATTGTAGTGGTTTTTGTCATACATTGACATGAATCAGCCATGGATTTACATGTATTCCCCATCCAGATCCCCCCTCCCACCTCCCTCTCCACCCGATCCCTCTGGGTCTTCCCAGTGCATCTCACAGAGTTTCTAAGAGTCAGAATTGAGAAGCAGCTAAACTGGGTGGCTCAGAGTCCCTCCTGTGGCTGCAGTCAAGGCGTCAAGAAGGACAGCGACCTGTGGGAGTCAGCTCGGTCCGGAGCATCCCATCCGCGAGGCTCCCGCACTTGGTTGCCGGGGGAAGCCTCGGCTCCTGCCCATGTGCTCCTCTCTCAGGGCTTCCCAAGAGGTCCCTGGCTAGCCTCAGGTCCTGGAAGTTAGCATCCCCCAAAATGAGTGACAGCGAGAAGGATAGATGAATCAGAGTCTTTTATGACCAACCCTTGTCAGTTGCAAGTCATAACTTCTCTCCTCAGTGGTCCCACAGGTCAACCCTGAGGGAGCAGGGTGCACAGAGGGCGTGACCACCAGGGGGCAGGATTCCCTGGGGCCACCTTGAGGCTGTGGACCGCAGTGCCTTAGAGGAGAAGCGTGTTTTCCTGCTTGTTTAGAGCTTCTAAAACTCCTCAGTATTCTAAGCAGTCATGTGAGACAACAGTGAGCAAACTAATTCTGCACAAAGTGTTCGCCACAGTGTAGCCAAGCTCCAGTTTATTTGCATGCTTCATTCTCATTAGGGGAAAAAAAAAAAAAAAAAAGAAAAGAAATTATTTCTTAAAGCTAGAAACAGTTATGACAATATTTACCAAGAAGTCTGTTTTCTAACCTGCTAGGAGGGTTTTTGGATTGTTTGAAAACAATTTAGAGAAAGTGGCCTGAAACAGAAACATGGCTGTCTTATTCATGCTCGTTGCAGAAATAATTATAGATTATTGCTGGCAAATGTCTTAAAAAAAAAAAAACAACTATAAACGGGGCAGTGAAAATTGTGTAGTATGAAATGAACTTTCATACCGACCAGTTCTGCTAGAGTTTTCCTGTTGCACTCATGGCAGAGCTCTTGGGTACATCCTGCCTTTAACATGGCTAAGAAAATACTGATACTGTTCACGTAATTATTGCAGAGAAAGTCACGTTCTGTATCAGCGTTTCCCACTGTAAATTTTGATGATTTGATTCTCTCAGTGGATAAAAAATTTCTTTTGGGTCAAGGACTCAGGGTTTCAGACCTAGTTGTGTGTCTTTACATGCTCACCTATAATTTGGGGCTAACACTACATCACAGGTTGTTGTTGTGTACATAGGCTTATAGTAAACACCCAATAAATGGAGCTATTATTACCTCAGTGCTCTTTACATCTTTTTAGGATGAATGGCTCTGGTGAGTGCTTGAATGCTAAGTTTATTTCCTATAATGCGATCTTTCCTTTAAGACAAAGTTGTGTGTAAGTGCGTATGCATGTGGGTGTTTGTGTTTTAAAAGAAGAGATTACAGCACAAGATGAACTAGGATTAAGAAAATGTGTTTCTTTTTGATGGTCTCTTCTGTTGGAAAATTTACCAGTTTGAGCTGTGTTAAATGCAAGCCAATGACTCAAAATCACCCATCTATCCATTTAACTACCCAGCACAGCAAGTCTTTTACCCAACATTTATAAAGTGTCCATTATGTGCTGAGCCTAAAAACGTGAAGAATAAGATATTGCCCCTGCCTTCCATGGTTTCACAAGCGAGTGAAGATTTCTATCAAAGAGAAATACAAACAGAAGATTAAAGCAGCATGTCAGTTGCTGTATTTGTAACATATCTGGGCTGAGCTTCATTTCAAAGGAGGTGTTTATGTAAGAAGAAGCACTTAACTCTCCAGGGTCGGCTTTCTGAGGGACTGAGGCTTCATCTGGGTCTTAGAAGGCGAAGCATAGTTTCCAGATGGCTAATGAAGAGACAGGACTTTCTGGGCAGAGGTTGTGTAGCCTGTGGGGAGGCAAGAAAGAATGAAGGAAGGTGGGATATTCCAAGAAGCTGCCCTAGTTTGGAACGAATGTCAGGATTGCGGAAGCTTGGAGGTGGCAGCCAGGGTGAGGCTGGAGAGTGAGCTTATTGTTGTAGGTATGGGTGAACCATGAAGGACTTTCTAAGAGAGAGAAGCATGATCAGATTAGCGGTGGCAGTGAGGCAGGTAGGCTGGAGAGATCTGGCAGAGGCAAATGCAAGGGTCCAGAGGAGCTTGATCAGAGGCTGAGCGAAGATAGTGGCTGTGGATATAGAGGTGAGAAATTATGCCTGACTGTTCTGGGGGAGCTGTGCAGATACTGAAGGAAGAACTCCTCAAGGGCCCCCGGGTTCTGGTTTGGGGTGTGGAGCATGGCAGTGACTGTCCCGAGGCAGTAACGTACAAAGAGGAGTAGGTATGTGGTGAAGACGCAATGCTGGTACCATTTCTGACCTCAGCAAGGGGTCTGATGGGCCAAGGCTGGTCCAGGTGCAGGTCCTGTACCAGCGGGATGAAGGAATGTGGCTCAGGGCTGCACAGACTCAGTTCAAACAGCTTTTCAGGAAACAGCTCACACATGTGGTACTGAAGCTGGCAACTGCTTCTGGCAGAACTGTAATAGGAAAGGTATGTTCATCACCTGATCTTTACTGCACATAATCGGCTCCTATTTTTATCTGATCCATGTCTGCCTTTTTAGCTTCATCTTCTACTATTTTTTAACATTCATCCTTTATGCCAGTTACATCAAACAATGTGTAGTTTATGGATAGTTTATAATATTTCATCACACTATTCCAAGTTTAGTGTGTTCACACATGTCTTTTCTGAACTCTCTTCTCACTTTTTACATCTAATGTAAATTATGCTCAATCACCACCTCCTCTCAGAAGCCTGCTTGGATTCCCCATTTTTTTTTTAGATAAGTTCTTATGCACAGTTCTTGAGTGGAGGGCAAGGCTGACTGTATCTTTCCAGGACAGTATTTATAAATATTACATACTATAAATTTAATATTTTATGTAAATCAAATTTTTTGTTTACTACTTACAATAGCTCATGTAAATGATTTACCTGTAGATATTAATGGAAGTATATTGTACTTGTTTTTAGACCTATTTTCTTTAAAAATAATATGTCATAAGCATCATCCATGTCAGTAAATATTGGTTGGCCAAAGGTTCCTTTGAGGTTTTCCCCTAGCAAAAGTACAAGAACCCAAACGAATTTTTTGACTTCACTCTTCTATATACCTACATGGTATTTTGCATATTGTGAGCATTTGTTATATTCAATGGTTTCTTGAGTGGTACTTATTTCCCTGTCTTTCCATATTGAAATTTACTTCTCCATCTTTTCCTACAAGTTGTCAGGTCCTTGCTAGTTGTGGCTAATCTTTTTTGGGAGCTTCTTCCAATTCCCTGTGGAGTTCTGTTTTTTGCACACATTGAGAGCAGCAATGCTGACAACTTTCATCCCGAACTATCTCTTTAAAGGATGCTTGCACAGCAAACAGCCGTGGAAGGCAGAGTGGCTTATTCTAGATCAGAGGGCAGGCCTGATCACTGCTGCAAATGATGAGGACATTGTTCCCTTCACTGCAAAGTCAGGCAGGCTTGTTTGCAGCTCATTCTAAGAGGTTTGGGTTTCTGAGGCTCAGAGTTTCTGGGTTGTGACCCAAGTCTAATGGAAGTTGGGGAGTGACTGGAACTGATGAAAGTAGAAAGCTTGGGCTGCCTGCTGTCCTGTGAGCAACAAGGTCCAGCATCTCCAACTCTGGCCTCTTGGCTCCTTCCAGCATGCATGAAACCATGGCAAGCTCGGCTATCAGCTTGCAAGTAGCAACATATCTCAGACCTTTCACAGTTTTTCTCTTAGTTCTTACTGATACTGTTATTGTAATAAAGCTAACACTTACTAAGGTTTGTTGTTGCTATTGTTTAGTCATTAAGTCATGTCTAACTTTTTGCAACCCCATGGACTGCAAACTGCTATGCTCTGCTGTCCATGGGATTTCCCAGGCAAGACTACTGGAGTGGGTTGCCATTTCCTTCTCCAGGGTATCTTCCCGACCCAGGGATTGAACTCATGTCTCCTGCATTGGCAGGAAGATTTTGGGCAGATTCTTTACTGCTGAGCCCCTTTAGAACCCCTTAGAGCATACTTTACTATGCTCTAAATATTACATTCTTTCAGTTGTCACACAATCATTCAGTTCAGTTCATTTCAGTCGCTCAGTTATGTCTGACTCTTTGTGACCCCATGAATCGCAGCATGCCAGGCCTCCCTGTCCATCACCAACTCCTGGAGTTTACTCAAACTCATGTCCATTGAGTCAGTGATGCCATCTAGCCATCTCATCCTCTGTCATCCCCTTCTTGCCCCCATCCTGCCCCCAATCCCTCCCAGCATCAGGGTCTTTTTCAATGAGTCAGCTCTTTGCATGAGGCGGCCAAAGTATTGGAATTTCAGCTTCAGCATCAGTCCTTCCAATGAACACAATCATTAGTAGAATGCTATTTCCCCATTTTGTAGATAAGCAAATCACATGGAGATCTAAATGCTGAAAGAAATGTTCACATGCTGAGGTGTGATAATGTCATTCTGGCTTATACATGAGTTAACTTGAAATTTTTGCTAACTAGAACAATCTGTGACCTATCAAACCTTCACTGTACATCTGCTTTTTAAGTATTAAAGAAATGTGCACATTAACTGGAAGTAAAGAATGTCCATGTTAAAAAGAAAGACTAATTCCTTCCATTTCCGGGACCCCATCGCTGGCCCTCCTCTGATGCTAAGGCTCCCTTCCCAGGTGTCAAGGCTATGCTGACTTGCTGTGAATGTGCTGATCTGGTTTTTTTTGAAACCTTAGAAAGATGTATCCCTGACTCATCTGATGCTTTTTGCTCTGACAGGACATAAAACTTCTGAAAACCCTGTTTTTCCTGAGTAATTTGAGAGGCCATATTCCATACTATAGTCAGTTTGGCTCAGATAAATTCTTTCTATTCCTACTATAGATTGCTTATTGATTATCTTCTTTGACATAGATAAAATGCCAAGATCACATCATCAGGAGTCCAGAGTCAAACCAGGTCTTTGGAGTCCCAAGGATGACCTTGGCATATCACTGCAGTATGTCTTCATTTATAAATCATCCTAGGAAAAGATAGTACTGCAACTGAGTCCATTTCTTAACCCAGATGAATGAATTAATTGCTTTAAAGAGAATAAACACAGGGAAGGGAGGCTTTTTGGGGTAAGGAGGCCTCCCTCACATTCAACAGATCAGATGATAAGAACGAATACTCTATGTACCTTTAGCCCGGCTGAGAGGGATAGAACGTATGTTGGACATAATCCCTACTCTAAGGGGTCTTGTAGTCTTGGGAGCTGAAATTGACCCATAGGATGCAATTAGAAGGTAAGACAGCATTTTATTAAGCTGTACATTGAATTCAAGCAATAAGAAAATTACCAGTTGAAAGAGGGGAGTTTGGTGAGAGCTGGATTCATTTGGGAGAGATTCACAGAGGACTCAGGATATGGGGGAGGGAAAGTCAGCCCTCTGTGGCATCAAAACCTGAAGGGAGAAATTCAAGAAGAAACTCAGGCACTTGCTCTGTGTTCCAGAAAGAGGTATGTTCTGCTCCTGCCTTTCTCCATACATGAAAATAGCAGTGTGCAGTTTTGTGTCTTTTGAAAAATAGCATCCAAGCACTGGAAAAAATTCTAAACATGAAGCAAGAAGCAAAACCCATTGTGATATTTTCTCATTTGCACTTAACTCAGAGTTTGGGAGCTTTTACTCCTGGTGTGGATGCTCCTGACATTCTTCGCCTGATTGGATCCCTGCAGTGCAGTCTACTTCAGACTACCTTTTTTTAGACCACTTGAAAGTTTTTCCATTTATTCAGCAGAATATATCAGCCTGTCAGCTGTGGATAGTTGGTGCCCATGGGAGATATATCTTTCCTCTGCAGGTGGCACTGGCTGCCGGTTTTCCTTTGGGGTGAGCTCCTGTTCTGCGGTCTGCGCACAGGGGTCTTCTTTCCTCCCATCACTCTCTCCTGGTAATGGCCCGACCTGCGGTGTGTGATGAGAGAGAGCTCACGGGCTTCTTTCTTTGCTTTGTGATTAGTAAATTGCTTTTTCCTAAACTAGGCCATCCCATAACTTTACTCTTGCAATTCATCTGCCTCTACTGTCTCCGAGATTTTGATACCAATGTCACTTTGCTTCCAATGCTGTCCCCTGGGTCCTTGAAGCTCCTGCGTCTTCTCTTTAATGACTTGCCATCTACATTGCAGAACAGCTTCACTCCCTCCCTCTGTCGGTCCTCATCACAGAAGTGGTTGGTCCAGTTGAGCTGCCACCCTGCTGGACTTCAGTGAGGAAGTGGGAAGATTTCCTCCGGGATGGTCAGAGACCTCTGGAAGGCGTCTCCAACACTCTTAAGAGCACTTGACCTGGCCTGAAGGCAAAACATTCTCCCTGCTGCCAGTTTTACTAAGTGAATTTTATAAGGTGAGGTGACACTGACATCAGAGTAATAATCGAATAAGAAAAGGACTTCTTGCTCTCGGAATTTCCTTCTTCCGCTCTTCTTATGCTCCTTCTGAATGCCACTTTCCTTTCTTCCTTCTAAGCACAGCATGTCATCAGGAAAGTAGTTAATTAAAAAAAAATCACCAGATGGGTGGTAATTCCAAGCTGAATTTTGAAGCTTAATAATTCTAAAAAAGGAAAAGTCCAGAAGAGGCCATTCAGCCCCTTCCCCCTATTTCTAGGAGGGAGGGACCTCATGACTCCCAGACAGATGGGTTTTGAGGCCATTTATACATATCTTGTAAAGCAGGCAGCAGGAAGAGAGTCTGGCTTATGGTGGATGAGCCTGTATTTAACAAGTAACAGTTAGCAGTAATGAGGATTGTACACTATTAATAAAACAGCCAAGAAAAGAACTAGAGAATTATGGTAGCTAATGGTCTGAAGAACATTACTATAAACTTGATTTTATGATACATTTTAGAAGAGCAGTTTGATCATAAATATTCAATCTCTCGTGACACATTGCACATAAAGTCCGATCTCAGGAACATTTTTAAAATACTTTTTAAAATTGGAAAAGACAAGAAAAGATAGCAAGGGAACTTCTCCTAGGTTTTTGAGTAGGAACCCTCAATAAAATTATTTCCACTAAAGATTTACCCTTAGGGAAACTCATAGTAAAGTGAAAAAGTCAACTCACTGAGACTATTTAAACCTCTATAAGGAGGAGACAGGTAAGCAGCTCATAGGTGACTTGTTTTTGAACTTCATTATCATCACAAGGAGCTTTTTTCTGTTATTTCTAGAGTCAGTGTTTGGTCTTTTTGTTAAACGACCTTGTTTAACTTCAACACAGGTGAAGTCTCTCTTCTGCTTGCAGGTGATGGCGCACATTAGCTCAGTCTTCCTTGGAGGCGCTCATATTAGTGCAAACTTCTTCACCCACCCTGCTTGCACTGCGGGCAGGGCCATAATTTCAAGCACGGCCAGTAAAAATAGTGCAGAAGATTTTTCCCGCTAATACTTCCTTTGTTCTTAAGGGCATGTTTTAATCTGGTAATAAATAACCCTGGCTTCCTTTAAAGCAGAAACAGACAGAAGAAACTAATTGTACTGCAACTCACGTTGCTGTTTTCCTTTGATCTCCAGAGCAATTCTTTACTCAATCTGAGTTGGGCAGTGGAGAAGGTAAGAAAAAAGGGATGTTTAGAACTTTTAAGCTCTCTCTCTTTTTTTTCTAAATTGGGGTACAGTTGCTGTACACAATCTTGGGTTAGTTTCTGCTTTACAACGAAGTGAATCGGCCATAAGTGTACACATATCCCTTCCCTCTTCGACCTCCTTCCGCCAACCCGCATCCCCCGCTCTAGGTCACCACAGAGCGCCAGGCTGAGCCCCCTGCTCTACGTGGCGGCTCCCCGCTAGCTGTCTGCTTCACACTTCTTAGCATACTAGCCACATCTAACCTCCTGTTTCACCTCGCCCTCCCCTTACACCACTGTGTCCAAGGGTCTGTTCTTTTTCTTTTTTTATAGTCAATCCATTTTATTTTATTTATTGTTTTTAAAAGTTATCTTTTTTTAAATTTATTTTTATTAATTGGAGGCTAATTACTTTACAATATTGTAGTGGTTTTTGCCATACATTGACATGAATCAGCCATGGATTTACATGTGTTCCCCATCCCCGATCCCCTCTCCCACCTCCCTCCGCATCCCATCCCCCTGGGTCTTCCCAGTGCACCAGCCCTGAGCACTTGTCTCATGCATCCAACCCTGGTCTGTTCTCTATGTCTGCGTCTCTATTCCTGCACTGCAAACAGGCTCATCTGTACCACTTTTCTAGACTCCACATATATATATCAATCTCTAAGTCATATCTTCAATGTGGGTTTTATTATTTTTTTTGCTTTCTTTAGGTTCCCAAAACATCAAGCACACTTGTATTCAGGATAAGCATGAAAATAAGAAAATACATCCCAAACAGTATGTATACCCTATGTGGTTACTTGATATTTCTAATATATCTCTATTTTCTGATATTTTTGTAGGTTAAAGATCTATACAATATTTTAATAATGAATCCATTGGTAAAATAATTTTAGTGAGTGTTTCTCAAGTATCTTTATATAGATTTATTTGCTTACATATTGAATACATTTGGCATTATACTAATATCTCATGTACATTAAAATATACAGAGAAATAAATGTAAAGGTAAAGCTAAGAATAAATTATTTTAAATATCTTGCTAATCAATATAGTATCTTGTTAATAGCTTGTGACACTACAGAGAGTTGAGACAAGCGTAGTTGTTAATCTTAGTAAAAGTATATCCACATCTCAAATACTCTTTTTTATACACTCAAGTTATCTTTGGTAGCCAGATTATCATTGTTTTCATGTTATAAGGAAAATCTCATGTAAAGAGGAAGAGAACTGTCAGCTCTACCCTTTACTCTTCACCCAAGTTTACATCATTAGTGCTATGTTTGATCTGTCATCTCTGCAGGACTGTTTTTAAACTACTTGTCTAGGTTACAAGAGTCATTTAGCTAAAACTAGAAAAAAAATCCATAGATCTGCATAGTCACACTTCAGGTTCACTTCATCCGCTGCACTACAAGGGGGAAAACAGGTGAGGCACCGCTTACAACCCATCTACTCTGGGGAACAGCTCTCTGCCCTCAAGTACCCCATATTCTGTATGTGATAATGACAGTCTGATACACAGGTGGTTGAGAGTGATGGTTCATCTGAATACTAGGTGTTAGACAATTGATAGAGCTGAATTTTCTTTTTTATGAAAATATAAATAGAAATTTTAGTACTTTTTCTCAACTTCTATGGATTGCACTTATGTACTTCCTGAGGGGTTGAGGGGTTCCCATCTTGGAGATCGCTACTTGTGATACCATGTGTTGACAACCTCAAAACCTGTTTTTTTAAGATAAGTCTGATTTTATTTTATGATAATGAACATAGAGCAAAGATGAGTGTCATAGTCAAATCCCAGGAGGTCCTCAATAAGTAGCTACGACTCCTGATGACTGCTCTAAATCACCTCATTTAACTCTGCTATGCTATGAATTCCATTAAGGACAACTTTCTAGTGAAGGTAAGTCCAGCAATTAAGTTCTATTAATAATTAAGCTGTTCAAAGCACAAGTCAGTTCAAATATGCATTTGCTGAGGTAGAAGGTAAACCTGTTAACACATACTAACATCTATGAGAAATGAATCCCTTGTGGATGTAATGTGTCCAAATGAAATAAAATATCCCAGAACTGAGCTTGTGAGCAGTTAGATGGTTCTAATGAAGATACAGCCACAAGTGCTCTGAGTCTGTTGGAGAGCGGAAATGTTCGCTAACATAACTGATCTTAGAAGACAGGTTCTTCTAAGAAGAAAAATGAGCATAAAAGAGAGTAAGGATGTTATTTTGGAGAGAGAACATCTGAAGCAAAACTTCTGATTACTTCTTGATTTTAGATTGCTCAAAATACTGATTTCTTATATAAATTTGGAAATCACTGTTCTATGTAGCTGTACAGTTAGAATTCATTTCTTTGTAAGCATTTTCTTAAAATCTTAGGGTGTTATATATTTAACTCTTGGAAATATAGAAATAGCTTCCCCTAATGTAGGGATAAATATGAGAGTCTATTTTCTCTATTTTTTCCTCTAAATATTTTGTTCTTGCCTTCTAATTTTTGAGCCATAAGCCATAGCAGAAGCAGTAGCTGTATGTTATAGGAATACCAACCTTGTCCTCCCTTTCCCCGTGTTTTTTGCATGAACAATGGATGTTAAAATTATCTGCAGATTATGATTCAGAATTTTTGAGATGTATCTGAACCATTCAAGTTTACTTGTACAAAAGAGGCTAGCAGGAGATGTAACTTCTTAAGCTAGAAGTCTGTTAAATTTTTACCCTAAGTCTTTTTGTGTCATTGTGTAAAATCAGCAAGTACATTTGGGAATAGATACAATGAAGACACTTTCTCATCCTCAAAAGCTTTTTGATAATAGCATTCTCTTCTTCCTGACTTATGTTGTAAGGCTAAGGCATTAAAATGTTGGCTGTATTCCTCTCAATATTGTATATCCCGTGGACATCAAGAAGATTTTGAATTCTCTTATTGTGTGAGAATCACATCTGTATTTTTTCCCCCAGTCTTATTCAGCTTTTGTTCCTTGAGCATTTTCAAAATTTTGTATTAAAATGTATTTGTGCTTTCTATGACCTTCTCACAGATGAAGGTAAAGCAACAGAAAGTTCCCCCTGCAAATCAATTCAAATTATTGCCAAGAGCTACTGAGTGATCTACTTTACAATAGGAGCATGTTTTTGACTTTCCAGAAACAAAAGCTTAATTAATAGGCTTATATTGATTATTGATCAGTAGCAAAACTTTAGAAAGGTCCATGAATCTTCATATTCTGGAAATTGCTTGGAATATGGACGAAATGAAGATTAAAAGTCTTACAGAGGATTCTTACTGTCTATACCTAAGACAATAAAGTAGATTGTTTATACCTAGGTACTGTCTATACCTAATTTGTCTGTAGAGTAGTTTGTGGTCTCTGTAGAGGCTTTTTCATTTTAATGGTGAGAAAAGTGGTTGCCAAGCACAGAGGGTGGGGAACAAGACCCCAAACCTGACTGCAGTCAGGTTTCTGACTCAGCCATTCCTGCTGGGAGGGTAGGAATCAGTAGTTTAAAAACTTCCCTGCGTGATTCTAGTAGTAAGCCATGTGTGTGTGTGTGTGTTAGTAACTCAGTTGTGTCTGACTCTTTGTGTCCCCATGGACTGCAGCTTGCTGGGCTCCTCCGTCCGTGGGATTCTCCAGGCAAGAATCCTGGAGTGGGTTGCTATTTCCTTCTCCAAGTAAGTCATATTTGGATTTAAATATAAAGGTGGCCTATATAAGATTTCCTACTTAGTAACTGAAAGGGAAAAAGAATAACAATTTCACGTTTTTTAGAAGGGCAGAACTTCAGGCAATTGCAGCATCAGTACAAGGGGGCATCCCAGGTGGTGCTGGTGGTAAAGAACCTGCCTAGCAATGCAGGAGATGTAAGAGACTCAGATTCGATTTGAGAAAACCCCCTGGAGGAAGGCATGGCAATCCACTTCGGTATTCTTACCTGGAGAATCCCATGGACAGAGGAGCCCGTTGGGCTACGATCCACAGGGTCGCGCGGAGTTGGACATGACTGAAGAGAATTAGCACACATGCACACACACTTTATAAGGACTTTGTTCCCAGGTGACAGGAACCTGGCAGAGTCCAGGAGAGGGTGCGAGGAGACGGAGCCCCAGGAGAACTGGGGGAGAGCGCCCCGCTCCCTGGTCCTGGTAGATGGTGGGCAGCTGGTCAGAATGAGACAAGACAGTCAGTCAGCAGGTGTCTGGTTCCCTCCCCCTCTACCCTTCCTGGTGGAGGAGCTGCTGCTTTGGAGCAGGCAGAGAGCTGTGGGAAGCAGCCTGGCAACGCTGAAGTTCATGGCTGCGTCTCTGGATGTGCCAGGGTGGAGGATGGCAGGAATTAGGGCAGCCAGCCTTCCTGCCAGTGCCTCAGCTCAGCACAGCAGCTGAGAAGCACCAAGGTCAGAGAAAGGCTGTCAGACAGGTAACAGGAAGGCAAGAGCTGAGTTTGGGGACTCACACTAGTTGCAATTCCAATGGAGGGACTAGATTACCATCTACTAAATTTGCAAGAGTAATGGAAAGTACCAGATTTTACACCTCACGGGCCTCTCTTTTAGGGGTCAAAGCTATAAAAAGGCAGAGAAAGTGGACCCAAGGGGATTTGGAGAAGGGGAAGGGATGTGTGTTGGGGGAGGGTCAGGGGATGTTTCTCTGTCCTTCATTCCAAGTTGAGTTTGAGGGAGAGGCTTTGGAGGAACCACTCACAGAGTTTGGAACATGTTCCCTGCCCGTGGGTAGCAGGGAACGTGCCTGTCTGAGAGGCAGGCACTGGGGCGGTGTGAGGACCGCCTGACGCTCCTCATGGACAGCAGGTGTGTGAGGGTTTACACAGCACTCCACGTTCGAAGGGTTCTTCCTCAGAGTTGGGAGGGTGGGGGGTCTTTTAATAGTGAGAGTTCATACTGAGTGAGTGGCTGTAGAAGTTGGGAATGACAGAAAGAGCAGAGGTCCATGTGGTTCTCAGTGAAGGCCGCCTCCAGGGAGCCCAGGACAGCCATGTAAGGACATGTTTGAGTTAAACGCCTTGCCCGGAAGACCCCTGACCAGACAACTGTGGTGTCTGCCATGGTCTTTGCCCCTTCCCTTAACCTTTCTCCTCTGGGATCAACCTGGGGGAATTCTAAGTCTTGCTCACTAACCTAGTAGAAGAAAGGAGGAGGATCAAACACAGAAAGAGAAGGTTCTGCCCCTCCATCCCCACTGCAAAGCTGGCTCAGGCCCCGCAGGTGGGATGGCTGTAACGTCCATGTGGTGATGTTAGTAGCAATAGTAGTGTTAGGAGTGGTGGTTATGAAAAACCATGTGTGGATTATGTTAGATAATATACACGACAGTATCGCACGTTTCATGGAGGTTGAATCCACAGATGCAGAACTGGTGATACGCAGGGCAGACTGAAAAGTTACTTTTGACTGCATAGGGGTCAACACCCCTATCCCCACATTGTTCAAGGCTCAACTGTGTAAGCAATATGAAAGAAAGCTAAAGGCTTGCCAAAAGCTTAGCAGAAAATTAACTTACTTCACATAAAAATCTATGACAATATCCTTAGGAAATTCTTGTATCTTAAAAACAAATGACGAGGCCAGGCAAGTCCTCAGTAATAGCAAAAGCCTCCTGTGGTTTTGCCCAGGACCAGTAGGAAATGGTATGGCCCTTTCACATTTCTTCTTCATGAAAACATTGGAATTCTGGTTTGTTTCCAGGTTATATCTTAGATTCAAAAGACACATTTTTGAAATTTGGTTTTCTTTTCACACATGCCTTCCTTTGATGTTTCCTTCATAGGCCATGCATTTGCTATTAGTGTGTTCAAAGGGAATTTTCACAGAAAAATTAGAAACATTGTTCCTTATATAAATGTTATTAATAATTATTTCAAGTGCAATATTTTCCAGAAGATCAAGGACAGTTTGAAAAATTAGTATATTCTTCTAGACTTGTGAACTTACTCATTCCTTGGCAATTATTCCAAATTCTTTCCTTATTCTTTGTAGGCTCATTTCCCAGCCTTTGACAAACTGCTGGGAACATCTACAGAAACTCAACAGGTGATTTTCAGACATAACAACATACGGATTTAGTTAGGCCAGAGGTACTTAAAGAAATATCTACAGTTCAGGATCACCTTCTGGTTCTTCTAACTATATCTTGATGAAAAGTTCAACAAGAAAAAATTATGGACTCTATTAATAACCAGAAGAGTGTTCCCACTGGTACACCCCACAGTTCAGAATGACACCTTCAAAGGGACTTTGAGCTTAAATGTTTAAGCCTGACTAAAATTCCATGGGATGTTTTCTGACCCTTTAGAGGCGTGTTGGTGATGGAAGTATCCAGTCATTCCCTGCTTGTTTTCCTGGTAAACAGATGACATTTAGCCCTCAATCTGCTGCACGCGCTCTTCTGCAGGTGTCTTCATTCAATGCTGCTTCTACTGCTCCAGTGGCTGGTGCTGGGGAAGAAACTGCCAAAAAAATCATCCAGCTCAGGAGGTATGTCTTCTTTTATTAGTCTTGCTATTGTCATCATCACTGCTGGAAAAAAAAAAAAAAGACCGGATGCTCTGGCCAACAGGTTTTGCAAGCAGGAGACAGGAGCCTAATGTACCATAGTGACACTTCTATTGTACTTTCCTCTTAATCTTAAGCTTTAGTCATGATGGACTCTCATTTTCCTCATCACAGTTATCGCACTTTGGGGCCCACTTATCTTATGGGATTAATTTCAGCTGTTTAGACCTGAGGTGGGTATTCTTTCCTTCAGGCTGCTGATTTGATTACTATGTCTGTGCATTAGCATGAGGAATATGTCTTCCATGAATATTCTAAGATATTTAGTGTATTTTCACTTAACTTCCAATTATCTCTCAACATATTATGTTCAATTATGGGGTCTTCCAGAGTTTTAAAACTGCCACTCTTGTGTTGTCTTACATGTGTCTTCATGATGAAATCACAAGAACTAGTGACACCTGCCATCCACAGAGATGACGACACTCCAGCCCTAGGGAAGGGCTTCTTTGTGACTCTTGTCCATTGGGTTGAGTTGAAAAGCAGTGGGATCCTAAACCAGGAGCACTTAAGGAAGAGAAACACAAGCTAATCAGTTTGCCCAAGCCATTAGCTCTTCACTACTCTTCAGTCATCTCACCTGCCCCTTCCCCTTCTGCCTCTGTTTAATCCAGATACAAATCTTTATGCAGGACAAGAAGGAATAGTTAGACCTGGACATGGAACAGTGGACTGGTTCAAAATATGGAAAGGAGTACATCAAAGCCATGTATTGTCACCCTGCTTATCTAACTTATATACAGAGAACATCATGGGAAATGCCAAGCTAGATGAGTCACAAGCTGGAATCAAGATTGCCAGGAGAAATATTAATAACCTCAGATATGCAGATGACACCACTATAATGGCAGAAAGTGAAGGGGAACTAAAGGGTATCTTGATGAGCATGAAAGAGGAAAGGATATAAGGGGAGAAAGTGGAAACAGTGACAGATTTTATTTTCTTGGGATGGTGACTGTAGCCATGAAATTAAAAGGTGTTTTCTCCTTGGAAGGAAAGTTATGACAAACCTAGACAGTGTATTAAAAAGTGGAGATGTCACTTTGCCAACAAAGATTCATAGAATCAAAGATATGGCTTTTGTCCTGTAGTCATGCATGGATGTGAGAGTTGGACCATAAAGAAGGCTCAGTGCTGAAGAATTGATGCTTTTGAATTCTGGTGCTGGAGAAGACTCTTGAGAGGCCCTTGGACTGTAAGGAGATCAAACCAGTCAATCATAAAGGAAATCAACCCTGAATATTCATTGGAAGGACTGATGCTTAAAGCTGAAGCTCCAATACTTTGGCCACCTGATGGAAAGAGCCAACTCATTGGAAAAGACTCTGATGCTGGGAAAGATTGATGGATGCAAATTTGTGGAAACTCTGGGAGATAGTGAAGGACAGGGAATCCTGTCCATGGGTCGCAAGAGTCGGACATGACTTAGCAACTGAATAACAACAACAAATCTTTATAAGTATAAACACAGTCCTATCACTTACCTCAATGAAGCTACTCGATGAACTCAGGCCTTCCTAACACCCCTGCCCATGTCTCCTGCCTCCTGAGACATCCCCCTGCAACTCCCCTGAGGCACCATGCTTCTGCAGATTGTGCCCTTCACTCCAGGAGAAACCCAACCTCCTTCCTGCCTTAGGGTCCTGTACATTTTGGTCCTTTTCCTTGAGATGCTCCCCACTTGACCCCTCCACTTCACTGACCTGACTCCTTCCTATGTTTAGGCCTTAGCTTAAAGCTCAGCTCCATGAGATCAGGGTTTTTCTCAAGTGTATCACCTTTCAGATTGGCATCTGGCACAAAGATGCACTTGGTTTTTCTTGGATGGAGCAACAGTTAATTGTGTTGCTCAACCATGCCACTCTTAGACCCAGGACAGGTGGCCTAGAGAAATGGGTGAATGAAGAATGCCACTAACTGTGTCCTCTCTGGCATGTTTGGGTGTCAGTCACTTTGTTTTTATTGAAGATGATAATTCCTGTAAAATAGCTACTTTGTGGAATTGTTAGAACATTTGAAATTTCAAACACACAAATAAGATATTTTGATTAACGAAAAAAATGTTTTTATCTGTGCCATCAAATACATAGGTATATTTATACTTTGAAATGAGTATATGTATATATCAGAGTGAAATACCAGTAAACTGGACCCAACTGGGTTTTAAAAATACCGAGATTCTTATCTCTCTGAATGGGAAGTCCGATGGTGGGGAAGCTCCAGGCATAAGCTGTCATGAATTTAGCTTTGCTTCTTTGTCATTCTGTTTCCCCCTTTTCTGTAATCAAATCCTGTTTTCAGATTCATAGCACAATTGCTGTAGCAGTTCTGGACATACTCTATAGACTTGACGACATGCAGAGAAAGAGCATGTATTTCTGTCAGTCGTAAAAAGGGGGGAAGACTTCCCCGCATGCCCTCCACCAGGAGACTCCCTCTCTTGTCACAGTTGCATCACATTCCTGGCTGAAATCAACCCTGGGCAGGGGACTGAGAGCATTATATTTGGCTTCAACTCTCTGATTGGTAGTGGTGCCAGACTATGGGAATCTTATGAACCTGCAGAGAAGTGTGGTTGACAGAAAAGCACTGCAGTTATTTCCAGAAGGAGGAAGCAGTGATGAGTGAGTGGATGTGGGGTAATCAACCAGTGGTGTCTCATATGTCAAATATGAAAGTGAAAGTGTTGGTTGCTCCATCGTGTCTGACTCTGCAACCCCATGGACGGTAGCCTGTTAGGCTCTCTGTCCATGGAATTCTAGGCAAGAACACTGGAGTGGTATCCATTCCCTTCTCCAGGGGATCTTCCCAACCCAGGGATATGTAGGTTTACAATTATTTTTCTTGTTCATGGAGGTCAAGGTCACAGTGGAAAGATGAGATTTATAGTACAAAAAGATTGTACTATTACATAATGCTTTAGAATACACAGTGTTAGAAATGATATTATTAGCAAATGATATCACTAGCAAGACAGCCCATGCTGCATATGTAACAATGAAGTAAGTTCCTTTGCAGTGTAGGCAGAAATCACATCAGAGGGGACTATCAGATATCAAAGGGCTCCACAGTAGCAACAGCTCTCAGGGATGACATGCGTGTTCTTCACGCCATCCTGTGCTCATTGCAAACATGGCTAACCCATCACAGCACACTCCTCATGAGAGTGGACATGATCTGGCATCTTCTCAGACCACTCCTGATTGTCAGCTGGAGTTGATCCTTCAAAGAAAGCCTGTCCACCATCTATGATACAGACATGTTACAGAAATCTATTTTTATACAAAGAAGCATCATGAGAAAAATTCCATGTAATTTAAAAATGAAATCATTAAGGATATGGACCCAAAGCAGAGGGAAGAGAAGGATGTGTGGAAGTTTTATGCACCGTGATTTTTGGTGTAAGTGGCCCTTGCATCAGTCCTGCAGGAGGACTGATGGATGGGAAACATGTCTGGGGATCAGCAAAGACAGGCAGCCGCAGCCCAGTGCAGTTCACATTTTGAGATGGAAGTGGGACGCCACCTCCTGCACTCTGGGCCCTCTTCCTGCATCCTCTGCCCATCTATCCTCATTCTGTTTACCCTTAGCCAAATCCTGCTGTCAGCGAGAGATCTGACAAGTCATTCGTACAAAACATCACACCACACGATTGATAAAACTCAGTGAGAAATCTCCCCCTGAGCTACTTTGAATATTTTTAAAAAGCAAACCCTTAAACCACAAGGTATGAAATTAAAGAGGTGGAATCTCACCAGCTACAGAGATAGGAGCAGGACAAGGGCAAGACACAGAGGCCTCCCTACTTCTGTGAAATCATACCCAGGAGGGAAACACTGAATAATGACAAATATTTAGGGTAAAGACAATTGACTCTGCCTATAGTTCCCATGCTTTAACAAATGGCTTTATTGAGACATAATTCATACCATTCAATCTTTACAGTGTACATTTGAACGGTTTTTAGTAGATTCATAGGAGTCTGCAAACATCACCGCTATCTAATTTTAGAAGAAAAGGAAACCCTGTGCCCATTAGCACAAGATTCTTCCTCTCTCCAGCCTGTGGCAACCATTTATCTGATTTATCTCTATGGATTTTCCTGTTCTGACCATGTCATATAAGTGAATCATACAATATGTGATTTTTGTGGCTCACTTCTTTCCCTTAGCTAAAGGTTTTTCAAGTTCATCCATGTTGTAGCATTTATGAGCACTTCATTCCTTTTTATTGTTAAATAATATTCAATTGTATAGATATCCTACATTTTGTTTATTCATTAATCATTGGTGGACACGTGGCTTGTTTTCAACTTTTGACTGTTTTGAATTATATTGCTATGAACATTTGTGTACAAGAGTTTGTGTGGACATATGTCTTCATTTCCCTTAGGTATATACATAGGAAAGAAATTGCTCGGTCTTACAGTAATTTTATGTTTATTAACCCTTTCAGGAACTGTTAGATCATTTTCCAAAGTAGTGATACCATATTAAGTTCCCACCAGTGGCATGTGAAGGTTCTGATTACTCCATATCCTTGCAACACTTGTTTTTACCAGTCTTTTAGAATATGGCCATGCTGGTGGGTGTTTCATCAGTGGTTTTGATTTGCATTTCCCTGAAGGCTTGCCAAACACTCCTGCACCTTCTTCTCCAGCCACAAGACAAGCATGCTTCCATTGTTCTTGTCATGTGAAATCTCTTTCGTTTCCCTTTTCTAGCTAACCACCACAGCAATTAACATAGTGGATGAAAGCTTCCGTTTAAATGATACTGATCCTGTTCCTGATTTGGAAGGTCGATGTTCAGGATTTCTTCAGGTCATGAACAATACTATTTGAAAATGAAAACCTCACCTTGTGTGTGAGAGCAGATGCCGATGAACAGAAACTAAAAGTAACTTTTAACACAGCCTTCAACCTTGTACATCGCTGAATGGCCTTTCTGTAATTTGAAATGAGTTAGAGTCACGGCTGTCCTAAAATGCACTAGGAACTGAGAAAGATGAATAGTCTATTTTATTTTCTTAGCTCTTCAAAACATTAGTATTGTTTCAGCATTGCAGAAAGTCATATTTCTTTCATTTACATTTATCTCTAGTCAAAAGCATTCAGTTGCAAGTGGTCCCAAAATCCCTTGTGAAAGAGAGTCTCTGTTTCCCAAAATTTGCTTGTCTGATGTCATTGTGCCATTAGGCCTGAAGCTGACCCTGATCACTTTAGGCAAGTCTCCATCTTATCCATTAACTTAGAGGAAGTTCATCTTCATCCTTTGTTGTTGTTGTTTTTCAGTTGCTAAGTTGTGTCCAACTCTGCAGCTCCATGGACACCAGGCTCCTCTGTCCTTCACAGTCTCCTGGAGTTTGCTCAGATTCATGTCCATTGAGTCACTGATGCTATGTAACCACCTCATCTTCTGTCATCCCTTCTCCTTTTGCATTCAATCTTTCCCAGCCTCAGGGTCATTTCCCAATGAGTCAACTCTTCACATCAGGTGGTGGAGCTTCAATTTCAGCATTAATTCTTCCAGTGAATATTCAGGGTTGATTTCCTTTAGGATTGACTGGTTTGATCTCCTTTCAGTGCAAGGAATTATCAAGAATCTTCTTCAGCACCACAATTCAAAAGCATCAATTCTTGGCACTCAGCCTTCTGTAATGTCCAGCTCTCACACCCTTACTTGATGTTAGGGAAATTAAATAAATAGTCTTATCTGGGCTTCAGAGACAAAGCAGAGCAGGCCTCTGACCTTGCTTCTCACCAGCCTGGACACTGCCCTGCCTGAGAGTGACTGTGAGTGAGTGCTTGCTGTGAGTGTGAGGCTTGCAGCACCATAGACAATGTAGGGGACAAGTCTTGAGATTGTTGAGCCCCTGGAGGGGCCCTGGCCAGCCAAGCCCCAGACTTAACAACATTTCAAGTTTTACAAGACAAAGCTAACAATGCTAACATGAAACCAGAGCTACTGTTTGCTCACAGACTGATGATGATATTAGTTTGCATTTGGGGATTATGAGCAGAAATCCCAAACTGCAATTTTTGAAGTCTTACCCATGGAGCAGACATGCTGCCTGGGACCTTTTCCCAAATGGGACTCCAGATGTGCTGTGACATGGGACTTCCCAGTGTTTTTTTTTTTTTTTTTTTTTTTAAGTTTATTTATTTATTTATTTTTTCTTTTTTTTCCCCCATCCCGATCCCCCCTCCCACCTCCCTCTCCACCCGATTCCTCTGGGTCTTCCCAGTGCACCAGGCCTGAGCACTTGTCTCATGCATCCCACCTGGGCTGGTGATCTGTTTCACCCTAGATAGTATACATGCTGTTCTTTTGAAATATCCCACCCTCACATTCTCCCACAGAGTTCAAAAGTCTGTTCTGTATTTCTGTGTCTCTTTTTCTGTTTTGCATATAGGGTTATCGTTACCATCTTTCTAAATTCCATATATATGTGTTAGTATGCTGTAATGTTCTTTATCTTTCTGGCTTACTTCACTCTGTATAAGGGGCTCCAGTTTCATCCATCTCATTAGGACTGATTCAAATGAATTCTTTTTAATGGCTGAGTAATATTCCATGGTGTATATGTACCACAGCTTCCTTATCCATTCATCTGCTGATGGGCATCTAGGTTGCTTCCATGTCCTGGCTATTATAAACAGTGCTGCAATGAACACTGGGGTGCACGTGTCTCTTTCAGATCTGGTTTCCTCAGTGTGTATGCCCAGAAGTGGGATTGCTGGGTCATATGGCAGTTCTATTTCCAGTTTTTTAAGAAATCTCCACACTGTTCTCCATAGCGGCTGTACTAGTTTGCATTCCCACCAACAGTGTAAGAGGGTTCCCTTTTCTCCACACCCTCTCCAGCATTTATTGCTTGTAGACTTTTGGATAGCAGCCATCCTGACTGGCGTGTAATGGCACCTCATTGTGGTTTTGATTTGCGTTTCTCTAATAATGAGTGATGTTGAGCATCTTTTCATGTGTTTGTTAGCCATCTGTATGTCTTCTTTGGAGAAATGTCTGTTAAGTTCTTTGGCCCATTTTTTGATTGGGTCATTTATTTTTCTGGAATTGAGTTTCAGGAGTTGCTTGTATATTTTTGAGATTAATCCTTTGTCTGTTTCTTCATTTGCTATTATTTTCTCCCAATCTGAGGGCTGTCTTTTCACCTTACTTATAGTTTCCTTTGTAGTGCAAAAGCTTTTAAGTTTCATTAGGTCCCATTTGTTTAGTTTTGCTTTTATTTCCAATATTCTGTTCCCAGTGTTTTTTTGAGTCTGGATGTTGGTCAAAACCGAATTTGGTGATGTATCTTCTGCTTTTTCTATTTCCTTTTCTTTTAATGTTAGTTTATTGAAATTAAGCTAGATAATTCTCTAATAAATATTGATATTATTTATTTTTATAGAACAAGAGGGCTTCCCTCATAGCTCAGTCGGTAAAGAATCTGCCCACAATGCAGGAGACCTGGGTTCGATTTCTGGGTCAGGAATACCCCCTGGAGAGGAAATGGCAACCCACTCTAATATTCTTGCCTGGAAAATGCCATGGATAGAGGAGTCTGGCAGGCTACAGTCCATGCGGTCACAAGAGTTGGACACACCACCACCATAGAACAAGTGGCTTATTTTGTTAACAAGTCCTTTGAACCTGAAATCAAAGTAAAAACTTCTGGAAAAACACATGACTACTGGAAAAATCATAGCTTTGAGTATATGGACCTTTATTGGCAAAGTGATGTCTCTGCTTTTTAATATACTAAGTTTGTAACAACTTTTCAAGAGGCAAGTGCCTCTTAATTTCATGGCTTCAGTCACCATCTGCAGTGATTTTGGAGCCCCCAAAAATAAAATCTTTCATGAATTCTGCTTTTCCCATGTCTATTTGCCATGTTGATGGGACCAGATGTCATAATCTTGTTTTTTGAATGTTGAATTTTAAGCCAGATTTTTCACTCCTCTTTCAACCTCATCAAGAAGTTCTTTAGTTCCTCTTCATTTTCTGCCATTCGAGTGGTATCATCTGCATATCTGAGGTTGATTTCTCTCAGCAATCTTGATTCCAACTTGTGATTCACCCAACCTGGCATTTTGCATGATGTACTCTGCATATAAGTTAAATAAGCAGGGTGACAATATATGGTTTTGATGTACTCCTTTCCCAGTTTTGAACCAGTTCATTGTTCCATGTCTGGTTCTAACTGTTGCTTCTTGACCTGCCTACAGGTTTCTCAGGAGACAGGTAAGGTGGTTTGGTATTTCTATCTCTTTAAGAATTTTCTAAAGTTTGTTGTTATCCACAGTTAAAGACTTTAGTGTAGTCAATGAAGCATAAGTAGATGATTTGTGGAACTCCCTTCCTTTTTCCTTGATTCAGTGAATGTTGGCAGTTTGACCTCTGATTCCTCTGCCTTTTCTAAACCCAGCTTGTACATCTGGAAGTTCTCAGTTCACATACTGAGGGAACCTAGCTTGAAGGATTTTGAGCATAACCTTGCTAGTATGTGACATAAGCACAATTGTACAGTAGTTTTTTTAAATTTAATTTAATTAATTAACTTGTTTTTTTATTAGTTGGAGGCTATTTACTTTACAATATTGTAGTGGTTTTTGCCATACATTGACATGAATCAGCTATGGATTTACATGTGTTCCCCATCCCGATCCCCCCTCCCGCCTCCCTCCCCATCCCATCCCTCTGGGTCTTCCCAGTGCACCAGCTCTGACCACTTGTATCATGCATCCAACCTGGGCTGGTGATCTGTTTCATCCTTGATAGTATACTTGTTTCAATGCTATTCTCTCAGAACATCCCACCCTCGCCTTCTCCCACAGAGTCCAAAAGTCTGTTCTGTACATCTGTGTCTCTTTTGCTATCCTGCATATAGGGTTATCGTTACCATCTTTCTAAATTCCATATATATGTATTAGTATACTGTATTGGTCTTTATCTTTCTGGCTTACTTCACTCTGTATAAGGGGCTCCAGTTTCTTCCATCTCATTAGAACTGATTCAAATGAATTCTTTTTAATGGCTGAGTAATATTCCATTGTGTATATGTACCACAGCTTCCTTATCCATTCGTCTGCTGATGGGCATCTAGGTTGCTTCCATGTCCTGGCTATTATAAACAGTGCTGCGATGAACATTGGGGTGCACGTGTCTCTTTCAGATCTGGTTTCCTCGGTGTGTATGCCCAGCAGTGGGATTGCTGGGTCGTATGTCAGTTCTATTTCCAGATTTTTAAGGAATCTCCAAACTGTTCTCCATAGCGGCTGTGTACAGTAGTTTGAACATTCTTTGGTTTTGCCCTTCTTAGGGATTGAAATGAAAACTGACCTTTACAAGTTCTGTGGCCACTGCTGAGTTTTCCAAATATGCTGGCATATTAAGTGCAGCACTTTAACAGCATTATCTTTTAGGATTATAAATAGATCAGCAGGAATTCCATCATCTTGACTAGCTTTGCTCATACTAATACTTCCTAAGGCCCACTTGACTTCACATACCAGGATATCTGGCTCTAGGTGACTGACCACACCATCATGGTTATCCGGGTCCTTAAGACCTTTTTGGTATATTTCTTCTGGGTATTCTTGCCACCTCTTCTTAATCTCTTCTGCTTCTGTTATGTCCTTACTGTTTCTGTCCTTGATAGTGCCTATCCTTGCATGAAATGTTCCCTTGGTATCTCCAATTTTCTTGAAGAGATCTCTAGTTTTATTCATTCTATTGTTTTTCTCTATTTCTTTGCACTGTTCACTTACAAAGGCTTTCTAACATCTCCTTGCTATTCTCTGGAACTCCACACTCTCCTGGGTTTATCTCTCCCTTTTCCCTTGCCTTTTACTTCTCTTCTTTTCTCAGTTATTTGTAGAGCCTCCTCAGACGACCACTTTTCCTGGTTTTGATCACTGCCTTCTGTACAATGCTATGAACCTCCATGTATAGTTCTTCCGACACTGTCTACCAGATCCAATCCTTTGAATCTAGTCATCACCTCCACTGTATAATCATAAGGAATTTCATTTAGGTCATACCTGAATTGCCTAGTGGTTTTCCCTGCTTTCTTCAATTTAAGCCTGAATTTTGCAGTGTTGTTTCTGTTGCTTTATATACTGTATATATTATGTTTGTTACTTGTATTAGTATTATAGTCTCCATATTTATCCCAGAAATATTAAGTTCCAGGCAGGACTCTTTTTTTTTCCCCCACTAGCGTATCCTAATCCTCTAAAACATGGAAGTGCTCACAGATATTCGTTGAACTGATTAACGCATGAATTGACTGCTTCCAACACTGGGTAGATAAGAAATGCTCGGTAAATACTAGGCATCATCTTCAAGTTGAACTTTCATGTTAAGCACTTCACAATGGATACTTCACTTAATTCTCTTACCAACCCAAAGTGATAAATATTGTTATAATATTAATTTTACAGATTGGGAAAGGAAGCACTCAGAGAGTTAAGGAGTTCTCTCAAGGTTGCATGTAAGCTTAGCAGTGGCACTGCTGTGGTTGAAACCAGCAGACTGGATTCCTGAGCAGGTACCCTTGTTTCCAGGCTTCTAGCCTTCACTATTGAAGAGTAAACAGTCAGAGCCCAACCCTTTAATCATGATCTGGCAGCCCCAGGACAGAATATGAGCGTCCTGTGTGTGAAGCCCATCTCCTAGCTCTTCAGCAATACCCTTTGAAGTGGAGAGAACAGATATTCAGGGAACAGAAAAAGGAAGCATCAGACTGCTTGAGTTTCATATGAAAAGTTGTCAGTTAATGGTATTGATCCACTCTGTGTGCAGAAGCTGGTAATGGGTTGGTTTTAACTTGCTTTCTCCTGATGCCTGGAAGTTTTGCTACACTATCCTCAGATATGCTCAGACTAATCCTTCTGATGCATTAGTTGAAGAATTTATACTAATACTCCCTTCTACTAATATTAGCTCTTCTCAAGGAGTGTAGAGTGGAATGCTCATGAGGTGACTTCTTCCAGGAGAAAATACCAAATACTTTTCCTGAGAATCATGGAAAAACATAAAAACAGGAATCAGTGTTGACTTGTCATTTAGAGTTTCTCAGTGCTACTCCTATGCTAATAAGTCTTAGTGACTAATTATAGCCAAGAAAAAATGTGCTTTGTGCAGATTTGAAGAAATGAGGGCAGACATTTAAAAAATACATGAGGCTGCTGGCAAATGAGATTTTTAATAAAGGTTGAGAACAGTTGCTGCCACAAAGCTGATCTGTCTTGAAGTATAATTGAAAATTTGTGGGTTAATACCAGTTTTATTTTCTAAAGGTGAAAAATTTAAGGGCATTCTGCAAGGCCAGATCTAGGGAGGGTTCTTGAGTAATAGTTGAATATCTGGTACCTGTGTTCCTTAGCTTCATAGATACCAGGGTGAAGTTATAGTGAGGGCTGCATGGCTGAGCAAAAGCAGAGTATTTAGCAATTAGCAAGATAGAAAAATCCAAGCTGAGGTGATGCTTTTCTAAGTTCATTTCTTCATCTTTGTCTATTTCCCATATGATTGTTGATATGGGAAATCTGACCGTAATGGAAATTCTCATGAGTCTGTCAGGCCTCCATTCCTATAATCATTATCATCGTCATCATCATTATTTTCAATGCTGTTTGGATATGGCTGAGCTTGGTGTGCAGCCTGAGCTGATCAGTAGAATTTCTATCCTCCTGGCCACTGGTACTGATTTAGGAGTCGGTACGGGACCCAGTATGGGCCTGGAATCAAGGTCCAGGGCTTTTGCTCAGTCTGAGAGCCCATGTCTTCTGCTTTGGTTGAGAAGAGAGGAGCATTAGTTTGAGGCAAACACGAATGCTCTCTGCATCATCACGATGGGTGGAAACTGACCCAAGACTGGGGAGAAACTGGGTCCTAGGACATGGTTTCAGCCCTTAGATCCAGCTCTGTGTAAATTAATCCTTCATGAGCCAATAAATGTCCCCACCCTAGTTTTTTAAAAACCAATTTGATTTGGACATTCTGTTCCTTGCAACCAAAAGCATGCTGACTGATCTGGTGAGATAACTTTTAATTTAATTGATCCCTATGGTCTCCCCAACCAGAGTCACACATAGGCTTACATACTAAGGCTACTTATGATTGATTTATTGCACAATTCTGGTCTTTTGCAAAGAGTATATTTTTTACTGCTTGGTGTCTATTTAGAGAAATTATTTCATCTAAGTATTTGGGGGGGGGTAGGTCTCATTTAGAAAAATGACAAAGAGCTTTGGTAATATTATCCCAACATAGCTGTTCTGTATATAGCTCATTTAGTTACAAATTAAGTAAGGTATAATCTTTATTTTTGGGTCTCAAACCAAACCAGGATGTTCTTTTGGCCTGTCTTAGGGTCTATCATAGCCTTGAAGGTAGTTAGTGTTATGGACTAAATGTTTGTGTCTCTCCTAATCCCTGTGTTGAAATCCTAATGCTTTATATGATGATGTCAGGGGGCAGAGCCTTTGGGAGGTGATGAGGTCATGAGGGTGGAGCGCTCCTGACTGGGATTAATGCCCTTATAAGAGAGACCCCAGGGACGTCCCTGGCAGTCCAGTGGTTAAGACTCTGTGTTTCCAATGCAGAGGGCGTGAGTTTGATCCCTGGCCAGGGAATGAAGATCCCACATGCCATGGAGCATGGCCAAAAGAGGAAAAATAAATAAATGAAATATAAAAAAAAAAAAAAAAAAAAAAAGAGAGACCCCAGACAGCTCTCTTGTCCTTTCTGCCTCCTGAGGACGCAGTGAGAAGACAGTGGCCTGCGAACCAGGAAGTGGACTCAGTGGAACAGACTCTGGGTCTGTTGACACCTTGATCTTGGACTCTCCAGCTTCTAGAAATATGAGAAATAAATGATTGCTGTTTTTTAAGTTAATTTATTTATTTTAATTGGAGGATAAAGTTCAATGCATAAAGCAGGGCACCCAAAGCTGGTGCTCTATGACAACCTAGAAGGACAGGGTAGGGAGGGAGTGGGATCAGGATGGGGGGGGCACATGTATACTTATAGTAGATGATTGCTATTTAAGCCACACAATCTATGGTATTATAGTTATAGACACCCACTTGGACTAAGGAAGTGATCCATAAATATATGAGTATGTATTCATTTGCTCCTATTAATTAAAATAGGACATTTTCTTTTCTCTGTTTGGGAAGAAATGTCCCATTATTGAAAGAAAGTCAATTTCAGCATTGTCAGAATACTTTTCAGTTTGTGTTTCGGTCTAAACAAAAGACCAAGAGGCTTACCTTCCTTAGCATTTACTTATAAGATTGTTTACTAGGATGGGGTGGGAGGCGGGAGGGGGTATTGGGATGGGGAACACATGTAAATCCATGGCTGATTCATGTCAATGTATGGCAAAAACCACTACAATATTGTAAAGTAATTAGCTTCCAACTAATAAACATAAATGAAAAAAAGATTGTTTATTAGGATTAATACTTTTACATTTTATCTTTTTTTTGAAAATGCATTTGATTTAAAAACTTTAATAAGTTTATATTATATTTGAAAAGTTATTCTTGTTTTATTGGTGGGACTTCAGTCACAGAAACAGAATCACTGTGGGTGATAAGGGGTTCATTATAAGAATTAGAACCTACACCCTTTGGGGAGAGCTGGAAGAGAGAAGGTCAAATAGAAAGTTGAAGTATCAGAAAAAAAAAATCAGCCACTTAATATGCAAAGACAAAGATGTCCAGCTGCCAAAATGAGGCTGTGAGGGGGCTGTCCATGGAAGCACTTATAGGGAGTGTGGGGCGCTGTGACTCTGGTAACGTCTCCGTGTTATACACCACCAAACTTTGGGGCGTGGGTAGGGGCTGGGGCTGCTGTTGAGAACTGAATGTGGGCAAACTGGGTTACATTCTTTCGTTAGAGCCTTTTCGCCCTAAAAGTGCTATTTTGTAGTCACTAAGCTTTGCAAAGGAAAAGCTTGTGCCTGGTGCTATTCTTTGGTAGAGAAGCCAGTTTACTTGTTTTTCCTGCTTAGAGACTGGATGGAACTTATGTTAACCTGTTAATTGGGCACTTTAACAGAGCATGTATATGTTTGGTCTGTTGGTTGAAATTTACTTGGAATATAGTTGGGCTTTTATACTGAATTATAAGATCTTTTCTCAACTTGGGCATATCTTCAGTTCTATCTCTATTGTTTCTGTAACATGTTTTTTGGTGACAGCTTTGTGGAAAAGTAATTCTTAACTGTTTCTTCACTGATTGGGCTTCACATCTATCATATTTTCAATTTTTGAAAGCTCATCGTTTTTTCTGAGCTTCGGAATTCCTTTTTGATCAAGTTGGTGGTCAAACCTAGCACAAGTTATGGTTGAGTAATCAAATATTTTCTCCTTTTTTGGTATTTTCTTTTTGCTTAAGTGTTTTTTGGAAATAAGATATTAATTATGATTAAAGGAAACATAGGGGGGACTGTTAGAAACCTGTGTTTGGTAAAGACTTCTTAAATGCAAAAGCACAACCTACAGAAGGAAAAAAAAATCAGTTAATTGGACTGTATCAAAGTTAAACATTTGCTCTTCAAAAGACTTAAGAATGAAAAGGAAAATTGTGGATTGGAAGAAAAATATTTGCAAAGCACATCTGACAATATATGGCACACTTGGACACAAAGAAGATCAAACCAGTCAACCCTAAAGGAAATCAGTCCTGAATATTCATTAGAAGGACTGATGTTGAAGCTCTAATACTTTGGCCACCTGATGGGAAGAACTGACTCCTTAGAAAAGACTCTGATGCTGGGAAAGATTGAAGGCAGGAGGAGAAGGGGACGACAGAGGATGAGGTGGTTGGATGGCATCACTGACTTAATGGACATGAGTCTGAGCAAGTTTTGGGAGTTGGGAGTTGATGATGGACAGGGAAGCCTGGCATGCTGCAGTCCATTGGGTTGCAAAGAGTCAGACAGGAATGAGCAACTGAACTGAATTAGTTCATTGTGTTATATATATAATATGTCCATGAAACCACATACTAATCTCACAACTTAATGATGAGACAAATAAATGAACCAAAAAAGTGCACCAAAGATTTGAATAGATTCTTCCCTGAAGAAGATATGAAGACAGAAAAAGAGCACAAGAAAAAACACTCAGCATTATCAGTCATAGGGAAATTCAAATTAAAGCACAGTGAGACATTATAACACTCATTATCAAATAGCTAAAATTTAAAAGCCAGACCATACCAAGTTCTGACAAGGATGTGGAGGAGCAAGAACTCTTGCATGTTGTTGGTGTGATGTAAAATGGCCGTAAAGTTTGCAAACACTTTGGATAACAATATGGAGTTTTTTTTTTTTAAAGTTAAACATACATCTTCTGTTTGATTCAACTATTTTATTCCTATATATTTACCCAAAAGACGTGAAAGCATATGTCCATTTAAAGATTCTTACATGACTACTCACAAAAGGTTTATGGGTAATAGCCAAAAATGAAAGTAATCCAAATGCCCATTAACAGTAGAAACAACAAAAAACCATATTACTCACTGATAAAGAGGAGTGAACAATTGCCACACATGGCATGAATGGATGAACCTTAAATTAATTAGTGGAGTGAAGAGAGACAGACAAAATAGTACATAATATATGCTTCCATTTACATAAAATTATAGAATATGCCAACCAATCTGTTGTGATAGAAAGCAGATCTGTGTTTGCCTGAGAATGAGTTAAGGGCAGAGATGTGAAAGGAAGGGGTTCTGAGGGATGTGAAGAAACTCTGGGGCTGATGGATATGTTCATTGTCTTGGTGTGCACCCAGCTTCAAAGGTGCATGCTTATATAAAAATTTATCAGTTTGCATAATTTAAATACATGCACTTTATTGTATGTCAATTATACTTCAGTAAAGCTCTAAAAGAAAAAATTAGGTAGGAGCAGTTAAAAGTAAATGAAGAAAATAGCCATAAGTCTGATACATCAGGTGCTCAACATTAATACTTAGAAAAATGAAAATCAAAGCCACAGTGAACTATTACTTCCCAGGCAATAGGATAACTTTTCTCAAAAGAACAGAAGACAAGAAGTTTTAGTGATGAAGTGGAGAAACTGGAACCCTTGGACATAGCTGGTGGGAATGCAAAATGGTGCAAGCACTGTGGAAAACATCATGGTTGTTTCTCAGTAAATTAAAAACAGAATTATAGATTCTGACAGTTCCACTTGTGGTAGACAGATGCACAAAAGAATTGAAAACAAGAACTGGAACAGATATTTGAACACCAGTGTCTATATCAGCATTATTCACAGTACTCCAAAGGTAGAAACAATCCAAATGTCATCGAAGTATGAACAGATATAGTGAGATATATACTCACATATTCCTGGAGTAACACACCTGGAGGAACAGGAAAATATAGCCTTGGAGTACAAAATGAAGCAGGGCAAAGGCTAATAGAGCCTTGCCAACAGAACGCACGTATCATAGCAAGCACCCTCTTCCAACAACACAAGAGAAGACTCTACACATGGACATCACCAGAAAGTCAATACTGAAATCACATTGATTATATTCTTCGCAGCCAAAGATGGAGAAGCTCTATACAGTCAGCAAAAACCAGACCAGGAGCTAACTCTGGCTCAGATCACGAACTCCTTATTGCCAAATTCAGACTTAAATTGAAGAAAGTAGGGAAAACCACTACACCATTGAGTGATTTATGACCTAAATCAAATCCCTTACAATTATACAGTGGAAGTGACAAATAGATTCAAGTAATTAGATTTGATAGAAACAGCATCTGAAAAATTATGGATGGAGGTTCATGACATTGTACAGGAGGCAGCGATCAAGATCATCCCCCAAAAAAGAAATGTAAAAAGGCAAAATGGTTATTTGAGGAGGCCTTACAAATAGCTGTGAAAAGAAGAGAAGTGAAAGGCAAAGGAGAAAAGGAAAGACATACCCATTTGAATTCAGAGTTTCAAAGAATAGCAAGGAGAGATAAGAAAGTCTTCCTCAGTGATCAATGCAAAGAAATAGAGGAAAAGAATAGAATGGAAAAGACTAGAGATCTCTTCAAGAAAATTATAGATACCCAGGGAACGCTTTATGCAAACATGGGCTCAATAAAGGACAGAAATGGTATGGACCTAAGAGAAGCAGAAGATATTAAGAAGAGGTGGCAAGTACACAGAACTGTACAAAAAAGATCTTCATGACCCAGATAACCATGATGGTGTGATCACTCGCCTAGAACCAGACATCCTGGAATGTGAAGTCAAGTGGGCCTTAGGAAGCATCACTATGAACAAAGCTAGTGGAGGTGATGGAATTCCAGTTGAGCCCTTTCAAATCTTTAAATGCTGATGCTGATGCTGTGAAAGTGCTGCACACAATATGCCAGCAAATAGGGAAAACTCAGCAGTGGCCACAAGACTGGAAAAGGTCAGTTTTCATTCCAATCCCAAAGAAAGGCAATGCCAAAGACTGCTCAAACTACCACACAATTGCACTCATCTCACAGGCTAGTAAAGTAATTCTCAAAATTCTCCAAACCAGGCTTCAGCAATACATGAACTATGAACTTCCCAAAGTTCAAGCTGGTTTTAGAAAAGGCAGAGGAACCAGAGATCAAATTGCCAACATCCATTGGATCATTGAAAATGCAAGAGAGTTCCAGAAAAACATCTACTTCTGTTTTATTGACTATGCCAAAGCCTTTGATTGTTGGATCACAATAAACTGTGGAAAACTCTTCAAGAGATGGGAATACCATACCACCTGACCTGCCTGCTGAGAAATCTGTATGCAGGTCAAGAAGCAACAGTTAGAACTGGACATGGAACAACAGACTGGTTCTAAATTGGGAAAGGAGTACATCAAGGCTGTATATTGTCACCCTGCTTATTTAACTTATATGCAGAGTACATCATGAGAAATGCTGGGCTGGATGAAGCACAATCTGAAATCAAGGTTGCCGGAAGAAACATCAATAATCTCAGCTATACAGTTGACACCACCCTTATGGTCAAAAGTGAAGAAGAACTAAAGAGCCTCTTGATAAAAATGAAAGAGGAGAAGAGTGAAAAAGTTGACTTAAACTCAACATTCAGAAAATGAGGATCATGGCATCCAGTCCCATCACTTCATGGCAGATATATGGGGAAACAATGGATACAGTGACAGACTTTACTCTTTTGGGCTCCAAAATCACCACAGATGGTGACTGCAGCCATGAAATTAAAAGACACTTGCTCCTTGGAAGAAAAGTTATGGTCAACCTTGACAGCACATTAAAAAGCAGAGACATTTTGTTACCAACAAAGGTCTGTCAAGTCAAAGCTATGGTTTTTCCAGTAGTCATGTATGGATGTGCTGCTGCTGCTGCTAAGTCACTTCAGTTGTGTCCAACTCTGTGCAACTCCATAGACGGCAGCCCACTGGGGTCCTCTGTCCCTGGGATTCTCCAGGCAAGAATACTGGAGTGGGTTGCCATTTCCTTCTCCAATATGGATGTGAGAGTTGGACCATAAAGAAAGCTGAGTGCTGAAGAATTGATGCTTTTGAACTGTGGTATTGGTGAAGACTCTTGAGAGTCCCTTGGACTGCAAAGAGATCCAATCAGTCCATCCTAAAGGAAGTCAGTCCAGAATATTCACTGAAAGGACTGATGCTGAGGCTGAAACTCCAATACTTTGGCCTTCTGATGAAAAAAACTGACTTATTTGAAAATACCCTGAAGCTTGGAAAGATTGAAGGGAGGAGGAAAAGGGGCCAACAGAGGATGAGATGGTTGGATGGCATCACTGACCTAATGGACATGAGTTTGGGTAAGCTCTGGCAGTTGGTGATGGACAGGGAAGCCTGGCATGCTGCAGTCGGTGGGATCACAAAGAGCTGGACACGACTGAACTGAACTGAACTGATACTCATGTATACACACATGCAGTGGAATATTTTTTAGCCTTTAAAAGCAATGGGATTCTAATTCATGCTGGAAAATGGAGGAACTTGAGAACATTAAGTGAAATAAGACACAAAGGGACAAATATTGTGATTGCACTTTTGTGAAGTGGCTGGAATAGTCAAAATCATAGAGAAAGTAGGTAGAGTAGTTGTTACCAGGGACTGGGCAGAGAGAAATGTGGAGTTATTGTTTAAGTGGTACAGAATTTCATTTTAGGAAGATGAGAAATTTCTGACAATCTATAGTGGTGAAGTTCATACAACAATATGAATGTACCTAATGTCATGTAACTCTGCACTCAAAAATGAATAATGGGAAAGTTTATGTTATGTATATTTTATCACAATAAAAATTTAAAAAACCTGATATATCAAATAGGATTCCTAAAGGGCAATCAAATTTTCATCTCTAAACTGAGTAAATTTTGTAAGAATTATTATAAGATGCCCTGGGCAAAAAAACTGCATTTCTTTGGGGAAGAACTTTCTGGAAGGCTGGGTTATAGACTGACATCCATTTAGGAAACATTTCTGGTCAAAGGCATTCTATGCTAAGTGGGGAGCAGGAGATTACTATTGAGAGGAAGGCTCCCTTAAGAGTTGTCCCTGTTGGTGGCAGAGTCCCATTCTGGCCTGGAGCATTCCTGAGTTTCTGGTCCCTCAGCCTGCAAATGACTGCATTCTCCTTGCTGTTCCCCAGCCTTGTTTTCCCTATTTGTCATGTGATGATGACAATATCTGCTTGCCTCCAACTTTATAGTGTCATTCGTGAATGGGCTAAAAATTACTCAGCCTATAAGTTGCCTTTAGTCCCTCTGATTTCGTGTGATTTCTGTCAGCTGGTCAGCTCATGTGAGTTCAGCATCTGTATGGAAATCCTGTGGCATTTTAGTTCACTGCATGTCAAGACAACAGTGACATAAGCTAGAAGAACATTTCTTGGGGGCTAGGGCTAAAGGTTGTCTCATTTGGACTACCCCTCATCTCTAACAATCTCTTAAAGAAGCAGCATCCCAAAAGTATTTCCTAGTGGAAGGAAATATAGTAAAGATACCACAGCTAACAGATTCTTAAAACTGTTCACAATTTTCTTCTTCTTTATACCATGTCATTACTGTAAGAGAAACAAACCCATTCTGGGGCATTTTGCTAGTTTTTCCTAAAGGCTAAACATATGATTGTAATTGTGGTTAATATCAGCTTAGGAGAGTAATAAAATTTCCTAATACTATCTCTTGAAAAAAACTTTTATTGGAGTATAGTTGATTTATAATGTGTCAATTTCAGGTGTACATCAAAGTGAATCAGTTATACATCAGTTCAGGTCGGTTCAGTCCCTCGGCCATGGCTGACTCTTTGTGACCCCATGGACTACTGCATGCCAGGGTTCCCTGTCCATCACCAACTCCCAGAGTTTACTCAAACTCATGTCCATTGAGTCAGTGATGCCATCCAACCATCTTATCTTATGTCATCCTCTTCTCCTCCCACCTTCAATCTTTCCCAGCATTGGACTCTTTTAAATTAGTCAATTCTTCACATTAGATGGCCAAAGTATTGAAGTTTCAGCTTCAGCATCAGTGTTACAATAAATATTCCAGACTGATTCCCTTTAGGATGGACTGGTTGGCTCTCCTTGCAGTCCAGGGGACTCTCAAGAGTCTTCTCCAACACCACCATTCAAAGCATCAATTCTTTGGCCCTCAGGTTTCCTTATAGTCCAACTCTCACATCCATACATGACTACTGGAAAAACCATAGCACTGACTAGACAGAACTAGAGAGAACTTTGTCAGCAATATAATGTCTCTGCTTTTTAATATGCTGTCTGGGTTGGTCATAGCTTTTCTTCCAAGGAGCAAGCGTCTTTTAATTTCATAGCTGCAGTAACCATCTGTGGTGATTTTGGAGCCCAAAAGAGTAAAGTCTGTCACTGTATCCATTGTTTCCCCATATATCTGCCATGAAGTGATGGGACTGGATGCCATGATCCTCATTTTCTGAATGTTGAGTTTAAGTCAACTTTTTCACTCTTCTCCTCTTTCATTTTTATCAAGAGGCTCTTTAGTTCTTCTTCACTTTTGACCATAAGGGTGGTGTCAACTGTATAGCTGAGATTATTGATGTTTCTTCCGGCAACCTTGATTTCAGATTGTGCTTCATCCAGCCCAGCATTTCTCATGATGTACTCTGCATATAAGTTAAATAAGCAGGGTGACAATATACAGCCTTGATGTACTCCTTTCCCAATTTAGAACCAGTCTGTTGTTCCATGTCCAGTTCTAACTGTTGCTTCTTGACCTGCATACAGATTTCTTAGCAGGCAGGTCAGGTGGTATGGTATTCCCATCTCTTGAAGAGTTTTCCACAGTTTATTGTGATCCAACAATCAAAGGCTTTGGCATAGTCAATAAAACAGAAGTAGATGTTTTTCTGGAACTCTCTTGCATTTTCAATGATCCAATGGATGTTGGCAATTTGATCTCTGGTTCCTCTGCCTTTTCTAAAACCAGCTTGAACATCTGGAAGTTCACAGTTCACATACTGTTGAAGCCTGGTTTGGAGAATTTTGAGAATTACTTTACTAGCCTGTGAGATGAGTGGTAGTTTGAACATTCTTTGGCATTGCCTTTCTTTGGGACTGGAATGAAAACTGACCTTTTCCAGTCCTGTGGCCACTGCTGAGTTTTCCCTATTTGCTGGCATATTGTGTGCAGCACTTTCACAGCATCATCATTTCAGATTTGAAAGAGCTCAACTGGAATTCCATCACCTCCACTAGCTTTGTTCATAGTGATGCTTCCTAAGGCCCACTTGGCTTCACATTCCAGGATGTCTGGTTCTAGGTGAGTGATCACACCATCATGGTTATCTGGGTCATGAAGATCTTTTTTGTACAGTTCTATGTACTTGCCACCTCTTAATATGTTCTGCTTCTCTTAGGCCCATACCATTTCTGTCCTTTATTGAGCCCATGTTTGCATAAAACATTCCCTTGGTATCTATAATTTTCTTGAAGAGATCTCTAGTCTTTTCCATTCTATTCTTTTCCTCTATTTCTTTTCACTGATCACTGAGGAAGACTTTCTTATCTCTCCTTGCTATTCTTTGAAACTCTGAATTCAAATGGGTATGTCTTTCCTTTTCTCCTTTGCCTTTCACTTCTCTTCTTTTCACAGCTATTTGTAGGGTCTCCTCAAATAACCATTTTGCCTTTTTACATTTCTTTTTCTTGAAGATGGTCTTGATCACTGCCTCCTGTACAATGTCATGAACCTCCATCCATAGTTCTTCAGACACTGTTTCTATCAAATCTAATTACTTGAATCTATTTGTCACTTCCACTGTATAATTGTAAGGGATTTGATTTAGGTCATAAATCACTCAATGGTGTAGTAGTTTTCTCTACTTTCTTCAATTTAAGTCTGAATTTGGCAATAAGGAGTTTGTGATCTGAGCCAGAGTTAGCTCCTGGTCTGGTTTTTGCTGACTGTATAGAGCTTCTCCATCTTTAGCTGCAAAGAATATAATCAATCTGATTTCGGTGTTGACCATCTGGTGATGTCCATGTGTAGAGACTTCTCTTGTGTTGTTGGAAGAGGGTGTTGCTATGACCAGTGCGTTCTCTTGGCAGAACTCTATTAGCCTTTGCCCTGCTTCATTCTGTACTCCAAGGCCAAATTTGCCTGTTACTCCAGGTGTCTTGACTTCCCTGGTGGCTCCGACGGCAAAGCCTCTGCCTACAATGCAGGAGACCCGGGTGCGATCCCTGGGTTGGGAAGATCCCTTGGAGAAGGAAATGGTAACCCACTCCAGTTTTCTTGCCTGGAAAATCCCATGCATGAAGGAGCATGGTAGTCTACAGTCCATGGGATTGCAGAGTGTCAGACAGGACCGAGCAACTTCACTTTCACTTTCTTTCTTTCCAGGTATCTCTTGACTTCCTGCTTTTGCATTCCAGTCTCCTATAATGAAAAGGACATCTTTTTGGGGTGTTAGTTCTAGAAGGTCTTGTAGATATTCATAGAACCATTCAACTTCTGCTTCTTCAGCATCACCGGTTGTGGCTTAGACTTCAATTACTGTGATATTGAATGATTTGCCTTGGAAATCAACAGAAATCATTCTGTTGTTTTTGAGATTGCATCCAAGTACTGCATTTCAGATTCTTTTGTTGACTATGATGGCTACTCCATTTCTTCTAAGGGATTCTTGCTCACAATAGTAGATACAATGGTCATCAGAATTAATTTCACCCATTCCAGTCCATTTTATTTCACTGATTCCTAAAATGTTGATGCTCACTGTTGCTATCTCCTGTTTGACCACTTCCAATTTGCCTTGATTTATGGATCTAGCATTCCAGGCTCCTATGCAATGTTGCTCTTTATAGCCTTGGACTTGCTTCCATCACCAGTCACATCCACAACTGGGTGTTTTCGCTTGGCTCCATCCCTTCATTCTTTCTGGAGTTATTTCTCCACTTATCTCCAGTAGCATATTGGGCACCTACTGCCCTGGGGAGTTTATCTTTCCACGTCCTATATTTTGCCTTTTCATACTGTTCATGGGGTTCTCAAAGCAAGAGTACTGAAATGGTTTGACATTCCCCTTTCCAGTGAACCATGTTTTGTCCAGAAATAGACATGTATCAGCTCTTTTTCTTTAAAGATTCTTTTCCCATATAAGCAATTACAGAATACTGAGTAGAGTTTCCTCTGCTATGTAGTAGGTCCTTCTCAATTATCTATTTTATGTATTTGTTGCTCTTCAGTTGTTAAGTTGTGTTCGATTCTTCATCACCCCATGGACTGCAGCACACAAACTTTCTTGTCCTTCACTATCTTCTGGAGTTTGCTCAAACTCATGTCCATTGAGTCAGTGACGCCATCCATCCAGTTCATCCTCTGTCACCCCCTTCTCCTTCTGCCCTCAATCTTTCTCAGCATATGGGTCTTTTCCAGTGAGTTGGCTCTTCTCATCAGGTGGCCAAAGTTTTGGAGCTTCAGCTTCAACATCAGCCCTTCCAATGAATATTCAGGCTTGATTTCCTTTAGGATTGACTGCTTTGATCTCTTTGCTGTCAAAGGGACTTTCAAGAGTCTTCTCCAGCACTACAATTTGAAAGCATCAGTTCTTCAGTGCTCAACATTCTTTATGGTCCAACTCTCACATCTGTACATGACCACTGGAAAAACCATAGCTTTGACTATATGGACCTTTGTTGACAAAATGATGTCTCTGCTTTTTAATACACTGTCTAGGTTTTTCATAGCTTTTCTTCCAAGGAGCAAGCATCATTTAATTTCGTGGCTGCAGTGACTGAACTCAGTGATTTTGGAGCCCAAGAAAATAAAATCTGCTCTGTTTCCACTTTCCCCCCATTTATTTGCCATGAAGTGATGGGACTGGATGCCATGATTTTAGTTTTTTGAATGTTGAACTTTTATAGTAGAGTATATATGTTAATCCCAATCTACCAATTTTTCCATCCCCCCTACTTATCTCCTAGTAGCCATAAGTTTGCTTTCTACATCCATGGCTCTACTTCTGTTTTGTTAGTAAGTCCATTTGTACCCTTTTTTTAGATTCTACATATAAGCAAGATCATATGGTATTTGTCTTTCTGTGTCTGACTTAACTAACTATGACAATCTCCAGGCCTTTCCATCCATTCTTGCTGCTGCAGATGACATTATGACATTATTTTCCTTTTTGATGACTGAGTAATATTCCACCTTCTTTATCCATTCCTCTGTAGGTGGATATTTAGATTTCTTCCATGTCTTATCTACAGTAAGTAGTGCTGCAATGAATATTGGGATGCATATATCTTTTGAATTACAATTTTCATCTCTTGTAGAAGTAGACCCAAAGTGGGATTGCAGTGTCATATGGTAGCTTTATTTTTGTTTTTTTAACAAAATACTGTCCATACTGTTCTCTATGATGTCTGCACCAATTTACATTCCCATCAATGGTGTAAGAGGGTTTCCTTTTCTCCACACCCTCTCCAGCATTTATTATTTGTACATTCTTTGATGATGGCCACCTAATATGGTGTTAAGTTCAGAAAGTGGGGCTTTTGAATTAAGCTGAGAAAAGACAAATTAATAAGAGAAAAACTTTGTTATGTATGTACACAGGAGTTTTACAGAAATGAAATGAAAACTCCAAAGAATGTGCTTAGTCCCAGGCATGTATATACCACTTTTTTTTTTTTTGTATATACCATTTTAATACAAGTGATACATTGTGAAGAAGTGATAACAGAAAAGAAAGGGATTTGGGATTCTAGGGGCAGTAAACTCTGGGGAGGTAAATGTACAGGAAACATGGGAGATGAGGGTTATTTTAGTCTGGTTTATTTACACAAACTCAAGTTGGTGCTGTCTTCCTGTGAAGGTGGCGGAGGACACCTTCACAAAGGGTCATTTGTACCCTGTTTTTAGGCAGAAAGGGGGAAGATAGAAGTTCCTCCTGTGTCTGCTATTTCTTAATTACCTTTAGCACAAAATAATCACTGTATTAAAGTGACATATTTTAGGGGGGCATATTCTGATCCCTCTCAGAAGAAAGAGGATATTTTCTTCTTTCCAGTTTACTTTTTTTTTTTTTGACTATTTTTAGCAGAGACCAGTTTTGGATTATCCATAATTTTAAGGGATATCCTAGACAGCTACTTGTCCTTTGGATATTGATCTCCTGTGGTGTAACCTTGATCCCTTGTGGTCCCTATTCACTCCAATGTTAGAGAATGTGCACTTAGGCCTCGTGGTCCCTTGGGGGCAAGCAGCTCTGCTCCCTCCCCTCGCTGGGTGACTTCATGGCGGGGGCAGGCGATGAACAAGATGTTTCAGAAAGTCAGAGGTTAGAACTGTCACTTCTCCTGTTGGCCTTCTGGAAAGGCAGGGCTTTAGTTCTTTCCTAAACCAGGGTTTGTGGAGAGATAGTCTGTTGTATCCCACAGAGAATGAGAATAGAAAGACATGCTCAGTGGACTCAGGGGTTGGCAGTGGTGGACCTATGACCTGAAATTACCTTGCTGGGAGGACAGCCTTAGAAGAGGTGAGCTTGATTCAGGAGGCAGTTAATAGGGATGGTGAAGTATCCAGCAAATGGGTTGAACAGTGTGGGAACAGCTTAGAAGGAAAGAGCAGTGGTAATGAAGAAAGCAGCAACCGGAAAGCAAAATTCAGGAGTGTGTGCTCAGGTCACAAGAGAGGTGCAGATTAGAATAGGCAGCTTGCAGGAGAAAAGGGAAGTGAGCCCTGGGATGTACAGGGGAGAAAGCATAGGCTTTGCATTGCACAAAAATGAACATCACATATCTATGAAGGTGCTTATAAACTGTAGTAATAGAAAAGAAGGCTTAGGTGAAGAAGAAAGTTATTTGATGAAGACAGGGGACTGAACCAATGACTTTCTCAGATCCAGTTTAGAGAATATCTTTCCCTTTATTTAAGGAGGGCTTGGGAGGTCAAAGGTAAATTCAAATTGTCTTATGTATTTTGTAATAGGGTAAATTTTCCTGGTACTTACTAGGGTAAAGTTTTCTTAGTACCTGTATCTGGTGCTAGGGTAAAGAATCTGCCTGCAGTGCAGGAGATCCTGGTTTAATTCCTGGGTTGGAAAGATCCCCTGAAGAAGGGATAGGCTACCCACTCCAGTATTTTTGGGCTTCCCTGGTGGTGCAGATGGGTTTCTCTGGTGGCTCAGACAGTAAGGAATCTGTCTGTAATGCAGGAGGCCTGGGTTTGATCCCTGGGTTGGGAAGATCCCTTGGAGAAGGGATAGGCTATCCATGCCAGTATTCTGGCCTAGAGAATTCCATGGACAGAGGAGTCTGGCGAGCTACAGTCCATGGGGTTGCAAAGAGTCTGATACGACTGAGCGACTTTCAGTTTTCAATTTTTCCTGAATCACTTAGTAATCTCACTCAGTTGTTCATGACACCGTCATTCTCATGCAAAAGTTATTCTTGTGACAAGCTGAGGTTTAGGGGTCCTAACAAAGGAATGTTTATACAGACACATCTTTAACTCTGTGGCCTTTTTCACCCATATGGCTCAGGCTCTAATGGGTTTTCTCTATCTGAGTTACTGGGTTGGTGGTCGAAGAAATGTGTATTTACCTTGTCTTCATAAGGGAAAACTATGATAAATAATTTCTTTAAAAATATTTGGTACTTCCTTTCCACCAAATTAGCACTTTTGAAAGTTGTCTCAACTGGATGTTTGTTAGTGGAAAGACAAGGCAAGTTGGAATAGGGAGCCACACTAGGTATAAGCTTCCTGTCCTTGAAGATCTTGTGCATCTACTTTATACCATATGGTCTCTGAGAATATGTTGTGTTTGTGAAGGATATTTCCAAAAGATTTGGTTCATAAAACTGTCAGTTGCCTTTGTACATCTAATTGGAATGTTTTCCATATAAAATAGCGCAATTTACAGAAGTGTTTCTCTGGTTTACTTACATTGCATATTCCCATGAAGCAGCAGGTTTGCAATAAACATTTGACACCCCCATGGTATTTTGAAAAAAAAAAAATTCTGCAATCTGGCATAAGTTATCCCTGGTGTGAGATGGCAGACTGTGGGGACAGCGTAAACAGCAGCAACTCTCAAGACTAAATTAAGTCTCATCTTAAAGAGGTTGCTGTTAATGCAATTTAAATTACCCACCTGAACTTAATACTCTACTGAGGGAAATAAAACAGTTTCAAGGATCACATTATTTCTGATCACTGTAATGGCATTATGTAGTCATGGACTGTTTCTTTATCTAATCTGGTAACATGTCAGTTTCTTTGATCACTAGACACATTTTTCCATTTTAATTGCTTGGCTCCATTGGAAAAAAAAGAGAAGATCCACTTATTCCCTGTAGATGCTTAACAATTTGAGATTTATGCTTTGCTTTGTTATAATTAGGTAAACATGACCTTGACCTATTAATAGTGTACCAAATATTCATCCCTATGTAAGGAAGTGGGTTTTCCCGGTGGCACAGTGATAGGGAATCCTCCTGCAATGCATCATATGCAGGAGACAACATAAGTTTAATCCCTGGGTTGGGAAGATCCCCTGGAGGAGGGCATGGCAATACAGTCCAGTATTCTTGCCTGAAAAGTCCCATGGACAGAGGAGCCTGGTGGGCTACAGTCTGCAGAGTCACAATCAGGCAGAAGTGACTGAAGTGACTGAGCATAGCACGCATGGAGGAAAGTGGAAATCAAGAAACTGTGGCCTGAGGTGTGCCTCCTCCAGGAGGCCAGTTTCATTTTTCCCCCTCTCTAGCCAGAGGCAGGAAAACTTGCCCCATCTCACTTTTCCCATTTGGGTATGTGAACATACTAAAGAAAGAACCTGTTATTATTATTATTTTTAAAAAAACTAATGACCTAATTCTCTAGAGGAAAGGAGATGGCCTGCTGGATCCATTCTAGGTGAGGGAGACATCTGAGGTGTCCAGGTTTATAGGGTGTGAGGCTGCTTGCATGGGATAAGGAGAGGACAAGTGTGTTGAAGGTTTACATATGCTGGAATTAAGATTCTAGGTGAGTGAGGATTAAAAAGGAAAAAGCAGCCCTCATTTCAGAGTTGCTTAGAAAGAGTAAAACATAGATAAACATTGTAGGCCTGGTGAACCTCCCCATTTGTTCCTGTTTTTCCAATATTCTTTGCATTTGGCCTACAATCTTGAAAGTTTATGCATAGAAAGAAGAAAAGGTGGTGAGGCCATTGTGTCCTGCTAGTGGTTCTCAAAATTGGCTACACAAAGAAGCACATGGGAGCTCCTCATCCCAAGGCTCCAAGACCAATGAAAGCTGGATCTCTGAGGGCAGGATTTTCTAGTTATTTACATTTTAATGCTCCACGTGGTGATTGCAATTGCAGCCAAGATTGAACAGAAAAACTGCCATAGAGAAACTCTTAAGAGGGCAAAGATGTGTATGTTGGCATCATTACCTTGTGAAAAATTCAATTGTCTGTTTAATCTTACTGTTGACTTCTCTCTCCTTGCTGTTGACTTCTCTTACTATTGACATCTTCCTACACAAGATGGCAGAGTAGAAGGACATTCACTCATCTTCTCCTGTGAGAACTCCAAAATTACAACTCTCTGCTGAACAACCATCCACAGGAGAATGTTGGATCCACCAAAAAAATGATACTCCACATCCAAGGGGAAAGGATAAGCCCCAGTAAGATGAAAGGAGGGGCAAAATCACATTTAGAATCAAACTCCATACCCACCAGAGACACTCAGAGAGCTCAGACAAAACTTTATGCACACCAGGAGACCCCACAAAGACTGAGCCAGAACTGCCTTTGAGTGTCTCCTGAGGAGGTATGGGTCAGCAGTGGTCTGCCACAGGAGCAGAGGCTCTGGGTGCAACAGACCTGCATGAGGCATAAGCCGTCTTGGAGGAGGTCACCATTAACCCCACCACAGAGGCACCAGAACTTACACAGGACTGGGGAAGCAGACTCTTGGAGGGCACAAACAAAACCTTGTGGGCACAAGGACGCAGGAGAAAGGAGCAGTGACGCCACAAGAGACTGACCCAGACTTACCTGGGAGTGTCAGGAGTCTCCGGCGGAGGCGTGGGTCAGCGGTGGCCTGCTGCAGGGCCGGGGGCACTGAGTGCAGCAGTGTGTGCATGGGACCTTCTGAAGGAGGTCGCCATTACCTTCATCACCTCCACCATAGTTTGGTCTCAGGTCAAACGACAGGGAGGGAACACAGCCCCGCCCATCAAAGAAAATTAGATTAAAGATTTACTGAGTGTGGCCCCGCCCATCAGAACAAGACCCAGTTTCCCCCTCAGTCAGTCTCTCCCATCAGGAAGCTTCCATAAGCCTCTTATTCTTATCCATCAGAGGGTAGACAGAATGAAAACCACAATCACAGAAAACTAATCAAACTGGTCACATGGTCCACAGCCTTGTCTAACTTAATGAAACTAAGAGCCATGCCATATAGGGCCACCCAAGACAGACAGGTCATGGTGGAGAGTTCTGACAAAACATGATCCACCGGAGAAGGGAATGGAAAACCACTTCAGTATTCTTGCCTTGGAACCCTATGAACAGTATGAAAAGGCAGAAGGACATGACACTGAAAGATGAACTTCCCAGGTCTGTAGGTGTCCAATGTGCTACTGGAGATCAGTGGAGAAATAACTCTGGAAAGAATGAAGAGATGGAGCCAAAGCAAAAACAACACCGAGTTGTGGATGTGACTGGTGATGAAAGTAAAGTCTGATGCTATAAAGAACAATGTTGCATAGGAACCTGGAATGTTAGGTCCACGAATTAAGGTAAATTGGAATTGGTCAGACAGGAGATAGCAAGAGTGAACATAAACATTTTAGGAATCAGTGAATTAAAATGAAATGGAATGGATGAATTTAACTCAGATGACCATTATATCTACTAGTGTGGACAAGAATACCATAGAAGAAATGGAGTAGTTATCATAGTCAACAAAAGAGTCCACAATGTAGTACTTGGATGCGATCTCAAAAATGACAGATGGTGACTGCAGCCATGAAATTAAAAGATGCTTGCTCCTTGGAAGAAAAGCTATGACCAACCTAGACAGCATACTAAAAAGTAGAGACATTACTTTGTCAACAAAGTTCCGTCTAGTCAAAGTTATGGTTTTTCCAGTAGTCATGTATGGATGTGAGATTTTGGGATCGCAAAGAGTTGCACACGACTGGGAGATTGAACTGAATTGATTGACTTCTAGTTCGAAGACAGAAGAGGAAATTCCATTAATTTAGATTTGGTCAAAATGACAGTTAAAGTCTCTAGGTTCTTCAGATATTTTTTTTAGCTCAATGTTTGGCATATAGGTGATGCTTGATGAATATTTTCTGTATAAATAAATTCTTAGTCTGCTTGTTTAAATTTATTTGATGGAAATTATTTCTTGTCATTCAGAGACTTTGTTATCAGAGTACATAAAATATTTTTGGAAGAACACTCTTTTCACTTACACATCACTGCTGGTTATGAGTTAATAAACTTATTCAGTAAAAAATACAGAAATATTTTTTCCCAAAGAACTTCAGCAATGGGTAGAATAAATATTTTTTCTACTCCTCCACCGTCCTTATTCCTCCTTCAGAATAAATCTTCTTTACATGACTTGAATAGAATTAACTTTTGCATTTGAAAGCTGACTGTGTTCAAAACTAAACAGAAGCCTAAGCTTAGAGTAGGCATTGGTCACATGTTTGAATGAATGAAAGAAACAGTGATTGATAGATAACACTGTCAGATGACAGTGTTATGACAGATAACACTAACAGAGAATTAATATTGTTTCTGAATATTATTATTTTTTGTATCCAGGCTTTACATTTTTCCCAGTTAATAAATGATGTCAGTCTATATTTATCAGAGGAAAATAATTTCCAGGCATTTTGAATAAACCCCTGGGATAGAATAAGGCTTTTTCCTCTCTCTCTCTCTCTACCTAGCCACCCATCACTCCACCTACTTACTGACTTATCTAGCTGTCTATTGTTACCAGAATTTTTCCTTCCTCTTTTAAATCTACATTTCTGCTTTTATCAAAAGTAGAAGAGCATTCTACTTTTAGCTTAGCCTTTATATTGAGATCTTAGAATTATCTGTCTACAGACATCAGGGACTGGAATGCAAAAGTAAGAAATCAAGAGTTACCTGGAGTAACAGGTAAGCTTGGCTTTGGAGTACAGAATGAAGCAGGGCAAGGATAAAAGGGTTTTGCCAAGAAAATGCACTGGTCACAGCAAACACCCTTTCCAAAAACACAAGAGACAACTCTACACATGGATATCACCGGATGGTCAATACCAAAATCAGATTGATTATATTCTTTGTAGCCAAAGATGGAGAATCTCTATACAGTTAGCAAAAACAAGACTGGAAGCAAACTGTGGCTCAGATCATGAACTCCTTATTGCAAAATTCAGACTTACATTGAAGAAAGTAGGGAAAACCACTAGGGCATTCAGGTGTGACCTAAATGAATCCCTTATGATTAGACAGTGGATGTGACAAAGAGATTCAAGGCATTAGATCTAACAGACAGAGTGCCTGAAGAACTAGGATGGAGGATTGTAACATTGCACAGGAGGTGGCGATCAAAACCATCTTCAAGAAAAAGAAATGGAAAAAGTCAAAATGATTGCCTGAAGAGGCCTTACAAATAGCTGAGAAAAGAAAAGAAGCAAAAGACAAAGGAGGAAAGGAAATATATACCCATCTAAAAACAGAGTTCCAAGAATAGCAAGGAGAGACAAGAGATTTTCCTAAGTGAACAAATGCAAAGAAAGAGGAAAACAATAGAATGGGAAAGGCTACAGATCTCATCAAGCAAATTAGAGGTACCAAGGGAACATTTCATGCTGATAGGCAAAATAAAGGCCAGAAGAGTCATGGAGCTAACAGAAGCAGAAGAGATCAAGAAGAGGTGGCAAAAAGCAATCTTGAGAAAGAAGAATGGAAATGGAGGAATCAACCTGCCTGACTTCAGACTCTACTACAAAGCCACAGTCATCAAGACAGTATGGTACTGGCACAAAGACAGAAATATAGATCAATGGAACAGAATAGAAAGCCCAGAGATAAATCCACATACCTATGGACACCTTATCTTTGACAAAGGAGGCAAGGATATACAATAGAAAAAAGACAACCTCTTTAACAAGTGGTGCTGGGAAAACTGGTCAATCACTTGTAGAAGAATGAAACTAGAACACTTTCTAACACCATACACAAAAAATAAACTCAAAATGGATTAAATGTAAAACCAGAAACTATAAAACTCCTAGAGGGGAACATAGGCAAAACACTCTCCGACATAAATCACAGCAAGATCCTCTATGACCCACCTCCCAGAATATTGGAAATAAAAGCAAAAATAAACAAATGGGACCTAATGAAACTTAAAAGATTTTGCACAACAAAGGAAACTATAAGCAAGGTGAAAAGACAGCCTTCAGAATGGGAGAAAATAATAGCAAATGAAGAAACAGGCAAAGGATTAATCTCAAAAATATACAAGCAGCTCCTGCAGCTCAATTCCAGAAAAATAAAATGACCCAATCAAAAAATGGGCCAAAAGACTAAACAGACATTTCTCCAAAGAAGACATACAGATCATACAGATGGCTAACAAACACATGAAAAGATGTTCAACATCATTCATTATCAGAGAAATGCAAATCAAAACCACAATGAGGTACCATTACACGCCAGTCAGGATGGCTGCTATCCAAAAGTCTACAAGCAATAAATGCTGGAGAGGGTGTGGAGAAAAGGGAACCCTCTTACACTGTTGGTGGGAATGCAAACTAGTACAGCCACTCTAGAGAACAGTGTGGAGATTCCTTAAAAAACTGGATATAGAACTGCCATATGACCCAGCAATCCCACTTCTGGGTATACACACCGAGAAAACCAGATCTGAAAGAGACACATGTACCCCAATGTTCATCACAGCACTGTTTATAATAGCCAGGACATGGAAGCAACCTAGATGCCCATCAGCAGACGAATGGATAAGAAAGCTATGGTACATATACACTATGGAATATTACTCAGCCATTAAAAAGAATTTATCTGAATCAGTTCTAATGAGATGGATGAAACTGGAGCCCATTAAATAGAGTGAAGTAAGCCAGAAAGATAAAGACCAATACAGTATACTAACGCATATATATGGAGTTTAGAAAGATGATAATGATAACCCTATATGCAGGACAGCAAAAGAGACACAGATATATAGAACAGACTTTTGAACTCTGTGGGAGAAGGCGAGGGTGGGATGGCCTGAGAGAATAGCATTGAAACAGGTATATTATCAACTGTGAAACAGACCACCAGCCCAGGTTGGATGCATGATACAAGTGCTCAGGGCTGGTGCACTGGGAAGACCCAGAGGGATGGGATGGGGAGGGAGGCAGGAGGGGGGATCGGGATGGGGAACACATGTAAATCCATGGCTGATTCATGTCAATGTATGGCAAAAAGCACTACAATATTGTAAAGTAATTAGCCTCCAGCTAATAAAAATAAATGAAAAAAAAAAAAAGAAGAAGAGGTGGCAAGAATATTCAAAGAACTATATAAAAAAGATCTTAATGACCTGGATAACCACAATAGTGTGATCAATCACCTGGAGCCTGATATCCTGGAGTGTGAAGTCATTGGGCCTTAGGAAGTATCACTATGAATAAAGCTTGTGGAGGTTATGGAATTCCAGCTGAGTTATTTCAAATCCTAAAAGATGATGCTGTTCAAGTGCTGTGCTCAACATGCCAGCAAATTTGAAAAGCTCAGCAGTGGCCACAGGACTAGAAAATGTCAGTTTTCATTCCAATCACAAACAAGGTCAATGCCAAAGAGTGTTCAGACTACCCCACAATTGCACTCATCTCACATGCTAGCCAAGTAATGCTGAAAATCCTCTAAAGTTAGTCTTCAACAGTATGTGAACTGGGAACTTCCAGAAGTTGAAGCTGGATTTAGAAAGGCAGAGGAGCCAGAGACCAAATTGCCAACATCCACTGGATCATAGATAAGGAAAGAGAGCTCCAGAAAAAACACCTAATTTTGCTTCATTTACTACACTAAAGCCTTTAATTGTGTGGATCACAACAAACTGTGAAAAATTCTTACAGAGATGGGAATATCAGACCAGCTTACCTGCCTCCTGTGAAGCCTGTATACAGGTCAAGAAACTGGACATGGGACAATTTGGACTGGTTCAAAATTGGGAAAGGAATATGTCAAGGCTGTATATTGTCACCCTGATTATTTAACTTATATATGTAGAGTACATCATACAAACTGCTGGGCTGCAATAATCACAAGCAGGAATCACGATTGCAAGAAGAAATATCAATAACCTCAGATATGCAGATGACACCACCCCTATGGTAGAAAGTGAAGAGGAACTAAATAGTGTCTTGATAAAGGTGAAAGAGGAAAGTGAAAAACCTGGCTTAAAGCTCAGCACTAAAAAATGATCATGGCGTCTGGTTTCATCACCTCATGGCAAATAGCTGGGGAAACAATGGAAACAGTGACAGAATTTATTTTCTTGGGCTTCAAAATCACTGCAGATGGTGACTGCAGCCATAAAATTAAGAGAAACTTGCTCCTTGGAAGAAAAGGTATGAAAAAACCTAGACAACATATTAAAAAGCAGACACATTACTTTGCCTACAAAAGTCTGTCTAGTCAAAGCTATGGTTTTTCCTGTAGTCATATACAGATGTGTGTGCTGGACAAAAAAAAAAGGCTGAGCACTGAAGAATTGAAGTTTTGAACCATGGTGTTGGAGGAGACACTTGAGAGTTCCTTTGACAGCAAAGAGATCAAACCAGTCAATCCTCAAGGAAATCAATCCTGAATATTCTTTGGAAGGACTGATTCTGTAACTGAACCTCCAATACTTTGCCCACCTGATGTGAAGAGCTGACTCATTGGAAAAGACACTGATGCTGGGAAAGATCTAAGTTAGGAAGAATAGGGGATGACAGTGAATGAGATGGTTAGATGGCATCACTGACTCAAATGACATGAGTCTGATCAAATTCCAGGAGATGGTGAAGGACAGGGAAGACTGGCGTGCTGCAGTCCATGGCTTCACAAAGAGTGAAATACACTGAATGACTGAACAAAAACAACACAAACCACTCAGATCTTACCACAGATATTTCCATGAAAACCAAGCACATAAGAAATAAATACTATGCTAGTTCCAATAATTTTTATGATACCATTGTCAGTAAATATTGGGTAATATTAGTGCAAATGATTAAATATTACTACTATATATGAATAGATTTAGCCAGTAAATATTTTTTCTCTTAAAATTTAGCAGAGAGATTGAAATTATATTGTACCTTAAATTAAAATGAAAACTTTAGGAAGAATATTTAAATCATAATATACAGTTGAGAAAATCAATGTATGCCACTGAAAGTAAGCATTTATTACTAATTTGTCCTTATTTACCCTATCATTTCCCCCTTTCCCTTCTTCTCACTCTCTCTTCATCATTAATAAAAAAATTGCAACCATAGCTTAAGCTTCATCCTTCTTCATCCTGCTCCTTTTCCCTCCTTGGGGGTCACCATACTTTTGAAGTTCATGTATTTTATTCATATGTGTATTTTCTACTCTATGTAGAAAGTAAGTAAACCAGAATGAAATAGACAGTTTTGAGTATTTAGGATGCATAGACATAAATTTGTTTGCTTTACTCTTAGCATTGGTTTTTGAAATTTTTTGTGGTATGTAGAGTGCTGATTATTTGTTTGAATGGCTGTGTGATATTCCATTCTCTTGAATAATTTGCAATGTATTTTGTTCATTCTCTGATGGGGGACTCCTAGGTTTAGAAATAGACATGGAAGTTTACCTGGAGGTAATAATTTTATTAAATCCTGTTTGGTTCCACACAAAGTTTAAAATTGCAGTTCCATGAAAAAGCCACTGGTATTTTGATAAGGATTGCACTGAAATCTAAAGATTGAATGCTATCCCTATCAAAAATATTAGTTCTTCCAATCCATGAACATTGTATGGCTTTCCACTTCTTTCTTCTTCAGTTCTTTTCATCAGTGTCTTACAGTTTTCAGAGTACAGGTGTCTCACTTCCTTAAATTATTCGTAGGTATTTTACTCTTTTTGTTGCAATTGTAAATGGGTGTATTTCTTAATTTATCTCTTTTTTTAAAATTAGATTTTAATCAGAGGATAATTGCTTTACAGTATTCTGTTGTCTTCTGCCATAGACAACATGAATCAGCCAAAGTATACACATGGCCCCTCCCCCTTGAACAGCCCCCCACCTCCCACTCCGTCTCACCCCTCTAGGTTGCCAAAGAATACCATCTTGAGCTCTCAGTGTTATACGGCAACTTCCCATTAACTATTTATTTTACTTACAGTATGGTGTATGTTTCAATGCTATTGTTTCAATTAATCCCACTGTCTCCTTCTTTTGAACTTCAGGGAGACCAAATCAGTCAAGTCTAAAGGAAATCAGTCCTGAATATTCATTGGAAGGACTGATGCTGAAGCTGAAACACCAAAACTTTGGCCACTTGATGCGAAGAATTGACTCCTTAGAAAAGACCCTGAAGCTGGGAAAGATTGAAGGCAGGCAGGAGGAGAAGGGGATGACAGGGGATGAGATAGTTGACTCTCTGTGGACATGAGTTTGAGCAAGCCCCAGGAGTTGGTGATGGACAGGAAGGCCTGGCATATGGCAGTTGATGAGGTCACAAAGAGTCGGACATGACTGAGTGACTGAACTGAACTGAACACCTTCCTCCGGTGTATCCAAAGTCTGTTCTCCATGACTTTCTATTCCTGCTCTGCAAATAGGTTTATCAGTACCACTTTTCTAGATTCTATATATATGCATTAATTTATGATATTTACTTTTCTCTTCCCGACTTTCTTCACTCTATTTGACACACACACACTCTCTCTATATATACATAGAGAGAGATACCATAGCTTCTTAATCTATTCATCTGTTGATGGACATCTAGGTTGCTTCAATGTCCTAGTTATTGTAAATAATCCTGCAATGAACATTAGGGTGCATGTATCTTTTTCAATAATTATTTTATCAGTGTATATGCCAAGTAGTGGGGTTGCTGGGTCATATGATAAGTTTATTCCTAGCTTTTCAAGGAATCTCAATACTGTTCTCCATAGGGGTTGTATCAATTTGCATTCCCACCAACAGTGCAAAAGGCTTCCCTTTTCTCCACCCCCCATCTGGCATTTATTGTTTGTAGGTTTTTTTGATGATAACAATTCTGACCAGTGTGGACTGACATTTCATTGTTTTCATTTGTGATTCTCTAATAATGAGTGATATTGAGAATTTTTTCATGTGTTTCTTGGCATTTGTATGTGTTCTTCAGAGAAATGTCTGTTTAGGTATTCTGCATCTATGTTCTTTAGTAATATTGACAACCCAACTTTTTGATTGGGTTGTCTGTTTTTCTGGTTTTGGGGTGTTTGTGTATTTTTGAGATTAATTCTTTTCAGTTGTTTCATTTGCAATTATTTTCTCCATCCTGAGGGTTGTCTTTTCATCCTGTTTATAGTGTCCTTTGCTGTGCAAAAGATTTTATGTTTATTTAGGTCCCACTTACTTATTTTTGTTTTTATTTTCATTACTCTAGGAGGTAATGAGGTCAAAGAGAATCTTGCTGTGATTTCTGTCAAAGAGTGTTCTGTCTATGTTTTCTTCTAATAGTTTTGTAGCTTTTGGTCTTACAGTTATGTCTTTAATCCATTTTGAATTTATTTTTATGTATGGTGTTAAGAAGTGTTCTAATTTCATTGTTTTATACTTAGCTGCCTGGTTTTCCCAGCACCACTACTGAAGAGTATGTCTTTTCTCCATTGTATATTCTTGTCTCCTTTTTAAGAGATAAGTTGCCCATGGGTGCATGGGTTTATTTCTGAACTTTCTATCTTGTTTCATTCTTTTATATTTCTGTTCTTGTGCCAGTACCATACTGTCTTGATGGCTGTAGCTTTGTAGTATAGTCTGAATCAGGAAGGTTGATTCTTCCAGCTTCATTTTTCTTTCTAAAGATAGCTTTTGCTATTTTTTTTTTTTCTGCTTCCATACCAATTGTGAAATTTTTATTCTAGTTCTGTGAAAAATGCCATTGGTAATTTGATAGGGATTACATTAAAACTGTAGATTGCTTTGGTCAGTATAGTCATTTTCACAATATTGATTCTTCCAATCCAAGAACATGATATATCTCTCCATCTGTTTATATCAGCTTTAATTTCCTATATCAGAGTCTTATAGTTCTCTGTAGACAGGTCTTTTTCTCCTCAGGTAGGTTTATTCCTAGGTATTTTATTCTTTTTGCTGCAATGGTGAATGGGATTGATTCATTAATTTCTCTTTTTTGTACTATATTGTTGATACATAGGAATTAAAGATATTTCTGAGTATTAATTTTGTATTCTGCAACTTTACTAAATTCATTGATTAAGTCTAGTAATTTTCTGGTGGCATCTTTAGAGTTTTGTATGTATAGTTTCATGTCATATTCAAACAGTGAATTTTACTTCTTTTCCAATCTGTATTCCTTTTATTTATTTTTCTTTTCTGATTGCAGTGGTTAGGACTTCTGAAAATATATTGAATAATAGTGGCAAGAATGGGCGCCCTTCTCTTCTTACTCATCTTAAAGGAAATGCTTTCAGTTTTTCATGATTGAGAATAATGCTTGCTGTGGATTTTTCATATTTGGCTCTTACTATGTTAAAGTAGACCCCTTCTGGGATTCCTTGGTGACTCAGATGGTAAAGAAGCTGCCCACAATGCGGGAGATCCCTTCTAAACCCATTATCTGGAGAGTTTATTTTTTTTTTAAATCATAAATGGGTATTGAATATTGTCAAATCTTTTTCTGCATCGATTAAGATTATCATGTTTTTTATCTTTCAATTTGTTTATATGATGTATCACATTGTTTGATTTGTGTATATTGAAGAATACTTGCATCCCTCTTGATCATGGTGTGTGATCTTTTAATGTGTTGTTGGACTCTGTTTCCCAGAATTTTGTGGAGGATTTTTGCATCTATGTTCTTTAGTAATATTGACTTATAATTTTCTTTTTGTGTGTGTGGCATCTTTGTCTGGTTTTGGTAGCAGGGTGATGGTGGCCTCTTAGGATGAGTTTGGGGGTTCCTCCCTCTGCAATATTTTGGAAGAGTTTAAGGACAGGTGTTAATTCTTCTGTAAATGTTTGATAGAATTCTCTTATGAGGCCATCTGGCCCTGGGGTTTTCTTTATTGGAGGGTTTTTGATCACAGTTATGATTTCAGTGCTTGTGATAGGAAGGGTTATATTTTCTATTTCTTTCTGGTTCAGTTTTGGAAGATTTTACTTTTATAAGAACTTGTCCACTTCTTCCAGGCTGTTTGTTTTATTGCCGTATAGTCCCTCATCATGTTGTAACCTTCTTCAGTGACTTTTGGTTATTTCGGAGTGTGTTGTTTAGCCTCAATGGGTTTGTGTCTTTTATTAACTTTTGTATTCTTCTGTTGTAACTTCTCCATTTTCATTTCTAATTTTATTGTTTACAGTCTTTTTTCTTGATGAATCTGGCTAATGGTTTGTCAATTTTGTTTATCTTCTCAAAACACTAGCTTTTAGTTTTATTGACCTTTGCTATTGCTTCCTTCATTTCTTTTTTCATTTATTTCTGCTCTGGTCTTTATCATTTCTTTGCTTCTACTATCCCTGGGTTGTTTTGTTTTTGTTTTTTATCTTCTGTTTCTAGTTGCTCTAGCTGTAAGTTTAGGTTGTTTATTTACCATTTTGTTGTTTCTTGAGGTAGGCTTGTATTACTATCTCTTTTTGCCACATTCCATAAATTTTGGGTTGTTGTGGTTTCATTGTCATTTTTTTAAGGTATTTTAAAATTTCCCTTTTGATTTCTTCAGTGACTTTTGGTTATTTCAGAGTGTGTTGGTTAGCCTCAATGGGTTTGTGTTTTTTACATATTTTTTTTCCTTGAAATTGATAGTGTTGTGGTCAGAAAAGATGCTTAATGTGATTTCAATTTTCTTAAATTTATCAAGGCTTGATTTATGACCCAAGATGTGATCTATCCTGGGGAATGTTCAAGTTTACACTTGAAAAAGAAGTGTATTCTGCTTTTTGGGATGGAATGTCCTGAAAATATCAATTAGGTTTATCTGGTCTAATGTGTGACTTAAGGCTTGTGTTTCCTCATTAATTTTCTGTATGGGTGACCTGGCTTTGACGTATGCTGGGTGTTAAAGTACCTTACCTTATGCAATGAGGTGCCCCTATGTTGGGTGCATATATGTTTATAATTGTTATATCTTCTTGGATTGATCTCTTGATCATTATGTACTGTCCTTCCTTATCTCCTATTATCGTTTTTATTTTAAAGTCTATTTAGTCTGATGTGAGTGTTACTCCCACTTTCTTTTTATTCCCATTTGCATGGAATATCTTTTTTCATCCCTTGACTTTGCATCCACATGTGTCCTTAGGTTTGAAGTGGGACTCTTGTAGGTAGCATATGCACAGGTCTTATTTCTGTCCATTCACCCAGTCTGTGTTTTATAGTTGGGTAATTTAATCCATTTACATTTAAGATAGTTCTCAATATTCATGTTCCTATCGCCATTTTCTTAATTGTTTTGTGTTTTTTTTTTTTGTTTTTCCTCTTGTGTTTCCTGCCTAGAGAAGTTCCTTTAGCATTTGTTGTAAGACTGGTTTGGTGGTGCTGAATTCTCTTAGCTTTTGTTTGTCTATAAAGCTTTTTATTTCACTGTCAAATCTGTATGAGATCCTTGCTGGGTAGAGTAATAATGTTAGTTGTAAGTTTTCCTTTCTCTTCACTTTAAATATATTCTTCCCCTCATTTCTGGCCTGCAGAGATTCTACTGAAAAACCAGCTGTTAGCCCTATGGGATTCCTTTGTATGTTATTTTTTAAATTTTTCCCTTGCTGCTTTTAATATTTTTTCTTTGTGTTTGATTTTTGTTAGTTTTATGAATATGTGTCTTGGCTTATTTCTCTTTAGTTTATCATGTATGAGACTCTCTGGACTTCCTGCATTTTGGTGGCCCATGTAGGGAAGTTTTTGACTACTAATATAATCTCCTCAAATATTTTCTCCCACCCTTTCTTTTTCTGGTACCCCTATAATTCAAATGTTGTGTTTAACATTGTACCAGAGGTCTCTGAGAACGTCCTCAATTCTTTTCTTTTTTTTCCTGTATTTTACTCCTTGGCAGTTACTTCTATCATTCTATCTTTCAGCTCACTTATTTGTTCTTCTGCTGCAGTTGTTCTACTATTGATTCCTTCTAGAGTATTTTAATTTCAGTAATTATGTTGTCCATCAGTTTTTGTTAACCCTTTATTTTTACTAGGTCTTTGTTAAATGTGGTAAATGTTTTTTGCATTTTCTCCATTCTGTTTTTGATATTTTGATACTTCTTTACTATCATTACTCTAAATTTGTTTTCAGATAGTTTGCCTGTTTCCTCTTCATTTGCTTGATCTTGTAACTTTTACCTTGCTTGTCTTCTGTAATATATTTTGTTATTGTTTCTTTTTTATTTTTTTCTGATGGTTGGAACTGTGTTCCTGTCTTACTAGTTGTGTGGCCTGAAGTTTTCCAGCAATGGAATTTGCAAGTTGGGTAGCTCTGGGTCTTGGTGTTGAAATGTGAACCTCTGGGATCGCTCACTCCAATTAGGATGCCCTGGGGTCTGATATGGGCTTCTCAAGTGGCTCTAGCAGTAAAGAAACCTGCCTGGCAATGCAGGAGACATAAGACATGTGGGTTCAACCCCTGGGTTGTGAAGACCCCCTGGAGGTGGGCATGGCAACCCACTGTAGTATTCTTGCCTAGATAATTCCTTGGACAGAGGATCCTGGAGGACTACAGTCCATATGGTCACAAAGAGTCAGACACAACTGAAGTGACTTAAACCACACGCACAGGGCCTGATATTCTCTGTTACTCCAGTAATCCAGGCTCAGTGCTCCCACCACAAGGACTCAGGCCTGGTCTCTGACCCATGATCTAGGATCCCACAAGCTGTGGGGTGTGGAAAAAAATTAAAGAAAGAAAAACAAGCAGAACAATAACAAAAAATAAAGATACAATAACTTTAGGAAAATAAAAAAATATATTAGAAAAAATAAGAGTATATTTGAGATATCCCCTGAAGGGTAAAATCAGACCCCAAGAGAAAAGAGAGAGAAGTTAAAAAAAAAAAAAAAAAGGGAAAAATATCAAGGAGTAAAAAATAAAACAAGTGTAGAAAACTAACAGAAATAATAAAAAAAAAGGTAAGACTATGTATGAAACAACTACTGGAAGGTAAAATGGAACTCCACTGGCAAATAGTAAAAAAGCAACATGGCACAAGTAAAAGATAAAAATCAAGAACAACAATGAAAAGAAGAAAAAAACCTTGGCTGTGAGATGTGGGGCTTAGATGGGGAAGGACTTGGGTGTTAGTGGTGTTTACAGGCAAGTGAGATTTAGGCAAGGAAGGGTCATGATCAGGACCCACGCTTCCAAGAAAGGCCCTGGGTGGGGGTGGGTGGCTTCCTGGGCTCCACTCAGCCAAGGGGACCTCTGGCTTCCCCGTGCAGAGAGGATCAGGCCTAGGTCCCCAGAAGGCTCCCTGAGGCTGAGTGGGTGGGGGAAATGCTAGTTAAGTTTCCCACCCCTCCACACCCAGATGGACCCTCCCTGGCCTGCCCGCTCTGTCTCCTGTCCCTCCTGAACCCACAGGAACTACATGGGCAAAGGATGCCCTCAGAGGGAAACTTGGAAAACCAAAGGGGCCCTGGAGGGTTGAGGTGGGTCTGTGGAGGGAAGAGGGATCACTCTAAAAGGCCAAGGAAGGGTTAAAAGGAAGAAGGGGCCCTTGAGGATGGAGGGAGCCCCAGAAGGAGGAGGGAACTGGAGAGCAGATGGGATCCCAGAGGTTGGAATTGGGGTCATCAAAAGACAGAGAACTCAGCCTGGAGGGAAGAGGGTCCCTGGAAGCAAGCTCCAGAGGGGTGTTCTGGAGTGGAGAGGGGGTGAAGAAGGCACTGCAGGGCAGAGAAGGGCCTTGGTGGGCAGAAGACCTGGTGCAGAGGATGGATGGGAGTCTGCAGAGGGATGAGGAGGCCCCAGAGAATGGGACTACTAGAGAGCAGAGGATGGCCTGGGGGGAGGAGGGGGCCCTGGACAGGTCCCCTGGAGGCTAGACAGGACCCTAACCCACAGGAGCCTCCTCCAGTTGTCCATCTTATTCTCTTCCCCCATGTCTCACGTTCATAGGCCCCACTCCAGTGGAGTAGGCCCCAAAGGGCAGAGAGAACCCCAAGGACGGAGGGGTCCCAAACTGTGGCAGTGGCCCCAGAAGGTGGAGTGCTCAGCGAGCAGCCTCAGGGACTCCTTGGTGGAGAGTGTGAGAGGGAACACCATATGGTTCCCCACCCATCAAACCCTGAAGGAGCCTCCCCTACTGGCATGGCCTTTTCTCCTCTCCCACCTAGGTCAAGGAGACCTGAAGGGCAGAGGGTGCCAACCGAGGGCAGAGGGCTCAGCCAAGAGGGTGGAGATGGCCCCAGAGGGCAGAAGGGACCTCCAAGAGCAGAGGACCAGGTCCGGGACACCAGGAGACTTCCCCAGGCCAAGTGTAAGGGGAACCTCAGGGGCTTTTGCCTAATGGATACTCTAAACTGTGAGTTTACCTGCCCACTTCCACTGAGCAAGCACACTGCTCCTGGCACACAAACTGCTCCCCTTCTCCCAGCAGCCCTTCAGTCACGGCCGTCCCCAGACTCTACCTCCCTCCCTTCCCCTTCCCCCCTCCCCCCTCCCCCGGACAGTGCTGGTCACCACCAGGGCTCCTTCAGGTATGCCCCAGATCCCTCAGATCCCCCAGATCCCTCAGATCCCCCAGATCCCTCACCGGGGCCTGGTGAGTATCACAGGCATGGGGAGACAGAGACTCTGTGTCTTCCCTTGCTGCCATCTTGGCTCTGACCCTTATTTTCTCTTTTTGATAAAGATTTGCAACAATTTGCATATTGCCATACATTGATCATGTATTCTACAAGTTTGCTAAATTAAGTATTCTAATAGTGGCCTCTTTAGTGTTTTCAATATATTATATTATATCTCTAATTCAGATCACTCTTATCTCTAATTCTTGTCTGATTGCTGAGGCTAGGACTTCCAGTACTATGTTGAATAAAAGTGGTGATAGTGGGTATCCTTACATTCTACCTGATCTTGGAGGAAAGTTTTCAGCTTTTCATCATTGAATATGATATTAGGTGTGAACTTGCCAATTCATGTCCGACTCTTTGTGATCTCATGGACTGTGGCATGCCAGGCTTTCCTGTTCTTCACCATCTCCTGGAGCTTATTCAAACTCATGTCCATTGAGTCAGAGATGCCATCCAACCATCTCATCCTTGGTTGTCCCCTTCTCTTCCCGCCTTCAATCTTTCCCAGCATCAGGATCTCTCCAGTGAGCTGGCCCTTCACATCAGGTGGGCAAAGTATTGGAACTTCAGCTACAGCATCAATCCTTCCAATGAATATGCAGAGCTGCTTTCCTTTAGGATTGACTGTTTCAATATCCTTGCAGTCTAATGGACTTTCGGAAGTTTTCTCCAACACCACATTTCAAAGGCATCAATTCTCCAGCAACCAGCCTTCTTTATGGTCCAGTTCTCACATCCATACTGTAAAAACCTTAGCTTTGGCAATACAGAACTTTGTAGCAAAGTAATGTTTCTGCTTTTTAATACATTCTCTAGGTTTGTCATAATTCTTTTTCCAAACAGCAAACGTCTTTAATTTCATGGCTACAGTCACCATCTGCAGGGATTTTGGAGCCCAAGAAAATAAAGTCTGTCACTGTTTCCATCGTTTCCTCATCTATTTGCCATGAAGTGATGGGACCGGATGCCATGATCTTACTTTCTTGAATGTTGAGTTTTAAGCCAGGTTATTCCCACTCTCCTCTTTCACCTTCATCAAGTTCCTCTTCACTTTCTGTCAGTAGGATGGTATTATCTTCATATCTGATATTATTAATATTTCTCCCTGCAATCTTGACTGCAGCTTGACATTCATCCAACCTGACATTTTGCATGATGTACTCTGCATGGAAGTTACATTAGCAGGATGAAACATAGAGTCTTGATGTACTCCTTTCCCAATTTTGCATGAGTCTGTTGTTCCTGTTTGGTTCTAACTGTTGCTTCTTGACCTGTCAGGTTTCTCAGGAGGTAGATAATGTGGTCTGGTATTCCTACCATTTAAAAAATTTTTCACGGTTTGTTGTGATCCACACAACCAAAGGCTTTGGTATAGTCAATGAAGCAGAAATAGATTTTTGGGGGGCACTCCCTTGCTTTCTCTATGATCCAACAGATGTTGACAATTTGATCTCTGTTTCCCCTGCCTTTTCTAAATCCAGTTTGTGCATCTGTAAGTTCTCGGTTCACATACTGTTGAATCTTAGCTTGAAGGATTTTGAGCACTACCTTGCTATCATGTGAAATGAGTGCAATTGTGTGGTAGTTTGCACATTCTTTGTTATTGCTCTTCCTTGGGATTGGGATGAAAACTGACATTTTACAATCTTGTGGCCACTACTGCATTTTCCAAATTTGTTGGCATATTGACTGCAGCACTTTCACAGCATCATCTTTTAGGGTTTGAAATAGCTCAGCTGGAATTCCATCACCTCCACTACCTTTGTTCCTAGTGATGCTTCCTAAGGCCCACTTGACTTTACAGTTTGAGATGTCTGGCTCTAGGTGAGTAACCACACCATCATGGTTATCTGTGTCATTAAGACCATTTTTTTGTATAGTTTTTTGTGTATTCTTGCCACCTCTACTTAATATCTTCAGCTTCTGTTAGGTCCATACCATTTCTGTCCTTCATTGTGCTCATCTTTGCATGAAATGTTCCCTTGGTATCTCTAATTTTCTTGAAGTCTTTCCCATTCTATTGTCTTCCTCTACATTTTGCATTATTCACTTAGGAAAATTTCTTATCTCTCCTTGCTGTTCTTGAAACTTTGCATTCAGATGGGTATATCTTTCATTTTTTCCTTTGCCTTGCACTTCTCTTCTTTACTCAGCTATTTGTAAAGCCTCCTCAGACAACTATTTTTCCTTTTTGCATTTCTTTTTCTTGGAGATGGTCTTGATCACTGCCTCCTGTACAATGTTATGAACCTCTATTCATAGTCCTTCAGGCACTCTGTGTATCAGATTTAATCCCTTTAATCTATTAGAAACTTCCACTGTATAATCATAAGGGATTCATGTAGGTCATACCTAATTGGCCTAGTGGTTTTCCTTATTTTCTTCAACTTAAGTCTGAATTTTGCAATAAGAAATTCAATGGGAGCCACAACAACTCCCAGTTTTGTTTTTGCTGACTGTATAGAACTTTTCCATCTTTGAAAGCAAAGAATGTAATCAATCTGATTTCACTATTGACCATCTGGTGATGTCCGTGTGTAGAGTTGTCTCCTGTACTGTTGGAAAATGGTGTTTGCTATGACCAGTGCATTTTCTGGCAAAACCCTGTTAGTCTTTGCCCTGCTTCATTCTGTACTCCAAGGCAAAACTTGCCTGTTATTCCAGGTATCTCTTGACTTCCTCCTTTTGCATTCCAATCCGCTGTGATGAAAAGGACATATTTTTTTTTGGTGTTAGTTCTAGAAGTTCTTGTAGGTCATCATAGAACCATTCAACTTCAGCTTCTTCAGCATTAGTGGTTGGGACGTAGACTTGGATTATTATGATATTTAATGGTTTGCCTTGGAAAGGAACAGAGATCATTCTGTTGTTTTTGAGATGGTACCCAAGTAATGCATTTCAGATTCTTTTGTTAGCTATGAGGACTACTCCATTTCTTCTAAGGATTCCAGCCCACAGTAGTGGATGTAATGGTCATCTAAATTCAATTTGCCCATTCCCATCCATTTTAGTTTACTGATTCCTACATTGTTGATGTTCATCTTGAAATCTTCTTTTTGAACATTTCCAATTTAGCTTGATTCATGGACTTAACATTCTACTTTCTTATGCAAAATTGTTCTTTATAGCATCAGACTTTACTTTTACCACCAGACACATCCAAAACTGGGTATTGTTTCTGCTTTGGCTCAGCTTCTTCATTCCTTCTGGAGGTATTTCTCTGTTCTTCTCCAGTAGCATATTGGTCACCTCATTCTCCCGTGATGGTGAAGTAGAAGGATGTGAGCTCATCTTCTCCTGCATGAACACCAAAATTGCAAGCTGCTAAACAACCATTGACTGGAAACTGTTGGATCCAACCAAAAAAGATATCCATTTCTAAGGGCAGAGGAGAAGCCACAACAATACAGTGGGGGGGGGGGGAGCATTTAAAATTAAAACTCATACCCACCAGAGATGCTCAGAGGGCACGAACAAAACCTTATGCACACCAGAATGCAGGAGAAAGAAGCAGTGAGCCCACAAGAGACTGAGCTGGACTTGCCTGTGACTGTTTGGGAGTCTCCAGTGGAGGCATGGGTCAATGGCCTGCCAGTGGAGTCAGGGACTCTGACTACACCAGTCCTGGGAGTCACATCATGCTGGCACAAGTTCTTTTGGAGAAGGTCACCATTACCCCTACCATAGTTTGGCCTCAGGCCAAACTGCAGGGCAGAAACACAGCCTCATCGATCAGCAGAAAACTGGATTAAAGATTTACTGAGCAGGCCTTACCCACCAGAGCAAGACCCAGTTTTCCCCACTACCAGTCCCTTCCATTAGGAAGCTTCCACAAACCTTTTATCCTCATCCACCAAAGGGCAGACAGGATGAAAACCACAATCGCAGCAATCTAACCAATCTGACCACATGGATCACAGCCTTGTCTTACTCAATGAAACTATAAGTCAAGCCATGCAGGGCCACCCAAGATGGATACGTCGTGGTGGAGAGTTCTGACAAGATGTGGTCCAATGGAGAAGGGAATGGCAAACCACTTCAGCATTCTTATGTTGAGAACCCCATGAACATTACAGCCTTTATTCCTTTATAATAAAGGAATATACCCAGATTCCTTAGAGATTTTATCATGAATGTATGATGTTGTGTCTAATGCTTCTTCTGCATCTATTGAGATGATCACATAATTTTTACCCTTAGTTTTATTAATGTGGTGTATAAAATCAATTGACTCATTGCAGATATTGAACCATCTTTTCATTCCTGGAATAAATTTCACTTTCATGTTGTATGATCCTTTCAATGCCTTATTGAATTCAGTCTACTATTATTTTTTTCTGAGAATTTTTGCATCTATGTTCATCAGGAATATTGGCTTATAATTTTCTTTTTATGCAGTGTCTTTGCTTTTGGTATCAGGTTATGATGACCTTGCAGAATGAGTTTGGAAGTGTTCCTCCCTGTTTAAAAATTTTTTTGAAGTAGTTTGAAAAGAATAGGTATTCACTCTTCAGTGTTTTGTAGAGTTCACCTGTGAAGCTATCTGGTCATGGGCTTTTGTTAACCAAAGTTTTTTGGTTACTGATTCAACTTCATGACTAATGATCAGTCTGTTCATATTTTTTATTTATTCCTGATCCAGTCTTGGGAGATTGAACATTTATAAGAATTATCCATTTTTTGGTTGCTTATTTTATTGACATATAATTGTTCATTGTTAGCTGTCTTGATTTTTTGTATTTCTGTGGTATCAGTTATAACTTCTCTTTTATTTCAGAATTTATTTATTGGTCCTCTCTTTATGGATGAGTATGGCTATAAAGTTCATCAATTTTGCAAATCTTTTTGAAGACCAAGCTCTGAGATTCATTGATCTTTCCTATTGTATTTTTAGTCTATATTTTATTTATTTCTGCTCTGATATTTATTATTCCTTTCCTTCTACTAAATTTGGGCTTTGTTTCTTTTTACTTCTAGTCCCTTTAGGAGTAAGGATAGGGTTTTTATTTAAGATTTTTTTTATTTATGAGGTAGGCCTATGTTAAGCTTTCCTTTTAGAAGTGATTTTGCTGCATCCTATATAGTTTGGAATATTGTGTTTACTTTTTCATTTGTCTCAAGGTACTTTTTAATTTTTTTCTTTGATTTCTTTGTTGACTCATTGGTAGTGGTATGTATTTTAGCCTCCATGTTCTTGTATTTTTACCAGTTTTATTCTTATAAAAGATATCTAGTTTCATACCATTGTGGTCAGAAAGTGGTTTGATAGTTTCAATTTTCTTAAATTTATTGAAGCTTGTTTTATGTTCTACTGTATGATCTATCCTGGAGAATATTGCATGCTGCTGTTTGGGAATGGAACAATCTGCATTTATATATTTAACCAAATGTGTCATTTAAAGCCAAAATTTCATTATTGATTTTCTGTCTGAATGATCTGTTCATTCGTGTAAGTGAGGAGTAGAACTTGTCCCCAACTATTATTTTTATTTGTGTCTGTGTCTCCTTTTCTATCTGTTAATGTTTGAGTGCATAGGTAATTACATGTATTATATTTTCTAGTTGATTTTCCCCCTTTATCATTATATAATATTTTTCTTGGTCTCTTCTTCCAGTCTTTATTTTAAAGTCTGTTTTGTCTGGTATAAGTATTGTTACATATGCTTTCTTTACCTCCGTTATCATGGAATATCTTTTTCCATCCCCTCACTTTCAGTCTGCATGTGTCTCTAGATCTGAAGTGCCTATTATAGTCAGCAAACATATGGACATACGGTCTTGGTTTTTAATCTATTCAACTAACTTGTGCTTTTGATTGGAGCATTAACCCATTTACATTCAAAGCAATTATTAATAGATACGTACTAATTACTATTTTGTTAATTGGTTTTTGGTTATAATTTTGTTCTCTTCTTCCCTTGCTCTCTTTCCTGGTGATTTGATACCTAACTTCACTACCATATTTGGATTCCTTTCTCTCTTTTTTGGTAACTTGTAAAAGTTTTTGGTTTATGGTTATATTATATATAATCTTTCAAGTTGAAACATTTTAAAACCATATATTTTTATTGATTTCCCCATGTTTCAGACTCATATTTTGCATATTTTAATGTTCTATGTTCCTTATTGTCTTTAACCTTCCTACTCACTATGTAAGTGGTTAATCCATTACCTTTGCTATATGTTTGCCTTTCCTAGGGCCATTTTTCCTTTCATAATTTTCTTATATCTAGTTGTGGCCTTTTCTGCTTAGAGATGTTCTTTGAACATTTCATGTAAGACTGGCTTAGTGGTGATGCATTCTTTCAGCATTTGCTTGTCTGTTAAATTCTTTATCTTTCCTTTCGTTCTGAATAATATCCTTGCTGGGTAGAGTATCTTTGGTTGTAGGTTTTTTCCTTTTATCACCTTGAATAAACTGTGCACCTTGCTTCTGGTCCACAGTCTCTGCTGAAAAGTCAACTGAGACTCTAGGTGTCCCCTGATACATAACTAGTTGCTTTTCCCCTGCTGCTTTTGATGTTCTCTCTATTTTTTAAAAACCATTTTAAGTATAATATCTTGTATTTGGACCTTTTTGGGTTCATCTTGTTTGAGACTTTGTGTTTCCTGAATGTGTATATCTGTTTCCTTTTCCAGATTAGGGAAGTTTCAGCTATTACATATTCAATATGTTCTCTGTCCCTTTTTCTTTCTCTCTTCCCCTTCTGGGACCCCTACAGTAAAAATAATGTTGTTCCAGAGTTCCTTAAACTACCCTTATTTAAAAAATTTTTTTCTTTTGATATTTTGATTGTTGTTCTGTTTTCCTTATCATTGCTCTATTTCTCTGTATTTTGTAACCTGATATTGATTTCCTCTAGTGTATTTTTAATTTCAATTATTGTATTCTTTATTTCTAGTGAGTTCTTATATATATATATATATATATATATATATTTTTTTTTTTTTTTCTTTCTATCTCTTTGTTGAAGAGACAGAAACTCAGAGACTTCGCACGGAGTTTATCTATTCTTTCCTGATTTTGGTGAGCATTTATATGGCTATATTTTAAGATGTTTATGTGGCAAATTGCTTAATTTTGTTTAGTTTTTTTTTTCTGAGATTTTTGTCTTGTTCTTTCATTTGGAAAGTATTAATATGTACCTTCATTTTGCTTTTCTCTGTTTGTTCTTAATGTGTTAGGTATATAATCTACATGGCCTGGTTTTGAAAGAGTGGCCCATGTCAAAGGCATCCTATGGGGCCTAAGGGTGCAGTCCCCTCTGGTCACAGAGCCAGGTGCTCCTGGGGCATCCTCAGTATGGGCTGTGTGTGCCCTCTTTGTGGTTGAACTGTAATAGCTGTGGGCACCTGGTGTGTGAGGCTCGCTGGGACATTCCAGGATGGGACCCACATTGGAGTGGTGCTGATGGGGTCAGCCATTGTGAGATGGGCAGAAACCAAATTTAGAGGGGCTGATGAGATGGGGAAGAAGTTAAATTTGGAAGGAAAGCATATTGACTGGGGCTCATCCTCAGGGAAATGACAGGGGCCCATAGTGACAGCTATGTTGATGGAAAGTGTCACAAATGCACCCATCAGCTAGGTGGAAGGAAAGTTAAAAAGATGGTGCTGATTTTTTCCTTCCCTGGAGTAAGTTCCACCAGATCTCTGCCACTCCAGCACAAGCCCTAAATTGAACAAAGAATCTCCTTTTTATATGTCTCAGGTGCTTTTCAAGCTGCTACCTCTGTGCTGGGACTTGAAGTGAGGAAATCTGTGTATGAGAACTTTAAAAGTGGGGTCTTGGTTTCCCACAACGCCACCTCCCCACCCCCCCACACCCAGCTTTCCTGGTTGTCAAAACCAGAGTTTATGGGGCTCATTTGCTTGGTGCATTCCCCAGGGTGGGGATTCTGACATAGGTCTCATGCTCCTCTCCTCCTCATGAGAGGCCTCCACATTAGTAATACCCCTCTTACTGTGGGTTCTGACTAAATCAGGTCTCTGCCCCTCCTACCAACATGATGTGTGGTCTTTTCTTTTTGTCCTTTGTTGTAGAAAGTCTGCCCTGCTAGTCTTCAGGTTGTTCTCAGAGTCATGTTCTCTATGCAATTGTGGTTTTGATGTGTCCATGAGAGGATGTTAGCTTAGGATCTTTCTACTCTGCCATCTTGATCTGGATTCCTAAACTAGTGGTCAGTTTTATTATTTGTCAATTATGTATAGAGATTTTCTGATTGATTTTTTTTATCATATACATATGTAACAGAGGTAGATTTGAATGTGTCATAGTTGTAGCAATATTTTAATTAATATATTCTGCAAAACTAAACCGTTTAGGATTTGGCATTTTCAGTCTTATTCATGACTTGTTGGTATGCTACTGCTAAGTCACTTCAGTCGTGTCCGACTCTGTGCAACCCCATAGACAGCAGCCCCAAAGGCTCCTCTGTCCCTGGGATTCTCCAGGCAAGAATACTGGAGTGGGTTGCCATTTCCTTCTCCAATGCATGAAAGTGAAAAGTGAAAGTTAAGTCACTAAGTCATGTCCAACTATGCACGACCCCATGGACTGTAGCCTATCAGGCTCCTCTCTCTGTGGGATTTTCCAGGAAAGAGTGCTGGAGTGGGTTGCCATGTCCTTCTCCACTTGTTGGTATACAGAAACATTAAACTTGCTATTGAAAGATTGTTGCTGAACCTCCATAAGACACTGGGATTCTTGGCCTCTGGAGGAGAAGAATTCAATCCGGGGCCAGAGACGAGGCTTGATCGCTCAGAGCTTTTGTGTAATAAAGTTTTATTAAAGTATAAAGGACATAGAGAAAGCTTCTGACATAGGCATCCGAAGGGGGTAGAAAGAGTACCCCCTTGCTAGTGTTAGCAGTGGCGTTATATACTCTCCAATGAATCAAAAGAATGTCTGGAGGTTGTAAAGACCTTAGCAGACCTACTCCCATAATTTACATTTTAAAATAACAGGATTAGCCAGAAGGTTTAATCCAGAGACTGCGCAGGATATATTGTTGTTATATAATCCTTGTAAAGACTTCATCAGACCTACTCCCATAATTTAGATTTTAAGATAACTGGATTAGCATTTGACAGTAGAAAGATCCTCCAGATCCACTCTCATTCTAAGATATCAGGATTTGTCCAAAGGTTTTCAGGAAGGAAAAACTGTCCTCTAGCTGGATACATTGCTGTTGTATAATTCCTCAGTTCAGTTCAGTTCAGTTCAGTTGCTCGGTCGTGTCCAACTCTTTGCCACCCCATGAATCGCAGCATGCCAGGCCTCCCTGTCCATCACCAACTCTTGGAGTCCACCCAAACCCATGTCCATCGAGTTGACGATGCCATCCAACCGTCTCACCCTCTGTTGGCCCCTTCTCCTCCTGCCCTCAATCTTTCCCAGCATCAGGGTCTTTTCCAATGAGTTGATGTTTTGCATCAGGTGGCCAAAGGATTGGAGTTTCAGCTTCAACATCAGTTCTTCCAATGAACACCCAGGACTGACCTCCTTTAGGATCCCTAGTACAGAGTTTAAACTGAGTTGTGTAATTGACTAAGACTAAGAAATGAAGAGGAAAAAAAAAAAAAGTTTGCCCTTTTCTCCTCTTTGAGAATTCCAGACCTCTCTCTCCTTGGGGACCCCTAGACTTCCTATCAACCTGCCTAGGAAATGACTCTATCACTATGTTTAAGTATCTTAAATCTTAGAATATGACATATTTATATGTTGTTTCATATATTACCATTTAAAGTGAAAATTCAACTCTTTTAAAAACAATTTACACAGATGCACATTTCTGGGGAAAAATTAATTTGATTTTTCTTAAACTTATTAAACATTTTCTTGTAGAAAACACAGGACCAAGAGTGTGCTTCATAGCAGAATTCCTGTGGAGTGAGAAATCAAGAAATGCAACTGACTTCACTAAGTATTAATGTGCTATATGCCATTTTGTCTTTATTTTTGTATTGTAATGAGTTTTAACTTTTATGAATTAATTTATTGTAAAAATGAAATGTGCCATTTAAAAATTTTTATTTGAAGATATTAAAGTTTTTTCCCCCACCATTCAATAGGTAAGAGAACAAACTTGAAGCTGAACTGATAGATAATATTTGAACTCTGTACTTGTACATATTATGAGCATATGTAATTACACATTTTAAAAAGCCATTGAGCTTATAATAGACAGTTCAAAATCTTGAAAGTTCAGTCCAAGTGATATAAAGAAATGAACTCCATTTATTGAAATGTTATAACAAGGGTTAATGATGCTCATGTTTTATACACTATGAAAAAGAAATTACATGGCTCAGTTTGTTGTAATAGTCATGTCCTATTTCCAAACTTTATTTTTTTGAAAAAATGATTTCTGAAATCTTCCACACAGGTAATTATCCCTTGATCCATCTCATTATGGGGTGGAATAAAATAAGTTATAGACTTGATGTCCAAAGGAAAAGTTTGACTAACCTTCTTCAAGGAAGGTTATGTGGTTAGATATACATATATATTTTCTCACTAGGGAATTCAAGATTTAATAAGGGTATAACACATGCTTAATGCATTATTAGAAATTTATAAGAACATGTAGGACAGGCATACATTACATAAAGACTAATATATGAATTTTTATTCTATTATACTTAATTTAGGAATTTAAATATTTCAAAATAGTGTTTTAAATTTTAACTTTTCAGGACTGAACATTGGAAATGGATTCAAATAGATTGTCTTATTCAGATATTCAGTGTTTCCAGCTAGACTTTTATTCTGCTTTAATTTTTAAGATATTGTTTTCAATTTTCCTGTATTGTGACACTGTTATGCACTCCTCTTTGGTTTGCTAAGACATAGCTGCAAACATCTTCATTCTCTAGGGCTGATGTAACAAAATACCACAAACTGGGTAACTTAGAACAACAGACATTTTATTGACTTAGTTCTGGAGGCTAGAAGACCTAAATTAAGGTGCTGGCAAGGTCACGCCACCTTTGATATCTGCAGGGAAGTCTTTCCTTTCCTCTTCCTGGCTTCTGGTGGTTTGCTGGCCATCTTTGGCATTCTTTGTGTTGTGGACACATCATTCCAAATTTTCCTATTCACATAGTATTCTTCCTGTGTCTCTGTTACGATGAGGTCATACTGGAATAGGGTGGGCCCTTAATCCAACATGACTGGGGCCCTTAAAAAGGAGCCTATATGAAGAGACAGAGACACACACAGGAAGGAAATAAGGTCACATTCTGAGGTACTGAGGGGTAGGATTTCAGCACATGAATTTTGAGGGGACACAATTTGACCACTCAGATAAAAACCTGAATGCCTTAGTTATGCAACTGTGTACAAGTCCCCGTGCCCTTGTCTTTTGAAGTAAAAGGTTGACTCAAGAATTGACTTTTGGGAAATGTGATGATGTAGAAACAAAGAATAGCTGTTGGGCTGGGGAACTGGTAACAATTTAGACTATAGACTGTAACTGCATCACAAGGCAGAATCACTGAACTCCTTGCTCCCTGAAAGATATAGTCCTGACACCCATTCCTAAGTTGTTTTTATAGGAAGCAGATCCCCATCAAATGAAAACTTCTAACCAAAAGAACAGAAACCCTAGCCTGGTTGAAACCAGAAGATTGAGGATGCTTTAAACTTCGCCTTGGTGCCAACCAGTCCAAGAATCAGGCACCACCTGATCCTGTACCCTGCAGCCCCTCCCTCGCACTGCCTTTAAAACCCCTTCCCTGGAGGCCTTCCTCGAGTTTGGGTCTTTGGAGCACAAGCTGCTTGTTCTTGCTTTCTGTTCTTGTTGTCTTTCTTCGCTGCAACCTGGTGTCAATAGACCGACTTCACTGCGTGCTGGTGAGTGGGCACAAGTTTGGTTCAGTCACATTTCCAAATGAACTTTTCTAGTGCAAGATGGTGCTGTCAGCTGCAATAATCAGTGCAGAGATCCTGCTTCTTTGGGAGAGATAGCAGTCACTGCAAATGTATCAGAACTTGACCGACAGGAAGCAGACCTCTTCTGTTACCTAATACTGTTATTGTGTATGTGGACAGTCATCATTTAATTGTCCATCTATGAAGGTCTGGACTGACTGACAGGGCATTTGCTTCTCACTAAGTGTAACTTGAAATTATTTAAAAACATCTCTTTTCTCAGATACAAAGTATTAACATCTATCAGAATATATAACACAGCATTTTTATTTTTAGAATTCGGTCTAACTGTACTGCAGGAGAAGATTTTAGTTATTGGGAACATCTATCAGACTTAGAATATCATAAGCATTGGTCCTTGTATGCAGCCTAAAATCACCAGAATAGACTCACTCTGTGTCTGGAAACCAAGTTTGTCTGGACTATGGTCTAACTTTCCTGTTTATTATTAGTGATGTGGGATTTTGCAATTTTTCTGCTTTATATATCTCTTGACTGATGTAGGTCAATAATATTGATCTAAGATGAATCACAAAAATCACACACACAAGTAAAACATACTCTTTTAAAAAGTACATTGAGCACATATTGATTCACAAGTGGTGTCAGCAAATATCACAAAATAGACATCATGTGGAGTACTTTTCCTTATCTTAGAACAATCTGATTAGAAATTAACAATGAAAGATATGTTTGAAAACCAAAAAGCAAATTTCCAAACTCCAAGGTTGCAAACCTTTTAGAATGGAACAGTAGTAAAGTACATATCAAAACCTCTGGAATGCAGATAAAAAGGTGTTTTGAAAAATACCACATTTATGATCTTAAATAAGTTTAGTAAGAAATAACATTTTATAGGTTTTTTGTTTTCTACTGACTCATGTTTGGAAAGACACTCTATGTATCCAGGCTATATTTTTCGATAGGCAAGGTGTTAGATGGTCTTTTTCTGTCTCTTTGTTCATTGAGTCTAGACTGAATTCACTTCTCATATTTACTTGGAGGACAGTTTGAGAAAACATATACTCAGTCTTCCTTTTCAGGGCAAACCGAATTAATCTCTCCTATGCTTTGTGGAGATCATTTCTAGATGCTTGCTTTAAGTTGTTGTCAATCTTAATTTTGAGTGGTGATGTGTTTTCATCTTTTCATATACCGTGATAAGTACTTTGGTGAAAAGGTAGGAACAAAGGGTGTTAACAAATGCCATTAAAAAAAAAATTGTGGTATGTATTCCTTTGCTTCTGAAGTGATGAAGTTATGAGCAAGTAAAATTAAGAGTTTACCTAGGCCATACTTTGATCAAATTCAGGCAGAGTCAGTTTAGTTCAAGTCTATGATCATTGCCTCTGTGCTGGTCATGTGATTTGCTTACAGAAGAAAACTCCTTATTCTTTGTCTGCCTGAGTGACACACACACCAATGATATAATTTCCTTCTCCATTTTGCCTTAAACAAATACCCCTTATCTGCTTTCATTTTGAGGTTTGCAGATTTCTTAACAGTTTTATTCACTAAAAGCCCCAGTAGACCCTCAGGCAGTTGCAAATAACGCACTAAATAAAAGCTGAAACTTAGCCCAGAATGAAAATAGATACAGATGTACAAATTCTATCTCAGGCTTTTGAATCAGAATTTGGGTTGGGATTACAATATCAGGCTTGAGATTTTGCAATTATAGTTTTAAAAAGTGGTTTTAACTCATGTCCCTGGTGGCAAAGCAATCAAATGAATGAACAAACAGACAAACAAAAACTCCCACTACTTTAATCTGTTGTATGCAAATTGACTAATTAATTAATTAATATGGTGGGTAGGTTCTAAATTATATTCCATATGGCTTCATTTCTTTTTTTTTTTCCTCTAGGAGTTTCATAATGTATGGTCTTTTTTTCCCATTTATTTTTATTAGTTGTAGGCTAATTACTGTACAATATTGTAGTGCTTTTTGCCATACATTGATATGAATCAGCCATGGATTTACATGTGTTCCCCATCCCGATCCCCCCTCCCGCCTCCCTCCCCATCCCATCCCTCTGGGTCTTCCCAGTGCACCGGGCCAGAGAACTTGTCTCATGCATCCAACCTGGGCTGGTGGTCTGTTTCACCCTAGATAATATACATGTTTCGATGCTGTTCTCAGAACATCCCACCCTCGCCTTCTCCCACAGAGTCCCAAAGTCTGTTCTGTACATCTGTGTCTCTTTTTCTGTTTTGCATATAGGGTTATCGTTACCATCTTTCTAAATTCCATATATATGCGTTATTATACTGTATTGGTCTTTATCTTTCTGGCTTACTTCACTTTGTATAATGGGCTCCAGTTTCATCCATCTCATTAGAACTGATTCAGATAAATTCTTTTTAATGGCTGAGTAATATTCCATTGTGTATATGTACCATAGCTTCCTTATCTATTCGTCTGCTGATGGGCATCTAGGTTGCCTCCATGTCCTGGCTATTATAAACAGTGCTGTGATGAACATTGGGGTGCATGTGTCTCTTTCAGATCTGGTTTCCTCATGTGTATGCCCAGAAGTGGGATTGCTGGGTCATATGGCAGTTCTATTTCCAGGTTTTTAAGAAATCTCCACACTGTTCTCTAGAGTGGCTGTACTAGTTTGCATTCCCACCAACAGTGTAAGAGGGTTCCCTTTTCTCCACACCCTCTCCAGCATTTATTGCTTGTAGACTTTTGGATAGCAGCCATCCTGACTGGTGTGTAATGGTACCTCGTTGTAGTTTTGATTTGCATTTCTCTGATAATGAATGATGTTGAGCATCTTTTCATGTGTTTGTTAGCCATCTGTATGTCTTCTTTGGAGAAATGTCTGTTTAGTTCTTTGGCCCATTTTTTGATTGGGTCATTTATTTTTCTGGAATTGATCTGCAGGAGTTGCTTGTATATTTTTGAGATTAATCCTTTGTCTGCTGCTTCGTTTGCTATTATTTTCTCCCATTCTGAAGGCTGTCTTTTCACCTTGCTTATAGTTTCCTTTGTAGTGCAAAAGCTTTTAAGTTTCATTAGGTCCCATTTGTTTATTTTTGTTTTATTTCCACTCTTCTGGGAGGTGGGTCATAGAGGATCCTGCTGTGATTTATGTCGGAGAGTGTTTTGCCTATGTTCTCCTCTAGGAGTTTTATAGTTTCTGGTCTTACATTTAGATCTTTAATCCATTTTGAGTTTATTTTTGTGTATGGTGTTAGAAAGTGTTCTAGTTTCATTCTTTTACAAGTGGTTGATCAGTTTTCCCAGCACCACTTGTTAAAGAGGTTGTCTTTTTTCCATTGTATATCCTTGCCTACTTTGTTGAAGATAAGGTGTACATAGGTACGTGGATTTATCTCTGGGCTTTCTATTCTGTTCCATTGATCTATATTTCTGTCTTTGTGCCAGTACCATACTGTCTTGATGACTGTGGCTTTGTAGTAGAGCCTGAAGTCAGGCAGGTTGATTCCTCCAGCTCCATTCTTCTTTCTCAAGATTGCTTTGGCTATTCAAGGTTTTTTGTATTTCCATACGCATTGTGAAATTATTTGTTCTAGTTCTGTGAAGAATACCGTTGGTAGCTTGATAGGGATTGCATTGAAACTATAGATTGCTTTGGGTAGTATAGCCATTTTCACAATATTGAGTCTTCCAATCCATGAACACAGTATATTTCTCCATCTGTTTGTGTCCTCTTTGATTTCTTTCATCAGTGTTTCATCAGTGTTTTATAGTTTTCTATATATAGGCTTCATTTCTTAAGCATGAATCACTGCAGTGCAATTGTAAAAGCTTGGTAGTTCAACTGGACTTGGACCAAATCCCACCCTGCCTCTTGTGAGCAGGTCTCATCCTGTTAATCTGTGCCTTGGCCAAGTCACTGTCTTTGAACCTGTTTTCCTATTTCAAAAATGGGGATAATATCATCTATTAAAATAACAAAGGATTCATTTAATGGGTAGGATCTTGTTTTCCAGATGTCTGGGTGGAAACCCAAAGCTGAAAATAGTAGGTGACAAGACTCTGAACATATTAAACGGAATGATTTGCTGAAAAGTGACCAACGTTGTCTTGAGACAGAAAGGCCACATATAAGAGAAGAGATGCAGGGTAGACTGATCAGAAAGGGGATTTGTTTGAATAATTTATTAGCCTGGAAGGCATAACCCAGACCCCCATACAGCTTCTCCCTGATGCTGTGGCCTCACCCTGCAGATATTCTCAAAGGACAGGTTCCTATTAAGATGACTCTGTCTGTAGTCCTGCATGGTGGCCCTTGCCCCACCCTTGTGAAGTAGGAGCTTGCCTCCACCACGACCCACGAACAGGGATGAGGGGCACAGTGGAGCAAATTGAGAGCCAATGGTACAAAGAAAATATTGTGCTTTATTTCACAAGTTTCATAATTTTCATATATTTAACCCACATGTCTGAAGAGGCCTTACAAATAGCTGTGAAAAGATGGGAAGTGAAAAGCAAAGGAGAAAAGGAAAGATATTGTCATTTGAATGCAGAGTTCCAAAGAATAGCAAGGAGAGATAAGAAAGCCTTCCTCAGCGACCAATGCAAAGAAATAGAGGAAAACAATTGAATGGGAAAGACTAGAGATCTCTTCAAGAAAATTAGAGATACCAAGGGAACATTTCATGCAAAGATGGGCTCAATAAAGGACAGAAATGGTAGGGACCTAACAGAAGCAGAAGATATTAAGAACAGGTGGCAAGAATACACAGAACTGTAGAAAAATGATCTTCACGACCCAGATAATCACAATGGTGTGATCACTCACCTAGAGCCAGACATCCTGGAATGTGAAATCAAGGGGGCCTTAGAAAGCATCACTACAAACAAAGCTAGTGGAGGTGATGGAATTCCAGCTGAGCATCTGATAGATGACACTGTGAAAGTGCTGCACTCATGATGCCAGCAAATTTGGAAAACTCAGCAGTGGCCACAGGACTGGAAAAAGTTCAATCCAATCCCAAAGAAAGGCAATGCCAAAGAATGCGCAAACTACTGCACAGTTGCACTCATCTCACACGTTAGTATGGAGAAGGCAATGGCAACCCACTCCAGTGTTTTTGCCTGGAGAATCCCAGGGACGGGGAAGACTGGTGGGATGCTGTCTATGGGGTCACACAGAGCTGGACACGACTGAAGCAACTTAGCAGCAGTAGCAGCACATGCTAGTAAAGTAATGCTTAAAATTCTCCAAGCCAGGCCTCAGCAATACATGAACCGTGAGCTTCCAGATGTTCAAGCTGGTTTTAAAAAAGGCAGAGGAACCAGAGATCAAATTTTCAATATCTGATGGATCATCTAAAGTGCAAGAGAGTTCCAGAAAAACATCTATTTCTGTGTTATTGACTATGCCAAAGCCTTTGACTGTGTGGATCACAATAAACTGTGGAAAATTCTGAAAGAGATGGGCATACCAGACCACCGGACCTGCCTCTTGAGAAACCTGTATGCAGGTCAGGAAGCAACAGTTAGAACTGGACATGGAACAACAGACTGGTTCCAAATTGGGAAAGGAGTACGTCAAGGCTGTATATTGTCACCCTGCTATTTAACTTGTATGCAGAGTACATCATGAGAAACGCTGGGCAGGAAGAAGCACCAGCTGGAATCAAGATTGCCAGGAGAAATATCAATAACCTCAGATAGATATGCAGATGACACCACCCTTATGGCAGAAAGTGAAGAAGAACTAAAGAGCCTCTTGATGAAGGTGAAAGAGGAGAGTGAAAAAGTTGGCTTAAAGCTCAACATTCAGAAAACTAAGATCATGGCATCTGGTCCCATCACTCCATGGCAGATAGATGGGGAAACAGTGGAAACAGTGGCTGACTTTATTTTTTGGGCTCCAAAATCACTGCAGATGGTTATTGCAGCCATGAAATTAAAAGACGCTTACTCCTTGGAAGGAAAGTTATGACCAACCTAGATAGCATATTAAAAAGCAGAGACATTACTTTGCCAGCAAAGGCCTGTAGTCAAGGCTATGGTTTCTCCAGTGGTCATGTATGGATGTGAGAGTTGGGCTGTGAGGAAAGCTGAGCACCGAAGAATTGATGCTTTTGAACTGTGGTGTTGGAGAAGACTCTTGAGAGTCCCTTGGACTGCAAGGAGATCCAACCAGTCCACCCTAAAGGAGATCAGTCCTGGGTGTTCATTGGAAGGACTGATGTTGAAGCTGACACTTCAATATTTTGGCCACCTGATACAAAGGGCTGAGTCTTTGGAAAAGACCCTGATGCTGGGAAAGATTAAGGGCAGGAGGAGAAGGGGATGACAGAGGATGAGGTGTTTGGATGGCATCATTGACTCGATGGACATGGGTTTGGGCAGACTCTGGGAGTTGGTGATGGACAGGGAGGCCTGGTGTGCTGCTGTTCATGGGGTTGCAAAGAGTCAGACACAACTGAGTGACTGAACTGAACTGAACTGAACCCACATGACTCCCTGTATCAGCTCTGGGTACCTTTATGATAATATCTCATTTGGGTACCATTTTGTTTGGTTAACTAAAACCTACCATCTTCTACTTGAGGCTTCCCCACCATAGAACTGCCAAAAACTCTGGAATCTGGTTGGCTCAGGGTAGGAGATGGGGGAGTCAGTCTTCTGTAAGCTGAAGATTTGGAGTTGGATACCCCAGTTGGAAGTTCTTTGGGACTAGTTAGGTATAGCTGATTGCTTGTCCACATACTTTTAGTGTTGAGGTCACAGGTTCTCCATCTCAGCCTTCTTGTTTTCTTGGTAATCCTCTCCTTTGTAATCCTCTCAAGCATTCCCATTCAGGACCACTGTTAGGAAAACAACTCAAATTCCTATCCACAGTTACACCCTCCTGAAAGTGAAAGTGTTAGTCTTTCAGTCGTGTCTGACTCTTTGTAACCCCATGGACTGTAGCCCACCAGGCTCCTCTGTCCGGGGAATTCTCCAGGCAAGAATGCTGGTTGTTGCTGTTTCTGATGTTGTTCAGTCGCTTAGTTGTGCCAATTCCTTGTGACCCCATGGACTGCAGCATGCCAGGCTTCCCCGTCCTTCACTATTTCCCATAGTTTGCTCAAACTCATGTCCATTGTGTTGATAATTTCATCCAAGAAAACTGGGGTGGGTAGCCATTCTCTTCTTCCTGGATGGAATCTTCCCCAATCAGGGATCAAACCCAAGTTCTCTTGTGTCTCCTGCATTGCAGGCAGATTCTTTATCATCCGAGCAACCAGGGAAGCCCTCCACCCTCCTAAAGCTTATAAAAATGCCAACATCTCTTGCTTGGAACATTCATCTCATTTCCTGCCTTGAGGACCTCCATCCATCTTCCACACAGTAACTGGAATGATCACTGTTTTCTCTGCTTCTTTTAATCTTTCAGCTAAGCTTTAAAATCATTTTGTTAAGTTTTCGGTTAATATGTTAATTTAAAGAGATTCAAAATCTTTGTAATGTTCACTTTTTCATTAAAAACCTGATTATATGTGTCCATTTGTCCAAGTCCAACAAAGTTTTATAGTTTCTTTATATAGGTCCTAGAGATTTCCTGTTGGTTTTGTATTTCATACTGTGAGTAGAAAGTATTTCTGTCTTCTTTTCTAATTAGTTATGGCAAGAATATGTGAATGCTATTGAATTTTGTGTATTTGTATAAAATAATTTACTTTATGAGTTACTCTGTCAGTTAATTCATATGTATTTTCCAGGTAGGACACCAAAATATTAAAAAATACTCTTCATTTTATTAAATTTTCAAATATGCTTTTGTCTTGGTGTTCTTATCTTTATTTCTCAGAATCTAACTATATGTATGTTAGATCTTTTACATGTAGTACACCTCTTCACATTTATTTTTTCTGTTAAAAATGTTAAAAATAATGATGGTTTAGTCTTTTTTAAAAGTAAAGAATTTCCTGCTATATTGCATTGACTGGAATTTCCGAAATTAAAAAAAAAGTTTCCAATAATTATACCACTCATTTCTATTTCCTACATTGTGTACTGATTAAAATAATTTCAGACTGCACTGAACAACATTTATCTTTCTTTTTCTGAAGTAGATGTATTTGGGGACAGTTTTCTCCTGTGCTAGTGGGGTCTCTATCTGTTTATATCCTTTTAGTTTGTTCAAAATCACTCAAATCATTATTACTACCATTGCTATTATTATTCACAAAACAGTAAGATGACAGCAAGCTATATTTGCAAAAAGAGAACTATAATTCCATTACTCTTATTACTAACAATTAGAATTGGAGGGATACTTTTTCTATTTTTAATTGAAAAGTGAAAGTGTTAGTCCCTTAGTCATGACTGACTCTCATGGACTGTAGCCTGCCAGCCTCATCTGTCCATGGGATTCTCCAGGGAAGAATACTGGAGTGGGTTTCCATTCTCTCCTCTAGGGGATCTTCCCTACCCAGGGGTTGAATTGGCATACTTAGTTTTATCTATATCACGGTTGAAATTCAAATTTTCTTAACATTGGTTATTTGCTTAATTTTTATAATTACAAAAAAATGTCTTACAAATACCAAACTTCTTGTGTTTAACAAGGGTGTCTAATTGGGAAAACCTTCCTCATTTGTGCGTGCGTGCTTAGTCTTGTCTGACTCTTTGCAATCCCAAGGACTGTAGCCTGCCAGACTCCTCTGTCCATGGGATTTTCCATGCAAGAATACTGGAGTTGGTTGCCATTTTCTACTCTAGAGGATCTTCCTGACCCTGGAATTGAAAGTACAACTCTTGCATCTCCTGGTTTGGCAGGCGGATTCTTTACCACTATGCCCCCTGGGAAGCATTATTTAAGGTACACAAAAAAAGGGATAATTTATTACAGTGATATTAAATTTTTCTCTAAAATTAAGTGATATGTAATTATGATAGTAACACCTATGTTATACTTAATAAAATCACATTTCTTAGGGTAAGTAAAAATACTTTAAAGTATCTTGGTTTATTTTAAAATATGCTGTTACTAAAGATTATACTTCTAAGAGAGAATCACAATTCACAAATTACAGTAGAGAACTGAATGTGAGTGTTCTTGATTTTTATATACGCCCAGACAGACTGACATTTTGATTGTTACTTTAGAAATTTTGTGTTTGTATGTCAATGGTTCAGGTTAGAGGTTGAATGCTGGTCTAAGTTTTTATCTACTGTTGTTCAGTCGCCCAGTTTGACTCTTTGTGACCCCACGGACTGCAGCATGCCAGGCTCCCTGTCCCTCACCATCTCCCCAAGTTTGCCCAAGGTTCATGTCCATTGCATCGGTGATGGCATCCAGCCATTTCATCCTCTGACACCCTCTCTTCCTTCTGCCCTGAATCTTTTCCAGCATCAGGGGCTTTTCCAGTGAGTCGGCTATTCTCATCAGATGACCAAAATACTGGAGCTTCAGCTTCAGCAACAGTCCTTTCAACCAGTGTTCAGGGTTGTTTTCCCTTAAGATTGACTGGTTTGATCTCCTTGCTGTCCAAGAGACTTCCAAGAGTCTTCTCTAGCACCACAGTTTGAAGGCATCAGTTCTTTGGCATTCTGCCTTCTTTACAGTACAGATCTCACAACTGTACATGACCACTGGGAAGACCATAGCCTTGACTATGTGGACTTTTGTTGGCAGTGTAATGTCTCTGCTTTTCAACACATGCTATAGGTTTGTCATACCTTTCCTATCAAGAAGCAAATATTTTCAGATTTCGTGGCTGCAGTCACCATCTGCAGTGATTTTAGAGCCCAAGAAGAGGAAATCTGTCCCTACCCCCACATTTTCCCCTTCTATTTGCCATGAAGTAATGGGGTCAGATGCCATGATCTTGGTTTTTTTTTTAATATTTAGTTTTAAGCTGTCTCTTTTACTATCTTCTTTCACCCTCCTCAAGAGACTCTTTAGTTCCTCTTCACTTTCGGCCAGTAGAGTGGTATCATCCACATATCTGAGGTTGTTGATGTTTCTCCCTCCTATCTTAATTCTATCTTGTAACTCATCCAGCCCAGCATTTCTCTCCCAGCGTTTAGGTTAAACAAACAGAGTGACAGCAGACAGCCCTGTCATACTTCTTTCTTTTATCTATAAACATACATGTTATAGGATAATGCCATACATACAATAATGATGTCTCAAGAACATATGAATGAAGAAATCCACTCACTTTAAAGCTCAAGAAATGTGGAGAGACAGGGATTTTTCCTTTCTTCCTTGACAGATACATTCATCCTATCTGACAATTCCCAGTTCCTGCAGCATCTCCAGGCCAACAGTGCAGGATGCACAGAATTCAACCTTGGATGGCTGAACAAATCTTCACTTTTGTTTTGATGTAATGGTACGAGCTCCCATATAAAAATGTGGCAGAATGTAACTATCAGTTACAGAATGTGATAGATGTAAGTATCAGTTTTGATGTAATGGTATGAGCTCCCATATAAGGAAGATAAGGGATCTTTTTGTGGTACTGAAAGATGATTATTTACTTATTTTAACCACATGTACCTATTTCCAGATAATCTTCCTTGATGGATATTCAGTTTCCCTTAATAATTTTTTCTGACTCTTCCTTTTCATTAGTCTTGTCTGAGAAGTTTAGATAAATCTGTCAAGATACAGGCTGATTTTATGTTGTACACTGTGTCTGATATATGTTTGCTTTTGTGATCACTCTGATTACTATTATTGCCATCATATTATTTTAATACTAGATCTTCCTTGCTCTGTAAAACTAATTATCTTTATACCAGTTCTGTCTAGGACATTGAATTATAGCCCACAGAACACACAATAATAATAGAACTGCAGGCTTACCCTTAGAAAATAGTTTTAATATAAGGAAGAAATGGTCACAGTGCATAGAGAACGTGTCTTAAGGGTGTTGAGTGTTCATGGAAAGCAAGGAAGACCTCCTCACTCTGTTTGTTTTAATCTTTGGTTGATTGCTTCAAGAAAGTTTTAAAACTTCATCTCTTTGTTTTATGGTGATAATTTATACAAAAATCAATTCCTATGCCATCATATGACTGGGATAAATTTAGTTCAACAGATCAGTTCTGTTAAAATAACATGTATTGATCACCCCTATGTCTTATGAGCCGAGGTAATATCTATGCCCTGGAGGTATTCTAGTAAATACACTGATATCTAAGCACTTGAGAGAATCTGGTGGTTTCAAATACTGCATACCAATAATTTTCATATATAATGTAGTAATTTACAAGGGGAAATGATGCTCAAATAATGTAAGGTTTACTACAAAAAAGAAGTCTTCTCTAAATATTAATTGTAATATTAGCTATCTTTGTCTTTTGATAAGATAAGCTGGTTTTCATTAAAGAGAGAAATGATTATCCCATTTTAATATTACATTATTGCTTAAAATAGCAAAAAAATATTGATTTGTTATTATATGCCCAGTACTTTACATAACATCTTTGCTCTTATTTTTACTATTACATCAGTTAATGATTACTTTTGATAATAATTCTGGATACTTAATGAAAGTATAATGAAGAGCACAAAATCAATAACTCCATCACTCAAAGAGAGTCAAGATAAAAGTTTTGGCATATATCTTTCAAGTAATTTTTTCATGTCTATTCTCCACATATATTGGTAATTTAAATGAAATTAGTAATGTGATGTACTATATTTTTTTCATTGAATCAACATCATTTTTTCATTAATTTACTAAATATTTATTGAGAATATTCATGGGTTTAAATACTCTGCCACATTTTTAGCAGCAGCATGGTACACCATTTTTCAGAGGCATGGTGATTTGTTCCAACAGCCAGGTGTTGTTGGTCCTCTACAATGATCCAACTTTGGGTCACCATGAACAATGCTGGGTGATTTTCTGAAATTGGAATCACTACTTTAAAGTGTATACATATTTTAAAAGTAATAGTATGTGTTGTCAAAAAGCTTTACAAGAAAGTTGTTGCAAGTTAAATTGCATGAAATAGTCTATGAAAGTATTTTCCAGTATTTCAGTAAATATTGTCAATAAAAAATATTTTCATTAGTCTTAATTTACATTTTTTACTTAAAAGCAGAGTTGATTAATGTTTCATGTTTAGTGCATGGTAGAATATTTTCTGAGTTCACAGTATGACCAAAGGATACATTTCTGTTGATTTCATATATGAATGTCAGCAGGAATAAGTACAGACTGCCTAGGATCAATTTTTCTCATTCACAAAAATTCATCATTTTGTACATACTGCTCCATTATATCTTACTCTTTAATAAAGATATCTTTATTCCCCCACCCCTTTTTTTTTTACAACAGATTTATTCTTTGTCCTCATTGAGTATTTATGAATCACTATTTATTTTTTAAATTGAAAGTTTTACCAAGATATGTCCAGATGGTAGTCTGTTTTCATTATTTTTGCTTTACTTATGATAAGTTCTTTTTTAATATGTAAGTTCATATATGTTTTCCAGGTTCAGGGAAGTTTTCTCATATCATAACTTTCTGTACTATTTTGGCTCCGTTTGTTCTTCTCCCCTTTTTAGTAGCTCCAATAATATGTAATGGCAAATCAATTTCCTACATATCTAATATCTTTTCTTATGATTTTATCTCTTAATTATTCTTTCTGCATTGTAGGTAAA